>NC_141687.1:1851909879-1853118213 GCF_964263255.1 Lissotriton vulgaris | reverse complement strand
GATAGATAGATAGATAGATAGATAGATAGATAGATAGATAGATAGATAGATAGAGTGAGGGTGATAGATAGATAGATAGATAGATAGATAGATAGATAGATAGATAGATAGATAGATAGATAGATAGATAGAGTGAGTGAGGGCGATAGATAGATAGATAGATAGATAGATAGATAGATAGATAGATAGATAGATAGATAGATAGATAGATAGATAGATAGATAGATAGATTAGATAGATAGAGTGAGGGCAATAGATAGATAGATAGATAGATAGATAGATAGATAGAGTGAGGGTGATAGATAGATAGATAGATAGGTAGATAGATAGATAGAGTGAGGGCGATAGATAGATAGATAGATAGATAGATAGATAGATAGATAGATAGATAGATAGATAGATAGATAGATAGATAGGAGTGAGGGTGATAGATAGATAGATAGATAGATAGATAGATAGATAGATAGAGTGAGGGCGATAGATAGAATGAGGGAGATAGATAGATAGATAGATAGATAGATAGATAGATAGATAGATAGATAGATAGATAGATAGATAGATAGATAGATAGATAGATAGATAGATAGATAGATAGATAGATAGATAGATAGATAGATAGATAGATAGATAGATAGATAGGTAGATAGATAGATAGATATCTAGGTCAGCAAGGTGAGGAATCTGGGAGTCATGTTCGACAATCGCCTCACTTTCCTCCCTCACGCAAACCAGATCTCCTCTTTGGCCTTCCACAAACTACGGCTGATCAAAAAAATCTTGCCATTTCTTCCAGAGAAAGCTGGAAAAACCCTGGTGAGCTCCTTGGTATTGTCTACATTAGACTACTGTAATGCACTGTTTCTAAGTGCCCAAGAAAGAGTGCTACACAAAATGCAAATCATTCAAAACGCAGCAGCCAGGATTCTTGGAAGAATCCCTAAACATCAATCTGCGTCAGAAACTATTAGAAGGCTACATTGGCTTCCTGTAAGAAATAGAATCAAATTTAAGGCCCTCTGCATAGTGTATAAGGCTCTACACAACGTCGGACCAGCCTTTTTTACTCAAAATCTCATCCCCTACAGTCCTTCCAGAACACTACGCTCCTCCAGTTCACACGAATTGGTGGTACCCCGTACCAAATCTGTCTCATGGGGAGACAGAAGATTCCTTGTAGCCGCACCCAAACTATGGAATACCTTGCCACATTCGATTAAAACAAGTACCTCACTCTGGTCTTTTCGTAAGCAACTCAAGACCTGGCTTTTTAATCTGTAAACTCTAGCTCCCCTTGTTGGTTAAACACTGCAGAGATTCTTTTAGCGCCGAGATGCCCACGGGCCTTCGTTCGCGCTCTATAAATGTTTTCATAAATAAAATTAATAAATAAATAGATAGATAGATAGATAGATAGATAGATAGATAGATAGATAGATAGATAGATAGATAGATAGATAGATAGATAGATAGATAGATAGATAGATAGAGTGAGGGCGACAGATAGATAGAGTGAGGACGATAGATAGTTAGAGTGAGGGCAATAGATGTATGTGGTTGTGTGTGTGTGGTTAGGTGTGTGTGGTTGTATGTGTGTGTGGTTGTGTGTGTGGTTGTGTGCGGTTGTGTGTGTGGTTGTGTGTGTGGTTGGGTGTGGTTGTGTGTGTTGTTGTGGGTGTGGTTGTGTGGTTGCGTGTGTGTGTCTGTGGTTGTATGTGTGGTTGTGTGTGGTTGTGTGTGTGTGGTGTGGTTGTGTGTGTCTGTGTGGTTGTGTGTGCGTGGTTGTGTGCGTGGTTGTATGTATGTGTTTGTGCGGTTAGAGAAGGATGTATGTGGAAGAGAGCAGCAGATCAGCACAGGAGAAGAGAGCAGGGAGTTAGAGAAAGAGGTGGTTGGAAGAGAGCAGCAGATCAGCATGAGAGAACAGAACAGGGAGTTAAAGAAGGAGGCGGGTAGAAGAGAGCAGCAGATCAGCACAGGAGAAGAGAACAGGGAGTTAGAGAAAGAGGTGGTTGGAAGTGAGCAGCAGATCAGCATGAGAGAACAGAACAGGGAGTTAAAGAAGGAGGCGGGTGGAAGAGAGCAGTAGATCAGCACAGGAGAAGAGAACAGGGAGTAAAAGGAGGAGGTGGGGTGGAAGAGAGCAGCATATCAGCACAGGAGAAGAGAACAGGGCGTTAAAGAAGGAGGCGGGTGGAAGAGAACAGCAGATCAGCACAGGAGAAGAGAACAGGGAGTTAGAAAAAGATGCGGGTGGAAGAGAACAGCAGATTAGCACAGGAGAAGAGAACAGGGAGTTAAAGAAGGAGACAAGTGGAAGAGAGCAGCAGATCAGCACAGGAGAAGAGAACAGGGAGTTAAAGAAGGAGGTGGGGTGGAAGAGAACAGCAGATCCACACAGGAGAAGAGAACAGGGAGCTAGAGAAGGAGGCGGTGAAAGACGTCAGCAGATCAGTACGGGAGAAGAGAACAGGGAGTTAAAAAATGAGGCAAGTGGAAGAGAGCAGAAGATCAGCACAGGAGAAGAGAACAGGGAGTTAAAGAAGGAGGTGGGGTGGAAGAGAACAGCAGATCAGCACAGGAGAAGAGAACAGGGAACTAGAGAAGGAGGTGGGTGGAAGAGAGCAGCAGATCAGCACAGCGAAAAGAGAGCAGGGAGTTAAAGACGGAGGCGGGTGGAAGAGAGCAGCAGATCAGCACAGGAGAAGAGCACAGGGAGTTAAGGAAGGAAGCGGGTGGATGAGTACAGCATATTAACACAGGAGAAGAGAACAGGGAGTTATAGAATCAGGCAGGGTGAAAGAGAACAGCAGATCAGCATGGGAGAACAGAACAGGGAGTTAAAGAAGGAGGCGGGTGGAAGAGAGTAGCAGATCAGCACAGGAGAAGAGAAGATGAGGAAAATCAGCCCAAATTACAACCGATGCCCAGGCTGCTGGCACAAGACGCCTCTTAGTTCCCATCTTGAACAGTTACCAAATAAAGAGACGGGCGCTGGAAGTAGGGACGCAAGAACAGAGTTTTATTTCTCATGAGGAGAGCCTGTCATTTCGGACACGCACACAATGTCTTCAAGAGGTGCTCTAACAAGTTTCTCTGAGGCTTCGTCTTTTATACACAGGTTTATGATGCACAAACATTCCTTATTGCAATAAAGACACTTTGAAGTACGCGAAGGCATGTTTGGAATCCCAGCTTCAGGCCTATTCCCATACCAGTCGCTCGGATGTCGTTCCCCCTCCTGAATGTAACAAGTGATTGTGATCTCGCAGCCGGACATTCCAACAGGACACGAGGGCAAGAGGGGGTGATCAGATCAAAGGTTGGGCAGGCGATAAGATCGGGCACTTTGGTTGGTGTATCATGTTTTGTTATGCTGAGCAATAAAAGAGGGGGGGGTGTACATCCACGAGGTTCGGTCTTATGACTTGGGACCGGGTTGAGAGGCCAGGTGTAGCTGGGGGGGGGTCGTCAGAAGAGGGGAAGGGTGTTCCTGGGAGGAAATGCAGGGGTGTCACTCTTAGAGCAGGGCCGCGTAAGGGGGTTTTATGGTCTGGGACTTAGCAAACGGGCAGGAAGGTCATGGTGCCTAAAATGGCTGTCGTGTGCGTGCGTGCATGGGCCTACGTTGGCGGGATGATGCGGTCAGTGTTTCGCGGTATTCGTTCTGCTTACAGCGAGGGGTATGGTGAACACAAATGAACGCCGCTTATGTACATACACATTGTCATTTTCCACAGTCGCCGCTTTTTAACATAAGTTAGTTCATTTCCGTGTTTATCCTAACTGACGGGGTGTACATATTGCCATGTGTGGTCAATGAAATAGCGTTTGTCAATACTGGTGGATTGCGTATAACCATGTGCAGTCGATGCAATAGACGAGATGCAGTACATATGAGGTTACATTTGTTGGGTTATACATACAAGTCTAGAGATCGGTATACTACTCAGTCGTGGTCAAGCAAAGAAAAGCTCCGACACATTATAGAACCATGTTCTGACTTTCTCTCCGGTGGTATCAACGTACAGTAAAAAGTGACCGACAAAACATTTTGAAAGCGATACAAAGTGGTTGAGGGAGGAATTCAGTTCAATACAAGCAATTAGTCAAGGGGGGAGGGGGTAGAATGTTCAAAAAAAGGGGGGTCTTCGCCACAGTGTCTTTTTAGCAGTGAGCCATCACTGGTAGGCTCTAGTAGTCCATCTTCTTCCGTTGGCGCTGTTGAGCACCGGCGGTGGAGCTATAGGTCCAGCTCGGATCCAACCTTACGCGTTGCAGGGTGCGATCTGTCCTCTGCTGTTAGACCACAGTCCTGTTTCCTAACTAATCTTCTTAGGGGTGCCTCATGCTGGGCACCTGCATTTCTTTCTCCTTCCGTGGCAAAACCCTATTCTACCTAAATGCTGTTCTTCTTTTCTGAGTCAAAATTCATGCGGAAAAGGGTGGTGTTGTTGGATGATCGAGGGAAGAGAGGGCGGAGTGGGATCAGATCTTTGAAACAAACCAAGGGAGCAAAGGATAATGAGCAGGCAGGCCCATTGATCGGGCTCAGAGGGGCGGGGGACTTCTGGCACAACTGGGTCAGCAAAACAGTGGGCTTCAAGGCAGCCCTTCATCCTTTTATCTTCCGTGTTTGAGAGTGGTGCCTCGTCCTGCGTCTCGTTGCTCTGCGGCTCCACCTTTGGTCGAGGTCACATGTGCTTCATGATCTGTGGCCAGGCTGAGCGTCACATCCGATCCCTCTCCTCCGGTGATTGTGTATCCTTGAATGGGTACAAAACAAGCTTTAGAGAACCGGCAGGAGAAGACATTTATACATTTCAATTCCGTCCCCAATCCTAAGTAGTTGGGGGATATGTTCATCGGTCACGGTCAGAAGTTATCACTATGGAGTATGTAGGAGGGCATTTCTACTTAATTCGTACGTTTTATGGAGTTCATTCGTGACGTATATGGAGAGAAGTCAGACTCCTATCGACTGTGTATTCTATCAACCTCGAAATCGAATCCTTTGGTAGAGACTCGCCTTTCTAACCCAAGTCCTCACAGCCTTACATTTCCCTTCAGGGTCGGCTAACTCTTGCAAACAGGGGGGGGGGGATACTATCGTCATGAGAGAGGGACAGAGGCTAAACATTCTTTTCTCGGAGAGCGACGGTTAATCAGGGTCATCAGTTATACTTCGGGGACAGCTGATATAGAGCTGGGGTCAATCGGGAGAAGCGAGGACGCTTTGGACATCCGTACTTGGGTGCACAGAGGTGGTGCAATCTGTGCATTTGGGGATTGTGCTTCTAACGAACTGAAAAACAGAAGGCCATTGACGTATAGTCCCCCTATAAAAAGGCCAGACTAGGGGACATCAGTCGTCTTACCTGTCCTTTCCTTCTTTGCCAATTCAAGTTCCATCATTTTGCAGAAAGGAGAGGTAGTAATATGGCAAGTTATAATCGTTTTAGTTCCTGTCAATTTTTCCCGAACACCTTTGTGTTCAAAAACCAATTAGGCTGGTGCCGGCGGGGCACAATGTTACCACACAAAGGAAGAGGGAACAGGGGGACCCTCAGAGAGAAAGAGAGAGAGAGTCGTCCGCATTGTAAACGAGCTATTCGGTACACGTACGACATGGAGAGAGAGAAAGAGAGAGAGAGAGAGAGAGAGAGAAACGTGTACAATAATAGGCCATTTAGTGCGTACACAACACAGAATAGCAGGGGCCAAGTTATAGAGAAACACAGGCTGAAGGACGACGTAGATCCATACATTACGTACACACGAATTCAGGCGGGGAAGATAGTACATGCATTATATACAAAATCCAAGACAAAACATAGAGCAGTTTCTGGCCCCCAAAAAAAGTTTCTACCTGCATGCTGCGCATCCTTAGTATCCTACTTAATTCATCTGGGGGCTGAGCTTTTTTACCTTTCTCTTCCTTCTTTTTTTTTTTTTTTGGAAACCTTTATTGTGCAACAAAAGCGTACAGGTACGGGCCTACAACCATTCTGGCCGGCCTCGAAATCAGTTTATAGCACAAAAAGCAACAATAGAACAGCTCAGCAGTCCCTGGAGATTTAATAACAGCTAGTATTCGAAATGACACATATGGAAAAAGCGACCGCCGAGTACAGGATAAATTAGGTTAATTTTTTAAAAATTTATAAGAGAGGAAGGATCAGACGCCATGCAATCCGCCGCAAGCACATAGGGGGCAATGAACACAGCAGGTTATCAACAATGCTAAGAGTCACAATCAGAAGATCGGCTGAAAAATACGCTTATCAGGATAAAAACATGTATTCACAATACGCACTGGCCATTACCCACCCCATTAGCGTGGAACATCCTAACTAATGTTCCCCGTAACACTAACGACAGAAACAATAAGCGAACGCTACACCCAATCACCATACTGACCCAAAAGAAGAAAGAAAAAAGAAAAGGACCAGGAAAAGAGAAGAGAAGAAACGAGGCCCATAGAAACGAAGACGGAACAAAAAACCCCACCCCGCAACCCCCCACCCTGCACGCATGCAGAGGCTACGGCCTACCCCCCCCCCCCCTAGCAGTGTGCTTGTCGCCCGAGAACGGAACCCGAAATTTAGGTAAAGAAAAGAGAAAGGAAAAAGAAAAAAGTTATATAATACCGGAGGAGGGCCATCCCAATAGGCTCCCGGTCTCCCCTTCCATGAACGTAGTCTCTACCCCAGAAGCTACAATCAAAGCAGCAATCACTTAGTGCAGTAAAATAGGGGTGAAACATTACACATTGCGCTATTAAGTATATTTTAAGAACTCGCCAACCGGCTCCACCCACCAGCCACACAGACATCAACTATTAAAGAACCACTTAGCCCTGGCCCGTTCTTACAAGTCCCCCGTGGCATGCCCGCAGAGGGGATCCCGTCTCGGGAGACACGTGAAGACAAAATGTCCACGCCCGGCAGAGGCGCAACTTGTAGGCACAAAATGGACGCCGCCGACCACCGACAGAGTCCCCTTCACCGAAGACCAGCACTCCCAGTTCCAATTCAGGGGACGCATTCCCCAAAAGAAGCACAGGGGCGAGGAAAGAGGAAGCAGTCACCGGAGGCAACAATAGCTGAACCAGTGTCCGAGTCTTCAGCGGCGCTACAATGGACGGGGCCACCATCAACTGCTGGGAAAGGCATCCTTCCACACAATAGAGACGCATGGGCATTCTGTCACAGGCACCCACAATGTCCGGGATCATCCATTCCCCTCCGCATCCAAGTATAATCACAGCACCCTCCACAGACGTAGATGAGGGCAGTTCCTCGCGTACCTGGGGGCCATCCGGGCGCAGCTGCCCCAGTGTGAGCACAACATCGTCTAGCTTCTCACCAAGCGCTCGGGAGCCATCCCTCCAAGTGATGTGGAAGTCATTCAGAGCCGCAAGAATATCACTGCGGGATAGCGCAGGCTGTATTGTCCCCATCACTGAGCTACTCAGTGACTCGCACTCACCCTCACACAGCACTTCAGTAGGCAGGGTATTGCACTCCCTCTTGTTCAGGCACCCATCAGGTGCGTCCAACTGGTCGCGAGAACAAAGGCAGGGCAGGGACAAGTCCGGCTTAGGCAGACCACAGCTGAAATCCCGGGGGCTCCCAGAGTATAAGCCTGAAAAGCAGTCCACGGCAGTGGCCATCCCCTCTCCAACTCAGCAACAGTATCAAACTCGGGAGCGGCCCGCAAAAACCGGGCAGGATCAAAGACAAAGCCGACAGGCTCACCTGCCGCTCTCCGCAATCAATAGTAGTCCCATCGAGCCTCCATGGCGAGAATGCACTCCAGCCGCACCGTTCGACAACCAGGGCACCCACAGAAAATATCCCTTTGGAGGTGCTGCGTCTCAGCGGGCCGACTCCGCCCAGGTCCAGCTGGCCGCCGCCGATGAATCAGCGCCCGGCCATGTTTACCAACCGAGGTCTCGGCTCTGGGTCGTTTAAGGCCAACAGCCAATTATGTAAATATCTCCGTCCGTGAAGCAGGTAAAGGCGCCGGGATCGCGCAAGCGATATCTGCGCGCTATCACATTCGCCCCGCTGCCATGCAATGCCAGGATCGTGGGCAGGATTGTCTTGCGGGGCTCGGGAGCTGACTGAGCCGGGAGACTACACTGCCGCACCGATCGCCATCTTGGCTCCTCCCCCCCTTTCTCTTCCTTCTTATCGTAGGTTGCCCTTGCTGGTGGCTTTGGTTGCAAATACTTACACCTTTGTCAATTGGTCGGAAACTAACCTGGTCGGGCTAATACTCACGGTGGGATCTTTGAGTCATTTTTAGCGAATGGGTTTCCAGGCTGGGGCAACGGAGGGTGTCAGTCGGGAGAACAAGGGGACAGCTTTGAGTTTTATGTCTACGAGGGTGCAAGAAGGAGGTGGTAAGTCTTAAACGTTGGCAACCTTCCTAGTCTTCCAGGCGGAGGGTACTTGGGTAAACCTCACCCCGGAATATTCCTCAACCTTTCCCTACTTAGTTAACGTTTGAATTTACTCATTGGTACACGTCATTCTTGGTTGCATTATTTGGGGTGCCGGTTGGAGTCATATTTTGTCATACTGTAATAACCCGTCAAGTTTCTGCTTCAGGCCACCCTCCCAGTCGCTGTGTTCAGAGAGAGAGAGAGAGAGACAGTCATGTCTAAGTAAGGGAGTGCAATATCTTTGTTTGTTCATTGTGTATAGGTACCATGTTCAGACCCCTTTTTCCCCATTCCATCGGTCATTCGATCATCACTTAAGTCATACACAAAACATTTCTCTCATCAGTCCAAACGTGTGCAACGTGTATTCAGTCGAGCTATACACATCAGGGCATGCACGCGTGCATTCATATCGCACAAATTCGTCAAGTTCTTCAGGGGCAGTCCCCATGGATAATATATAATTTTCACAGTGCTAGCCTGATTTCCGCGCGGGATCATGGCGTGCTGCTTGGGTCTTCTCCATACTTTAGTCGACGTTCCGATGTGACCTGCAGAAAGAGGGGAAAAAGAAGGGGGTGGGGGCAGCGTTTTAAAACACATCAGCGCGCATAAACCCGAAAATGCTTTACTTACCACATACTCGAACTGTCTCCGCGGGATGCAGTCCCTACCATCTCGGCGTTAAGCCCAGAGGGACCGGTAGTGCGGGAGAGATAATTATTGATGGCCTGTGGATAGCATAGATCGCCCAGGTGTGGCATTACGGATCGTGTGCAGGGGAGGGTCAAAACAAAGGGCAGTCGGTGTAAAGTGGGGGGAGGTGAGCTCGTGCTCTCCTTTGAGGAAGAGGGATGGTCAACAGTGGTACAGGGTCGTTTTCGTTCGTCAGGCACGGAAACTAGAGGGCTAGGTGGCATTCCTTCGGAGTGGCTTAGGGCATCTAAAACGACTTCCCTGATACATGTGGCATATAAAGTAAAGGCTAAATACCGGGATCTTTATCGATTGCTTTACGTTGCACAAAAATGAAAAACACATACAACAAACTTGGACCATTCACATTTGTAATATCTCTGAGTACTATACTTTTTAACCTTTAACTAATCGAGCTGTTTCATTCCACCAGTATTTTACTTATATCGGAGACAGTGGCCATTTATTCGAAACTTGCCAATCTAAGTGCTATAACTATGTTTGCTTTTCAAAAAAACCTTTATTTAAAAATGTTGGCGTACAAATACGGGCCTACAACCACGTGGGCCGGCCACGGAGCAGTCTGGAACTTGTGCATGAGGGGATATTTATTCGGGGAAAGCGTAACGGAGCCGGTGGTCATTGATTTCATAATAAAAGTGCGACAAGTGCAATAAAATCATATCGAAACTTCATTGTGAGCATGTACCATAAGTGTTGAAAAAATTCGAACTTTCAATAACATGATGCGCCAAAACTTAACATCAATTCATTGTCCGGATGTTCAATCAGTACCCATCCCATATCAATTCATTGTCCGAACATATAATCAGTACCCATTGCATATCAATTCATTGTCCGAACATATAATCAGTACTCATCCCCTCCCGCCATGTGCTAAAAACTACATACATATCTCATGATATCAAGGCTGAGCAATCGGGACACAACAAGGAGTTGAGAGTTTCATTTGTACTGGCGCCATTTTGGGTGAGGTCAGGCATATCCAAGTATGGTCAAAATGTCTCCACCAACTCGTAGTTGGACCAGAACCTCTTTCGGCAGTCCAAATAGTTTTCGTAAAAGGGCAACAGAAGGGACTGGCGATATGAACCATCAGTCAAAAGAGGGGGAGGGAGGCAACAATCTTTCCTACTGGGTCATACTGGTGTCCCACTGGAACTTGATCAAATTGGTAGTCCGCAGGATTTTGGTCATTTGAACTGAGGCTGGCGCCAGCATGGGAGCGCCAATGTCTCGTGGCTACATCTTGGTCCTTCCGTGGGTGACCATGGCAGTCGTTCCCCATCGGGGGGTGCCCGCGGGGGTCGGCCCCCACGCGGCTCTCATAGAATCTTCAAAGTCGAGGAGAACACTTCTGGTCGTGGGACTCATTTTCTAGCTGACAAGCGACCGGGCCATCCTTTCACGCCGGGCCCGCTCCTGCAGGGTCGACTGCCCATTTCATGAGCTCGGCTGGTTCGGGCAAAGCGACGTTGCACCGCAACAGTGGACGAGACCCCGCTGGGTGAGTGGAGCGCCGCTGCACCGCAAGAGTGGAGGAACCCTTGTCGGGTGAGTGGAGCGTCGCTACACTGCAAGAGTGGACGAGCCCTTGTCGGGTGAGTGGAGCGTTGGGGGTGCAGCTGGGGGCCTCCACCTGGGGAGGTGGGAGAGGCTCGTCCGCGCCGCCTCTCCCTCCCAGCGCACCCCACGCCGTTTCCCGGCTCCGACATTCGTGATGGCCAGACCAGGCGATAAGAGAAAAAGGGGGGAGGGGTCGGAGGCAGAGGCAAGGCATCCCCCCCCCCGTGGCCTGCAGGGCGCCGGAAGAGGATGGGAGGACCAGTACATTCCGGGCCGACCATCCCACGACCTCTCCGGCTGATGGCGGTTAGCCGGGCCCCGCCCTGCACGTGTCGAGGCCTCATCTTCCGGATGGGCGTAACCGTGGGCCTGTTGCACTTCGGGAGTTTCCGGAATGGGGGTAGGTATCTGCTGACTTGTATCTATCTCATATTACCATTATTGGGCGTGGCGGGCGGTGGGGCAGACATGTTTGGAGCAGTTAGGGACGGCGGAGCCTAGCTACCTCGTGGCTGCCGTGATGTCAAGCTTGGCTTCTCTCACCACTTTCATGTTTCTTATTGCGGGCTGTTTCTAACGTTTCTCATTTCTAGCGAAGTCAAAAACTCATCAGTGGCCTACTGATTTTGCTCGATTTCTTTTTTTCCTTCCTTTTCTAGTGTGTTTCATGCTAAAGTTTCTGTTAACAGGATACGGTGATTACTTCGTATTTTTACATATGTCCTTTTTTATTAGGGGTGCCCTCCGGTTGAGCCAGATGATCTACCTCTAATAAATGGTCCGGGTGGAACTAGTTTACCAATCAGTGGGGAGTAGATAGGCATGACAGATTACAACGGGGGACAAAGGTCCGCATTACCTACCCTTCACTATTTGCAAAGACTAGACAGAATATTTCTATTCCACGTTATTTCCAAACAGAGAATACCTCAAAAGAACTATTCCTTGAACAATAAATGTCCAGACAATCAATCAATCAGTGGGGAGAAAAACAGGTATGACGGATTACAACGGGGGACAAAAGTCTGCATTACCTATCCTTCGCTATCTGCAAAGGGAGCCAGAATATTCCTATTCTTCTCTGTTTGTAGACAGGGAATATCTCAAAAGAGCGATAATCGATAAAAATCGATAACAATCAATCAGTGGGGAGAAAAATAGGCATGACGGATTACACCGGGGGACCAAAGTCCGCATTACCTATCCTTCACTATTTGCAAAGAGAGAGGAACGTTCCTATTCGTCGCTGTTTGCAAACAGAGAATGTCTCAAAGAGAACCAATACTTCAAGTAGCAACCAAGGCTAAATGAACCAATCAATGAACAATACCAGTATTTAAATACCGATTCCAATACAAACAATCAATCAATCAATCAGATGGATAAAGCCATCCTACCATCAGACGTAAAGACGTCCTACTTAACCTTACCCGGACCGGACTGTGTGGACAGTTCTTCGCCTTCCCTTTCCAGCGCCCGATCGTTCTCTTACTCCATGTTTTTACCGCAGCATTCCTGGGGGATTCCAGTCAGGACAGTAGGTCACCTGAGAGAGGTCCGTTCGGAATCGGTGAAGTTCATTCAATCGGCAGCCGGACGAGGGTCCTCTCAAGGCAGGTATACTCCAATCGTTTAGATGTTCACCCCATCGTCGGGACCTCTCTTACCGGACCTTATGTCGCTGATGGGCCCCACGTTGGGACGCCAATTGAGGAAAATCAGCCCAAATTACAACCGATGCCCAGGCTCAAGACGCCTCTTAGTTCCCATCTTGAACAGTTACCAAATAAAGAGACAGGCGCTGGAAGCAGGGACGCAAGAACAGAGTTTTATTTCTCATGAGGAGAGCCTGTCATTTCGGACACGCACACAGTGTCTTCAAGAGGTGCTCTAACAAGTTTCTCTGAGGCTTCGTCTTTTATACACAGGTTTATGATGCACAAACATTCCTTATTGCAATAAAGACACTTTGAAGTATGCAAAGGCATGTTTGGAATCCCAGCTTCAGGCCTATTCCCATACCAGTCGCTCGGATGTCGTTCCCCCTCCTGAATGTAACAAGTGATTGTGATCCCGCAGCCGGACATTCCAACAGGACACGAGGGCAAGAGGGGGTGATCAGATCAAAGGTTGGGCAGGCGATAAGATCGGGCACTTCGGTTGGTGTATCATGTTTTGTTATGCTGGGCAATAAAAGTGGGGGGGTGTACATCCACAAGGCTCGGTCTTATGACTTGGGACCGGGTCGAGAAGCCAGGTGTAGCTGGGGGGGGTCGTCAGAAGAGGGGAAGGGTGTTCCTGGGAGGAAATGCAGGGGTGTCACTCTTAGAGCAGGGCCGCGTAATGGGGTTTTATGGTCTGGGACTTAGCAAACGGGCAGGAAGGTCATGGTGCCTAAAATGGCTGTCGTGTGCTTGCGTGCATGGGCCTACCCTGGCGGGATGATGCGGTCAGTGTTTCGCGGTATTCGTTCTGCTAACAGCGAGGGGTATGGTGAACACAAATGAACGCCGCTTATGTACATACACATTGTCATTTTCCACAAAGAGAACAGGGATTTAAAGAAGGAGGCGGGGTGGAAGAGAGCAGCAGATCAGCACATGTGAAGAGAACATGGAGTTAAAGAAGGAGGGGAGGTGGAAGAGAGCAGATCAGCACAGAAGAAGAGAACAGGGAGTTAAGGAATGAAGCGGGTGGAAGAGAACAGCATATTAGCACAGGAGAAGAGCACAGGGAGTTAAGGAAGGAAGCGGTGGAAGAGAACAGCATATTAACACAGGAGAAGAGAACAGGGAGTTAGAGAATCAGGCAGGGTGAAAGAGAACAGCAGATCAGCACAGGAGAAGAGAACAGGGAGTTAGATAATGAGGCGGGAGGTAGAGAACAGAAGATCAGCATGGGAGAAGAGAACAGTGAGTTAGAGAAGGAGGCGGGTGAAAAGGGAACAGTAGATCAGCACAGGAGAAGAGGGCAGGGAGTTAGAACAGGAGGCTGGGAGGGAGAGTGCTGCAGATTAGCAATTGTTGCCAATTTAGCTCTGTCACTTAAAAGATTGGTTTGCACCTCTGCCATGATGTGCAGCCAGTAGTTTGTTTTCCTGCCGGGCTGTGTCTTCCATCCTTCCGAGATTGGTATTTGAAGTATGATTAAAAGCTGGTAATAGCAGTAATGGCTATTTACAGCACTTACAATCTGCAAAAAAGTGGTACGTTCAGCTTTAAAAGAAGTTAGTGGCGAAACCGTACAGACAGCAAATGTGTTTTTGAAATATTTTTGCTATTTGGTGACCTATGCCTGTTGGTGTAGGTTGGTATGAATTTGTTGACAGTTCAGTCCATAGTAGGGATGACATTCATTTTAGACACTAAAGCAACAAGAGAGACGAACTGGCAGGAGCAACGAGGAGCCAGCACTAAGGAGGTGTCGGAGGGAGATTCGACACAGGGATTCACATGGGGTGTGGGGGCGGGGAGGAAGCGCCGTGCAGTTTCTCTGAGTGCTAAATGTCAAATTCTGTGCGTGATGATTGCATTCCACAGAGGCAAAATCGCCTCTCGCGCACAACAGGGCAAAGACAGGGGGTGGGAGGCAACCTCAGGAGGGTGGAATAGGGGGTAGCAACAAGGAACTGACATACAGGGGAAAAGGTGGTGGGGGAAGAATACACCCAGATGTGGACACACTAAGAGCCGTCACCCCCACTGAGCGATAAAAGCCAAATTCTCTGTGGGATGGGAGTGTACGTCATGGAGGTAAAACCGACCCTCGATCATTACAATAGAGGTAAACACAATGTGGCACAACAGGGAACAGAAGGAGGGGTGGGAGGACTTACCAAATGGAGCGACGGTCAGATGCAAAGAGGAGCTGCCACCCAGGTGAAAAGGAAGGGAGGGAGAAACTGGATGCAAATGAGGGAAAAATGAAAGGGCCATGCAGGTCCCACTGAGTGCAAAAAGGCAAATGCGTTAGAAACACGCAAAAAGGACAAGGAGGCAATCAACACATGCCATGTAAAGAAGGGAAAAAAATAGATGTGGTTCAAGAAAGGGGTCACATGGATGGTAAAGGAGGGTTCCATGATGAGAAGTACATATGGTCCAGATCGCTAACCGGGAAGAGGAGGAACTATGAACAAGCCCTCACCCAAAGAAAAAAAATAATAACGCGTGGCGCTAAAGTAAAAAAAATGCGGGCCCGCAAAAGTGAAAGTGATCGCGATCAAGCTTGCAGTGCATGTACGCGAGTGTGTGAGCATTTCGTGGCCGCTTTGATGTTCTCAGTGTCCGTGCGGCTCACTAAGAACATCAAAGCGGCCGCGAAATTGCTCCCAAAGCTGCAGGCGGACAGATGATGTGCGCGCGCCCGGTGCACAACCACTGTGTCCGATCTGCAGACTTTGGGAGCATTTTTGGAAGCAACTCTCGCAGAAGCATGCGCGTTGGCTTCAGCGAGACCTAAAGCAACAATATAGTTCCAGAGAAGCAAGCACTCGTGCAAGAATGGAAAGAGCCAATCAGATCTGTGGTAAAGAGTCTACGCTCAAAGACGAGACAAACAAGCTAAAATAAATATAGCCAGCAAAGGGAAAACCAGCATGTGAGTGAAAGAATACAAAGCAATAGGCGGAAAGCGATCCTACGTAAGTTCTAGGCATGTCCGCAAGATGTTTTTGAACCAGACAACTGGGCTGTCTGGTAGATTTCGACCTAAAAACTAAGGGCAAACTCACAGCAAACATAATACTAGAACAAGGCAAATACACAAAATGCAACAATCCACGACATCATACATTTCAGAGAAAAATATTTCTCACCATCACGGAACACAGGCACAAAGATGGTAGGTCAGAACAAAGTTTACCACTACAGATACAACTTCCCCTTGGCCCAAAGGCTGGGAAAAATCCATCCATGTACACTGCTACAAACCCACAGAGGTAGGTAACCATTATTCTCTTCTTACTTCTGCCAGGAGCAGATAAATCATATTATCAGAGTAGTAACAGAGTGTTTCACTGAGCTTACTAACAACTTTGTTTCTGTTCTGCTCTAAATGTTCTGGACTGTCAAGGCATCTGGAAGACATTGAACATGTGAGGAGCTCAAACACTAACAGTTAAAGCAGAAAAACAAGAGTTCTCTATGCTGACGCAGTTTTGTTTTTCATACTCTACTTCTGCCAACAATAGACTTTGTTTTTAGGTATGGATTTTGAGAGCGAAGCTGCCAAACAGTCCCACTGATAACAATACACACAGCGTGGGCTTTGGGGCTCCCCTTTCAACTGCTGGCTTTATTCGATCAGCTTCCTTCAGCCATTGGCTTGAGACTGTTATTCGTGTCTTTATTCATCCCAGTGGAGTGTTTCTCTCTCACCCAATGCTATTGGCTTTTGGGTGTCTCTTTTTGCCTCCATTCGAGTTCTCCCATTGAACTGCATGAGGGGCTGCTTCAATGGGTCTACCCTCAGATAAACTAACACCATTCTCCTGCGGTCTGTATCCCTCTAACGTGCTAATCCAGTCTGCGTTAGCACATTAAACCGACACCTACTGGCTTTACCAATGCGCATGAAACGTGCAGATTAAACACACTGAAACAAGTAGAAAACAACTTTGTCCCCCTCCGGATTTTGAAAAGGTCTGAATCACCACACTTTAACTTGATGTTCTGCAAATAGAACAACCAATCACTAAGTCGCCAGCTTTTTGATCATAGCTAAAACATGTATTGGGGCACAACGAATTACTGCAAACGCTGCAGCCGGAGAATAAAGCAACTAAAAACTAATAGACCAGAAAACAGGATTAAAGAAAAGCACGTGAACTCCTCATTGACAAGCGAGAACGATTTGGGATTTTGTTTTTTAATTGAAGACTGAGCTTCCAGGAAGGCAGGACACATGAAAAAAGGCAAGCCAGTCAAAGGTACAACTTTCAGATGAACCACAAGCAATTCACGATAGCGAACAGAAAACAAAACAGTTTTCAAAATATAAATACAATTCTAGACAACCATCAGGGGAGAAAACAAAATAGTAGTGGATGTTCGAATTTAAAATTTTAACAAAGGGCATGATCAGAGAAACCGGTCACTGCAAGGTCAGCGGGCAAAGGCTCCAGTGAATTTAACAGAAACAGGAAAATCTTCAAAGAGCCCAACCTAAAAGTTGTCGCAGATGCCTGTTTGCCTAGCAACAGTGGGACATAAAACGGGGAGGGTAGTGATATCGCGTGAGACAAGCTGTCTCTGTGGAGCCGACAGGGGGAGAGAAAGTAGCATTCTGGGCTGGGTGAATGCCGCCATTCTATAGTGAACACGGGGAGCGCGTCTTAAATAAACAAGGAGGTGCCAGAAGCACAAGCAGCAGCGTCCATAATGACTGCTAATGCTCGTAAGATCCGGGAAGGCAGTCAAATTGCACAGAGACCTGCTGAGAAGCACAGCATACAATGGCCGAAGCGAATGCACCGCATACCCCGGCCGGGCAATCAACAGCAAATAGCCACGCCTACCCCAGCAAGATGTAGTCACAGCAGGACCTCGGCTGGGCAGCCAACACCGAAGGTTACCACATTGTCCTCGGCTGGAGGAAAGCACTGCAGACCGTGCAGCCCGCTGCACCGCAAGCAAGCCCCGAATCATCATGGGCTCCGGGGGAAATAAAATATAACACACCCACGCAGCCCCAAAAGAAATCCCAAGCCGCAGTACCCCCACATAACAGCACACAAATCACTGGCATTGCGAGGCAGCCAGCAATACAGGGCAGCCCAGGCGCGAGAACATGCGTGAAACAGCTTCGGCAGTGAAGCCACATCCATCCCGGCTGGAGGCAGGCACCAGGAGGACACGATAATTAACAAGCTCTCGGCATTAGGTGGCGGGGGCGGGCCTCGTTTGACGTCTGATGCCGAGGCTGGCTGGTGATGTGCACGCGCCGGGCTCACATGAACTGTACCCGATCCGCAGCCGTTTGGGTAGACTTTTGAAAGCCTTGCTATAATCTCGTCAAACAAGCATTGCTAAAGCAATGCTGTAGGTCGAGACATAAAAAAGGACAAGTCTCCATTAGTGAGGCTATCCATACTGCATGAGGGATTTTGGATGGAAGGGGCCTTCGTGTGAGGCTGCACAACAGCACAGCCGTATGACCTCATCAAGTTGTGTTGAAAAATGTAGATTTCCCATGCCAATAAAGTTAAAAACTGTAAAAAGACACAGAAAAAGGTGGGTCATCTGGGGTTTTTTGAGAAGCCTGGGGCCCCACATGTCAATGCGCCAGAGAAAAAACATCAGGTGACAGCGGGGCCCAAGGGCCGGTGATTCACATACTCTGTTGTTCGTGTCCTGAGAAAGGGATTATTGGGATTTGTAGTCAATAGGGACACTGCCCTAAAGATAGCCATATCAGACACCTGTTGTTTATGCAGTGGTGTCGAATGTGGAATTATCGACCTTCAGAAGGCCAGTGGCTAGATATACTGCCTTAAAAATAGCCATATAAGACACATGTTGTTTATATAGATGTGTCGGCTATGAAATTATCGGCCTGAAGAGGCCCAGGGGATGTCATCATTCAGGCCCTGGATGTCCGTTCTGAAGCAGAACACCCAGGCTTGTTCATATTTCAGAAGGGCCGAGGGCCCTGCTCATGTCAGCATTCTAATATCTCAATGAAATGAAATACAATTTGATATTATTTGCAGTGTGTTTGTGGTTCCGAAATGTCTGTTAAGCTGTGTGTTATCAGGCATGAACGTTATCGTGCTTCTGTGGTCCGTATTCGTATC
The DNA here is from genome assembly GCF_964263255.1 of Lissotriton vulgaris. Taxonomy (NCBI): domain Eukaryota; kingdom Metazoa; phylum Chordata; class Amphibia; order Caudata; family Salamandridae; genus Lissotriton; species Lissotriton vulgaris. The sequence continues at coordinate 1,853,099,686 of NC_141687.1, read as the reverse complement.
TTCCTCGTTGTCATGTCCACATATTGGAGGTTGCATAGGTATTTAAAGGCATAGACGATGTGATTAGAATTACAATTCATGAGATTTTTGAGTACCAAAGGGGATGTCAGTGCAAGCTCCACAGTTTTGCACTATTTTATGAACTGGCATACTCCGCACTCACCACAGGGTTTATAGTGTGTTGGGTTTTCGAATGAAAACATTGGTCTTTCGATCTTTAGACTTCCGGAATTGAGAATACCCCATTTCGTACTGCTGTTTTCGCACTAGGAGTTGTTCTATCACTTCTAAAATAGACTCTAGAGGCATATTGGTATATAAAGATTGTACATCTAGAGTAAGTAGAAGGTCCATTTCTGAGTCAAAGGTCATTTTCTTCGGTTTGTTCAAAATATCCTTTGTGTCTTTTAGATAGCAGGGCATTTCTGTCATTAGTAGTTTTAGAAAAAAAAGTCTACACATTTGATAAAGATTCTAGAGTTGAACCTATGCCAAATACTATCGGGTGTCCGGATGGAGGATGACACTCCAGGGTATTTGTTGCGCTATAAAAATTACGTAAATAAATAAATAAATAAATGTCTGTCTTTGTGTACCTTCGGCAGGATGTAAAAATCAGGTATTTTAGGTTCTTTTTCAATGAGAAAGCATGCCTCCTTCTCGGTTATTCAACCATTGTCTAAGAACCTCTTTACTATAATCTCTGGGGTGGGACCCTCATTAGTTTCCTACAGTATGGGGTGTTAATTAATAGTTTAAGGCATTCAGTGTAGTACATTTCTTTCAGCATCACCACTGTGCCACCTCCCCTAATCTGCAGGTTTTATGATCACTATGGTGTCGTGTCTCAGCTCAGACAAGGGCATCTTTTTCTGCTCTGCTGAAGCTGTTAAAGACCCTTTGCCTGCTCTGTTGCAGGGAATTAAGCCCTAAGTGAATCACCTGTTTGAAGGCTGCCACCTCCGGTGGTAACAATTGGATGGTGGGGTAAAAGAGGATTTATTGTGGAGGCCTGTGCTGTCCTGCATTTCCCTGTCGACGTTTTCTGCCGCTTGATTTGAAAAAAGACTTGTAGTCTGAATTCCACCATTTGTATTTTCAATGTTAATGTGTCATCTCTAGGTGTAAGGATGAAGTCAAGGCCTTTGCTGATGACTTGTTTCTGGGTTTTTGTCAATACCTTGGTGCTTAAATTAAGTATGCGGTCCGTAGCTATTTGTTTGTTCCTGGTTAGGGTTCCTTTGTCTATGTTCTTTGTTTTTGTTCATGGTTTTTCCGGGACACTCTGCTGTCCTTGTTTTTCAATCTTCCTCTCCTTTTGCCTCTTTCTAAAAAAAGGTGGGCGTGGTGTTGGTTGCCAAGGTAAACCTAGTTGTGGTGGATATTGTGGAAAACCATAGGGTGGCGACCCCCCATTGTGGTGTGTAGAAAGCACCTTGGTACTAAGGCTCTTTAGGTATGGGGTTTTGACTATAGTTCTTTTTTCCTCTGCCCATTCTTAGGGGCGGCTGGTGACATTTTAAAGTGGTGGGCGCAAACTGATTTGCGAGTGCGGGCCCCATGCCACTCAGGCCAGCGGCGACCCCCCCGACCCACATACACAACACTCAAAGACATGTATTCACACACGCATACAAACAAAAATATCCATTCGCAACACTCTCCACCAAACATTCATGCATACACGCACGCTCGCACCAAACACTTTAAGATAAATACTTTTTGGTGGGAAAATTCTTTTAGAAATGTATTAATCTTGGTTTGTGTGAGAAAGTCTTTGTATTCAGTTAAACCTTTGTTGACTTCCTCAAGTTTCATTTACAGGTACATGCACTAACGCTTACCTCATTTTCAGAAGTGCCTTGACACATCTGATATGTGTCTTTTTTTATAAAAAATATGTTTATTGAATTTGTGCATAACAATGACCTTACACAGAAACATTTCAGATATAGCTTCACACATATCTCAAGGAGTAACGACAAACTAATAAAGTCAGGCAGTAACCCAATCTATTTACAAACAACCAATCCCAAAACCACATTATCTCATATGCCATCCCATCTCTTTGCTTATGATTGATATAATTATAATGTAACATTCCCTAAAGAGTCAGTCACCTCTCGGATACTCCCAACCATGCACCTGGGTGTCACTCAGCCATGTTCAGTAGATCGGTCAGCTTAATCAGATGGTCCTCCCATTGTTCAATGAGGTCACACCTCCCATCCCTAGACTTGTGTCAGCGCTTATCGAGAGTTCTGCTGTTGCCCATCGACCCACATCCATTTGCCATGCTGTCACGGAGGGGGTTGTTGTCGCCTTCCAGGACATGGCAATGCAATGTTTTGCTAAGATAAGAGCCAGACCCTTAAAGCACCCCAAGTGTTTTTTCTTTTTTGGTATCGCCCCTGCCTTAAGGATCCAACAAGTTGGATCACAAGGCAGAACAGAATCTGTGATAGTGGAAATACAAGAGGTCACTGACCACCAGTAATCGGAGATCACTGGACATGCCCACACCATATGAAGAAAGTCTGCTTCAACTGGTTGACATCTGGGACATTGTGCATTTGCACCAGGGTACATCTTGCCTATTCTGTCAGGAGACAGGTATGTGTGATGCAGATAATTAAATTGTGTGAAGAGGAAACAAGCATTCTGCGGAATCGATTTGGGGGAACCATGACACCTCTGCCAGACAGTGTCGGGCAATTATACAGGCAATTTATCTTCCCACCATTCCTTGAGGATATGAAGGCAGAGATCTAGAGGATCTCAATTCAGTGTGCCATATATAACAGATATTGTGTGCCTAGTGTTTGTAATTGTCAGCATCAATGACAGCGGTCCAGCCACCCTCGACAGATCTCTCTCAAACTTTCACATTCTACCAGCCACTTCTTGGGGGCCCGATTATAACAGAAACTGCCCCAAGCCTAGGTTGCCACCCTACATCAAATCTTCAAATGTACACAATCTGCCCTTCACTGTCATCCATGTCCCCCCCATGTTGTGTATCCCACAGCCGTCCCCTGAATGAAGAGGCCTCAGGGACCTACAAGGTGGACGTCCCCGTAAGGATAGGCTTGGCAAAAATGCACCCCTGCATGCCTGTGATGAATATATTTCCTCCAGCACCATACTACCACCTTCACTAGGACATTGGCTACTCTGTGAAAAGAGGGAGACATCAGAAACCATCCAATTAACATGGAGTCAATGCAGCGGCCACTGAAGTTGAGCAGCAGCATAAAAAAACTCAGTCAGGGGCACCCAGGCCCCTCATCTCCAATGCTGGAGTCATCGATTCAAAATCAGGGAAGCCAGTAGATTTCGCAATTCCTGAAAAAAGGTTTCTTAAGTAGTGCTGCAAAGAAATAAAGAAGATGTGGGAGTATTAACATATTCACTATGGCCATCCTACCCACAGGCAACAGTGGTAACTGCGCCCAAAAGGGCAGGGAGTGGCAGATGGAAGTGAGCGCCTTACCAAGGTTAACGTCTATCATATCTTGCTCTAGATGGTATACATGGAACCTCAAGTATTTAAAGGTTTCATGAGCCCACGGAGGGGTGAGCACACATCCGGGTTCCGCAACGGCACAGGAGTCTGCAACAATGGAAAAAGATACAACTTCCCCAAGTTGATCCAGAGTCCAGTTATCCGGCAAAAGTCGTCCAGAGCTAACATGATCGCTGATAAGATCGATGGGTCTGCCCTCAGATAAATCAGAGTATCATTGGCATACACAGAAACTATCTTGGAGCCGTCTGCGCCCTATATCCCCATGCAATCGGCTGTTTCCGTAAATGACAGGCTAGAGGTTCCATGGCCTGGGCAATAAGGGGCAGCCCTGTTGAGTGCCTTGTTCAATGGGGAAACTGCTCGAGATAACATCGCCAGTACATACCCTGGCCACGGGATCAGTATAAAGGACCTGTATCCATGTGCAGAATTTCGGTCCGAACCCCAGTTTCAGCAGTAGCCCCTGTAGATAGGTCCTTCCCATGATGTTGAAGGCCTCCTCTATATCCTCAGAGGCCACCCAGCCTCGAGTGTCTGCCCTACGTGCCCAATCCATGACATTAGACAATCCATTCTGATGTGCATGGATCACTGTGTATATCATCGGGGTCAGCCTGTTCACCAGCACCTTCCCCAACACTTTATAATCAAGATTTAGAAGTGATAATGGGCAGTAGGATGCCACATCTAGTGGGTCTTTATTTATTTATTTATTTATTTATAGTGTTTTGTATAGCGCGAACAAGACCCGTGGGTATCAGAGCGCTTAACAAGGAAAGAATTATATATAGACATTATAAAAGCAGTACTGACAACAAGAGAATAATGAGGTAGAAAGCAATATACTGTATGGACGAGATTAAATATATATATTCAAAATGACTGTGCAATTAGCATTAAATGGCGAGCAAGGCTTGGCTTGTGTCATCCCTTCCGGGTTTCAGAAGTACTGTGATAAGAGCTAGTCGCATACTTTCCGGAAAGCTACCACACTCCCTGGCTCGTTCACATAGAGCCGAGAACCTTGGTGCCACAAGGGTGCGATATGAAATATAAAATTAAATCGGTTGCCCATCAGTACCAGGCGCTTTGCCTCTGGCTATGTCTTGATGACTAATGAGACCACTTCAAGAGTCAGAGGTTCATCTCTAACTCTTGCTTCAGAAGTGGATTGAGAAGAGGAGCCTCCAGTGGCTGTTGATAAGTGACGATCGCCTCGGGTGTCACACCCAGCAATTTGCTGTAATACATTTCAGATGTTTTATTGATGTCTAATTGAGCATTCACTAAGTGGCCTGCACGGGATCAAATAACTCCTATAGTTGTACATGGGCGTTCAGATATCAGCAGCCATACGAATAATCCACTTGCCTTATCACCTAATTCATGTTGTTGTTTGGTATGTTCTTTGAAGTAAAAAATGGCTAGCAGTCTGGCCAAGTTCCTAAAGTCTTCCCTAATGCCGCCAGTTCCAGGAATGTGGTTGGATCAGACACCCAGTCCATCTCCGCTAACCTCAGCATACCCTCCAGGCCTAGCATTTCCCTCTGTATAGTGCGTTCTATACCATATTGTGTGGCCATGCACACACGCCTTATCACCACTTTGAATGCGACCCATTCAACCTCCACAGTAGAAGTGGACCCCTTGTTCTCCAAAAATATCTATCAATGTGTTCCCCTATGCTCATACAGGACCCTGTGTCTTCCAGTGCCAGGGGCTGCAGGTGCCAGATAGGTATGGAACCGCAAATTCTCCCCCAATGACAAGACACCAACAGGGTACAGTGATCAGACAATGTCCATCCCAGATATTCCGCCCTCCCACATTTATTCACTAGCTGCTCTGTGCCGAAGACCAGATCTATTCTCGTGTGAAGGGCATGTAATGAGGAGTAATCACGTTTATGTGGGTATAACATGCGCCGAACATCCAACACCTGCACGTTCTCAGTCCACTGTTGCAGATGTTTGGTAATGTTGTGGGACTGTGCTCCCGGGACAGGAGGGGTGGATATTTCTAGGTCCAAGTAGGGACACAATTAAAGTCTCCGCACCAGAACATAGGCGAATGTGCTGAATGAAGAAGAGCACTGCCAGGGTGAAGGGCTCCCCATCTAATGTGCCCTCTGCGATAACATAACGGAGGTCAGGGTCAATGAAGGTGTGTTCCGAAACAAATGGAACTCCCGGTGCAACCAATAAGAGAACCCCCTCTAGCACAGGCAGAGTAAGGGGTGCTCAGTACAAGGCCTTGCCAGATCTTGTGCCATTTTAGGAGCTCCCCAGCAGTTAAATGTGCTTCCTGTAAGCAGGTGACTTGGATGTGATATCATTTTAAATAAGAGTGGATCTTGAGTCTCTTCGTATAGTTTCCTATACCCCTCACATACCAGCTGAGTACATTACAGTCACGTGTGGTCATGTAGTGAACAGAATGGCAAGGAAGAGATGGGACCACCGGGAAGGCTGGGCAGGGAAGGAAAAATAGAGAAACATTAAGAACAATCCCTATTGAAGCGCAACTTCCAGGTCACACCCTCAATCGGTTACGGCCAGACATAGTCATCAATGATTGGGCAACTAATTCAAAGTCTGTTCATTAGCGAGGGGTTTCCAAGATTGTCAACTTTCGGGGGAAAAGTCCAGCCCTGCCACCTGTTAAAGAACACAACTCTCTCACCCCAGATTTTTCCTGGTAAGGAGACCCCCTACCATGCTCTAGTCATAGCTAATAGACTCCCCCTGCAATAATCAGAATCCTCATATAAAGGATATCACCTCAATCATGGAGAGCACAGTAACAGGTCTGCAGTCATCAGTGTGAGCTGAGGGCCTTCCCTCAGTTCTTCCAGAATCTCTTCAATCGGAGGGGAGGTTGTGGGACTCTACAGTGTCCGCATTGGAGTCCCTATTGCTATTACCAGCAGTCACAGACTGTTCCATGGCAGCATAAACATTTCCCTGCCTGAGCAGCCTGAGGCTTTTGGTCTGCCCCAAGTGCGTCTCATCGAGCGTTGCTTCCTCTTCTTTATCTGCCACACATTCTCTCCTTCTGGCATGTTAGCATGTTGAGACTCACCTCTGGACTCCAGCCAATTTTGGGCATCCTGTGAGGTCATGAAGAAAAGATTTTTATGTCATCTAACATGACCCTTAGTTTTGCTTGGTATAGCAGTGCATATTTAAATCCAAGTCCACATAGCCTTTGTTTCAATTCCTTGAATGATTCTCGCTGCTGTCTCACCTCCATAGTGTAATGTGATAAAATGGTGACTACGCTTTTATCTATCTTCCAGGGGCCCTTGGCTCTAGCAATCTGTAGGATATTTTCCCGATCTCTGAAATTGTAAAGTCTTGCCACCACTGGCTGTGGAAGGGCCCCTGGATTATGGGGTTGGCTCGGAACTCTGTGAGCTCCTTCCACTGATGTCTTGCTTTGTAGGCCTGTGGTCGTCAACCTGGTTTCCAAATAGAGGTCCATGCTCGGGCCCTTCACCACTTCGGGAAGGCCTCCTACCTGGATATTATTTCTCCAAGACCTTCCCCCCACATCATCAACCCTTGCACGTAGCACTGCAACGTCCTTCTGAAGCACCACAATATGTTTATCATGATGTCAGCAAAGGATGGATGTCTGCCTGTTTGTGTTCAGAATCCTTCACTCTGTCCTTAAGTTTCTTATGATTATCCTTCAAAACCCTTACTTCCTTCACCAAAGTGTCTAATTTGGGTTGTATAGAGGCTTTGAGGCTGCTTTCAGCTGCCAAGAGTTCAGAATTCTTTTCAGAATGGTCCTGCAACAAGTGTTCCACAGCCACTTCCTTAGTTGGACAGTCAGGGTCAGCTGCGATGTGCAAGGATATTGAGGTCCCTTCCCCAGCCCTGTCAGCCTTTGCTTTAGCTATTATGATGCACTGGAGACAGAAGGTTTAGGGTGACTGGTGGTCATTTGTGGTGGGGCTGTTAACAAGAGTGATGGCTCCCCCCACTCCTCAAGTGGTGTGTCCGGTAGCCCCCATTAACACCTTCGCTGTGGCGGCTATTCCGCTGTAGCACTAAGGGGGCGGGGGGGCCGCGCGGCGCGCACATGCTGGTGACGGAACCGCTCCGTCACCAGCCGCGGTTGAGCTGTGCTCATGACGGAGCAGTTCCGTCATGGCCCCGCCCGCTCATTGGAACGCCCAGCGCAGGCGCGGAATCTGCGCCGCGCAGGCGCGGCGAGCGGGCCATGACGGAACCGCTCCGTCATCAGCACAGGGCCACCGCGGCTGATGACGGAGCGGTTCCGTCATCAGCACGGAAAGGTTTAATAAATCAGTAGACTGGATCCCCAATGAGGATGGAGGAATGGCAACTTACTGCTTGGAGTGGTCCTCAGTCGATACTGGGTCAGGGGGAGTCACCTGGCCCAGTAACAGGTCTTCAATTGGATTCTACCCTAAACCAAGACCAGATTCGTTGAATACTGCCAATTGTCCAGCGCAGACAAGCCTAGGGGAGGCAGACCTGAAATGTACAGGGGATCTTTGAGCAGCGATAGTGACCCTGTCCATGTATGCAATCTTGAAGTTCTCCCGGGGCCCCCAATATCCAACCAGGCACACGTAGCAAAAACAAAAGTGCCTCCTTAGAAGACCAGTGTCAAGGGCGGGTGATGTGAACCCCCTTTAGTCCAACTATCCTAAGTTGAGCGATCTGCTGCAGCGTGGAGAAAAAATCCAGGCCTGTGTGAAGGCATAGCTCCAGAGAAGCAACTCTGGTCCCTCCAATCAACAGATGAATGGTGCTTATGGGGAATGTGTTTCCCCTCTCCCGTCTCTCACCCTTGCACCCTGGTCCGAAACCCAGTCAGCCCGGCAATGCCGATCCGGCTCCTTCAGGTTCCTCGCAGCCACACCACAGTCTGTGCAGGTTCTGTGGAGGAGGCGCTTTGATACATCGGCGCAGCGCACACTCGATACAACGTGATGAGGTGGGGTGGAATGGAGGGGCCCGCCAATCGGCGCTTCTCTCGTGCTGCCACACACCTCACATCCCCGCTCAGGCTGCGCTAGCAACGCTTGATGTCGGCCACTCCCAGGCGCTTTTGTTCCAGTGCCACTGTTGGACTGCCCTACATGGGGTCCCCAGGCCAAAGCTGTAATCCACGGGTGCGAGATTGGCCCACTGTTCAGGGTCTGTGTGCCCAGCTGGACGTCTGAAGTGACAAACAACCGGATTCCAGATGTCGGGAAGGTCTCAAGCTCCCGACACCTGGGATCCGGTAGCCTGACGGTCTTTCAGATCCTTGTGGAGGGCTATACAGGCTCCCACGTCGTTCGCACTTTAACTGAATAGGACTACCAAGAACTCGCACCCAAGTTCCTTCTTTCTGAGACGTGTGTCCTTTACTGGGACCACCAAACCAAACCTGGTATCAAGCCCGGCCGGGTCGGAAGTATCACCTGCTAAGCCACCTTACATTGTGCCTTTACAATCCGAAAGCCCGGAGGAGTCGCGGAAATTACATTCTGTTGTGACGAAACACGCGTCGGCTGGCTACAAAGACAATTAAATGAAGACTTCTTATTTCCAAAGACATTGTGTTTTTTTCTGGCAGCTGTGATTGGAATGTGGAGGTGTCCGCCAGGACACACATTTTGCTATACTATCTTGTTGTGTGCAGTGGGCATTTCGCTGTTGTGTCTCAGTGTGTTGGCCTTTCCACCCACATATTTTCAGGGGTTATAGGGCTTATCCCCTCACCCTATTGCACCCCCAGGCAACTAGTTTTCCTTAATATCTTTACGATAAATAATTAGCAGAGCGCCCATTATTTCCCCTCAATCCAAAAACCCTGCCTCAAGAGATTTTCACCCATATAACTATGTACTAAAGTATATACAAGAAGTCTTGAATGCTTGACCTAAAAATAGTGGGAAGGGGTTAACAAATAAGTAAATATAGCTTATACCTTTCAGAAGCTTCTACACAGCACGCATACCACACTCCCCTGAATCCTTTTCTGAACTGCTTTCGGATTCATCCAAGCCACAGTGTGCACATTTCAGAAATGCCCCTTACTGATTACAAGGACTGCATATTTAAATAGCCTCAAGACCAATTTTTCTCGGCGCTTATATAGTTAGCGCTAGTTATCTGATTTATTTACGTGATGACATTGGAGGAGGAAAGAGGACTGCACTGGTTCCCATAGAATTTGAACCTGTCATCTGTAGACGGCATTCATAGATCTGCAGTACAGTGTAAGTGCCTAGCCCACTCAGGTGTCTTTCTAGACAGGTGCAACAAATAACATCTCAAGTTCAAATTCTGTCACTGTCTTGGACCCAACGTGCCCAAATTTGTGAAAGTTTAGTGTCTGCTAAGTGTGTCTAACTCCCTATCCCTAATAGACTCACCTGCTGGATGTTGGCCAGAATGGGAAGGGAATAGGTTTTCTCCCAAACTATCCCGGATTAATTGCAAACACTGTGCCCTACTCTTTCAGGCTACTTGTTACTTGCCCTTCTCATTCTTGTGTCCCGCCATTATTTACCTGCAGAAAGGAGACCACAAGGTGGGGAGGGCATATCCTTACCAAGTGCACTCATGTTTGGCCATTTACATTGTGTATTATGTAATTTAAAAAGTATTATTTACAGGCGCTGTGTGCCATGGAAGGCAGTCCTCAACAGCACACCACATCATTAAACTCGACTACATACCACTCCACAACACAAACTACCATTCCACATAATTACATTCCAAACCACAAAATCCCACTCCACATAATTCCAGTACACTCAATACCACTTAATTACTATCCACATAATTCCACAGCACACCATATCACATGTTTCCAATACACAAATCCACTACACTCGACACAATTCCACACCACACAATTACACAGCTAACAAGTTCAAGCCACATAAATCCATAACACACCATATACATATACTTCATAACACATAAGTCTAAAAATAATTGCCATTTACAATGCCAATAGTGCCAACAAACACAAGACATATTACATAAGTAAAAAACATTGCCATTTAGAATGCAAATAGCTCCAACTCCAACAAATGCGAGACCTATTGCATTTCCAATGCTTGTTTAAAAAGGCCACTACTGTTAGGAAACAGCACCACAGGCTGGAAGTGTGGTAATGGTGATCCGGGTGATAACACAAGTAACAGGCCTGATATATCTAATGCTGCTGCAATATCTTCTTCTTGCTTTTTTCCTCGAGAGGTATAATATACACAGTTTTACCTTCAGAGAGGTAAGACCCCTCTGTTTTTATTATAAAACTTCTTACACTGACTTTAAATGAAGGTCAGGAGTCAAAACAATCACCCTGATGAATGCCCAAGACCATTTAGTCTTTAAAAAAGAGCAGACACATGTTGGTTTAATCCACAGGTATGCATTGATCATAGCATTTACTTACATACCATGTGAATACCTTATAGTACATTTTAATTATTCCTAGGGTACCACCTTAATAAAAGGATACTTTTGTGGTATACCCCAAGGTATTTTTAGCAAAATAATTGGACCCAAGTTAACCAGAAAAAATACATATGTAACAACTCCCTCTGGATGGCCCAGCCCGAGGTCGAATCCGCCCTGGTAGTATCATCTTACCAGGGTGGGAAGAGATGGCCTATGATGAAGCATGTTACATTATGTGAGTGAGCTCACCTTGTCCAATTCTTCCATTAGTAAATGTCACCATTTTAGTGTCCAGCACTTTTCCCAATTTGTTTTAGATTGGAATGGGGATACTAAACGTCACCCTTTTAGTGCCCAATACTTTCCCAAAATTGGTTTCCATTGGAGTGGGAATAGTAATTGCTCCCTTTTTAGTGTCCAACACCTTACCCACACTTGTATGGATTTAAGTGGTAATAGTAAATGTCACCCCTTTAGTGTCCAACAGTTTCTTAAAAATGGGTTATGTTGGAGTGTGATTATTGAATTTTATAATTTTGGTGTGAATGCTTTGTTTAAATTATTTTAGTATGTTGTAAACCTAGTTTGTGTTATTCAGTTAGCATTGTTGTTCAGAAATATGATGCAAAATAGTTAGTTGTGTCTTTGTAACAAATAATAGTATTGTTGTAAAGATCCACAGGAGACAAGGAGGCTGCTCTCAGTAAAAGCTTTATTCTTAAGCTAGAGCATAGGAGAAACCCGACTAACAGCGTCAGGACACAAACTGCCTCTAACGGCTTTCAGTAAACTCTCGAGCCCAGGCAACAGAAAGCAGACACGAGATCAGGGCACGAGCCACATACACAAGCTCAGCGCGCGAGTCTGTGGCTCGAGCACAGGATGAATATAACACATCTCCTTTCCTTTGGCAGAGAAACAACAAAGTTAAACATAACAAAAGCACAAAGCCAAAGGAAAGAAGTACACCAGCAAAATTATAATATTGTGACAATAAAAGCTAATAACCCACTTCATTCCTAAACATTTACACAAAAATCTTTTAGATTAGCAGGTGAAATTCTCTTACGAACAGGTCTCTGCTCTTTATGCACAACCACATTCTTGGCATTTGGCTGCACCAAATCTGAATTCTTTCGGCAATCTTTCTTTTGATAAAGGGCAACCCTACGAAGATTCCAAGTTTGCCCATTTTGTAGCCTAACGTAGTTGTCACTCACTGATCTAACCTGAAAAGGCCCCCTAAACTTATTGAACATTCTTTGATTACCACCAGGCTTCACCTTAACCAGGTCACCTACAGATATGTTGATTTTGCTGCATTTACCCATGACCCGATCCAACTCCACAGTTGGCTTCTCCAGCCAAGTAGGAACTAATTTAGTACCTGCTGACCTCCCCCTCATAAGTTCAATGGTGGCTGAGCTTGTGTATGTGGCTCGAGCACCGGATGAATATAACAAGTATTAATTACGTTTTATATAATAAAGACAAGTAACATTATTCTCCATTATTTATGTTTTCAAATGTTATTTTATTTACTTTTTTAAACATATCTATATAAAAAATAAACATTTATATATAGGTAAATAAGATAGGGGAGTCTCATCGAGCCTGTTGCCTGTGGATGCTGCTTGTCCTGTTTATCGGCAGAGCTTGCCCTGGTGGGATGAGGTCCCAGGGTTAACCTACACCTGCCTCCAGAGTTTGTTGGCGCCACCTTGGGAGCGGACTACTACTCACAGGGTGCAACCCTCTGCCTACAGCTGCCGCGAGTGAGGGAGAGGCGTGGACATCTTGCATAAAGCGTTGCCTCTCCCTCCCCCCGCGGCGTGGGAGTCTCATCAAGCCTGTTGCCTGTGGATGCTGCTTGTCCTGTGTATCGGCGGAGCTTGCCCTCGTGGGACGAGGTCCCAGGGTTAAACTACAACTGCCTCCAGAGTTTGTTGGCGCCACCTTGGGAACGGACTACTACTCCCAGGGTGCAACCCTCTGCCTACATCTGGTGAGGGAGAGGCGTGGGCATCGCACATAAAGCGTTGCCACTCCCCCCGCGGCGCGGGACGTAGCCTGGACGAAGGCCAGACCAAGGGCGGGCCCATCTGTGCCCGTTAGGGGACTTAAGAGGCCAGGCTGGGCCACTCCACTGACACATACTGCCAAGTGCACTTAGCTGGTGAGACTCCGCAACATATTCTAATTTGTCGTGCCTACCACGTTGAGTATGGCACTAATAACCTGTCAGCCATAGCAGTCTCGGTTTTATATTTTTATTTACATTTTAGGGTTTCTCCATAATGGCCAAGAGAAAGTCCCTCACAGGGAAGGGGGTAGTGGGTACCCTAGATGCTTTTTTGTCACGAGCTGAATCAGCATTAATGCATGAAATACTGTTAATAGAACAAAGGTTATCAATTGAGCTCATGGCAGCTGGTTCACATCTCCCATTGCTTGCTCAAGAAGTCAACTCACTGGCTGGTCGTTCTTCTATTATATCTCCGCCATCTGAGTTATCTTTAATAGATTCATCGTTAGTTTACCAACATGACTCTCACAAAAGGAATAAGGAGGGTGCGAGGCCTAAAATTATTACTAGGGCCCAAAAAGCCAAAAACAGCCAACCAACCTGGCCAAAACCCCTGGTGACACTTCCAGGTTAGTCCGGTGGGAGGGTAGTGAAAGGAAGAAATTTAGTGTGGGTGGTGAAAGAAAGAAATTTAGTGATGTGGTGTGTTTTAGGTGTGGGAGTTATTCACATGCTGCTACTTTTGAGAGGTGCTCTGCTAAGCATGCAAAGTGTATAGAGTGCGGATTGGTGGGTCATTTCTCAAGGGTTTGCACCGGAAAAATAAGACGTTTTCTAAGAAAAAAAAGTTACTTATGTTCAGTATGAAGATGATTCATCTGTTTCTAAGTCTGATGTTAGTCATCTTCAAGTTAATTTTGTTCGGAATTTGGAAAGGGGGGATGGTTGGGGGTGAGTTCACATTTTCTGTTCTCACATGTTCTGTTCTGTTCACTTAGGAAGATGCCGAATTTACTAAATTAATTTTAGTGTGTAAATTGTTGGGTTCAGAGCGTTATGAATTCTTTATAGTTTATTAATGATTTTTATGTTCTTTTTGTTTCTTTGGTTAAGAAGGAGGATGTGTAGTGATGGCATGTTCCTTTAATTGGAATGTTATATATGTAATTGGAATGTTTGGATGCTGGGCAACAGTAACTGGTGGATCTTGTGTAGTCTTGATGTACCTTTACTGGAGCTGCATGCTTTTCTTCTCTCTCTTGATTAAATACTTGTTCCTGCCTACAACTACTCTCTGTTTCCTGTTTCCACGTCTTATTGAGGTCACTACAATTTTGCTTTACTATTCAGTCAAAAAGCCCCGAAAATGCTTCCAAATGTTGCCAGAATTAGCCTCAGTCCAAAACTGACCACAAACCCTTCCTCTTCACGTGGCAAATCCAAGAAGTATCCACTGTTTTCTCCGATCCCAAAATGAAATTTCCTTTCTTTTCTTCTTTCTCAGAGTCCTCTCCACTCTCAAGTATCGTAAACACACTCCTTTTTGCAGTGAAGTGTTGAAATCACAATCGGCCTTCCATAGCTTCCATCAAAACACGGACAAAGTCACACCTCCGTTTTCTTAGGTGTTACTGTACTTTCCCAACAGGTTCTCTTCTTTTTTTAAATCCCATCCTCGTCGCTAAAATTGTAGTGACTCCAATCACAACAGAAACAGAAGAATGAGAGAAGTAGAATTACATTAAATAGGAAGTTTATTCTAAAGGGGAAGAATAACATGCAGCTCCAGTAAAGGTACATCAAGAATGACACCAGAGCCCCAGTTACCGTTGCTCAGCCACCAAACATTCCTATTACATACACAAGGTTCCAATTAAAGGAACATGCCATCACTACATCCGGCCATCTGGTCGCCCCATAGGAAAGATTGCGGGCGACCAGATGGCCGAGGTGATCTGGACGACCAGATGGCCGGGCACGAAAGGGCACCATCCTGGGCACCCTGCCACACGGCTGGACCCAGGACGGAGCCCCGGGTGGGGAGGCCACACTCTCCGGGGCCCCTGGTGCCCCCGAATGGGGCTCCTGAAGCCAGCCGAGCAAGGGGAGGCTCCCCGGGCACCACGGAACCCCCGTCCTGGGCCTCTGGCAGTGCGGCAGGCCGGGGGGACAGGGCCCTGGGCCCGAGCACCCGACCCGGGGCCGGGCGGGGCCCCTGGACCCAGCCGGGGCTCCCAGGCCCGGAGGCGCAGGGGAAGCCTACCCCGGGCCTTCCAGACCCCGTCCCAGGCACCCTGCCACGCGGCAGGACCCAGGACGGAGCCCCGGGTGGGGAGGCCGCCCTCCCCGGGGCCCCTCAGGGGCCCTGGACAGAGCTCCTGAACCCAGCCGAGCAAGGGGCTCCCCGGGAACCACGGAACCCCGTCCCGGGCCTTTGGCAGTGCGGCAGGCCAGGGGACAGGGCCCAGAGCCGGGGCACCCGACCTGGGGCCCGGCCGGGCCCCTGGTCTCAGCCGGGAGCCCGGAGGTGCAGGGGACGCCTCCCCGGGCCCTCCCGGACCCCATACAGGGCTTCCTGCCACGCGGCAGGCCCAGGGACGGGGCTGGGGCGGCATCCTGGCCCAGCCAGCTGCCGGCTGAGGACTGCTAGGCCGTGAGGGGTCCCAGAGTACCTTGTCCCTAGTAATTTCTGGGAACAAGTGCGCACCGCGAGGCTCAGGGGACCCAAGGCGCGAAAGTACCTGACCTCCTGGAGCCCTCGCTGGCATCTGGGAGGCATATGGCACCTCATCGGGACTCCCGTAGGAAAGCATTGCAGGCGACCAGATGGCCGATGGGATCTGGGCAGCCAGATGGCCGAGGGGATCTGGGCAATCAGATGGCCAGGCACGAAAGGGAAGCTGCCTGGACCCTCTGGACCCCGTCCCCTGGACGGGGCCCTGGGTGGGGAGGCCACCCTCCCCGGGGCCCTCAGGGGCCCCGGACGGGGCTCCTGAAGCCAGCCGAGCAAGGGGAGGCTCCCCGGGCACCACAGAACCCCCGTCCCGGGCCTTTGGCAGTGCGGCAGGCCGGGGGGACAGGGCCCTGGGCCCGAGCATGCAACCCGGGGCCCGGCGAGGCCCCTGGACCCAGCCGGGGCTCCCAGGCCCGGAGGCCCAGGGGAAGCCTACCCCGGGCCCTCCGGACCCTGTCCCAGGTATCCTGCCATGCGGCATGACCCAGGACAGACCCCCGGGTGGCGAGGCCACCCTCCCAGGGGCCCCAGACGGAGCTCCTGAACCCAGCCAAGCGCGGATAGGCTCCCCGGGCACCACTGAACCCCGTCCCGGGCCTATGGCAGTGCGGCAGGCCGGGGGGCAGGGCCCTGGCCAGGGCACCCCACCCGGGGCCCAGCGGGGCCCCTGGACCCCGCCAGGGTTTCCAGGCCCCGAGGCGAGGGGAAGCCTCCCCGGGCCCTTCCGACCCCGTCACGGGCACCCTGCCATGCGGCACGACCCAGGACAGAGCCCCGGCCGAAGCTCCTGAACCCAGCCAGGCTCCCCGGGCGCAATGGAACCCCCGCCGTCCCGGGCAGTGCGGCAGGCCGGGGGGACGGGGACCCCAGGCCCGGGCCCTCCCGGACCCTATCTAGGGCATCCTGCCACGTGGCAGACCCAGGGATGGACCCGGGGCGGCATCCTGGCCCATTCAGCTGCCGGCTGAGGACCGCTAGGCCGAGAGGGGTCCCAGAGTACCTTGTCCCTAGTAATCCGAAGGAAGGCTATCCCTCTTTTTATAAACAAGTGCGCAACGCGAGGCTCAGGGGACCCTATGCGCGAATGTGCCCGGCCTCCTGGAGCCCTGGCTGGGATCCGGGAGGCGAATGGCACCTCATCGGGACTTCCAGGGAAGCCTGGCCCTGGCTGCAGGGCTCCGGGGCTCCAGGGCTCGGGGACTGCAGGGCTCTGGGGCTCCGGGGCTGCAGGGCTCCCGGCTCCAACCGGCTCCAGGGCTCGGGGGCTGAAGGGCTCTGGGGCTCCGGGGCTGCAGGGCTCCCGGCTCCAACCGGCTCCAGGGCTCCGGGGATGCAGGGCTGCAGGGCTCCGGGGATGCAGGGCTGCAAGGCTCCGGGGCTCCAGGGCTCCAGGGCTGCAGGGCTCCAGGGCTCGGGGACTGCAGGGCTCCAGGGCTGCAGGGCTCCGGGGGCTGCAGGGCTCCGGGGCTCCAGGGCTCGGGGACTGCAGGGCTCCGGGGCTCTGGGGCTGCAGGGGTCCCGGGCTCCAACCGGCCCGGGGCCATCAGGGAGTCTACCCAGCATGAGGGACCCCTGTCCCGGGCACACGGACCCTCAGGACGTGCCCCCATTTTCCACTTTTTTTCCCCCAAAATTCTGCGTAGTGGCACTACGCCCAGCCCTAGTAAAGTGGTTGACTGAAGTAATGAGAAACAACACCAAGAAAGCACAAGACGTATACAGAAAATCTTATGGTATGCGACAGAGTGAGAGAGGTAGGTCTAGGAAGGAGTGGCATTCTCTGTGTAAAAAATGTGGCAGGGTACAGAAAGGAGAGAGTTGCACTTCAAAGCATTGGAAGTAGTGGAAGACTTTACTAATTCTTCCTCACTCACTGGCCGAAGGGTGTAGCGTATGAGCAGGATTGGCAAATGTAAAGGAAGGAACCATGTTTATAAAGATAATTTGGATTACCAAGAGAAAAATAATCAAAGGTTTGCTTGGTTGTTAGAGGATGAAGATTGAGCTCAAGGTTGGAAACCGAAGAGGGTGGGGATAGTCTAATGAGTTTGTTCTTATAATTCTGTAAAGTAATTTAGTTTAATTTGTATACCCATACGTTTCATTTTCCTTCCACATTTAAGTTATGTTAGTGAACTGAATTTTATAATTTTTTTAAGGAGCAAGATGTGTGGGGCTTGGAAATTTGGAATATAGCTACGTAAGTATAGAATCTTTACTATGTTCATACTTCTGTTATGGAATGTTATACTTTGAATGTGAAAATGGTTCCTGCACTGAAGGAGAACTTGGTGTCTACCAGATGCAGCAAGAAGTTTAATTTGAGTGCAGTTAGGCTTTATTTACAACCCCATTGATCAAAAACAACCAGCACCACCTTGGCATGGAGAATCGTGCTCAGGTCACTAGCTCTGGCATTCAGGAACCCCATTAGTTGGTTAGCAACCAGAAGTATGAGGTCTTTAGGTACATGATCCGGGATCTCACTCAGCCCTGCCTGTTGTAGTGCTACAAGGGGGTCGTATTGTCTGTGGAGACCTGCATCAGTCTCTCTTTGATGAATGGGAGGAAGGCCTTCAGGGCCAGATGGATCGCCCTGGCTTGCCAACCCAGCAGCGACACATCCATCACAACCATGAACTCTGGGTGGGAGGGAAAGGGAGAGTGACCTGCCACAGGACAGGTTGATATCTGCCAGCCACGACTGTAGATATTGCACTATCCAAAACACAAAAAGCTAAGGTGGCTGTGGCCTTATACGCCAGTATTATTTCTGCAAATCACAGGTTTACTATTTACCAAGATTCTAGTATGGAAAGGGGTAAAAAGAAGAAAGACCAATCTTTTGGAAGAGGAAGCCTCACTCACATAATGTAACATGCTTCCTCACAGGCATCCTCTCTCCCCCTTGGTAGGACAATACCACCAGGGTGGACTAGACCTCCCAATGCACCGGTCTTAGTTAAGGTATTTTCCTGAACAAAACAGGGGATCCAGTTTCAACTTAAAGTACCTAGAGGTAACTGGGTTTTCACCTATAATAGTAGTAGCCCCTGGTGCATCTAAAAACAAATATGGGATGGAGTCAGAGCGCAATGGTTTGGACCATCGTCCCTGTGCCAACATGTTTCTGCCCCAATTTTAATCGCCTCTACTGTTCGAGGTCATTTGTAAGAGCCTAGCCTAACAAATAATAACAAACTCTCAGTGCTAGTTTACCTAAAAACAATAAACAAAAAGGGAGATCTTTTATCAACCTCATCAGACAAGTAATAGCATTTGTCACATGCAGAGATCAGGGACCTCATTGTGAGTCATTCAAGTGAAATGGCACTGCAAGACGCACAACAAACAAGAACATGTGGAAAAAGTGACATACAAACAAGCACATTGTTTGGAATTGTCCGGGTTCTTTCCCTCACTAAGGGAATACCCGCCATCCAGTCAGGGGAGGGACGATGCCCTCTGTAGTCACACACTAGTATGATATGAGACATCGATCAACCCATCATCAGCAGTAATGTCTTGTCTGTATATTTCAGCCAACAGACTTATAACTGTCACACAACGGTGCCCGGTACACAGGGCTGAAAAGAAATCAGTCAGGGCGCACTTTACTGCAGCTCAAATTGGAATGGGGTACCTGCCCCTTCAAGAAACATACCTCATATTGGCAAAGACACGCCCACCTGGAAATGGCCACAATGGTAAGGGGAACAAATGAAAATAAAATGGAAGTGTTGCCTAATGCTGGTCACTCGTTAATCAAAGTCCCTCTGTACTTCCGTCATCAAGAGGTTCATCGTGTGGAGATACCTATAGTACGTCCTTGCCCAGTCGCAGGTACAGCTAAAGTGGCAATGGCGTCCTCTGTTTGAGACCAGAAATGTGAGCAGTACATTGGTCGCAGCTGGCTGTCCCTAGAGGCATGGATGTAGGTAGCATGTGCAGTGAAAAGGACGGCATTTAAAACCCATACTGGACCATGTCAGTTGGCCCAAAAATAAGTAAACTGCTGTGCTGCCTGACCACATGTTGCAAGGCAGGCGTGATCAGAGGTGAGTGAGTTGCTTCCTACTCCATCGTAGGTAGCCAGCTTGTGCTGTTAGCCGGTGGGGTCTCAAAACCACATAGGACCATGGGAGGTGTAGGCCCATAGTCTCCTTGTTAGGAAAACAAAGCCACTTTGAACGCTATGTAGCAGGAATGGTTGGCAACATGAAGGACACTTCATCACTGATATTGGTGGTTTGTCAGGAGACAGTATATTGTACGGGCCATCCTCACAGCATGAAGTAGCCCTCAGATGTCCCACGCGCCAACATGCAATTGAAGCTTTAGATCAAAGCCCCAATGTTCACAAATTGGAAAAATATCTTATTTAAATTGTGCACAGGTATTAAAAAAAACAAAAAACATAGTAGTAACGAGTAACTAGTGTCCGCAGGTTGCACTTGTATGCAGCAACTACGCTGCCTCACAGTGTTGTCAACCCTAACATGGGGCGACAGGCATAATTTATTTAATACCTTATATGTCTATACTCCAGTACCAATGTAAGTGTTTATTCATTTTCAGTGTTTTATACAGGATTCTAAATCAACCTACGGTTTACACTCCTAATACCATGAGCCTTTACACCAGTGGAAACCTCCTTCCTCGCTCTCATTCTTTTTAGAAAACAAGTAACCCCAGGGTATCTTGTCATGTAGCATAAGGATGTCAGTGCAGAGTCTGTACACCAAACTCTGCTCAAAAAGAAGAAGCGATAGTCATTTCTTTTTTATTTTTTCTCAGTTTCTCAATGGCGCACCATTCCAAGTCACTGTGTCCCTTTTCAATAAAGTATTTTGGCAGTTTTGTGGCATCACGTTTGCAAGTATGGTGCATCAGTGTTCCGTTATTCTTGTTCTGATGGTTCTTGATGTCATCCCTAGAGAGTAGATTGCAAGGGCACCTTATGATGTCCACTACATTCTTGAAATTACAGTTGGACAGGTCTTTCATTTTCCATGGGGATTTGAGCCCAGATGTACTTTCTTCATCCTCTTGGTAAAGGAGCACCATCTACAGTTTCCGCAAGGGGAATTTCCTCCTGGTGGAGGTATGCCCCAGAGTGCTGTTTGTATATTTTCAGCTACTAGTTTCTTTGGGAGTGTGTGTACCAGTATATCTTTCAAATTGCTAGCTCTTTCGAAAGAGTACATAGGTTTGCTGAAGCTGAGGCCCCGACACAAAGTTTCAAGTCAAGTTTATTTATTTTGTTTGATTAATTAAAATCTTACAAAAGTTACTAAAAAACGTCAAATATAAAAGTTTTAAATGAAATACAAAGATATAAAATTGTTAACATAATTTAAAATACGCAATATATAATAATACAATCGATTAGCAGTTCAAATATTCCTCCATGTTTTTTTCCAATGGTACACAACAATTTTACGAATGCAGAATTCATAAATATATCCTCTGGGTTTAGACATGCTATCAGAGTTTGCCTACATGTCCGTACTCCACGATCCTTAAATAGTCTTTTCAGGGTGATTTTCCTTTCCATTTCTATTTCAGGACAAAGACACAACAAATGTATAATGTTCTATTGACCGGATTTGCATAACCTACATTGGGTATTCTCTTCTGATTTTTTCCAGGGAGGTAAATTACATAATCCTGGCAGTAGGCCAAATTGTGCTTTCATAAAGATATGTTTATTTTTCTGTAACCATGGTGTTTCAAGATATTCTTGGACTTTTTTTTCCTGAATCCATTTATGATTGGCCATGCAGGTTTTCTTTTTGCCTATATATCTTTATCTTTTATCAGGGAGAGATAATTAGTAATTTTATTGATTGTTTTTTTGAAGTTTTCCTGGGTAATTGTATTCACCCAAATCGGTCTTACACCAAATTCTTCTACAGCTGTATTTAAATAGGACCAGGCCTGCAGTTTCCTATTATCTTTTACTTCCTGCCATAACAGTGGAGACATTTGGTTTCCTTGATCGTTTTTTATTCTGTTCCATACTTTAAGCTCTTGCCCTTTCCTCGCATATAGCTGATTATTTATCCCGAACTCCAGCCTCACTTGTACTTGCGAGGCGTTGTTCGGCAGGCGAAATAGAACTTTATACGTTTTAGCAACTATGTTATTAATAATCTCTGCATCTTTCCCATTGAATTCCTCACTTCCGTATGTCAGAGTAAGTAATAATTTTGCTGAAATAACCTTTAGGAAGGGTTGATACGACAAGTCGCTTAAAACTTTCTGTATGATCCTAAATGCTGCAATCATAGTATTTGATTTTCTGGTGCGATCCTTTTTTTGCGGAAGAAAATTTCCGCTATCGTTAAATATAACACCGAGATACTTGTAGGATACAACTTGTTCTAATTGAGTTTCATCCAACAACCATTTGTATTTATATTTAAGTTGTGTGTTTTTAGTAACAACCATTACTTTGGTCTTTGCTTCGTTTACTACCATGTAATTTTCTTTTGCATACATTGATATACGATCAATCAACCATTGCAACACCACTTTAGTCTGACTTAAAAGTATAACATCGTCTGCATACAACAAATTGGATATTTGCTTGTCTGAGAGCCTAGGGGTGTGTGCATTTACGTCATTTAGAACGGTCGAGAGATCTGCTAAAAATAAATTAAACAGCAGGGGGGGCAGGACGCATCCTTGTTTTAATCCTCCAGTCGTGGGTATTTCTTTTGCTAGCATCCAACCATCACCAATCCTCACCCTGATCCAGGTATCAGTATACGAGAATTGGATCAGTTTCAATAATGAGTCTGGAATTCCTTGGTACTTTAGTTATTTCCACAACAGTTGTCTATTCACACAATCGAAGGCCGATTTAAAATCAACAAAACAAAAAAAAGATTTGCTAAAATTGCTTTATCCATTATACTGATAGTATTAGGATGTTTGTAGACGTTCCTAGATCTTTGATGAATCCTGTTTGATTCGGGGGTAGTATCTGCTTTTCATTTACCCAATCTGTTAAGTTTGATAATAATATCCCCGCAAACAGCTTTGCATCAGTATCTTGAAGGGTAATCAATTGATAGTTCTTCGACGATTGCCAATTTCCTTTCTTAAAAACTGCAGATATTAATGACCCTCACCAAGATTCCGGAATCGTCCCAGTCTGTATAACTTCATTAAAAACCTCTGTTAGATATTGAGACCCAAAATTCTTGTTCTTCTTCATAGAGAGCAAACGGGATACCAATGGGGCCAGGTGCTCCGTATTTTTGTTTCTTTATTAATTTCGCAACTTGTGATTTTGTCACATTGATTTCTATATCCCGTTCTAGGTCTGTTTTAGCCATCTTTATCTGCTTGCCACCCTGGGTATTTGATTTAGTAACTGGGATTAGGAGTTTTAGAAGAAAAGTGACCCAATCAATTTCCAGAACTCCCTTGAGTTTGATTGATTACTGGAGTGAAAGATTTTTGTCCCCAAGCCCTGCCTAGCTTTGTTTTTTTCGTTCCAAATTAGTTTCCTCAACTTATTATTGCTATTTTTTTATTCACTGCGTATATCTTCATTATTTGGAAACTTAATTTGTTGTTTCCTGAGTCTGTTGCAGGACCGTCTGATGTTTCGAATTATATACAGGAGATTGATGTTCGTTTCCCTTTTTTCCGATTGAGTCACTTGTTTTTTCTGTACGCAAGAAGTGGAATCATTAGGTTTTACTATCTTCTGTGTGAAATTTTCCCATTGCTCAATTGCAGACCTCCTGGTATTGTCTTTAAAGCATTCTTTAACAAGCTCATGTGCCTTTTTCTTAATGTCATCCGTATTATTTATTTTCCACACAAGTTGTGTTGTCAGATAGGTTTGGTGGTTCGAGCATGACAATTTTATATTAATTATTTGTTGGCTGTGATCACTATCAGGCACCTTTCTTAGATGGTAGGAAATTACTTTATCAAAGATATTTAGTGAAACCATTGTATAATCAATTCGTGAATTAAGATTATGTGACTGAAATGTCCAAGCTGATGCTATATCCATTGCAAATCTACTGTTTAATATTCTTAGACCCAATGCTTCCACATCCATCAAAAAGTTTTTCGCCATTAAATTCCGTTTGATGTTTATTATGGGATCCAATATTTGTTCAGGGATTGCCCACTGTTGATTTTGGGACTGTATAAAATTGTCACGTAGAAAACGTATTAGTACGTTTATATTAAAATCACCTGTTACAATATAATCTGAAAAAAGTTTGTCCATTATTTGCTCAAGTAAGAAACTAATTGTATTGTATTGTAGTATACTTGTATAGCGCAACCTGTCACCACCAAGGGCATCCTGGCGCTTTGACCTATGATCCAGCGAAAACAGTAGCTCAACCTATCCTGGGAAAAAGGTGAGTTTTCAAAGCCTTTCTAAAGGCTAAAAGATCTTCAAGGCTTCTCAAGGATATTGGCAGAGAGTTCCAGAGTTTGGCCGCCGCTACTCTGAATGAGCGTCCGCCCATCCTCACTCTCTGGAAGCGCGGAACTACCAGTAGCCTGGACGACGAAGAGCGTAAAGCTCGAGATGGACAATACCAGGCAAACATTCGCCGCAAAGGAATTGGGCCCAGGCCATGAATAGCCCTGAACACGATACACGCTGCTTTGTAGCGCACCCGCAGATGGACCGGCAGCCAATGAAGTTCTCGCAGCGCTGCCGTGGAAGAGCTATGGTAGGGGCGAGAGAGGGCGAGTTTGGCAGCAATGTTCTGCACCCTTTGAAGTTTGCCCAGAAGTGTTACCGGGGCCTCCAGAAGCAGTGCGTTACAATAGTCAAGTCGACTTAGGATGGTACAACGCACTACTTCTGGTCTGGCTTGCTCAGGGAGGAGGGGTAGAACCTTACGCAGCATACGAATCAGCATCATACATGTGGAGGTGGTCTTATTTACATGTAGATCCAGCTGCAGGTTAGGCCCAAAAATAACGCCCAGATTGCGCGCCGATTGTGCGGCTGACACCGTCTCTGAAAAGGACGGAGGCCAAAAGTCAGCAGGAAGATCTCGAGGAACTCGATCGGTGGAGCAGTGCAAGACCTCTGTCTTGGTTCCGTTGAACTGTAGCGAGTTCAAACGGAGCCATTCCACTGTCGCCTGCATGCACCGGTGAAAAGACTCCAATGTGACTGCATCCTGTCCCTCCAGAGAAAAGACCAGCTGGGTATCATCCGCATAATTAAATGCGGAGATACCAAAGGATTTAATGAGCTGGACTAGAGGGCGGAGGTAGATATTAAAGAGTATGGGGCTGATGGCTGAGCCCTGGGGTACACCTTGTCCCACTCTCCGCTCCTCTGAACTGAAGGGGGGTAACGAAACCCGTTGCTGACGGCAGTCCAAGTAGGAGATTAACCAATCCCTAGCCCTGTCTTTGACCCCGCATTCTTCCAGCCTAGAGATCAAGGTGGGATGGCTGACCGTGTCGAACGCGGCCGACATGTCGAGCAGCACCAAAAATGCTGCCCCCCCACTGTCGACTCGCGCCCGCAGATTGTCTAGCACGCTCACCAGCGCAGATTCCGTCCCATGCGCTGGGCGAAAGCCAAATTGCATCTCATCCAACCAGGTGTTCCCTTCTAGAAAGCCGGACAGAGTGCGGGTGACCAGTTTCTCCATGATTTTCACCGGAAAAGGGAGCAGGGAAATTGGCCGGTAGTTAGATAAGCACGCAGGGTCGAGCGTAGGTTTTTTTAACAGCGGAGATACCACTGCCTTCTTCCAGCAACTCGGTACAATACCTGTCTCAAATGACTGGCAGCAGATGGCATGCAAGGGCTGGAAGAGATCCTCTTGAAACACCTTCCATAGTTTTGGAGGAAGAGGATCCAGCGGCGAACCAGATGAAATCGTAAGGGCTAAGTCTCCAAACTCCTTCAGAGAGGGAAGGGGAAAGCTACTCAGCTGGGGTCGACTGGCTTCACTCGCCGGAGCTCCCAAGCTGAGAGCCGGATCCAAGGAAGAAGGAGAGGGACTACTCTGCTGGGGTCGACTGGCCACAGACGCCGGAGCTCCCAAGCAGAGAGCCTGATCCAGAAAGGAAGGGGGAGAGCTACTCAACTGGGGTCGACTGGCCGCCGTCGCCGGAGCTCCCAAGCAGAGAGCCGAAGCCATAGAAGAAGGAGTGAGACTGCACGACTGGGGTCGACTGGCCACAATCGCCGGAGCTCCCAGACAGAGAGCCGGATCCGGAGAGGAAAGGAAAGAGCTACTCAACTGGGGTCGACTGGCGACAATCGCCGGAGCTCCCAAGCAGAGAGCCGGATCCAGGACAGGAGAGAAAAAGCTACTCGGCTGGGGTCGACTGGCCACAATCGCCGGAGCTCCCAAGCCGAGGGCCTGATCCAAGAGAGGTGAAGGACAGCTACTCAGCTGGGGTCGACTGGCTTCCGTCGCCGGAGCTCCCAAGCCGAGGGCCTGATCCAAGAGAGGTGAAGGACAGCTACTCAGCTGGGGTCGACTGGCTTCCGTCGCCGGAGCTCCCAAGTTGGGGGGCTGCTCATCTGGTCGGAGTCGACTAGAGGGCGTGGCCGGAGCTTCCTGACAGAGGTGAGTGACCCTCTGCAGGGGTCGACTGGCCACCTCCTCCGAAGCTCCCTCCTCAGTGGTGGAATACCGTGGATCCTGCAGACCTGTTAAAATTTTACGGATTTTTTCCTCAAAGGCATCTGCAAGTGAATCACAAAGAGCTTGCGATGAGGGGACTGCACTAGCCACACACGTGGGGTGGGCAAGGTCCTTAACGATTTTAAAGAGGGCCTGTGCCTTATTTAGGGCCTGATTCAAAGTAAATTCAAGAAAGGTCGCTTTCGCCTTCTTGATTTGAGCTTTGTATTTTTGCATGGCAGACCTAAATACAATTTTCTAATTGTAATAAGAGCAGCACACATATCCTTCCTTGAACTCTGTTTTGGTGGAATGTATATATTGATTATAATTAGAGTTTTTGGTTTCTTTCATTCAATTGTTGTATATTTAAATTTTACTGCTTGGAAGTTAGAATTATTATAGCTGCTCGTGGTCAACTTTCAGATCAATCAATAAGAATTTATGGTGTTTAATTGCAGGCTCAAAGTATCCTTTGTATCCTTGTAGCATAAACGGGTCCCTTGCCCATGTTTCCTGCAATAGTATAATGTGAAAGCAGTTTGACAGTGTATCTATTTGGGCATTTTTTATCTTTTTGCATAACCCATTTATGTTCCATGAGCACATCCCTATTGTTATATTATCCATATTATGTTCTTCAGTATTATTTTTTGATGTATGCTGTCATTGTTCTTCGTTACCATGTAATGCTGTCAGAATCCATTTTTCGTTTATTCCATTCATTATGTCAACCTTTATTTCATTAGCAGACTTTCATCATCGTAATGCGTTTTTCCTAGGGGACTTTTTAATATAGAAAATGCTAAATTGTCTTTCGCTTCCTTAATTCTTTTTATTGGACTTTCTTCTTGTATAAACGAGTTGGATAACCTTTTGGGGCTGGTTGACTATTTAGAATCCCCCAACTATGAAAAATCTCTTGTTCTTGCACAATTTTATCCGCTATAGTAGCAGTGGCTTCAGTTAACAGCGTTATTGGGAGTCTGCCTTCAGGATTTGGTAAAAAACCTACACATTCAATATCTTCAGTGGATACTTTTTCTAATGATGATACTGATTTCAACAACCGAAGAATATTTCCTCTATTCAAAATGTCGTGGTTGCCACGTGAGTCATATAATGGTGTTAAAAATAGGTTGGGCAGTCTTTCTATACAACCATGTTTCTCTTTTTTTTATCCTCACAATTTTGGTAATCCTTATATGTATTTTGTTTATTTTGACCACTTCTTACAATCACTAGGTTATCCCATGTTGATTTATTCCTTGTAGCCTCTACCAGTTCTTTTAGAACCAGTTCTTCTGGTATTCTAGAGTTATTCTTATTTTCCTCAACCCATTGATTTTTTGCAACTAGATACTCTTTTTGGTATGTCAAATTCAAACCTATTCTTGTTGTAGTAATTTGGTCTTGTTTAATTGTCCTCTGGGTCACTGGGCCAATATACCTTTGTTACTCATTTTGGTTACATAATGGGATTTTAGTTTCAGGGGTGATTAAGGGTCTTGTTTCTAGATTTGTATTTTTAATTGTGCCCCTTTGGATATCACAAGTAGATTCCCTTATTATCACACAACCTTTTTTCTTTGAGCCTATATAGTTCTTCATTTTCTTGAGCTTTCTTTCCCTCCATTTCTGATCAGGAAGGCAATCGGTCAGTATTATCCATTAATTTTGTTGTATTTACAGGGAGAGGTTTATGAGTCACATGATGTTTCCTAGGCTTTATAAATATGTCATAATACTTTTCATTTTCATCCAATATTGATTTGTTTGTATCCAATATTTTTGCAGAGTGGTTCCCGGATAAGTGTCTATCTTGTTTTTCCATTGATATTTTCCTTTGCTTTCTTTCTTCTATCATCATTTCAGTAGATGTTTCAAATCTGGAGTGAATTTTTGCTGCATTTTCCTTTTTGCCTTATTTCTTCCCTTCCGCATTTTGTTGTTGTTGTCTTTTTGTAATTTCAAAGGCTATAGAATCTTCCTTATCCTCTCTTACTTTATTCAGTTGGACTGGAAAGTTAAACAGTCTTTCTTTTCCATTTAATTTATTTATCTCTTGCTTTTTACCATGTTCAATTTAATAAGGTCATCAGAATCTATTATGTCACCAAGTTGCTCCACTTCTCCCTCATTAGCAAAGGCAGGTAGCTTTTTATCTAAATGATACCTCTCCTCCTTTTTTTCTTCGTGTTTCTTCCGCACAATATTTTTAAGATCATCTAATATAGTGTTCACAACATCCGGAATAGTTATCAGTTTCTCTATTATGGGCACACATGTACAGTCAAAGTAGTTTGAGGCTGCTTCCTTTTGTGCTTTGAATATTACATTGTTCAGCTCAGCTAATTTGTGATCAATCCCAGCGACAGTGTTTGCCATAACTCCAAGTATTTCACTTTTGGTATCCATTTTGTTCGACTGGAATACCAGTGCTTCAAGAGTTAGTGCTGAAGTTTGATAGAATATATCCCATACAGATCCCAGATCTTGATTGCCTATTTTTTTGGCTTTTTGATCAATGTATATTTCCCTGTTGCAGATATGAATTTCGATGCCTAGCTGACAATTTTCTATTTTTCTGTAATATTTTTTGGTTTAACCATAATATTGTTTTTTTCTACTATATTAATTTTTAAATTCAGATCCATTATTACTTCCTACATTTTTTTCCTTGTTGACCAATGTTTTTAAGTGATTTTGAATATCGCATTCTTGTTTTTCTAAGCTCAAATCCATATTTTTTTCCACACCCGTTTTTGTTGAGATACCAGACATTTGATATTGGCTTCCTTGTACAAGTTCAACTGTGTTATTTACACTCTCTTCTTTTTCGGGTGTGTCAAGGTCTGAAGCGAACTCTTACCACAAAAACTTGCACAGGAACAGAAGTCGCTAAATTCCCCAACTCCCTCTAAAAGATTCCTCAGGGCCCGTTATAAAACCTGACCTTCAGGGACCCTCGAGGGGGAAAGGGTGTGGATAAAATAAGAAACAACAGAAGAGGCTGCTCTGGAACTGTTCTTACTGCTTCTCTTGCTTAGTCCGTCCCGCAGACTTAAATTTCGGAGATACCTTAAATTATTTCAAAGGGAGAGATTAACATACCTTGTACACTACTCTAACATTCTAACTCTAATTCTATTCTATTCTTTACCTAGCATTCTAGGTAACTTGCTCTCTTCTCTTCGTCTGGTCGTTTGTTTTTGCTATTTCTTGGTAGAAATGATACCTATTTAACAAGATTATGGTTACTTATCTTGCTTAGCCTCTTATCTTAATGTTTTATTTCCGTAATAGTCTCTTACCATCTCTGTCTGTCTTGTTGACGAACAATCTCCAGAATTTCTTCTTGAATGATAACTATATACTACACTAAATATCTAAGGACAAGTCTTCTCTAATTTATGTGTAGCCTGTCTAACTATTCCTAATTCCTAGTTATAACCTACTTTGTAGATATGTTGCTTGACCAACTATTTGTATTCCTAGGTTCTAGCCTAATGAAAACTATTCTAATGCATATATCATTTTTCTTTTTTTACAGGTTGTCTATTGAGGTTGCATTCACAGGTAAGTACTTTTCTTAATGTTTTCTTATCGTTGGTATTTCTTCAATTAAGTAAGTATTCAAGTTCTATTGTTGCCGCTAGCAGTTTTAACTGTGAATTCACTTATCTTCCTTCTCTCTCTCTCTTTGTCTTCTCAGGAATGACTGCTGCCGGTGGAGGCCTCTTGCTGAACGTCCGTTGAGGAGGAACGAGTAATGCCAGTATTTGCTATTATCTGACAGGATACAAGGTGTGCATGAAAATATGCCCATATATGTACTCTTCAATATGCTGCGAAGATAATTCAACGCGGGTTTACTGAAGGGGAAACATTACACTAAGAGCTCTTGGACACAAGTCTTACTCCGGTAGTCTCTCTAGTGAAGTGCGCATTAATTTTAACTCGCGCACTTCACCTGAACTCCAGCACCTGTGAAAAGCAGAACAACTAGACCGCAACATCGTATTCAGAGTTGGCAGCCATCTTGGAATTCCGCTTGTGACTCCAATACCTCCAACCATTGTGTAAGGAGAACATTTCTTTGTTGATCCAGCGTGGTTTACATCATAAGGTGGAAACAAAATGAATTGTCTGATTTGGGGCTCTGACAGTACCCCCCAACAAAGGGGGTCCTTCCATTCTTGGTTAGGTCGGCAAGTTTTGGTGGAAAGCTTTCACCAATCTGGGAGCATGGACATCGATACAGCATTCCCTAGAACGTTCTTCAGGACCATAGCCTTTCCAATCCACCAAATAATACAACTGTCCCTTAACCTTTTTGGAATCCAAAATTTCCTTAACTTCATATTCTACTCCAGACTGAAACTGGATAGGCTTTGGGGGTGCATTTTTCGTAGATCTGGCGACGTCCTTTTTAACAAGGAAACATGGAAAACAGGTTGAATCTTCCATTTAGTATGTAGTTTTAAACGGTAGATCACTTGATTTATCTGTTTCTCAATTGGATAAGGACCTATAAATCAAGGTAAGAATTTTCCATTTCCCTTTGACCTCAAGTTTTTAGTGCTTAGCCACACATCATCTCCCTTTTGTAGACAAGTACCCTCTCTTCCCTTTTTGTCTGCATACATTTTGTACTTTCTTTTAGCCTGCTCTAAATTTTGGGAAGCAACTTGGTGAACCTCCTTCAAATGAGTTACCAAATCTCTTACTGCTGGGTAAGAGATTTCTGCATTGGTCACTGTAGAATTGAGATGCCTACCATAATTTAAATAAAATGGAGAATACCCCGTAGAAATATTTCTAGCATTATTGTATGCAAATTCAGCAGCCCAAAGAAAATCTGACCAATCTCCATCTTGTTTCAAAAGGAACAACCTCAGATACTGCTCCAATTCCTGGTTAACTCTCTCGGTCTGTCCGTTTCGGGATGGTAACTGGTGGAATATCGAGCCTCAATTCCTAAACCCACCAGAAAGGCCCTCCAGAAACGGGACAGGAATTGAGATCCTCTATCCGAGATGATCCCCTTTGGAATTCCGTGAATTTTAACTATGTGTGTACTGAAGTGATTAGCAAGCTGCTTCGCAGTTGAAACCCCTTTTAAAGCCTAAAAATGTGCCATTTTGGAAAATGCATCCACCACCAGAATTGTATTATACCCTTGACTAGAAGGCAAGTCAACTATTAAATCTAACGGGATCGTGTGCCAGGGACCAGGAGGGGTGGGTAGGGGTTGCAACAGCCCTTTCGGGGCCTGTCGTTCCAATTTTCCCTGAGCGCAGATTTCACATGTTTTAACATAATTCTCAATGTCTGTAACTATTCAAGGCCACCAATAGTGTCTCTTGACTAATTCCTCAGTCTTAAATTCACCTTTATGTCCTGCCAGAGGGTTGTCATGACATTCATACATAATTTGATGTTGTAACTCTTTGGTAGGTAAATACAGGGCTCCTTTGTGGTAGGGCAGTTGGTGCTGAATTTCTCAGTCAGGTTCTTCCTTGGCCTACTCCTGCATATCGGCTGGACTCATGGCTTGGACAATCTGTTAATTCAAGGCGATGGGTACAGTGGTACAAATGATCTTTGAATCTGGTATTATCGTTTGATACCTCTCTGAAGATTTGTGAATATCTGTCCCAATCCTAGATAAGGCATCTGCTTTTCCATTCTGAGCCCCAGGTCTGTAAGTGATTACGAAATCATATTCAGCAAAATACAGCGACCACCTAAGCTGCCTGGGCGTTAAAGTTTTAGCTGATTTCAAAAACCTTTAGTTCCAATGATCAGTAAAAACTGTCACTTGATGCCTAGCTCCCATAAGGTAATGTCGCCATTCTTTGAATGCGTCTTTAATCACCAGCAATTCCTTTTCGGTTATGGTGTAGTTTACTTCTGCAGGTGTTAGTTTTCTAGATCTATAGGCGACTGGATACAATTGTCCCGTTTCCTTATGTCGTTGGGATAGTACTCCACCAACTGCTTGATCCGAGGCATCTGTTTCCACATAAAACGGTTCTGTTGGATCTGCATGTATCAATACTGGGGCTGAGGTAAAACCTTTCTTTAGTGATTTAAAGGCTTCTTCAGCTTCTTCCATCCATTCAAAACGAACACCCTTTCTCAGCAGTTTTGTGAGAGTTAGTATCTTCCATGAAAATTCGCTGATAAATCTCCTGTAGAAATTTGCGAATCCAATAAAACTCTGCACCTCTTTTACACTTGCAGGAGACTTCCAATCCACTACTGTCTTGATTTTACACTCATCCATGTTCATAACAGTGGGCGAAAGAATGAATCCCAAAACTTCTACTTTGGAGGCATTAAAAGCACATTTTTCCAGTTTCACAAATAGTCTGTTCTCTCTGAGCCTTTGTAAGATTCCTCTCACTTGTTCTGGGTGCTTGCTTTTGTCATTGGAGTAAATTAGAATATTGTCAATATATACTATTACAAATTGGTCGATGTACTCACTGAGTATATCACTGATAAAGTGCTGAAAAGCCGCAGGGGCATTACACAGACCATATGGCATAACTTGGTACTCGAACAACCCAAATCTTGTTCTGAAGGAGGTCTTCCACTCGTCGCCTTCTCTCATTCTAACTAAATTGTAGGCGCCTCTCAGGTCTAACTTTGTGTATATTTGTGCTCCTTTGACTTGATTCAGTAAGACTGAGATGAGAGGGAGTGGGTAACGATTTTTCTTTGTGATCTTATTTATGGCGCTGTAGTCTATGCAAGGCCTCAGATCTCCTTCTTTCTTCTGTATGAAAAACAAGGGTGATGATACTGGAGATTGAAACGGCCATATGAACCCGTTTGGCAAGTACTTATCTAAATATTCCTTCAGGTGCTGATGTTTCTTTTCAGTTAATGCCTAAACTCTACTGCATGGCAGGTTAGCACCAGGTTCCAGGTCAATTTTACAATCGTACACACGATGGGGAGGCAATTGTTCAGCCTCTTTCTCGTCAAAAACATCTGCAAAGTCTTGATATTCCATAGGTTTTTCCTGGGAATCGATAATGCATACTGATGCGTCAGCCATGCATGAGGAGTGCGCAGGATTTTTCTTGCAAATCTTCTCATTTCCTCCAAAACTATTCTCTTTACAGTAAGTAGAATCCATGGTTATTGTTCGTGTACTCCAATTGATGGTTGGGTTATGCTCTGTTAACCACGGTAGTCCCAAACTAAGCTGAAACTGTGGTGCATCAATCAAATTAAATTGGATTATCTCCTCATCCCCATGATTTAATATCATCTGCAACAGCTCAGTGTGGTTCACTATTGGTCTGGACGAGAGGTTGGTACAGTTCACAGCTCGCACTGGTTTACTATAGGTTTTTTGAATCACTCTCACCCCTATCTTGGCTGCGAATTTCAAATCGCAAAAGTTTCCCGTTGCTCCGAGTCTACCATCACGAAAACCTCAGTCAGGGTTATTTTCCGGAACTTGATTACCATGGACAAAATCAAATGGGGAGAAGAGGACTGCAGGGTATTCGCCAACTGGTGTTCTTTTGGAGTTGCTTCTAGATTAGCATCCACCTGTCCAACTCCTCCTACAGGTGGTGTTGCAAGTTTTCCTTCGGCGTAAATGAAGTCTTAGGTTTCTTTGTACAGTTTCTCACAAAATGAGTGTTGGAACCACAATACATGCACAAATTTCACGCCCTCCTTTTCTCTACTTTTGTTAAAGGACCTCTGTTGGTTCCAATTTGCATAGGTTCTGGGTTGGATGGTCCTTCCGCAGTTCGGTTATTCTTAGATCTCGCTCTATCAAATCTTGGTATGGCAGGTTTAAAATATCAACTAACAATAGCATGGGGTCAAAAGAACAATAAACTACTTCAATGTCTATGTCAGGGGACCAACTGGCATGCCTACAGTCATGCCTAGGGTTTTCAAAGTAGTGTCAGAAAAATACCCATCAGTCAACGACCGAGACCGCCCTTCTTCATTTGGGCTCCTTCTCACCTACAGGTGAAAAATCCACAGCAGAACAGGTGATGTTATAACCTACCCTGCCATGGGATTCCCAATGAATAGATGGTAAACGGGAAAATGTCTTGGGTTGACTGAGTAGCAGTGCAATGTGAAGTGGTTAGGTGTAAAACCAAAGTGAATGTGCAAAGGTGAAAAAATGGTATAGTATAAAATTGAGTAGGGAAGGGGAAAGAAACTTTAATATGTTCTCCTTCTCTCTCAAATCACTAAAAACTGTGCAAGAAGTAGTCTGAACAAATAGCTACTTACTTTCAGTATAAAAGGTAGACATGTTTCTGCAGTAAAATAGGGGCAAAAGCTACCCTGCTGCTTCCTCAGGACCGATTTTACGCTACTGCTACATTAATATGTGGTAAATCATAAGATATGTGAAGAAAACAAGAAAACAATATCACCTGATGTTGCGATATTGCAAATCGTCCTCCTGGCTACTCCAATGAGAGTAGAGGCCATGATCCAACATACAAGACACGACACAAAAGTAGAGAGAAAAAAACACAACAACAATAGATCATTGGATGCAGTGAATTTCACAAAAACAGAACCTCATTATGATTCATGTTGCCTGCTACCATATCTTCACAGGTTAGGCACTATAATCTACCTGCTGTATACAGTTATACAGACTCACTGACCTTTGTGGCAGGAGGGAACAGCCCCACCTCACCTGGCTACGGCTCAGGTATGTGGAGCACCGCTCTGAATGGGGGAAAAAAAACAGATTTAAAAACAAGTGAGCCAAGAATAAGATTTTCTTTCTTGACAACATTTATCAATATAGCCAGCCGGGTCAGTAAGGATGTCTCCTGGACCCTCTCAGTAATGTATCTAGATCAGATGTATTTAGCCTACTATGCGTTTTAGACATTTAAAAAGAGGACAGGCATTTACTATGCTGCCATTGACTTCTCTCGTTTAGTAGACTTTATTAGATTATACGCTGCAATCATACAATGATACAGCTGTCCCTCTAATGACCTATAGTGTTGGAAATTACAAGGTCACTCATGTTGTAACACAATGTCTCATTCACGCTTTCGTGCATATCAGAACAATGGCGCCCTCGTGTTATTTTCAAAGTGGGTTCATACAGAAATTTTAGTATTCTCACTTAGCACCATCAGGAGACTCTCACTTAGGTTCATCAACCATTAAATAAGCACCTAGTCGAGTGCCTAAATTTAGCCTGATAACGTTTAAAGCACGAACGCTTTCGGTGCCAATAGCACTTGGCACACTCACTTTGAAATGCAATATTTAGCACTGTGACCGATATCGCGGTCTGTTCCCTGTGAGCAACTTAGTCAGAGCAAGAAATCACAACACAGAGCTCAGTGCCCCGGTGCACTCCTTGTGGCGGCATTGTAAGCTCATCTATCAATCACTGTTGTTAAAAATGGACACTAATTAAAGTGCCTATACACAAGGAAAGCATACACGATTTGTTAGCGCGCTGTTACGCTATTAACCCCATGTGGGTTAGCAGGGCAGCATCATTCTCATGCGTCATCCGCTATTGTCGTTTTTTGTCGAGGGCAATGTTTTTTATAGTGAAGAGTAGTAGACATATTTACAAGCCCCATTCATTGAGTGTGGTATGTCTCTCAATGAATGGGGCTTGTAAATATGTGCTAACCCACATGGGGTTAATAGCGTTGATAGTAGGACACTTCCCGCTAGCTAGATTTAGATATTTTACCATGAGTGATTGACGAAGCGTTGTAGCAAAGTAAACAGGGAACTTGCAGTCCGCTTAGTATGGACACTCATTTCAAAACACGCTTGCAATGCATTCATAGTAACTGGTAACAGCACGAAAAGACACACCGTTAAAATACCTACATCACCTATTCTCCCCCTAGGGGGAAAACAGTGATGATTAAATCGGGTGGTGCCTAATTGCGGATTATGCAGTAAATAGTTCTTTTAACCCACATTCGCTTGAACTGCCGAAATCCTTAATTTTTGCGCTAACCGAAACATGAGCATATGTAGAAACTACATTTCCCAGATAGGCCGTACAGGTAACAGACTGATGACGTCATGAGGCGACGCAGCGGCTTCAGGAGATTTAATCGCACACTCGTTACCGCGTCTGTACCTCCCACAGAGAGCCCAGAGGGAAGCTCGGGGTACCGACGGGCAGGTAAGAGCGCGAGGGCGTTAGAGTCTGATTCCAAAGTACGAGTGTGCCGATAGGGAGTGCAAGCAGTGGGCGCAGTAGGCGCGCTAACAAATCGTGTATGCTTTCCGTGTGTATAGGCACTTTAATTAGTGTCCATTTTTAACAACAGTGATTGATAGATGAGCTTACAATGCCGCCACAAGGAGTGCGCCGGGGCACTGAGCTCTGTGTTGTGATTTCTTGCTTTGACTAAGTTGCTCACAGGGAACAGACCGCGATATCGGTCACAGTGCTAAATATTGCATTTCAAAGTGTGTTGTGATTTCTTGCTCTGACTAAGTTGCTCACAGGGAACAGACCGCGATATCGGTCACAGTGCTAAATATTGCATTTCAAAGTGAGTGTGCCAAGTGCTATTGGCACCGAAAGCGTTCGTGCTTTCAACGTTATCAGGCTAAATTTAGGCACTCGACTAGGTGCTTATTTAATGGTTGATGAACCTAAGTGAGAGTCTCCTGGTGGTGCTAAGTGAGAATACTAAGATTTCTGTATGAACCCACTTTGAAAATAACACGAGGGCGCCATTGTTCTGATATGCACGAAAGCGTGAATGAGACATTGTGTTACAACATGAGTGACCTTGTAATTTCCAACACTATAGGTCATTAGAGGGACAGCTGTCTCATTGTATGATTGCAGCGTATAATCTAATAAAGTCTACTAAACGAGAGAAGTCAATGGCAGCATAGTAAATGCCTGTCCTCTTTTTAAATGTCTAAAACGCATAGTAGGCTAAATACATCTGACCTAGATACATTACTGAGAGGGTCCAGGAGACATCCTTACTGACCCGGCTGGCTATATTGTTAAATGTTGTCAAGAAAGAAAATCTTATTCTTGGCTCACTTGTTTTTAAATCTGTTTTTTTCCCCCATTCAGAGCGGTGCTCCACATACCTGAGCCGTAGCCAGGTGAGGTGGGGCTGTTCCCTCCTGCCACAAAGGTCAGTGAGTCTGTATCACTGTATACAGCAGGTAGATTATAGTGCCTAACCTGTGAAGATATGGTAGCAGGCAACATGAATCATAATGAGGTTGTTTTTGTGAAATTCACTGCATCCAATGATCTATTGTTGTTGTGTTTTTTTCTCTCTACTTTTGTGTCGTGTCTTGTATGTTGGATCATGGCCTCTACTCTCATTGGAGTAGCCAGGAGGACGATTTGCAATATCGCAACATCAGGTGATATTGTTTTCTTCACATATCTTATGATTTACCACACATTAATGTAGCAGTAGCGTAAAATCGGTCCTGAGGAAGCAGCAGGGTAGCTTTTGCCCCTATTTTACTGCAGAAACATGTCGACCTTTTATACTGAAAGTAAGTAGCTATTTGTTCAGACTACTTCTTGCACTGTTTTTAGTGATTTGAGAGAGAAGGAGAACATATTAAAGTTTCTTTCCCCTTCCCTACTCAATTTTATACTATACCATTTTTTCACCTTTGCACATTCACTTTGGTTTTACACCTAACCACTTCACATTGCACTGCTACTCAGTCAACCCAAGACATATTCCCGTTTACCATCTATTCATTGGGAATCCCATGGCAGGGTAGGTTATAACATCACCTGTTCTGCTGTGGATTTTTCACCTGTAGGTGAGAAGGAGCCCAAATGATGAAGGGCGGTCTCGGTCGTTGACTGATGGGTATTTTTCTGACACTACTTTGAAAACCCTAGGCATGACTGTAGGCATGCCAGTTGGTCCCCTGACATAGACATTGAAGTAGTTTATTGTTCTTTTGACCCCATGCTATTGTTAGTTGGTATATGCGTAGTTCGGGGGGTGTAGCATGGTAGGGTCGTTAAGCTTCCCCTAGGACCCTCCTCACTTAGTGTCGTACAAGGTTTAAAATATCTTCTCTTTTCACCCTTTCTTTCTCCTTGACGAAAATGGATTTCTAATACTAAATCTACCAATTTTGAAATTTCCCTAGGTCTTGGGTATTTGGGCTAGTACGTCCTTGAGTTTGTCACGTAACCCACGGTAAAAAACTGCGGCTCTTTACTCTCTGGCTAATTTGCTTCAACTACCAGTTTATTAAACTGGGCCAGGTACGCCACCAGGTCACGATTACGCTGTCGTAATTCTAACAGTTCATTGTCGACTGCCTGAGAGATTCTCCGTCTGTCTAAAATTTGAAGGAATTCTTTTTTTAACTCATCATAATTCTGCAGAATAGGGTAATCTCTGGAAACTAATGGCATTGACCATGACGCTGCATCTCCACTCAGGTATGAGAAGGCAAACGCCACTCTTGACTGCGCTTCTGGGAAAATGGAAGGGCGGCACATGAAGTGAAGGGAACATTGGGTGAGGAATATCTGCACCTTTTGGGGGTCGACACTAAATCGCTCACGGGAGCTAGAGGAATGACTGGGGATAAGGAATGAATTACTTGTGTGGTTAATCTATTAAGACCTTCAACAAGAGTATTTACATTTTCTCTTATGGTTGTCCCACTCTCTGGGCTAGGTCTGTGGTTTCTTTCCTAGAATTCACCATTTCTTGTCTAAGGCTCTGATTATCCTCTCTAACGGCCACCAATTCCTTTTGGATAGCCTCTAAGACTGTTCCGAGGGTTTGCAAATGTATTCCGTCTGCCATTCTGTTCAGGTGCAAGTATTTAAACGTGGGCACTTCACTCTGTCAAGGTCTGAAGCGAACTCTTACCACATAAACTTGCACAGGAACAGAAGTCGATAAATTCCCAACTCTCTCTAAAAGATTCCTCAGAGCCCGTAAAAAACCTGAACCTCAGGGACCCTCCGGGGGGAAGGGGGAGTGGATAAAATAAGAAACAACAGAAGAGGCTGGTCTGGAACTGTTCTCACTGCTTCTCTTGCTTAGTCCGTCCCGCAGACTTAAACTTCGGAGATACCTTAAATTACATCAAAGGGAGGGATTAACATACCTTCTACACTACTCTAACATTCTAACTCTAATTCTATTCTATTCTTTACCTAGCATTCCAGGTAACTTGCTTCTGTTCGTCTGGTCTTTTGTTTTTGCTTTTTCTTTGTAGAGATGATACCTATTTA
Source organism: Lissotriton vulgaris (assembly GCF_964263255.1). Classification (NCBI taxonomy): domain Eukaryota; kingdom Metazoa; phylum Chordata; class Amphibia; order Caudata; family Salamandridae; genus Lissotriton; species Lissotriton vulgaris. Next base: position 1,853,060,048 of record NC_141687.1, on the reverse strand, counting down.
ACAAGATTATGGTTACTTATATTGCTTAGTCTCTTATCTTAATGTTTTATTTCTGTATTAGTCTCTTACCATCTCTGTCTGTCTTGTTGACTTTACCTCTCTCCAGAATTTCTTCTTGAATGATAACTATATACTATACTAAATACCTAAGGACAAGTCTTCTCTCTTTTATGTGTAGTCTAACTATTTGAATTCCTAGTTATAACCTACTCTGTAGATATGTTGCTTGACTAACTATTTGTATTCCTAAGTTCTAGCCTAATGAAAACTATTCTAATACATATATCATTTTTCTTTTTGTATAGGTTGTCTATGGAGGTTGCATTGACAGGTAAGTACTTTTCTTAATGTTTCCTTATCGTTGGTTTTTCTTCAATTAAGTAAGTATTCAAGTTCTATTATTGCCACATGCAGTTTTAACTGTGAATTCACTTATCTTCCTTCTCTCTCTCTCTTTGTCTTCTCAGGAATGACTGCTGCCGGTGGAGGCCTCTTGCTTACCGTCTGTTGAAGAGGAACGAGTAATGCCAGTATTTGCTATTATCTGACAGGATACAAGGTGTGCAGGAAAATATGCCTGTAAACCGACGTACTCTTCAATATGCGGTGAAGAGAACTCTAACACCGTTTACTGAAGGGGAAAAATTACACTAAGAGCTCTTGGGCACACACCTTACTCCGGTAGTCTCTCTAGTGAAGTGCGCATTAATTTTAACTTGCGCGCTTCACCTGAACTCCAGCACCTGTGAAAAGCAGAACAACTAGACCGTAACATCTTGGAATTCCGGTTGTGACTCCAATACCTTCAACCATTGTGTAATTGGCAAATTCCTTTGTTGATCCAGTGTGGTTTACATCTTAAGGTGGAAACTACATGAATTGTCTGATTTGGGGTTCTGACAGGGTGTCTTACTATGTAATATATGGTCATTGGTCAACTCGTTTGATTTCCTTATTTCAACCTTAACTTCCAGTGGTAAAGGTGCCCCTACAGTGATTGGACTCGTAATCATGTCAACATATGGTAATTTGTTTGTTGGTATTTCCATCACATTCTTAATCGTATCCCTTTTTCCCATTTGAAGGGATGATGCTGGGTTTCAAGGCTCTGAATTTGATAATTGTTCAATTATTTGACCTTCTAGATCCTTAATTTGCGGTTTGTTAACATGGTCCCACTCCCACTGAAAACCAACTGTTTGTATCTTTACTTCCAAGTTGTTAGTTGGCTTAATCGGAGTCTGTAACTGTTTTGTTTCTTCTTCTGACTGCATTGACATGAGTACTCCTGTTGGATCGCTGATAAAATAACATTTTTGTTGTATTTTTGTCGATTGCTCAAACATCTGAGCAATTGGAGAAATTAGAGTTTGGTTTGCTCCTTTTATCTGAGCTTTGGCTTTTTTTTATTACTTTTGGTGCTTGAGTTTTCCGTGCTCATCTTGCAGGGGGAGAGGGGAGTTGTTCTTTCTTTCCCTGAGCGCATTCCCAATATCTGCCAATATGTGCCTCAATTGTTTTTTGTAGTTACTTCTCAGGATACTCTGTATCCGTTTGCAAGTGTGAGTCACAATATAAATGTAGCCCAGCAGGAATGATACTGGAGTGATACTTAATCAATCCTAGGGTCAGTGTTAGAGTATTGAACAACTCTGCAACATCGGCCTTCACCAACCTTCGCTTTTTACAATTTTACAAATTGCAGTACATGCAATGCGTTAATTTAATCCTTACTTGCACTTCTGTGCCGTCATTGTGCCACTCAACTTGCCCCTCCACTCTGAGCCACAGCACAAACCACACCGCTAGCTGCACTCCGTCTCAATCTCAATCTTTTATTCACTTACAGGCTTATAATCAAAAATATAGAACCACTGAGTCGCTTATGCAGGGGCAAGGTGGGGGTGAAGGAGCAAAAATAGATCAATTACCTCAGTGGAGTGACTAAGTGGCAAATGTCAAACAACAAAAAGTGTTAATCGCTGTTAGTTGTTACACACCTATTTAATACTTGTAGATCAGTGCTGAACGTTTTATTCTAGATACTTCATGCGGCTCCTGCATTGAGAATCTCCTTGTTGATCACGCAGCTTTCCACCGGATACAATGTTAATACTTACGCTGCGCTGCTGTTACCTGCCGATCTTGGAAACAGAGAAGGACACAGGGACTCAAAGCCCCAGAGAGCCGCGGGGGGCCGTCAGGAGCTTGCCCCTCCCATCTTCCTCGCACCGGGGGGATTTAAACTCCTTGCGTCTCCCGCTTTGCAGGAGACGCTGCGCTGCTGTTACCTACCGATCTTGGAGGCAGAGAGAAGGACACAGGGACTCAAAGCCCCAGAGAGCCGCAGGGGCCATCAGGAGACCGCCCTGCCCATCTTCCTCATTTCAGCAGTATTTTAGGAAGCACAGAACTCCGCTGCACGGACGCGTGCCGGACGAAGCCCGGGCCAAGGACGAGCCCGTTCTAGCCCGTTCGAGGCCGAACGAGGCCGGGACGGGGTCACCCCGTAATCCACCGGCCAAGGCAAGGTCAGTCCAAAGATAATCTGATTGTTCCTGTTGATTGACTGCCATACTGTTAGCCATACTGTTAGCTATATCATATCTGCTCTGAGAAGCCATCGCTGTAACTTAATATTGTGATGGCATCCTCTAAAGTGGGAAAAGAAAGAAAGTCGATTCCAGGGGGATCGTTTGTAGGAACCCTGGATCAATTTCTCACCAGGGCATAATCTATGCTGGCACACCAAATAAACATCACTGAAAGGAGGCTATCCTTGGACCCTACTTTTGATAAACGGTCATCTTTGGGCTGTTTGGCACAGGCACCATCGCCTAACCAGCAAGGTTCTGTTGATATTTCCACCTCGGGGGCTGGTAATGAGGGCCGCCATCAGGTTCAAATAGAAACCAGACCCCCGGATTCCCCAGTCAGCGTGGATGTTGGACCTCCGGCCCAGTGTGCCCCCGCCCAAAATCATGACTCCCTGGGCATGTCTACGCTGAAATTGCAAACTCGATCTGTTACTAGCTCAAAGACGGGTGTGGAAGCTTCGGTACCGGCCTCCAAAAAGAAGCGTGGGGGTGCCCCCATAAATAAGAGGAAAGCTAAAATCCAGAAATGCACTAATGGTGGGGGTGGACAAATGTCAACAACTATCGAGAGTCCAGGTACCGACTAGCGGTTTGAACAAGTGCCTATGACTCCTACAGTCACCGATGTTGCATGCCCTACGGAACCTGGAGAAGAGTTCTGGGATAAAATGGAAAACATCTTTATCAAGACTTGTCGCCCTCTGTATGACGGACTCAATGCTATTGAGAGTAGACTACTATGCCTTGAACAACTCTATTCAGTTGCCACGGGGGAGGGGGTTGTTCCTCGAGCATTTGATGTCAATGATACTGTAGAGAGGCCGCTAGGGCATGATAATGTATCCTGTCATCTTCCTGTGCCACCTCAAATGAGTAATTTAGCCACCTCGACCCTCCAAGGTGTCCCGGTAGCGGGTCATGTGGCTCAGTCTAGTGAGAGGCGAGCATTGCAAACAACAATTTAGAGAGGAACAGAACTAACGTGCATGAGGAGGTCAGAGGGGGACTAAATCTTCAAGTTCCATTTAATAGGAGTAATATTTGCTATCCCCCAGCTACTGAACTAAAATGTTTAGATCTCCCCCCTGAGTCTGCCCCGTATGTAATAGCTCTTGCGGGGGTTCCATCTCTGGATCGGGGGAAAAGGGAGGACTATGGTTACCTCAAGAACAAATGTATCCATTGGTTGAACTCCAATAGGCCACTACCCTTGCGCGCATCCAGCGAAATTCTTTTTGCACGACGCGTGGACTGGGTAGAGACACGGACTAAAAGTATAAGGGGAGATTGTGTAGTTAGCAATTTTAGGAACAGTCAGGTGGTGGATTACATCTCTAATTGGGCCCCAGTCTGTTGTGGAACGTGAATCCAATCTCTCCCTTTGATCTATTTCTATCCTACCTCCAGTGGTGCTAGAGGGCTACAGTCTTGGGGAGGTCGTGATATTCTGGGTCTTAGTATACAGGCTGCACAAGTTGCCCAGATGGGAGTCAATGATAATACCCCCAGAAGTGGCATGTTTCCTCTGAGCAAAAGATACAGTGTCCTTGACCAGATAGACTGACGGCCAACTACCTGCCTACCCCAATCCTCCCCTGTTGAAGCGGAGGGCCTACTCGCTGTCTGCCCCGAGACTTGTATGCGTCCCATCAATGTATTTAGTTCTCGGGGGGCAGACAGCTAGGGAGGATCCAATGCATGCGGGCATGGGGGGTAGGAGTGGGAATCATAGGGCAGGTGTAGTGCCCGGAACTCTCCAATTGATAACTCAGGTGGACGCCAGTTGTCCAGCATCCCCAGGGGCTGTGGGTAGGATTTATGATGGCGAGTTAGAGGAGAGGGGCCAAACTTTTAGGGGGATTAATACTGAGGACATGCTTGCCCAGGGCGATCGCTCAAACTTACTTCAATCTGAAACTGGGGTGGGGGTGCTAAAGAAATCTATTAAAATCCTCTCTTGGAATGTGGCCGGGATCAAAAACAAACTGTTATGTCCACACACACTGGGGAGCATTTGTGGAGAAAAGTGATGTTTGCCTATTTCAGGAGACCTGGGCGCTGGGAGATATACAAAGGAGAGGGTTTTCCACCTATAATATACTGGCAACCACGAAGGGTATCAGCAGACCCTCAGGGGGACTTAGCACCTGGGTAGGTACCCACCTGGGGGCCCAGGCAGTACAGATCCCTACAGACACAGCAGCCCCCCTGGAAGCGCTCACAACACCATGGACATCAGGTGAGCCAAGGCCCCCCCATATATCTCCTGCAGTGGCGCTTCCCTGGCTGAGGGGTCCGGCGAGGCCTCATTGTTGAACTGAATACCCCCTCCTAGGACTGCCACAGGAATTGCCACAAGCTTAGAAACAAAGGACTCGCTTACGCCAGCTTTTTCACCCATCGGAGATGAACAGAGTCTCACTGCCCGCATTCTCCAACAAGACAATACAGCCCCCAGGCAGGAGTTACGTGCCTCTGTCTGTTGAAACCTCCCATGCCCTTGCCCTTTGTCCCCACCCTGTTTTTCTGTGAACCTTAGACAAACTCCCTTTCGTCTCTATGGTTGTCTCTTCCCTTATCCACACTCCTTCTCCTCCCCTACCCCCCACTACTTTCCCTCGCCTTTCACTCCTCCCCTAATTTTATTGCTGAATGTTTGATTTAATGTTTCTTGTTGATCTTCTTCTAGTATATTGTTGAACCACATTAGTGCACTTCCTGTCGTCTCTCCTTTCGTCTTCTACCGCATCCTCACTCTATTTATGTCTCTCCCTCCCTCCTCTCTCAATGTTTTGAGACTGAACTATTTTGTCTGATGCCCGATGGAGCTACTTGGTTTAGCTATAGGGGAGATGGGCCTTGGATTCCCTCCTTGGTCGTCACCTACCCAGTCGGTCTTTAGGCAGACTTCTTTTCGTCTCTCCTTATTTGTCTCTTTCCTAGCCCCTATCCTCTCTCCCCTGAATCTCTCCCCTTGCCTGCTACTCTGCCTATTCCCTGTCCATTGTGCCCTTTTGACTAAGCACTCCTTCTCCCCTTGTTGGGGAAAGATCCAATATTTATACTCTGGAGTCTCAGCGAACCCGCTGAGTGAGTCCACTGTGCAAAGGGAGCCACTCACACTTGAGGTATGGTATGGCACCCCTTGCCAAAGCACTCCCTCTCCCCTTGTTGGGGGAAGGATCCAGTTTGTAGGCCTTGGAGTCTCAGAGACCTCTCTGAGAGAGTCCACTGCGTAAAGGGAGCCTCTCGCAATAGAGATAGGGAAGGGTTACCACTTCCCTTGGGATCACAGCTTACTGGACTTTGGACGTTGCCTTGACTCGTCTACCGGTTTGTGTCCCTGTCACCCTTCCCCTCTTCTCCCTAGGCTATGTCTCTCACCCTCCCCTCCTCTTTCCCTCCTTCTTTATCTGTCTACTTCCCCTACTCCAACATCCCCCTGAATCTCTCACCTTGCCTTCTTTTCCCCTTACATATTTTGTGCTTATTGTTTTTCTCGACCTTACAAGTAACTATGTTGCCATGCTCTTAGAACTGTTTAACCTTTGTAACGATGTAACCTGTAACTTTGATCTAATTCTCATGTAAAGCGCTCTGATACCTCCGGGTCTAGCCAGCGCTATATAAAACTTTTAAAATAAAATAAATAAATCAATTTGTTAGATGTGCAGTGAGTCCTCCTTACACTTCCAGAAAATAGACAAACTGCCCTAATAAACATCTACTCACGACCAACCCCGAGTGGGAAGGAATCTAGAACCATAGATCAACTCAGGCAGTTTATTTCGACCCTTGATCCAGCAGTCACCTTAATAGTGAGCGGCGATTTTAACTATCAGTTTGAGCCACTCACTGATTTAACCCAAGATGGCCCAGGGGATGAAGACCAGCACTGGTATATTCCAGAACCTCAGATACCGGTAGTTAGAGCTTGGACCTCGTTGGTGCTTCAAATTAATTCCCTCACCCTCTTGTCCTCTCTTAGAGCCTGTAATGGTGGAACCTAGAACCTGGGGCATGGTTCTGGACTTCCAGATTTATTCTAGGAAAGACAGTGACCATAACCCCTTGGTCATGACGTTGAAACCAGGGAGTCAGGGTTTGTCTAATTCAGACTCTGATTCCAATCTACTAGACCCTCCGCTTCTATTAACGAACAACAGGCGGAGAGTTAAATAGCCACAGATACTAGGCTCTCCTAACAAACTTGCTGATTTATACCAAAGGGCCCTGCCGTATCTGAGTGATATGGGAGAGGTGGAGGTTAATGTTGCGCACCCAGGATAAAGGGACTAGCCTCTGAATATCCATCAGGGGCTCACACAGGAACTATGTGACGTGTTCTATCTGGAAGGAAGATTAAAGGTAAAACCAGTTTTAGCTCATCCTAGGTATAATGCCAACTGCAGGAAAGCTAAAAAGGATCTGATCCTTGCGGTTAAATCTCATGATAAAACCAGGATCAAGCACTATTGGCATTTGTACAAGCAGGTCATTCAGAAGGAAAGGAGAGAGTGGGAGGCAGACAACTGGGAAGACCTTCGAATTGCATTAAAGTCCAAAGACTCAAAATCTTTTTGGACAATTGTCAGCTGTGGCAGTAGGGTGGACAATATGGCTAATGAACCAAATATAGCCGCCTCCGACTGGGAATTACATTTTGGGTCCTTGTACGCTTCTTCGAGCGATGATGGCCTCATGGTTTCTCTCCCATGCCTCCCCCACGAGCATCGACTGGAGGGGGCCTGGGAGATTACCTCACTGGAGGTGGAGGCAGCTATTTCCAAATTAGATCCCAGCAAGGCGCCTGGTCTGGATAAGTTACCGGGGATTTTTTTTCGGTCTGAACCGAAAATATGGGCCCCCTATTTACGTGCTCTTTATAATGCCATATTAAATGGCATGGATCCTCCGGACACCTGGCGTGGCGCAGAAATAGACCCTATTTATAATAATGGCTTCCCTCTTAAACGGTCTATTTACAGGCCCATCAGCTTGATAGACGTTTCGCAAAAATTGATGGGACGGATCATCCTAGGTAGAATACCAAGCTGGTTTTAGGCTGGGTACATCAACTGTGGACCAATTATTTAGACTTCAGGTCTTATATTGGAAAACTGTGATTGTGGAGGGTGGCAGCCTCTACATGATCTTTATTGACCTGCGGTCAGCATTTTACTTGGTACCTAGGGATAAACTGTGGAGGGTACTACATGAACTTGGTCTACCAGGCTATCTCTTGACTGTTTTAATGAGGCTCCATATTGGTACTTCTGCCCAAGTAAGGTGTGGGAAGTAAGGTGAATTGTCAGCCCGCTTCCCGGTGAACCAAGGGGTGCGCCAGGGATGTGTCCTGGTCCCCACCCTGTTCTGTCTGTAGATTAATGGATCAGTCAATCATCTCCTTGGAGCCAAGGAACCCCCTTCTGGGTGGAATCCCATTGGAGAGAGTTAAGATCTTTGAATACTTGGGTATCACCTTGGGAGAACATTTGGAATGGGATTCGCAGTTGGTGAAAGCTGCACTCAAGTTAACAAAAGTGGTGGGGGGGATCCAGAAGTTGCACAGAGTCTGAGTTCAAGCCTGCGGCTTCAGTCATTGAAATTTATAATGTACAGGATAGATCGGCAGCACTATATGGGGCCGAACTTTGGGGTTACCAAAAATCTCCCAATTTAGTTAAGGTAGAACATGCATTCTTGAGGAACATATTGGGTCTTCCTGTGAACACCCTACTCGTACCTTTAGGTATGGATCTAGGGCTACTCCCTATTGAGGAGGTCATGACATTACGCCCTTTAACATACTGCAAAAGATTATGGACCGTGCCGGAACTCGTTTGTTATAAAAACGAATTCAGGGAAATTTGGGATGCACTGAAAAGTAAGAACATCCGGTGGCTGACCCATATAAAGGCAACCAGTTGCAGGATTGACCTATCGGAGCTCTGGGAAACCCCGGACATAGCTTGTCTGGAGTTAACCAAAGCTGACATGGTCCGCCACTATAGGAATCACAATTTAGCATCGCTTCATACGAGTTCTGAGGGGGGAATACTGACTACTGAGTTCCTCCAAGTCAAAGTAGATTACAAAAAGGAAGAATTTCTAGATTTGATATACCCTGCACCAGCAAGAAAATTATATATGCAATTTAGACTGGATACTCTTCCACTAAGAGTGTTCACCAATAAATGGGATAGTAATAAGAGCACGGAGTGCCCAGCCTGTGAATTCCACCTGGAAAATGAAACTCATGTTTTCTTTTTTTGTCCAGCATATCAGGCTGCACGAAAACACTGGGTGATTTCAATCTGTAGAAACATAGGTTTTCGTCAGTGCGCACTGGCACTTAGAGTGCTAAAGTATGATACACACCCCCCTATTGTTTTTGCTGCTTCGCGTTTTCTGAATGCAATGTGGCATAGACGCAGGAAATTGATTAATGCAGCCAGTGACTAGTAGGAGTTTTTGTCCTCAACATAATGTGTATGTTTGATAATGAAATCTATGTTTAATAATGTCTTATCTTTTTATACAGTATCGTAGCTCTAATTTGTAAATCTGTATATTTTATTGCATCTTAAATGTAGCTCGTATTTATTATTTTAATCACTGTAATGTATGCATTTATTTTCTTATGTACTTATAGTCCGTTGTGGCAGAAATAAAGTTATCGAACGATTAATACTCATGCCTGCTCCACTCCAGCTACAGTTGCAGCTTGCCATCAGCTCCCGAAGATCCCCCTCAGGTTGCTACCTACCGCTTGATGTCGGTCTGTCACTGAGAAGAGGGCAGAGGGCAGCCGGTACCAGCGGCTCGATCCTTGGGATCCTTAGGATTAACGCTGCTTGTTATCCGTCGCCTCAGAGAAGAAAAGAAGACAGCCGGTTCGATACCGAAGCTGGCGGCTGCTCAATTTCCCGCTTCCTGAACTCACTCTGGACCGCTTAGCTGCCGCTTAGCTGTCTGCTGCCGCAGCCGCCACAGAACAACACAAAAAGGGAAGGCAGCGGTACCAGCTGCGGTATCAGTATCGGGATCGGGAGTGGGTTCTGCTGTTCAGTGGGGATGCTGGCGGGGTTAGCGGATTAGCGCCGTGGCTCCAAGCTTCTCCCGCTTTCCCACGTCTCGTTCGCTTTCTCTGTAATCCGCTGCTCAGTACAACAGGAGGAAACGATCACTAGGATACCCCAGTTCTTGTTTATAATTTTTTGAAGTTTAAGGGTTGAAAGTTCTCACACAGATCAATCTGAGCTGAATGGTCCTTTCAAAAGTGAATAGCAGTTGCTCTGTTTTTATTTAGGGCTCTCCTATTAGCTTTCCTGATTTCCTGATGGGATGAGGAGGACACTTCTTTTTTGTTAGTTTCTCAGTTAGTCTTGTTGCATGGACCTTGTAGTCCTTTGTATTTGAACAGTTATATCTCAGCCATACAAATTGACCAACGGGGAGGTTCTCACATAGATATCAGGGGTGGTAACTCTTGAAGCAGAGCAGATTGTTTCAGTCTGTCTCCTTATAGTAAACGTCTATTATCAGTAGGTCCAAGAGGGCCAATTTTGATCCCCCTATGGTAATGGTGAATCTTAGGGAGGGGGTTTAGTGCGCTCAGCCAATATGAGAAGGACAAGTCTGGTTCCTTACTCCCTTTCCAGATCATCAGCATATTGTCTATGTAGTGCTTCGCAAACTTGATGTTTTCCCTGTACGGGTTGAAGCATGTACTCAAAGGAGTGTACATACAGACATGCCAAACTAGGAGTGAATGTGCTCCCCATGGATGTCCCATGCCCTTGTAAGAAGAATTCTCCTTTGTGCTCAAAAACGTTCCAAGTTAGGGCTAGATGTGCCAAGTCAACCATAAACTTGCGTGGTGCCATTGATTCCCACACTGTTTCCTTCAAGATTTTGTCTGCTCAAGGGTGACCTCCTGCAGACTACTGGTATACAGATATACAATGCCTAGGCTAACGAGAATATCCCTGTTCTGGTCAAAAGGTATGTCCTTTATAAGGTTAAGCATGTTCTGTGTATCCTTGAGGAGAGTTGGCATCTCTTCCACAAAAGGTCTCAAAAACACATCGCAGAACTGTGAAAGGGGTTCAAGTGCAGACCCTATCATGGACAAAATAGGTCTCTGGAGATGTTGGGGCGGGAGAAATTTGTTTTTTTGTGTACCTTCGGTAGTAGTACATAAAAGTACGATACTTTGGGTTCCTTTCAGATCAGGAACTCAGATTCATGTTTGGTGATCCGCCCATTGTCAATTCCCTGTGATACCAGGAAAGCTATTTCCTCCTGTATTTCAGAGGTCGGGTCTTTTGAGAGACGCTTGTAGTTGCAGGGGTTGTTGAGGAGTCTAAGACAGTCTACCTTGTACTTAGACCTAGGGAGAATCACAATCGCATCACCCTTATCTGCTGGTTTAATAACTATTGACTCATCACTTGCGAGTTTCGTTAGGACCCTCATTTCTTCCTCTGAGGTATTGCAAAAGTGCGTAAGATGGTCACTGTTTCAGGAGTCAATGCCCCTATTCACTGCCTTTTCAAACGCAAGCACTTCTGTTGCCATTCTAAAGGAAGGACGGGTAAAGGTAGATTTTGGATGCATATCGGTGTGGTGTCAGACTGTTCCTGACAGAAATGATCTCTAAAGAAAACCTTGAGTCTTACTTTAAGAAGGCACTCAGCGAGTTCTGACTTTAGTTTGAATATGTTGACTCTGGGGTGGGTAGGAAGCTGAGCCCTTTATTAAGGACTTTCTTTTCGATGTTAGTCATGGTACGCTCACTGAAATGTATAGTTTGTTCTTGTGGCTATTCAAGTTCTGCTCGTATTCGGGGTTTGTTCCTTTGTGGATGCAGTTCTTTGTTGGGTTTCCCTGCCTTGCCACGAGACACCATTTCACTTGCCTCTGCCTCTCATTCGTCCTCTCTCTTAAAAAGATTGTGTAGAGTAAAACCAAGGCATGTTCTGTGGGTGTACGAATGTGAATGGACCAAAGCTAGGGGTTCAGCCCCACAAGTTATCACCTTGTGGGGGATTCTCAAATGGTGCCTAGGGGGGAAGAAACCACGCTGGTTCCATCTCCTCCCTCTTCTGTGTTGTTCTGTTTGGTACTCCTTTTCTGAGTCCAAGGAGAGACTACTTCCAGAGGAAGAATCTGAGGTGGTAACAGCTTTACTCACATAATGAAACATATCGGGAAGGCATTATAATCAGGTGTTCTGGACTTCGTGTTAAACTGGACCCTTTAGTAATAAAACATTGCTGCTAGCCATCTGAACCACATGACTATCAGCAAAATGGCAAGAGCTATACAGCCATTAGAGGAAGCACTGCTGGTCCTTTTGTCAGTTTTGAGTAAAAAAGTATATACTGACCTCCTTACCTAAGGCTTACAGTTAGAAACCTGGATAGCAGCCACATCTACACCAGGGATTGAAGGTAACAGAACCAGACAGCACAGAGACTGTGAGGATTATGAAAGCGGAGGAATCCTACCCTTTAGCTGCAAATATGACTATGTTTTCAAGTCTCAAACCTCTGGTCCTGTAGTACCCAGCACGGCATTGGAGGTATCCCTGTCAGAACCAGCAACTACAAGTGACAATGACACCAACATATCTGGCACTTCTGAGAGTGACCGAAGTGGGAAGCCGGCTACTTTATTGGATGAGTACTGGCTTCTCCGTCGGGCCGGCAGACAAAAGAGGAACACCAATACAGAAACCCAAAGGCAGGGGAGCGGGACAGAGAGGCCGGGGAAGAGGAAGAGTTTGAGGAGGAGCACGAAGAGGCGAAAAAGAATTATGGATGGGGAAAAAGGCAGAGGAAAGGGGCGCATGGGAACCAGCACTACAAGCTCCAAGAAATCAGTTTGACGGACAGAAATGCGAGTAAGCAGTTGACCTTCTCGCTTCTATTACTTTAACTCGGTTTTGATCATTGTGTGTACTTGCTCAGCAGAGGGCTATTGTGGCAGTGCATTTCTGCGTGTTGCAGGGTGTGCTGCTGCGGATAACAGGGCTCTGACTCTATGCTTCACATTATTTTAAATATTGAATTTACTGAGATTTGTATACATTTTAGCACAATTTTAGCAAAATTCCTGTGCTCACCTGTGAAAGTGGGCACAAGCATGGTCTTCCTGCTGTCGGCTCCTGTGGTGAGCACCCTCTTTCCTCCAGGGGCAGGGACACATTTGAGACGCCATTTTTTCGGGTGAGCAGTCTAGCTTTTGGTGACTGGCCTACTTGCTGCAACCCGCCAAAGGCAAGCCTGTCTGTGCCCGTCCGTGGCCAGCACCAGCCACTCTGGTCAAATTGCAAGTGGTAACACCAGAATATGGTCTGTGGCCTTAAGGGTTAACTCATGCTCAGGTACACCTTGCGTAAACTTGAAAGATGGACTCTGAGTATCACCGCCAAGAGTGTAGTTTTAAATTCAATACTCATGACAGGTCAGAGGGGGGGTAAAGGGAGTATCAACTGCATTTTCTAATGTGAAAGACACAAGGGTAAGAGCTTGCTTGATAAACTGTAGATCTCTACCTAAACATGCTGATGACACATGGGTGGCCCTGATGGATAAATCATGGGACCTGATGTTCCTAACGGAAACATGGATTAAGGAGGACTCCAATCCAGACCTGACCCTGGCTATACCCCCGGTTTCCAAATCCTGTGTGCCAATCGGCATGGTGATAGGAGGGGGGGAGGAGTGGCTATTATTTTGAAGGACTCCTGGAGATCTCTACATCGAAACCGAATAAATTAGGCAACATTGATGGTTTAATCTTCTGCATTAATATATCGCCAGACTGTTCCTTTGCTGGGCTATTGCTACATTGGCCACCAGACTGCCCTCATACCCTTACAGCAGAACTGTGTAATACCATTGCCCAGAGGTCCTGTTTCTTAGTCAGTCACCTCATCCTGCATCATGCCTCTGGTGGCCCACAGACATGGGACCTCAGCCGATTCCAACAGAGGCAGCTAAAAATATTGGCATTAATTGGGAAACAGATTTATCTTTTACAACACAAGTAGGTCCGATTTCATCAGCTTGCTTTGGGAGGTTGCGTTGCATAAAGAAAATTACTCCACTTGCTTCCGGAGGAGAGCCGCAGATTAATTGTCCATGTGCTGGTGACTTCCCAGTTGGATTACGCCAACAGATTGTATCTGGGGCTTCCAGCCTACCGAATACACAGAGTACAGATGGTGCAGAATGCTGCGGTAAGGCTGATTCGTCGGGTCCCTTTCTGGCAGCATATATGCCCCCACTGGAGACACCTACATTGGCTCCCAGTGGCTAAGAGGATTGCATTTAAGGCATTGACCTTTGTTTTCCGAGCTATGTGTGATACAGGCCCAGGTTATCTCAAGCGCTGCTCAGCCCATATCGACAGGAGCGGATGCTTAGATCCGACCACCAGCAACTGCTCGGCATCCAGCAGTATGCTAAGGCCCAACAAGGGGGTAGGTCCTTTTCGGTTAGGACCGCAGGACTGTGGAACTCTTTGCCAGCATACTTGCGCCAACTTGAATCGGAACATGACTTTAGGAAGGCCTTAAAACCTGGCTCTTTAAGCAGGGATAATATCTGTCTGTTGCGAGGTTGCTGATGTAGTCTGCATAGGGCCGGGACACCTCTGTTTGAGATAGCTGTGCACTTTATAAATGTTTATTATTATATTACCACAGTGAATAAAAACCATAATTTATCTTTCCACCAGATATTTAAATGACATGGAAAAATATAACACTGGGCCTGGGTCTATCGTTCTGTCCAACGGTCCCATTAAACTACACTGAGACACGGATCGATCTGTTTAAGTACATAGGAAAGCTTAAGTCAAAAAAATGTACAGCCTCAAGAAGGAGAGACTGAGAACTACTCAGGGAATCCCTTCTCACATAGCATGAATTACAAAATGAAGAGAGCAAACAAAGAGGTAGAATTGATACTGACACTGATGGAGCGAGTGTACCCCTCATGAAGTCAATGTCCCTTAACAATAATGTTTACTAATTGCATGCTTTGTGAAAATAATCAACCATAGAGTAAGATGCACACGTTATTGCAGTATTATTTTTTATTATTATATACGGGGAATACTAATACTGCTTATATGTCGCAATAATACTAGCTAATATGTAATGTTATTGTGTTTTATACTAATGTGCCACTTAAATTTAGATAAAATACTATTTAAATGTGCTTTTGTACACGTTTTGTGAAAAGAGAGGGTCGATTACGTGAGTATAAAACGCATTTGTGTGGCTTAAATTGCTAGGTAACGACTAATGGAAATATTAGCATGGTGGGAGGTAAACAGAATGGGTTTCAATGCAATCACTAACGTGAACTTGTGTTTGTTTCTATAATAGTTCCAAAATGTGGCCTGTGAGGCCTAGTGAGAAAATGGCCGCTCTGAGCTACTGCGAGTGGGTATTGGTCTGCGCAGGCGCGTCAAAGATTTCTGCCAGTGCAAGTGAGCTGACTGTGCTTGAGGGAGAGTTCAAGGCTACCTCACCCGGAACCTAGGATGGGTGCCAAGCATGAATGATCGGATGCCCAAACCATGGGAAAGAAGGGCAATGTTGCTAAAGTGTGATGCGCCTAGGCCACGGACTGTCTAAACAAAAGAGGTTTATATTTTAGCTGAATCATGTGAATAACAAATGCTGTAATGGTGAGGAAGTGCTCATCTACCCCAAATTTGTCCAATCAGAACACAAGATGGTGATGTTAGTTACTTTTTTAGATAGATTAAGTTTGAGAAATAAGGTATACAAACCCCTGGACTTGTAAGGATGGGGTCGCTTTTTCCATCTCCATCGGAGATGCTGCCCCTTTGCTGACCGATTCCTGGATGTAAGAACTCTTATGTTTTTCCTATTTGTTTGTTTTGCAGGATTCTAAGTATAACATGAGGGTGTTAGTTAGGGATGCTAGGGAAGAATGAATTTGGAACTATCTGTTCTTTGCTAAACTTTAACTGAATTCTGAAATGAAGTGATTTTTCTGAGCTCTAAATAAAATGATAATTTTGAAATAAAGTTAATATTGCTGAATAAAGATTTTGACTAATGCATAAATGTCAGATATATTAAAGTTTTGCTTTTAATAAAATTGGGAAATGGAATCTTAAAAGCTGGTCTTCTGATTTTCCTACGCCTAATTTTCTTTCTAGCAGATCCATTGCCACTATGGTGGTGTGTCTGAATAAAGTAATGTTGTAATGAAACCATTAAATATTATAGGTATAAATAATAAATAGATTGAATAGGTTTAGACGCTCCACCAAATGTTACAGCATTTCTCCATTGCGATTCACCAGAAGCCTTGAAGCCAAGTGGAAGTGAACAGAGTAAATGTGCAGTGTTATGGGCCCCACTGGTGCATGTTTTGAGTGTTTAATGGTTTCAGGGAAATGGTGAGTGATGATTAGAAATAGTTTCTGGAGCCGCTCTGTAGCAGTTATATCTTGGTAGCAGAGTAGTGGTTGCTAAGGAAATTAGCTAGGGTTATGTATAAAGTGCTATATACTACTTAATGTACAGAATTATGAATTAACATCTGTTGAGTTTGTATTACGTTATACGTAGTTTTGAAAAGGCTTCCAAGTGTTGGGTGAAGCCAGTGCCTCTGTCTGCAGACGGGGGAAGTGTGGCAAGGTAGAGTAGCACAGTGAACTAGTCTGTTTCAAGGAAGTAGTATTGTCATATACTGCGGTGATATCCTCGTGGAGAAGTGTGGCTCACTGGTTAGAAGTGGCAGACCCTGATGCAGAGGTCTGACCCGGGATCAGGGTTCAATTCCCGACGCGGCAGGGTCTTGGGCTCAATGTCTACGGACTCGATAATTCTCCCCTCGGTGCCTGCTCTAATCATGGGTCCCACTCTGCAACTCTGGGCAATAGCTTGCTTAATCTCCACAACGGCCCGAAAGTGCTGGGATGCCTGGCTTCACCTTGGGGATGCCCAGTAGGGGGCATCTCACAGGGAAAGCGAAGTAGGGTTCCACAGCGATATACAGCGCCAGGATGCCTGTTAGGTGATAGTGCGCTTTACAAGTATACATACATTTACACATATCACTGTTTAGGGATCTTAGGTGTGAAAGAATAATTGTATAGTGAGGACAATCTATGAAATTTCAGCCTTCAAGCATAGGGATAATTTCGTGCATCCTGATTAAAACTTACTGCTGGGAGAGTAATAGGTCTTAACCCGAGCTTAATTGAAGGGTAAAAGGAGTGGCGTCTCTTTTTGCTAACAATAGAGGAATTCTATGGTGGGTTAGTGGATGTGCTGCCTACTAGTAAAACAGAGGTCATGTATATGTGAATAGGGTTTTCTGTATGAACGTTTGTAAATGTAATTGCAATACGCGTTCAAGCGAAACTTTGGGATTGTCTCTAAGGAGGTGAAAAAGATCACTGTATGTGCTTTCCTAGAGTAGCGAGTTCGTTATTGCCTGATAGAAGGGTAAAGCCAGTAGTGTTGCTTTATCGGCGAGTCTAAAAAATTCTGAGGAGATAAGCGTTGTCTACTCCGGTTACAGAATACTTGTGTGATTGAAATTTCTATCACTTTATTAGAGAAACAGTTTAGTGGAATTGTTTTGTGTAAGTTACTAACTGATTTTGTAAAATATCTTGTAAATACGGCATTCTGAAAAAACCCTGTAAAGGAGGGGTCAGTCGGCGCTACAGAAGCCGGAGCGCTGGTGACGTCAAAAGTGTCGCGCTGGTATTGGTCGGCGTGACCAAGACAAAGCAGCAGAAGCTATTGGTTAAGCACTATAGTGACGCATCGTGTTCTTACTGGTGCATTAGTGCGAATCGCGCTGTAATAAGTTGGTGCTATGGAATCAGCAACAGAATAGTACGCGATCTTTTGAGAGAAGGGAAAGTTTATCAAAATGTCATATTATTATTATGACGATGACAAGATGAAACCTTCATGGTTTAAAAGACTGATAAACGTGTTTGTAAAAGACAAGGAGGTAAGTTACAAGAGAGGGAAAAATACTTCCTTCACCGAAAACACCTGCTTCTTACATGTTGTCGAAATATAGATATCATACGTGTGTTTGGTTGGATAATTGGATACAGTATACCAAGGATGATGGTGTGTTAGCCTTTCCAGAAGGAGGATCGTTTGATGTAGCAATTCTGAGGAGTTTGAGAGACAAAATGATGAAACTTGAACCGAGACCTAGACCAACTCAGTTTGAAGCATTGGTTGAGTGGGAAGATGAGGTGCATGAAATGGAAAGCGAAAGATTGAGTAGGCATCTTAGACCAAGAGGTAGAGGTAGAGATTTGTGGAGAGAGACCCATGAGACTAGGATGCGAAGATGGAGAGACAGTAACATGTGCAATGGCATGTATCCGGTCAGATTAGTAGAAGAATATGAGGGACGGAAAAGTGTAGAGAAGAAGAGGAATATTGACTTAGGGAATCACGGCTATGGTGACAGTGAATCAGAGGATGCTGTGTTGGAAGAAATATTAAATAGAAGACCGCCACCGTACCAACCAAGTTCTTTACGGACTACTCCGAATACCCTAATGATAGAAGAAAAAGTTAATGAAACATCAGAACAGCCATCAAATTTTAGAGATTTTCCTGAAAGAGTAGAAACAAGATATATCCCGAGAACACCAATAGGAGAAGCTAGAATTACAGGTACCCCCGTGCGAAGTAATGATTTACACAGGATTGTTCTAAGCCAAGAAAGACAAAACAATGAGCAGCCAAGCATGTCTGAATATGAACGTTCTGCACATGAATTGGTTCAGAATTTAACTAGAAATATGGAAGCTGTAACTGTTCCAGTAACAATAGGACCTGTGATACCAGTATTTGATGATCAGAAAATAAGAGAACTAAGACTAACAATTCCATTACAACAAAGCCTGCAGAGAGCAAGAGAAAGTACTTATCCAGATTTATCAGAAATAAGGCAGAATACAAGTGTAAATCCACCAGAGATAACTTTTAATAAAAATTTGACATGCGCATTTCCGACAGGAGCAGAATCTGACTCTGCAACTCCAGAGAGAAGTACAGACAAAATAGATTTAACACAAACGCCTAGAGATCCAACAGACAGAGAACTGAGTGAATGGATTAAAATTCTAAAATTAAAAGAGCAGAAATCAAAAGTGCTGGATGTGGCCAAATTAAAAGTAGATATGCAGGAATTAATAATTGGAACGATTGGGACAGATAGATAAAATAATTACCAGGATGATGAGCTCATGTTTCTATGTAAAAGTATAACATGGAGAGCTAAGACAATGTGTGATCAGTTGGAAGAAGTGGCAAGTGAATAGGGAATAGAGTTTGCAAAAATAAAATCATTGCAGAAAACTTATACTGTGGATTTTGCAGAAAGAGACATTGAGAACATGAATACTGCTGGAAGATTAATTCAGATAAAAGATTTAATTGTGCTTTTGCGAAAATGGGGTGATGTAAGTAAATGGCGAGTCAAGTGGGCAAAGAAGAAAGAGGAGAATAGTGATAAATCAACATTAGCTTTCCCAGTTAGGGAAAAAGAAACAGCGGTAACTGAATTCCTTATGAGAGAAGTTCCTGGAGGAGGATATGTACATGTTCCTTGGAGCAGACAAGATATATTATCATTTACAAATGATTTCCCTAGATTAAGAGAAAAACCAGTAGAATGGTACCGACAAGTTGACAGATTTGTAAAGGTGTCAAAGGTATTATGGATTGATTTAGAAGGATTATTTGACATAGTGGTGCCAGCAGATTTGTGGACAGAGTGTAAAATATCTGTGGATTGGCCAAGAGAGGAGTATCCTAGAGATGAGAAAACAGGAGCTCCATCACCGGATGTGATGAGAAAGTATGAACAAGTGATAGTGTGGTTGAAAAACAAAATACCTCCAAAAGAGACTGATTGGGTAAAGATAGATAGGACTACCCATGAGCCAAAAGAAACTGTGCATTCTTTTTATGAAAGGTTGTTGTTAGTTTTCAAACAGTATAGTGGTTATGAGGAATTAAGTGAGAAACACATGAGCCATTTTGTGTATAGAGTTATATATGGATTAAGAACAGAAATTTCAGATATGATTAGACATAGCATGATGGATTGGCAATCGAGTTCAGTAGATAAGGTATTGAGACAAACAAAATAGTGTAGTGAAGAGATTGATGCTAAACAAAAGAAATTAAAAGAGAAAGCTATGTGGGCACAAATGAAAGTAGCGGAACAACAAGTGGCACTAATGGAGGGCAGGAATGTAGGGGATCAAAGTGGGTTTAAAGGCAAACCTAAATTGGTAGGGAACATTGATGAAATGAAAAAGAAAATGCCATGTTTTAATGGCGGCAAGTTAGGGCATTGGAAACAACAGTGTAAATGTCCGCCTAGAGTTAATGGGGAACATACATCATTCAATCCACAGGTGCAGTTTGAGGTAAATCAGCAGCAGTCACAGCAACAGCAGATAGCAAATCAGCAAAGTCAGGTGCCACAACCGCCACTGCCAAATAGTGGAAATCAGCAGAAATACAGTGCAGAGACAGGATTCAGCGGAGGTGAGCAGGTAAAAAGACCGCAAAGAGTAAATGCGTGTCCGCAATATTGGTTGCAAGAAGAGAATGGCAGTGAGACGGATGAAAGTTTCTGACGGTGCCTGAGGGAGGAAGAAGAGTGTATGCTTAGAGCCACTCTTGAGGTAGATCAGTCGGGTCCATTTGTAAGCGGAAAGGTGAATGATGTGGAAATAACGTTCCTAGTGGACACTGGTGCTACCCGTTCTACTGTTAGATCAGTGGAAATTCAAAATCTTCCTCTCTCGGGTGAAACAATCCAGGTTATAGGTGTAGCCAACAAACAAATAAATACTCATTTGACAAAACCAGTTGAAATAGAGATTGGGACATACAAAGATATGCATCGGTTTGTGGTGTGCGACAGTAGTCCTGTTAATTTGCTAGGAAGAGATATATTGTGTAAGATGAACTGCGCTATATACTGTTCACCAGATGGCATAGAATTGCAGACTCCAGATGAAG
Source organism: Lissotriton vulgaris (assembly GCF_964263255.1). Lineage (NCBI taxonomy): Eukaryota > Metazoa > Chordata > Amphibia > Caudata > Salamandridae > Lissotriton > Lissotriton vulgaris. The sequence continues at coordinate 1,853,039,369 of NC_141687.1, read as the reverse complement.
ATAGCTTGTATAAATTGACAATGCTCATGATTGAGGCAGAACAGGATAAATCGTTTCCTGTGTTTGATAAAGAGAAAATTCCTATTGAACTAAAAGAGGCAGTAAAAGAAAGTGTGTGGGATTTCACTGGAAAGGATATAGGTTTAATGAAAGTGGTTGATCCTGTGAAAGTGACCATAAAAGAAGGTGCTAGCTACCCGAATACACCGCAATACAAAATGACTGCGGAAGTGTTTGAAGGAATCACTCCAGTAATTGACAAAATGATTGAACAGGGAATTTTAAGAGAAATTGAGAGCAGTCCATGTAATTCACTGATTATGGGACTGAAAAAGCCAAACGGAACATTTAGAATTGTGCAGGATTTGAGAAAAATTAATAAGATTGTTGTTCCATGTTGTCCAATTGTTCCGAATCCAGCAGTGATTTAAATACCAGATTCCTCATGATGCAGAATGGTACACAGTGATTGATCTGTGCAATGCGTTCTTTACTGTTCCATTGCACCCAGAAAGTCAACCAATTTTTGCGTTTCGATTCCAAAATCGTATCCTAGCATGGTGTAGAATTCCACAAGGGTACACTGAAAGTCCTTACATTTTTAATCAGCTGTTGAAGAAATCATTAGAAACTTTGAGCATGCCTGGAGAGTCTGTGTTAATGCAGTATATTGATGACCTACTTGGTATCAAATGCTCGGGATGTGCAGCTTTAGTTCAGTATAAACTGCTGCTAAAAACAAACAGAGAGCCGCTTGTTACGTTACACTATTTTCCATTATTAAATACTTGTATCCTTTTACATCGTATATGCTTTAACTTACTTAAAGTGGTGCACAACTCTTCTCGATATTTGCTGCACCTAGCGATCAGTGCTGCAAGTAATCCGCTGTATCCTAGTTTTCTCACCAAACGCCGAAAACTCCATTACGGCCGGATTAATCTACGTATGAAATCACGTGACTAAAGGTTGCTGGGATATGTAGTTTACACATGATGTATAATGAATAAGCCTCATACCAGGCCCTGAATTACCCCTATAATTCGTGATGCTTATGTTTTTCATGCTGATACTACCTGCCGATATGCCCCAAAGGCTTAATTATAAGGTTAATTGACCTAAGTGTCGTGTTTACTAACGATTGTACACCCTCATTCGCAATGATAGTTCGTGTATGTCATGCTCGCTTTGGTCATGTCATATCACATGACCACGCAACACCCGGTTTAAGTTCGGGACTTCCCTGAAGACTATTGGCGTTTGTAAACACACCACGCGAACCTTCATTTCCAACTCGAAGTAAGTTTTTCCCGTGCACGCCGCTTTGTCGTTTGTTTAATCACCGGCCCCATAATACGCACTTTAACACTCTCGTATAGACCCACCATCACGTTGACTCGATTCGTGTATCTTTGAATGCATTTATAATCAGATATCATTGATTGTATATGAATGGTTTTTACAATAATAATTTACTGTGTGGATATCTTAGCGATTAAGCTGTCACCAACTGATTGATTATCATAATATATCTTGGCAAATTTGTTGATACATGTCACTAATTTTGGTTGCTTGCTAAGGTCCTGTATTAATTCATTTTTCAGGCCCCTGACGAAGGGTCTCTCTTCGACCCGAAATGCATTGGAGCGGAGGAGTAACGTTAATAATTGGAAGTTAAAGGATGTTTGATTGACCCTTATGAAATGCAATAAGGAATTAAAACAATCAACAAATAAATACCAACATGTGTTTATAAAAAGACCGTTTGGCTTTACATCATTGGAGAAAATCATAAGATTGTGAAGAAGCATTGCGCTTCATGTTTATTTGTGCGCACGTTTATGTGAAAGGTTACCCGGCCTCCACACATAGATTCCTTAAATTTAAGACACGACAAGGCATCGTGTGACAAACGTCGACGCCACACATTTGAAATACTGAACAACTGTTTAAACCATTGTTGAAACGAGTGCATAGGGATCCATAACTTATTCATGTATATAAACCAGAATTGCATCAAGATAAGTCTATTAGTGATTATAGTAAAAACAGTTTTCAAAATTACGGCTTGAATATATTAAAACTATGAATGTAGATGACTGTTATGTGTGTGTGAAATTACCAGCATCAGTGTCTTACATATGGAGTAACTTGTAGTGTAATTGCAAGCTTGTTTTCTAAAACTGAAAAGCTGGAATATCAACATTCCAATGTGGATGAAATATTTGCAAAATTAAAGATTGACAATGCATTGAATAAGGGAAAGCATGCAGAGGAGAATATTTCTTAGAAGTAGATAAATTAACACATGAATATGCTTTTACTCATAATTTGACATGTAAAATGAGAGTGGAGGAGAAAACCTTCTTAGGCATGGTCGAGGAAAGAAGAATTGCTTACAAACGTCAAGAGAAAATGGATCATGAAAAGTCAAAATATTATATGTTTGACGATGAGAATATTGAGGATAAAAATGTGAATGTAGCAATAAATATAGATGCACCAATGATGGGAAAATGTTGTATTAGAAGAGACAACACGATGTATGACAATTATTTTGTGGGTGCAAGTCAATGTGAAGATACCTATATAATTTTAGGGGGTTGGGGATTTAAATGAGGAAATGATCCTGGAATGTATTTTATTTGTTGGAACAGAGCTTATTATAGACTACCTAACCACTGGTATGGGACATGTTATGTGTGTTTGGTCTTTCCTAAAATTTTTCATGTAGATAGAGGTACTAATGGAAAGCAAGAGATAGGTAAAGTTCTTAGTCGAAAAAGAAGAGAAACTGTGTTTGAAATCAAGGGTGATGTGTTTGGAGCACTGATACCAGCAGTGGGAATTTTGTTCAATGCAAATAGAATTAGAAAATTGTCCACAATTGTTGATCGATTATCTACAGACACTGCAGGAGGATTCCTGATGGTGAATACTGAAATGATTGCTATGAGGACTATGGTTTTGCAAAATCGACTTGCCCTTGATATAATTTTAGCAAAAGAGGGAGGAGTCTGTGGGATCCTGAAGGTGCAACATTGTTGTACTTATATCCCAGATAAAAGTCAGAACATTGAAAAGTATATTATAAACATTACAGATTTGCATGGAGAAATTGAACCACTGGAGGTTGAGCGTGATCTTGAAAAGCTGGGTAAAAGTTTCTCAGGAATTAAACCTTGGTTTCAAGAAATAGGTAGTTCAATTATAGGTAAAATACTAATTCCAATAACAGTTTTAGTGATAGTGATTTTCATGATAAGATTATGTTGTATATATAAAGGTAGACAAGATTTTAGAAGGTCAATAAAGAAAAGAAATGAAGCATGGCAGGCAAGAATGAGAGAAAAGAACGAAATAGAAATGGAAGAAATAAAATAAAAGTTTTTCAAAGATTCAAAAGAGAAAGAGACAAAAGTATAGATGATATTAACTGGGAACTGAAACATGTTCAAGTGAAATTTACAAAATTTTGGGAGATATTTGGTGATAAAATCACCAGATGAGGGAATTGATGTAGCGAGGTGGCAAAAACAAAATTTTGTGTACCCATCATGAAGTCAATGTCCCATAACAATAATGTTTACTAATTGCATGTTTTATGAAAATAATCAACCATAGAGTAATATCCACACGTAATAGCATTATTATTTTTTATTATTATCCACGGGGAATAATAATACTGCTTATATGTCGCAATAATACTAGCTAATATGTTATGTTATTGTGTTTTATACTAATGTGCCGCTTAAATTTAGATAAAATACTATTTAAATGTGCTTTTGTACACGTTTTGTGAAAAGAGAGGGTCGATTATGTGAGTATAAAACGCATTTGTGTGGCTTAAATTGCTAGGTAACGACAAATTATTATTTTATTATTATTTATTATTTCTAAAGCGCACTGTCACCTTGCAGGCATCCTGGCGCTAACTAACTCACGGGCAAAGAACATGTGTCAGACAGAGCAAGGACCACACAACTAGTTACTCAGGAAACAACCAGGTTTTAATCTTTCTCCTAAATGGGAGAAGCTCTGCGGTTTGTCTTAGCTCGAGTGGGAGCAGATTCCATAATTTAGCAGCTGCCACCTCAAAGGATCTGCCTCCTGCTCTAACCTTCTTAAATCTGGGTACTTTCACCAGCCTAGCCGCTGAAGACCGAAGGGGCCTGGTCGGTGTGTACCAGGTAAATTTCGATTGCAGGGAGGCAGGGCCGATTCCGTGAAGAGCCCTGAACACCAGACAGAGGGCTTTAAATTGTATCCTCTGTCGCAAAGGTAGCCAGTGCAGCTTTGCAAGGGCGGCCGGTCCATGTGCTCTTCTGGGAATCCCCAGAGCCAATCTGGCAGCTGCTGATTGCACCCTTTGGAGCCTATCCAAGAGAAACTCAGGGGAGCCCAGGAAAAGAGCATTGCAATAATCCAATCTACTGAGGATTGTACACCTTGCCACTTGAGCACGTGCGTGGAATGGTAAAAGTGGTAGGATTTTCCTCAGAGATCGAAGAATAGCAAAACAGCAGGCGGTCGCTTTTTTTACATGAGTCTCCATACTAAGTTTTTGATCAAGCATGACCCCTAAATTACGGACTGAAGCCACAGGTCGTACTTTAGTCACTGATTCAGGAGGCCAAACGTTTTCTGGAAACAGCCGGGAGATCTTATTCCCAGCGCTATAAAGCACCTCCGTTTTGCCAGCATTGAACTGGGAAGAATTATCCTTTAGCCTCCGTGACGTATCCCGCAGACAATTGTGGAAAGCTTCCACCGATGTTGAATCCTCTCCCTCAAAGGAGAGGATCATCTGCGTATCGTCAGCATAATTCACAGTCTTGATGTTGTGGGTTTTAATAAGCGAGATCAAAGGTTTTAGATAGAGGTTAAAAAGTATGGGACTAATTGCCGAGCCCTGTGGGACTCCATAAGGCACCTGATTGAACACAGATTGAAAAGGGGGCAGAGACACTGCCTGCTGCCTATCCCGTAAGAAAGATCGAAACCATGTCAGAGCACTACCTCTCACCCCAGCATCAAATAAACGGTTCAGCAAGTTCTTGTGGTTAACTGTATCAAAGGCGGCAGACATATCTAACAGAATCAGGAACGCTGTCTGTCCCTTGTCTGCACGCCTCTAAAGCTCATCCACAGCGGTCACCAGGGCCGTTTCCGTCCCGTGAGCTGGTCGAAAACCAAATTGATCATTCTCTAGTAAATGATGCTGTTCTAGATGTTTAGAGAGGGTTGCACTGACCAGTCGCTCAACCACCTTAGCTGGAAAAGGCAACAGGGAGATAGGCCTGTAATTTTTGGAGCAGTCCGGATCCAAAGAGGGCTTTTTCAGCAAGGGGGAAATCATAGCCTGTTTCCACTGAGCTGGAACAATGCCCGTAGCAATGGACTGGTTGCAAATTAGGCGGAGTGTGGGAAACAATTCCTCTTCGTACTCCTTCCAAATTTTGCATGGCACAGGATCCAGAGGAGACCCGGAGGAGATCCCCCTAGCCAGCCCACGAAATACATCTTCCGTGAGAAGAGGGAATTCAAGTAGCGGGTCCCCCAACGCCCAGGCTGAATCGTACACCCGATCTGCCGTTGCCCCAAATACGGTGTCATTAGGGTGACAGGTGAATGACCTGTCACCCTCCAAATCCTCAACGATTTGCTCAATTTTCTCCTTAAAGAATGTAGCTAAATTTTCGCAAATGCCTTGAGACGGGACAATGGCATTCTTAGAGTATTCAGGGCTGGTCAGGCTGTTTAATATATTAAAGATGCTCCTAGAGCTATTAGCAGCCGTACAAATGACGGAGGAATAGTAGTGCGCCTTGGATTTCTTAATCACACTTTTGTATTCCAGGACTTTGCTTTTCCATAGCATCCTTGATGCTTCATCATAATCCTGCCTCCATCTTCTTTCTGCCTGTTTACAACCCTGCTTCAGTTTAATCAACATATCATTGAACCATGGGGCAGAGACACTCCCCTTACAACGACGTTTTTTTAAGGGAACATGAGAATCTAACACCGCCGTGATTCCTGAGCAGAGTGAGGTATAATTCTCCTCAACTTGCCTGTCCAGGCTAAAAGACTTACTCACATTAAATACCCCGTCCGAGAAACTCAGATGAGCAAGCGCCTTCCAGTCTCTGCACCAGAATTTCTTAATAGCCGGTGGAGTCTTAGTATAAGCACTGTTAATGTTTACAAATTTTTTACAAGAAAGTGGTCTGACCAGTCTGTAGGCAAGATTTCCCCCATAACCAACAGGTCGGGAACCGTAAACACTAAGTCTAGGAGGTTCCCTGCCTTGTGAGTGGCTCCAGAGACTTGCTGAAAGAGGCCAAAGCTTTCGCAGGATTGAAGCAGGTTGCGGAGAGCCAAATCAAGGGAGCCATTGCGCCACAGATTAAAATCCCCCAGAATGACCAGCTTATGGTGGGACGCAGCAATATTAGTCAAAGTGGTTAAAAGCGCTTGTTGTTGCAGAATGCTGAAAGCCCCTGGCAGTCTATAGCATAACACACCAGTGCAGACAGTCCCAGAACAAGTCCGGGTAGATAACCCCAGCAGCTCCGTTCCCACCGCAGAGTCTAAGTCAATAATGTCAATTTTGCAAGTGGCATTGTAAATGACTCCTACCCCCCCGCCCCTACCAATAGGTCTGGGAAGGTGCAGGAATTTAAACCCAGGAGGGCAGGCACAGCCGGGCTCAACCAGACAGTCAGCATGAGTCCATGTTTCTGTCATAAACAGAACGTCCAGCTCATGTGTCTCAATCAACAGCTGGATCTCTACGCTATGCTTTGGCAGGGACCTGACATTTAGAAGCCCACATCTCAAAAGATTGTTAGCAAGGAAGTCAGTTCGTGGCTGGGCCGTATGCAGCAAATTAAGTATTCCCTTATCTGAATGAAGCTTACCAATCTGTATAAGCATATCGAATAGGGAGGACCGAGAAAATCTTTACACAAATCTTGGGGGCCAAAACAGGCAGGATAGCTGGCGCTGGTCGCTTCCTTGGCGCGGACAGGCGCAGACGGGCTTGCCCAAATGGAAATATTAGCATGGTGGGAGGTAAACAGAATGGGTTTCAATGCAATCACTAACGTGAATTTGTGTTTGTTTCTATAATAGTTCCAAAATGTGGCCTGTGAGGCCTAGTGAGAAAATGGCCGCTCTGAGCTACTGCGAGTGGGTATTGGTCTGCGCAGGCGCGTCAAAGATTTCTGCCAGTGCATGTGAGCTGACTGTGCTTGAGGGAGAGTTCAAGGCTACCTCACCCGGAACCTAGGATGGGTGCCAAGCATGAATGATCGGATGCCCAAACCATGGGAAAGAAGGGCAATGTTGCTAAAGTGTGATGCGCCTAGGCCACGGACTGTCTAAACAAAAGACTTTTATATTTTAGCTGAATCATGTGAATAACAAATGCTGTAATGGTGAGGAAGTGCTCATCTACCCCAAATGTGTCCAATCAGAACACAAGATGGTGATGTTAGTTACTTTTTTAGATAGATTAAGTTTGAGAAATAAGGTATAAAAACCCTTGGACTTGTAAGGGTGGGCCGCTTTTTCCATTTCCATCGGAGATGCTGCCCGTTTGCTGACAGATTCCTGGATGTAAGAACTCTTATGTTTTTTCCTATTTGTTTGTTTTGCAGGATTCTAAGTATAAGATGAGGTTGTTAGTTAGGGATTATAGGGAAGAATGAATTTGGAACTATCTGTTCTTTGCTAAACTTTTAACTGAATTCTGAAATAAAGCGAGTTTTCTGAGCTCTAAATAAAATGATCATTTTAAAATAAAGTTAATGTTGCTGAATAAAGATTTTGACTAATGCATAAATGTCAGACATATTAAAGTTTTGCTTTTATTAAAATTGGGAAATGGAAACTTAAAAGCTGGTCTTGTGATTTTCCTACGCCTAATTTTCTTTCTAGCCGATCCATTGCCATTATGGTGGTGTCGATTTACAAAAGGGGGTGGTGATGAACAGAGTGTCTGAATTGAGCAGACCACTCTTACCCAGTCCAAAGATCAGGGCTTGATCCATCACCGTTATTTATCTCACTGCCCCATCCCAGCTCAGAACCTGGCTATATGCAAATCAGTCTGTCCCTGGCCCAGTGCATCATGGGAACAGGGCAGACTAAACTACCAAGCCAATTCTTTACCAGAAAGGAGCCAAGCTACCGGGGACCGGTTTCTGGCATTTCAGCCTCTTCGGCCCGGCTTGCTTGAATCCTGATGGAGCAGTGAGAAAGGGACTCATGTCTGAGTATACCCTGCCACACCTATAGTGGCCAAAATCGATTTACAAAAGGGGGTGGTGATGAACAGAGTGTCTGAATTGAGCAGACCACTCTTACCCAGTCCAAAGATCAGGGCTTGATCCATCACCGTTATTTATCTCACTGCCCCATCCCAGCTCAGAACCTGGCTATATGCAAATCAGTCTGTCCCTGGCCCAGTGCATCATGGGAACAGGGCAGACTAAACTACCAAGCCAATTCTTTACCAGAAAGGAGCCAAGCTACCGGGGACCGGTTTCTGGCATTTCAGCCTCTTCGGCCCGGCTTGCTTGAATCCTGATGGAGCAGTGAGAAAGGGACTCATGTCTGAGTATACCCTGCCACACCTATAGTGGCCAAAATCGATTTACAAAAGGGGGTGGTGATGAACAGAGTGTCTGAATTGAGCAGACCACTCTTACCCAGTCCAAAGATCAGGGCTTGATCCATCACCGTTATTTATCTCACTGCCCCATCCCAGCTCAGAACCTGGCTATATGCAAATCAGTCTGTCCCTGGCCCAGTGCATCATGGGAACAGGGCAGACTAAACTACCAAGCCAATTCTTTACCAGAAAGGAGCCAAGCTACCGGGGACCGGTTTCTGGCATTTCAGCCTCTTCGGCCCGGCTTGCTTGAATCCTGATGGAGCAGTGAGAAAGGGACTCATGTCTGAGTATACCCTGCCACACCTATAGTGGCCAAAATCGATTTACAAAAGGGGGTGGTGATGAACAGAGTGTCTGAATTGAGCAGACCACTCTTACCCAGTCCAAAGATCAGGGCTTGATCCATCACCGTTATTTATCTCACTGCCCCATCCCAGCTCAGAACCTGGCTATATGCATACAGCCAGGTTCTGAAACTGGGATGGTGCAGTGAGCTAAAAAACGGTGTTGGATCTAGCCCTGATCTCTTGACTGGGTGAGAGCTTTCTGCTTTATTCAGAGACTCTGTCCCTCACCACCCCTTGTTGTAAATATTTTTGTCCACCCTAAGCGTGGAAGGGTATTCTCAGATGTGAGACCCTTGCTCATTGCACCATCAGGATTCAAGCAAACCGGGCCGAAGACGGCTGTAATGCCAGAAACCGGTCCCCGGGAGCTTGTTTCCTTCCCAGTGTAAGAATTGGCTTTTGTAGTTTGGTTTGCCCTGTTCCCATCATGCACTGGGACAGGAACAGACTAATTTGCATACAGCCAGGTTCTGAAACTGGGATGGTGCAGTGAGCTAAAAAACGGTGTTGGATCTAGCCCTGATCTCTTGACTGGGTGAGAGCTTTCTGCTTTATTCAGAGACTCTGTCCCTCACCACCCCTTGTTGTAAATATTATGGTGGTGTGTCTGAATAAAGTAATGTTATAATGAAACCATGGTAAATGTTTAAATATTATAGGTATAAATAATAAATAGATTGAATAGGTTTAGACACTCCACCAAATGTTACAGCATTTCTCCATTGCGATTCACCAGAAGCCTTGAAGCCAAGTGTAAGTGAACAGAGTAAATGCGTAGTGTTATGGGCCCCACTGGTGCATGTTTTGAGTGTTTAATGGTTTCAGGGAAATGGTGAGTGATGATTAGAAATAATTTCTGGAGCCGCGCTTTAGCCACACGTTACTACTAGAAGTAATGGGCATTACTCATGACACTGCATCTGGTACAGAATACAAGCCCCTTTCCACCTTTTATCCCATGTTACCACAGTAACATTGACAGATTCCACAAGATTGTTATAATAAATCATATGAAAGTTCGCCATAAAACACATTTTCACAAAAACGGGCACTGAAATCTTTGGAGGAGGATCCTAATATATTCATACGCCCCGCTGATACAGAAAGGAACATTGTACTGCTCACTAGGAAATGTACATCAGAGAAGCTCACCGGCAACTCAATGATAAAATATTCTACATTACTATCTCCAAGGAGACATACACTTACAGTGCCATATATATTTTGGGGAAACAAGCAGATTGGAAAGACAAAGGACTACTTGAGTGGAAGGAGTGCTTTTTCTTTAAAAAGGACTTCACCAAATTACCAGTACTATATCTACTTCCAAAGGTGCACACAGACTCCACCAACCCACCTAAGAGGCCCATAGTCTCATCCAGGGGGACTGCCCTCGAAAATGCTTCTAAAAATGTGGACCAGTTTTTGAGGGACCTAATATCCAACCTCCCTTCCCACGTCAGGGATACTAAAGATCTTCTAGGCAAATTTGAAGGCATCTATTGGGAAAAAGATTTTATTTTGATTACCTTGGATGCAAATATCTGTACACTATTATTGATCACGAGCAAAGCATAAGAGCATTCTGTCATTTTCTTCAGACTAGACATGTCAAATATAAAGCCCACACTGACATGATTCCCGCCATGATTGAACATTGCTTGACAAATAAAACTTTTCTCTTAGATGGTCCCTTTTCAAACAAGTGTTAGGGGCTGCCATGAGGACTTGCTTTGCGACGAGTTTTGCTAACCTGTTCCTAGACTGTGGGAAGAGAAAATATTTAAAGACAGTGAGAACTTTCCAGAGGTTGAACAGGTCATCCACTGGTTGAGATACATTGATGACCTGTTCATCATCTGAAAAGGGACGGAAAAAGAGGCCAGTAGGTATATTGATAAACTAAACAACAATAACAACCTGTTTCTTACACACATCATGAGCAGGACCACAGTAGATTATCTAGATGGATGTCAGAACTGACATACTAAACTCTTCCGCAAAAGGACTGCAGGCAATAGCATCTTACATGCCATTAGCAGCCGCCCAGATACCCTGAAATGGAGTATTCAGTTTGGGGAACTACTGAGGGCCAAACGCAATTGTAACACAGATGAGGTATTTTCGGCAGAACAGACTATCATGAACATGAGATTCAGAGAGAGAGGCCATGAACAAATCCAGCAAAGGTACAAGATCTCAGACTTTGTTCACACCCACTATCAGCAAGAATGACAATAATGAAGAGACAACAAGGATCATCCTCACATATAATAATTCCAAAGACATCCAGAGAATTTGTCAAAAACTGAGACATCCTTACCAGTGACCCCACCATAGGACACATGATCCATGAAAGACCTAGGAACACCTATAGGAGGGGACGGAGTCTAGGAGACATTCTTGTACACAGTGACAACGATACCCGGACAGGTGAAGGAACATCACCTCCAAGGCTTTTTCCCAAGCGGAGATTGCAAGGCCTGCAGGAATAGTTGCATGCACAAAGAATACATGACAGCCAACAAGAAGACCACCAAGACCATCTCCCAATTCCTGACATGTAGCTCTACCTTTGATATATATATATATATATATATATATATATATATATATATATATATATATATATATATATATATATATATATATATATATATATATATATATGTATATATTATATATCTTGGACTGTTCTGCAGATTGAGGTATGTGGGGAGTACCACATAGATGGCCAATAAATAGAGTGCTAGAACACATGAAGATCATCACAAACACAGACCCGGACTACCCTGTAGTGAGACATTTTCAGGACAAACATTTTTCAGACAGCTCGCTTATGCCATTGAGCAGATACCAAACATCATTTGAGGGGGTGACAGAGTACTCAAACTCAGAAAAAGGAATCCAGGTACATCACTGATTTACAAACCAAGAGCCCAGAAGGGCTTAACCTGGATGAGGAACTGGGAGTCCATTTACAGGAGGATTGATAAACTTCTTATCCCCACAAATCCCCCATGCCTTTGCACGATGGGTTTCCTCCACCCACAGACAGTTACATCGGAGGGGAGCCTACTTATCTTTTACACATATCTCTTTCATAGTGACTACTTTTTAGGGACTTGTTTTACATATGCATGTACCATGATGTTCACATAGTGATTTTAAAGTTTTGTTATATGTTTTCTTTGATTACAGGAGGAAAGGAAGGGACACACTCTGCTTCAGCAGTTTCAACTACAGGAGTTCCCTACCCTTTTCTTCAGAGGCACATATGGGTGGAGCACCATCAAATAAGACTTCTGAACTTTTCTTCTTTATGCTGTACTTTGCTGAGTCTAATCTCCTCGGGACAGCTCTCCGATTGTTAGCTTTTGAAGGGTACACTGTACAAGAACGCCTGGGACTTATTTGTTTTTACATTTGATTTAGACCACACAGTCTTATGGACCACTGTGATCCTAGTCCCCACTTTTCTGGGAACCCTGTACTCACAGTATCCCTGCTCTCTCCCACATGTTACACCCTCATTGAAGGATGCTATACCTGGGACTTTGTCCACACATACACTTGTCCATCGATTATGTGCCTCCATTCTCAGGCCATGTTCCCCCACAAGCTCTTGAAAGACGTTTATGGGTTTCCTGCCCACAACAATACATGGGCATTGGTCCCTTCATGTTATACCTTGGTATGTGGGCACAGACCCTCTGAGATATCTGCATGTCCCCTTTCCCCATTTTATGGGTCACATTTACTACATGTTGGACATTAGTGATCCTTGATGTCAGAGTACTGCTCTCGATGCAATCCAGGCATGACATGTATACCATTTTCCTTCACCTTTACTACAAACCGATCTATTCTGTTTAGGTGAAATCTTCCCGAGGTTTTCAGGGCAATACAGACCATTTAGGATTTGGCACTTGGGAGTAAGAGATGGCAGTGCTTGCAGTAGTGCAATGACAGCACCCCTAAATCGTGTTTTGATTTTTCTTCCCTGACGATATGTCGTTATGTCATTTTAAACTGATTTTCTAATCCCCCCTGTTGATCATTGTGTTACTCAATAATACTGTTCATAGTGCTGGTATAACATACGATTAGATTATATACTTTACATATGAATTTTCTCATGTTATGCCAGTGATGAATGATCTGCTGAACTGACAAACAAACGTGCAGGCAAACTGCAACCTCTTTTATAGTCACATGTTAACAAAATCATTACCCTCTAGTGGGTTTCAGGGGAATATCTTTAAACAGTGAATGACGGGGTTTGTAGTTTGTAATTGCACCCTTTGATGGGTTGCCTGCGCAGCTGCTCTCTTTTCTATAATTTTTCAAACGAATGGGTGCTCCTTCGCGGGAGGTGCGCCTGCTTCAATGTAAGTTGCCAGCCTCGCACTTTTCTAGAACAAAACGAAGCATTCATGGGGGCGAGTCCAAACAGAATTTATTACTGGACTCTCGTTACAACCAGACGCGTTTTTCAAAGTCGCCTCCTTCGATGGTAATCAGGTGCGCCGGAAACAGCCATTATTTTTGTCTGACATTTCCGATATCCCGACGTGGGTATCGACAGTAAAAAATAAAGGACCAGAATCACCATCTTGTAACATGCAAGAACCAATTACTGAAGAGCATATTCACAGATAGCTCAGGTCATGGAAGACCAGTGCATAAATATTCGCATAATTGCGTTATATGGTAATCACATGGCAATTATAACACAAAATACTTCTCGGGTCTATGACAGCCTGTGATCAATATGGGAAACAAAGGGAGAGAAAATAAAAAAAAAGAGGTGAGTGTGCGCCTCCCTAAAGAACCCCAAAAGGGGAGCGATCCCTTTTAGGATGAATGGCCTCACCCACCATAGGTGGCATGCTTCATCATATGGGCTTCTCCTCCCAGTGGGAAAACCTAGTCCCACTGAGGGCTACAACTCTCTCACTCTGAGGTAGGAGCTCTGGGATGTTTTTGTACGTTGTCAACAGTTGTTACGGATGCTAAAATCCCATATGTGAGTAGTAAGGTGTGGTGAAAGTGCAGCGCAATAAGTGAATGAAAGCGAGTGAAATCTGTCTAGTGTGGATGAAAAAAATTCTTTATTGGCTCTTCCAAACTGGCAGGATTAAAAAGCAGTGCAAAGCAGTGTCAATTTAAACTGCTAAGGTGTAAAGAGAGGTCAACATCTTTCAGCCTTTGCCATCTAAAAAAGTATATAGGCTTTCGTCCCACAGGCACAACATGATTTTCCTGGACCTGGAGATATAAACAGCAGAGGGTAGACTAAAAAGTAAAACACATTTTAAGCCTACAGCCCGTAACTCCTTATTACACTATACCAGTTTTCACCCCAATACCCTACGTGATAACCCTCCCTTCGGGCAATTTTCCTCAGCTGCACAGAAATTGCAGCGACGTACATGACTTTAAGGATCAGGCCAATGTACTGAGCACAAAACTACAACACCGAGGCTATCCCAAAAGAATAACAGAGAAGGCAAGGAAACGCGCACGTAACCGGAACCGGGAAGGACTGCTGCAAACGATACAACGTACACCCACGCCTATTCCCCTCACATGCATTGTCACCTTCAACGCTGTTTCTAAAAAAGTCTCCCATATCATCAAGAAAAACTGGAAGATACTGCATACTGGCAAACTGAAGTGGGAACAACCTTTGCTCTCATACAGGAGGGCCAGATCCATTAAAGATACCCTGGTGTCCACACGCCCTGTCCAACTCTCAAAATCAACAAACACAGTTCTGAATGCGTGGGGTTTCCCCAATATTGTTGGTCATTTCCCATGCGGGAATTGCAGCGCCTGTCACATCACAGTAACCCCGAAAGACTACAATTGGAACCAGGCAAGACATGGCATATCAGACAACATACAAACTGTAATACTGCACATTCCACTTACCGCATTGTCTGACCCTGCGGCCTTACATACATTGGCATGACTAGTCGCAAAATAAAAACCTGCATCTGCGAGCATCGCAGTACCATCAGATGCAAGAAAAACACTACATGGATAACCAACCTCTTCCTAGAGGCAGGTCACACCACCAACGACATGCAATGGATTGTGATAGAAACATTAGACCCAAAAATGCCTAATATACAGAGCAACCTCTTGGAGAAGGAGCAAAGATGGATTTACCGCTTGTCCAGTCACCTGACTGGCCTAAATGACAATATCCAGTGGAATTGTCTGACTAAACCATCCTGATATCATTTGCAGCACACCTGCTGACACATTTTTATACTTTAATTAGTGCGGTGGCCATTCACAACCATCTTTAGCCCCACTATAGGCAAATAATGTGCTATTACGATCTTTCAGCATTTCTGATATTCTTCAGTACTCCATGCTTCATTCTGCTGTTCTTTGACCATTAGTCGTCTTCCTTGACTTTCCCGGTCACATTTGACCTAATTGCCATGGGGTTAGCTTGCGAGCATTTTTCGGTAGCTCCACAATCTGTCTACCTATTGAAAGGAGCACACATATTTGTGCCTAATACTGCAGCCTTTTCCAACGCTGCACTGACATCATTACCACTCTGCTATGCCCCTATATACCTATAATCGGCATTTCCCTCACTCAACATGGCACCCGCGCATGCTCCACTGGCCGCAACTTGAGTCTAGTCTTCTTTGACTATGGGCATTACGCTTTCAGACGCGTACGTCTGTACATCAAAGACAGCGAATTCTTGATTTAATCCTCCTACACGCGGGGGGAAATCAGCAGCCAGAACCACGGGAGACCGCAATAGGTCACAGTGGGTTTTCGTCTTGATGAAGTAAGGTTTAGACATAGGGACCCTCTCTTTTTCCTTTTCTCTCTTAGACACAGCCAACCGCTATGCCTTGCAAGTTGCTCACAATGTCTCTTGCTCTTTCCTAAATTCTCAGAGTGTGACTACAGATGGAAACCCCTCCCAAGCCCGAATCTGTGCCTAACACCTTAGTTTAGTGTAATTATGTATTTTTTGAAGAAAGGTTCTCAGCACACAATCTATTTCCATTTGTACTATATTCAATAGTGGCTGAACTTACTCACGCTACTTGTGGCCACACCTTGGCCGAACATATGGCACACTTGTACCTTATGACTCCATGCACCAAGGGTACACACAGGGTCATTTGTAGCCCTTGTTCAAATAATATCTCGCCAGCATGCCGCACGTCGGTCCATAACTATATAATACTATCGACACATTCCATTGGATTTGCAGCATGCCACATTGCAGTAACAGCCCCATATCCACTGTGAGACATACGTGCACCAAGTGTCGAATCAGGGGAACAGTGTTTACAACACAACTTTTACCACGCACTACCTTTACCACGCAACTGTTACAACGACTTGTGCTGGGGGGCGCTGTAGGATAGGGAATGGTTTAATTTACTTTCCAAAAACCTTCCCTACTATCCACGGGGACTGGAGTTGGAATAGTTAATTTAACTATTCACTATCCAGCGCCCCCAACGCAAGTCGTCGTAACGACTTGCGTTGTAAAAGTTGCGTGGTAAAGGCATGCATTGTAAAAGCATGCGTAGTAACGACATACATCCGTCGAATCAGCATGCACTCTCACGTGGCTATGACTATGCTTACCTCACTGTTGTGCCAACTTACCCGAGACTTGAATAGTGGCACAAATGAACACGCAAAAGACTGCATTTTATGTTGCATTTTTCCATTATGTGTCTTGTCTTGTATTTCCTTACAGGTTTTTCATGTGTGTCCGTGAGTATACCGACACCACCTACCACCACAACACACCTTAGGGCGTGTGTTGGATATTCACACTCACATGGCGTGATTTTTGCCACTCACTCACTATTCACCAGGTCCTGACGAGAGCCCACTCACATCTTTTTCTGGGCTCAAACATGTAGACCATCTTTTGACATCCAGGAGTAAATCTCTCCATGAGTTGCGCCATAGGATTTTAACTGTATCCTGGGCCACCACCAATACATATATTAGGCTAGGATTCCCAGAGATATTTTTAATCCACACTACTTCACACAAATACACCACACCCGCTCTGCTGTAATCAGGCGTTGTAGCACAACCGGGGGCATTCGGCCACCCGGTTGGGACCCCAATGATGAAGCATGACACCAACCAGGTTGGTGTGTGAGGGGTCTTTTAAGAAAACCTAATGGTTCCCTGACATTGTTTATCACAACAGTGACTTTTGGTAATTTTCTTTACAGTGGGTTCCTCCACATTGTTTTGCTACTATTCCTTTAGCCTCAGTTACCCAACACCCCATGTAAAACAACATGCAGGGATTTAGCCAAATTTCAGATTTCGGCAAACACATTTAGTGACTAATTACAATTTTCCACAAATTGCCGCTATACTCTGAGCTACTACAGGACTTAGTCAATCACAATGCCGGTGCCTGAGTGGAAAGGAGGATTGCATGCTTGGTGTAGTCCTAGAGGTAGACTTGATGGTCTTTTTGTGGAAGGGAAAGTGAGTGGCCATCCAGTATCTCAGTGCTTCCTGCTCATAACTCAGCCCATGGAAGTTCCTAACCTACCACTCTCTGGAAAAGAAATTAAAATTGTAGGCATTTCAAATAAGCAGGTGACGAAGAAGTTAACCAAGCTAATGTTGAAGGAATCCCTGGCTTTCATTCTACTACATCGCACCCAAGAGATGGAACGACTTCCCTTAACACCTTCAAGCCTCCTTCTCATTTCTTGAGTTCGTCAAGCAACTGAAGACCTGGCTCTTTGTATAAGCACCTTGGGGACCACAAACAACTCAACTGCCCATGTGTCTGGATACTCCCTGGGTGATTAGTGCGCTATACAAATCAATATATCATAACAAATGTACTAATTTGTGTTCTCAAGATGGAATACATGTGCAGAATGTTCCTGTATTTGCAACAAATTCAAAGCTCTTTGCCTGGGACTGCTCTAAGTAGTTGTACTATGTATTGTTTTAATTTACTGCATACATGTAATGTTATTTCCTTAATTTCCTATGTATGCCTTACTATAATTATGCATGGAATGTTTTTGGGAGATTTATTATATTTTCCAATGTTCCTATTGGTTTGTGTGAATGAAACATTATTAGTACAATCCAATGATGTATGATCTCACCATGCTGAAAATGTAGTTTCCACTGACTGAAACCTATAAAATCTGCCTTTGGGATGCGTGTCAGACTTTTGTCACCGTTTACACTGTGCAGACTCTGTGCTAGTCTGCCTACTGATTTATACTAAGACTTGTATAGCTTTTTTAACTGAGCAGACTCCATATTAGTGTGGCTGTTGATTTATACTTAGACTATTTGAGCAGATTTCCATGTTAGTCCTCTTGTTGAATTACACAGTTTCTGGCTCTTTACTTCCTTTTGAAGTAGACCTTACATTGATTGCTCTGTCAATTTGCATAATTTGATGAATTGGTGATTCTGATTTGGATTTGACTGTCTTATGTAATGATTCTTAAAATTTGAATAAAACGTACTTTTTAAAAAATTTTGCCCTGTGAAGGTTCTCTTTATTTTCACAATGCCTGTCATCTTTTGAGACTCACACGGACCCGGTTCTCTGTCTCAACCATCTTCATTTATTAATGATATGTTGACACGTTGTCTGTCTGGGCTCTAGGTGACATAAGAATGCAGGTGGCTATTTTAACTAAAGGTTTTAATGAGACAGCCACCTCATCAAGAGCTCTTCCTTTTATCTACTGGCAGTTATCGTTTATAAAGCTCACAAGAAAGATTCATTGTTTGTGACCATCTTGAGTCATGAAATATTGCTGCAAGACATCTAACATGACTCTTAAAACAAGAAACACAGTTGGCAGCCATTGTCCCTAGAGCTCTTGGTACATCATCAGATTGTCTTAATTCTCCTAATATATCAAGCGTTGATACTCAAAATCAATTTCAATATCTCAACATGTTATATGGATGTATTTAGCAAGTTATTCCTTCAATATGTTATTATAATTAAATCTTGTTGCGTAACCGGAGAATGACTCAGCTGTTTGGCACAATGGCATAACTCCTTCCTCCTCTGAATAAAGATGTCATTAAAGAACATCTCCACGTTATAACAACTTCTCTAAAGTAACAACTGCCCCAACTCTTCAGTGATGTGCCTAAATTCCCAGATTAAAATATAGCAAAAATACTGTTTTTGAGAGATAATTCCAGCTAACACTTCATAAACCATCAGCCGAGACACATTAGCATTACATTTTAAATACAAGACACCTGTTTTGTGGCTACAGCCACATGCACTGTTACCTCTGAAAGCCTGAATGCCTCATAAGTGATTCATTCTGCCCCAACAAATTTAGCCTTTCAGGGGTAGTGGTGCAAGAAATGTCTCAATTACGTTTTAAATTTGCACTTTCAAAGTGCAAACATAGAACAATCCAAAGTAAAACCCAAATATTCTTTTGCCATATAACTGAGATTGAATAAGTCGTGAGGGCAAAATACCCTGAAGAGTTACTACTGCCTGTTTGCAGCTGTGGTTTGGGGTGCCAGAATAGTAGGTGCTCCTTCCTGATGCCTCGGTTTCACTTATTTATCCTCTAGTCCCTTCAACTTTTATTTTAAAGCAACTCCCTTTGGGAAAACTGATTGTTAGTATTTTCAGGAAAATTTCCCGTTCACTGGAAAACAACTGCCATTTTCAGAAAAATTCCTTATTTAACAAATTCTTTTACCAAATGAATTCACCTTTCAGCAGATCCTTCATACAGAACCAGTAGAACATTTGTGTGTTGTTTCAATTCTGTTGCACAGGACTTCGTGAGCAACACAGAGGTCCTTTTTAATCAGTGCTTCAGTTTTCTAGAGCCAAAACACTGTACTCTTCGCATGAAAATAAAGATCATGACATAAAAAATGAACACTGGAAAATGCAACTACTTGTTAAAGTACATGAGGTAGTTGTGTTGTTAAGGAATTAAAAAGTAAAATAAAAAGTGAAGCAAAAGAGAGACAGTCAGAAAGAATTTGTTTACAAAGTCTGCATGCTACTTCACGTTATAAGTTTAAATAATATACAGATAACCAAAGGGTATTAAAAATCTACTGTATACAGTTTTACATCAAAAGAGAGCTTCTGTACCTGAAATATTAGGTATGAAGAGGCTAAAAACATAATGTACATAGTCATACATGAAAAAGAAAACACATACCTAATTTTTAGGTATGATGACGTTAAGCAACAAAATGCACTGTCACTCAGTAAAGAGATAATGTTCACCTAAAATATTAGGCATGGTGACCCTAAAACATACTGTACAATCATACACAAAAAAGATAATGCACACCTAAATTATTAGGCACAGAGAACCCAAGACAAAATCCAGATCATCACAGGAACCCAGAAGTTGCAAGAGATTTCTTTGCTGGTCCATGAGGTCACAGACACTCCCAGAGTGTGTAATAGCGGCACTTGTCCTCTCCATCAGCTGGTCAGAGGAGGTTTCGGCCCGACTGAACCTGACGAGCGACTCTCAGAACTTTGATCATGCGGGAGCTGAAAAGATTGACCACTTGACCAGTGGAATGGACTGTGTGTGTCATGAAGGCAGGGTAAACATAATGAAGTATCGTTTCATGCATTCACTTTTCAACGGTCGATCTCATTTGTGTTTATTACTTACAGATATGACACGCAGAGAGTTAATGAGTGGGCCTGTGTGTCTGAAAAACTCGCTGTGACTACGAAAGAAAATACTATTATAAGGCCTGGCTGAAACAGAGGATAATCAAACTTCAATAATATGTTAATCCAGTGTACCACAGTGCTGACATCAAACACATGGGCACACCACTCAATCTTATGGTAGTCTCACAATCTTGTTCCCCTAAAATGTAACAATATTTTCACTTTAACTCAAATTACAACAATGCCTTGCAAACTGGTTTCAATTGGAGATTGAGAAGTATCTCACAAATATCCCCAACTCTAAAAATTTTATTCACTCCTCACATACACAGAGCTAGGCACAGAACAACCTCCAGTAACACATTACACAACTCGTGGGCATCCACCACTTGCAAAAAATATGCCATTTGCTAAATTTCGCGTATCTACAAAGCAAAAACACCCATGGAATAGTCATTGTGAGAATACAATAATCAATCTGAATATAGTCAGTGCTAGCATTTAATATACTAGTAATAGAATACCTACCACTAATGCATACCACCCGAAGAACACTTGATAACAGACTAGCGTATTTCTATAATCTGAATTATGTAAATCCACAACTATAATACACCATTTTGACACTAGGAGCCTAATGTGTGCACTTCTACAGCACAATCTATCCAGAAGCATGTGCTATACCCATAATTTGAATACTGGTTACTGCTCACAGGTACAACGTCAATTTCCAGATTATTAATTATTGTCATACAAAAACCTAATAGCTACACTGCCATGAACCGACTTCTCAAATACAATAAACCATCAACGAGAACCGTGTACCAACATAGATGATAGTGCACATCTACTACAATAGCAAGCACCAAGTATGACAACAGCCTACACAAAGTAGAACGATTGTGTGGACAATCAGCAAGCCACTCAGAATATACAATATACCCATTGCTAGAATGAAATTAAGGGACAGTGATGGATGTTTTTCAGTGGGTAAAAAATGGGAACAAACAAAACATTCCATATGACACAGTAACTTCACCATGCACCGATGCCCATACAAAATAAGCCTCACATTGGCCTACCATATTCAGATGTGACTTGCGCCATTAACTGAAATATTGAGTCATGAGCCATCTCCTGGAATTTCGTCTCCTTATCACTAAGGCGAGAGGCTTAGTATTTAGCCAACCATTTGTTGCTTAACTAATGACATCACATCAAGTGCCTTTGGTCAGCAGAGGAGGTCTAGTGCCTCCATGAACAGATCTAGTCCAGTCCCACGTTCTGGAGCGAGATTATTAATGTAAGCATGGGCCAAAGAAGGATGGATGCCCAAAAAGAGAAATGGACCGTGTTTCAGAGCCCAGTGCCATACTTCGAGAAAGCAATCGCCAGGAACAGCAGGCTTAATACTCAGTTATATACAACTATCCCCTGTGGCACAGTACTGGTAACATTACTGCAAGGTTCCATATGCCATTGTACCAGGAGTAATTCCCTTTGGTTGATAGGTATCAATATGAAAGCTGTAGTTCAGAGGTCAGGTAGAACCTAGCTGATGGTCGCAGTTGGCATGCTACAAGTGGAATTGCAACTGTGAACCAGAGTCCTTTAGAATTTACCACAGCACGGTCAGGAATTGTGCCAGGTTTATCTCGCAAACTTACAGTTGTCACTGATCTATTCAGGGTTTTTCTATACTTGCTGATAATACAATGCAAAATAACTCATAACGCAGCCCTAGCAATTGCTTCATTGGGAGGGGAGAGTAAAGTCCTATACCCCAAAGATCAAGTTGTGCCTAGTTCAATGGTGATTACAAACGGTCACAAGGGT
The DNA here is from genome assembly GCF_964263255.1 of Lissotriton vulgaris. Taxonomy (NCBI): domain Eukaryota; kingdom Metazoa; phylum Chordata; class Amphibia; order Caudata; family Salamandridae; genus Lissotriton; species Lissotriton vulgaris. The sequence continues at coordinate 1,853,016,805 of NC_141687.1, read as the reverse complement.
AAACTCCCTGGGATATCCAGTAAAACTCTATAAGGGATTCTTAAGTGGCTGAAAATAGCAACGGGAAGGTGGCGTTCATCCCTTGGTAGAGGGAATTAATTTAGACCAGGTCATATGTACCCCATCTGCAAAGGATTCCTAAACCAACACATGCCTTTCTGAACCAAGTTAGCATCTTTCTAGAAGTTTCTGAAGTTGAGCTACTGCCATTTTTCTAGAAGTTTTTGCAGTTGAGCTACTGGTTTCTACCCCAGCACCATGATGCATTACAAGCAACAGTGCACTTTACAAGTCGCATTTCATTCCTCACATCATCTGCCACGTCACATATAGTGCTGTACCAAAGCAAACTCCCGAGTCAGATGTGCAAATACTCCAGGTGGAATGCCTGAGGTAATAGACGCCATTCAGCAAGGCGGGTGTCCTGTGAGGTCAGTTATGTGTGGCATAATGCACACCTGATAAAACAAAAAAATATGATTTAGCAGCACTTCACTTTCCAGTTCTACAAAGCACATCAGGTTTCACAGCATCGTTGCTAAAGGCAGCACTGTATCAATAGGACAGGTGTTCCACATGTCTCTTAACAACCCTTTATGTTATTTCTTTTGACTGCGAAATGGATCCAGCCCAGAATCAAGTTTAAATTCCACCACGGTAGGGTTAGCTTTCCATTTTTGTGTGGCAGACGCAATGAGGGACACCTGCAAAAGATTTCCGTCAATTTATTAGTGGTCCTTGTAAGCATCTTGAGGTAAGAAACAGCACCAGAGCACCTCTGAACGGCACATGTTCCTCTCTAGGAAATGTGAACCAGGGAAGATCCAATGCCCCACCTGCAATCAGGGGGACCTGTGATCTTACCTTCTTGCCCTTCCCCCAAAATCATACTAACCCGTTCTCACATATAATGTAATACATATAATCCCCAAATATGGGAAATATTTCATGGCTTTCTGTGAAACACGGGTTTCATCATCATAAAGAAAGCTACCAAACCACTTGGCAAAGCTTTACACTGTTGGTGCTCCTAGGATTATGTGGCAACGCAGCTGTTACTGGTCCCATCGGAATTAAAAGGCCACTCATTCTGACGGTCTACGCTTGAAGCAAAAGCAAGATGTATATAAAGTGACTAAATGTCTATAAAGAGGATTACATTTTGCCATAACCCACAGGTTAAATTACAAGAACGTATTCAATCACTATCTTCGAGTCTGTAGGTTCCTGGCACCTCACAGAATATCACTACTGCTCATTGAAAGACCTAGATGATCAATGGCTAGCTTGTAGGGCTCTGTGCAGCGAATGTTATGTTATGTTATGTTACTATAGTTTTATATAGCGCAAATCACCACTGGTCTCTAAGCGCTTTTAAAGAAAAAGGAACACAACAAATAGCCACCAGTAGACCGCCCGCGACCACACAAACAATTTAAAGTATAGATGTTATCTTTTTCAACAGGTGGGTCTTTAACGCCTTTCTGAAGGACAATAGCACTGGCCCCCCTTGCAAGGTTGCCGGGAACTCGTTTCAGATTTGCAGAAGGAGGACCGACAGAGCTCTATCACCCTTTAAGGTTAAATCTCAGTGGAGTTAATTTACAGGATTTGGAGGAGCGCAAGGCTCTGCCCGGGATGTACTTTCTCAGACGGACTTTAATATATTTAGGGGCTTCTCCATAAATGGCTTTACGGGCTATACAGAGACACTTGAACTGCACTCTATGTTCGATGAGCAGCCAGTGAAGCTTCTGTAGAAGGGGTGTCACTCGTGTTCTCCTCGGTAGGGAGAAGATCAGCCTGGCCGCATCATTCTGAACCACCTGCAGTTTCCTAAGGAGCTTCAGCGGAAGACCCAAATAGAGAGTGAATCTCAACAAGACGCAAAGTTCAGTACTCAAAATCTCCTGAATCATCGGGAACCTGTAGAGAGGGAATCAGTGGGGCAAGTGGCTCAGCTTCAGATGTCTCAAAAACGTGAAATGGTTGGGTCAACTGGGGGTACCAAAAAATCCTTGTAAAACCACTTTCTTCAGCACTTTCTGAATACCTTCAAGGCAGAATTGAAAAATCAAACAGGCGTTTCCTATGAAGTTTGATCCTCTGCTCATCCAGTACACAAAGTGGGGAAAGCACATTCACAGTGGAAGCAAACAGAGCAGGGAATTCCAGTGGAAACTAGTGAGTGCAGACTATATTTTGAGTACCGTCCTCAACTGAACACTGCCTGGGGCTGTGGTCTAGTCGGAAAACACACATTTTTCTGCACCTGTGCAAAAATGGGCTATTCTGATCCAAGCTTCATCAAAATATTACCAAAGCTTTGAGAAAGTATCTGAAGAATGACCATTTTCATTTTTTTGTTTGGAAAAAGACCGATTTAACAAAGAGAGCTAAAGCTGTTTTCATTTTAAATGCAAAACAGCATGAAAATCAGAGGAAGCCACTTCAACAACTTGGTGGGTAAGTAATATAAGACAGCTAAAAGAAAGCCAGAGGATTACCTACAAGTACCACCAAAATTACCTCTTTATTTAGAGAAATATTTGTACTATTATAATCTTACTGTGTGGAAGGCAACTTAAATCACACACTCCAAACAACAAATAATAAAAATAGTCACTTCCAATAGGCCAAGGCATCAGATGCTTTCCCTGCCAAAAGGCCTGCACATCCAATGGTCCTTCTCCACAAGATGTATCCCAAGCGGTAGTCCCTTTGTTACTAGGTGTTATGTGACAACTGGTCTCGTTAAGTAGGCAGAAAGAGATCCTAATTTTAAGCAAGTGAAAGAAGAGGGCAGAACAGAAGCGACAGACACAAGATCCCGAAGGACATTGTTCAGATCCACACACCAACACTGGCACGGACTAACGGTTTTAAGCGGCTACCATTGAATGTCCCCAAACTATTCGTACGGTGTTGTTTCTCTCTAAATGTGGGGTCAATGTGCTACTGCGTGTGCACTTCTATGACTTTTAAATAATAAAAATCTAAATTACAAAAAGTAAAAAGGCCCTTGCACATTCAAAGTAATGTAAACATTAATGACACCCCAGTGTACATCAGCTGCTATCCCTACAACAATAATTAATTTCTGGTAAATACGGGACTCTTTCATTAACAAAGCCTTGATTGACCAATCAGCCATAGTGACACCGCCATCCACTACAACAGTTTCTCCATCACTACAGAGATTGTAGCACAACTAACCTTCAGGTCTGGAAAAGACTCTCCCTCAAAGCTAGGGAAGTCCCAGATGTCCTGAAACACTGCCTGATAACCCTATTATTTAAGAGAGGCACCGCAGTCTCAGCAGAGCTGACACTAAGGTGTCATAGTAGGGTACCCATGGAATTATAAAAGTCTGGAATATCTGGAAAAAATGGTGCACATGGAAGCCAACGAGATCCTAGACACTCGCCAATTATATTTTCACCCACAACATGGTACCAAGTCAGTCCTAATCTCTCCTGGGGTGACATAAAAAGCGAACTCAAGTGGGATCGGTCAGCATGTGGATCCTCCCTAATCCATCAGTCACATGCAGCATGGCAGGGCTTTAAGGGGGATAAAAAACTGGTAGGGTCTATCAAAGGGGCGTGGTCAATGGAATTAAAGGTGTGGCTTGAAACACGTAAGCTAAAAATCTGTGTGTAGCATAGTGTGGCGCCTGACTTGTATCTTGCTGTTTCTGTCATTGCATCCAGATATATGATACGACAAGCAATAGCATATCTACAACAAGTCAGGACTATTGGCTTTGTCAATGGTTGTTAGTTGCATAAGATAAATAATCAGCAACTACGGCTTGCATATAATACTGAAAAAGCTTCCACTTAAAACCCTGGTGACACCACGACAATGTTGCTGCTCCCGAGTTTCGAGAAGGGAAATCTAGAGAAAAAAGGACTCTCTTTAAAGGATTTCCCTTCCCCTACAACGCTCACCTGGCATGACGTCATGCTGTAACTTCTCCACTAGTGAGCAGAGTGAGCACGTGTACATCAATGTGGCTGCTGTCACTGCAGTCCTGGGAAAAACGGACCGTATGTGCCAGGGCACAAATCAGAGCCCGTAAGTGCCAGGGCACAAAACAGAGCCCGTTAGACACCCGTTTCGAGGCCCCTTTTCAAAAACTGCTGGAGCTCAGACCCTGTGGGACCCGGCCCACTTAAAGCCCGGCAGCATGGTATATCACAAAAAAATTCTCCACAGCCTGCTGTCAGAGGCACGAATCCTTGTTATGTGACCGCACCTGGACATCAAAGACTGGTAGGTTTTTTGGACACCTGCAGGTGGACACCAGCCTAGCAGTGCGTCGGAGGTCCTTGCCTCCTCGAGACCTACAGAGCACCACCTGTTGTATCCAGACATCCCCAGCGTGCCGCAATTCCTATTCCTGAATAGAAAATAAATCAATGACCCTTAGGCATAGGGAGTTTTAACACTGCACGTGGGGGTCACTGCACAGGTCTACACACATTGCACGGCAGTTTCAAGCAGGTGAAATTTGCACTAGAAGGCCTGCCCCTGAATGAGGTGGGTCTTGAGATGTACTGGCTCGGTGCACCTATGGTTGATGACCAACAGGGTCATAGGTCTCTGATGGAAGAGCAAGCAGAGATTCGGCCACTCTAAACCTAGTGGTTTCCTCACCCCTGAAAGAGGTATAAATGCAGGGAAAGCAATGGGAAGCCTCCCTGACTCACAGCAGGCCTCCCACTCTGCCAAACGTTACTGTGCCTCTGAAGTAGCCTGTCCTTTCCGGCCAGCCCAGTCACCTCCTGGGTAGAAGACTATTTCTACCCAATTTTAAACATTTACGTTAAAACCCTTACACATCTCCTCAACCTATGACCAACTTCACTTTGCCTTCCACTCCCATGCCGAAGGCATGCAAAGAAACATTTATCTCTCAGAAGAAAAACAATCACTAGCGATATCAAATGACATGGAAGACATGAAGTTTGGATGATACCACAGCTTAAAGCCCAGCAGATCAAAACCACCCTGCCCAAGCCCCATCTATTTTCCTTAAACAAAGGAGCTGAGGTGGTTACCCTCATCTCTAAAACTGTCCCATTCAAACTAAGGGCACATAAAATGAATCATGTGGGTGATGACCTCAAACTAAACACACAAACAGGAGCTGTAGTAAAGTTATTCTTCTTACTACTCAGACTCTTAAAAGGACCCTGCCACATATAACCGCAGAAAAGTACACCTTGGAAGTTTCACCAACTCGCATCGCCACTTGGGCCTTGTTGTGTATCCGGAATAACCCACAAATCAAATCATAAGCTGTCAAAAATTCCCCTAACTGAGCAAAATGTCTTATATTTTAAAGATGTCAACAATTAGCAGCCTATAAGTAATTACTTTCAGTGAATCCCCATTCAAGCAAGTGTAACATGCAAGATCCTATTCACCACATAAAAATGCCTTAAAGGATCCATGGTCAAATACCTTGGCAAGATGAAAAACAAACTTTCCACGTATCACTCAAAGTAAATGCCACATTTGCTGTGCCAGGGCCATAGGCAGCATCAGTACCCACAACACTAACCTCCTAGCTGGCCTCTCTCGCCCTTAAGATGTCCAGTAAGCACAATATAAATCAATAAACAAGTATAATGCTGGAACCAGAGCGACATTCTCCAATAGTAAGCCAGGTCATGATCCACGTATTTTTTATTTGTGACGTCAAACACTGAAGAGTAGCCAAAGGTGAACCGGCTTAGATCAGCCAATTGTCCACACAGGGGTAAAGGTGTTTTTCTTTGTCTCATGCAGGTTGCAGCCACTCAAGCACATGGAAAGTGATGAGAGGATGCTCGCAATAAGTCTAACCACTGGCAATAACTCGCGGTAGCATTGCCACATGCTGCCCACCAGGCAGTCTCAGTTGGAACTCAGTCATACGCAAATAAAGCTTGGTTCTGCTTCAATGGGAACAGTCCAGCCAAACTAACAAGCCAGATCTTCTTGCTTGGTTCCAGTGGAATATGTGATGCCATCCCGCCATATTTCTCCCCGCCGGGAATCACAATGCGGTCGTTACAACGACCGCGTTGTGATTCCGCATACCATTACTCCGCAAGTCGAAAACAACGACTTGCGGAGGGGGGGCGCTGGATGTTGGAATAGTATAATTTACTATTCCAACTCCCAGTAAGTGCGGGCAATAGGAAAGGTGTTGGATTTTAAATCCAACCCCCCCCCCCCCCGCAAGTCGCTGTTCCGACTTGCGGAGTAATGGTATGCGGAATCACAACGCGGTCGTTGTAATGACCGCGTTGTGATTCCCTTTGGGGAGAAAGATTCGTGGTAAACGTTGTTTACCAATCCAGTGTCACAATGAGCAAGAGACCTACGCCTGGGCATACCCTTGGCCACAAAGGACATTAAATTAAACACACAAAAGGTGATGGCAGGATGCTTGCAATAAGTCTAACTACTAGCAATTGCTTGGGATGACATTCCAATTCACTGTGCATTCTCAAAACCACAAATATGTGGGCCTTCCTTTAAGATTATGGAAAAATAATATGACCAAACTCCACAGAGGAGATTGCGTCCTGGAATAGAAGTGTTTTGAATTATGACCCGATGTCTGATTTCACATGAGCAGGAAAAGAAGGACAACTAATCAGATAGAACAGTCGACATCCTTGCCCACCACTGACAGAACCCTAGGGTCCTTGGTCATTTTCTTTCAACTGCCACAAGTCCTCAAACACTCTCTCATATGGAAAGCAAGACTCAATGCTCAATTTGGAGAAACATGTGCAGGGGCCAGACTTTTTTGTGAGCTTGCCACAAACGCTGCCATTTGCCGAGACTGCCACATATGAAGGCTGCCTAGTCTGGTTTCCACCCACTCACCCTTTCTTCTGCCATTTTACACATTATGTTTCTTTATTTAACTATGGCAAATTATTGTCTTTCCTGCTTTGATTCTTTGTCATGAGTTTCCTATCTTTTTCTTCCTCCTTCTTTCAACTTTTCTGCTTTTATCTTTCTTCCTACAGGTCAAAGCTTGATGATAAAAAAATAAGTTCTGGGGAGGTAGTTGCATATGTTAAAACGATCAATGGGGTATTATGATGTGTTGCTCAGGGTATATGAGTCTTGCTAATTTGCACACTGCAGTGCCCCGCGCATGATGTGATGTATATACCATGTAATGACCCATAGTAGGATGTGTATCTGACTGGAACTGTGCGCTGTTCAATAAAAATACTTTAAAAAAAATAAAAAATACGCTCTGATCCCCAAAATTAGGCACCAGTGTCCACCAGTTGCAACCACTGGCACAAGTACAACACTGCCAACGTTCTTTGACCTCTCGGATAGGGGTGTATATTTTTTCTTGTTTTAGGCCTCCCTGAATGTGGCCCAAAAGAACCCACTGAAAGACCTTTAAGTCTTACCTAAAACTACTGAAGGACGTGTACTGACAGGCGCTCCTAGCAACACAGTCCTGAACTCCACAAACCATTGTTGAATGGCCTGTTCGGTGAGCGCCTCATGAGTTTCAGACAATATAAGTTGCAGCTCTTTCATAACAATGGAGGACAATTTGGCTACAGTCACTGTGGTCTTGAACTGAGCAGGGATCTCTTTGCTTGACAGCCAAAGAGACCCTTCCAAGTACATTAAACGGTGAGCTCCATATGTGAGGCGGGAGGAGACTAGCAGCACAGGACACATCAGCGTTGGCCTTAAGGCTGTGCCCTTCACAGTCTTTCAGTGCCATTAAAGAGGCACTCAGCATATACATCTCTGTGATCGTTGTCTCTGATACGCATAACATGTACTTCTTCTGTTACAAAGATAGATGATGTTCCTTGTAATTTTCATTGGGATCTTACAAGATAGTGGCAAACAGCAATCCATGTGATTTGGCTTGTCTGAGGAGCAGAAATATGTACTGATAAAAGCACTCTCCAATTAATACTGAATCTTTATCAGAAGGCACCTCAGCACTGAATGCTTCCTTACCGTCAGGCAGCAATAATATTATGAGAATGTGCAAAGTAGCAGAAGCAATAGAAGGATCACATTAGAGGGAAAACTGTACGCGGGCACTATATTTTTCACTACAACAGAGACAAGATGTCACTAGGGCCAGAAATTTTTTTGCAACTTTATTAGACACCTGAAGTGGGACTGTGGTCTTTTTATTCTTCCCTCTGTAGTAGGATGGTGACCAGCACACTTTCTGCATTCCTGATCCCAATCCACGGTGCCTTCCCTTAAGTCATGAAAGAAACCATTTGTCAGGCTAGTCGTATTCTACATGCTTCACTGACCCAATCAGAGCCATGGCTTGTGTCGTGGGGATGACAACTAGGATTCCTAACTCTGGTCTTGGAAGGATCCAGAATCAAACAAGTAAGAAGCTATTGGCGGCCCTTCCGGCAAAGAGCTGGAAGAAAGGCCAGAGCAAGGGACTGACGTGTTGCTTCGAAACATTGGTATAGTACACTTATACCTACAAAGGAAATTAGGGAGCTGCACGTGGGAACGATAGAATCCTGTGGAGCAAGTGAAGGATCAGAAGAGGGGTGGTGACTCCATCTCAGCAACAGTTTACTGAAAAAGAACTCCATCAGCCGTCTCTTGAAGAAAGTCTTCAATGAACTAATCAGTGCCATGTCTCTTAGATGGTGTGTGGCCGAGCATGCTGGAAAAATCTCCCATGTGGATGGGCGCGTCTACAAGAGCTAGTAATCACATGAAAGTATGGAACAAGGTGGGTCCAATTGTTGCAGAGAGGCTTCCCCCAAAGGGTTCCGCAAGCCCAAGAGAGTGACTGAAGCACAGCAACCATCACGGAGGAGAATGAGGGGTAGAAGGAAAATGGGTCTACATTCCACCAGCTGAACTGTAAAGAGCAGCTATTACTGAGGTGCAGCGGGCCCATCATATCAGCGACCCCAGCTTACAATTAGGGGTGTGCGGAATTCACGGGAACTCTGTGGGGCGAAACTCCGAGAGTTGCAATATTCAGTGGAGTTCCACCCAGAGGAGGAAAATATGCACGCCGCACTGCAGTTTAGTGCCAGTAGCATGAGCAGCACTGAAAAAGCAGCGTGAACAGCACCAAGCGGTGAGCAACAGTGCCCGGCCACCTGATTTGATTTTGCTGCTGCTCGAGTAGAAATGGACTTGAGTGGCAGCAAATCTACTCAAAAAGCAGCCTTCTGACCGTGACTGCTCGCGACCACCCACGTTAGAAAATCATGCTGGGAGATGGCAAATCTCAAATCTCGCTCTAATTTCTGGAGTTTATCGGGGAAAAAATTCCACCAGGTGGCCATTGGCAGAATTTGGCAAGATCAGCTTGTTATAAGAGTAACAAGGAGTCGCAAGATTCCGACAATTCAGCTGGTGAAATGAAACATTCCGCCAACCCCAGCTTATACTGCACCTGCTGCAACAATGATAGCTAGATCCCGGTTTCTATCAAAATGGCCAAAGTCTGCATAGTGTGAGGAGACGTGTATTTACTTTGCATCTCCTCACTTGGAAGTGATAACTTGGGACATGAAAAAGTAGTGTTTTTAAAAAACCTCAGATGACTGTGACTCACATAAAATGCAAGAAGGCAGAGTGTGCTGGTCAGTGACGCAATGAAGGCAGTATTTGCAGGAATAGCCTCAGAGAAAACGGATTCAAAAGATCTTCATTACTTGAACCATCTAACCTCTAGATGTCTGAAAAAAGATGTAAAAAAAGATATATAGATATATTTCTTTTACTTTTAGACAGAAATCTGAGCTCTGTGAAACAAACCCCTTAGTACTCCTGGAGGTCGAATCTTAGCAAAACTCAATATGGAGGCTTACAGTGAATGACTAGATGACTTCCTTCTGCAGTCCGTTTGGAGTTTACTGTCTTTCTTCTGTACAACGGCAGACGGATGCCAAGAGGAAACAAGAAAAACTCTCAGTAAGAAGGTGTGCTGGCCTACTGCTGTTTTTTTCTGACAGTCATTTTCTAGAATTCTTTACCTAAAAAGGCCAACAAGTGAGCAAAAGGCACATTATGTGGTAAGCTGGAAGTCAATATAGCCACAATAGAAAGAAATATTACATTCAGTGAATTCTTGTAATGCTTGTCGTCTCGCACTGCAGCCTTTCAAGTTATGATTAGAAATGATAAGACTTCCTACTTGTTGTGTTGGTCCTATTTCTTTAACCATGAATTTAAAATTCATCTTAATGATTTATATAGCACACTGAGAAACGTAACTACCTCATATTACCAACCACCCTCTTAAGTAACCCAAAGGTACTAATTTTATTGGCCCCAAAAGGGAAAAAATCTGAGTCAGTTCACTTGGATTTGAAACTCTGGCCAGCAGAGAAACAACATTCTCTGAAGTTGGCTTTTACCCACAGAGCTATCATAAAAGCCCTAATCTCCTGGCTATAACTGACCCCTGTAATGTGGTTTTTAATAGCTATCACATTTGGACATGTTGTCTTGTTTATATCTAGAAGCTACCCGCATGATCAAAGTTTGGGTTGGCTCCGTGAGGTTTAGGAACATGTCTGCTCAGATGCTGAGGTTGAATTGCTTGCAGAGGAGATATTGCACAGTGAGGTATCTTGCAGACCTGGACAAAGAAGAGGCTGTTTGTCTGCCTCTGAGCTCCCTCTATCTTCCATGTAGTTCATTTCTACCTGCAACATTACTCGACCTCCCTTTAGGCAACTCATATCCAGACGTGAGATCTCTGTGCCTTCCTTGAGGAAGTCCGTCTCTCTGTTGCACAGTGGGCTGATGTTCTCACCATCCCTGTGGAAGCCATTGGCAAGCTTAGGTGCTATAGCGACTTCCAATTTTTCGCTATCTTTGTCTACATGGAAAAGTTCTTCTTGCATTTGGTGAGCTTCTTCTGGTCTTTCAAAGTCGTGCCCAGTATCCTCTCTGCCTGGCGGAGAGGGGGTGGCAGGTTGAGGCAGAATCTCTTCCAACGGACTGAATGCCCGCTCTTCGTCCACCTCAGTGATGACATCTTCACTCTCCGACCTGCTCTGCTCACATTCACAACTCCTCTCAGAGGCAGAGAAGTCAGAATGGACAATAACTTCAGCTTCCACACGATTGCAAATGGCTGGATGATGGTGGCCAGCTTTCTGAACTTCATTCTGCAAGGAATGAAAAGATAAACAAATTCATGTCAGGTGTCTTGTATTCAGTGCTGTCTTGTATTTAGTGCCATACAAAAAATGTACTTGCCATTGCCATAGCGGGAATGGTGTGCCAGGTAAGCAGGCATCTATCCCCTCCCTCAAGTCGGCTTTCATAGCTTGCTGGGATCCCCACTCAGCAATGATAATGATAATGTTACTTACCCAGTAAACATCTGTTTTGGCATGTAGAGCTGTAGATTCACATGCTTTGCATACTCTTGCCATCTAGTGTTGGTTCCAGATGTTGGACTTTGTTTTTCTTCGAAGAAGTCTTTCCAGTCACGAGGTAGGTGACTCCTCCTTTCGGTGGTAGTGCGCAAGGGCAGCGACTCTATTGTTTAGATTGTTTTCCCATAGAGGATGAGAATGGAGTTAGCAAGAATAGAATAGAGATGTCCATGTGTATATATATATAAGGTAATAGAGAACTGCAACATGTATAGGAACCCGGGGAGGCAGGTGGGCACATGTGAATCTACAGCTCTACATGCCAAGAACAGATGCTTCCGTTCGAGGCATGTGAGCTGTAGATCAAATGCTTTGCATAGACTATACAGCAGTATTCTCCCTAAGCGGTGTGTAACCTGTAGCTGTTGCAGTTGTCTTAAAAAGTAAGTACTGCTTGGCATACATTAGCTTGTTGGCTCACTAACACATTTACACAATAGTGTTTGGTAAATGGGTGAAGTGTAGTCCATGTTGCAGCTTTACAGATGTCAGCTATGTGGATGTTTCCTAAGAAAGTCATAGTAGCCCCTTGTTTGTGGGTAGAATGCGCTTTAGGGGGTATTGGTAAAGTCCTCTTTGCTTTTTCATAGCATGTTTGAATACATTTAACTATCCACTGAGCAATACCTGATTTAGAAATAGAATTGCCATTGTCTGGTGGAGCAAAAGCCACAAAGAGCGGTTTCATTTTACACAATGGTTTTGTTCTTTCTATGTAATACAAAAATGGTCGTTTAACATCTAATGTGTGTAGACCTCATTCTGCCACTGAATCTGGTGAGGAAAGAACACAGGCACCTCAACAGATTGATTGATGTGAAAGGCGGGTAGGAATTTGGTTTTTTTTTGGGTGAACTTTACAAAATGGTTTCTCTATGGTTTGTGCCTGAAGCTCACTCTCCTCTGTGAAGTAATAGTATTAATGAAAGCAACTTTCCAAGTGAGAAATTGCAGTTCTCTTTAATGATATTCATACAGTCTGGTGGAAGGTTTAGACAGCCAAACTCTATGATTTCAGGTGCCAGAATGCTAGGTTGAGATCTTTGGGATGTGGATGACTTATCTCTCCAAGGCTCTGTGTAATGAGACTGGGTGTGAGATGTAGTTTTTCATGAGGAATTTCTGAGAGCTCCAACAGGTTAATAAACCAAGATATGACGGGGCCCATGTGGGAGGTACTAGGATCAGTGTGAGGGATGTTTGTCTGAGCTTCGGAACCACTAGTGTAATGAGTGGGAGAGGCGGAAAAGCGGAGGCAAATATCCCTGACCAGTTCATCCATAGTGCAATGCCTTTGGACAATGGGTGTGGATACCTGGAGGCGAAGTTTAGGCATTTTGGTTTTTAGTGTGTTGCAAACAGATCTATCTGTGGAACCCCCACATTTGAAAGTATGGGAGGTGAACTTGAAGGTGAAGTTCCCACTTGTGAATCAGTTGTCTCTGCCTGCTGAGAAGATCTGCGATCTGATTGTTTACTTCTGGGAGGTGTTCTGCCAGGAGATACATTTTATGATGTATGGCCCACCTCCAAATGGCTTGTGCAAGGCTTGACAGCTGGAGAGAGTGTGCCCCCCCCTGTTTCTGTATATAATACATGGCTGACATGTTGTAGGTGTGTTTCAGGACAGTTTTGCCTTCAAGGTGAGTCTGGAAGGTTTTGAGCGCTAGAAATACTGCTAGCAGCTCTAGATTGTTTATATTAAGTTGCTTTTGTTTTTGACTCCAGAAACCTTGAATTGTGTGAGTCTGGAGATGAGCTCCCCAACCAGTGAGCAGTGCGTCTGCTATTAGCACTGTCTGTGGAACTGGGTCGATGAAGGGCCACCCCTTGGATAGGTTTTGTGGATTCCACCACTACCGAGAGCGATGGGTGCAGCCGTCTACCAACACTAGATCTGACATTTGACCTTGAGACTGATTCCACTGACGTGCTAAGCATTCCTGAAGGGGACACATTTGAAGCCTTGCATGGGGAACTATCATGATGAAAGACGCCATCATTCCCAGTAGCTGCATATATACTGGAGCTGGTAATGACCGGTGGAGCTGAAACTGTGAAATTAGAGCCTGAATATTGCAGATTCTGACTGCATTGGGACAGGCTAGAGCCTTTTGAGTTTTAAGAGTGGCTCTAAAGTATCTTCACATGTTGGATCGTAGGAGATGGGACATTTGGTGAATACTCTGGGAGCAGTGGTGACTCCGAATGTAAGCACTTTGAACTGGTAGTGTTGCCCCACTACCACAAACCCCAGATATTGGATATGGAAGTGTTAGACCGGACATCATTGGCTTGAGTCTCTCCTCCATTTTTTCTGTTTGCCTCCACTGTTTTACGATGTTTTGCTGGATAATGCTTTGGGTGCTGTGCCACTGCTGATCAGTGCCACAGTGCAAGTGCTCCCTATGTTAAATTGATGTATCGATTGAATTCCATGTTTGGCTTATTTGGGTTACTGTCAGTCCCTAGTCTAGTGCACCAGGAGTGCCGGGGCTTGTAAATCCAAATGCCGCTCGTGGGCTTGCAGCACGTGTTGTGCCACCCACAAGAGCGGCCTCGTAAAAGAATGTCTACGGGTCGGTTATTGCGAGACCTACGTGCAGTCTGGTACTGTCACGCTGGCTGCGCAAGTACACCTACTTGCCAGTCCCTCAAACCTTCCCTTAACTTCATGTTAGTCACCCCTATGGTAGGCCCGCGGGCAGGGTGCGTTGTAAGTATAAGGTAGGACACGCCTGACCAAGTTGGCATGTCCTAATAGTAAATTACAGCCATCTTCGTTTTTCACTATTGCGAGGTAACCTGCTCTCCATTAGTTAGAATGGGCCGCCGGGATTATTAATGCTATAATCCTAGCTGGCTCGGGGAGTATGGTGCAATGTCGAGTTTGGTATCCCTGAACTCGGGGTTTAATTACGCATCCATTGGTGTGGATGGTTTTTGGACTCTGGGTTTGAAAATAGCACTTTTAGAAAGTGTCTATTTTCTTGTCTAACCATTTCTGGTTTCTGCTGGTTTTGCGTGTGTGTGACAGGAGCTGGGTGGCTCCTGAGGTCTGGATGAGTCAGTGTGGGATGAGTAGGACATTTGCGTTGAGAGTAGGGGGAGAGTAGTTGCTGATAGCCTGCCCTGCCTGATACAATGCTGGCTCCACCTCCTACCAAGCGACTGATGGCTCTGTGCCTGCCATGGACGATCCTAGCCCCACCTCCTACCAGGAGGCCGATAGCTCTGCTCCTGCCAGTGACAATGCTGGCTCCACCTCCTGCTGGGCGTCTGAGGACCCAGCCCTGCTCAGTGAATAGGCCAGGTGCTTCTGCCTGGCTCCACCCACAACAGACCCAGGATGTTGGGAAATTCCCCTGCATGGACAAAGGGATCAAAGCCAAAAAGGGGTATAAGAGAAGGACCCCTGAACCAAGAATTTAGATCACTTCTGACAAGGAACCCTGAAACCAAGGACAAGAAGCCTGCTGATCTAAGGACTTGCCTACCCCTTCTGCCAGTGTGCTGTTTGCTGGGGGGAATCCTGCAGTGCTTCTTTATTTTTGCCAAGGAACCAGGAGAGAGGAACTGTGTGTGTACTCTCACGCTTGCTAAGAAAATCTCCAAGGACTGGAAGAGTGCCAGTCTCCTGCTGAAGTCACAGGGCTAAAGGACTTCATCTGCTTAAAGTGCTATTTGCTGGAACCTGTGAATCCAGAGCCTCTGAAAGACACCAGCAATCTCCAAGGGACCTCGTGTCTGCACCGCTGCTGATCGCATCGACCTCGTGCCCTCTCGACGCCGTGAGCGCTGCTCACACTGTGCAACTGCATCATCGACAACGACGCCTGCTGAGGCCTGATCAACACCGAAGACGCAACGCCGGATTGCTCGACGCCGCTGATCATCGTGTGCTTCATTTTCCTAAGGTACTGTGTTGTTAGGGGTCCGTGTGACTCCGGGCTCGACGTAGCGCTCCTCGCGGTCGACGCCGAACCTTTGGATTAACTTTGCCTCGACGTCATGTAACTCCTGTGTGGGTTACATTGTTGCTAAGAACTGTGTTGCCAGGAAGAAGAGTTGCTTTGATACGAAAAGACTTTGTGCTAAAGAAGAAACTACATTTGAACTATTATTTTTCCTTCTAAGAGTATTTATTAAGATTGTGTATATTTATGTCGTTATTTGGTCTTGTGCTAAGCCTTATATAAAAATCCTTATTTTTATAATACTACTGTGTCGTGTCCATTTGTAGTGTATTCACTTTATTACTGTATGTGGTCATAAATGCTTAACACACAGCCTCTGAGATAAGCCTGTCTGCTCTGCCAAGCTACCAAGGGGGTGAGCAGGGGTTATCAAAGGGTGTGATCCCTGCCCTGACTAGAAAAGGTGTGTCCCTATTTGTCAGAAGTGTATACCTCTGCCAACTAGAGACAGCCGGTTCTAACATTGGTGGCAGCGGTGGGATTTGAACCTTGCATTTATGACCCATGTGCAGTAATTAGTGTGCGCTACATAGTGAAAGCAGACCATAGCGCAGCCACAATCTAATTTGGAAGGATCCTATTTTTGGGTCTCCGCTTTTCTGAAACTTGATTTTTTGAACACTGCCAGTTTTGACCATGAGTGACACCGGAGTCACTACCCCTGTTGTTGTTGTGGAGGAATTCGACAGAGCGAAGATAAACGACTACGGCTTGAAGGAGCTGAAATCCTTTTGCAAGCAGTTGAAAGTGCCTACCAAAGGCATCTCAAGAAAAGAGGAATATCTCAAAGCATTGCAGGCCTGGTTGGAGGCCAGAGATCCCACTGATCCGGTGGTGGAACCGCCAGTGGAAGGGGATGAGGAGGCGCCAGTGAATGGGCCTGTGTCCTCTCCCGGAAGCAGTGTTTCCTCCAAAGGTCTTTCCCCCGAAGAAAGAGAAGAAAGGGCGAAAGAGCGTGCATACAACATGGAAATGGCAAGGCTAAAGATAAATGGGCAGTTGGGGTTAGAAAATGCAAGAGGTAGGAGAGAAGCTGATTTGGAGACCAAAAGGTTGGATTTTGAACGAGAGAAGTTAGCTTTGGAGCGTGATACCAAGTTGAGGGAATTGGACATCCAAGCTAAGAAGTTAGAATTGAATCCCTCTGGTGGCAGCATCCCATCTGGGCCTGCAGAAAGTAGGTTTTATTTTCCCAAAGATGTGATAAAGATTATCATAGGAATGAAGATATTGGTCAATGGCTTAAAGCGTATGAGTTAGCATTGTTGGCCCACCGGGTCCCTGAGAAGGATTGGGGAGCGGGGTTGTGGGGTCGCTTTGTGAATGAGGGAAGAGATACCCTGTTAGACATGCCTGTTGAGGATAGGATGTCGTATGCTCATATGAAAGATGCTTTAATGTTGCGGTATGGCCTAACCCCCGAGAAGTACAGACAAGCTTTTAGAGAATGTAAGAAGTTGCCTGGTACGACGTGGGTTGAATATGTGTCTTATTTTTGCAGAGCCATGGATGGTTGGGTAAAGGGCAGCAAAGTGGAAAGTTATGAAACTCTTTATGATTTGTTTGCTTGGGAGCATTTGTCTAATAACTGTTTTCCAGAGCTACGCCAGCCCCTTATTGATAGCAAGATATCTAACCCTAGAAAACTTGCTGAGGAGGCGGACCGCTGGGTCAGTACCAGGGTCCACAAGGGTCCAGTGGGAGACTCAGCTAAAGGTGGGCAGGGTCCCCAGCAGAAGAGTGGGGGGACAAGGGTAAACAGAAGGAGTCCCAGAAAGGGCCCCAAAGTAATCCCCAAGGGAACCAAGGGAAAGGTTCCCAGCCTCCCCCTGAGAAGAAGCCCGGGGCCCGATGGGTAAACCTGTTCATAGGGGCCCCCTAACCTGCTACGTTTGTGGGCAGGTGGGGCACCGGTATTATGACCCCCAGTGTCCCATGAAGAATTCGAATGCACCGCTGCGTGCACCCCCGTCAGTTGGTGAGTGTAGCCCTGGGAGGGGAGGAGATGGTTGCCCCTGGTGGGAGGGGTCCCGCAGAAATGTCCCTGGTCTCGCTAGGAGACATGCAAATGGTCCCTCCACCCCCTCTGCCTAGTAACATTAGTAAATATAGGCAGTGGGTGACCATTAATGGCCATAGAGTGGAAGCTCTCAGAGACACCGGAGCGAGTGTGACAGCTGTCAAGTGTCACTTGGTGTCCAGAGAGCAGGTGGTTCCCCACGCATTCTACCCTGTGATAGCTGCTGTCAACTCCCAGAAAGAGTGTGAGGTAGCTCAGGTTTCCTTTGAATGGGGGGGAGTTTCAGGAACTCTTCAGGTTGCTGTGAGGCCCGCCATGCCTGTCGATTGTCTCCTGGGCAATGATTTAGAAGACTCCCCTTGGGCTAAGGTGGAGAGGGAGAGACATTTGAGAATGTTGGGTGTGCCAGAGTGGGTGTGTGCAACCACTCGATCCATGACAGCAAGTAAGGGTGTTGATGGGGTCCCGGAGCCTGAAAGTACGGCCCAGGACCCAGCTGTGAAGAGAAGAGGCAGGAGGCGCGGGAAACCGGCCCCCATAGTTTCCATGGTCCAGGAGGAGGTAGACCCTGAGGGGGATGCCCTGGAGCCCACAGGGGAACAAATTGCCGAACTGGGAGACCTGCCCGAGCTGACCCATTGGCAGCAGGATGGTGGTCCCTCCAGGGAGGAATTCTGTGCCGAACAGAAAGTGTGCCCTTCTCTTGTGGGTATGAGGCAGCAGGCCTCAGCCCAATCCTCAGGTGATCAGTCAGGGTCACATTTTGTGTACTGGGAGAACGACCTCCTGTATAGCGAGCCTAAGGCTGCTGAGCCTGGGTCAGACCGTGTGCTGGTGGTACCCCAGCGCTTTAGGGCCTTCCTACTGGGTTTGGCTCATGACGTTCCGTTAGCTGGACATCTGGGGCAGGACAAGACCTATGACAGGCTTGTCACCCATTTTTATTGGCCTCAGATGCAAAGGGATGTAGACATCCATTGTAAGACTTGTCATACTTGCCAGGCAAGTGGGGAAAGCGGAAGGAAGCAGAAGGCTCCCCTCCAACCTTTTCCAGTGGTCAGTACCCCCTTTGAAAGGGTGGGGATTGACATTGTTGGGCCCCTGGACCCCAAGACAGCCCTGGGCAACAGGTTCATCCTGGTCTTGGTGGACCATGCCACACGGTACCCGGAAGCCATCCCTCTCTGAACAGTGACGGCCCCCGTGGTGGGACGGGCACTGATGGGTGTTTTCTCCCGGATGGGGTTCCCCAGAGAGGTGGTGTCAGACCGGGGCACCAACTTCATTTCCAACTATATGAAGTCTCTGTGGAAGGAGTGTGGGGTAACCTACAAGTTCACCACTCCTTACCACCCTCAAGGTAATGGGCTGGTTGAGAGATTCAACTGGACCCTTAAAGGCATGAACATGGGTCTTGAAGAACCAATGAGGCGGAAATGGGACGTCCTCTTGCCATGCCGATTGTTTGCTTACCGTGAGGTGCCGCAGAAGTCTCTAGGGTTCAGCCCCTTTGAGCTTTTGTACGGGCACCAGGTAAGAGGGCCTTTGAGTCTGGTCAAGGAAGGCTGGGAGCAATCTCCCAGGAAACCTCCCCAGGATGTATACAGTTACATGCTGGCCTTCAGGAACCAGACTCGGCGCTTCAGAGATCTTGCTCAGGCAAATCTGGAGGCCAGCCAGGAGGAGATGAAGCGATGGTACAACCGGAATGCCACTCTGGTAGAGCTTCAACCTGGTCAAGAAGTGTGGGTCATGTCCCCTGTGGAACCTTGTGCGCTCAAGGACAGGTGGACTGGACCGTTTAAGGTTGTGGAGAAGAAGAGCGATGTCACCTACCTGGTGGACTTGAAATCTCCCAGGAACCCCTTGCGGGTCCTGCATGTCAACCGTTTGAAGCCCCACTTAGAAAGGTCCGAAGTGGGCATGCTCCTAGCTACAGATGCTGGAATGGAGGAGGAGAGTGAGCCTCTTCCTGACCTCCTATGTGCTAAAGAGCAAGATGGGTCAGTGGATGGTGTTGTCCTCTCTGACACACTGACCCTGGAGCAGAAACAGGATTGTCGCCAACTGTTGGGACAATTCCCGGATCTGTTTTCCTTGGTTCCGGGTGTCACTCATTGGTGTGTCCATGATGTTGACACCGGAGACAGCCCTCCTGTGAAGCACAAGGCTTACAGGGTGACTGACAAGGTCCGAGCATACATTAAGGAGGAGGTCTCCAAAATGTTTGCGTTAGGGGTGGTTGAGTCCTCTAGCAGTCCTTGGGCCAGCCCAGTGGTCTTGGTTCCGAAGGCTGCCGCGCCTGGTGCTTCACCAGAACTTCGGTTCTGCGTGGATTAGGGAGGACTCAATTCAGTCACGAAGACTGACGAGCACCCCATACCCAGAGCTGATGAGCTCATAGATCGGTTGGGGGCTGCCCGGTACCTTAGCACGTTTGATCTGACGTCTGGGTACTGGCAGATCGCCTTAACCAATGGGACAAAAGAGAGGTCCGCATTCTCCACACCAGATGGGCTATACCAGTTCCGGGTGATGCCCTTTGGGATGAAGAATGCCCCCGCCACCTTCCAGAGGTTGGTCAACCAGGTCTTGGCTGGACTGGAGGAATTCAGTACCGCCTACCTGGACGACATCGCAGTGTTCAGCGCCAGCTGGGAGGAACACTTGCACCACCTCCAGGAAGTGTTGTTGGCCCTGCGCAGAGCAGGCCTCACAATCAAAGCCAGTAAGTGCCAGATTGGGCAGGGTTCTGTGGTGTACTTGGGGCACCAAGTAGGGAGCGGCAAGGTTGCCCCCCTGCAACCCAAGATTGATACCATCCTGGCTTGGGCGCCGCCCAAAACCCAAACTCAGGTGAGAGCCTTCTTAGGACTCACGGATTATTACAGGAGGTTTGTCAAGGATTACGGTAACATTGTGCACCCCTTGACTTCGCTGACTTCCAGGAAGCAGCCACGAAATGTGATCTGGACTGATGCCTGTCAAACGGCCTTCGATACCCTGAAAACTGCAATGTGCACAGCACCTATACTCCGGGCACCCGACTTTTCGAAAGAATTTATTGTCCAGACGGACGCTTCAGAGCATGGCGTGGGGGCTGTTCTAGCTCAGGTGAATGAAGAGGGCCGAGACTTGCCTGTAGCCTTCATCAGTCGGAGGTTACTTCCCAGGGAACAGAGGTGGAGTGCGATAGAGAGAGAAGCATTTGCTGTGGTCTGGGCGCTGAAGAAGCTAAGACCCTACCTGTTTGGGACTCACTTGGGGGTTCAGACAGACCACAGGCCCCTCAGATGGTTGATGCAGATGAGGGGTGAGAATCCAAAACTGTTGAGGTGGTCCATTTCCCTACAGGGGATGGACTTTACGGTGGAACACCGCCCTGGTACAGATCACGCCAATGCTGATGGTCTGTCCAGATTTTTCCGCCTTAGTGATGAGGACTCCCTAGGTCAAGGGTAGTTCTCCCCACATTTCAGCTGGAGGGGACACGTGTTAGACCTGACATCATTGGCTTGAGTCTCTCCTCCATTTTTTCTGTTTGCCTCCACTGTTTTACGATGTTTTGTTGGATAATGCTTTGGGCGCTGTGCCACTGCTGATCAGTGCCACAGTGCAAGTGCTCCCTATGTTAAATTGATGTATCGATTGAATTCCATGTTTGGCTTATTTGGGTTACTGTGAGTCCCTAGTCTAGTGCACCAGGAGTGCCGGGGCTTGTAAATCCAAATGCCGCTCGTGGGCTTGCAGCACATGTTGTGCCACCCACAAGAGCGGCCTCGTAAAAGAATGTCTACGGGTCGGTCATTGCGAGACCTACGTGCAGTCTGGTACTGTCACGCTGGCTGCGCAAGTACACCTACTTGCCAGTCCCTCAAACCTTCCCTTAACTTAACTTCGTGTTAGTCACCCCTATGGTAGGCCCGCGGGCAGGGTGCGTTGTAAGTATAAGGTAGGACACGCCTGACCAAGTTGGCATGTCCTTATAGTGAATTACAGCCATCTTCGTTTTTCACTATTGCGAGGTAACCTGCTCTCCATTAGTTAGAATGGGCCGCCGGGATTATTAATGCTATAATCCTAGCTGGCTCGGGGAGCACGGTGCAATGTCAAGTTTGGTATCCCTGAACTCTGGGTTTAATTACGCATCCGTTGGTGTGGATGGTTTTTGGACTCTGGGTTTGAAAATAGCACTTTTAGAAAGTGTCTATTATCTTGTCTAACCATTTCTGGTTTCTGCTGGTTTTGCGTGTGTGTGACAGGAGCTGGGTGGCTCCTGAGGTCTGGATGAGTCAGTGTGGGATGAGTGGGACATTTGCGTTGAGAGTAGGGGGAGAGTAGTTGCTGATAGCCTGCCCTGCCTGGTACAATGCTGGCTCCACCTCCTACCAAGCGACTGATGGCTCTGTGCCTGCCATGGACGATCCTAGCCCCACCTCCTACCAGGAGGCCGATAGCTCTGCTCCTGCCAGTGACAATGCTGGCTCCACCTCCTGCTGGGCGTCTGAGGACCCAGCCCTGCTCAGTGAATAGGCCAGGTGCTTCTGCCTAGCTCCACCCACAACAGACCCAGGATGTTGGGAAATTCCCCTGCATGGACAAAGGGATCAAAGCCAAAAAGGGGTATAAGAGAAGGACCCCTGAACCAAGAATTTAGATCACTTCTGACAAGGAACCCTGAAACCAAGGACTTGAAGCCTGCTGATCTAAGGACTTGCCTACCCCTTCTGCCAGTGTGCTGTTTGCTGGAGGGAATCCTGCAGTGCTTCTTTATTTTTGCCAAGGAACCAGGAGAGAGGAACTGTGTGTGTACTCTCACGCTTGCTAAGAAAATCTCCAAGGACTGGAAGAGTGCCAGTCTCCTGCTGAAGTCACAGGGCAAAAGGGCTTCATCTGCTTAAAGTGCTATTTGCTGGAACCTGTGAATCCAGCGCCTCTGAAAGACATCAGCAATCTCGACGCCGACGGACGTCGCCGAATCCAGCTCGACACCGTGAGTGACGGCTCAAGTGTCCCTCTTCCTCGACGCCGGCCGCCGGGCCTGATCGACACCAGCAGCAACGCCAGTGAGTAGTGAGTTTGGCTCCAGCTCCAAGGGACCTCGTGTCTGCACCGCTGCTGATCGCATCGACCTCGTGCCCTCTCGACGCCGTGAGCGCTGCTCACACTGTGCAACTGCATCATCGACAACGACGCCTGCTGAGGCCTGATCAACACCGAAGACGCGACGCCGCTGATCATCGTGTGCTTCATTTTCCTAAGGTACTGTGTTGTTAGGGGTCCGTGTGACTCCGGGCTCGACGTAGCGCTCCTCGTGGTCGACGCCGAACCTTTGGATTAACTTTGCCTCGACGTCATATAACTCCTGTGTGGGTTACATTGTTGCTAAGAACTGTGTTGCCAGGAAGAAGAGTTGCTTTGATACGAAAAGACTTTGTGCTAAAGAAGAAACTACATTTGAACTATTATTTTTCCTTCCAAGAGTATTTATTAAGATTGTGTATATTTTTGTCGTTATTTGGTCTTGTGCTAAGCCTTATATAAAAATCCTTATTTTTATAATACTACTGTGTTGTGTCCATTTGTAGTGTATTCACTTTATTACTGTATGTGGTCATAAATGCTTAACACACAGCCTCTGAGATAAGCCTGTCTGCTCTGCCAAGCTACCAAGGGGGTGAGCAGGGGTTATCAAAGGGTGTGATCCCCTTGCCCTGACTAGAAAAGGTGTGTCCCTATTTGTCAGAAGTGTATACCTCTGCCAACTAGAGACAGCCGGTTCTAACAGGAAGTCTAGAGTAGACAAAGTCGCCTTGCTGTAGGAGTGGGAGCACTTGTTGAAGTGTCACCATATGAAAGCGATTGAAGTGAATATATTGATTTAACTCTCCAAGGTCTTCCATAGGCCTGAGAGAGCTGTCCTTTCGGGGTATTAGAAAGTATATGGAGTACACGCCGGATCCTTGATATTGTAAAGGTACTGGATCTATAGCTCCCTTTTGCAGAAGAGAGTGAACCTCCTGTTTGAGGAGGTGTACATGCTCTGGTGACATTTTGTGTGAATGTAGAGGAATGGTCGGGGGATTGTCGGTAAGCTCTGGGCAATAACCATATTGGATAATTCCTAGGACCCATCTGTCTGAAGTTATTGTATGCTAGATGGGGACAAATTGAGATAGACGTCCCCCAACAGGTGTGGAATGAATGGGAGGGTAGGGGAGGCAAGTCACTGTTTGTTGAGGGGGACGTGCGGGTGTGGAACCTTTACCTCGTCCCTTGTTGATATTGCCTCTAAATCCGCCTCGAAAGTAACCTCTGGAAAAGGGGGACTGACTGTTGCCTCTATATGATGTTGAGGTGTTGTCTGTAGATATGCCTTTGGAGACCCTTCTATAGAAGGAGAGATAAAAATAACCCTGATGGGATGGGGACAGTGGGCTCCCTTAAATTTTGCAACATCTGTGTCCTTATTCACCTTCTCTAAGGAAGTGTCTACCACAGGACCAAAGAAATGCTCTTTATCAAAAGGTAGATTTACAATAGAAGCCTGGACTTCAGGTTTAAACCCTGAAATTCTAAGCCAGGCGTGCCTTCTTAGCAAGACACTGGTGTTGATTGCAGGAGCAGCAGTGTCAGCTGCATCTAAAGCGCATTTAATAGCAGTGTTTGAAATGAGTTTCCCTTCCTGAATTAGGTTGTGTGCCTTAGCTTTATGTTCATCAGGTAGAAATCAGAGCAATTGTTCCAATTCATCATAGTGCGCTCTGTCGTATCTAGCTAAGTGAGCTTGGGTATTGGCAATACGCCAGTGATTGGCTGCCTGTGAAGCTACTCTTTTTCTGGAGATATCTATTAGGTTAGATTCCTTTTCTGGAGGATGGGCATACCCCGAGGTTTGTGAGTTTGCCCACCACTAGGAAATCTAATGGTAATTGATCCTTGATAAAAAACTGGATCTGTTGGTGCAGATGTATACTTCTTATCTACTCTTGGTTTGAGAATTCTTGTGCGAACGGGATCATTAAAAATATTGTCTACATGTTTTAGCATTCCCTTAAGCAAAGGCAGTGCATGAGTGGATCTCTGGGAAGAGCTTAGTCTTTTACAGAGAAAATCCTCCTCAAGTGACTCTTTATGAAGCTGAAATCCATGGATATTCAGCAGCCTTATTTGTTAACTCTATGTACCCTACATTATCATCAGGTGGAGAGGGTTTTGTAGGATATAAGTCTGGATCATTATCTGCATTTGCACCTGTATTATAACCATCCCATGGATCAGGGGCATTATCGTCTACCCCATCCCCATCATCCTGGTTGTCAGGTGATTGTGGTGGTGGGAATTGGTGGCTGTTATTATCAAATTAGGATTGGGTTGGAAGGAGGTGATAGAGGAGAGGGATTAGTACCCACATGTTTTCTCTTAAGAGGAATGTGATAAGTGTCCTCAGTCTCTGGATTGCATTTTAATGGCAATTTTGAGTGAATATGTCCAGTTTTGGAATTGATGACCAGTTACTTTTGTTTCGGGTCCGGGATTGAAGGGGGGATGTCAAAACGATGCTCCTTTGATGGAGTAGTAATGTTTTTTGTTTCAGTGCCAATATTTTTGGAGCTGATGTTTTCGGCGTCGAAGTGTTCAGATACGAAGATGATTTTGGTTTTGGTACCGAAGGGATAGTTACCAAAACATGCTTCGGTCTCTGTGGTGATTGTTTCGGCTCGGTTCCCGAATGCAGCCGACACGATCCCGAGCTGGAAGGCTTTAATATTTGTTTCAGTGCCGGGCACAAAGGCGGGGCGTTTCAAACCTGGTCTCGGTGCCACCTTGGCCCGAAGGCAGATGAGGGACCAGAGCCTTTTTTTCTTGGTCAGAGGTAGAGTTGGGGCAGGGGAGGATCTGTACTCAAGGTACGCTGACCCTGCGGGAGGTCTTCGCCCATATTGGATTTGGCTTCTGACACCGAAATGTGTTCTTCTGCCTCGGCTCCTTGAGCGTCAAAGACATCGTGTTCGGAATGTTCTCTGAGGAGATCTAGAGGGGAGCTGCTGCTTTTTTTGTTGCATTTCTTGACGTTGAGTTCGATGGTCATAGAGCGTTTTCTTAGATCGAAAGGATCTGCACGCATTGCAGGCTTGTTAATTGTGCTTCGGGGAAAGGCACAAGTTGCACACTTCGTACGAGTCGGTGCGCGGCTACTTGGAGTGGCACCGAGGACCGAATTTAAATGGAGTCCGTTCCATCTACTGTGAGCTGGCTCGAAGCGGCAATGTCCAACGGCCTTCCACGACGTTTCCGATTGAAAGAGATTTTCCTACACGATATGATACATGGAGAATGGGAAACGCAATCAAATTACAATATTGTGGAGGGTAAGTGGATTGCGCACTGAGGGGAACCCAATAAACGGTGTCAAACCGGAGCGCAGCAATTCACGTCTGAAGCCGATGGCGGAAAAAAACAAGCTAACAATGGAGTCGATGCCCATGTACACTTTCACCAAAAGGAGGTGTAACCTGCCTCGTGACTGGAAAGATTTCAAAGAAAAACAAAGTGCAAACATCCGATCCCAACACTAAATGGCAGGAGTATGCAAATCATGTGAGCTACAGCTCACATGCCTTGAACAGTAGGCACTTCGAGCGATGGCAGTCCCATAATGTACAACCGGCGGAGTAGGCCCTACTCCCAGTCCACTTATCTGTTAAAAACGTTTGCTTCTTCAAAGACTTGCAGACAGGGCCACTTAAGTGACTGGTTGAAAGTCCTTCTCTCAAAAGCTGGCAGAAGCATGCAAAGTCAGAGGGTTTTCAACAGCCTGCACAATCCTTTGTTTTGATTCTTTGGATCAGCCTAGAATAGACCAAGAGGAAGCAGTGCACACGAGCCAAAGCCATGGTGTGGGTACATAACAGAAGCAGACAGCCATTCTCGCTTTCAACATATAATTCCTATAAAACTAAAAACTACAGTTTATCCACGGAAACAACATCCAATAAGGTATTTGTGCATTTCTTGAATCAAAACTTTAGGCATGAATGTCCTAAAGTCGATCATTAGGACTCAAGCAGTGAGTAGCGGCTCCTCTGCTAAGGCAGAGGAGCTTTGCCCCACTGAGCAGGTCGAAAAAGGAAAAAAAATAATGATAATAACTCATTGTTATCATCAATTTATGTTTCCCCTTGCTCAGCTGGGTAGGGGCAGGCTGCTCTGCTCACAGAAGAGGGCAGGGGAGGAGTGGTTTGAGCCACTCCAAGTGCGCAGGACACTTTGACTAGCCGTCTCGGATCGGTCAAACCGTCATTCGCACTTTACATGTTATCAATGTAGACTGCATTAAAGCCTGCATGAAGAACATGCCCAGTCTCCCATTCTCTGGCAGTGCGCCGATCCACGGCAATATGGCCAATCAAAATGCTGCATTACAGTGTTGGGATTGGCTATCAGAAGGCTGGGAGCAGGGTGCTTCCTGCCCTGGAAGCAGGCTGAAGAGGACCCAGAGGAGGCGGCTGCAACAGCGGGGTGGCTGCGGCAGACAGGTAAGTGAGTATTTTAATTTTTAGTTAACTCCCTCCTTCTCCCCGCGACCTGCCCCCCACCGCTTCAAATACCAGCTGCTACTGCAAGCAGTTAATAAAACAAAGAGATTGATACACTGTATTAGCAGTACATTATAGTGCAGTGCTAAATGATCATGGTGTGCAGAGCATAATATTCTTAGAAAGCATATAGAACTTCACAACCATGAGTGATGAGTTGAAGGTTTCTTGTGCAAAAAAAGAAAAACGACCTTTAATTTTGTTACATTAACAATCATTCAATTGGTCTAGTGCTCTATGGTTACTCGGAAACGTAATGTTTTGACCTTTGGTGGGACACAGATTGATCGCCATCAGGACAAACTAAAAATATTTGAGCATGTTTATGGAGGGGTACAACATTCTTAATGCTAAAGTTACAGGATGACCAGAATGGTCTTATATAAAGTAATGAACCCTGTGAAGAAATCGGGGGGAATATTGCGGCAGCAGAAAACCATTCATATTATGGCTGGAAATGTATCATCATTGCAGAACGACCAATGGTATAGTACTTTGTGTCAGGTTAAAGAAAAATAACATTCATTACATTTGTACAAAGATACACACACCTCTGTTTCATACAGAGTTGACATGCAGTTCTAAAGCTGATTTTGATGAGATAATTGTATAAAAAGGATTTCTAACACATATTGAAATGGCTCCCAAAGCGATTTCAAATGTTTGCATTGCCATCATGTGTTAATTAAATATCTTAACATTGTTAACAAGCCAAACAAAAGAAGTCTAATTAAAAAGAATATTAAATCAAATGCTTAATAACAATACAACTGTGAATTATTATTTGCTTTCCTTATAGTAGTATTTTTTCCATTCGTTAAAATCTGTGGCTTAATGATAACACTACAAACCGCAGTCGAAAATGCACCTTCCATCAGATTCTCTAAAAACACTAGGAGTGGGAGTACCTTGCTTAATTTACTGGAGTGGAATTACATGAAATACAGCAAAATTATGCGAGATTACACAAGCAGCATAACACTGCAGTTAGGGCTATTTTCTTAGTGCCAAATGAACAACGGCATCCAAAAATGGACCAGAGGATGAATTTTGAGCTAAGAAAACAGCACTAAATGCAACAGAAAAGGAAAAGCAGCAGCCAGCCGCTCATGTTCTGTTACTGTGCTTTTGCAGAGGCATTTTTCCCCAAATTCACAAGCAGGCGTAATTGCATTATTTTTGGTACTTTCATGTCACAAGAGTAAAGCAAAATTACAGAAATTGGAAAAACAATGAGGCTGTGCAGGTCTGTGTGGTTAACCATTGGGAGTATGCCCACTGGGGGTCTTAGCATTTCGTTTAGACTGACAGGCTATGGGGAACAGAAGTTACCTACACTGGTTGTACGGTGACAGACTGAAACCAATGCATCACCGCCTCTCTGGTAAGAAACCGACACATCACCTCCCTTGCGCAGCAGTAAGGAACCGACGCCTCACCCCCACAATCTCCGGAGCAAGGAACTGACGCATCACCTTCACTGAGTGTAAAGAACCAACAAATCACCTTCCCTGCGATCCTTTTTTGTTTGTATGCGTGACACATCCAAGGTACTTTGAGTGAAATGTGTTGCATCTGCAATATGCTTTGAACTGAACTATTTCTACCATTTGAAAGTCATATTTGTATTACTGTATTGTGGATTTTTATCGTGTTGGTTTTCTTTGGTTTAGATATTTTTCTAAACTGGTGTGGTGTCCATTTGTAGTGTTTTCGCTGTATTACTGTGTGTGTCCACAAATGCTTTACACACTGCCTCTGAGATAAGCCTGTCTGCTCGTGCCAAGCTACCAAGGGGTGAGCAGGGGTTATTTTAGAAGTGTATCCCTCTTACCCTGATTAGAAGGAAGGGTCCCTATTTGGACAAAGGTACCTACCTCTGCCCACTAGAGACCCCCATTTCTAACATGCCATTATAAACAGATCAGGCCTATGGCCATTATCATTGGCTTGCCACCATAATCAACTCAATTCTGCTGTATCGAGTATAAGATTTACCACAGGCCAAAAGTGCCATCAAGCACTCTTTTTTGTGAACGCACACAAAATTGGCCTGAACAAATTCTGTACTCAAGAGAACCAACATGTGGAGGAAGCCTACTCTCCTCACTCAGTAGTACTCTGAAAGATCTGTTTTTGTTGATTATATAATTTCAAGCAACAGTTGCACTGTCAGGCCTGATCTTACAATCCATGTAGATTGATGTAGTCCTGGACATCGCATATTGCTCTCAAACACAAATCTGCACACAGAAATGCAATGCTTTCTTCACAGCGGCCCTCCTCTCACCTGTGCTGCTGCCAGAGAAAGACAACTCAATAAATTATCTAGTTATCTAGGACACTTTAACAGCAATACAGTGTCACGTGTGACTCTGAAAATGCAGGCTCCGGCAGCTGGATAAACAAAATGATCACAGCTGCATGGAGGGTAAGCACGTTTTTATGGCAGCATACAACTTCTGCCCAATCAAAATACCTGACTCTCATAATGTAGGCAGAGCCAACGCCCCTCCATTGGTTCTTGGCTTTTCTCCCATAATTATCTGGTGACTGCTGCACTGTCAATCCAGGCCATAAAAAGGGGCAGTAGTTACAGAAAATAGGATTCCATATTACAGATAGTGCCCTGGGGGCGCAACAGGTGTTTGCGCTTGCTTTGCGCACCCCCGGGGTACTTTGGTATTACAGAGGGGACCGCAGACGTTTGTGCAGCCCCTTCTGTAATACCGACAGCACTGGTGCACAAAAAGTGCCAGCGCTATCTTCAAGGGACGTTTCCTCATTTGCATTGGGGTGTGCCCCATGCAAATGAGGGAAAGCCTTTGCATCTGTGCCCTATTACCGGCGCGAGCGAAGAGGCAAAGACGCTGTCAGGAGAGGCACTGACAGTGCGCCACCTGAGTGCAGAGCTCTGGAGGGGAGAAAAGGGGATCCTATGGACGCCCTAGACATCCCCTTCCAGGCGGGTGGAGTCACTGACTGCACCTAGCTGGAAAGGGATCTCTAATCTCCTTTAAAAGTGCAGGCGGGTTGCCGCCTGCACAGAGAAACACAGAGAGGCTGCTTTAAAGCCACTTTGTATTTCACTTGAATGCACTGCCCCAAGGGCAGCCCGAGTTTGCGGCTTACCTGGGGCAGTGCATTCTATGTAATAGGGAGAATTTTCTCTGTTTGAGCCTGGCACACCTGTTTTAAGGTGCGCCAGGGCGCAAACATGGAAAGTGTGCCCTATACATAACAGGGCCCCAGGTGGTGAAAATTGGATATATGAAATAAATGATTCTTTGTAAAAAGAAATGCAGAAGATTATTTGAAAAGCATTAGGCCTTCCTTACGTACTAGGTGCTCTGAAACAACAAGTGTGCTCTGCTTCCTCTGCAACAATAAGAGTATTTTACCATAGACTCAGACACAGACTATCCACTACTAAAAAAGAGCTGAGTTGTACACCAGAAACTGAAAGAACTAAAAGACTACACGAAGAAAAGGTAGAGGCGGGCATCTCACATGCTCACCTGGGCAATATCCGATGTCCCCATAGACATGGCCGGTTTCTTCCCAATGTCGGTGTGTGGAAGGAGCAGCCCATTGGCTGTGCTGGCAGGGCTCTTGGCATCTCCATATATGGTAATGTTGTTCACCCAATTTGGGTTTATTGACCCGTTCCATGTGGGCTGCAAGAAACATTTAAAAATGAAAAGTGGAAATGTGCACTTGCGTGATATGACCAGCTGTACTCGATATATAGACACCTGTACCAAAGAGCAACAATAGAAACAACAACAAAAACATTGATAACTACCTCAGTGAAAAATGATCAACAATGAAATGCTCAGTGCAGTGTCCTTTAGTGGGAGTGACAGCATACTGCCAGGTTTCCTTGCTATCACGACTGCTACAGATTAGGATTTTACACCTACATGCTTTTGGCATTGCATCTCTGTAGACAGATACAAAGACAGGAACAAATAAGGTTGGAAAAAAGCAACCTCTAATGGAAGTAAAGTTCCTGGTGACGCTGGTCTGACTGTATTAACCCTTCTTCTGTGCTGGGGCAGAACTCCTCACCCAGCCTAGTTCACTTCCCCACTTTGACTTCCATGTCGCAGGTGCAAAGCGGTGCTGTCTGTAGAATGCACAAGACAAGGGTACATATCTGTGTTCTAGTTGCCCTACTGCCACTGACAAATCCTGGACGGCCCAGTGCTGTCCCACAGAAAATATCACATTTTCGCAAAAATTACTCATTCAATTTACAAGGTCCCTTCCTTATTCTCTCCCCCCCCTTTTTATTTGTCCTGTGCCCCACTGGCACATTGACGTATGATAGGGTATGAATCTGGGTTGATGTGGGTGCACAGAGTTCCGCTACAAAGTTTTAGAGAGTCCCCCGAGGATGGAGGCTGAGGGAGAAGAGGGGTATCCATTTTATTGTGAGTTTGAATATTGGAAGTTCGTGTGGTGCCAGGATTACTTTCCTTGTGTCTCTTCAATCATCCTGATCCTGAATTAACACATCCTATTGACATAATAGAGGGCCTATGCTTCCGGTGATGTGTTACATGAACCAAACCTCAAGTATGTTTTCAGTGCTCTGGACAATAAAGGTTTAACATTTGCATTAGTTTTCAGAGCAGGGTCAGCAAAATGCAAGCACCTGCACCTCCGCTTCCCCTGCTACTTGCCCAAAAAACCATGTCATATTGTCAGAAATGTAACAGCAATTATATGTGCTCTTTTTGGGAAGTGATGAATTGGTTCTGGTCATAATAAAAAGCTTTCATATCACAATATATTAGGTTTAACTTTTATTTACCACCCAATAATGTAAGAATTGCATACTGGGGAAAAAAAAGGAAGAAAAATCACAGACTTATTTATAACACTGACAAGCGGATAAAAGCAGCGGCGGCTCGCACAGCTAAATGCTGTGGGGCGGCGGGGCAGGGTGGGGGGTAGTGGAATTTGACATATGACGGGAATGTGAAAACGAACAAAATAAATCAATAACATCCCTTACCTTGCGCTCGCCGCATCGCCAAATTCTGCGATTTGGCGAGCGCAAGGTAAGAGGTTTTATTTATTTATTTAGTTTTCACATTCCCATCGTATGTCCAATTCCACTACCCACTACAGCCCCCCACCCCGCCTCACTGCCCCCCAGCATTGACCTGTGCGAACTGCTGCTGGATCCAAGTCACTTGCAATACTATTAGCGACTCATAAGAGGTTAGTCAACAGTTATTGCGCTCTGGGGCTTATGGTTATGCTCTTATCCCTGCCCTGTATTTTGGGTCTACACTATCACAACATGCCGAGTGATAAATAAAATAAATAAAAAGCTGGGGCTGACTAAGGGCATCACATGAGACAAGGTGCCAGCCAATTGGCAGATAACTTTATTTGAAGCTGCCCAGCTACCTCCGAAGAAATAACTCTTTAGTCATTTACAAGCCTATCTATCACCCTCATCAGAAAAGATGTGAATGTGCACAGGCAGAAAAATCTCAGCCTTGGAATAGCACTGGTTCAAACTGCTCATAGGCGCTACTGAGGCTGCAGGCTTCACCTTGATTAAATGTGTATCTGTCATATCAGGTGGCTGAGCAAGCTGGTTAGGGCAAATTTGGCCTATTCCCTTTTAAGTCTGGGATATTGGAGGGTGATACCATAACTTCCTTTGTTGAAACTCCATATAGCGTCATTGTGTCTACTGCCTATGTAAATTAGCACTCTCCAATCATTTTTAAGGACTTGTGCAGGGCCTTAGGATCCCATCAAATGTTTCAGAAGTAGCGAATAGAAGATTCTGAAAATGGAATAAGGCTGCAATCTATTGGGCACATGGATGATGAGGACTTAAGTGTGAGCGGCCAGATTATTGGTACAAATTAATCATTTTATATGGTGTCTAGATTTGTTTAAACAATGCTCTAATAAAGGTTTGAGATTATATATTACACTCTGGTGCTCACCACTGTGTATTTATAAGTGAGTCAAAGTTACCACAAGTAGAGCGATATGTGTTTTCTCACTAACTTTGGTGCAGTTCGACTAATTTTCGCTAAAGCTTCCAAAAATAAAGTTTATCCAACTCAACTTCTTCCTGGAAAGGTTTGGGGTGATCCGTCAAGCACAAGAAAAAGTGGGGCCCTAAAACACTTTCCCATCATGCATTTTGCATAGGAAAATGTAGGCAAGACTACAGAGAAAGAGACTAAACAAAATTATACCAAATTTGGCAGAACGTTAAATCTATATCCAGATAGCTTGCTTTTTTGATCTGGTGTAAATATGTCTAGGAGTTTTGAGGAATTAAGGTAAGGAGGGGGGAAGGGGCAGTAGGTTCGGCTGCTGTGGTTGGGTCACCCACGGGGTAGGCATAGGCTGTTGGGGAACTGGCTGAATATGGTGAAAAAAACTCAGCAATTCACTGAAAATAAAAAAGTATGTAGGATGATATGATCTTTCCTTTGATTAAAAACCCAGAAATTCCTGAAGAAACACTTAGGTTAAAGTCATGTGATACTTGGCTGTAGAAATGAGTTATGGGGCATGGTTAATAACTTTTGAAACTCATCATAAAAGTTTGGTAGATATCTACAAACCCAGTGCAAGGATCCCACGTTTCATGAAGGTCTGACAAAGGGGGAACAAAGTAAAAGGAAGAAGGAATAAAAAAGTAATAATATGCTAATAGCCTTAGTGCTCCTTGTCAAAACTGCATGAAATTGAAATTCTGCAGAAACGTACAGTTTCAGTTTTCTGTTGGTACGTCAAGTTTTGTGCTGATATGCTGAACAGAGCAAATCTCCATGAAAATGAGTTACAAGTAATTCCTTTAAAGTCCTTAGACTTATACTAAAGTCTAAGAACTTTCTGCCGTTTTAGTATGCTCATTGATTGAAAGTTTCGATCATCTTCAAACACTTTAAAGAGTGTCTGTTTCCTAGCAAAATGAGTCCCATCAATCATTGTTAAGAACAGCAGGAGAAATTAACATTTGCTGCTGAGAGGTACAGTTGTATTTCATGAATGTCCCATTGCAGACAGAGCTGAAGAGAAGGTTCCAGGGTTTACAAGTGCTTTTCTATCACAAGCACAGTAGAAGTAGTAGAAATGTGCACAGTGGAGAATGCTGAACATGAAAAAACACAGATTCTAGAGTTTGGGAGTTTTTCTCAAACCATGAGAATAAATCTTAATGCGGAGAGGGTAAGAGGGTAACTCTGCAAACTGAATTTGAGCCAAATGAAGACATTTGCTACCACACGGTGGTGGCTTGTTAGGTTTCGACTGCAAAAAAGCTGCGCAAGCAGCTTTTGCGCAGGAGAAATCTAATGAGTTACAGTATGTTGCTCGGGAATCCGCCCTCTGTTCCATTGGCTAGCTCCATAAATGGAGGCTAGCCATTGGAACAGAGAGGCGTCCGTCATGGCCGGACCAGATTCGGGGGTGTTCCCGAGAATTTTTGGCTTTTGGCTACGTCATGCTACGTCAGCCAAAAGCCGGGAACACCCCCGAATCTGGTCCGGCCGGGCCGCAAGCAAGCCGGAAGTCCCGCCGCCGCTTGTTTTCACAAGGGAGGGATAGCTCTGCTTCCTGCGGTGAGCGAGGGTTACATGAGCTGAAGGAGGGATAACTCTGGGGTCATTCTGAAAGTAGGGACAGCTGTGCTCTCTGCATTGAGTGAGAGCCTCGTCAGCTGAAGAAGGGATAACTCTGTTGTCGGGCAAAGGGAGGGATAGCTCTGCTCTCTGCAGTTAGCGAGGGTTCAATTGGCTGAAAGAGGGATAATTCTGTTGTCTCACAAGGAAAGGATAGCTCTCTCTACAGCGAGCGAGGCTTCAGTCAGCTGAGGAAGGGATAACTGACTCACAAGCGAGGTAGCGCTGCGGCTTGTGATGCATGGCGGAGGGCTCTTCTGTCAGCAAGTGAGGGCCGGCTCACTTTGCCGGACTCTGGGGGTGGAGAGCGAAATTCTTTGTCTCAGGACCAGTGTGCAGATATCTAAGCAGTTTGCGGGGTCACGGAGCTCTTCCCCTGGCGGGGGCACGGAGCCCTCACCCAGGCGGGGGCGTCCCCTAGACCCTCGTGGGAGCTGTGGGATGGGTCGGTATCCACCGCCCGCTGCTGTGGGCAGCCACCAGAGTTTTACTAACCTTGTAGAGGAGCACGATACAGTTCTAAGCACTCCCCCCCCCCCCTTCCCAGCTGCCCCCTCATTGCTGCTGCTGGGCACACCTCGTCGCTCAGCTCTACACCACTCCAAATCTGAGGTGACCCGCCCCTCTCCCTTACCTTACAGTCCTGTCTCACTGGAGGACTGGCTGACCCCCAATACCTAAATTATGCGTTACCCTTACCAGCAGAGCTGCCCTCCCCACTCTCCTCACACCCCAAAGATAGCCCTGGCTGGAAGGGGCCCTCGAAACTCGGTGTCAGCGACGGTTCTCCCGACAAAAGACCCCGTCCCCCCCTCCACCCTTGTATGGTATCCTCGGTACGTGTGGCGTCCTGCTGCTCTTTTTCAAAGACGGTCCAAGTTGAAGGGAGAAGGGGTGTCTTTCTGTGCATGGGTGAGTGTGCTCCAATCTCTCTGGCGATGGATCCGGAGCCCCCTCCCTCTTCTGTAGTTAAGTCTCTCTCTGTGTCTCCTTCCCTCACGCTCACACACGTGCTCAACACATTCCTCCCCACCTGAGACCACGCCCCCTCTCAGGTGCAGACAGAAAGCCGTGGCCCACGGCTGAGGACACAGTGTCCAGCTAGAGAGAGGTCACGGGCGCGAGGCCAAAGAAAAGAAGGTGCAGCCACGTAGAGCCCGTTCTGCCACCGCATCTCGTTTACAGGAACAGGTTAATGGCCTAAGTCTCTAAGGGCATGGAGTAAACATGCAACAACAAAAAATACAGCGCTTGCCATAACCTGCCACATGGCCAGTATTGTGGCGCCTCACTGCGAGCTATCTGGTATTGCATCCTGACACATAAAACAAATTCTGACCTACTGGTTTAGCCAGTGCTTATTAGCTCGGTTTGATAAACGGGTAACTGTGATTTTGTTGTCTTGAAAGTGTTTGTTCTCTGAAAATATGGACAGTGAAGGAATCATTCCTAAGATCTCCTTTACTCCTGTCCTTCCCTTCACACATTTGACTGCCGTCTCTCTCATGCCCTTTTCTACCCGCATCTTTCTGAAATCCTTCCCCTGCACATTTCACGTTTCATCCTGTCCCTCTTCAGTGCCCTCTGTTCACTCTCTCTTGCTCATACATCCCTTCATGTACCCCTCTTAACACCCCCCCTGTCCGCCCCCCCCCCCACACACACACACTAACAAGACACCCAGGAACATCTTACGGATTTTGGGGGCGATGGGCCAAACGAATGGGATCAGTTTTGAATGTAAGATCCTATGTCAGCTCTGATGTGCACTCTTTGGCAAGGTCACTGGCAGTGCACAGGCACACTCGTCCAAATTCTCAAAGCGTGCTATTATAACTACCAATAATTTCTGAGACCCCCTCCCATTTCTCATATGCGAGTTGGAGGTCCTGTTTTGATCTAAAAAAAACCTTTTTATGGATGATGCATGAAACATAAAAACTACATTTCTCTGCAAAATGCCTGTAATAGAATCTCAAACATCACACACATTAAAAATAAATTAAAGAAACACAGTGTTCTGTTTAAGAAGTATTAAAGGTCACCAGTGCTGGGTAAGATACTGGGGGCTTGTTGTGTTTTTTCCTGTGTGATATCTTTGTTTGGCCTTTACTGTTGTGTGGCATTAAGTATTTTCTTCCAAATAGTAGGTGATATATATTCTTTGGAGGTTGTTTCTCACTTCGTATCCAACAGACCACACTTGTTCCAGGTAACGCACTGCTATATTCCTATCGTTATGAACCATCGATCGGTCCCTTTTTGGTTTCAGACACCTGGCCAATTAAATAGTTACAACCTGGACGTCGTAGCATTTTATTGAGATTGCACAGCTGTCCGGCTGGTTTGCACTGCTCACCAGATATTGGCCGCAATCATAATATTATAATGTGGCCTGTGTTTTAACTAATTAAACATTTTACTTAAACACTTCTGCATTTAGACTGCGGTTACATAAACAATGTCAGCCTGTCATTTATTTTATGGGTTCTGTTGTTTTCTTTACTTTGCAAATTTGGTTGCAGTGCTTCTTACTCTCCTGTTTGTGGATTGGGTATTCCCTCCATGATCACGCCCATCGTTGCCAGATCTCTGATTTATTCTTATCAAGTAGAGCTCCTTCCCCGCCCCCTCGGTTTTGTGTGTGCCTCTGTTGCCTGCTTGCGACCCGGTTTTGTGTGTGCCTCTGTTGCCTGCTTGTGACCCGCTTTTGTGTGTGCCTCTGTTGCCTGCTTGTGACCCGGTTTTGTGTGGGCCTCTGTTCCCTTCTTGTGATCCGGTTTTGTGTGTGTGTGGGGGTGCAAATGCAATAGGTGTCGCATTTGCGAGAGATTAGGCTATTGGCTTTGTAAATGACAATGCCATTTATTTAGGTTTTCAAAGCCAACACATAAATAAAAATGTCATTTACAATGCCAATAGCTCTAACTTTTCCAAAGGCGAAGCCGTTGCCTTGTAAATGCTTGTTTTTACATGCTGTACTGCATTGGCAAACAAGCATTTTTTTCTTTTTGCCCAATCCACAACAGCACTGGCAAAAATCACTGGCAAAGCCAAAGGTTGGTTAATGCCACTGAAAGGCAAGATCTGCAGGCTTGCCAATACTTGTTTTTAATATGCTTTGCAAGCTTGTAATCCATGATCTGTATAGGAAATTTCCATCTTTAAATGTGCTCCTTATTACAGCGAAAGACTTATCAGATATACATCAAATCTGGGGCATGAAGATAACACTTTATTCAGACTAGATTATTTTTTGGTTAGGTGCAAACATGCTTAGTAGTTTCAGAGTTACGAAACTGAA
Source organism: Lissotriton vulgaris (assembly GCF_964263255.1). NCBI lineage: Eukaryota > Metazoa > Chordata > Amphibia > Caudata > Salamandridae > Lissotriton > Lissotriton vulgaris. Next base: position 1,852,978,794 of record NC_141687.1, on the reverse strand, counting down.
AAATGATGCTAATTGTCAAATGTTTCTTATCTCTGTACTGTTAACACGCCAGAGGATATCATTTTAAACTTTATATACAAAAAATTCTTAGCTAGTGTCACCGGTGGTTCTCAAAGCCTTACAAATTGAACTTGCTGACAAAACCACTAAGATCTGGCTTGGCTCTGTCTGTACAGTGGTTTAGGACAATTTGAGAACAAGATGTGGGAAATGTTTCAGCTGTGACTTGGTATAACCAAGCCTGTCAATAAGAGAGCCACAAGGGGACAAACGCACACTGCATAGAGATGAAAAATTACCGCATTCCAATACAAAATACCCGGGAAATTGGTATGCGGTAAATGGTCCTTCACAAGTTCACACAGGGACATTTTAATAGAAAAAAAATGATCCTAATCACCTACTGTGCCTAAATAGCAAACTAAAAGATGCACTCCACAATAAGGAGATAGTAATAAATAATTTCCTGAAAGCCACAAAATAAGGTTCGCGGACAGTATACACACTATAATAAATGAAATCACCACATTTTTTTTTTAACTTCAAAAAACATAATATACAATTACACAGCCCAAAGATGTAAGCAACAAAGATCTTGAGTGAGGTTTGCCGGTCATGGCAGAGCGCAACCAGAATGGATAGTTACTTCAAAAGCCTTCAACTTTGATGCAATTGTATCTGTTTACTGTGGCTGATCCGTTCAACAACTGCGGCAATAGGGTTAAACAGTAATTTACTGTATTGCATCCTGCCTGGATTGTTTGTGCATGCACACAGGAGGAGATGGTATATCTCGGCAGATGTAATCCCTCGCTCATAACAACTTTTCCACACTGCTCTCCTAAAACCTTTCTCTGTGGAGCAGGTTTCATCCCCAGTCATACAGGCTTGGCTGTATTCCTATCCAACTCTCGCCCTGGTTTAGTCCAGTTGGTCATTTGCAGAGCAATATATTGACCAGTATGCTTTATAGTTTAACCCTGTAATTTCCATAAATCACATAGCTTTCCCATCAGCTGTAGCTTCCAAAGCAGGAATCCAGGAAAAAGAGTGGAGAAGTCAAAAGGACGTGTAGAAATATCCTTACTTGGGACTGATATGGCTTGGACAAGCCTTGCGCCAGTAGGCTGGCCCCTCACTTACTCCATCCCATTCTCAGACCTTTTATAACTAACTGTTATAATGTCAGAGGACCTTCAATCAGCACCAGCTCTCAAAAGTCACATAGTATAAATGCACTCTCTTTTGTGAGTGGCATCTTCATCACGTATAGGTACACTCAGAGAACGAATACTGGGGCGAACAGTTTCCTCACGAAGAGCCATTGGTGCTTCTAGATATACCCCATAAACATCTAACTGTGCTATATCTTTTTACTAGATAGAGTCATTGTTGTTCTGGGGATGGCCCACAGACCCACTCATTTTCTTCGCTGATAGTACAGCATCCGTTTCAGGGTGGAAACTCAAGATGCAGGACAGTAGGTACAGAACATCAATCCAGGGTTAGGGCTATCACTAATTCTGGGCATACAACATACAGCATAGACCCACCACTGTGGTATATACTGCTCTTTTATGTGTCACCCAGCACTGGAATTATATTGTCCTGCGGGGCATCCTTATCTCCCTTCTGCACCAAGCACTCTGTGACTACCGTAACACAGAAAGACGAAGACGGGTTTGATGTTATGAAAAACGATTCTCACATTTGGCTCCAAAACCAACACCGGGCAACTTGATCACCAACAGTGCCAACTACCCTCTCAGAATTTGACCCCCTTCAGTGTCTTATCTTTACAAAAACTCTTCACAGAGTGCCCATCAACCCTTCATACCTTGTCCTATAAAAAGGTCAGCTTATTCTCCAGGGAGGTTCCGTGTTACCCAACTATTCGGATGACCTTTGACCTGGTTTACGAGGCCAATACAAATACAGATTTAGAACTTGCAACCCCCTTCACGCCCTCCCGCCTTGCATACCTAGCTGAGTCAAATTACTCCCACACTTTCTCGAGTCTCGTTCTTCTCTTTTCACCTCACTCATGACCACACTAGACACGTTGACCCTCTTCATTTTCTTTTCTTTGTTTATCTCTCACCATCTTAAACATACACCTGTTAGAACCCCTTTAACTCTAATATGCTAGTCCGTCCCTCAGTCATTCCTCCAGTGAACTTTCCAATCCCACTCGTTATTGACAACAGATACTAGCCCATCTCATTCTTACTCGTCCTTTCTCTCTATAAACTGAAAGACTCTAGCCAATAATCAAGCCAATCACAAAACCTAGTTAATGCCTACTAAAAGTATGTGCCACATTCTACTACACTAAGTTAAACAACTCATCTTATCCCACAGTTACCCAAACTCTCCTTTTCCAAGAATACAAACAATTGAAGGCCATCTGACATCCCATCAGGGAGGGGTACAACACAGACATACAGTATTTGCAATACAATCGAGATGCCAGCAGACTTTCCATCTTGGAATGGGCAAGAGTCATGTCTGCTACCAGCCTCCTCTGACACCAAGCGGACGATCCAGTCTGGCACAGAAAAATACCAAGATATAATGAAGAGAACCTATGCAGATGAATGACTCGCGGTCAGCATCTGCAAGGATCAGTCCTACTTTTCTCCCTTTTCTTCAGCTCAAAAAAGCCAGCTGAAATCCCTTCCTGATATTGTGAAACATCAGGATATGTATGAAACGATTCTACTAAGGCAACAAGCAGAATCTTGCTTGATAACATTCAGTAATGTTATTGGGACAACCTAAAATAGTTCTACAATACAATCACCACACCGCCATCTACCCATCACAATGAAAAGGAAGATCTGGCCCAATGCGTGGTTCACCGTCACTAGTACAAGCATTACAGCAGGCATCCCTTCCAGGCATCGCTCAGGACTACAACAACAAAAAGATAAAATGATTATACTCAAGAAACACCAGAAACCAACAGTCGACCCGCCTGACAACCGCTAATTGATCAAACTCATCTGGCTCTCCATTAGTGAGCAAAAGTTCAAAAAAGGAATGCTCATCAGTTTGATAATGTATTAAAAACTATATAAATAAAATACTAATATATAATATAAACTGTACTTGAAAGAAGTTGAACCGAGACATACTGGAATCTCCAGTGATGAGCTCAAAACCCACTCCATAGACTGCTAACTGAACAGCATCTGCCATTCCAAAATGTAATGATTGGCAGTCAAAAGCATGACCGAATGATGAGAGGAAAAAACATCCACACTCGACTCGAACAAGTCCATGACATGCTTTCCCAATCAGACTGCACCACTCAAAGCCATCCATAGAATACTCCAACACAGACAGAAATACCTGGATCAGGATAAGAGAAATAGAAACCCCTCTCAAGTACACTTCTTCAGAGAAGTCCTCAGAAAAGAAGAAAAATACTACTCCTCATGCTGGACCTTTGCACTGTGCGTTACAAAGGAAGTTTACAGAATGATATCAAAATGTAAAAATGTGAGTCTGGAAGTGTTTGTATGGCATAGACAGAATTACAAAGATAGAGTACAACTGTAGCATATCTGAGAAGTCCAGTATGGTTGCTGATATGTATTTTATTGGCAGGTGACTTTTGTAGATATCACAAGACAGACTAGAAATAGCATACAAACTAACCCAACTATTAAAATATAGGTGATTGTGTAATGAATGATTGTGAAGTGAATTAAGAAAATACCCACATTCAATCAGGAATAGGCAGACTAAATATTTAATTGGGGATTATGCAGTGCTGACACTCCCCTTCTACAGCCCTCTGCATTCAACAAAATCCAGACACGGAATTAGTCACTCTCTAGATGTGCACCAACTGTTTGGAGCTCGACACTCCTGTCCATCCATGCCATAAATACTGTAGACTTTCTTCCACATAGTTCAATGGATTGCTGCCTGCTAATGAGCACAGCCCTATTGGATTACCCTGTGCTTACTTACTGGGAAGTATGCCATAAACCATGACTCTCCAGCCATCTCTGTCTAGGCTTTTCTTTCAATCTGACTCCAGGTGTAACCCATCTCCTTGCATTCAGCCTTGCGGCCTCAACAGCAGGTGTTTCTTGGCCTTCCTCTTTTCCTTTTCCCTTGAGGGTTCCAGGTTCTGGTGGGGTCTGATGCGAGCTTGCAGATAGCGTGACCTATACAGCCCCATCATCTTTTCATGATTTCTTCATGAGCAGGGAGTTGTAAAGTCTGTTGGTATTGTGGTTTCTGATGGTGTTTGGCCAGCAGATTTGGAGGGTTTTCCTCAGACAGGAGTTGATGAAGATCTGGTCTTTGTTGGAGGGGATCACTGTTGCCCTCCAAGTTTCCGCTCCATACAAAATGACAGATTTTACGTTGGTGTTAAATGGTCTAATCTTGGTTTGTAGTGTTAGGGTACTTGGAGCTTTATATCTTCTTTAGCTGAATGAATGTATCCCTTGCTTAGCCTATTGTTTCCTTGACTTCGGCGACTATACCGCCCTGCTTGTCCATGACATTGGCCAGGTAGGGGAAGGCCCTGCTCAACATCCTACAGTATATCGCTTGCTTGTGCAAGAGTGACTGTAGTTGTGCTTGTCGTGCTAGCCTTCCGGATCTTGGTTTTTCCCCTTTTGACGTTGAGGTCAAGTTGTACTGATGTAGCTGCCACCTTGTTGCTCTTCTCTTGCATCTGCAGATGGGTATGGCAGACATTCCTGTGGAGCAGCGGCAGGGGTAGGTCAGAGGGACTGGTTCCGAATGGATTCAGCGACACCACTATTTGGGTGTCTATTCAACTGCTGCACCAGATTAGGCCAGACCTAACAGTGCTTTAGATGGGCTCTCGTCACTAGGAGGATTTCCCCTTGCTGATTGATAGTCGCAGGTAGCACAGCACACTTACCACTTTATTATGTAGATAGGATGTTTTTTTCACAATTTGTTTTTTGCACGGTCCTGAAGTATCACCACTGATCTTATGTTGACAATCACAAGGCGAGAAACATGTCGACCATCTGGGAGTAGATTATGTATTCTGTCGCATAGTTACCAGAGCACATTACCCCTCCCGTAGTTTTTTACTATAGGTAGGGTACCCAACAGAATAACATTTTCCAGTGGAATCCCTGACCTATTTTAAATCACACCACACTCATCTACATCTAACTAGGCCCCTCACCTCCACTGCACCCTTACGGCAAGGAACAAAAGATCTCCGACAAAGAGCCCCCTTAAGGGTGCCATTGGGCATTGCAGCGTCGACCCAATGAGGAGCAGTCTCGTATGATGAAGCATGACACCTAGCTTGCTGTGTGTGTGAGAGCCCTAGTTCCGAGAGGAGGAATCCCCCTCCTCCTCTATATAATTGGACTCCTGTTTTCTTCCCCTTTTCTTTGCCAGGCAATCCAGTCTTGGATCATTGTGGTGAATATGACTTCACCTAGGAACTGCGTACCCTTCTTTGTTTAACTATGGCAGAGTACGGCCAGGTCGTCTGTAAAGTCCAGGTCGCCGAGCTGCATAGAAGGTGTCCACTGGATCCCATTTCTTTTCCTTGCTGTGAATGTCTTCATCATCAGTCTGTGGACAGCAAGAAGAGAAAAGGTGAGAGCAAACAACCCTGGCAAACTTCAGTCCTCACTTAGAAAGCTTCTGTGAGTTGTCTTCCATGGACTATCTTGGAGGTCATTCCCTCATTAGAGTTCTTTATGATTCTTCCACACCGTAGTGCAAAGGCGTTTCCAAAGGGTCTCACTGTCCATGGTGTTGAAGGCCTTCTCATAGTCAATTAAGTTGACATAGAGGGGGAGTTCCATTCCATCGACTGCTCAGTGATGATGCACAGTGTTACAATCTGGTCTGGCAGGATCTATTTTGCAGAAGCCAGCTTGCTGTTCTTGTAACTGAGCATTGACTTGTTCCTTCATTCTATTCACAATGACTCTGTTGACTACTTTACGTAGATAATAGAAGAGTTATCCCTCAGTAGTTTGCGTAGTCACTCAGGTCACCTTTCTTGGGGACGTTGATCAGATATTCCTCCTTCCAATCTGATGCCACCTTTTCCTTTTCACAGATCCTCCCAAACATGGGGTAGAGCTTTTCACCTGATGTTTCAATGTCTGCCTTCAGTGCCTCTGATGGAATGTCATGTCCTGCTGCCTTCCCATTGATAGCATCCATATTTCTTTCTTGGTTGATCTGCTGCAGTTGATTGGCAAGTCATGGTCAGTTGGCTGTATGTCTAGTAGAGACTGTGTCACGGGCTGGTTCAGCAAGCAAGTGCTCCATCCATCTTGGTTGTTGGCTCATGATTGTCTTCTCAGCTTTCTCTTTAACAGTTCTTTCTGGCTTGTTATATCTGCCGGAAAGTTTCCTTGTTATGTTGTAGAGTTCTTTCAAGTTTCCATGGCTTGCTGCTTCCTGAGATTCTGTGGCCAAACCATCGATGAATCTTCACTTGCCTGCTCTTAAGCTTATCTTTGCTTCCTTGTTTGTGACCATGTTCTTGGTTGTCACACATGGTAGGCTCAGTAAGAGCACCTGATCTGACATTTTAAATTGCTTTGTATACAACTTGTTTGTATGTATGTATATGGTATTGCTATACACTGAGCCTAGCCAAAATGCAGAGGGGCGCTGCACTGAGTCAAAGACAAGCATAAAGTCAACAAGTGATAGGAGGCGTAGCTGGATTGGGAATGTTCATTGCACTGTGAGTCTTCAACTCTTTCCAAGATTAGAGCAGCTTTGGGACCGCAGTGATTGCGACTGGGATTTTGTTCCAGATCCTGGCTGCATAGCTGTCTTTTTTACACTGCAGCCTGGTGGTGTTGTGGCTGCAGATAAGCGGAGACCCACCAGGGGTGCTGTTTATGATGGCTTTATCTAGAATGCAGTTGGTCTGAAGATTGGGGGAGCCTGCAAGGGGAGCCAATAGTTCCATCAGGATGGAAGTGATGATATCATACTTCTTCAGGTCCTGCACGAGAACCTGCAGCATACAGGACGTCCCTTAAGGGGTGCCAGTGTGGAACTTGGGAGGAAATGGAGCAGGGCATTACCACTATCGACATACAAGAGTACCCGGGCTTGAACAGCAGTTCTGAAGTTGCTTTCTGGAACAAATAGTTTCACTTTTTTTCCTTCAATTAGAGAGACTGTATCAGGTCACCTTTGTTTTTTGGCATTATGTGCCTTGAGGGTGTGGTTGGTGTCCAGGGTAAGTTGCAGTTTGAAGCCAAGACGTTTAATCTCATTGAACCAGATATGCACTGTTTCTTGTTTGTTCTTCTGGGCAAATACCAGGAACTCTGTCTTGGTGGGGTTAAGCTTCAGGTAGGCTCTGGATATCCAGTCTGGAGGATGTGCAGGCACTGTTTGAGGCATTGGATGTCTGAAGGTATTTACTCTATTTTCTGCAACTCTGAGGACTCCCTTTATACTGTGTATTTATGTCCCTATCTTGATTATTGCTTATTCCTCTTAGTTTATCGTCTATATAATTTTGTATTTGTATATTTTGTGTATGATCGTTTTTTGACTAATATTCCTTATAACACTCCGAGCGCTGTGATGCTCTTATGCCTTGTTTGTGCTACATAAAAATGACAACATAAATATAAATTGCTGAATACATACCATCTTTTGGAGGCTAATTACATAATGTGACATGAGATAGCTGACTAGGTTGCGATAACTGATTGTTAAATTGGTCCCTATACTGTTTCAGAAGTTAGTGGGTAGAACTCTTCTTCCACACTTTTTATATCGTTTTTTTAGGCTGTGTACAATTTTCTATTGTTACATCAGTATGTTCATTTTCACACTAAAATGTGTTTCCTCAGGCAAGAGTTGCTTTGTTTGCCATTCAGCGTCTTTCTTGTATTTCCTGCTGCTTAATTGTGTGTTAGAAAGTGAAGACACACTTGGGGGCTGCCTTCACTACACCCATTGACATGTAGATTTATTTTCTGCACTAGGGAAGACATTATATCAAATGTTTTCCTATTGTATGATTGTGCTGTTAATGTTAAGCACACCCCCTGTAGCTGTTTTGTTAGATTTTCTGTTTCTTTACTGGATTTGTGAACCTCACTGTTATGCTCTACTCCCTTTTTGCAGCTTCTAGTTTACATTTCTATAGCAACAGGAGGACTGAGCGTCGGCCATCGCTGCAATTTGGAGAGGATTGCTTTTCTTTTCGGTGGGATTTTTGATCAGGCAAATGGTGTGCAGTATGCCACATACTAAGGCGTCCACTAAGATATGTTTTGATCATTTTATTTAAGAATCCCATAGAAATAGGGGTTAAATAGGATTCTGTTACTCGTTTGATATTTCATTAAATAATTTGGAAAATCAACTCACTAAGCTTAATTGTAAGTTATTGCTTGTCCATGTTCAGCATCAGCACCCTAGCTGTACAAAAAGGGCATTACAGGCCCAGAGGTCAGTCCTGAGGCCAGTTTAAGTGGACCATGATGCAGGGAAATGGTGTGGGAGAGATGTTGCCAATCCTTCTGCATCCTGGAGTACAGATGTTGGACACATAAGCATGCTGGCAATCCAAGAGGCAGAGGAAGAAGTACTGTGTGTACAGCGCATACAACAGTACAATCAGCCCTATCAGCGGGAGCAGATAATGTGTAATGGATGCAGAGCTGGTATGTGTGGTGTTTGTGCAGGTGTGGTGATGAAGCACTTTAATGGATATTAGTGCTGTGTGTAGTTATATGTCTGGTTGCTTGTGTGGTAATGCTGGATAAGCAAATGAGTATGTGGTGATGTTCTAAACCATGTATAGTGAGAGTAAGGATTGTGGTGGTGTGTAGCAATGTGTGTGTCTAATCATGTGCGCACTGCGATTAGTGTAATCTTGTAATGTAATTTTTGTGGAACCTCATATAAAGCGCTCTGATACCTCCGGGGCTAGCCAGCCCTATATAAAACACTTGAATAGTGTAGTATCTGGATAGTAATACAATTCGTCTATTGTCATGTGTTTAGTGATGCAGTATGCAGAGCGATTTGTTTGTTTGTGGCATGGCGCTTAATACAGGAAGAAGTTTGAAGATGCTTAGACATTACAGAAAAGACAGCGTCGAGCAATCAAACAAGGTTGTTAAAGGGAGCCTAACAGAAACGTGTTCAATTCGCTGCCAGATATTTCTATAGTAGCATCACGTGTCTATGATGGGCTAGTAAAGCAAATTTCATAAATGTAAATAAAGAAAACATCTTGATTGCTAACAATAATCTAAACAAACTGCCCAAACAGCTGTTCCCAATTCAGAGCCCAGTGAATGCAAAGATCACTAGTCTTTAAGTGAAAAAGTTGTTGAGATTGGAAAGTGAGGCCAAGGATACGTGTTTTCATTTGTCGTATATTTTGCCTTTTTTTGAGAAACATACAGTGATAACAATTTCCAAAGGAAATCATCTTTTTTGGGGGAGCGGTAGTTACACAGTTTTAGTCAGAAATAAATAGTTGTTTAACAAAATACATTAAAAGAAGATGTTTACTATTTTCGGGGGAAAAGGCAGTGAAATATATAACCAACCACTAACATTAGAAGAGATATTAATGGCAGGGTAGAGAGCCGTCTCCTGGAGCTGGGCAAATTGCGACGAATGATCTACGTCAGAGGGCGGAACCATCTTGGTGGTAATCTTCAATGAAGGCAGGTGATGAAGCAAACCACCCTGGATAGAGAACTCTAGGATCCGGGAATCTAAATCCGCCCTCTGATAAGCCATTGGTATTATGAGGATTTGTACAACCATGCACCGCAAACAGCTGCTCATTGGCTACACCTACACAGAACAGGGTGTACTCCACTAAGGTTATATGTTTCCTGTCAAAACTACTGGAGTCGTACAACATGGTTGTCAAAACTCCCTTCACCCTGTCCATTTTTCATCGGTCTTACGATAGTTTGTTACCTCTTCCTATATAATTTACTGCAGGATGACATCGCTGAATATGGGAAAAAGATTCTGTTTTTTGTTAATTTAAATGACAAATTTCAGGCATTCATTTAATTCTTAAGTCATCAATTATGTACGCCTATTATGAGAATCAAAAGAGATAGAAAGAGGGGTGGGGAGAGAAAGTGCGCTGCTTTGCAATGCTGACCCTCACAGAGGGCATCGCTGGACTTCACTGTCACACCCAGGGGGCCACTGTTGACGCCATTATTCGAATATTGAGGTCCTTAATGAGCGCTCTCTTCCTGTGGCCTCGGCTCTGAGCCTTCCTTCCTGCTGCAGGACTGGACTGAACACTCTCTCTTCCACCTGTGAGGCAGTGCTATCTAATCTGTGTGCTGGCTCATTACAGGAAAACACAAACACTACTCCTGTGGCTGGTTTTGGGCACAGCCAGTTAATGTTTTCAATGTTTCCTGAGTGGCATGTGTTGGGTAGCAGTGACAGGGGAGTGTCATTACAGATGGAAGTCTCTATGAGAGGCGTACGTGACCTAGGAATGCTGTGGTATGAATGGTAGTGTGATTATGGAAGCGTGGCATGGTTTGATTGGTAGTTGTTGTTACTAGTGGATGGGTGCAGGGATGACGGCAGGTTGCTTGTGCTGGAGATTTTGATGCTGGTGTTGATCTGATTGAAGGTAGTGAAAAGAGTAGTGTTACGGAAGACTGTTAAATGCAAATTTGACCTGCAATCCAATGAAGGTGAACCAAGTTTTAAGGTGGTTTGCAATGAATCCTGACACACAGTCACTAACACCTGTAGGAAAGTGTTTTTCTGTTGGAGTAACCCCCCCCCCCAACCCCCCCCCCCCACACACACTTTTTGTCAGACTACTGATGCACTTTTTTCTTGGTGTGCCCTGGGTCCCTGCCAATCAGGTTCCCAGGGCCAGTGTTTTTCCCCCAAAACTAACCCAATTGGCATCTCTGGCCATATATCAGCCCCTGGTAAATGGTACCACAGGTACCCAGTGCACTGTGACCAGAGAAGACCCTAAGGGCTGCAGCACTTATTGTGCCACCCTTAGAGGCCCTGTACCCTGACACTCACACACTGCCTTTGAAGGCTACGTGTCTTGGTGTAGAACAAAGTGAAGAGTCGACATGGCACACATCCCTGTGTGCCAGGTCCACAAACGACTGCCCTGGCATACATCAGTCACCCATCTAGCTGGGTGCCCAATGCCAGTGGTGAGGTTACAGGGGCATGAGCCCTGTACTCCTACAGTACCCAGGTACATACCTGGGTACTGCAAGTGCAGTGCAATCAAGAGTATATGGTGCTGGGAGTTTGTCATTACCAACTCCACAGCACCATAATGGCTACACTGAAGACTGGGAAGTTTGTTATCAAACTTCTAAGCACATTAAAACAACACTGATGCCAGTGTGGGATTTAATGTAAAATGCACCACAGAGGGCACCTTAGAGATGCCCACTGAAACCCGACCAACTTCCAGTGACCTGACTGAGTGGCTGCCTAGGCTGCCACCACAAGACATTTTTCTGGACCGCTGGGTCGAGAGGTTGTTGCTCTCAGGGGCCTGAAACAATGCACATCCTGGGACGAGGTGCCAAGCCTCCTCCCCCAGGATGTACAGGGTTCACGAACGAGAAGCTTTAAAGGCATAATGCCTTTGTGAGCCTTTCCGGACCACTTGCTGTACTCAGCAACTGGTCCCCACTTGTTCTACCCGCCCCCCCCCCTCACTTTGGGCGGGAGACCCGGTGGGAAAAACAAAGTGAGGAAGAGAGGTGTGCCCACCTCTGCCAACTCCACCCCTAATGTGGGGGAGTCTAGGTGAAGCACAACCTCGAGTCCCCGCCATCTTGAGGATGGGGTGACTCAGCCAACCAGTGACACGCTCCTGCCCCCCTCCCACTGGAGAGTGGCAGAATAGGGGGTGTACCCACACCAGGGAAGGGACACTTGGGTCCCTGACCTTTACCTACCTGTAACGCCCCTAAATTTAGTATTTAGGGGCACCCTGAACCTTCCTTCCTAAGATCCAGCAACCATGAGAACGAGAAGAAGGACGAAAAGCTGTGCAGAGCTAACAGGAGGACGACGTCCACTGTCTTAGCCCCAGCCCTACAGGCCCTTCTCCCCTCGAACCTGCTCCTGTGAAGCCCCGGCGTGTTCAGCGGCCAGCAACCTCAAAAACCCCAGAGGACCTGCCTGCATTCACCCTCCCAGCTGTTTCTCCCGTGAACACCGGACGTGTTTGAACTGCAGCTTCTGGTGCCAGCCAGAAACCGCAAATCCAGCCCACTTGGAACCGGCAACCCGGCACGAGTTAGAGTGAACAAACACCATGAGGAGGTCCCCCCGGCAATCCTGAACCGAGATCCGGCGACCCCTGACCTGCCTCAAGCCTCCAGACAATGCCTGCAGCCTCAATCCAGAGAATCCCCCCTACTGTGACCAGAGCGGGTAAGAAAATCTGACGTCCCAAGGCACCCCTGCACCAGACGCCCCACCGCCTTGTGTGACCAACCTAGTGGTGCCTAACCAACCCTCTACATCCCTACTTACTCCTCGAAGTGTTGGTCGCTCCAGGAAGAGCCTGCAGTGTTTCTTTGTCCCGGAGAATCTCCATTGAAATCAACAGGGCACCTGAACTCAAAACAGCACCCTGCACCCGGCCGCCCTAGTGCCGCTGAGGGTACCCATTTTGTGCTAACTTGGTCCCCAACTTGCCCTGAGCTTAAACCCTGAAGCCTTGCTCCCACAACCCTGTGGCCTGCTTGCCAGCCACCACCAACCGGAGCCCCCTATTCTCCCTAGGATAACATTGGGTCTCAACACTCTGCACCCGGCCGCCCGAGTGCCGCTGAGGGTGCAACAACAGTGCATCACTGACCCTGGGAGACCCCTAAGTCTAACCCCAGAACCCTAACTCAAAAGACCGATTATTTACTTCAAACCGATAACTACATTTTCCTCAAAGGATAACATTGACACTTTTTCTCCCAAAAAGTTTCAGAGTCGCCTTTTGAAAACTACAAATATTACTTAAAAATGAGCCGAATAACTAAAACGCATTTTCTCAACTGTTTTCAGGAAATGTACCAGTGCTGAATCTAGGATCCAGCACTGAGTAAGAAAAAGTATTGTTAACCTAACTTACCTGCTAAATGAATTCCTCCCATAGGATAACACTGGCGATTCTATGTGACAAGGTTTCGAAGTGTCAACTTTTGAAATGCAATATTATTCTATAAAAATCGTGCCTTTAACCAAAACGCATTTACTCACCTGTTTTCAGGAAATGTCCCAGGGCTGAATCTAGGATCCAGTCCTGTGTTAGCAAAAGTAATCTGAAAAGTAATTAACTGCATTTTACTTAAAAAGCCCATTTATTCGAATGTACTATACCTGCAATGTGTTGCAAACTGCTTACTTAAAACTGTAACCAAAACCAGTATTAATTACACTGCAATTTTGAACTTTGTTCATACAAGTAATTTACTACTGCAAAGTATTTTTATGCTTACCTGTACCAGGCTTGCTTGGTTCTAGAAATAAAACAACAGTATAATCTTTATACAAAACAATTGGCCTAGAGTTCAGTTCTTGAGTGTGTGAATCCATTTGCTGACTGAGTGTGTACATCAAATGCTTTACACTGTCCTCTGATACTGCCTTACTGCTCGACCATGCTACCACTTTAGAGAGTAAGGTTCTATCTAACTTTAGCCTCTGCCAAACCTCTGGAGACCCTTGGACTCTATATACACTGTACCTCACTTTGGTGCAGTATATATAGAGCCAGTTTCTTTCACCACCACACTTTATCAAAAGTAGATGTACCTTTAACTTAACGAGCACGTCATCTTCTGGATGGCCTGCGCTGGCCGGTGTGTGCCCCTCAGACAGCTCAGTGATTTCCGTTGGTGTCGGGCATACTTCTTCAGCCCGAGGAGGCATGAGAGATTCCAGCTCGTGTGAATTTGAACTGGTGCCCTGGGTCCCCACGCTCTGCCTTCCCCGGTGGCAATAGGATGGGGTTCCAGATACCTGGGGTTCCAATCCCACTGTGCTCTCTCTAGAGAAGAAAAAACAGAAATGCTCAATTAGGGTGATCACCTTCCATCACAGCCCAGACAAAAAAGCTCAACATATTTTAAAATAGCTAATTGAAAAAAAGGCTAGGTTATGAAATGCGCTTGAAGGTGGTTGTTTGAAGCGTAAACTGTTTAAGAGTTAGGAATAAAGAGAGAGCCAGAAGTGGGGGCAGGTCTTTCAGGTATCTTGCACCAAAGCATTGGAAATTCTTGTCAATTAGGTTCAGAAGAGAGGATAACCTTGCCAATTTTAGTAAATCACTTAAAACCTCTCGTTTCCCTAAGTTTTAAAACTCTTTTAGCTTTCTAATTCACTTCCTTCAATAGCTCTCGGAAGCTCTTTTTGGGTAGCTATGCACTTTATAAACCCTGAAGAATAGAATAGTTCTATCTGCCCTTGCTAACATCACTTCGTTGATCAAACCTGCTCACTGCCATGCTTCTAAAGGCACGAGAGTCGGACACATGCCCATTTTTCTTTAATGGTCCGGCTTGACAGCGCAGCTGTCGCCAAACAATAATGTGCGAACACTCGGCAAGGTGCTTAAGCTCCACTCATAAGTTGGGAGCCAGGAGTCCATGTTATGATTAAGCAACTGTTGTGTGATTACACAAAACAGGGATCGCTCTCCACACAGCTGTGATCATTTTGTTTATTTATCCAGCTGCCGAGGTAGAAGTTTCAGGGGCACACAAATGCTATTAGGTTGTCTTAGACAACTAGATAATTTATGGAGCTTTTCTCTGGCATGAGCACAGATGGGAGGAGGGCAGTCATTAACCTACATGGAGTTTTAGGTCCGGCATTACAGTGCAACTGTCACCTGACCTTTTAACCTAAACCAATATTATTCTACAGTTCTTTGCTTCAACACAAACACATATCTACTCTTACGCTAGCTACGTGAAATACTCACATTACCATCCACCATTGTTTTAAAGCCAGACACTTCAGATCACTTCCACTTTAAACAAGCATTGGCATTGCCAACAAGGCTTGTTTAAAGTGTCAGTACTTCATATCCATTGTAATGAGAAGGCCAAGCAAAACAAAATCTAGAGTTTCTCATCAATACAAAGACAACAACAACTAAATAACCAATACTACACCTGTCACTTTCGATACAATTAAATTAATGGACCTACTTATGGGACCATTTACAAAATATCACACCTAAATCACTTAACGACATTTCAAATGGACACAGTTCAGTTGGTTTAAGTGATATTGAAACATCGATGGGAGGCAAGCCACCCTTCATCTGGGTCCTAAACGTAGCTCTTGAGATGGCCAATCTGGACAAGGAGGTAGGGGAGGGGTTACACTGGAAAGGGTGGAGTCTCTTTGGGGGAGGCTCAGAGAATTTTCCAATCAGAGGTAAACGTGGACTGCCACAGAATAGAGGCGGCAGAAACCAAGGTCTGGCAATATTCTTAGGTACAGTTGGGTGTTGTCCGCGTTTTGCATGTCTGATCTGCAGGGTCTGTGTTGGGGCTCCAAGACATTGAGTATCATCAGTGAGCCTCTCGAGCCATGAAGAGACCCAGAAGTACCATTCGAAGAAAGTGATATCTGCTGTTGAGGGAGAACGTGAATCAATGCATCACCTCAAACCCCAACTCCAGGAGAGAGGGTGCTAATGGTGGATTTGTGTATGACTGTGTGTAGAGTAATACTACTCTAACCAAGAATTCTCTCTGTTGGCAGTTGCTGTTTTCTTTCCTGAGCTACTGAAACTGTACCGGTTCTCTGTTAAATTCATTAATATAAACATAATGGTGTGCTTAATCCTCATTCACTAGTGGAGCCGCAATCCAGCATCCGGATTCCACTTGCTGTGTTTAGAACCACCTTATCTGTGATTGCGTTATTATTATGATCCTCCATAGATGTCAGTGCTTCAGTTTGTGTCACTTGGAGACATCCAGAGAATCAATATTTGTGTTGGCAGTTTAATTTCAAGTGCCGAGGGGTGTTTGAAGGATAGAACAAAAGAAGGTCAGGTTCCAGGCACAACAATTTCATCTACGCAGTCCTGATGAGTCACATGTATGTTTTATGCATTGATGCACATAGTATTGGTAGCCATTTTGAGGCGGTCTGCTTAATGCTCTCTGTACCAGGGAGCTATTCCCCTTACGGCAGTGATATACCACCACTGCCAGGGACGGCATATAAAATTTGCAGTGATAGGTGCTCAACAGCGACTGTACAGGTGAGCACGGCAATTATGTGTGATTATTTTGGGAATTTGGCTATATAAAGAACACAGATATTCTCTTGTGGATGGTCTGGACATAACTAGCAGCATATCAGCAAAACAAATTGCTTTCAACCATATTCACATGGCAACAAGGAAGGAGTCACACAACCACCTCCACCACTGCCGCTTACCAGCCGTTTCGGGAACTCAATCTCTGACCTGGTAACAATGGAACAAGGCCTTTCAGGCTGACTTTCCTGACTTTAATGGGGATATTTTTGCTTCTAAAAAGATAACTGCTCCGTTTGTCCATAACCTAGTGTTGCAAGTAAGAAATAACAGAAGACTCAACTTGAGGTAAGGGAGAGCTTCTTTATTCCAATCATCCACTCTCCTCAACACACAGTGAAATCTTCGTGAACATTCTAAATCAAGCTCTAGGAGGAAAGTTCTAAGTGGAACAAAAGGGAAGGGGAGAGGGAAGGAACCAAGGAAAAGGATGAGGAAAAGAGGTAAATTACAACACATCTACCTTCCTAGGGAAGAAGGGAACATGGCAAGAATTGAAGAAGGTTACAATACATTATAACATATATGGATAAGATGCTTAGGAAATGTCAACCAGTCTATCACCACTTCAATCAAGTCTGTCCATTATCTAGGCGGACCACATTCTTGTTAGATCTTATTACACTCTGGGAGGGCAGGTATTTGCTCAGACCTGGTTGTACATGGGTAGGTTTCTTTATCACTTCAGGTGTGTTGAGATGGAAATCATGATCTTTGACTCCGTGTTTCCGGTCATACCAACTCTTGTATTTCTTTTGATGTTGTTGGGTTTTCATTTGGCTTAACTCATGGTTGGGATTTACCATCCTACTCCCTTCCAACCACTGGGGGTTCATGTTAGTGCAACGTTCTCTTCCTCTTAGCATTACAAAAGGAGAGACCCTGTGATAAGATTAGGTGTGGTGTGGAATGACCAAATGCATTCTTTCAAGGATTCTTCGATCTAGAGGTTATTGGTGATGGCTAATTGGATGTGATCTTTCCACCATCCCGTTGGCCTTGGGACAATAGAGTGCCGTTTTTTCATGTTTTATATTTAACTTGACAAGAAAGTCTTTCATCATTTCAGAGGTGAATTGCACCCTATTGTCCGTAACTAGGGTTGCTGGAATGCCTTCAAAGCAAAATATATTCTCCAAAAAGGAGATGAGGTTGTTTGTATTGGTGGTTGGTGTAAACTTAAAATTGATCCAATGAGAAGTGTAGTCAATGAGAACAAACATGAACCTCTTTTTGGGGTCCAACACTTCCAATGGACCAATAATGTCTATGGCAAACATGGTCCACGGTATCTCTGGAGCTTCAACAGGCATAGGGGAAATTTTCGTAACACTTTGCTCTTGTCACTTTTAGCACAACTGGTACATCTTTTACTTTCACTTCTACTAGAGAATCCATCCTTGGAAACCAAAAACAACTTCTGAGTTTGTTTTTTGTGAGGCTCCTGCCTAAATGCCCCTCGTGGGCAAGATCAATTATTTTATCCCTAAGGTCTTTGGGTGGAACAATCTTTCCATAACGGTATATTCTGTTTGACATGAAGGATAGTTCATATCTTACTTCCCAAAATTCTTTAATGGATCAGGGACTTGAGACCGATTCTCAGGCCAGCCCTTGAGGATGAAGTCTTTGAGAGTGTCCATATCTTTGTCATTGTTCATACTCTCTTCCCATTCTTCTTTGGATAGGGATGGAAGATGAGTGGACAATATGGGTACGTCTAGTTGATCTTCGGGAATACTGACACTGAGAGGGGACCTAGATAAATAGTCTGCGACTACATTCTCAGGTCCGGGCAAATATTCCATTTTGAAGCAGTAATTCTCTAACCGTAACACTAATTTCATGATGCGGGGAGATTTATTGTTATTTATTGATGAGAACATGAAGGTTAAAGGCTTGTGGTCCGTGCGTATGGTGAATTTGGTAATCCATAAGTAGAATTTAAAGTGAATCACCGCCCAGAAGAATGCTAACGCTTCCCTCTCAATGACAGAATAATTGCATTCTGAGGGAGTAAGGGACCGGGAGGTGAACGCCATTATGGGTTCACCCTTTTCATCTCTTTGTGAAAGAGTCGCCCCCAGCCCTTTATTGGAAGCATCTGTAGTTAGCAGAGTTTTCTTTTCATGATCAAAAGGCCCTACGGCTGGTGAATCCAGGATTTGTTTTTTTATTGCATCAATCATCTTGTTGCTTTTCTTTTCCCATGTGAATTCATTGTGTTTTTTTAAAAGGTCACGTAACCCATCACAGAGTTCAGCGAAATTCTTGAAAAACATTGACATGTACTCGGCCAGACCTAAGAAGGATTTTAATTCATCTTTGTTAGTCAGATATGGGGCTTCCTTGACTGCTTGGATTAAGCTGTATTTAGGTCTTAAACCTTCTTGAGAAATCGTATGCCCCAGGTAGTCGACTGAGTTACACATGTCAAGTTTTACTGTCAAACCAGCATCCGTGAGTCTTTTACACACTGAGTTAAGAACAGCATTATGTTCTTCCATGGTTGACCCATACATTAGTATGTCGTCCTGGAAGCATAAAGTATTTTTGATGTCTCCAAGAATTTGTTGCATAATCTTATGAAAAATTGTGCCGCGGAGGCTAGACCGAACAGCATCCTAATGAACACGCAGGTTCCAAAGGGAGAGGAAAGTGCCGTCAACGGCCTAGACTTCGGGTGCAATTCCACTTGATGGTAAGCCATTGAGAGGTCAATAACTAAAAAGAACTTCGCCTTGCCCATGGTGCTTAACATTTCATATATATTGGGTAAGGGAAACCTCTCCACCCATATATTTTCGTTTAGGCTGCGCAGGTCCACGCTTAGGAGGATACCTTGCCCATTGGCTCTGGACACTAACACTAAAGGTGCCAGGCACTCTGATGAATCTATGGGTTGCATGACTCCCATCTCACACAATTTGTCTAATTCTGCTTTGAGTGTCTCTCTCAACAAGAGAGGTACTGGACGGGTTTTGTGAACAATTGGTTTAGCCCCATGTCTGACTTTGATCTTGTGTTGAAAGTCCTTCAATTTTCCTAATTTGTCGGCAAATAGATCAGGAAAAGCATGGAGTAAGGAACTGTTGCCATTGGAAGCTTCTACTAGAATGACCTGGTCCTTGTTGTTGGGGTCTAGAATGATCCCGAGCTCTTTCTGGTGTTGCCATCCCAGGAGATTAGCCCCACTCTCGACCACATACACATTGCCTACCGTGGATCACCATTTGAAGACAATGTGGGCTGTCATCATGCCAACAAAAGGGATTGGGTCTTTGGTGTACCCTTCAGGTGAGATAAAAGGTTGGCTTAACTCCAACTTCATGCCACACACTAAATTCTCAAAGTCTGTAATATTGATGAGAGTGAACGGGGAATAGGAGTCTGCAAACATTTCTAAGGGCTTATTGTCGATATATACAGCACATTTGGGATAACTGAGTTTGGTAGACTCATCAACGTATTTTAACTAGAATACATATTTTGCAGGAGGTTCTTTTTCCCCATTAACCAATTTTACTGTACTATTATTTTCCCGATCTCTACAAACTCTGGTGAGGTGACCTCTTCTGTTACATTTTTTTGCATGTGAAGCTTCTCGCAGAACACAAAGGGCTATTGGCCAAATGGATGTTGCTGCCGCATCTATACATTTAAGACTACGACCTCCTCTAGTGGATCTTGAGGAAGGGACGTCTTTGGTAACTTCTTTGTTTTTTATTTTAAGTACTTCACTGTTTGAACTTTCTGCTTGGAAAAATGCTACAACTTCATCCTTTAATTTCATTTCTTTCATGCATTTGGCAGTATGTTCTATGGATTGTGCTAATGCTACTGCCGCTCTCAAAGATGGGTTTTTTGCAAGTAGTTTCTCTTGTACTCTTGTGCTGTTCGTGCACCTAACAAGTTGATCCCTTATAAGGGAATCATTAAGATCTCCAAACTCACATAATTGAGAGAGCCCTCTGAGTGCCGCAATATAATTCTTAATGGACACACTTTTTCCTTGCACTCTGCTGAAAAACGTATGACGCTCAAGGACAACATTGACTTGGTCCCCAAAATGAGCCTCCAATTTCATGAGAGTGATATCATACACATCAGAGTCATCATCATCTTCCAACTCAGGTTCAGTAAGTGTTTCATACACTTTGCGACCATGAACTCTTAAATTATGTAATAGAATGTGCTGTTTCTCATAGTAGAGAATTTATCTCCCCCCCATGGCAATGAGGTATGATTCAAATAATTTTATCCAGTCTTTCCAATGAATTTCAGGGAAGCCACAATCATTTAAAAATGAGGGTATCTGGTTTATACCAGGAGTGCCCAGGGTGGGACAGAGGAGAACAAGGAGCAGAAATGCTGTGGATATAAAGTGTAAGAGAGGCGAAGTGGAGTGCGTGTCACCGATGAGGAGGTTGACACACAGGAGAAATTATCCGATGGGGGGAAAAAATGTGTGTGTGGGGAACAAAGTTGCAATAACGCTATTGACCACAGGCACTGGAGTGCTGACAGAAGTTGAGAAGGCGTCGGTTCGAGGCCATTGACAAACAGGAAATGCAGAAATAGGATGCAGCTGGCTACTCATGTCAGCTACCACACACTGGTAATTACAGTACCTTCAGTCTCAATAAAGGTACAAATACGATGTGCCGTGAGGAAGATCAATGAAAGACCGCCACTGCTTAAGATTGCGGTGATTCGTGGTCCACACACAGGAGACAGGCATAGCGTATGAAGGGAAAGTCAGTTGAGTCAGGAAATGTGCAATGAAGGCGTCGGATCGAGGCCGCTGACAGAAACAGGAAGTGCAGAAATCAGATGCAGCCGGCTACGCAGGTCAGCCACCACAGGCTGATAATTACAGTACCTTCAGTCTCCACAATAAAGGTACATATACGATGTGCAGTGAGGAAGATCAACGCCAGACCGCCACTGCTTAGGAATGCGGGGAGATTCGCGGTCCACACACAGGAGACAGGAACAGCGTATGAAGGGAAAGTCAGTTGATTCAGAAAATGTGCCATGAGGAGATAAAAGCCGGTCGGCGACTGCTTAAGAATGCGGGAGTACTTCGCGGGCCACACAGGGGAGATATGCACAACGTGTGAGGGAACAAAAATCCATTGAATCAGCAAACTAGGCAGGGCTGAAATGTTAAACACCACAACGGATGATGTACTTGTGAGGGGGAAACACACTAATCCGAGTTCAGACGCTCAATAAAAAGAAAGCATTAAGGCAGTGCCACAGTGCATAAACAAACTGGATGAGCAGATCTGTGGGGGTGAAGGATGACGGTCCCAGCAGGAGACAATGCTGTGAGGAAGGCACATCGACAGTGCCCCTTAACTGGCAACGCAAAGAAAATCAAAAAAATGTGGCTATGCCACAATTCACCACAACAGTGGAACAGGGGACAAGGAGTGTGAAGAATGTAGATTCTTACAGGCCAGGTATCTGTGAGAAAAGCACCCTGTCAGCGCTGTCACACTGCTCCGCTCTGCACACTCGGACTAGCTTTCCAGAAGATGAAATCCTTTGAAAGCGTGGCTCTGGAATGATATAACAGTTCTCAACAGTGCTGGAAACCGATATCAGAAGACAAAGCAGCTTCCGTCAGGTTTCATATGATGCCAACGATGAAGTAATAAAATGACAGAGTTCTTAACTTCGGAGAGAGCAATGAAAGGGGAGATGATTGGCTGTCCCCTGCGCAGGATCGTCGCCAGATCCCATCCTTGTCGCCAGTGTTGCAAGTAAGAAATAACAGAAGACTCAACTTGAGGTAAGGGATAGCTTCTTTATTCCAATCATCCACTCTTCTCAACACGCAGTAAAATCTTCGTGAACATTCTAAATCAAGCTCTAGGCAGAACGTTGGAAATGGAACAAAAGGGAAGGGGAGAGGGAAGGAATCAAGGAAAAGGATGAGGAAAAGAGGTAAATTACAACACTTAGTATAAGTGAAGAAAGAGGTATGGTAGAGATTGTTGGTAGGTATGTCAACATCATTAAAGTTTAGACAAAAGGTTCAACCCTCGTAGGAAATCAGAAAGTTAAAGAAACAAGTTCCTTCAATGTGCACAACAGACACTGGGACCAGTTTATACCTTTGTGCTGTGGCGTCTGGTGAGATTTGAAAGTGGTAGAGCGTAAAAAATTATTCTACTGCACTGATGTAAGCGAGCGTAGCGAGTGAGCCCGAACAACCTACGGAAGGTTCGGGGGGATTCTGCCCCCGAGAAAAGTTTGAAAAAAGCATGGACAAATGGTTCATTTTCAAGCAAATTTGAGAAAGCAGGAGGGTTAATAAAGCAATTGTTAATTGCCTGGCTAATTTTCTGTCAAGCAGCATCATACCCCTGTACATCTCCCTTGGATGTTCATTGCCTTGCTATGTTCCCTGTCAAACACCAGCACAACCTTGTGTGTCTCTCTTCTATGTTCATCGCCTTCCAGGTGTATGAGTTAATTTTATAATTTGTATATGGTTTGCTGGTGTATAAGACTACTCATTAACTAATCCTGTTGTATATCTACAAGGTTATTCTCTGTCAGTCAGTGTAAGCTATACTAGTAACTAATTATATATCTACAATAGCTATCGGTTTCTTGCACGTAACTATAAGATTACATAAAGTATAAATCTTCCTGGTGTATAGCTGTAGGATTACACTTTGTGTAACACTTCTTGATGCCAAAATGTGAGACTTGACTTTGTGTAAGTCTTTCTGGTGTATAATCATAATACTACCGGTTATGTAGGAGTCTCTAATTTATCACTTTAGTATTAGGCTTGATGTGCAACTTCACGATTACAAACCGTATAGCTAAACAGTTAATAAAACAAATCTTGATTTTGTATTTGCCAATATTATGAAAAGTAGGGTGCAAGCTGTTGCATCAACTTATCAACTTATGTAATTAGAGAGGGTAATTCAAAAAGTATTCAAGATTTTTGACGTTTCAACATACAATAACTCATCCTACCAAGCATAGCACAGCAGAATAGCAAAACACAGCAAATCATATCATAACATAATTCAACGAAGCCCAACAAAATACCATACCCCAACCCAGTATATCACACTGTGACTTAAAATAACATAGAATAATGCAACACGTCACAATACATTAACATAACAAATGACTCGGCATAGCATGTCAAAGCATGGTATAGTTTAAGTACCTTAACATAGCACAGCATAGCATAGTTTAAGGCAGCATAACAAAATGTCACATAATATACCACCTCAACATACCTCACAACTTAACAGAACACAACCCAACATAAGAGAAGCCGGCACCGGATTCAGATTACATTTCCTGCTGTCTTTACCACAAGTAACTGCGAGGCCGAAATGCAGGACACATCTTGCGTTTGCCTGGCCCTAAATGAATGTTGTGCAGTCAGACAGTGTCCACTATGGGACATCAGTTTTGACACAGTACACATCACTGTGGATGTTGGTCATAGAGGATAACGTGTTTACAGTGAGCGGGGCAGCAGCAGTGGCTTTTAAAGGGAGTTTGGGGAGAGTTGGAGTATCACCATGTGGCATGTGTGTGTTAACAAATAATAAAATAACAGTGTCAACATTAAGCGGACACTCATACCAAGACCAACAACAGGATCTAAATGTGAATAACCATAGAAATGTATGAATCCAATATATTTAATGCCACCATTTTGTCCCCAAACATTAGCTTTCCAGTTTATACAAATACACATACTTTGCTATCAGAAACTGCGGAGAAGGTTCTCTTGTCGCTGTAGGCGGTCACTGATGAAAACAATTTATAGCGGTACTGAGTAATACAAACATAAATCTCTACCTTTATGTGTACAAATCCTCATTGGCCAGTTTTATAGTCCAATCCTAAACTTTTACATTTGCCAAATTATGTGAATTACGCGGAGAAACAATAAAATGTGGCAGATCCTCCCTCTCAAGGATCGGAGACAATCCTGGCAGTAAAGTGCTAGGGTATGCCCTCTGATTCCATTGTAAACATCAAAGATCATCACAAACCATGAGCTGTTCTTGGCTAAATCTCACTGCCTGCTTCTCTTATTGACAGACTGGTGCTCTCCCACATTCCTCCTATTCGCAACACACTGGCCAGTGCTTGCCATTCCTTCTGATAAGTCACCGATTTGGGCTAATTGAATTGCAATTATAGCATGAAGTATGGTAATTAAAATAATTCTGTTATGTGCATTTTTTTAACCGGTTTCTTTTTTGAGTCCTTATGGGTTTTACTGGATCTGCTAATATGATCCTTTAAAGGTACATTCACTCACGAAATGCAGATCGTAATATAATAATTATGCAACTAGACATCATGTCTGTCCTTGGAAAACTGCTACCTTCCTCTTCAGCCTGGGTAAGTTCAATTTCAGATATAACTTATCTCCTATCTTGGTCTAAAAATAGACATTATTATATTAAAAAGACCTTCGACATTCTATTTTGACTATAAGACTGAAGACAGTTGACTGCGGTGTCGGTATCCGGACTGGACCCAAAAAGCCTTGGCAAACGCAATCCACTCGGGAAGAGAAGATGGGCTTCGGTCAGACCAGCAAGGTCTGAGGAGCTTCTCCTTTGCAGGGAAGCTGGAGCAAGCCTGGATCAACCAGGAAAGCAGTTTGGTTTCAAAGGTTTGTCTTCAGGAGGCGTACTAGCCAACGGGCTAGCAACCGGGAAGACGCGTGGAGCTGAAATGCAAGAGCAGGCCCCACGCGGCACTCGTGGAGTGTGGAGGGCTGAGCTTTGAGGCAAATGGTGCTCGGGTCTGGGGCTTCTCGTACCCTAATGCACAACTTCGAGTTACCTCAGGAGTCGATGCAGTTAGAAAAATGCAGGATGTCCAGGGTGTCCGGTCCCTCGTCTCTCGTGTCCTCCATGCGTCTCAGCTTTGCTGTGGATCGGAGTCAGAGAAGTCTGAAAGCCCAGTTCCTGTGTCGCTGAGTCTTCGGGTTCCGGCAGGGAGCATCGACAAAGCAGACTGGCAAGTTACTGATGGTGCCTATTTGCACAGGGTGGTCATTCCTTGACCACAAGGGAGATGTCTTCAGGAGAGCTTGAATCCAGATCCTGGTCATCGTCGACGCCTTCTGGTCCTCGTGGCTTCACCTCTTCACTTGAGATCATCGCAACATCGCCTGGTTCCGTACTGGTTCTTTCCTGGTCACTGGCTAGTGACCCAGACTCTGTCCCCTCTGCTTTCAGGTTCTTCACATCTTCGATCCACCCTTGGATCCACCCGGACACTCTTCCTCTGGCCGCCTGCAGCACTTCTTTGCAGATCTCCATTGAAAGCATCGACGAAACCCGACACCAAAAGGCACCTATGCACCCGGCTTCCCTGGGTGAGGTAACACGAGTACTCCGGTGCTCCCGTGGGTCTTGACTCTTAAAGTGCCCTGGTCTAAAGGGGTTTTGTCGTAGTACATCCGGAAGTGCCCTTAAACAGTAACTTTGTAACTTTTACGTTCTCCATTATAAGTCAATGTTAACTGTGTTCAGACACTGAACGCGTCTCCCGCGGGCCTCCTACTTCCTAACCTTTGGTTGTTTAGTGTAGCCCCAGCGATTCCCTAGGCCGTAGGCCTACTCACTGTTTCTGTCGTGGTTCTTATACCACTTACTTAGTATATGCTTTGTGAGGCCCCTAGGGCATAACTGTATTTGTACAACTTATCGTATGCTAATTGAGTAACTTGTGATGTACTTTTACCTCTGACCTCATAAAGAGTGCAGAGGGGTTGTGTTAGAAATAAATACATATATATTTTATATATATACCTTGTGTGGTGTCCTTTCAGTTGGTATTCAAGGGATTATAATTGGTAAAACAGCTTGCTTCACTTGCTCTCTGAAGTCTTAGCCTAAGACTGCTGGTCCATGCTACCACTAGGATAGCTTGTCTATGAGGTTGACTTTACAACCACCATCAATAAGGGTCGTTTAGACTGGTGCAAGGTGCCCACTAGAATAGTGGACATCATATGCCAGGCTAACTTCTCACAATGCGCACTATATCCGAAAGGAGGAGTCACCTACCTTGTGACTGCAAAGACTTCTTCAAACAAAAACAAAGTGCAAACATCCAGACCCAACACTAGATGGCGATCTATGCTAAAGCATATGATCTACAGCTCATACGCCTAAAACATTTGATTCCTTGCCATACAAGGGAGCCAAAGATGAAATATTCAAGGCCACAGAGGTAACAACTGTTGTGTCCCCTTCATGATTTCCTCGCCTCTTTTCACATTTCATGATCAAATTTGTACTCACTTCACACTCCATACCAGCCTTTCACCCTTGCTTACCTGTGCTTGCTATTGCGGAAGCTGGCACACATACAAAAGAGGATGCACAGCAGCCCGAGGCAAACTCCCACTATGATGCCAGTCACTGAATGGATGTCGAGGACTTCTAGTCGGTAGAGAGAACAGACAAGGGGAGTGGTTAGAATGGGAAAGTGAGACAAGCGGAACTGCACATTGCCTGGGTAGACTGGCCCTGACTGTGTCAGCCTTGATAGCATTCAAACCCATGACCCATTGTTTGGAACAACCTCTGCTGGGGCACTCACCCTACTGAGTTACCTAGTTTGATGGCAGTCAGCACAACTCTTTATTTTCACTAGCTGCACTTACTACATAAGTTGCACATACAGTCTTAATTACTCCTCACTTTTTTGGGGACCACTTCATTTGGAAGCAGACTGGTCAATAGAGAACTTCAGAGGCATGTAATTGGCTCTTTCCCCAGTCATACAGAGGCCCCAGTTTCACTACAGACGAGTCTGCCTCTAATTGAGTGCATGCTCATAATAGTACTCGGTGCCAAATCAGGGGCACAGACTGCCCTTCAAAGGATGGAAATGGAACATCAGTACCTGCAGCCTTGGCCGGCAAAGTTTGGACATCTTTCACAACAGAGAATGGCCCAGTTCCGACACTCGTCTTTGCTCCCATCTTGAAGAAGTACCTTGTTCCACTCTCAAGGCCCCGGATCTCTGTCCTTGAAATATTTCCTGTTTAAAATCAAATGTGAAAAAAAAACCACATTTTCAGGTGTGCAAAGTATCTTAAGGAAAAAGGATGGGAAAGTCAAATTTCTATACAGCCTTGAAATGCATGGACATAAGGAAATCTGGGATGAACAGTGATTGACTACAAGCTTGAAAAATAATGCATCTGCGGTCTGTCAGGTCAAATAAAAATGAGGGTTCAGGAATGTGTGATGGAGCTCAAGTTGCAGGAGCTTACTGTCAGGCACAGGAAGACAATGGTGCAACAAAAGTCAAATTACATGGGTATGGTGTAACAAAAGACGATTCGCATGGAAAAGATGCAACAAAAACCAACACGCATGGGGATGTGTGACAACTCACATAATCATATGGAAGTGCTGAACAATTCTGAAAAGATTTTTGACACTTTCAGCAGGACGTAAACCAGGGTTCTTTTCAAGAGTTCTATTCAAATGTACCTTCTTTGGTCAACTGTGTCCACATATGGTCGGGCTGGGTGCTGTTTGCTACATACAGGATAATGTACTCAACGATGACACCGTTAGGCTCGATGGGGGGCCGCCACACCACCCTGACAGCATATGAGCTGATTGGGTTCACTTGGAGTTCCATGGGTGGAGATGATGGCCCTATAGGAATAAATAAAGATGAGGCATCGTACTGAATTTGAATTAATATCTATATTTTGACTTCATTTAGGAACTACCCCATCAAGCCATTTCTTCAGTGCCAGGTAAAGCTCTTGGAAAGTTTCACTTTTATGGTTTAAATCTCTTTATTAGCATATCAAACATAACAAGGGGAACAGGACGTCCCACTCCTTCAAGACAGCGCGGTACAGACTCTCAAGCCAGCGAATATAATCTTACCAAGTAATTGCTAGGAGCTGGTCAACAAGGTAGTCCACATACAACATGGAAAGTTAAACAACCAACCCCCCCCCCCTGTCCACAAATCATAAGAAGAACGAAAATATAAGGGATAAAAGATTTAGTGTGGTTTGGGTGCCCGCAAGCGTTTGGAGACATGCTGCTCAGGGATTGGCGTGTCCGCCAAGCGAAGGAGTCGCAGGTAGCTGGGGCAGCTCAGTTCCCGAAATTCCCCAGTGAGCAAAGTTAAAAAGGGTCGCCACAACTCAGGAAATTCCTCTCCTCTGCCCGCCAGAGTGAGGGATAACTTCTCCATGCCTAGCACCAGCCATAATCTGTGTAACCAACCCGAGTGAGGGGGGTGCTTGAGGGGATCGCCAATGTGCTAATATGTTCTGTGTGGCCGCCCCTAGGGCGATGGCAATAAGACGGCCCCGCCTACATTTCAGGGGGTACATTAGTGGATTGGGCAGCCCTAGGAGTATATATGCCGGGAAGCATGGGAGTTGGGTGTCTAGATGGGAGTCAATGTCGTCAAGGATTGTAGTCCAGTAAGAATGAAGCCGATCACAGCTCCAGAGTAGGTGCTCTAGGGTGCCTAGTTCCCCGCATCCCCTCCAACAGTGGTCACTAATGCGTGAGTCGAATCGGTGAAGGCGCTCTGGTGTATGATACCAATAGGTGGCGATTTTGGTCAGCGTTTCAGTAAGGCCTGCATGATAGGCTGAGCGTTGGGCCCTATAATATATGCCACTCCATTCCTTGTGAGAGAGTGCCCTCCCCAATTCCCGCTCCCACCGTGCCTTGCCGGCGTTATAGGTGTAAGTGGTCGCTGCAAAGAGATGCCTATATAGGTCGGAGACTAGCTTTTTATCAGAGGAGCGAGGAACCAGCCACTTCTCATAAGGGGTGAGGTATCGTTGCGCTCCAGGCCTAACCTGGGGTTGAAGTGCCCAGTGTCGCACCTGCAGATAAGGCAACCTGTCCCCCCTCAGAAACGCCATATTCCTCTAATTTGCGGGAACGGGAGAATGCCATCGAGGTTAAATAGGTGCCCCAGAAACCGTCAAGAAGAGAGCCGCCAGTTCGCAAATGCTTTAGGGTCCAGTCCTGGGGTGAAATCAGGATTGTTGAACAGTGAGGTCAATGGGGAAGGAAAGGACGTCAACTCGTGCTTGGTGGCGGTGCGGTCCCAGGCCTCTAAAATAGTGCCTGTGATGTAAGATGCATACAGGTTGGGCGGCCGGTGATGTCTCAAGAGGAAGGGGATCCCTTGTAAAGGCATACCCGCCACTGCCTGGACCTGAAACAGCCAGTGCTTTTCCGACTCCAAACGGTGCCACTCCACCAGGTAGCGAATCTGCGCCGTGTAGAATTAAAGTTGCAAATCAGGCACCCCAACTCCACCGTGTTCCGGAGGGAGGACTGCAATGGCCTGCTTGAAGCGCGGTTTACGGACTTGCCAGATAAAACGTGCCAACTCGGACTGGGTCTGTTAGATCCAGCCCGCTGGTGGGCGTAAGGGAAGGGCCTGGAACAAGTACAGAATCTGGGGGAGGAGCGAGATTTTAATAGCTGAGATCCTCCCCAGCCAGGAGAGGTAATGGTGATTCCATCTCTGGAGTGCCCTGCGGATTTGCGTGCGGAGCTTGCTGTAGTTCGCAGCGACGGTGGCAGGGATGGTGGGGCCCAAAAGTACCCCCAAATATGGAACCGTGGAGTCGGACCACTGAACAAGATACTCCTCCTGGACATAGGCAAGAGTCGTATCGGACAGGGAGATGTTGAGAGCGATCGATTTATCGGCATTGATCTTGAACCCGGATGCTTGGGGGAAGCAGTGCAATTCAATAAATAGAGCTCGAAGTGATTGGACGGGGTCGGTAAGGGAGAGCAAAATATCATCTGCGTATAAGCTAATCTAGTGAATATCCCTCCTGAATTTAATCCCTGCAATGAGAGTGTGGTGTCTAATTCTCTGGGCTAGCAGCTCCATGTACAGTGCAAATAAGATGAGGGAAAGAGGGCACATCTGTCGGGTCCCCCTACCGATAGGGAGACGGGAAGATGTGTGGCCATTGACGCACACTGTGGCGTTAGGTAAACGATAGCAATTAATTAGGCGGGTGCGCAGAATTTCCCCAAGGCCGAACTGATGTAAGACTTGCTCCAGATAAGGCCAATGGACCCTATCAAAAGCCTTCTCTGCGTCTATAGCTAGCAGCAGGCAATCCCGCCGCACACGCGACGCCACTTCTATGAGGTGCAGGACCCTCTTGGTATTATCGCTGGTTTGATGCTGTGTGATGAAGCCGGCCTGATCCGGCTCCACCAGTTGTGTCATATAAGGAGCCAGCCGCCCCACCAAAATGCTTGTGTACAGTTAGATGTCGATATTAAGAAGAGAAATCGGCCGGTATGCGCTACAACTGGTTGCATCTTTCCTGGGCTTCGGAATAACAGTTATCGAAGCTTCTAGCATCTCTTCTGGGATAGCCCAGGGTTGAGCGAAGGAATTAAAAGATCCCGAAGCAGCGGAGCCAAAAGGTGGCAGAAAGTTTTATAAAAGGCTGCCAAGTAGCCATCCGGGCCAGGAGATTTCCCTAACTTGAGGCGCAAAATGGCTGTGATGATCTCCTCCAGTCCGATCTCCCTGTCTAAGAGTGCCGCCCGAGCGGGATTTAGTGAGGGAAGCTGTGCCCCTTCCAGGTATTCCAGGCCATAATGCACATCGAGGGAATCGCCCGCGTAGAGTGTGGCATAAAAGGCATGGAAGGCCTCTGCTATGGCTGTGTCGTCCGATACTAGGTCACCCTTCGCCAAACGAATGACCTGCACCCCTTGCCTCTGACGTTGTTCACGGAGCTTATGGCTTAGGAGGCGACCACATCTGTCTCCCCCGGTATAGTAAGCGTGGCGTAGGCGGAGAGTAGCGTATTCTGCCTTGTCTTGATCTAGTGCGGCTAGTTGTTTCCCCACCGTGCACAGTTGGCGCCATGCCCTGGCTGCCCCCGTGCGCTGGTGCATCTGCTCCAGCTCGGCTACCCGCTGTGTTAGTTTTGATTGTTTCAGCGCCCGCTCTTTGTTGTTGGCGGCGAAAATGGCGATAAATTTGCCCCGCAAAACAGCTTTGAGGGCCGACCATTGCGTTGCCATAGAGGTCACAAGTGTTCGCATTATGGGCTAGAAACTGCGTGATGGCCATTTTAATTTGGTCCACAGTAGTTGGCTGATGTAAAAGGGAGACGCGATAGCTCCAATGCCGCTGTGGTGCAGGGGCAGGGGAGAGCAGAAAGGTGGCAACGACTGGGGAATGATACAACAATGACGCAGGGAGAAGGTCGGCTTTCGTTGCTAGTGTCACTAGCGGTGAGGAGCATAGGAAGTAGTCCAGCCTAGAATAAGTCTTATGGGCCCCTGAGTAATAGGTGTAGGACCTGCTATGGGGGTGGATGTGTCTCCACAGGCCAACAAGGCCTAAGTCCCGGAGGTGTGCCAGACCTGACTTAGAGAGAGCCCCTCCTTGACCCATTCGTTGGCAGGAGCAGTCGGTCAGATTGTGGAAAACAAGATTAAGGTCACTCCCCAGGAGTATGTGTCTTTCATAGTTAGCTCTGGTGGCCATTAGTGCTTTATGGAGGAAGCCATCCTGACCCTCGTTAGGGGCATACACTGAACCCACAACAATGGATTGACCCGCCACCAGGAATCGATACGTAAGTAGGCGTCTCTTGATCTCCACCTCCCGCTGGACCACCTTGCCCCGGAATGATCGGGAAACCAGTATCGCCACCCTGGCGGACTTAGTAGAAAGGGAGGAGAAGAGCTGATTAGGGAAAGCTCAGGACTTCATCCGGTGTGGGTCTTTATATAACAGATGAGTCTACTGCAGAAGGCAGATGTCTGCTGCAGAGTGCTCCAAAAGGGACAGCACCGCTCGCCGTTTGAAGGGATTATTCAGGCCCCGAAAATTGAGTGTTAAAATCTTAAGCCTCAGGTGCGTCATCTAGAGTCTGGGATATGGCCATTTAGCTCTGGGTGCCACCCGCGGGCTGGATGCCAAAAGGAGGAGAGACGACAGCGTCTCAAGGTAGAGTGCTCTAACGGAAAAGAAAAGTGTGGACAGGGGAACCCACCCCACCAACTACTAAAGGAAGAAACCCAAAAAGTGACCAATAACCCTACCGCCCAAATACCCCCTGGACCCACCCTCAACCCCGCATAGATTACAACAGATCCTGGAAACAAAGACCCGATTCTGAAAAGGAGGAGGATCCCAAAACCCAGCCCAGTATGTACCCCCCCACACTAACCGCAACATCCCAGAAACAGAAAAGGTCCCCATGTAAAGTCTGTCGCCCTAGGGCGACCAGTAGAAACAACCAAGTTGGGAACATGGTCCATCAGCAGAAAAGAAAAAGGAAAAAACCCCACCGCCAACCGCCGACCCAGCCCTGCATAGATGCTTCAGCAGAAAGCCAGAGATGCATCTCTGCCAAATTCTCACGTGCCCTCTGAGTTCTTGTCTAAGAGGGCCACCGTTGCAGTCACCAGGGCATCTTGTTGACTCTGCACTATTTCGGAAGCAGGTGGCTTCCGGTGACGTCGCTTCCTGGTTTGTCGCTGCCAGCCAGATGAGGATGTCATGGATTTCATGCTCGCATCTTCAGTGGCCTCTTCGGCGCTCGGGGGCGTCAAGCCCAACAGACGATAGGCGTCCTCCAGCGAGCGAAGCTGGTGGATTTAATTGTTGAGTCGGAAGATGAGGCGAAAGTTGTGTCCCCAGGAATAGGATATCCCCTGCTGTCTCAAGTGATCAGTCACAGGTCGGAACTGCTTGCGCCTCTGTAGTGTAATTAACTCTAAATCTTGGTATAGTACCGGTGAGTGGCCCTGGAAGGAGATTGGGTGAAAGGCTCTCGCTTTAGAAAGAATGAGTTCCTTTGTATTGAAGTCCTGCACGCAGACCTAGATATCCGCAGGTGGAGCCTGGGGGCCACCGGGCAGGCACACTCTGTGCGCCCGGTCTAAGACGACTTTTGCTGAGTGAGAGTCACCCAAGATGTGCCGGAAAAGACCAGAGGTATCGTCAGTGGGCTTCACCCCTCGAATGCGAATGTTATGCCTTCGGGACCGATTTTCAATATCTTCTAAGTGTAGCTGCATGTCCATATTCTGATCTTGAAGCCAGATGACTTCCTACTGGATGGTTGACAGGTCCGCCACAGTGGTGTCACTGTTCTCCTCGAGTGTGGCTACCCGTTCACCGATGGAGTCCACCTCTGGGCGTACTTCCTTGAACTCCGAGGCAAATTCGTTTTTCACCATATGGAATTCCCCGCGCAAGGTGAGGAAAAGCGACTCCAAAAAGGCCTTTGTTAAAGGTTCGTCCCCAGAGGCAGCTGGCGGTTTGGATGTCGCTGTTTCTGAGCCCGCCGTAGCCATGTCTGGCATGGACTGAGCGCGGCCGAAGATGTCTTCAAGGTTTTCACCTTCACGCCTTGTACATGCTCCTGTATGGCTCACAATATCTGGGCAGGCGGACTGAATCATCCAGCCGGGCCTAGGATCACCCACGGGGCACCCACCTGTAGAAGCGCTCCCCCGACGATGGAGGCACAGAGAGAGGTGTGGAGAAAGGTGCTGGAATGTGCGAAGAAGCGCCAGAAGCTGGTCCCAATGCTATCGCCCCCTAGGGCGGGCGTAGGGGTGCAAGGACCGTCGATGTAAGTCCGAAAAACCGGCTAGGGCAGCACTCCCGAGTAATGTGAGGCCTCCATAATCCGGGGCCGGTACAGCAGAGGGCAGTATGTGAGCCCAAGTCTAGGCGAACCGGTCCCCTCCACTCCGACTCCGGCCAGATCCCAGCGTTCGAGGTGCCACGAA
The DNA here is from genome assembly GCF_964263255.1 of Lissotriton vulgaris. Lineage (NCBI taxonomy): Eukaryota > Metazoa > Chordata > Amphibia > Caudata > Salamandridae > Lissotriton > Lissotriton vulgaris. The sequence goes on along the minus strand of NC_141687.1, from coordinate 1,852,944,630 downwards.
GCCAAGGTCTTTAGTCTCGCGCCAGGCCTGCAGGTGCTGCGCGTCTCTCGTCCTCCCTACCCCGAGCCGGGGATCTATGCGACATGGCCCTCCGTTATCGAGGGCCGGCAGCAGAACTCAACCAGTGCTCAGGGGGCCGCAGGAAGGCCCCTCTCCAGGCCGTAAACGTCGCTGAGGAGACCCGGGCTGAAGCCACTCGCGCCTGTCGCTGAGTGTAGCAAAACGTCTCTGAAGCTGTCCTCCACTAGCTAGTCACCCCCCGCTGTTCCGCGGGCAGAGAGGCGATGGTATGAAGCTCCCCTGTAGCCCCCACCAGGCCGGGGATCTGCGTGCCTTACGGCATCAGGCCCGCACGCAGCACTCAGCCCAGGTCCGGCCGGGGGGCCGCCCGCAGAATCAGCAGGCAGAACCTCTTGTGGACCCCCAGGTGCGGCCCACGTGTCGCCCAGCCAGACCCCAAGGGTAAAGGCCCAGGCAGAAAGAGCCCCACCCGGGAAACAGTGCTGGCCACAGCGGGCGCACCCCACCACCGGGCCCCCTCACAGCCCACAAGCGATCTCAGAGGCCCTGGTGCTTTCGCAAGGAGCCACCGCCTCCACCATCCACAGGGCCGGCCAGGGCGCACGCAAGGCCGGTGCTCGAGTTAGCCCGGCATACCGGGCAAGGCCGTAGTTCTCTACGTACGGTCCACTCAGCGCGGCAACAGCATCAGCTCGGGGTCGCTTCTCCACCTCTCAGGTGCCCGGCCAGATGGAGGTCCCGGGGCAAGAGTAGGCAGGCAGCCAGGAAGGGGTTAGCTGGCCACGGTGTCCGCCGAACGGCACAGCGTTGTCGGAGCAGCCCGGCAATGGCGGGCGGGTGCACTCACTGTGTCCCGCATTCCTAGCGCCGCCAAAAGTCCGGCCGGGGGCCGAAAATGATTCGCTGAGCACCTCGGGGGCTCACCGCACCGAACCTCACGCCAGGCAAGTCCCAGGGGAGCCGTGCTGCGATGTGCTAGGCGAGCGGTATGCAGGAGAGGAAGAATTAGCGTCCTACCACGCCGCCATCTTGACCACGCCCCGAAAGTTTCACTTTTATATTAAAGGCATCAAGAATTGCAATGTTCAGCAGAAAAATACATACCCTATGATCGATATACACAGGCCGACTGAAGCCTGTTATGAGATATTTCTACCCAGAATACGGCAACCTGTAGACACTGAAAAGCGCCTCTCAAATCCCAAGCCAGTTTCACCAGGGTCATATTAGCATGACAATGTCTCGTTTCAACTGCATATTATAAAAGTTTTTTTCATGCATTCGACTTTACCATAGAAACTGGCTCCAAAGAGTTATATTTCTGACAGACATTTTATAAGTGACTGGTTGTTTTCTTCCTGGAATTGTATCCATTGAGAACAGAGTAACTGCAATCCAGGTAAGTACAAGCAGTGAAGAAATTGCTTGGGGGCGAAGAGATTAGAAGCTTTATGTGGGTGGCCCCAAGAAGGCAAGTCCCACAGTCTGAAATGTCAGTTTTCTTCAGTGGGAATTCTCACAGGAAAATGCAATCCAAGTACTTGTTTCTAATGCGTCCAAAACGATCCCTTGAACAAATGAGAAACATTTCATCATAGGTGCAGGAACAACTTTCAGAGGGAGGGTGCTGCTATCTATGTTGCGTTAATTAAGGCGTAGGGTTTGTGAAAAATCCAAGTGTCACACAAACGACAAGTCTAGCAAATGAGCAATGCTCATTTACCATGAGGGTGATAAGGGTGTAGTATATAGACGGTGGTGCATTGTAGAGCAGACTGTCGCAAATATATTACTGAAGTACGGAGTGGTGACACAGTATCATTTACACTGTGATTTACAGACAGCACATTTGTCATTGTAACAGCCACCAAATTTGCCCATACAAGCAGTTTTTCTGATAAAAGTGCACAGTGCTCCAATGAGTGGAAATTGGGTATCGGCAAATTTTTGTCCTGTGCGCATCACCATGTAAAGTTCATGATCTTTTTAAACCTATTAAAATCTTTGTTTCCATTATACTTCATAATTACAAAAAATCGGCTTAATTTATGCTTTCATATCTGCTAATATACTTTGAAATATTTGAACGGCTCATTTACAGATATTTAAATTGTTATTTAGAAATGTGACATCCTACAGCCTTTCCTTTCACACTCCATGTACCGAGGTATTCTCACATAGTACACGTTACAAAACTCTCCTGATTTGTAGCCAGAGAAAGAAACGCAAACACAAATCTACATGTTGAAAGAATAAACAACAATTTGTAAGAAGATATAACCTGACATTTGACCTCTATCATTAAACGCATAGCAAAGCTGACAAGATACAACAAAGCGCATTGCCATTTTTAGAGTTCATTCACCTTGTGAACTCCAGCATGGTTATTTGGGGGTTGCTGCAGCCCCCCTTGCACCCCTATTTCCACTGCCTATAGTTTTCATCTGTTTCTCTAAGTAAAGAATATCTCTTTTAGCTTCCCCACCAAATTGAATGCAGAGGAGAAATATATAATCAAAAATGTTGTTGACATCCAATGTATCTTCAAATAGAAAATACAAATTAGTTAACCCTACATTTTCATTCTTAATTGTTAATCAAAATGATGTTGCCACTGTGAAATGAATGTTATAATACAACTGTTGCTGCTTCAGATAAATGGAAGATACACTGAACTGTTTTGGGCTGAAACATTTACTTTAGGAATTCCTACAAGGTATTTTTAAAATAGGTGGGAAAGTTTCTATCCTTACCAGGCACCGGATCAGTCAAACCAACCAAGTACTCACCACCATCCACAGCTCCCGTGCTCTGCCCCCGCCATGGGCATGTGAGCGCAGAACCCTACAAGCCGCGATTAAATCTACACATGCCATATTACTCACTATCTGGAAGGGTGACCTGCTCCACAACGCTGCTGAAGGGCCCGTCAACGCCAAGCCCATTTGACTGCACCGCAAACTCGTACTTTGTGTAAGGCTTCAATCCGCTGATCAGGATACCTTCTGCCGTGCTGCAGAATGAAAAACAAAACAAATGTTTGCAGTTTGATGAGTCAGGGTCACTGCTAGGAATGGAGGTTTCTAAACTTTCATGTTTTAAGTAAATACACAAGAAGTCCAAACTGGCTTTGCGTATGCATTCATTTCACAAACTGTTGTTGTGAGCAGGCAACAGCATGAGAAATTAAGCTAACTTTCTAGTGCAAAGGTGTATTTCACTATTATCCACAGGATGATTTCCAGTTTGTGAAACTTGTTAGAATTCTATCACAACACAGAGGAGCTGGGGGCACATCAATGTGTGTTGCGATAAGTTGGAAGCATGTGGCACAACTGTAGGTGCACAGGAACAGTGTGACGAGCCTGTGTTCGACAACAAGCATATGCTTCAGGAACCAAGCAGTGCAGTCTAGGGCCTTACTGGAAGCAGGCAATTGGTGATAATCTCATTTCTGCTCATGGTCTGGCACCCACAGGTTCCAGACCTATATCCAGGCTCTGTGCAATGCTACATATACCATGTTCGCCCTGGTTGGTCTTCCCAGTCTATTAGAGGCGATAAGAAGGGTTGTATACGCAGCATGGCCGTCTTTAAGTAGCATTTTGACACAATTTAGTGGCGATGAGGAAGAGAAAGGAGGTGAGCTCATGACCCTACCACAAGCCCCTGTTCTCAGTGCTGCATTACTTGCTGTTGCAAAATCTCTTTTCTGCCTCCTGCACATAGGTTTGCCTGTATCAGAATTCCATAATCAGAAATCCATGTGCCAGGTTGTCATTAACTATTCCTCCTCCCTGTTCTCTTTAACAGTCTGGTGCAGCTTCTGTTTGTTGATTCCCAGGGTAACACTGAGGCATCTCAGCCAAGTGCTGTTTGTTGTTTTGTGATAGTGCAAAGTATCACTGATGCTACAGTATAGGAACAACAATCGTCATTCCCAGTGATGGTATCTGCAAAATGATGTTGTCAAACACAAGTCCTTCCATTCCAAACAGCAGTAGCCATAGTGATCAAACATGGAACGCCATATGGATGTTTTTTTTTACAGGAAATATCCTGTGATAGCTTTGCAGAAACAGACCTACATGAGGGACAATCTGAATAGGCAGGATAGTTGCTCTTAAGTTTGACAAGGAGAGCCCTGGGCTTGATAGTTTTGTGAAGGCTTCTGGCCAGATTCATTTGAGCAAACGAAAACACAAATAAAAGATATAGTGCTTGAAAAGCTCAGTACTTATTAATAAAAGTGTTTAACTAGTTATACAGTACCCACTGATCTACTGGGTAGGAGATGTTTTTTCTAATTCGAACCCCGGACAAATGTTTCTGTTTAAAATAGAGACTTCTACTAGAAAAATATCAGACTCAAAGCATATTTAAGGCATATACTTGATAAATAATAAAACATTTTATAGAGCTATCCCAGTACGTGTAACACCAAGCACAATGCCTGCATTCTAGAATGCGATACAACCCAAGTTACACAAAATTGAAGAGGGCAAAGGAAATTGACAGTTTTTGTTGTATTTCCTTACTGCTTCAAGATGTTCTCCAAATCTGAAACGAAACATTTTAAGTAAGCTCTTGATCATGTTGAAAATCGAATATGCTACTTACCAGTATGAATCTGTTCTTGGCATGAAGGGCTGCTGACATTCATATCTTTGCATAGATGGCCGCCTAGTGTTGGGTCCGGATGATCGCACATTGTTGTCCTGGAAGAGTCTTCGAAGTATCACGAGATAGGTGGCTCCTCCCCTGGACTACAGTGCGCATGGGCATCGACTCCATCTTCAGATTGTTTTTAGCCATTGTGGCAAAGATGGAGTGAAACTATGTGAATGATGACCATGCTAGAAGTATGTGTGAATGCTGCAGCCGCTACAGGCGCCGGGGAGGAGGGCGGGCGATATGAATGTTAGCAGCCCTACATGCCAAGAACAGATGCATACTGGTAAGTAGCATATTCGGTTCGAGGCATGTGGGCTGCTGAATTCATATCTATGCATAGAATACATAGCAGTCCCTCCACAGTACCGTCGGCCCAACAGCGGTGGAAGCGAGGTGGCATTAGAGGGCTGGGTGAGGCAGAAGGCTGGGTGAGGCCCCCCCCCCCCGCTCCTCGGCAGAAGGGGGCTGGTGTGCCAGTGAAGCGATCAGCTCACACATCAGACGCAGCACACTAACGGGATCAGGAGGGAAGTTTGTTGAGTGGAGCCAGCTATCGGAGGCTGGAGAGACAGTGTAATCGGAGGGCTATGAGAGAGACCCCCCTCCAGCCCTACATACAGCCCTATATACAACTCGATTAAAGATGGCAACAGCAACCTGACAATCTCTGCTGGCTGGTATATAAGGTATTTACTTCTCCCCAACCGCCTACTCACATCCTAAACTATCCCCTTTGTTCAAAATGGCTAGGGCCATAAAACTGTCGTAATAAATCCCATCGAGGCCCCTGATGTCCACGAGGCTCTTCAGCTCAACTCCTCCACACATGTCCACCAGAAGTAGAGATAAGCCTCCCTCCCAGCATGCTACGAGCAGTGCTTGCTCCAACGGAATGTGAAACTGCCCTTCCCTGTGCTTAAAGTAATAGCAGCAGACAGAGGACTAACTTCTCTATCTCCCCCAGCGGTTCGGCCATCTTGGTCTGTCTATCCCTGGCGACCTTCATGGACTAGTCATACCTCACGATCAAATGTCCACCTTACTACAGTGGTACTTTATGTATATGCCTATTTGTATCTTGCACACTTCACTTTTTAGTCAACTGTAATGCACCAAAGCTACCTCATATACTTGCATCATATGTTTACACGGAAGATTATGATAGGGTGTTCGCCTTTTACGGTGTCACTATATGTCTATATTCCTAATGGTATACTGCACATCCCACTTTCTCTGCACCTTTATACACCAATTGCTACCTCATATATTTTGGCTGCTCACTAGTGTCACTATAGGTCACATATAATTTCTTTGGTCGCAAATGTATGTTACTACTGATTAATATACCTCATTTATTTTTTGGCTGCAACTGTATGTTTCTACTGATTCATATACCTCACTTATTTTTGACTACGCTCACTAGTGTCACTATAGGTCACATATAATTTTTTTGGTCGCAAATGTATGTTACTACTGATTAATATACCTCATTTATTTTTTGGCTGCAACTGTATGTTACTACTGATTCATATACCTCACTTATTTTTGACTACGCACTATTGTGATATAGCATATAACTTTGTCGCAACTCTATCTTGCTCTATCTTGTATGTTACTGCTGATTCATATACCTCACTTATTTTTGACTACGCACTATTGTTATATAGCATATAACTTTGTTGCAACTCTATCTTGCTACTGTTTCATGCACCTCATTTATTCTGAAGCACCCATTTTTGTCTTCTCACTTTTGTCACTTTTGATTCAGGCGTTTTACTATCTGCATCAGTATTTCAGTCCAGCACATCATCAGTATTATACCTATATTTTATGCTGTACATGTTTGTTACCCACTACGACTTCACTGTAATGCACCGAATAATTGCTTTTATTGACCTGCTACAGTTATATAACCTGCTCCCATTCCAAGTGTCCATACCTTGTTGCACCAACTACTACCTCATACACTCTGGCTGCTCATTAATGCCACTGTTGTTATAGGCAATGGGTTATTAGTGCATGTGATTGTACTCTGCCCCCGTATATCATTATTGTACACCCTACATCTGTGCAACCCGCACCCACTACAGATCCTACCCCTGTTTGCATTGACTACTACAGCATACACTTTGGCTGCCCACTAGTGGTACTTCAGTCCATGCAACCGGCGATTACTGGGCACCCTCCCACACCTACCTACTCCATCACCCCAACATGGAGCTCATCGGCAAGCACACATACAGAATCAACTACCCACCCGCACTCAGCAAAAAAGCAGCTAAACGTTTTAAACACAACTTACTGAGGTCCCACCCTGAAGTACCCTTTGCAGACACCTACCACTCACCGGTCAATGGTGCAGTAAACATTGATATCATCTTCCACACCGCACGCAGTGCTCTATGGAGAAAAACGTTCCTCTCTTTACTCACCGTATCCATTACCAGGAAATCCGCTCATGGCCAAACACTCTCCATCACACCATCCCAACTCTTCCCAGGCAGAACCTCCATCACTATCTATAACAACGGGATTGTCCTAATCCAATCCACAGACAGGAACCTGGAACTACTTGACAACCTGTTCCCAACTTTCGTACAGCACCTCTCCAATCCACGGACCCCACTTAGTCCACTCACCCTTAACCCAACTCAGTCCCTAAACGACACGCACCTCTCCTCCACCACCGGCACCGCCGTCAACCACCCACCTATTGCATCCACTTCACACTCATCGATCACAGACTTAGATCTCTCCCCGACACACACCAGCCGTACCCCCCCCCCCCGTCCCATCAATACCCGGACTTCCTTTCATACCACTCCCATTCCTCTATCCCCTGACAACACAGCTCCCAACAACAACGCCTCTAACCTACCTCAGCCCCAAATGAACGCACGCCTCTCCCCTACCACCGGCACCTTAGTCATACACCCACCTACGGTTATTACCCCACACCCCTCAATCACAGACACAGTTATGTCACCCACACACACCAACCTTACCCCCTCCCCCCTTTCACCAGCCCACATTCCCATGCTTCTCACCCATGACATCACAGCTCCCACCCACAATCCGCCCAACCACGTTCAGCACCAGACCGACACGCATACAGACAAACCCTACCCCTTATTCCCCCCCACTCTCAGCCCCCACTTCCACCCATCAACCAACCACACCGAGCACGCCTCTATCACTTCAACTCCGACTTCACAAAAAAGAACATACAATCACATTTCCCCTCCCGTTCTCACCCCCCAATACCCTACATGCGCCCCCATCACCACTTATTCACGCCCATCCTCCACCATGCACTCTGCAACAACCACCAATACCCTCCCCCATACTATGTCATCCTACCACGACCTTCCAATACCCACTACCAACACGAATCCCACACTAGACTACGTTATGGCCTCCCTCCTCCAGCTCAAAGAGGACATTCACATCATCAAACAACTACTCGGCACGCATTCCAGACACTCCTCACCCACCACCCTCCTCAAGCTCAAACAAGACATGCACATCATCAAACAACTACTCTGCGCACATCCCAGACACCCCGCACCCGCCTACACCAGCACCACCCTTCCCAACAGGACCTCCACCTGGTCGGCTGACTCGTGCACTCAACGCCCCCCGCACTGGACCTCAATCCCTGTTCGCAATCGGGAAAACCGTCCCCATCGCTCCTGCAACACACTATCGGACCTCGACACAGTTACCCTCCTCCGCTCCTACGACCCAGCTCCCCTTAACAACACACTCTCCACACTCCGCGCCATTCCAACGATTCTTCCAAATCCCCTTAGACCCCCCACGCAAACCAACAGAATGTCTATCCTTAGTAACCTGAGAAAAGTCCCCCTTTCTCTAGAACCCCCTTCCACCCTCGACACACCCCGTCTCAAATGCACCCTCCTCAACTGCAGGTCGGCCTCTAGGCACTCCTCTGCAATCGCTGATCTCATCTCATCACTGGACCTTGACCTAATCATCATGACTGAAACCTGGTTAACTGAATCCTCTACACCCATACTGGACATACTGGTTCCCCCCAACTACCACATCACCAGACTAGACCGGGTTGGTCAAAAAGGTGGGGGAATCGCATGTATACACAGGAGTAACCTCTCTGTCTTGAAAGTAACCTCTCCCTCCCTAACCTCCTGTGAATACATTTGCCTAGATATTATCAGTGAGGGCAAACCGATGTGCTCTCTACACGGCATCTACCACCCACCTGGAGACAACTTTGCCTTCTCGCAACAAATCATGGATTTGATCACTACCAATTCAGGGCGACAACACACACAAATATACCTTGGTGACTTCAACCTTCACTGGAACGATCAGAATGACGCAGTGGTAAATAGCCTAAAAAACTTCCTCGACGCCCTTGACCTCACCCAAATATTCAACAGTCCGACTCACAAGAAAGGCTCCATCATCGACCTTATCATCTCTAAAGAGGACTCTATCCAACTCGAATCTATCCAACCCTGTGACTGGTCAGATCATCACATTGTCACGTTCTTCATCAACGAAAAAGTTAAATTTAACCCGGCTCAATCCATCAAGCCCAAAGTCTGGAAAAGGGACCTGAAAAAACTCAACCCAAACTCTCTACCCCCCAACAGCTGCAATATATTACTTCCTCCCACTGGCGTTACGGATGTCCAATCCTTGACGGATCACTACCTCAACGCGATGACCTCCATAGTTAACGAGGCTGCACCTATGCAGCTAAAAAGAGCATCCACAAAGATGTCCAATCCTTGGTACGACGGGAGTCTCAATGACGATAGACGGGCCATGCGAATGGCAGAGCGCACTTGGAGATCAGCCCCCTCCGCACTGCACTTAAAAACGCTGAAGAAAAAGAGAAATGCCTACTTCAGGAAAATAAAACGCTCAAAATCAGATTTCTTCAGCCGCCAGCTCGACCAAGCCAAAAATCGTCCGAGAAAGCTGTTTGAGCTAATCAGAACACAATCCAAGGAACAACCCCAACCTCTCAGCACTCTTGGCGAAGCACCCTCCTGTGAAGACTTCGCTTCTTTCTTTATCCAAAAAACCGACAACATAAAGAACGATCTCCTCATTGATGTAAGTCTCTACCCCAAACCCCTCTGCACAGCACCCACTGAACCTAAAAACAATGCTACATGGTCATCCTTTGCCACCTACTCGGAAGAAGAAATTGGTAGACTACTCAGCACTGTGAAACCAGCCAACCACCTCTCAGACCCCCTTCCTGCCAACGCTGTCAAAGACCTTACCCCGTCGCTCCTCCCACTCTGGACTAAAATTATCAACAGCTCACTTCAACAAGGGACCATCCCCGACTCCCTCAAAGTTGGACAAGTCACACCGCTACTAAAGAAACCTACAGCCGACCCCTCTGATCTAAATAATTACCGTCCCATTACCAATATTCCGACTCTTGCCAAATTGCTGGAAAAATGCGCACAAACTCAATTGACTAGACACATTAATCAGTTTGATCTGCTCAACCCCCATCAATCAGGCTTCAGAGCGGACCACAGTACAGAAACTGCTATGATTCACATAATTGACGATGCCCTCCAAATCTTGGACCAAAACGATACCTGCCTCCTTATCCTTCTGGATCTCTCTTCTGCATTCGACACCGTCAAACATGAGAACTTACTCGAGCTCTTAAACACAAGAATGGGTATATCTGGAACTGTGCTCAAGTGGTTTACGTCCTTTTTACACAACAGAACGCAGAAATTCAAGAGTAACAACTTGATGTCCTCTCCAATACCGGTATCGCTAGGCGTCCCACAAGGATCCTCCCTATCCCCAACTTTGTTTAACCTAGTTATGGAACCTCTCACCACCTTGCTACAGGCATCCAATATTCAATTCCACATGTACGCCGATGACACCCAGCTTTATCTCAAAGTACAATCACCCAAAGACATTATGCTCTTGAACTCAACGATCAGAAGCACTCAATCATGGTTGGCCGCTAATCATCTCAAACTCAATGCTCTTAAAACAGAGTTCCTCTTGATCTCACCCCCTGCGAAGATCACTACCACACAAACCTGGCTTAAACACCTAACCGCACTCAATGTTCACCCCACTATCGTAGACTCAGCAAAATCTCTAGGCATAACACTTGACACCAACCTCAACATGCAGGAACACATCAACAAAGCAACTAAGGGGGCGAACTACCAGATCAATACCCTAAGGAAACTCAAACCCTTCCTTCCAGCCAAAGATTTCCAAACTGCGGTACAAGCGCTAGTCATCCCCCGAATAGATTACGGCAGCATCGCCCTCTGCGGTCTCCCCCTAACTACCACGGCACCCATAAGAGCTTCTCTAAACGCCGCAGCGAGACTCATCACCGGATCAAAAAAGCACTCACACATTTCCCCTGACCTGAGAGCCCTGAACTGGCTGCCTTTTGAAGCCAGAATACATCTGAAAATCGCCTGCATCACGCACAAGGCGGTCCACCTGAGATCACCCGGATATCTCGCCCAGAAGCTGACGATTTCCGGAGGCTCTAGAAACACCAGAGGTACAAACAATCTCTTGCTAAAGCCCCAAAGATTCCGCAAGGAAAAAACGTATAAACGCTCCTTCTCAGGAATGGCACCCAGGATCTGGAACTCACTCCCCACTGAAATCAGGCTCATCTCCTCTACCATACATTTTAAGAAAGAAGTAAAAGCTATCCTCATGGCTAAATACACTTGAATTATTACTGAGGATGATATTACAGACGTTGGACCATTCAGATCTATTGTGCTTTTCTGCATTTTTGTATGACTCGTGTTACTGACCTGTCTAAGTGTTTACGCTATCAATTATTTGTATTTGTTTCATTATTGATGTATTTGGTTTACTATGTTCCCACATGTACCTTCCCCACCCCATTTGTTATTTACTCACACGCTCTTCCTTTGTCTGTAAAGCGCTCTGATATCTGCAAAGATCTTGTTCGCGCTATATAAAACTTTCAAAATAAATAAAATAAATAAATAAATTAACGGCGGCCGCCTGTGCCAGCTGCAGCAGTTTGGAAAAGTGTTTTTAGAACAGCCTGCCCAACAGCTGCCTGCTGTTTGGAGTGCACATCAACACAGTAGTGTTTTGTAAATGTGTGTGTGATAGACCATGTGGCTGCTCTACATATGTCCTCCAAAGGAATATTTCCAAGGAAAGCCATGGAGGCCCCCAACTTCCGGGTGGAGTGGGCCCGCGGTGGAATGGTGAGAGTGCGCTTGGCTTTCTGATAGCAGATCTGAATACATTTAACGATCCACCTGGCTATACCAGCCTTGGAAATGGGGTTGCCTTTGTGTTGTGGCGAAAAGGCAACAAATAGTTGTTTAGTTTTCCGAAAATCTTTGGTCCTATCAATGTAGTACATTAAGGCCCTCTTGACGTCAAGTGTGTGGAGCATCCTCTCCGCAACTGACTCTGGATTTTGGAAGAACACGGGTAGTTCTATAGTCTGGTTGATATGGAACTGAGAAACCACCTTAGGAAGAAACTTAGGGTTAGTGCAAAACACCACCCTGTTGGAATGAATTTAAATAAATGGCTCTTGGATAGTTAGTGCCTGGAGTTCACTAACTCGTCGTAGCGACGTAATCGCTATAAGGAAAGCCACTTTCCATGTCAAGAACTGAATCTCGCATGAATGCAGTGGTTCGAAAGGGGGACCCATCAGCCTGGTGAGGACCACATTTAGGTTCCACTCGGGAGTTGGTGGTGTCCGCGGAGGAATGACTCGTTTGAGTCCTTCCAGAAAGGCTTTAATGGCAGGCACTCTGAAAAGTGAGAGGTGCTGTCTGTTTCGGAGATAAGCAGCCATTGCGGATAGATGTATACGAATGGAAGCATAGGCCAGATTACATTTGTACAGATGTAAGAGATATCAAATGATGTTCTGAATAGATGCATCCAGCGGGTCAATGTAGTGGTCTGCACAATAAATGACAAACCGCTTCCATTTCCCCGCATAGCATGCTCTGGTGGTGGGCTTTCTTGCCTCCCTGATTATGTCCATACAGTCAGGAGGTAAGTTGAGGTAGCCAAACTCTAAGATCTCAGGAGCCAGATCGGCAGGTTGAGCTGTTGCGGATCTGGATGCTGAATGTCGCCATGGCTCTGCGTCAAATGTTTGGTGTGAGGCGCAGCCTTTGATGCGGTACCACAGACAGTTCCAGAAACGTGGTGTACCATGGTTGGCGAGCCCACATTGGAGCAACTAGGATGAGAGTCATCGAGTGCTGCTTCAGCTTGCATGCCACTAGCGGTATTAGAGGTGCTGGGGGAAAAGCGTACGCAAATTTGCCTGACCAGTTCATCCATATCGCATTGCCCTGCAACTGTGGGAACCTGGCGGCAAAGCTTGGGCATTTGGCGTTTTCCTTTGTGGCGAACAGGTCTATCTCTGGATGACCCCACCTTAGGAAGTACGGGTGGAGTATTGATGGATGTATCTCCTACTCGCACATTTGGTGGCTGTACCTGCTGAGCAGGTCCGCCATCTGATTGTCCCTGCCCGGGAGGTGTTCCGCCATGAGGAAGATGTTCCTTTGAATGGCCAACTTCCACATGCTCTGAGCCATATGAGACAACTGTGGAGAGTGTGTACCTCCCTGCTTCTGGATGTAGTACATGGCTGTCATGTTGTCTGTCCGGATCAACACGGCCTTGTTGCACAGATGTACCTTGAATGCTTTCATTGCCATGAAGATAGCCATCAGTTCTAGAACATTGATGTGCATCTTCCTCTGCTGTGGTGTCCATAGTCCCTGCACAGTGTAGTGGAGTACATGAGCTCCTCAACCCTGGAGAGAAGCGTCCGTCGTCAGAATGATCTGTGGCACAGGCTCCTGGAACGGTCGTCCCTTGCAAAGGTTTTGTGGATTCCACCAATGCAGAGAGTTGTATGCACGACCGGTCACCAACACTAGGTCTTTCAACTGTCCGTGAGCCTGAGTCCACTGACGTGCTAAGCACTCCTGAAGCGGACGCATATGTAGTCTCGCGTGCGGGACTATGGAGATGCAGGAGTCCATCATGCCTATCAACTGCATGAACACTTGTGCTGGAAGCGAGTGTTGAGGTCTGAATTTCTGTATCAGCGATTGAATGCTGCTGACCCTCACTGAATTCGGCTGTGCTGTGGCTGCCAGAGCGTTTATCGTCGCCCCCAGATACTGCCGTATGTGGGCGGGTTGCAGGTGGGACTTTGGGTAATTCAGTGAGAATCCCAGATCGTGAAGAAGGTGAATGGTGTGGGACATGTGGGCGGCACACTGCTGGGCTGACTTTGCCTGAATGAGCCAGTTGTCCAGATAAGGGTAGACGTGAATGTTTTGTCTCCTGAGGTGTGCCGCCACCGTCGCCTGGCACTTTGTAAACACCCTGGGTGCCGTGGTGACTCCGAAGGGTAGAACCTTGAACTGGTAATGTTGGTTTTGGATGGTGAACCGGAGGTATTTTTTGTGTGACGGGTGCAGCGGAATATGAAAATACGCATCTTTTAGATCTAAAGTTGCGAGAAAATCCCCCTGACTGAGCAACGGTAGGACTTGCTGCAGTGTCAGCATGTGAAAGTGCTCCGATAGAATGCACTGATTGAGGGGTCTGAGGTCCAGTATGGGTCTGAGGGACCCGTCCTTTTTTGGTATCAAGAAGTACAGTGAGTAAACTCCTGTGCCTCTTTCTTTCACAGGCACGAGCTCAATTGCGACTTTGTGCAGCATGACGAGGACCTCCTGCTGCAATAAGTGCAAATGCTTGGCGGACATAGGATGGTGTCTTGGGGGCAGGGGCGCAACTAGGTCTTAATTTCGGGGGGGGCTAACATGGCAGATGAAGGGGCGTGGCTAATGTTAATCAATGGGGCGGAGCTAAAATGGCAGATAATCAGGATCGGTTAATGCTCAGGTCAAGCCGAGAAAAAAATGTGGTGAATTCTGCATTTGAAACTGGACAACAATTAAAGCACACATTTTTGTTAATTTGATGCATTTATATGCTATTGTCTTATGAAAAAGCAACAGAATGTACTGAATTAAAAGGCCAATTTAATATATTTTACTACAAAGCACTTTAGGAACACATTATAACCAATTTTTACAATGCCATTTCAAGGCGACGACCCTTTTTCGCCAGTTCATTAACAATTGCTTCTATAGGAGGACAATGTGCACGTGAAATGTTTATCATTGCAAGTCCAGAGAGTCGTTCTTGCCCCATTGTTGACCGAAGATAGGTTTTCAGTCTGCGAAGACAACTGAAGCACCTTTCTGGGGATGCGGTTGTCACTGGCAAAGTGGCAAATAATTTTAGCAGGCAGTATATGTTGGGATAGAAGTCAATGTGAGCATGAGTTAAGGTATCCATTATATTCCATGGCCTTTCCTCAATAGGTACCTTCAGCCATGTCATTACCCACATGTCATATTCATTTTTAAGATCCTCGCGTGTACCAGGTAAATCGTCCTCATATATGTCAAGAGCATCCTTCAAATTTTTAAAAGACTCTTGGTTGACAAATCTTGGTACCAGATACTGCATTGTACAGGCCTTTTTCACATGCTGGCTGAATCTTTCTGACAATTCATACAATAAATTGTCTATAAAAGGTAAAAATATTGAAATCCTAAAGTAAGCTTCAGGATCACTAGTCTTGTAAT
This sequence comes from Lissotriton vulgaris, assembly GCF_964263255.1. NCBI lineage: Eukaryota > Metazoa > Chordata > Amphibia > Caudata > Salamandridae > Lissotriton > Lissotriton vulgaris. The sequence continues at coordinate 1,852,929,232 of NC_141687.1, read as the reverse complement.
TGGCCCGTTGTGTCTGCCTGCCAGTAAGGCGTGGCATTGTCAGAGGTTCCCCGGCTGTGGTTTGGGCTTTAACGAAAATCTCATTAAATGCTTCTTCAGCTTTGTCTCTGCTTTCTTGAATCACCTGCTTGACTGTTTCAATCTGTCCTATGCACTCCAACAGATCTGTATTAGGATTTTGGAGTGCAGCTGAAACAGGAAGCAGTAGCCCAGAAAATCGTGCCAGGATGTGTAATGCAACAATGAAGTTATGGGACTGAACAGCTGCGAGAAATTGCTCAGCCTTGGAAGAGGCATTGTGATCTTGCCAATCCGAGATCTCAAGCAAAGAGTCAACCACAGCTGGGTACATATCAACAAAACGAACAACCGATGCATTCCTTTCAACCCACCGTGTCTCACATAAACCACTTAACAGTTTCATTTTTGTATCTGGCAAAGTAGCAAATTTCGCCTTTAGGACAGCCATCCTTTTCGCAGAGCCTCTTACAAAATTAGACACTTCTTTAAGTGTTGAAAGACAATTACGGATTTGACGTATTTCACATGAATGTCCAATCACAAGATTCAGTGAATGACTTCCACAATGTACATAAAATGCCTTTGGCACACGCTCTAAAACTAGCGCCTGTGCACCTTTAACAGAACTTTTCATTGCAGCACAACCATCGTATGCTTGCCCACGTATACGATCTAAATTCAGGCCATATGTTTCTAAGGAAGTGAGAATTTTCTTTCCAATTTCAACCCCTGTTCCATCCTGAAGCTCTTCGAAGCCAAGGAATTCTTCATACACAGATGTACCTTCTATAAAACGAATTACTAGAACAAGTTGCTCGATAGTGGAACTGTCAGTTGTTCCATCTGCTAAAATGGCAAAAAATCTTGCATTGTTTGCGCGCTCCACCACTCTATTTCTCATTAGAATGTTGCAAGCAGAGATGATCTCATTCTGAATCTTCCAATTTGTATAAGTTGCATTAGAGGGACACGTTGCCAGATGCCATGCCAGAACTTCATCACCAGCTTGAAGTCGTAGGCGCAGAGCAGCACGGAAATTGCCATCATTCTCTTCGGGTTCCTTTGAAGTAATAGGTTGTCCACTGTCTCTGTGTCCTCGAAGAGCTATACCTTGTTTTGCACAATGGAGTACTGATTCCACTATTGGCACAAGTCGTTTTCTGTTTTCCAAAATAGTTTTCTTCCAGTTGCTCTCGATCATAGTTGTAACAGCAACAGACTTTCCTTCAAAAACAGATGAGAAGTCAGCTGCCGCTGTCATACTCTCTTTGTGATACAAGGAAGAAGCATGGAAACGAAAATCACTTTGAGCATGTTTCCATTTTGTTATGGGCCGAAGCACTAATTTCCCCACAGCTTGATGAGAACCTCTTCCAACTTCTTTACGGGCAAAGAGTACACACATCTTGCATAAGGCCCCCTCAAGTTTAGCACTGTAGGCAAGCCATGGGCGATAGGTTTTCAACCATTCATGTTGAAAGCGACGTGCTTGATTTCCCTCTTGAACAACTGGAAACTTGTATGATGTCTCTGGCGTCCAGGAAGAGTGCAAAAGTTGGTAGCGTAAATCATCTGGGATTGATGATGAAACTGTGCTGAGTCTTGAAACATCTATATACACTCCTATATCTAAGATGGATGAACTCTTTGACTTTTCCAAACATGGACTACTAGTAGCTGGCATACCAGTGGTTGTATATGCAGGAGGCTCAGAATGAAGAAATGCTGAATGTTCTTCAGGAGTGTAGCCGGAAGCTGGCAGGGCAGGTTCTTCACCTGAATTAGAACATGCTGTCAAAGGGTCTTGAGCGGCTGGCCGACGAGTGAAAAAATCCTCTATCTTTCGCCGCTTAACATTTTGTGGTCCAAAGCCTCTGGTGTTCAGCATCCTGCTGTATGCGGATAGCGATCTCTAGTAAAATATAAAAAAGGCCCTCAGGTCACTTACTTAATTATTACAAAACTACGGGGGAAAGAATACTGTAATTTTGTACAATAAACCAACATTAAAAAGCCAAGAAATACAAGTTAAACACCCAGTACCTCTCTAAATTATCCTAAAACTCTTTAAAGAAGCAAGCTATAAGTAGCCTGATTTTCTGTACCATTATGATACCACACACTTACCACATGTCTAAAACTTCAATGAAATGGCTGGAATTTCTTATAATATGAAAATGTCCAATGCAAATCAGCCCCAAACAATTATGCAAAACCACCTGGATACATAATTATAAGATTACAGTTTCTAATGGTTGACGCAAAGACTTCTGCCCTCTATGCTTTCAATGTACGCTTACCTACAGAAAGAACAGGCCTCACAAATATTTAAGCCCAGATTTACTAAGCTTTCATGCACCACAACTTGGCAAGGGAACATGTTGTGCTGTATTGCATCAAAGGCAGAGAGCAGAAATGTGCCATATTTACAAAAATATGACACATTTCTGCTGTCTCCCTCAACTGGTGCTGCATAGTGCCAATGCAGACATCATGGTGCAACGGTGCCTGCGTTATGAGCAAGAATTTTTCTGTGAAGGAAGGGATACCTGAATGCAGCTCACATGGAAAAAGGAAGCAACAAGGATAAATAAAGATAATTCTCCTCGTAACGCCTGGGCCTGGGAGGCGCACCATTTGGAAACATTCCCAGGTGTACTGGCCGAATTAACTGTGGGATTGTGTAACAATCCATAGACATATGTGTGGGAATGCCCTAGCTCCACCCATGGAACAACTTCCCAACGCAAGGTAACTCAAGGCAGCTCAATACTCTGCCTCTCATTACTCTGGAGTTACTAAACGACGCAAAACCACAAAAAGTGGCCTTTGTGTAAATTACGTAAATCCCAATTAAATGGGTAAAATAATGGCAGCGTAAAAGGAAATCAGAATGGATGGATACAAGGGTGAAAGTTTAGTAAATCTAAATGTGAGAGGATGGATGCGTTGGTAAAGGGATGGTAGAGTAAATAGATATCTGAGATGGTGGCTAAAAGGATCGGTGTAAGGTTGGCAGAGTAAATTGAAATCAGAAAGGATGGATGGTTGGATTGATGGATGAAAGGATAGCAGATAGTATAACACACACCTACCCGATGTACCAGCAGGTTACAGAGTTCATTGAAAAGGTGTTTACCAAATGTGGATATTATGCTCTGCTTGACATGCATTTTTGATACACTGCATTACCTGCAGGAAAATCTCACATTCGAAGAGCCAATCAACATACTTTGGACGTGCTTAAAAAATGTGTGTGTATTGGGCCTCATCAATAATCTGAAACTCATTGAAACCGAAGAGCACCTGCTAGCGGAAACTTCTTGGCACCCGAAATTAAAGTTACTGAGAGGTGTCTGCAGCTATTTTGGGTTGAAAAATTAATCACAAACTGGGCAAGTAATTTGAGTCTATAATCGTGCAACTATTATTTTTAGAAAGGTAATCCGGAACTAAATTTAATTTTAGATTATTACGTAATGTGCAGGTCTGTAGTACTAGATAAGAAGTTACCAGACTATGACATATATTAGTTCTGCTAACTCTTGTGGATCCATAAGATCAGATTGAACCATCTACTGCTTCCCCCCATCATAAGCAGGAGCCAGGATCCAGAACACAAGAAATAAACCACCAGCATTATAAAGGGACCTGCAGAGCTAATGAGAGCTGCCAGCATAAAATATATTATAGAAATGGTCTCCTATCTTGCACACTTCCTCATCAAATCACACGACTAAGCACGGATTCCCATGGCTCAATAACTGCACCTTGGTATTCATCATGAACTACATGGAGATGCTTTTCACAGAGGCTTAAATACAGACAACACTCTTCCAACCACACACCCACTAGGTGTAACCTGCTACATGCATGGATAAGTGCTCAGCATCGCACAAATGTATGACAACATGCCATCACAATGCATGTCTTTGCAACGCGGTTGTAATAACTCAACAACTCAAGTGCTGTTACAACACAATACCATTACAATGCAAACTCTTACCACGCATATGCCTTTACAACAAAAGCATATGCGTGGTGAAAGTTTTGTTTTAAAATATAACTATGTTACAGTATAAACGCTACATATATATATGTATATAGGTTTATATATACCTGTAAATGGGTTATTTTTTTTAGTAACGTGTGTGTGTATATATATATATATATATATATATATATATATATATATATAAATATATATATACACACACACACACACACCCACCCACATTTCCTTAAAACCCTACAACCCTTCAACTCATACCAACCCTAAAATTGCCCCCCTGGCACCCCAAAGCCTATACCTACCCTGAACCCTAAAATTAACCCAAAACCCATACCCACACTGAACCCCAAAATTACTCCTGGCACCCTAAAACCCATTACCACCCTGAACTCTGAAATTACCCCCTGACACCCCAAAACCCATACCCACCCTGAACCCTATAATTACCCCTGGCACCCCAAAACCCATACCCACCTGAACCCTAAAATTACCCCTGGCACCCCAAAACCCATACCCGCAGTGATCCCTAAAATTACACCCTTGCCCCCCAAACCCATACTCACCCTGAATCTTAAAATTACCACTAGCACACCAAAACACATACCCACGCTGAACCCTAAAATTAACCCCCTCACACCCTAAAACCCATACCCGCCATGAACCCTAAAATTACACCTGGCACCCCAAAACCCATACCCATCCTGATCCCTAAAATAACCCCCCCCCCCCAGGCACCCAAAAACCCTTACCCACCCCACACCCTAAAATTACCCCCTGGGACCCCTAAACCCATTACCACCCTGAACCCTAAAATCACCCCCTGGAGCCCCAAAACCCATACACGCCCTGAACCCTAAAATTACCCCTGGCACCCCAAAACCCATACCCACCCTGAACCCTAAAATTACCCCTGGCACCCCAAAACCCATACCCGCAGTGATCCCTAAAATTACACCCTTGCCCCCCAAAACCCATACTCACCCGTAATCCTAAAATTACCCCTGGCACATCAAAACACATACCCACGCTGAACCCTAAAATTAACCCCCTCATACCCTAAAACCCATACCCGCCCTGAACCCTAAAATTACCCCTGGCACCCCAAAACCCATACCCATCCTGATTCCTAAAATTATCCCCCCGGCACCCCAAAACCCATACCCACCCCACACCCTAAAATTACCCCCTGGCACCCCAAAATCCATTACCACCCTGAACCCTAAAATCAACCCCCTGGAGCCCCAAAACCCATACCCGCCCTGAACCCTAAAATTACCCCTGGCACCCCAAAACCCATACCCACCCTGAACCCTAAAATTACCCCTGGCACCCCAAAACCCATACCCGTAGTGATCCCTAAAATTACACCCTCGCCCCCCAAAAGCCATACTCACCCTGAATCTTAAAATGACCCCTGGCACACCAAAACACATACCCACGCTGAACCCTAAAATTAACCCCCTCACACCCTAAAACCCATACCAGCCCTGAACCCTAAAATTACCCCTGGCACCCCAGAAACCATACCCATGCTGAAACATAAATTACCCTTTTGCCCCCCAAAACCCATACCCACTCTGAACCTTAAAATTACCCCAGGCACCCCAAAACCCATACCTATGCTGAACCATACATTCCCCTCTGGCACCCCATAACCCATATCCACCCTGAACCCTAAAATAGCCCCCTGACATTCCAAAACCCACACCTGCCCTAAACCCTAAAATTACCCCTGGCACTATAAAACACATACCCACGCTGAACCCTAAAATTAATCCCATGGCACCCCAAAACCCACACCCACCCTGAACCTTAAAATTACCCCTGGCACCTCAAAACCCGTACCCATGCTGAACCATAAATTCCCCCCTGGCACCCCATAACCCATACCCACCCTAAACCCTAAAATTGCCCCCTGACACCCCAAAACCCACACCTGCCCTGAACCCTAAAATTACCCCTGGGACACCAAAACACATACCCACGCTGAACCCTAAAATGTTCCCTGGCACCCCATAACCCATACCCACCCTGAACCCTAAAATAGCCCCCTGACATCCCAAAACCCACACCTGCCCTGAACCCTAAAATTACCCCTGGCACACCAAAACACATACCCACGCTGAACCCTAAAATGTCCCCTGGCACCCCAAAACCCATACTCACCTTGAACCCTAAAATTGCCCCCTGGAACCCTAAAACCCATACCCGCTCAGAACCCTAAAATTAGCCCCTGGCACCCCAATCCGTAACCCACCCTGAACCATAAAATTACTCACTGGCACCCTAAAACCCACACCCACCCTGAACTCTAAAATTACCCACTACCACCACAAAAAAAATGAACACTACAAACTTACACTACATTTGCATATTTGGAGGGGACTGTCCTCTTTGACGTTTCTATGTATGTAAGTCAAGAACAACATTCAAAGTAACCTAGACATGCAGGCAGTAGGTAATGCTGAAGCCCGGTGAGCCCAATGGGTGTTGCGCGCCTGCTTGGGGGTATGTTGGGTGGAGTGGATATTAACTCCAGACAATAACCGTACTGGATAAGTTGTGTGACCCACCTGTCTGTGGTGATGGACTTCCAGACTGGCAGGAACTGTTGAAGGTGTTGCGTGGTCGGGGGCAGTGACAAGGCGTCACTGTTTGTTAGTGGCGGCGGATCTGGAGTTGTTGTTTCCACGACCTCTGCCTTTGGCGCTGTTTCCACGATATCCACCTCGACTTTGCTTGGTGTATGTGGTCTGCGTGCCGCCTTTATAGTACTGTGTGGTTTGGGAGAGCTGGCCTCTGGAAGCACCTCTATTGCTTGAGCGACGAAAAGAACCACCCCGGAACTGCTGGGACTGTAGAGCCCCCATGGACTTAGCAGTTTCAGTGTCTTTTTTTATTTTCTCCAAGGTGGTGTCCACCTCTGGGCCAAATAGATGATCAGGGCTTACTGTCTGATTGAGAATGGTGGTCTGTATTTCTGGCTTGAACCCGGAGATTGTGAGCCAGGCATGTCGTCTTAGCATGACACTAGTGTTAACAGCCCTGGCCGCGGTGTCTGCTGCGTCCAGTGCACATTTGATAGAAGCATTTGATATGAGCTTCCCTTCTTGGATGAGCATCTCAGCTGCCTCTTTGTATTCATCTGGCAGGTGCTGTAACAGGGTCTCAAGTGTGTCGTAATGTGCCCGGTCATACCTGGCTAGAAGTGCCTGAGTGTTCGAAATGCGCCAGATATTGGCCGCTTGAGCTGCCACCCTTTTCCCTGATGCCTCAAACACCTTAGATTCCTTATCTGGGGGAGGAGCATCACCCGTTGTTTGTGAATTAGCCCTCTTCCGGGCATTAGAAACAACAAGAGAGTCCAACGGCAACTGTCCCTTGATGTAAGTAGGGTCTCCAGGCGCCGGTTTGTATTTCTTTTCAATTCTGAGGTTTATCACCCTGGCTCTTGTAGGCTCCTTAAAGATTTCCCCAGCATGCTTCAAGACACCCTTCAACATAGGCAGAGTCTTGACAGTCCTCTCTGAGACGGAAAAGGTGTCAAAAAGAAAGTCCACTTCAATGAGGTCAGCATGGAGCTGGACGTCATGATTCTTAGCTGCCCTTTCAATGAGGGCATTAAATGCGCCGAATCCTCAGTAGGCGACGTTTTCACAGCATACCCTTGAGTGTCTGGGGTAACGTGAGGATCACCTGGGTCAGTAGCAGCTGCCCAGGGTTCATTGGTATCATCTGGATCAGTGTATACAGGATAGCTGTATTCATCATCATCACCTTCCCCAGTGTCCACATCTGAATAAGTGGGTGAGACATCATGGCCACGTGGAGATACCGGTTCTACAAGAACATGCGTCGAAGTAGAATCCTTTTTCTTCTTCAGTGGAATTTTATGGGACTCCATTGGCTGTTCCGGGGTGATTTTCCGCTTATAAAGAGAAAGTCTGCCTGTTTCGGCATCGATAAACTGTTCCTGTTGCTCTTCCAACGATGATTGTCGATGCTTTATGGCCGGGACCACTGTCGTTGACTTCGGCACCGAGGACACCTTCTCGGGCACGTCGGTGGCCATTTTAGGGGCGAAAGCCTTCGGCAACACTTTCGGCGGCAGAGTGAAGTGGATGGGCGTCGACGTCTTCTGAGTTTTTTCGGCAGGCTTCGAAGGTGGAGGATCTTTAGGCCCGACACTTGAGGCCTTGTCCTTGATGCGCTTTAGGGAGTCTGCCACCTGCTTCGAGAATGAGGCGGACGGCTGCGTCGACTCGACGGAATCCTTCGAGGCACCACCAGACATGGACTCGTGTGTCGATCCGCTCTTGGCCTTGTCTTGTCGACGCGGAGGCTCGAGAACCTTCGGATCACCGAGCCCTTTGTCGGTGTCGACTGTCTTCTGCGCCGATTTGTTCGGGTCGACTGCCCTGACCTTTGCCTTCAGCGCGCTAGACTTCGTCTCGACGCCCTTGAGCTGTTTCTCCGGGTCGACAACGCCCTTCTGCTTCATCGGTGCCGACAGGTCCGAGGACTTCGAGCCGACCAAAGCAATACGGACTTTTGGTTTCGATGTAGGCAGCAGTGCTTTCACTTGCGTCGAGACCGGAGCTTTTACTTTCGGCTTCGATTTTGCAGGTTGCGGCTCCTTAGTAATGTCCGAAGCCGAGCCCGAAGGCGGGCCGTAGAACTTATTGGAAGATCTTGGGTAAGGCCTAGTGGCGATCCCTCGACCTGAGCCTTATGAAGCGTTTCAGCCCCAATGTCAGTTTGAGTTAGCTCCTCGCTCGAGCTATCTTCCATGGCCCCAAAGGCCCCATCGTCGTCTCCTACCTCGTCGACGACTTCTTCCGCTTCGAGCATTTCAGCATCCACGTCGTAGTTGGAGTCGACCTCCGACGCGGGATTCGACAGGTTCTCACGAACCTCCCGGTCAGCTCCTTCATCATCCCCGGCATCGAATATGTCCACAGGCGCCAGTGCAGTCTGCTGGGCTTCCTGGCACGCAGCGCGTCGATGCAGAAGAGTCTTCTTGGATCGAAAACGGGAACAAGCCATGCAGCTGGCTTCATCATGATCCGGCGACAGACACTTGTTGCACACCGGGTGGACGCCGATGTGGGGATACTTGGAGTTGCACACGGGATATCTCTTAAACGGGCTCCGTTCCATGATGGTTCGTCGATAAGGCCTCTGGCGTTGACAAGGCCTTCAGCGTCGAAAAGCACGCGGCTCTCCTGGAAATCCAGCTCAGAACTGAGCTAGAAAGAATCGAGCACCGAACGCAAGACTATACCGACGAAAAACTAAAGGCCTTTTGGCCTTAGGAAAACTTTTATATCGATTCCGACTAGAGTGATTCAATATACATCCGAACCCAATGGCGGAAAAAAACAATCTGAGGATGGAGTCGATGCCCATGCGCACTGTAGTCCAGGGGAGGAGCCACCTATCTCGTGATACTTCAAAGACTCTTCCAGGACAACAATGTGCGATCATCCGGACCCAACACTAGGCGGCGATCTATGCACAGATATGAATTCAGCAGCCCACATGCCTGGAACTGGAAAGAAATAGGTTACCTGTAAATGTCATGTTTTTTACCCAAAAAGGGCCGGGAAATTTATGTTGGGTAAAAAAGTTTTAGATAAAACTAAACAAATTCAGCAACAGCCAAACAAGCAAACACATTCCAAATTGGCAAGCTTCAAGTGATTCCTGGTTTTTTGATTTGATTTTTACTTTTGGTGCAGTTTGTTTCTTGCAAAAAACCTGCATCACCTTGTCAGTTTATATTTCTGCCAATCCTGTGCTCCCTTTTGTTTGCTGCAGTTCTATCTGCCGCAATCTCAAAGTAATTTAGGGCCTGATTTAAATGTTGGCGGGACCACAGTGAAGTGGGCTTTTTTGGCGGTCTTCCTGAATGCCTAACTGGGGTTCCGCCTGCCCGATTTAGATATAGCATTGCAATGGGCGAGAAGCCCGCCACAGTCCCACTGACTACATTAGGACTTGGGTCCCTGCCCCTTTGGCAGGATGTGTTGTAGGAGGCTGCGGTGGGACTCCAAACAGGATTATCACAGTCATTATTTGGTTCTGGTTTGTTTCACAGGGAATTCAAACCAGAATCCCTCCTACTTTGAGTTGGCGGAAATGGACAAAAGGGGTGAATACTCACTTCTTGGGGGTTCAGGCAATGGTTTCCTCTTCTTCTCCATCGTCAGGTCACCATGTCCTGCTGCACCTTGACCACGATGAACAGCACCCCGTTTTGACGGACTGGAGGGCAAGTGTTGGTGGTGTACGTTGGTATACATTGTACGGTGTGTGTATGTTGGTGGGGTGCAGTGCAGAATGTACACATAATGCACACAACACATATCCCACAGACACATATGTACACCTACACAACATATATATAATTTATGTTTTAAAAAAAGTAGCTAAACTGTTGTCTGCCCTCCGCCAGGGTCACCCCCCATCAGTACTTTGCTGACAGGGCACCCCCAAGCCAATGGGAACATCCAGATCTACACGGCGGGACCCCGCTGTCAGGATGGCAAAGGTGGGTGGTTTGCCAGTACAGAAGACAGCCACAGTCTTCTGTCTATTTCGTTTACATCTAAAGCAATCTATGAGAGTGTGTGTGTTTTTGAGTAGTCTCCTCTGTTTACTTCTCCACCCAGTACTCTTTGTTGCTATTTTGCATATCTGCTTCTCCTCGCCCCCTCCATGTTGGGCTTGCCCATGTGCTTCTTCCCATTGTTCCCCCCAACCGCGACCTCATTCTCCTCACTCGTTTCTGCTTCTCCCAGCCGCACCCTGTGTGTTGCTTCCTCTCAACACCCGACTGGCGAGCCCCATTCAGGGCAAGACCAGTCTTGGGTTGCTTGTGGTCTGGTTCAGAAGGGACCTAGTTTGTTAAATCAGGCTGGAATGTTCTGACTTGAGCAGGAGCAAGGAAGATTTGCATACGACTGGCTAATCTTAGGTGGTATGGTAGGGAAAAAAACGATGAACTGGAAGTAATTACCAGTGGCTGAGAATAACTGAAGCAACCCACCCACCACTTTTTTTATTTACTTCAGTATGATGCACTTAGTGCCACGGGTATGTCCAGATGTGGGTCCCGTGCTCACTGTGTGCTGCACCCGATTGAATCCATCAATCAGTTTGTTAATCGCAGCGCCTAATCCCTGAGGGTATCCAGATGCCGAGGTTATCACTGGTCTCAGTCAAAGGTCTAGAGTTCTGCCAGCAAGGGTGATCTGGAGGGGCAGGTAGTTCCAGGTTTCCGCAGCGAGGAAGGCAAAGGCACAACCTACGCTGTGGCGGATGCGAGCGCCACAGAGGTGGAGCACAGGTGTCTGGCTGGTTGGTGGAAGTTCACTCAGTGGTTGATGTATGCTGGTCCCTGGTCATGTAGGGCTCTGTAGGCATGTGTCAGGAGTTTGAACAAGCATTTCATGATGTGGACCAGTGGAGGTTCATGAGACAGGGGTGATATGGGTGCTTTTAGGGAGTTTCAAGATGAACCTCTGTGTTCTGTATGGTCTGAAGAGCCCCAACTAAGGCAAAACCTATCTTGGCTTGCTTGTGTTCAGAAAGGGCCTGCCAGAAATGTTTGTTTACTCGAGCTTGAGATACAGACCAATGAAAACAGGAGGCAGATGAGGTATGAATCCATATTTTGTAAAGTGAAGAAGGAATGGAGGGTAGATTTGAGCCAACGGGAGTAATGGGGGTTTCACCTGGGATATTTGAGAAAGACCATAAAATTGAGAAAAAAACCAGCATATTGTACTTAAGGGAGAACGGGTTGTGGCATAGTGAAAAATAATTAATTAAAAGCATCACTTTTTTATATAGATTCAACATCACCACGATAAAGTGCGCCTTAGAGGCCAGACATGCCACTCTGCACCACGTTTTCTTAATGTATGAGTAACCTCCCCACCCCATTTCAATGTTCGCATGGACTCATACCCTTACCTGGTGTGATATGTGACCAGAGAGGCATTCTGTTGTCCCCACAGGTTGCAGCGCACAGTGTAGTTGACAATCTTTACACTGTTAAAGTCCGGTTTCCTCCATTTTAGCCAAACTGATGTGGAACTTCTGGGCTCAACTTCTAAATACGAAGGAGGGAGTGGGGGACCTTTTGGAACCTGTGGGTCTGAAAACAGCGTTGGGGAGAGGTATAAAGTTATATCTAAGTTCACTTGGGCATGTCAGAGCCTGAAACAAAAGATGTAAAACGGTGCTGAATTTATGCTGGTGTTTGCCGGTGCTCGGCACCAGCACTATTTTGATGTCATAGTCTGATGCTCGTGCTCTGTGGTGACACAAGAGAACAAGGTCAGACACCTTGAGCAACAACAGTTTCTTCCAGAATAAAACTGTAAAATATCTGACATCCAGAAGCAGACTGAGTTGTAGAACTAGCCAATAAATAAAGATAATTGCTTCTATTCTTTTATGAACCAAGTAAATGAATCGATACTCACCACTCCCCAACTCCCAGTAAAATAATCTATTTAAAACAGACAAAAGATCAACTTTTGTTTATACAGAGCATGTTGTACTCTGTACTCACCTGTTCCAAGCGCAGACACCTTTTCAGTCTTCCCCTTCCACAAAGCTGCATATCCATCTTCGTGCTTGTTGTAGGCGACTAACTTCACCTCATACATGGTGTCAGGCACTGGTGATAAGGAAAGAGAAATGAGGGCAGTATTCATACTGGACAGAAAGAAGGCGCTGACGTCAGATCATGACACTACCCTATGCCTGAAATCCAAGCAAGATTATGCACTTTGCATGAATGCTACAGCTAGTTAAGTGGATTTGTGAGTACTTCTTACCCAATATAACTAGTTGTTCTTTACACATAGTGTAAACCAAAGGGTATACAAACACTTGTTCTTTTGTATTGTTGAGGCTGTATTAACCAGAGTAGTAGACATTATAGTTGCATATTTTGTACAAATCTTCTCTAGTTACTTGAACTGATTTTGGGTTGGACTTAGATAACCTACTAATGTGGAAGGAGAGTGGGGCCAATGAAGGAAAGGACTGAGTTTCCGGTAGTGTGTTACAACTGTTAAGTACATTTTAGGTTGGGTTATGAATTGTGAGAGGTTGAATTCTGTGCGGATATAGATAAGAATAACATTCCATACTCTAGGCTCAGTATATGCTTGCTTACTCATACTGCTGTTTTTCAACTTGGAGCTCAGCTGCAGAGCTTCCATACATGTACAGATGTGTAGCTCTTCAGCTGATGACATAGGGGTGGTGGCCTTGCAGAACCTTGTGGCTGTTAGCTTTATATGCAAGCAAAGAGGGACTTTGAATGTGGTTACTCAACTTTGAGGCATACACAACTACTTGTATATAGGATTTTATTAATTTACCAAGTTAGAACAAAGGAAGTTCGAATAGACATATGGGATGGAGCTGAATGCGCATATCCAGTTAGAAGGTTCATAAGAGAGTGCTTTGTACCCAAAGAATGGATCAGATTGCCTGTGACTGCCTCGGAATGAATCAGATCCTTGTATGTAAATGTATAGGCATTTATATAGCGCACTACTTACCCGTAGGGTCCCAAGGCGCTTCGACCGCTGCGAAACCCTTCCTGGCTTCCCTGAGAGATGGTCCCTTAATGGGTATCTCCAGGGTGAGACCAGGCATCCCCGGCGGTCTGGTGGGGCCGTTAGTGAAGATGAGGCAAGCTAATGCCCAGAGTTGCCGAGTGTGATCGCTGATCAGAGTGGGCACCGAGGCGAGAGAATTATCGAGTCCGCTGACCCCGGTCCAGAAACCTGCCGCGCCGGGAATCGAACCCTGGTCCCGGGCCGTCCTCTGCTCTCGGGTCTGCCGCCTCTAACCAGTGAGCCACACTACTTCACTTCCTTTCCAAATTCAGCCAATAGTCCAAAAAGGACTGTGAATCATCTATCTGAATGGTATCATGCAGAATTTTTCTAGGCCTTTGTTAGAATGATATATATCTACATATCTATATATCTCTCTCTCTCTCTCTATATATATATATATATATATTTTTATATCTATATAGATAGATATATACTCTAACTTCAGTGCTAGATCAATGCAAGGTAAAACGCAAGATCTGTGCAGGGCTGGACTGGAAACCAAACTCGATCTTGACAAACATACTCAAAGTAGCTCCATAATGTAGGAGCCCATGGCTAGAATGAGAACATTGGTGCTTTCATCTTTGGGTTATGGAAGCCCATTCGCACTGAAAACAACCTTCCCAACCCCAGCTATTACACCGAAAAGGAAAACGTCAGGAGGAGCAGAATGGCCAGTACGGCCCTGGATGTAAGCCGAAGACACCCAAATCCATTTTCCAATTTAAACTGAATAATGGTCCAGAAAACCAGGATAGCATTACAACACATTAAAAAATGAAAGAATGAATCCTAAGCATCAATGAGTTATAGCCTGAGGTCACCTGATTCTGAGGCGCAGAATTTAAATCATACTGGACCTGAAAGCTCTTCACTGGGCCCCAGTGGAGGTAAAGAAGAACATTCAAGTTTATCTGCACTGAGGCAAGGGTCCAATACATTTGCACCCCACTATGATCAACAGACAACTTTCTATCAGTAACTCCACACCACACTTGATCCCCCAAAGAGTTTTCAGATGGATGAAACAGAATGAAGACCATTGCAGCCCAGGCCCTAGGTAGTGAAATGCCGTAGGTATGAACCAAACTACATAAACTTCAAGAAGAATTTGAAAAAATAACTTTCTTGGCTCACATATAACTGAACTCGACTCTCTTGGTAGGGGTGGGGGAGAGGTGTGATGAAGAATATCAGATTATGGCCCCTTTCCCTGAGTGGATTCTAACAGCTCATTACTCAACGTACACTTTTCCTTATCCAACCGCAGCCCTCTGAATTAACTGAAAACCCTACATTGCTGTGCTCTAAAAAATCCTCAGTAAACAAATATCAGACAATAATTGTAAAAATATATTTTCAGTTCGGAAAATTTAAACAAATTAATTACCTGTACCAATGAGGCATCTGTCATAAATGCATATGCCATTTAGTGGCTGCATTGTGCTATTCTGATTGTAATAATGTTCCCTTAAAAAAGGTTGAGCAAAAAAAATTAATTAAGAGTCGAGGCATCAAATTCATCTGATTCACCGTGTCCTTTGGCAATGAGAAACCCTTTCAAACAAATTCGAAAAATCTTTCCTTCTCACCTGTGCCCTCTATTCAGTGTTGTTCTTCATTGGGCCAAATCCCCATAACTGTCCTGTATTATCAAAAATGTCATGGTCCTTTTTTGTAATGAGTGGAAAGGATAGCCCCCACACTACATTCTTTTGAGGTAAGAGCCTTTCAAGAGGTAATCCTACCTGTAGCCCCCCCCACCCACTCACAGCACCTTTGTCCACCCTCCATCCCCCAGCGCACTTTTTCCTCCCACCTCCGCCATCAAAATCATGCCTCTTTTTGCTTTTGCCCTCCTCTATCAGTTAGTCAGTCAGTTCAACTTTATTCAAATACAATAGTACCCATAAAAGCACACAAAACAAATACATCACAGCAGGTAATTAAAAATTAGTTAAAATGGTTAAAATATCCAATATACCGAAGCTAAAGTGACTTGTGCAGACATATACAGCGTATCAGTACATATAAAAGGAGAACCATTTACAGAATATTTTTGTAACAATGTCAAGGGTCCATCATGGTTCTTCCCGCCCTTACTGCGGATTTTAAAAAAGTGCTAGTACGAAAAATAAGATCAACATCATCTAATTCTATCATTGATCGATATGCTACCTCCAGACAGATTGGTCTTTTTTGTTAAAGTAAGAGCATAAAAACTGTTTAAAATATTTGGTATAGTATTTGCAGAAACATATAAAGTGTGTAATAGTTTGCTGACTCCTCCCGTCATGTGGGCACAAGTTAAGGTTAGAATTTGGGCTGTAACCAAGTGGGAAGCAGAGTGAAAAGCGAATTGTGCCGGCTCTCAGACGAAACAACAAGCTCGTCTCCCAACGGCTCATGGGTAAAGACAGATATTTATGGAGTGGGTGAATGTACCGTTCAATAGCCATATAGTTGCGCACGATTGTCTTCCTAACCTCTGCCTCCTCCCGCTCGTTCTTATATAGGGTGTACAGAGTGTTCTGCAATTATTTTTTTTGCGACCGAGGCCGTGAGTGTGGAATCCCAAAAGATGCTTTCCATCTTTATACTGCGCAAGCTACTCAGCCATGGGATATCTAAACCCTTATCGCAAAATAAGCAGTTCTTGATGATCGACTGTGTCAAGGAAGCTGCTTCGTTCTTCCATACTGCAATCCACATAAGTGCCAGGCGTGCCAGAATAAAATTGGTTATAAAATTGATGTTAAGCTCTTTGTGACATACGTGTTGGGAGGTTGAAATTGGAACATTCAATAGTTTCCTGCAGAACCTATTCTCTTCCTGCTGTATAGATAAGCAGTTGGCCGTTCCCCATATCTCAGCACCGTATGAGGCCACCGGGGTACACTGAAGTTTTTAGATTTTCTGTACGGCTAAAAGTGTGCCTGTAGTCTTAGGGCGAGGTATACTTAAAATCGAATTGGTGGCCTTTGAAAACTTGCTCCTGGCGTGAGCTATAGGCTCACTCCAGGAGCGGTTCGCAGCAAAGGCCAGTCCCAAGTAAACAAAATATTTTACAGAAGTCATCTTATGGCCATCAATGGTAATCGGGTTTAAAATGTGCTTACCCGGGCTGCTGCTCATTAAAAATGATTTGTTTAAATTTACCTGCAGGTCTAAATTTTTCATGTAACTATTAAAATTTTGGACAAGCAGGCACAGTGAATTAGCTGTACGGCCTATAAGAACTGCATCGTCTGCATAAAGCAGCACAGGGATGGGTTCTTTATTAATATATGGGATATCTTGGGTGGCCAGTTTCAAAGATGCATTCAGGCCATTGATATATATGATAAAAAGCAGGGGGGCCAACACGCATCCTTGTCTGACCCCCCTGCCAATATCAATGAAACCCGAGACCTCACCACCCACCCCAAGTCTTACTTGGGCCTTGAGCTTTCTGTGCAAAAATGCCAGAAAATTCACCAAAGTTTCGTCCAGGCCCCCTGCCAAGAGGATTGCCCATAGCTTTGAACTATTAACTAGGTCAAAGGCTGAGGACAAATCCATGAAAGCCATATAGACCGGGGATTTTCTGGCGATCGCATATTTACTAATAATTAGGTTCAGGTTCAGGCATTGTTCCTTGGTTCCTACCTTTCCCCTGAAACCCAGCTGACAGGGGTCTAAAATATTATTAGCTTCTGTCCAGTCTATGATTTTATTATAGAGGACTCTACCTAAAATTTTGAGGGTGTTATCTATTAGGGAGATGGGCGGTAATTGCACGGGAGGGATCTGTCTCCCTTCTTAAAAATCGGGACTATTATACTTGTGACCCATGTGTCAGGTATCTTTGCCAACGTCAAGTTGTTAAAAATATTCAGAAGCAGGGGTGCCCAAAAAACTGGGTTCCACTTAATTAAGTCTATAGGCAGCCATTCAGGGCCTGGGGCTTTATTGCCTAGACTTTGATTAATTGCTTAAATTATTTCTGAAATACTGATCTCTATAGGAGTTGGATTGCCTGGAATAGGAATTGAGTTGCTTGGAGATGGGGCAGAGTAAATAGTTGAAAAGTGTTCCACCCAAGTGTCACTAGCTATATTGTAGCTAATTGGCGTCAGTGACTGGCCCATAGAGCGCACTTCTCTCACTGCCGCCCAAATGATATTACCATTTTTTTGGTTGGCTGCATCAGACAATTTAACCCAATGTTCAGTCAAAACGTCATTCTTCCTGTTTTTGGTAGCCACCTTATATTTCTCTCTTGCCCGTTTAACTGTCATGGGACATCTTGGAGTAGTAATTAGCTCCCTATGTAGGTTCCTGTTCACCTCAGAACAATCATGGTTGAACCATCTGGGGATAGATGCCACCTTTTTAAGAGGTTTAGATAAAATAGTTTTGACCATCCGGCAGATCTTCCCAAAGTCCCCAATTATGCAATGATGGGGTTTCGAGAGAAAGGCAGGAATCAATAAGTCCGTCAACAAAGGGAGAGATAGGGTTCAAGGGCACTCTTAGTCCCCAGTCAGTAGATACATAAACAAAGGAAGAGTGTCCGTCAGTATGGCGTTAATATAGTGGAGATAACACGTAACAATATGAGGCCAGCTGTGGTTGGTCAAAAGACTGGACCAACTTTCAAGAAAAAATGCATGATTTTTTCAGGAAACCCTCACTCACCCTAGTGGTGACATGCTTCATCATCGGGTCCACTAGGGAGATCGAGTACCTCCCCAGTGTGCTACGACGCCAGGAGACTGCGGAGCAGGTTTTGTGAGAGTGAAGAGTGAAAAAAGTGTGGTTAAAAATGTCAGAGGTTGTCCCAAAAAATCATTTATTCGCTGGTCAACTTGACATATTAAAATTAAAGACTATGTGCAGGGAAACTATCCAAAAGAAATACTGGTGTTTCCCTGTTAGGGGAAGGTCAACATGTTTCTGCCCTTTAAGTGTATGAATTTACAGGGCTTTCGTCAGGACCAGTAAGCAAGTGTTACCTCAACAGGTATAGGCGCGCTAAGGCCTACCCTGCCGTAGGCAGTGAAAGTTAAAAAGTAGCACTATGTGTAAAAATTGGTGCGTTTAAAAATACAAACCAAAAGGCTAGGGGATTTACCTCTATTGCGAGGAGCCCAGAAGTCTGTAGGTAGGTGATAGACAGACAAACAAACAACACACAAAACATAAAAACAAGAACAGACAATCATTATTGATCATGTTTTGTTGCCATTCAACTTATAGTGTGGCGTGATACGTGCTAACAAACCTATCAATGGCCGTGGCCGAGATGGATTGCATTGTAGAATAGAGGTTGTGCCCAAGAACCAGGGTGATGGGCCTCAACTAGAACCAGAGTCGAATGATCTGGCACAAGGCGTTGCACAATTAGTGAGGTAATGTAAATGTAGGCTTGCAGTGCTAAGTCCATCCGTGTGGGAAGCCAGGCGGCTGCCCGTAATTGTAACATTACCTATGGTAAGGAGGCGGAGAAATGATCCCCGAGGTGTAGCGTAGGAAGCAGAGCTACGTAGTAGTTATGCGCAGCCCTGCTGGCCGTGAATTAGAGAGCTTTAATTTAGGCACGCAAAATAATGAAAATATAAGTGAAACAATCCTCACTTGTACTCAATGTGAGCCACGCCCCATAGATTCAGGGGGGGGGTGGGAGCGACAATGGCACACCCTATCAAGGTAAAAACAAACAAACAACGGAGAGTTCAAGGAATCTGGCAGAATCTCACACACAAACACTTAGCTTATTAAGATGTCCCAATGGTTGGTCTTACGCCCGCAACGCTCAGCACCCACTCGGCACCTAGCTGTCCCCCGCTGGATCTCATGGATCACGAGCGAGGGGCAAGCCCGGCGCTAAGAGGGGGAGGCGTCGAGGCGTCTGCCAATGGGAGACGTTTGTTTGAAAGCGAGGCTTGGAAAGCAAGCCCCGCGCTACCGCGAGCTTTCTAATTCACGGCCAGCAGGGCTGCGCATAACTACTACGTAGCTCTGCTTCCTACGCTACACCTCGGGGATCATTTCTCCGCCTCCTTACCATAGGTAATGTTACAATTACGGGCAGCCGCCTGGCTTCCCACACGGATGGACTTAGCACTGCAAGCCTCCATTTACATTACCTCACCAATTGTGCAACGCCTTGTGCCAGATCATTCGACTCTGGTTCTAGTTGAGGCCCATCACCCTGGTTCTTGGGCACAACCTCTATTCTACAATGCAATCCATCTCGGCCACGGCCATTGATAGGTTTGTTAGCACGTATCACGCCACACTATAAGTTGAATGGCAACAAAACATGATCAATAATGATTGTCTGTTCTTGTTTTTATGTTTTGTGTGTTGTTTGTTTGTCTGTCTATCACCTACCTACAGACTTCTGGGCTCCTCGCAATAGAGGTAAATCCCCTAGCCTTTTGGTTTGTATTTTTAAACGCACCAATTTTTACACATAGTGCTACTTTTTAACTTTCACTGCCTACGGCAGGGTAGGCCTTAGCGCGCCTATACCTGTTGAGGTAACACTCGCTTACTGGTCCTGACGAAAGCCCTGTAAATTCATACACTTAAAGGGCAGAAACATGTTGACCTTCCCCTAACAGGGAAACACCAGTATTTCTTTTGGATAGTTTCCCTGCACATAGTCTTTAATTTTAATATGTCAAGTTGACCAGCGAATAAAAGATTTTTTGGGACAACCTCTGACATTTTTAACCACACTTTTTTCACTCTTCACTCTCACAAAACCTGCTCCGCAGTCTCCTGGCGTCGTAGCACACTGGGGAGGTACTCGATCTCCCTAGTGGACCCGATGATTAAGCATGTCACCACTAGGGTGAGTGAGGGTTTCCTGAAAAAATCATGCATTTTTTCTTGAAAGTTGGTCCAGTCTTTTGACCAACCACAGCTGGCCTCATATTGTTACGTGCTATCTCCACTATATTAACGCCATACTGACGGACACTCTTCCTTTGTTTATGTATCTAGGAATCAATAAGTGGCATGTTACTCTTTACCAATGTCCTAAAAATTTCTAAATTATCAGCCCCCTTCCAGTGTAATCTTAAATTATCAGTCGAGACTGATAAATTGGCCGCCCCACATTTGGTCTGAAAACTGGGCTGCTGGGTTGTATGTAATATTATTTTGATGGGGTTATGATCCCCGAAGTCGGAAGGTACGACTTCAGCAGTGGCCAACTGTTTTTCAATTATAGGGCATGCAAAAATATAATCTATTGTGGAGCTACACCCCTTCCCCTATATGTTGGATAATGTATCATGTCAGAATCTGCTGCCAGGTTCATAACATTAGATAGATTATAGGATTTTGTCAGCCTTTTAAGTTCTTTACCTCTACTAAGCGAGAATTGTACAAAAAAAGCTGTGCCCTTTGCTATTCCTATTTCGTTTATCTTAGCATCAAAATCGCCTTCTACCAGAATTCCCAAAGGGACTCCCTTATCAGATTGGTTATCTAAATCTGAGATGAAATCAAAAAGCTTTATGAAGCTTTTATTTGGAACTGACTGGAAATCATTATTGTAAAAATGTAACAAATAAAATTGGATTCCTCTTTTATACAATACAGCCTGAAAATGTAGGCTGTGAGTTGAAATTATTTTAAAACTTCCCCCTGCTGTCACCTTAAATCCCATAAATAAACCTCCTGATGGCCTTCCCATCCTGGGTATTACTGATGGTACACTGAAACAGTGGTATCCCTCAATATATAAATAGTCGATGGCCCAGGTTTCCTGGAACATGAGGATATCATATTCCCTTATTAATTTTACCCATTCAATATTGTCTAGTTTTGACCGTAGGCCTGCCACGTTCCAGCTCAGTACGCTCAATCTAGCTTCCTTTTGTCTGTTTACCGGTTCTTTCTTCCCATGGGCACAATTTGGTGCCTTCAGTGTGTTTTCTACAGGCATATTGCTATTAATCGCAGGATCTAAGAGCTGTAGTGGTCAATCTTGGAGGTCTAGGCTACTAAGAACTTGATAATTATTGGTCAAGGGTATAGCTGCCCTCAGGTCTCTGTTGAAGGTGGGTGGTCGTTTATAAAAATAACCCAACGGAAGGGCACTAATACTAGTGGGAGGATTCAGAGTTTCGTCAGTAATGGACAAGAGATGGCAAACCTGCTGGGACCTTCTAAAATTTAGGACGACACAGTCCCCCTTGATGCATTTTTTTTTTTCAAAAACATTTTTATTAAATTTATCAAAACAGAGATTCAAGGCACAATCCGCCGATATACCCTCGCAGGGGATCTCCTAAGCTTGAAGTATAGTATTCACGCATATCGAAAAGCAGGGGGGAGGAGCCCCCAGCACTATTTAGTGCACCCAAGTCACACCAGCAGCACAGTTGTCGGGTTCAGCTTCGAGGAAGAATGGGTACAGTCACAATATCGATCGGGTGGGGGGGATCCCGAGGATGCGCGTCACATCCGGGAATGTCTCTGTGATGATTAACGCCCCCATAGGTTCTGTTTCGGCCATCTGTCAGTATGTGTAAGTAGAGAGGATCGCCCCTCGAGGGCACAAGGAGAATCAAAAATGGAAATCACACCAAGAACCAAACAATGAAACCCAACGTACCCCCCTCCCCCCAACAACCCCCCTTCCTCCCCCCTCCCAAGTGGTGGTGCTGCAATTCTACAGAGTTTCGACAGTATGGAATCTCTCAGAGTTGGAAAAGATGGAGGGCCCGAAGTGTAGAAGGGCACACCGCCGATGGTAGACCTCTCGAGAGATGCATTTATTTGAGTGGCCTACCCATCCAACTCTTCAGGCCATGATTATGTCCTCCCTTCTGTATGGATCACATTTTTTATTCTTATGAAGTCAGTCCACAGATTTCCTTTGTAAATCAAACCAAGACTCCCTCTGCCCCTTCTTTAGTGCAGGGACACCACTTAGGACCAGCACGTATGGTGCAGAGGCTGGTGGGAGATCTAAAACATCTGAATTATCAATGGCGTTTGACTCCCTAGAAACTTGGATAGCTTCGTTTCTATCATCAATTGGCCTCTGGGACTGCTTAGGCAATTTGCTTGGGTTAACATTTTCATTGCATGTATTATTTTGAACACCGCCTGGTAACGACCTAACACTTTTACTGGTGTTAATGTCGTTTTTGTCAGGAGACAATGAGGCCCCCCCTCCCTGCGTGTTAATTCTGGCGTTACTTGAGGTGGTATAGTGGTGGCAGCTACACATACAGGGGGCGGGAGCTTGTCGGTAGTCATGCGGCCAGACAGCATGGGTTGTAGCGCGATTATACCTTCTCCAACCCTTTTTATATTAGCTGCTACTTTATTTATTTTAGACATTTCTTTCCATAGGCCATCCATTTTTTTAGCAAAGACCCCCATTAAATCATCCAATCTAGATTCAAAACCTTCCAATATGGTGTCCAGAATTTCAATGCCCATGTCGGTTGCTATAGAGCCAATGGCAGAGGGGAGTTCAGTCTGGGTCGAAATAGAATTAGAGACCCTAACCTCCAGTGGTCCGTTGCCAACGTTGTTACTCGTGGCATCTGTGGTAGGGTCAGTTAGCTTACAACTGTATTCCACCTGATTAGATTTTGGTGCATTTTTCTATCCGCCCAGTGCTGAAACAGTCGGGATCCGTCGTCTAATTGTCTTGCCTCGAGTGTTACTGGCTGGGGCATGTGAATCCTGAATGTTCAGGGTAGGAGCAAGTGGAATATTTAATACCTCAGAGGCATGGGAGTGGCTCTCGAAATGTACATCGGAGGTGAGTCATTTGTGCCCTCGATTGACAGACGTTGATGGGGCCCAACAAGGTCAAAAGATAACAGTCTCTCGGTTGCCTGGATCTCATGCGTGAGCACCGATTCAGCCCTTATAAGAAAATCATCCAGTGTCCCGGCTACCCCCTTCCTTTTGCTCATTGTGGACATGTTCCCCAAATATGCTTTATGTAGAAGTAGAAGTAATAATGAGGCACCAATACTTTTTCGGAAAGGCTGTTTTACCTTGATTACTGAATCGTAGGACCTTTCATCGCTGCACAAAAAGGGATGGCCCGGCCTCTTCTGGCCCCTGATGGCCACAGATGGCCCGCACTTTGCCCGGGCTTAGCCTGGCGCCCGCACGCGTCCCGCGAGTCGTGGGGGCGGGAGCGCTTTGTGGGCTGGTGCCCGCGTGCGGCTGACGTGGCTCCCCTGGAGGCTGTTGGGAGTTGTAGGCGGCAATGCACACAGCCGCGAAGCCGTTCCCCTCACAGCGCTTGGATAATGCAAAGAGCCGTTCGCCTCACGGCGTGGAAGCAGATCAGAAAGCCATACCCCTCACGACACAGCGCGGCGGAGCCTATGGACAGCCGTTCCCCTCACGGCGATATGGTGAATCTGTAAGCGGGTCCCGCGATGCGTGGGGGTGGGAGCGCTTTGAGGGCTGGTGCTGGCGCGCGGCTGACGTGGCTCCCCTAGAGGCTGCTGGGAGTTGTAGGCGGCAATGCACACAGCCGCGAAGCCGTTCCCCTCACAGCGCTTGGATAATGCAAAGAGCCGTTCCCCTCACGGCGTGGAAGCAGATCAGAAAGCCGTACCCCTCACGACACAGCGCTGCAGAGCCTATGGACAGCCGTTCCCCTCACGCCGATATGGTGAATCTGTAAGCGCGTCCCGCGATGCGTGGGGGCGGGAGCGCTTTGAGGGCTGGTGCCGGCGCTCGGCTGACGTGTCTCCCCTGGAGGCTGCTGGGAGTTGTAGGCGGCAATGCACACAGCCGTGAAGCCGTTCCCCTCACGGCACTTTGGTAATGCAAAGAGTTGTTCCCCCCACGGCGTGGAAGCAGATCAGAAAGCCGTTCCCCTCATGGCACATCGAGGCAGAGCCTATGGACAGCGGTTCCCCTCACGGCGATATGATGAATCTGTAAGCGGGTCCCGCGATGCGTGGGGGCAGGAGCGCTTTGAGGGCTGGTGCCGGCGCGCGGCTGACGTGGCTCCCATGGAGGCTGCTGGGAGTTGTAGGCGGCAATGCACACAGCTGCAAAGCCGTTCCCCTCATGGCACTTGGGTAATGCAAAGAGCTGTTCCCCTCACGGAGTGGAAGCAGATCAGAAAGCCGTTCCCCTCACGGCACAGCGCGGCGTAGCCGATGGACAGCTGTTCCCCTCACGGCGATATGGTGAATCTGTAAGCGCATCCCGCGATGCGTGGGGGCGGGAACTCTTTGAGGGCTGGTGCCGGCGTGCGGCTGACGTGGCTCCCCTGGAGGCTGCTGGGAGTTGTAGGCGGTAATGCACACAGCCACAAAGCCGTTCCCCTCACGGCACTTGGGTAATGCAAAGAGCCGTTCCCCCCACGGTGTGGAAGCAGATCAGAAAGCCGTTCCCCTCACGGCACGGCGCGGCGGAGCCTATGGGCAGCCGTTCCCCTCACGGCGATATGGTGAATCTGTAAGCGCGTCCCGTGATGCCTGGGGGCAAGAGCGCTTTGAGGGCTGGTGCCGGCGCGCGGCTGACGTGGCTCACCTGGTGGCTGCTGGGAGTTGTAGGCGGCAGTGCACACAGCCGCGAAGCCGTTCCCCTCACAGCGCTTGGGTAATGCAAAGAGCCGTTCCCCTCACGGCGTGGAAGCAGATCAGAAAGCCGTTCCCCTCACAGCACAGCGCGGCGGAGCCTATGGACAGCCGTTCCCCTCATGGCGATATGGTGAATCTGTAGGCGTGTCCCGCGCTGCGTGGGGGCGGGAGCGTTTTGAGGGCTGGTGCTGGCGCATGGCTGACGTGGCTCCCCTGGAGGCTGCTGGGAGTTGTAGGCGGCAATGCACACAACCGCAAAGCCGTTCCCCTCACGGTGCTTGGGTAATGCAAAGAGCTCTTCCCCTCACGGCGTGGAAGCAGATCAGAAAGCCGTTACCCTCACGGCACAGCATGGCGGAGCCTATGGACAGCCGTTCCCCTCACGCAGATATGGTGAATCTGTAAGCGCGTCCCCTGATCCCCCCCACCCACTCACGGCACCTTTGCCCACCCTCCATCCCCCATCGCACTTTTTCCTCCCACCTCCGCCATCAAAATCATGTCTCTTTTTGCCCTCCTCTATCATCCACATTGAGCCAGCTACGAAACATTTCCCACAGGTACCCGAAGCAGTCTTGATGTGACACAGCCATTGCTTAACATACATTTCATTTATTTTGAATACGACAAAATAGTGTTACTTGAGGGTAATGCAGCTGCCACTTACGTTTTTAGCACATGACATTTTATAATTTTAATACAGTCTCAGCCTTTTCTTTTTACCAAGTTATACATTTTTGATAAGAGTTTTTGTAAAAAAAATGTAACTAACTTGAACATGTAAATGCACGTTGTTTTCCTCTACAAGTTCAGAATTGCATTTATGTAGTATGTGTGCTTTTTAACGTTTGCTTCCTTGTGATGTCAATACCGAGTGTGTCCTAGGTGTGCTACAACGCCTGGTTACAGCGGAGCGGGTATGTAACTGAGTGTGCAGTGTGGTGACGTGAATAGTGATAGTTAAAAAGCTATACAGTGGTTCCAGTAACCAAGGGTTAATTAGACTTTAATAAAGCTGGTGGATGTGAAAGGAGTATGTATTAGGGCCTCCTACATCCAGGTGGGGTCTACATGTTTCAGCCAGGCCTTTAAATTTAAAACTGGCTTTCCTCAGGACCGTAAAATAGTGAAAGTGCAAATAAATATTTAAGTGAGTGTTTTGGTTGGAATATGTGAAGCACTCTCTTAGGTGCTATACGTGTGCGAGGGGGATTCCATCACCAAGCATACACTGGTGTTTTGCCGCAAATGCCCCCAGGAGTTATCCGGCAGAGGTATTGACCGGTACTGGCGGTCAAGAGCTGCGGTGGACCTGTAGTGTCATCACTCCTTTCACATCCACCAGCCTTTTTAAATGCTAACAGAGGCCCAGTTATTAAAGTCTAATTAACCCTTGGGTACTGGGACCACTGTATAGCTTTTTAACTATCACTATTCACGTCGCCACACTGCACACTCAGTTACATACCCGCTCTACTGTAACCAGGCTTTGTAGCACACCCTGGACACACTCGGTGTCACTGGATGGGCCCGATGATGAAGCATGAAACTAACTAGGTTGAAAAAACCTAATGGTTTGTACTTCAACATACAGCTCTGAGTCCTGTATATAATTTCACAAAGGCTAGTCCTTTTTGATGACATATAACCTGCCATTGCCACTCTCTCAGAAGTAGTAGAGAAGGTTTATCTAGAGCAGTTCCTCGAAGCCTTACCCATATGCACCGGAGTCTAGATTCGGAAATACCCACATCTCACAGTGACTACTACTATTGATTTGCCTTGGTTTATCACAGTTTCCCCAAATTTAAGCTGCAATTAACGAGAGGCAATACAGCTAGTCCAGGACCCCATTTTCCAAACAGGGCCAAACCAACGAGTAAGCCTGCTCCTGCAGGGACCGTGCACGAACTGTAATGCTTTCATTGTGCTGAATGGGGCTATATCGATCACAGCTGCCCCCAGAAAGGCCAAATACCTGAACCGATGAAGGTGGGGTATATGAGGGGACAGATATCCACATTGGGAAGTAGTGTAGGTTGCAACTGGTGGAATCATTATGGATACCAGCTGTTACTGTACCGTGACTAATCAACAATGGGTCCACCCCACCCAAATACAATATGGGAAGAGAATCACTATCACATGCATCTATGGGGATGACAAAACATACCCAGTAGCTTAGGTGTTGTTAGGTATTGGTATTGACGTGGAACACCTGGTATTAGCTGAGCAATTGATAATGGGTACTGATCATATCAAAGTTTGTCATTTCCTTACCCACCCTGACCCAATAGATCAGAAGAGTGAATGGTTGGGAGATGCCCCTTTTGTGGAGATTAAGCTAGAAATACCATAGCCCCCAATAGGGAAAGGAAGCCCAAGAGGGACAGAAGATGAGAGAAACAGGGGTTTTTGACCAAGTGAAATAGGGTAACAACTCATGTACTTTCCTCCCCAGAAAAGACCTGGGAGCACCACTTTAGCTTCATGGCTGCACAGAGGGAATACAAATACCCTGACACAGGCATAGAATCAAGCCAGCGAGATGGACCAAGACCAAGTAGGATCATATCTTTAGTTAAAAAAGGGGTTGGTTTATTGAGTGGTCAGAAATGGGGAGAAGTGAGTATATCAATTACTGGGCCTGGGGTTTTCCATGAACAAGTATTGCACCTAGCCAGGGCAAGTAGACGGAGGGCCCAATTGAGAAGACAAAGCAGAAAAATGCCTCTTGGAAAAATTCTATTGGCCGGGGTTGTGAGCAATGCCAGCTTAGCAATCCCCAGGAGACAGAGCGGTCCCCTCTGTACCAGCTACCCATTATTGACATTCTCTTTAAGAGAGTGGGGATGGATTTAGTAGGACCTTTGATGCCTTCAGCTCTGGGACATCAATACCGCCTCATTTTTGTGGATTAGGCCACTCGCTATCCAGAAATGATTCCCTTACCCAGCATGTCCATCCCCACTGTGGCTGAGGCCATGATCACTTTCTTCTCCAGAGCTGGGTTCCCACATGAGTTATTGGCAGATCAGGGTTCCCCTTTATGGCCCAATTAATAGGGCACATCTTCGTAATTCCAGGGGTACAACAAATATGAACATCCGTGTTTCATCCACAAACTGACAGATTGGTAGGACACTATAATCGGACTAATAAAACACTGTAAAGAAAATCATCATGTGTCGAGGAAAGACTAGGATCACAAGATTTCCTTAGATCTCTTTGCCATCCAGTACTATGTTCAGGGGTCCACTGAGTTTCCCCTTTTGAGATAGGTTTTGGATGACAGCTCTGTACACTCCTGGACATAGCCGTGGAGGGAGGATTAGGAAGATGAGGGGACGGTCCTTATCGACTCTGCAGTAAAACCCAAACAGTCACAGGCCCATCAAAAACGTGTATCCTATAAAGATCAAGTACCTATACTGCTGCCACAGAAAACAAATTATTAGCTACGTGGAGATATTGTAATAAGGTGACTCTGGTCACATAATGTGTAGCTGTTCCTCACACACACACTGAATGGCAGATCTATTTCGTCAACCAGATAAAAAACGTGGTAGGCTCCAGGGACAGTGGGAAGAATCCCGGACATTACAGCTCACTATATCACCAGAACCCGTCCATGGAGATAACTTTACATCCTGCCCAAGAAATGGTAAAAGAGGCTGTTTCTATTGGTAATGCTGCTCCCAGGGAGCAGAACAGCTGCTTCATTAGTTGTAGCAGAAATATCCCATGCTATTCTCCGGGAAGTCCATGAGAACTACCTTAGTTCAACATAACATTACTGCATTAGCTAAACAAATGCTGAGGCTGAGACAAGACAGGATCTCCGCAGCTAGAAGGAAGGCGGTGGAGCAAGAGGTAGAAGCCATGTTGAAAGGGCATATAATTGAGCCATCCCAAATTGCCTTGTGTTATCCATTTCTGCTTGGTCAAAAGGAAATGGCAGCTTACGATTCTGTATTGACTTTAGACAGGTAAACAAAATTAAAGAATTTGACATGTACCCTCATTCCCTAAATAGATGAGCTAATCAAGAAGCTAGAGGATGTAGACAGTTGACCTAACGAAAGGGCTAAGGCAAATTCCATTGGCAACTGAGGTCCGAGGGAAAACACCCTTTGCCTCTCCCTCAGGTCTCTACCAATTTAAAGCCCTCCCATTTGGGCTTCATAGAGCACCTGACACTTTTCAGAAGTGAATGGATGCCCTGTTGAAACCCAATAGCGCATATGCAGCAGTGTATCTAGACTATATAGCCGTTTTTAGTCCAACATGGAGGCCCATCTTGTCCACATATAGGTGGTGTTGGGAGCCCTAGAACAGGCAGGACTGATAGGTAATCCATGTAAGACCACTCTGGCTACAGATCATATACAATATCTGGGGTTTTCCAAACAAGCAGGCACCATTAGACCCCCGGTCGACAAGGTACCAGTGATACAGGGAGCATTGTCACAAGGATGTTGTAGGCAGCAAGCAATCCAACATCCCCAACTGAATAAAACGAGATAAGGTAGTGAGGGTTCTAGTGGCAGGTGCAGATGTCACAAGAGAGGTTGCTCAAAAAGCTGGTGACAGGGAGCACAGGAAGGAGCATAGGGAAGGAGCAGGTGTGGATCCGTAGAACAGCACGGAATTGTGGGAGAGGATGGAGGAAGGTCTTGAAGAGCAGGACTAGCTAAAGGAAGAAGGAGAGCCGATGGAAGACCTGGGGCAGAGCAGTAGTTGGAGTTAGGTGGAATCTGTGAACCGGTAGATCATGATCATAAAGTGAGAAGATCCCACGGTCGTAAGGAAGAAGGTGCAGCGGTCCCAGACACCACAACTGAGGAGGCTGCCTAGTTTCTTTGGTTTGCTGGCAGGGTATTGGAGGACACCACTAACTGCAGCTCAGCCAGGGTCTGGACAGAGCACGTGGAGAGGGCGTGTGGTAGATTAAGTACATCAAACATTCACTACTTCTCAGCGAGGTGAGTGTAACAGGCATTAAAATAAGCCAAAGCACTACATGTGAAAGACTGGACAGCAGTCTTTTATATGGTATTCTTTTTCTTTAGTTCTGAGGACCTCATTTCTTCCTGACGGCACCAGAAGAAAAACCCAAAGATAAGACCAGTGTGGGAGGACTGCAAGGGAACCGTACCAGAGGACACCGTAGAAGACTTGTCTGAGAACAAGACAATTGTTTGAACCCTATTTTGAATAAACTATTTCCTAGTCTAGTGGACGGAGGGCTCCTTGTTGAGGCTGGGCAAGCTGGCTGTAGGGGGCCCATAGTCAAATCCACAAAAGGAGCGGGAGAATTGTTGAAGTTGACGAAGTTGGGGGGACAGGCCAAGAGAGTGTGCAGTAGACCGCTCTCTTTACAACTCTCTAGAGCCAATCAGCCTTGTTCCCATACATGCGAGTTCAGGAAAACAGCATTTCTAGCAGCAGGGATTGGAAATCGCTTGAGAACTCAGTCGACTGCAGACACACATGGCAGCGAATGGCAACACTGGTGCTCATGACCCACCTGATGGAATCGGGGGTGTCAAAGCCACAACGAATAAAGAATTTGGCTGTATCAAGACTGTCTTACATCATGGAGATGGTGCCTGGCAAGCTGATGACTAACTGAGGAGCATGGTTTGGCCCAAACCCCATTAAGATATTTGTTATTGCCTCATTAAATGGAAGAAGGGTTTGATAAGATGTTTGCCCTGGCTGGACAACTTCTGTCAGTACATTGATATTAACCTCCAAGATGGGGTGCTTGTTCCAACACTTCGGTACAAAAGGGGGTGGTGATGGACGGAGCATCTGAATCAATCAAACACCCACACTTAGTCAAAAGATCTGGGTTTAATCCATCACCGTTCTTTAGCCCACTCTGCCACCCTAGTTCAGACATGGCTATATGCAAATCAGTCTGACCCTGTGCCTCATGGGAACAGTCCAGCCCGAACTGCCAAGCCATGTCTTCCCTGGACCGGAAACAAGCTTCTGAGGACCGGTTTCTGGCATTCCAGCCGTCTTCAGCCCGGCTTGCTTGAATCCAGTGGCAAAGTGAGCAAGGGACTCACGTCTGAGCATACCCTGCCACACTTATGGCGGCCAAAAGCGGTACAAAAGGGGGTGGTGATCGACGGAGATCTGAATCAATCAAACACTCACACCCAGTCAAAAGATCTGGGTTTAATCCATCACCGTTCTTTAGCCCACTCTGCCACCCCAGTTCAGACATGGCTATATGCAAATCAGTCTGACCCTGTGCCTCATGGGCTAAAGAACGGTGATGGATTAAACCCAGATCTTTTGACTGGGTGTGAGTGTTTGATTGATTCAGAAGCTCCGTCCATCACCAACCCTTTTTGTACCGGTTCCAACACTTCGGCTGCCCTATGCGTGGTAATGACCATGGCGTAGAAGATTATGAAAGTATCTTGGATTCAGTTCGTTGATAATCAATTAGGGACCCACAGAAAAACCTAAGGTGGTACTATAAAAGTTAGCAATAGCACTTGCAAAACCACTCCATGATTGTGTCTATTTGTAATAATACACTTTTTTTTGTGGGGGGTGAAAATTCAGTAAGAAAATTTTAACTCTGTCAATGATTAATGCTTATCAATTGTTACTCTATGTAGAGGTTTATGAGTTTCAAACCTTGTATGCATTGGTTTAAATCAAGAGTCTTTAAGTGATACTTTTAAACACCAAAATTGTTCCCTATTTGTCATATGGATCCCCTTTATGGTGATTCTAAAATGGTTGGTGTTTTATTAAGGAAGACACTTTCATTACACATTTCTATTCCTAGTCAAGGTCATAGACTTGAGGTGGGGATTCATTCAACTAATTTGAAGCTTTTACAATATGTTACTTTGCTTGTGTTTACTAAAATAAATGTGGGGATAGCTGGAGATATTCTTCTGGAGTTAATTAGAAAATATGCAAATGCGAGTACAGCAAGCCAGAACAAACCCCAGTGCTACCAGCCATGGTACCATTTAACCTACATTTTGAATATATTTGAGTGAGGCTGTAGATGCGGGACAATAATAAAGCCTACAAAAGCAATAGTAGTGCAACCCAGTTACTGACTAATTATCTTACACTTTACGATTCACATATATGTGAGAGTGCTCAAAATCATGCAATATGGTGGGCTCTTATCAGATAAATGCACCTTATTATGTTGTGTAGGCTAGGTTACCTGTTTTGTCCAAGCTAGAGTCAAGTATGGCCATAAAGAAGAGTCCATGTTTTTGTTGTCTTTGCTAAGATGAAGCATAAACCACTGATTATGTAATGCTATGATGTACAGTTCTCAAACCTGTTAGGACTATTACCCAAGCCACTGAAACAGCTAACACCCATTTGAGTATCTGTAACTTTTTGGAAAGGGAAAGACTGAATTATGTATTACTTTGTTTGCTAATCATACAGTTTTATAACGTGTATGTGTAAACCAAAAAAACTATATTTAGCTGTATCTAATCTATAGCAGAAGTACATATGTAGTAAATGAACCTGAAGAAACGTTAGTAGGCAATAAATGTGACAATGTTTCAGAGCAAGCTGGAGTAATACACAGTGGCCTTTTCTAGATAAGCTTTCTAACTTCCATACACACAAAAATCTATTAAGCTACTCCACCCTTAACTACAGTTCATTACAAAATAAAATTGCATTGTTCTGGCTTGGGGTTTTGCTAACAAGCCTTCTTCAGGACTGGTTATATATTTTGCACTCTGCAATAATGAGCAGATTTGTACTGCTCTTGGCCAGAGGAACAGGTGTGTCCATCCTTACCCAGCTGAAGAATCTCATACTGTTTCTGTTTCTTCTTGAGTTTGATGGGCCCTGCATCCCAGCTTTCCTCGTTGCCCTTCAAAGGATGTTCACTACCGGACTCATCTGTGCTCATAGCACGGTGGAAGAGCTTGTACCCCGAGATCTGAGCATAGTTAGATGGTGGCAGCCAGCTTATTACCAGGGAGTCAAGTCTAGCCCGAACCTTCAACTCTGTAGGAGCAAATGGAACTATGGAAGAGAAAGAGATGGCAAGATTATGATTAAACAACAGGGATAGAAGGTCACTGTGAATGGGAGCGAAGGAAAACCACTTGCTTAGTGAAAAGGAGAGTGAAAATTAGCATTGAAGGGGGAAGTATCATCTATTCTATTGTTACAATTCAATACAATGCAAGACTTGGAGAAGAAAGGTCCATGAGGAGAGAATGGACTATGGCAAACAAACATCAAGAGAAAAGAAGAACTGTGGGAGTTGAGGACAGTGCAAAAGGGAAAAAAATGCATTGAAACAAGAACTCTAAAACAAATAAAGAAAATTCATTACCCTGAATGTAAGAGGGCGAAAGAACGATGAATCAAGAGCGAAGAGAGAGAATGGTAAACCATGAGTGCCATTGAAGGAATTGAAGTCAACAAGCAGAAGGGAGAGACAGGAGGGATGTCAAGGAATAGCATGGATAGAAATAAGGACCAGGGGCGATAACGGCAGAAACAAGAATGACATGTGAAAGGCAATTGAGGAATGTAAGCAAGCTGGAAAAAAGAGCACAGCATGAATGATTGACGTAGAAAGAATGAACATGAAAAAAGAAAGAGGAAGGAGGGCCATGCACTATGAGAAGGAAGGATCACAAGAAATGTGTGAAGGGAGGACTTAACAAGGAGAAAAAGAGTAAAATAAACACAGGCTAGAAAAGAAGAACTGTGAACAACAGGCAGAGAGAGATAAAGTGTGATGAACAACAAGAGATGGAAAGGCCTTCTCTTGCAACTGAGAGAGAAAGAACAACAGTTAGAAACAGGAGAAAGGAAGAAAAGGAATAAACGGGAGTAGAAAGAACTTGAAGACTAGGGGTCAACAGTGAGACGGAACAACAGTAAGAGGATGATCAATGGACAAAGGGTAGAGAGGAAAGAGCATGATTAATGAGTGAAGGTGAAGGATGATACAAAGAGAAAAGTAGACAATGGCTGATGAAAGAAAAATGCCAGCCCAGGAAAAATAAGGAGAAATGTAAGGACCATTATCTATAGACAGATGACAGACAACAAGTACGAATTGGAAGAGAATAAGGGAGAGGGAAAACAGAGAAATGAATAAGCAAGGGGAGAGAAAGAATCTAATTGAAAAAAGGGTACAGAAGGAAAGGCTATAATCAGAGGAAAGGGAAAGAATGAAATAAGTTGTTGCTTTGATCAGTGGTTGGAGAGGTTTACATGTGATCTCTAACTCAACGCTCCTATCGGTTGACACCTACCATGTGTCTTGTTGAACTTTTCGGGAGTGCGGTGCTGCATCCACTCCGAGGGGACGCCATATCCAGCTATTGTGCCAGCTGCGATCCGAACTTTGTAAGCCCGGTTCGGATGCAGAGAGTCCAGGGTCACCTCAGTTTCATTCCCATTAACTTCCACAGAGTACACCTTATCCACTGCGGGAAGAGCAAAGCACATAGGACAGGTCAGTAAATCAGTGCATCTTCTACTGAAATAGGAGTGACGCCTACGGTTCACTGGGATGAATGATGATGGAGTCCATGTCTGCAATCTTCAATGGTTGATACAGACCATCCCATGTGGATGTGTCTTAAAAACACCTAATCAAACACTAATAAGCTACAAGACAATGGCAGCAAGCACAAACTGAAAAATAGAATGATTTCAGCTACCCAATTAGGCTGGACAAAGTAAGATATATAAATTCATAACCGAATGCCAGAACACAAGAAAAGATGTCCAAACATGCCAACCTTATGCCAGATTGGTATATTATATTTTGCCACCAATGCTCCACGGTATTCTATGGTATGTCAGCTGGTGCTGAGCTTTAACTAAGTACACACTGTTCAGATTCTTTTTGATGAAAGGAAAATTGTAAAAGAATGTACTTGAGTTTGACTATGCGGTTCAAATCAGACACAAAATAGATGTGATGGAATTATAGAGCTCATGTATGACCAGGGATACATGTCCTATGTATCACTGCCTGACTTTCTCCTTGTAACATGGGTGGCTGCACAATAAATGGTTACAGATATAGGAAACACTAGAAAAAGCAAAGTAAAGAGCCCTGCGGGGTACTTGGTAAAACTAAATTTAATGTTGCTCTGACTGCGATACGAGCTTTCTGTATGTCCTCAATTTACAGTGAAGAGGAGCATGGTCCACACTGTTTGCTGGCCCATAAGGTAGGGCACTGAAGCGATGACCAAACCTGCTGTAATCGAAGAGTTCAAAAATCACCACACAGTTTAAGAAGCCATTTCGAGTACAGGTCGGCTTCGGCTGGTTCCACTCACCATTCAAGAACCAGGAAACCTGTGGAATCCCTAAATTCAGGCCAGGCCAGAGACAGGACTTTTAAGTGTTCTCTGCTTGATAATCTTCAAACCATGAGCTGCACACTGAAAAAAGGGATGATTTCTGGATGCCTCGGTTATCCCTTGATTTTTAATTGACTCTGAAGAGGTGAGCCTTACAGTTTACTATTGTGTCAATGTTTTTTCGTTACAACAGGACTTGTCCTTAGGTGCTGGGGCTAGTAGGCAATACTGTTTATTTTGGTGAATACTCTGACATAAGTCAAACAGTTATTAATTTGTTCATAAACGTCTTTTGTTCTGCCTCTAACTTTACATGGAAGAAGTCACTTCACATAGTGCCAAGTGACCATGTGATGTTTCACCCCTTCAGTCAGCTCAAGCTTTTTACCCAACATCATCTGACATTCTGAGACCGGTTGTTGCTTTTACCATAACTACTGGCCAGGAAAGTACACTGCTTGGCTAGAGATTACAACCTCTACCCAGCGGCCATGGGCTTCCTTTATATTAAAGTGTCATAATGTAACCTAACATCATGAAACAATCACTTGCACACGCCTTAGCCTTGAAAGACACATGGTCATTGCTACCAAGCTAAGTAATGCTCACTTTATCTGTCCCAGGATGTTGAAATGCCGGGCAGACACAGTGGATTCAAGCCTGTAACAATGGGTCAAACCCAGATGGGCGTACAACAAATCCAGCATAGCACAGTACATTGCCTAACCACCATACCACACTATTGGCCAAGTATAACATTTCCTGCAACAAAGTCTAGGCAAACATATCATCCATATGCCGGCCCAGTAAAATATACCCCCTGATACCACACTGCGTGGCGTAGCATGCTGCCTAGCCTAGTCCAATATACCAGTCACTGCGGTTAAGTATTCCACAATTTCCTCCCTCAGGGAAACAAGAAACACTACGGTGTCTCATTCCTTGGCACAGGAAACTACTACTCCAATTGGAAAGATCCTATCATTCAAGCGGCCCTAAGAAACCCAACATTCCCTTCCATCACTGGACAAGAGATAGCCAAATACCCCAAAACAGCCTCATAATATCAAAACAAAGACTGGGGGACTGGGGCTATATAAGGTCCAGCATACGTGCCCCTTCAATGAGCTATGAAGACAAGAAGTATGCAGTTGCTATGTGGGAGTCTAGGTCTACCAGGAGGCCAGGTCAGTGGGAGTGCTTCTTCAATGAGCCAGGCCCCTTACACACCCCTCTGGTGTCACGTTTTATCATCAGGCACCTCCTTCTTGGGCCGCACTGCAATGCTCAACAGGCCGATCAAGGGGGCTTTTCGTCAGAGATCTTTTCTTTTTGCCGATGTGAATAGTGAGGTGGTGTGGGTGACTAAATGTGAGTAGAATGGGAAAGAAATGTGCAATAAAAATGACAAAAGGCGTCCAAAGGCAAATTTTATCACTGGGTTCCTTTGTAATGGTTAAAAACAAGAGTTGAGCCAGAGGTAGGTATAATGGTTTACTCTAACAGTTAGTGTGAGCCAGGGGACGACCTGTTTCATGCCTGTTACTATTCGGAAGGATCATGGCATTTCATCAGGACCAATAATCCTATGCTACTCATTCAGGGATGGTAAATTTGGTGTGTGTAAAAAGACTATGTCCTGCTTACATCACATGGATATGTAGTTAACTGTCATATGTACCGTGCAGGTCCATTTCCGTTTTCCCTATGTTAGCATGAGAATGCTGCAGTCCTTACGTCGCTTTGTACATGTTACTATACACACGTATTTTTCTTTGTGCCACTCTGAACTTTCACACAGAACTTACTGTTATTTTTGCATTTTAGTCTGAATGACGATAGACAAGGCCAAACAACAATGCCCCTTGTTATTCTGTTTTGGTCAGGCTCTAGCCCATAGACACAACACACACATGAAGCTGTTGTTTGAAACACATAGTCTTTGTCATATAGTTATGCACAGACAGGCAAATACGCAGACGAGATTACGATTACACCCGAGATGTAGAACCTTCATTTGTGCATGCTAAGCTACGGGGTCAACTGCAAACACCCGGAGATCTTTTGATATATAATCACTTTGCTTCGATAGAAGGAGATGAGTGGCTGGTGTATCCTGTCTTATACAATGACAGCTCCTTTTATGATTTATGGATTACTTGCAATGCTGACCGTATTTGTGTTAGGCATCTTCTTACTTGTTGTGGCCCATATACTGCACACTAGAGAATGATAATTAAAATAAATATTTTAAACTTTCCTTGTGTCTCCGTCAGATCTTATTGTGGATAAGTACGTGTGTGAGAGTTAAAGGGTGGGTCCTGTCACCGCAATTCCGGAGCAGGACGGGAGTGTTGTGTTCTGGGGTCTCTAATCACTTATTCCTCTGTGAGTGAGTAGGAAGGCAAGAAAGATACTATAGCTAGTCGGTCCTGGGCTCGTGGGTACTAAGGTGGTAGGATACCTCAGTCCCTGACTACTAAGGTTCTTTGGTCCCAAGTACAGTTCTGTTATTTAGCAGAATCCCTGCAACAATACCTTCTGGGGAAAGACCCAAACTCAGAGGAAAGAGGGCCCCAACCAGACCGGCCAGAACAGACGCTAATTCACTGGAAAAGAGATAACCATACATCCAAAAAGTGATGACAGCCTCACAATAGCATCACATCTTGGTGAAACATTTCCAAACATGAAAAAAAATTATGATACACAGACACCATGATGGTGATCACACTTGAACTTTAAAAAAAAAACATGCTCATATTTACATGGTTCACTGTTCAAAGATTTGTAGAGATGGTCACAGTGTTAGAAGCCCGCTCACAATTTTGTTACCATCGGAAAAATCTAATCAACTTTCACAGTCACAAATTATTTGAAGGAAACATTGTCCTAGTTCAGTTCCAATGATTGACAAACTCTGGGCTGAACCACATTTGCCTTTCCTAGTACATTCTATCCCACAACAAACGTATCATTACATTTACAGCGTTATGTCCCACTATAGATACTGTCTATCAACATCATGGATGACAAAGGTCGCATGAGTGACAACTATCCTTATGTGAAGGGTGTGCCCAGCGCTTTGAGACGCCATGTTTTACCAAATAGCAAATGGTTTAACTTTGCTGGCAAACCGACCTGCTAAATTCGCTGCCTCCACTGCTTTAAAAAGTCTCCATATAACTCAAATTCATCACAACAAACGAAGTGATTGGTCACAGCTGCTATTGCACCTTTAAATGACACAGACTGTAGACCATATTGATGAAAGATCTAGAATTTCTATAGTGTTCCAGATAGGTCTCCTTCCCTCTGAACTCTTTCAACTCACAAACACGGCTTACCTTCCTTCACAGTGCAGTAGTCAATTTGATACTTTATGATGTTCCCGTTGCTCACTTCCGGTAGAAGAGGAAGCCAGCTCACGTGGATATCAGTTGGAGTATTGCTGGACAAGGAGTGCTGGGGGGCAGCTTCCGGCACTGAAGATGAAAAGGAAGAAGACAGTAAATCATGGAGTGGAGTGAACGTCCTGCGCGGTGCATGCTTGCTGCAGGTAAAAAAAGACACCCATCAAAGAGCCTAGGTGAGCGCAGGCCGAGCCCCGCTATCGATGGGAGAGCGAGACAGCACATGAGAAGCAGAAAACGCAGAGACTGGACAGAACAACCGAATACACATTAAGGGGTGAGTGCATCAGGTGTTGCCCTCTCTCTGACTGTTGCATTTCCAGTCATTCTGGTAAGACTTTTCAACCATTTGGTGGGTCATGTGGGACCTCCCCAAGGCGTTGTAGGATAAGTAGAGCTTTCCTCAGACCAGTTTTAACTGTTATTCTGTGATACCTGGACGAGGAACTTGCCTTGCAAGTCAAAGATCCACTGGAGGGGAGCTGAAGTGCTGTAGTCAATCCCATGGGGAGGGAGGCATTTTGGCTTGGCTTGAATTGTTGTGCTATATTAACAAATCCCACCCTGCCACTATTTGCACAGGATGTATGCAGCCTAAGGAAAGCACAAGAGAAGACTAGTCACTCAAAGTCTACAGGAGAATCAAAGGGCAAACCAACATATAACAATTTTTGCACAGCAACAAAAGCCAAGTCTGTTCTGGAGCTCAATAAACTTCATGCCAAAGTTTCTGGATAACCTCTATGACAATTAGTTCCTTTCATTTCATGGTATGGAAATCTATCTGAAA
The DNA here is from genome assembly GCF_964263255.1 of Lissotriton vulgaris. Classification (NCBI taxonomy): domain Eukaryota; kingdom Metazoa; phylum Chordata; class Amphibia; order Caudata; family Salamandridae; genus Lissotriton; species Lissotriton vulgaris. The sequence continues at coordinate 1,852,889,412 of NC_141687.1, read as the reverse complement.
ATCTGGTCTTGAATCAGCTTTCCTGGAATCATGTGGGGCACCACTGGCCTAGATCAGTCATTTCATAGACTGAGTTATGACATCAATAAGAGAGACTTAAGAAATTAACAGGTCGCTACCCTCTACATGTGTTCTTTGGAGGGAGTGTTTACTGCTAATATGTGATAATGTTTTACGCAGACTTCAAGATAAAATAACGTTTAGTACTAGAAAAAGCTATAAAGTAAAATGCAAGTTGCCCTATAGGGATCTGTTCATCTAGTGTAGTGCTGAATGTTTGCAGGTTGTTTTTCTTCAAAGAAGGCTTTGGAGTTACAGGATGCACTACGACTTAGTGGGCAATGAGCATGGGTACCAGTGCCATGTTAGACTGTTTTTCGCACAGCAGGTGAAATTAAGTATGTGGTGGCAAATGAAGGCAGTATGATACACCATGTGAAAGTAAGCTAAGTAATAAAAGAAGAGATCTGCAAGAAAAAACACACTTCTGGGGAGGAGGGTGGGCGCATGTGAATAGACAGCACTACAAGCTACAAACAGAGTAAAACTTTCCGTTCATAGCATGTGTTATAGTAAATACACATGCTCTGCACAGACTATAAAGGAGCCCCCCTACAAGCGTTGGCTATAGTGTGGGTGATGTACATGTCTGAAACAAACTCTGGCCAAACACAGCCTGCTGGCGCTCGAAGATATACACACAATGATGTTTAGTGAATGCAGTGGCGGCTCCTCTGCTAAGGTGGAGGCGCATCGCCCAACTGATTTTCAGCAGTGGGAAAAAGGAAAAATAAAATAATAATAACAGGTTGTTGTTATTTTATTTTTCCATACTGAGGCAGTTTTACAGGGAGGGGCTGTCTCACAGCCAGCCGAGGGAGGAGTGATTCATGCACTTAAGAATGCATGAAAGTTTGGCAGGCCGTCCTGGGTCCAATCAAACCGTCATGCGCACTTAGCATGTTGTCCACCGGGTTATAATGCACAGCCTGGGTCGAGAACATGTCCAGACTCCCACTGCCTGTCTGAGTGCCAAACCACGGCGCTCATACCAATCACAACGCTGCTGTCATGGAGACAGCAGCTTTGTGATTGGCTTAGGGGAGTCTGGGTGCTTCCTGCTGCCGGAGAAGAGACGACGCCAGTGGAGAGACAGTGGCCCTGCAGAGAAGGTAAGTGGATTTTTTTTTCCATTCACCTCCCCCCAAACAGACCCCTCTCTTCCAAAACCTGCCACCCCAGTTCTGTACCAACTGCCGCTGAGTGAATGTGCATGTAACCATGTCTTACATATGTCAGTCATCAGGATTTTGCCAAAGAAGTAGAGGTGTCATGGAGGCCCTCACAGCCACTGTGGTGGGTGGGGGCCACCACACCATTCACCTCAAAGGGGGACCACTTGGGTTGGCCAGCTGCTCAGAATGTTCACTTCAATCGGATTCGAATGTAAGGAGGAATGCTAAATTAATCAAGAATATTTTACTGTATAACATAACATGGACTCCCGATGTGGGTGAGCAGCACATCAAGCAAGGAGATGAAAGCAACTTTCAGAAATAAACTTACACATTATACAAGCCAAGCACAGACTCCACCGACCAGACCAACAGCTAGCTTCCCGTTTATATAAGTAAAGCCCCAAGGACACAACCGCTACCTAAAAGTGCAAAACTAGACCAATGCAACATGCAGACATACAACAGACATAAAATGAAAGTCAGAAAGAACCCAACCATTCTGAAACTGGGCACTAATACATACATATCCCATATTTAATCTAACAACTCTGTACTTTCCGGGCCTTGATTTCTTCTCTGAACCATTCCGACACTAACAACACACTTCTCCACTATTCAAAACTCATTGTTCAACCACGAATTTCCACATACAGACACTACCTTCTCATTCACCTCTGTCACAACGTCCGATTAACTAAGTTGTTGCAAAGCCTTCCTGGTCTCCCAGGGATAGTGGCTCTAATGAGATCATCAACAGAATTTCCAAGCCAATCGCCGTGTGAAACCTGCACACACCTTGACCGAAGCATCTTTAACACTCAATTATGAGCTAACCTCACCATACCCTGTACACTTTCCTTCTTCTTATGAGCTATAGAGGTGTGAGCCCTGTTCAAGAACATGGGCTATTATGGCGCGTCCGGAACCTGGCACCTGACTGGTCACAGACCCCCATGCACACTTGCTAAGAACCGTGTTCATCCATGCCATTCTCTTGTGGGTGGTAAAAATTCTACACCACATGCTTACAAGAATGTAATCATTTCACTACAAACAAACCTGCCCACCAGTATTTGACCCTAGCGTGTGCAGCAAACCCTCAAGTGAGGATATCTCCATATGAAATGTAACTACACAGCTGTAGTCTGGATACTGAACTACTTATTTGCCTCTTACTACTGTACCCTATCACGCGATGTCCTGCTAAATCCACAGCCCATTATTTCTCCGATAATGGTTCAACCTCCAACAGACATTTCCTAATCTACCACTGCATTTTCACATGAGGTGGGAAAGCAGGAAAGGACGGAGGGAGACAAACATACTGAGCCCAAATAGCCATCTTTTCAATATCCAACACATATTCAGCCACCAGCAGGAGAACTTCAACCATCACTTAAAAATAAATCCCAAAATGCACTTCATAAACCAAATCCACCAAATTAGCACCCACTCATGTAGGAGGAAAACATATCACCTAGTAGCACTAGCTAGCCTTCAACAACGTATCTGCCACCTTTCAATAGGGCTGCCTGTATATAAGGCCCAAGCTCGACATAATATTCTAACACTGTTGCATTATACGGTGCTTGTTTTCATTCTTCCCTGAGATCGGTACACAGGCGCAAAACATGTTTTATCAATATTAACACAGGAGGGACTCAGAGAGAAGATTCAACAGTCCTTCTCACCACACTTCCTTCAAGGTAAGAGGTAACACTTGCAATATACTTAAAAGAGCTTTCCTTAAAGTGTGCTTAGCTAGCGTTGCTCTACCAGTCAAAATAATTGTGTGTACATATGCTCATAATGTCCCTAGCATGGCACCAGTCATTTTCAGCAGTGCACTGTGAAAATCATTACCTTCTCTTTCAGCTAACACCTGTTGCTTGGCGCAGATGTGAATGTTATAATCAGCTCTCTTTTGATGTACCCAGTCTAAAATATCGACCCTAGCGTCATCGGCACTGTATAGAAATAAATAACAGGTAGAAGTAAGATCCCTTCAATGTATTTTATATATGGAATAAAATACCCCCTGCTGAACATCATACGCATATCACAAGTTACCGAGGAGTTTGATGACCAGATTGATGAATGAGGGTGAAGTTGAGTTCCTTTAAAAGGTTATGGAACTCTTACAATATCCTAATCATATACACCAGGGGGTACTTTATTCCTTATGATACATGGTCACCCTATCAACTTATCCACAAACCACTTAAATCCTTGATGTGTGGCTCTTTCATATGAAAGAGAGGGCACGTTTCAAATATTAACAATAATATAAAATCTGTAGTGCAAAATTTAACACAAAAAAGCTATTGGGTATGTGTTGCAAAAAGATATTTGAATCAATTTAATGCAATGCAGTTTTCGTTTTCAAAAAAGGCACAGTAGCCCAGGATGTGTAGAAACATGCATTAACATTGTACCTTGTCTATAATTCTGCGGGGAATGAGATTTTAATATCTTTTATGATCAATTTGATAACTTATCTCATTCGTCAATTTTGGATCGGTTGATTTCTGTCATTGAGTAAAAGACAGCCTCTGCATAGGTTAGATAAACCCCATTAACTGACGCCACTCTGAAGAACCACTTACAACTGATAAAGTTTAAAAGGTTTAATATAAAATTAAGAAAAGTTGCATATACAATCCTCTCAGGATCAAATTCATCAAATATACAGGAACCAATAGGAACATATATTCCCTAAAGAACCTCAGTCTACAAACGAATACAATTAAAGTCAGTTCCAAAATCAGCAAATTAAAAAGCATCGATATGAAGTGGTTCTTCTGCGTCATCTACAGAAAGAGAAAAATAATCAAGTTAAATCTGTCCCTACTCTATACTAAGTGACATCCCTACTTCGCAAGTTTCTAGAACCCTAAAAAGGTGTCAGCAGTTTGACTCCCTAAGAAGTTCAAACTCTCTTAGCCTCTAAAGGTAACTTAAGTTTAAGAAGCAGTACCCTCTCTGCCTACCCATCCGATCTCTAAGGGTCCTCGGCCTACTGCTTCCTTGCGCTCTGATCTCTCTCAGCGCATCTGTTCAAGTCATCTGCTCTTTCTTGCTTGCCCTGAGCTCTTCGCTGTTCCCGCTAATCGCTATCTTCTCCCCGGGGTGCTGTCCCTAAAATACACAATCACAGTGTGGGTGGAACGCCCCTTGACGCCCACCACGGACTTTCCCCGATGATGTCAGTTTCTGGCTCTTTCCATTGCTTCATCTCTTTGCGTCGTCCGTTAGGTTGACCCTTCTTCTTAGATGTCATCTTCATCTTCTTGTTGGCGACTTCAACTGACACTTTCAGATCAAAAGTCAAATGAACTTAAACAAGATTTTAACTTACAACTATGATTCTTGACCTTACTAGGTCCTGCGAATGGTCATTCCAAAACAAAGCTCAAATTCCAAGAGTCTCTTCTCACGTTTAAGTAATAAACTCCGTCCGGCATTGTCACCTTAAATCTAACAAAACTAGACTCTTCGGCTCGCACCTTCAAGTGAAGGCTATTCACGACTCCTGTGAGCCCACTAAATTACCAACAGCGGACTACACTCCTGCGAACCCTTGGTCAGTCAGGTTATAATCACAAATGACCTAAACTCTTCTAACATTCCTACAAAACTTCTTCTACACAGTATAACCTTTAACATACATTTATATATATAATCGCATTTAGCAAATACTTTGCTCATGTGTGAATACATTTTACATAGAATACAATTACGTAGAATATAAACCTTATATTCTCATTTGTTACATCGTTATGCGTATGCTCTCTGCACATTTCTCCATGTTACATTTCTCGCCGTTTCTGCATTTAAAGTTACATACATACATGAATTTCACTTTGCACGTTCTTCTGTTCGTAAGCATTTCTACATATTAGCCCACTACGTATACGGGCCTTCTAAATCTAATACATTCTAAAGTGAATACAGTTACATTTCCTATATTACTTTAGTCACATCTGTTAACTTTATACCTTAAGCGTCAACTTCACGTTCGATATACATTTCATTCCTACGTTTATATGATATGCTCCTAAATATGACTCGGATATACATTTTATTCAAATTGCGCTCTCTCAGTTCCCCCCTTTGATGACTTTTAGGAGTCATCACTAAATGCAATTTGAATAACACCTTTAAACAGAACTAGTTACACCATTCCCTCTTTTCATCATTTCAAGTGCTCTCAAGCTTTTGTACTGTTGATCTTGTAAAGCAGCTAATCTCCTTTCTTGTTCTCTCATAGACCTTTGTAACCGGTTCGTCCTATACCATTTATATAGTTTTACTAATCCTAACAATGTAATTATACAAATTAATACTATTAATACAGGTTTTAATATGTACCATACTATACTTTTACCAAGGTTGGCAAACCAACTTCCAACCTTTCCTACTCCATTACCTACTTTTTCCCAAACATTTATTTTTGACAAATCTTCGATTTCTTGATGAATCTGTGTAATGTTTCTTATGACCCTCTCAAGTGGTTTTGAATTATCAGGAATATAAGTACAACATTCCTGGACCTTCAAAGCCTTGCAAACTCCGCCTTCTTTTGCTAATAGCACATCAAGAGCAAGTCGATTCTGAAGAACCATTGCTCTAATCGATTGCATCTCACCTTCTATTAGCATTAATGACCTTGCAGTACTTGCAGATAATCTATCTACGACTGTAGCTAGTCTCCTGATCTTAACATCGTTAAGTATTAAACCTAACATAGGAAACATCGCTCCAAATACGTCTCCTACTACTTCTGCATCTCCTACTTCTCTTTTCATTCTTGTCGAAGCCTTTCCTTCTATGATCGCTAAATCCTTTGCATGATATATTTTGGGGAAGACAATTGCCAAGTAACACGAACCATACCAATTGTCAGGCAGTTTTACATAGGCATTTCTCCCACATACAAAATATACATTAGGAATCACTTGCATCTCCTTCATGAAATCCTTCGTGTAGTACTCTAATCTAAAAGCATGTTCGCAATTAACTTCACCTACAAATACACTCTCATAATATGTCTTGCTTCGAGTTAAACATAACTTTCCTTTCTGCGTTCTATCCAATGCTATTGGACCATTGCTACCTTTCTTTTTATGTGCCTTCTCTCCTTCGGTCCAATCAGTTTTCCACTGTCCTGACATTTTTAGAATCTTCTGCCTTCTGTATCGGTCATCTACTTGTCCTATGAACTTTTTCTCAATCTCTGACACTTTGCAAGTCAAATTATTTCTGCGTGCGTATGATGTATCTAATGTATCCCAAGGAAGGAAGAATTTAGCTAGTCTATCCTCCTTTTTGTAATAGTCCCACTTATTCATTTGCTTATAATTCGGAACTTCAGGTAGTACCGAATCATAATTTGAAAAGTAGTACTCAAATCCTTCTCTACCATAAAATATACTAAGCAGTAAACTACATGTTATCCCATAAGTTAATGGGAGATGATGATATCTGATGCCCTCATCTACAGAAGCCGGCAATTGCATACATACATAGCAATCTTTGGCCTCCATGGCATCGATATACTCGTACAATAGTTTGGCATATGCGTTTGACCTAAAGTTTCCCTGTGACTCATCTACATGTAATCTACGAGCTTCATCTGCCAATAACGCTTTCTCACGAATAACATTGCTCTCCTCTTTCTTCACATCAAGAGCAGGTTTCAAAGTCGTTACAGGCTTTACATCTGCTATTTCTTTATCTATTTCATGTCCTATTATGTATGATATTGTCACTACTGTAATTATGAGAAATATTACTACAGCTGTACCTATTATACATCTGGCTTTTCTGTTTGGGTTGCCGTTCTCCATGTTGTCAAAAACAGCGTAACTCTTTCTTTTGCGAAAAAAGTTTTTCAGTTCAGTCTTTAGTTTGCTTTGTTTTCTTCTCAGTTTGTAAAGTGCTCTTTATCAACAAAAGTCTCTTTTTCGCAACAATGTCTCTTTATTTTTAACAACAGACAACCCTAACCCTTCTCCGTCCTCTAAATGTAATCCCTAATTTTATTCTTCTTTCCACTCGGCGCTAGGTTATCTTCTTCTTTATAACTTATATACAAAGTCTTTATGCATCAACAATTATTCTCGTACCTGCAGCTCTCGCAACAAGTTCCAATAATTCAAAACGAATGACTTTTTCTTCTTCTTCCGGAATTTGATGACCAAATGTTGGAAATTGTAATCTGTTTAGCACTAAATCTTTAATCTGACTCAAGTATGGGGGTATGGGAAGTGTGAAAGTCAGTAATCCCTCAGTCTCGAGTCCAGGAGTCAACATCCATATCTCCACTGCCACAAATGGATCGAGATCGATTACTTTCACGTTCTTCACTCTCCCAGATTTCTGTCCCCAAGACATCTGCTAGATAAGTCCACTCTGGGGTGGCGTACCTTCTGCAGGGCACACGTACCCTTCTCGATCTTCTGGGACTCTCAGTTCCTGAGTCTGTAGTTTCCTCTTCTTGGTCTGATTCTTCAGAGATTGGGACAAGAGTTTTCTCCTGTTGTGCCTTTAAGCTTGGCCTCCTTCTTCTCTCTGGCCAACTATCTTCGTCACTCCTTGTCCTCCTGCTCCTTGTTCTGGGACTTGTCTCTTGGTCACTCTCAGCTTGTTCAGTATCCGATTCAATCTCCCAGTTACTTTCTTCTCCTGAGGCGACTTCGGTCTCACTAGTGTCTTGACCCTCGTCGACCTGTTCTGTCACAGTCTCAGCCTCTTCGATCACCTCTACAGCTTGGCTTTCCCCCTCTGTGGCTTCTCCGCTTTCCGCTGGATTCTCATCCGAGAGAGGAGCTGTTTCTTCTAGAGGTGTTGGCACTCTTCGAGTGTGTGAAGCGTGTATCCAATTTGGCAGGCCTCCACACTTCACTGCAGTGTTCGTGACAAGTATGACTTGAAATGGTCCTCGCCAACGCACGTCTAAGCAGTTCTTCCTGACATGCTTTTTCACCAAAACCCAGTCCCCCGGACTCAGGTCATGGCACAAGTCCTGTGCCGATGGAACCTCCGCAGCCTGGACCTGGAGGGACACAGAATTAATGGCATCAGATAGTCCCTTGCAGTAGTCCAAGATCAAGTCGTCTGTGATGTTCACTAACGCTGCAGTCGGAACCGATGGCAATCTCATAGCTCTCCCCATTAGCACTTCATGTGGAGAGAGACCTGATTTTCTATCTGGTGTGCTACGTATGCTCATAAGAACCACTGGTAGTGCGTCTGGCCAACTCAGGGATGTTGATGAACAAACTTTGGCAAGTCTGGACTTAATTGTGCTGTTGATTGGCTCTACAATCCCTGAAGCTTCTGGTCGATAACTGCAATGGAGCTTCTGATCGATACTCAAAGCTGAGCACAACATCTTCACTATTTCGCTGTTGAAATGAGTTCCTCTGTCCGATTCCAAAGAGGATGGCACCCCAAACCTCGGTATTAACTCTCTGAGTAACAGTTTTGCTACTGTAAGTGTATCACATCTACGTGTAGGGTAAGCTTCAACCCATCTAGAAAATATACAGACAATCACTAAAACGTATCTGAGTCTGTTGCATTTAGGCATTTCTATAAAATCAAGCTGCATTCTATTGAAAGGCCCCCCAGACCTCCCAATGTGACTCAATGTAACTGGTGTTCTCTTTCCCACGTTTAGTTGCTGACAGATCGCACATCGCTGACATACTGCTTCTGCCGCCACTCTAACTTAGGATTAAACCACGTTTGTCTGAATACTCTCACCATGGCATCTCTACCTATGTGTGCTGATCCATGCAATTTCCTTGCCATTGGACTAACAAGTTCATTTGGTAAAACTGCTCTCCCATCGGCAGAGACCCAAAAATTCATCTCGCTTTTTATACACCCAGCTGTTTCCCAGCCCTTTTTCTCATCATCTGATGCATTCTCCTGAACACTCCTTAGCTCATCCCACGTATCTACAGTGTCTAACAACATTGTCAATTCAGTTCTTTCTTGAATTCCCCCCACTTTCACATCAGTGTGAGAATATCCTTGCTCTGCGCAGTAACGCGCTACTTCATCCGCATAGCGGTTACCTTGTGACACAAAATCCACGCCTTTTGTATGCGCAGCACATTTGACTACTGCGATAGCTGTCGGGCCTTGCAATGCCTCAAACAATAATCTCACGAATTCTCCATTCCTAATGGGAGAACCCGAGGAGGTCATGTAACCTCTTTGAGACCATAACTGCCCGTAATCGTGAACTACCCCGAAACCATACTGGCTATCGGTGTATATGGTGACTCGAATTTTGTTACCTGCTAAACAGGCACGCGTCAAAGCAATAATTTCAGCTACCTGAGCGGAGTGTACTCCTTCCAGGCAAGCGGCTTCTACAACTCTGGTAATTGTACAAACTGCATAAGCTGCTCTCAGCTGACCAATATCGTCTCTTACGCATGAACCATCAACAAAGAAAATTTCATTGGGGTCAGTCAATGGCTCATCTACGATATCGGGTCTCGGTTTGGTGCATAGTTCAGTCACATCAAGGCAGTCATGATCTGTACAGATTTCATCATTCACCTCATTTGGAAGTGGCATCAAAGTTGCAGGATTCAAGACGGAGCATCTTTTCAGGGTCACATTCTCGGCAGCCAATATGACTTGCTCGTAGCGTGTGAGCCTGCTATTCGTCAGATGCTGAGTCTTAGTCCTGGTCATTAACAATTCCACAGAATGCGGTACATACACCACTAACTGATGTCCCATCACCACACTTTCAGATCTTTCAATGCTGACACCCGTTGCAGCAACGGATTTGAGACATCCGGGCAACGCTGCGGCTACTGGATCTAATGTAGCCGAAAAATACGCTACTGGCCTACGCGCATCTCCATGAATCTGGGCCAAAACTGCTAAAGCGCATCCCTCTCTTTCGCAGCAGTAAAGCAAAAACGGTTTTGTGTAATCAGGCATTCCTAAAGCCGGGGCGCGACATAAGTCCTCCCTCAGCTGCAAAAACGCCATCAAACAATCTTTGTCCCATGGTACCGGATCACTCACTCCTTTGTGCGTCAGTTGTAATAACGGTTTTGCCTTCAGTGAGAAGTTGGCTATCCACTGTCGACAATAACCGACCATGCCTAGAAACATCCTGACCTCTCTTTGTGTTGTAGGCGCGTTCATTTTCATAATCGCCTCTATTCTGTCTGGAGACACTTTCCGTTTCCCCTTTTCAATCCTGTGGCCCAAGTATTGCACTTCAGTAAGACAATATTGCAATTTACTTGGAGACACCTTGTGCCCGTTCTCGGCCAAGTGATTTAACAAGGTGATGGTGTCTACTCTGCAAGCTTCTTCTGTTTCTGACGCAACTAGGAGGTCGTCTATGTACTGGACTAGAACTGAGTTCTTGGGCAGCACTAGACTTTCAAGATTTCTCTTTAATAGCTGGTTAAAAATCGATGGGCTTTCTGTATACCCCTGAGGGATACGACACCATGTTAAAACGCGATCTTCCAGCTTAAAAGCGAAAAGATACTGGCTCTCTTCATCTAAAGGAATCGAAAAGAAAGCCTGGCACAAATCTATCACGGTGAACCATTCAGCTTGGAACGGTATCTGAAACAATATCACTGATGGATTCGGTACCACTGGACAACATGAGACAACAATATTATTAATCTTTCGAAGATCCTGCACTATTCTGTATTTTCCACTAGGCTTTTGCAAACCCATAATCAGTGAGTTACATGGACTACCCACGATCTCCTTCAGTATTCCCTGTTTAATCATGGATTCGATCACAGGCTTTATTCCTGCAATCGTCTCTGGTGTCAACTTGTATTGTGGTGTTCTTGGATACTCGGCATTGGGTCTTACCATAATCTTTACTGGTTCTACCCCTTTGATCAGTCCTATTTCTTCTCCAGTAAAATCCCACACCTCAGCTGACACTTTCTCCCTCAAATCCTGTGGAAGCTCCTCCACTGTTAAGGTAGGATATAATTCCACGCATTCCTGCGAGTTTACAACTTTAAAATCGGCATCTTCATCATTGGTCTGCACTTCTACTCCTTTAGGTGTGCAATGTATTGTGCAATTTAGTTTACACAACAGATCTCTTCCTAACAAACACACCGGGCTAGAATCACAGATCACAAACTGATGTTCGTCACTGTAATTCCCTATCTTCACTGATACTGGTTCTGTCAGAGGATTCGTCATCCTCTTGTTTGCGACTCCTACCACCTGAATCATCTCTCCTGATATCGGCAGACCTGGGACTACCGCTGATCTCAACGTGGATCTAGTGGCTCCCGTATCCACCAAAAAGGTCGTAGGACATCCAGCTACTTCAGCTTCTACGTATGGTCCTCTCTGATCTACTTCCAGGGCTGCTCCTAAAGTACAGTCTTCTTCCCTATTCACTCGTTGCCCTGTAAGAGGATCAACGTAGTAGCATTCTTCTCCTCCTATGAACAATGGCATTTGTCTATAGGTTTTCCCTCCATTTGTAATTCGAGGCGGTTGAGGAAACGGGGCTCGAGGAGTCTGAGTCCCCCCTTTGATAAACTTTCCCTTCGGGACTGTTGCTCCCTTAACCACGTTGTTCTGTACCTCTTCCTCCTCCTGTTCTAATTCCCCTGTCTCAATATTATAAGGACACTCGCGTCTCCAATGTCCCACCTCATTACACTGATGACACCTTGTCGTCTTTTTCAGTGTTGCGATATCCATTCTCGGTCTCGGTCTTTCTTCCTCATCTCTGCTCTGATTATTCTGTTTCTTTGCTTGCGTTCCTGTTCCCTGCTGTCGCTGTCCACCCTTTCCAGCTGATTGCATCTGTACTAACATCAGCTTTTCCTTAAGCTTCTTTGCTTTCGAATCTATCTCATCGCTACAGTACCTTGCATACCTCAGAATCTCATCTAAAGGTTTGTTCTGCCAGCAAATTAAATGCTGTTGAATCATCAGGCTTATGTCTGGTCTCAATCCGAGAACAAACTTCGACACAAACTGTCCTATGTCCTTAGGATCCATTACGTCTAATCCACTGTACTGCTTAAATGCTTTCAGTAACCTCTCATAAAACTCGTGAACTGTCTCTTTAGGCTCCTGAGTTGTTCGATCTATCTTAACCCAGTCTATATCCTGCACCGGCACTTTCTCTTTCAGCCATGTTATTACTCTCTCGTATTTTTCCATGACTCTGTCTGATGGGCCACCTGTCTGGGTATCTCTCGGAGGCTCGCAAGTGGGCCATTCAATACTAAGTTTGCATGCCGTCCACAAATCTCCGGGTACTACGATATCGAACAATGTGTTCAAATCGATCCACAGTACCTTAGAGATCTTCACGAATCTCTCTACCTGCTTGTACCACTCTACGGGATTTTCTCTAAGCTTCGGGAAGGAATTAGTGAATGCCGCTAAATCCCCCCTACTCCATGGTACATGCACGTAGTTTCCGTTCGCGATTTCTCGCAAAGGGAAAGCTTCCATTCGCATTAAGTCTGTATCCTGAGACTTTATAAGTGTACTCCGTCTGACAGATCCCTTCTTGGACCATCTTTCCTCCCATCTATCCAGATCTCTCCATATCCTAATACACATGACCAATTCTCTTATGTGTACTCTTAGCCCAATCGTTCTGCGCTCATCTAGATCTTGATCCGTGCAATTCAACCTATGGTTGGCCTGTAAAGCCTTAGTTCGTGATATGTCTATCATGTACTTTTCTGCCAATTCAGATAACTTCTCATGAGCTGCTCTCGCTTTCCGAGTAACGTCTTTAGATAAGAACAGTATCTCATCTGGTGCGTACAGCTCTAACCTCTCAATTGCCACTGTGCCGTCAATTATTTCGTCCAAGTCTGATTTTAAACTCATTACATCTATGCGTCTTGCTTTTATTTCAGCTCTCAGTACGTCAGTCCTAGGTTGTTCTCTTACATCCCTCTCACCTCCACTATGCGCCCTACGCCTAAGCACAGGTGAGTTATGAGGAATTTTTCTTCCATCTCTTTGTTCCCACCTCTCTAGATCCCAAGCCTTTCCATCTTCCCTTGGGGTGTGGTGGAACAATGCTCCATCCCTCAACCCTACATTCCGTCTTCTCGGCTCAGTTTCTCCAGATACGAGATAGGATCCTCCGTGCTGTTCTAAACCACTGTAACTCGCTTGCTGTCTGGTATCACTTAACAATCGATAAGGACCTTCATGGCTCTCCATGCTCCCGCGATCTCGTTCGTGATCACCGGATGTATGGCGAGACGTTTCGCGACTCCCTATGTTCTCTTGACTCCGTTCTTGATCACCGGACGCATGGCGAGACCCTTCGCGGCTCTCCATGTTCCCGTGATTCCGTCCGTAATCACCGGAGGCATGTCGAGACGTTTCACGACTCTCCATGTTCCCGTGATTCCAATGTTGCACATTTTCATCCGGAGTATGGTGTGTGCATCTGAAAGTGTTTCGGTATTCCTGCGTCCTTCGTTCTCCCTCACTAAAGGTGACGCGAGGCACTTCCCCACACCCTGCACTCCTGTCGCTGTACGTTTGCCGATTGCCACTAGTAGTAGGGCAAGTATCTCCTCTGCTTCCTTGACTCCCTCTCTCCCACTCCGGGCTGCTTTCGCCAGCTCCACAATGAGAGAGGATCTTGTTATCCTGGTCTCTCCACTCTGCTCCTGTTTCTAAACTTTTATTCCTAGCCTCTTCGGCAGTATCCCATTCTTTCAGATATTCCCTTAATTCCTTATAGGATTTCGGTTTCGGTCCCCTCAAGTCCATTGATCCTCTTTGACCCCCTTGTTCTATCCAGGGACCCGTTGCGGAATCTAATGGGGTACTCCGACTCACTGGTGCTAATCTCTGTCTTTGAGGATTCATTGTGTTATTCCTATTCTCCATCTCTGCCCTTTCCCTGTCCCATCGTGCCTGTTCCTCCTGCTGGACCCCTTCTGGGTTGTAGATTGACACAATAGGGCCTATGGTAACAGGTACTTGTAAAGCGTCTGGCATTTGGTACGACCTTGCACATTGCGTCTCTGGCGCCTTCTGGACCACGAATCTTCCCACTACTCTCTGTTCGGAACTAGCTTGGGGTATTTCCTCACTCTTGTTGGAGTCCCACTCTGTTACTGGGATCGATTTATATTCTCCCCATCTAGCTCCGTCCCCTTGCTGTAGTATGGGACTTGCGGATTCACCGCTATATGGAGGTGGTCTATCTGTTAACAGCCTATCTATTAGATCCTCCTCCGTCTCGCTTTCCTCATCTTCCTCCTCTGGAGGTTTCTTTTCTCCCGTAGCTTCTATCATGGTGAACAGTTTGTCTGCTTCTATCTTTTGCACTCTCCACTTCTTAGCTTCCTCATCCCATTTGGCATCCTGCACTGCCTTTACTGATCGTCTCACTCTTTCTTGACGTCTCTTTAAACTCTTCTCGTGAGCTGCTCTAAACCATGCACTAAGAGCTTCGAACTGTGTTGGCCTCGGTAGAGGTCTTGTTGCAAGCATTACTGCTTTCAGTTGGTTCAACACTTCTAACTTAAACGTTCCGAATCTTGGAAACGTCAGCTCCTTTTCCCCTTCCGTTAGCCTATTCCACTCGGAAATCCATAATATCGAGTGTAAGCCGACATTTACTGCCATATGATAAGCTGGTGTGCCTTCTGGTGGAGCTTCTTCTCCAGCATATAAGTTTCTTCTATTCCTCCTAAAGATTTTTCTTAAACCCTTAAAGCACTTCATTTTTGATAATCTACGATTTTCTCTTATTAATTCTCTCCTTTGTTTACGTCCCGATGACAACTACCAATCCCTGTGCGACTCTCGCTAATCAGCCTATCCCAGTGCTGTTCTACGTTAACCGACCAATCTCAGCGCGGCTCTATGCTGACGTCACTCGTCCCTTCTGCAGCAGTTTCCTTCGTTTCTCAACTCGTCTCGCGGTCTTACATGCGTTTCATTCATACACCGAAAAATGACTACTCATTTGTTACATCGTTATGCGTATGCTCTCTGCACATTTCTCCATGTTACATTTCTCGCCGTTTCTGCATTTAAAGTTACATACATACATGAATTTCACTTTGCACGTTCTTCTGTTCGTAAGCATTTCTACATATTAGCCCACTACGTATACGGGCCTTCTAAATCTAATACATTCTAAAGTGAATACAGTTACATTTCCTATATTACTTTAGTCACATCTGTTAACTTTATACCTTAAGCGTCAACTTCACGTTCGATATACATTTCATTCCTACGTTTATATGATATGCTCCTAAATATGACTCGGATATACATTTTATTCAAATTGCGCTCTCTCAATTCCCTAAGGAGTGCAAAAAATAAACTTGTTGCCATAAATATCTCCTTTCTGGTTGTTACTGTACAGCTAGAAAAACTGAGGAGGAGAAAGAGAAGCAATGTGTTTTCATTCTATAAACAACTTATGTAATTATGCTTTGTGACCTGACCCCTCGTCTGCTGGTTCCGGCAGCAGGCATTGTGACTTCAGAATTCAACTGCAATAAGTTATTATAGTGGAGTTAAATTCTTTATAATCAGCAACTGGGTGTGTAAAAAGTTGCAGATTATAAAGAAATTATGGGCAGGCTTTTATACAAGGATTGCAGAATCCCATCTATTATAAGTCACTAGCACGAGCCCCGTACTTGAACATGACATTCTCAATTTATTTGAAATAACAATTAATGGCAATACGCTTCGGAAAATTACCATCAATAGCTAGCGGATCAGCGTACCTAGGTGCACATAGGGCCCAAATCATGTCAGCTCTGTGGTTACTGTATTCATGTAATCTGCATATGCAACAAACTCTACAATGCCACCTTATTCAGACAAAGTTTTAACGCTAGAGGCATCAGGTTCCTGTAGAGCCGCAATAATCGCGTGTCTGAATCCATCTGACCCACAACTGAATTGTAAATTGATCAAATTCCTTTAAGTTTTTGACCAGGCCCATAAATTGACTATAAAAAAACGTGATATCGAAGGTGGTAACGACCAGAAAAAAATAATAAAAATGTTTTGTTAACATGGCCGGAACTTTGGAAGAGAATAATGGACAAGAACATGGCAAAAGATTTTTAACAATGATATTTTTTATGATTTTCTTATTGATGTAAACTGGACCTATCGTTTATCCTCTTTTAATTTTTTTTTTATATATGACCTTTATGTTGTTAAGGTTTTAATTGACCAAACAATAACACATTTACTTACTTACCATCTATTATAATATACTAAACTATAAGTATAACACTGCACCAGAGCAAGGGTATCAAATTACCTGACAGAACTGAACATATGAATTTTAGAAAAATGGTTACTGAAATTCGACAATAACTGGGTGAAAAGCCCTACATGAATGCTACAATACAATATCATGTTAATCTCTGTTAGTGTTAGTCTATGTAATGTTTACTAAAAGGGCCCAGCTTTCTGGTTGGTTATTTTTGGCTAGCAGGACACTTTGATGGATTTCATGTTCTATTTTTGCGATTTAATTTTGAATGAGTAAATATTTTAGTTAGTAATTATAGTATTTTAGATTTTTTATTTTCACGATCACCTGGCAAGTTTTCGTAAGTTGCACCACCTTTTTGTTAGGTCGAAGGCCTAAAAGGCTGCGCTTGCGCAGTCTTAGGCCGGAGATTTATTGACTCTTAGTAGCGCAGAAGGTCCCGCCTCCCTGCCCTGTCTCTCCTTCATTGGCTGGCTTCCTAAACAGAGGCCAGCCATTGGAGGAGAGAGCCATCCCTCCAAAGAAGCCCCGTCTTTTTCGGATTTGGGGGCGTGATTTTTTGCATTCTTTAGCCCTGTGACGTCGTCCGTCACTCAGGACAGCAAAACCACGCCTCCGAATAAAAAAAAGACGGAAGCAGGCGGCCGCCATTTTGCTGTGTCTACCGAGGACATGAGGTGAGTTTATTCTGCCTTCTTTCCCCTGTTTGTTGTTTTGACCCCGTTTCTTGCCGTTTTTTGTGCTTCTGTCCCTTTAGCTTCTGTCCCGGTTTTTTGTGCCTTCTGTCCCTGTAGCTCCGTAGCGCTCCCGCCTCCCCCGGGCCCCCACCCCTCCCTCCCTCTCCAGCGGCCATGTGCAGGAGAGCCTCCACGCCGTAGCGAGCTCGCAGTGTGCCTGATTGTTCGGCTTGAGGAAGAATGAATTCTCATTTGCCTGTGCGTCCCTGAAAGTGCCTCCCCACCAAACCTCCGAAAGCTCCCACTGAAGTCATGCACCTGCTCTATTCCCCACTGTGCATCAGCAGACTATGGCTACCCCCCGGTCTGGGAGGGTTAAATCCCGGCTCCCCTCTCCGTGCTAACAGTGATCCTGCTCTGCTCGCTCCATCAGTGAGCGCCGGTGCAGCCGCCTTGCCCCCCCCCCACCCCGGCGGTCCTGCCTCCTCACTGGCTGCAGCATCCCCCTGCCATGGAGTCTGCACCGGAGAGGGGCAGTCAGAGCCTCGCCTCGTCAGCGGAAGCATCCTCCGAGGGACCCGGGTTCTAGGGCGGGGTACCAGCGGGCTGCAGAGCACAGGTTCAAGAGGGCGGGGCTCCATAGCGGAAATCAGGACAGGGGTTCAGAACACGCGTCCTAGTGCCTAGACAGGCGGCGCAAGCTCCTGGGCGGAGATCCGGGCTCCACCACCTAAACACGCGGCGCATGCTCCTGGGCGCAGATCCGGTGTGCGGGTTCCAGAGGACGAGTTCTAGCGCCTAGATACTGGGTGCATGCTGTAGGACAGAGACACGGATCTGGTTCCAGAGCACAGGTTCTAGCGCCTGGACACACAGTGCCTACTCCAGAGCACAGGTTCTAAAGCGGAGGCCCTGCAGGAGACTGGGAACCAGCGACCATGAGCTGCCCCTCGGCGTGGAACAAGGAGACCGGCGAATCCCTCAACTTCCTCGGGTAAGACCTGCGAGGCGCTATGTTTCACATGTGATGGGCGTGGAGTATCAGCTCAGTTGGTCCATGCACGTGGTGAAGAGGTTTGTGTGCGAGGGTGGAATGCACAGCTCGTTCAGCCCCTTTTGACCTTCTGCGTGACGCTTTTTCAAATAATTGTATCCCAAATGTCGGAGCGTGACTAGCGCCGAAAGCCGCGAGGCGCTACATAAAGCAGCTCCCAGAGTGAAATGCCTCTACTGATCCACGCACCTGCTGCAGAAATCTATGTGCGGCCAGTATGTCTAGAATCCAAGCCCCAGATGAGGTTAGAAGCAGAAAGGCTATCGCCTCTAGGCACTGCGCCTGCATGGCGCTGTATCAATCAGCGCGATCATGTAACTGATCATTTCTAAAGGTGTAGGACTCAAGGATATTTTAATTTATTCGTTCAACATGTTATTAAGATTGCTACATTTATATAAAAATATTTGCAGCCAGTATCTTTCAATATAATCATTTCTAAACGTAGCTATACAGGTAAGGGCCATGATAGGGCTGCCAGACGCAAAACAGGAGTTTTTCTTTTACTTACGCAATGATATAATTAGCGATTTACCTCTCTTAGAGATTATGCATTTTATGGTACACACATACTCTTCTAAATGTTCCCAAAATTGCCAATTAAAAACGCACTGCTCGGTGAGATGAAGTGGTTGACCAGGATCACACTGTTGGTTTCAATCACATCCATCCATCCATCCACCCACCCATCTACTCATCCATTCATGAATCCATCCATTGATCCTATTATTCCTCCATCCACCCTTTCACCTCACTCATCAATCCTTACATCCACCCTGTAACTCATCCATCCATTCACCCTTTCACTTATCAATTCATCCATCCACCCATTCACTCGTCCATCATCTACCCTTTCACTCATTCATCCACCCATCCATCCTTTCACACACCCATCCACCCTTTTACCCATCCATCTACCCTTCCACCCATACATCCATCTTTTTTCATTATCTCTCATCCATAGTTCCACTCATTCACTCATCATCCCTCCTTTCTTTCATTATCTATCCATTCCCCCTTTCATTCATCCTTTCAGTAATCCATGCAACCATTCACACATTCCTTCACTTATTTACTCACCCACCCTTTCACATTATGAGCTGAGTCTTTGTCTGCAGAGTTGCAGACAGAAGAGGCCCATCAATAACTTCACCTTGCTGTAGTTCCTAAAGCAAGGGGTGGGCTGCAGTGGGGGAGAGTTCACTATGCCCCTGCACATAGGCAGACTGAAAATGTAGAAGTCAAGAGTCATGCATGATGCACAGTGCCAGGATGCGAGGTGACTGTGACATGGTGGTGTTTCCAGGGCTTTAAGTGGTGTAAAAAAAATTGGGGGGTAGGGGGGTCTCTTCAAAGGGGGTGTTTGATGTAATTAAGAGCGTGGTTTAAAACACCTAGGCTAAAAATCTGCGCTTAGCCTAGTGTTGCGCCCGACTGGTATTATGTTATTTCAGTCATTGCATCCAGATATTTAAGACAGCAAGTATCATTACACCAACAACAAGCCAGGACTATTGGCTTTGTCAATGGTTGCTAGTTCCTTAAAATAAAAAAGCAGCAACCATGACTTTGTTCAATACATTGAAAATACTTCAGTTCTAAAATGAGGAGACAGTGAAATAACGATAACCCGTTCTTTTTAACTTGTTTTACAGGCTTTTTAAATGAACTGTTTTCTAACGTTGCAGCATGAGCGTTTTACCTTTCATCTAACCGAATGCACTGCTTTACACTGAGGCAGGAGGAGGCCACCACATGCTTTTTAACACCCCAGACTGCCCCATTGTCATTCTATATGTGGCAATTAGCCCAGACAGAATGACAATGGGCGGTGCTGTCGAGTGCTGTGTGCTGTCGAGTGCTGTGTGCTGTCGAGTGCTGTGTGCTGTGTGCTGACGAGCGCTGTGTGCTGACGAGCGCTGTGTGCTGACGAGCGCTGTGTGCTGACGGGGGCTGTGTGCTGACGGGGGCTGTGTGCTGACAAGCGCAGTGTGCTGTGTGCTGACGGGAGCTGTGTGCTGACGGGGTCTGTGTGCTGACGGGGGCTGTGTGCTGACGGGGGTTGTGTGCTGACGGGGGCTGTGTGCTGACGGGGGCAGAGTGCTGTGTGCTGTCGTAAGCTATTGGCAATCTAAATGACAATGCCATTTATTTAAATATTAAGCTATTGGCAATCTAAATGACAATGCCATTGATGATTTAAAAAAAAAAAAAGAAATGTCATGAGCAATGCCAATAGCTCTACCTTTAATGATGCCAAGACCAATGCATTGTAAATGCTTGTTTCTATTGGCTCCTTTTTTCTACTCTCCACTTCTGTGGGAGGTGATGCTGAGACAAACCTAGCAGGAGGGACCAGTGGTCCATGTTGAGGATTTGTGCTGCTTCTCCGAAATGTGTGGTTGTGGTGGTCTTTGGGTGGGGCACCTCGGCAGTGAAGTCACGCAACTGAGAATTAAATTCCCATTTTAGAGACGTGAACCTGAGATGCTTTGGAAGTTAATTTAGCAGGGTAATGGTCCTGTTATCTTCCACCCCCATCCGAGGCAACCGTAAAATACCCACATCCTTCCACCCCTCTCTTTAATCTTCTGAAGGAATACAAGGGAAACCATGAAGAATCACACTCCAGTTAGTACTGGCAAAAGGACTGAAGCAGAGAGACTGGAAGGCTTCCACAAGGCCTGGAAGGGAGTGGATCTTTTGGATGAGGTACACGTCCCGTGAGGTACAGGTCTGCCTGAAACTCCTATGAACACTGACACTTTGGATGAGGGTTTGAATCTCACATACACAAGGGTGCTTGTGTTGGGAAATATTCTGCTGATCTTATGTCTGGTGGTATGGGTAACCAAACAATTTTGGTTTATAAGAGGATAATTTTCCTATGACAAACCACAATGTGGAAGCGTTCAAGTAGGGCAGGACTCTTTGGACAAGCAAAGAGAAGCATTTTAATTTGACTCTAGTTTTATGTATTGTAAGGTCTTCCCTAACAACGAACATATGCTGCTACTACGAGGAGTATTGTATACAGTAAAGGGCTTTGAGCCCGACCATTACTTACCATTTTCTGGCTTGATTATCATTCTTTTTAGCTGCCTCCTAATTGGCCACAATATGCGTCACATCACTTCCTTTTATTTCTCAGGAGCATGAACCAAGTACCAATTAATTTAGTTTTTGTTGTTGTGTCCATCTGCTGCTCACACTCTGTTTCAGGGTACTTTATTTTCATTTTTTCTGACCGGCATTTTTGTTGTTGTTTGGAATACAGCGATTCCTTTTACAGTAAACAGTAACACGCAAATGCCATGGACTCTTGTTTTTCACAGTTTGGTTCTTCCTTTTGCCAAAACCTTTGAGTTGCTTTTAACTTACATTCGTTGTATGAATTGCACGTTTGTTTGTTTGTTTTTGCCTTAATTTCTTTTGGGATTCACAACTTCCTTTTACACAAACAAATAAATGGCAAGAACTATTAAAGCAGTCCGTATGACTGCGCCTGTATTTGGAGGCTGCCTTTGTTGCCTTCTTAACGTGTCTCAATTTTAGGCAGTGCTGCAGTTAATCAATGTTACCTTAAAACCTGTGTCCTTATTCTTATATGGATTCCACTGAAAGAGCGGTTAATTTACCCCATTCTACTCTACCCACTCCACTCCAATCTACCCCATTCTACCCAACCACTCCAGTCTAACACACTCTATCACACTGCACTCCAATCTACCCTACACACTCCAATCTACACTAATATACTCCAATCTACCCAAATCGTAGCTCACTCAACTCCAATCTACCCAATCTATCTCACTCCAATCTGCCCAAATCTACTCCAATCTACCCCACTACACATCATTCTATCCCACTCCATTCCAATCTACCCCAATCCACTCCAATCTACCCACTGACTTAACCCCAATCTACCCCACTCTGGTCTACCCTACTTCATTTTACTCTAATCTACTCCACTTAATCTACCCCACACCACTATACCCCAATCTACCCACTCCAAATGAATATACTCCAATCTAGTCCGATCTCCCTCACTCCACTCCAGTCTACCCCACTCCATTCCAATCTAAGCCAGGCTGCTCTACTCTACCCCAATCCATCTCACTCCACCTAAATCTACACCACCTAGCTACAATCTACCTCTTGCCACCTCACTCCTGTGGAGGAGTGTGGCTCAATGGTTAGAGTGGCAGACCCTGATGCAGAGTTCTGGCCTGGGACCAGGGTTCAATTCCCGCCTCGGCGGGTCTTGGGCTCAATTTCCTCGGACCTGACCATTCTCGCCTCGGTGCCCATTCTAATCATGGGCCCCACGCTGCAACTCTGGGCAATAGCTTGCTTAACCTCCACACCGGCCCAAACAGCGCTAGGATGCCTGACTTTACCCTGAGGGGTGCCCGGGAGTGGACACTTCACAGGGAAAGCCAGGAAGGGTTCCACAGCGGTATGAGTAATAGCGCCAGGAAACCGCTTGGTGGCAGTGTGCTCTACAAATACCTTGACATTTACATTTACATTTACTCCACCTCACTCCAATCTACCCCACTATAAACTACCCTACTACTCCGTATTCTACCCCGTCCCACTCCAATCTATCCCAATCCACTCCACTCCACCCCAACCTACTCTACTCCATTCATTATACCCCTCTCCAGTCCCATCAACTCATTCCTAATCTACTTTACTGCACCCCAATCTACCCCAGTCTACCCCACTCCACCCCCATAAACCTCACTCCACCTCAATCTACCCCGCTACACCCCAATCTACCCCACTCAACCCCACCCCAATCCAATTTGCCCCAATCCACTCCATTCCACCCCACACCAATATACCCTACTCCACCCAATCTACCCTGCTCCACTCCAATCTATCCCATTCCACTTCAGTCTACCCCACTCCACTTCAATCTACTCTACTCCAATTCAATCTAATCTACCTCAGTCAACTTTAATCTACCCCACTCCAACCCAATCCACCTCAATCTTCCCCACTCCACTCTACCCCAATCTATTCCACTCTACTTCAATCTATCCTACTCTAATCCACCCCACTCCAATCTACCACACTCCACTCTACCCACTGACTCTACCCCACTTCACTCTACTCAAACTTACCCCACCCAATTCAATCCACCCGAAGCTACCCTACTCCACTCTAACTCAATCCATTCCTCACTACCCAGTCTACCACCGCCACTCCAAACCAATATACACCAATCTACTATGATCTACCTCAAACTTCCCCAATCCACCCACTTCAATCTACCCTAATCTATCCCACTCCATCTACTCCTCTCAACTACAGTCTACCTCGATTCACCCCAATCCACTACAATCAAATCTACCCCACTCCAGACAACATTGACAATCTCCTGAGGCACAGCCGGGAGACGTTAGATCTCGCACTTGTTCTGTTTTTAAAAATTGGAAAGCTCTTTTTTAAAATACACGCACTCACCCTCCTGCTACACGATTAAAGTGTGCAGGCACCCCCTTTGCCCAGCTAACGAGCGCTGGAAAGGGTGAAAACGCCAATCTGACAACAAGCGCCACTACCCACGTCCTGACTGGGCCACGCCCACTTCAAGGCCACGCCCCCGCTGCTTGTGATAAAAAGCGCGCTGAATAAGCAATCGCGCAGACAACATTGACAATCTCCTGAGGCACAGCCGGGAGACGTTAGATCTCGCACTTGTTCTGTTTTGAAAAATTGGAAAGCTCTTTTTTAAAATACACGCACTCACCTTCCTGCTACACGATTAAAGTGTGCAGGCACCCCCTTTGCCCAGCTAACGAGCGCTGGAAAGGGCGAAAACGCCGATCTGACAACAAGCGCCACTACCCACGTCCTGACTGGGCCACGCCCACTTCAAGGCCACACCCCCTCCTTAGTAGACCCACATAAATATGTGCATGTACCGGAAGCGCAGCGGACGAGCGCAGCGGGCGCGACGAATGCGCGCCGAAGCCGCGCCTAAGCCAAGCCCGTCTGCGCCCGTCCGCGGCCGACCGGGGACAGGGGCCACGACCTCTGCCCAAATCACCAGGGAGGCACCAGACTCGAGTGGAAACATTACCTATACAAGCCGCGAACTGCTGGATTTGATTGGTAAGACGTCCACAAATACATTCGATTGTGCTCACAGGGGTCCGATGGATACTTACGGCCCATTCAGCTGTTACAACTGTAGATGGGAAAGTACCCTTACATTGAACCCTGTGAAATTACATCTACCCACATTTCCTCTTAAATGCATCTATACGAACGTAAGATCGCTACCCAAGCATTCCACGTACATCTGGGACCTTCTTAATGAACATCAACCTGATTTAGTGTGTTTATCTGAAACATGGCTTGATGACCACAACATCCCAGATATAGTCACAGCCCTTCCCCCAACTATAAGATACTGAATGTTAACAGAGTCAAGAAAAAGGGTGGCGGTGTAGCTCTACTGTTCAGAGACCACCTTTCATGCAGACAAGAGAGTATCGTGCCGGTTGAAGACTACGAAGTTCTGGCATTTACGGTGTCCATAAACACCGATGTGCTATTCGGAGGCATTTTAATCTATAATCCCCCAGGCTGCACATTAAATTTTAGTTCACAATTACTCACACAGATCATGCCTGTCTGTTTGAAGAACAAGAACATCCTCCTCCTTGGAGATTTCAATATACATCTGGACAACAGCAGTAGCTCCTTGACGAACCTATTAGTGGAAGACATGGCTATCCTGCAGCTATCTCAGAGAGTCCATCAACCAACACACATTGCAGGACATACATTAGATTTGATGTTTTCTAATATCGAATCTATTGACATCGACCCTTTAACCCCATTGGTATGGACCGATCATTATATGATCACCTTCCGCATTAATCTCCCCATCCCCCAGACCAAAAAACACAGTGCATTCACAGCAAACATGAGAAATTGGAAATCTTTCACACTTGATAAATTCAGTAATCATTTCTCACACCCCTCTTGTACAAGTACTAATATTCATGAAGAAATAGACCTCCTTCATAATAACATTAAAAATGCACTTGAACATTGTTCGACCACCCAATCCCGTCACAAACCAGGCAACAAAAAATCAGAGAGATGGTACGGACCTGAGCTTAAACTCTTAAAAAGAAACTGCACCTCCCTTGAGCATAAATGGAGAGTATCCAAGACAGATGAGACCAAATACAGCTTCAGGAAAGCTCAAACACTCTATCACAGAACGATCAGAAAGGCAAAAAAGGATTACTTCACACGCAGAGTATCCGAGAATAAAAATTCATCAAAAGAACTTTTTAAAATTGTTAGAGAATTATGCAACCCAACCAATCTCTCCTTACATCTTACTCCCTCACAGGAGAACTGCAACAAGCTCAATGATTTTTTCTGCGAAAAAATTGATACCATCTATGCCTCCTTTTCCAAAACCAAGGACGGAAAAAAACGAACAATATGTACCAACCGTTGCACATACCATCTGTCACAGTTTTGGCCCTTTTTCAGAAGAGGAGGTAGAAAAAGTCATGCTTGAGGTCAAGTCTGGTTCACCACTTGACCCATGTCCACATCACATTTTCTCCCAGCTTACCCCTGTAATATGTCCAGTAGTTACTAGAGCACTCAATCTCTCCCTTAGTTCTGCCGAATTCCCAAAATCATGGAAACAGGCCCTAGTTACCCCTCTAGTAAAGAAGGCTGGGGCAGACGTTAACAATCCAGCCAATTACAGACCAATATCCCAGTTACCTTACTTATCAAAGGTCCTGGAGAAGTTGGTCAACAGACGACTTTCCACATTTTTGGAAGTTAACGGTTTGCTGGACGCTTCACAGACAGGGTTCCGGACAAACAATAGCACCGAAACTACACTCTTAGCGGTGACAGACAGTATTAGGACCAAGGTGGATCAAGGTAGTACAGTCGCTCTGATACTCCTTGATTTATCAGCGGCTTTTGATACCGTACCCCACCATCAATTGTTGAACACCCTGGCAGAGAAAGGAATTCAAGACAAAGCATTAGGATGGTTACAATCGTTCCTAGCTGATCGAACCCAATCAGTTCGCCTGGGTGACTATACATCCCCTCCGCGACCTATAAAATACGGAGTTCCCCAGGGGGCGTCGTTGAGCCCAACCCTGTTCAACGTGCTCGTCTCCTCGTTGGCAACCATCGGTAAAAAGTGGGGTGTCGAAATGTGCTCCTATGCGGACGACACCCAGCTGATGGTCACCATTGATGAAAATGATGACTCTAAAACTAGATTGACGAACTGCCTGACTGAACTGGCAACTTGGATGCAGGACCACTGTCTCAGACTAAATGCTGACAAATCTGAAATTCTATTGTTCGGCAGAGGCACACAGGTCTGGGACAACAGCTGGTGGCCAAGCGACTTGGGCTTGCCTCCCAATCCTACTACAAAAGCCAAAAATTTAGGAATAACACTGGATAAGGACTTATCCATGAAATCCCATGTTTCAATAGTTTGTGGCAGAGGCTTCGGCCTTCTGAAGATGCTTAGACGAGTCTTCCCCTGGGTTCCGACAGATTGCAGGAAAACACTAGTCCAATCACTATTGATGAGTAGGTTGGACTACGGTAATTCACTGTTTGTGGGAATGGCAGACTACCTCTTCTCCAAATTACAGATGGTTCAGAATGCCGCTGCCAAAGCCATCTGTAATAAAAGAAAATACGACTCAGCCAAAAACTGCATGCGTGAGCTTCATTGGCTTCCAATGCGACAACGAGCCATTTTCAAACTGATGTGTATTTCACACAAAGTACTCCACGATACAGGCCCCATCATCCTACATGACATGATCAGATTTCATAAACCCTCTAGAAATCTACGATCTATGACGTCAGGAAGAGCATCCATCACCCGAGCTCGGACTGTCAGGATAGGAGAGCGGGCCTTCTCTCACATTGCCACAACAAAGTGGAATGAGTTACCCCCTAAACTCAGAACAACTGTCTGCTTCCTTGCATTTAGGAAACAATTAAAAACATTCCTCTTCCCCAGGCCAGATCAATAATTCTCAACTAGTGCCGCTGTCAAATCATCTGCAATTTTTCCTCAGCGCCGTGATGTCCTTTCAGGATGAATGTTAGCGCTTTACAAATAAAATAAATACAAATACAAATACTACAGTCTACCTCGATTCACCCCAATCCACTACAATCAAATCTACCCCACTCTACCTGACTCCAATCTACTCCACTCCAACCTACCCATCTCCACCCTAATCTACCTCACTCCACTCCAATCTACCCACTACAATCTACCCTACTCCACCTCATCCCACTCCAATCTATCCCACTCCAATGTACCCCACTCCAATCTATCCCAATCTACCCCAATATGTTCCACTGCCCCCATTATACTCCAATCTACCCTCACTCCACTCTTCTCAGCCCCAATCTACCCCACTCCACTCCAATTCACCCCACTCCACTCCAATCTACCCCACCCCAATCTGCTCCACCCAATCTACCCCACTCCACTCCAATCTACCCCACTTCACTCCAATCTACACCATTCTACCCACTCCAATCCATTGCACTCCACTACAATCAAGCACACTCCAGATCACCACACTCCAATCTACCCAACTCTAAACTATACCACTCCAATCTAATACACTCCACCACAGCCCATCCACTTATAGCCATGGTGAGCAGCAGGCACACTGGTATACAACATGGCTAAAACACATTGCCAAAGCCAATAACTCTATCATAGGCGGGGACTTTTGGCTTTGCCAATGCTTACTTGTGGACTGGCAAGAATAACAAAAATAGAAAACATACTTTGTATCTCTGTTCCATTCATAAAATATAGATATTTCTGTCATGGTAAGATAGTAAAATGTTCAT
The DNA here is from genome assembly GCF_964263255.1 of Lissotriton vulgaris. Lineage (NCBI taxonomy): Eukaryota > Metazoa > Chordata > Amphibia > Caudata > Salamandridae > Lissotriton > Lissotriton vulgaris. The sequence continues at coordinate 1,852,861,257 of NC_141687.1, read as the reverse complement.
TCTCATTAGACGGCTCTGGGCCCCCACTTAATCATTACTGCAACCGACGGATCTCCATTGAGTCACTACTGGAAGCTGGGAACTCGGCCTAAGCATTTCTGATGATTTGAACTTTAAAAAAAATACATCAACAATACAGAAACAAGCATTCATTCATTAAACAATTACACACAAATTCTACATTTTATTTAATTCACAAACAAATCAAAAAATAAATCAAACAGTTAATTTTAATGGTAAGTTTGGAGTAAATACATTTTTAGCCCCTGGTTTCAAATTCCTATACATAACAGAATGTTTTACAAATTCCAATTTTGCTTTTTTATTTGTATACACTTGATTAATATTTTGCCATTTTCTGAGTTGTCACTGACCTGCTGAGTAGGTATTGCAGCCCAACACCCCTTCCTACCCCCGTCCCCCCTCCAAAAGAAATTAATTGTGACCCTCAAAGGGTGTCACTGCCAATAGCCAGGACTCTACACTTCAACTATCAATGCAGCGGCCTCGAAGGAACGCAAGACTAAAAGCAGCTGGTTTGCTGTGTAAACTCTTCCCTAATTGAGAGCAGCACAGTGCCTCTGTATGTTCCTTTACTTCATCATGGGAAAGGCGCAGGCTCCCTTTTGAAGCAAGAAGGTGCTTTTCACACAAATAAACAAGAACATTGTGGGATGGCAGAAGCAGGGATTAAGGATCACGGACTGCCACTGCCCTCTGGTGTTCATTGAGGAAAACGCAATACATTTAGGCAAATGTATTCCGCATCAAGCGATCGTAAAGAGTTGCCGTAATCCCGTGGTGATTGCGCCAGGAGCCCAATGGTGCATTTTGGAGCACATATTAACAAATATACGGATAAAGTATAGAGTGAAGATTTTCCTTTTTTCCCAGCACACATTTGTCAGGGAAACCTGGTAGAATTTATATAGGAAAAGCTCCCATTATTCTGAGTTTTGAAACTCTAAACATGGAAAAAGGTGCTATTAGCAAATTATCTCTCATTACATGGAGTAGTACTCGGAATGGGTAAGCAAAACTACACCTGGTAAGTACTGCAGGCTTTTTTTTACTGGGTGCAGTAGTTGGTCTCGTGAGTCCTAATGTCTGTGTTAATTTTTGAAATACTCGAAAAATGTAGTTTGTAACCCAAGCAATTGTTTTTATTTACATGTGCAATAAAATATTGACTTACTGCAGCCTTATCCTTTTACACTCTGCTATACCCATAGCAACAGTATCATGTTACAGAACGCCTTCAGTTTTGAATCAGAGAAAGGAAAAGTAAACACTATATTACCAGAATGGTCAGTGGAGGCTCTCAGACATCTGACACTCAATTAATCAATCATGGATTTGTTAAAGCACGACTCCTCACCCGTAAGGGTCTCAAAGCGCTGGAGAGGAGGAGGGGGGAGGGAGTGCAGGATCCAGTCCATCAAGGAGGGGGTCTGTCGAAGAGTCAGGTCTCGAGGTTTCTCGTGAAGGTGGGGAGTGATGTTGTCTGCCTGAGGTGAAGTGGTGGGGCAAGAAGGAGCGGCCTCCTGATCTGGTCTATTCTGGTGCCGGGGACCATGGCGTAGGAGAGCTGGGCTGATCTTAGGGTTCTTTGGGGTCCATGGAAGTTGATGCAGCTGTTGAGGTATGCTGGTCCGGTCTTGTGGAGGGCTTTGTGTGTGTGGGTGAGGATCTTGAAGGTGAATCTTGCCTTGACAGGGAGCCAGTGGAGTGTGCGCAGGTGTTGGGAGATGTGGCAGTGTTGTGGTAAGTTGAGGACCAGTCTTGCGGCAGCGTTCTGGATGTTTTGTTGAGGTTTTTGTTTATTCCGACAAAGAGTGCGTTGCCGCAGTCAAGTCGGCTGGTGACGAGAGAGTAGTGACAATTTTTCTGTGCTTGAGGGGGATCCATTTGAAGGACTTACGTAGGAGGCATAGGATGTGGAAGCAGGAGGATATGACAGAGTTGATTTGCCGGTCCATTTTGAGATCAGAGTCCAGGATGATTCCAAGGTTGGTTGAGTGGTCAGTGGGACCGGGTGAGCTGCTGGGGGCAGTGGGCCACCAGGTGCCGTTCCAGGCGTCAGGGTGTGGGCCCATGATGAGTACTTCTGTTTTGTCGGTGTTGAGTTGTAAGGAGCTGCTTTTCATCCATTTGACGACAGCTTCCATGCATTCTTGGAAGTTGCGTTTGGCTGTGTTGGCTTCGTTGGAAAGGGAGAGGATGAGTTGGGTGTCGTCCGTGTAAGAGACAATGTTGAGTTCGTAGGTTCTGAAGATGGGGGTAAGGGAAGCCATGTCGAAGTTGAAGAGCATTTGGCTGACGGAGGACCCCTGGGGGACTCCGGAGGTGGTTGGTGTAGGGTCCGAGAGGAAGGGGGGGGGGGAATCTGACCCGCTCTATTCTGCCGGAGAGGAAGGAGTAGATCCAGTCAAGGGCCTTGTCCCGGATACCTGCGTCGTGGAGTCTGCGTATCAGGGTGTCGAAGGCCGCCGAGATGTTGAGTAGGATGAGGGCTACAATTTCTCCTTTGTCCAGTAGGGAGCGGATGTTGTCTGTTGAGGCGAGGAGGGCGGTTTCTCTGCTGTACTTTTTTCTGAAGCCGGATTGTGACGGGTCGAGGAGGTTGTGTTCTTCGATGAAGGTGGCGAGTTGGCTGTTGATGGCTTTCTCGGTGACTTTAGCTGGGAAAGGGAGCAGGGAGATGGGTCTGTACTTTTTGTGGTTGGTGGGGTTCCGCCGAGGACTTCTTTAGGAGGGGGGGTTGATCTCTGTGTTTCCAGTCATCGGGGAATGAGGCGTTCTCCAGGGAGCGGTTGATGGTGTGGTTGAAGCATGGGTGCGATGGTGTCGGCGGCTCTGTAGAAGATGTGGTGGAGGCAGGGGTCCGTGGGGGCCCCGGAGTGGATTGACTTTATCGTCTTCAGTGTGTCTTCGGTCGTGCGGGCTGTACAGCTGTCAATCGTTGGCTTCAAAGCGTCAGGGTGGTAGCTGGGGGTTCCGTGTGTTGGTTGTCTTCGTCAAAGTTGTCGTAGATGTTCTTGATTTTGCGGTGGAAGAAGGTGCTGAGTTTGTTGCAGAGGTCTTGTGAGGGGGGATGTCCGTTGAGTCGCAGGGCGGGTTGGCTGAACTCCATGATGATTTTGAAGAGTTCTTTGCTGTTGTGTGCATATGTGGAGATTCTGTCTTCAATTGCAGCTTTCCTCGTGTTTCTGATGAGCTAGAGGGGGATGGTGCTGGCGGCTTTGAAGTTGTTGTGGGCTTCTGTGGATTTGGAGTTCCTCCAGGTCTTCTCGAGGCGATGGCAGGTTTGCCTGGACTTTCAGAGTTTGGGGGTAAACCATCTGGCCTTCTTGGTGCGTGAGTTGTTTTTCTTCTTGAGGGGGACTATGGTGTTGACGCTGTCGGTGATCCATTTCTGTAGAGTTTGGGCGGCGGTGTTGGGGGGTGCAGTCTTCTGTGGTGGTCAGGTTGAGTTGGTGAGTGTGGAGGTGAGCTGGTTTGGTCCAGTTTCTTCGTGGGAGCCGGAGATGGTGTCTGAGGATGGTGGGTGATCTTAAGGTAAAATGGGTGCATCAATGGTCTGTCCATGGGAGTTCTGTGGTGTAGCTGAAAGTGATGGAGTTTCCTGTTGTGAAGAGAGGGTTGAGGGTGTGTCCCGCTGAGTGCGAGGGTTTGGTCACTATCTGGCAAAGTCCTATGCTGTGGATATTGTCTAGGAGGGATGCAGTTTTGTGGTCTAGTTGGTTGTTGAGGTCGAACCTGCACATACAAGGGGGTACACCAAATTGCCTTGACAGAACAGAACTGGTCTGGACTGCACATCCCACCACGGTGTCCTCACCCCTTCATGCAAGCTCAACACAGTATTTTAGAATCCAGACACCCTTGCTGCAGTGTGCGCAAATGAGATATCCTTCTGTTCTCCTACAATTTCCTTTGAGACACTTTCATTTTATTTTATGTTTTTTAATAGGGAAAGACATGTCAGGGGAAATAAACACAAGAACTAGCATTGCCGTGGCGAAGGGGGCTTACCCTGCTTCCTCCATTTTGGCCAGAGCAGTGGTAGAAAGGTGGTTATTTTACAATTTTAGACCAGCTGTTCTATGAAAAAGGATTGTTATTGGCCTGTGCCCTCTATCTCTATCCGCATTATATTCACAAGAGAAGAGAAACATTTACCAGAACATGTAGCATAGGCTGCCTATTCAGGGATAAACCATGTTGGTAAAAACTATTTAAAATCACAATTAAAAGGTAATTAAAGTGGGAACCCCCATGATGGCTAATTTAGTTGAATGGATACTTTGTGTGTGACCTGATGGATGACAAAGACTCCTCCTTTCAACTTCCTATCTTTCAAATAAGTACCAATAATTAGTTAACACACAGCCTGTATTAATATCCAGATTGCAGTATTGTGTGTTATATAAAGGCAAGTTATTAATATTGTTAATCTAATTTTAGATTCTCCTAGAGTGTGATTGTTTGGAAAACAAACAGTCTCACAAACCATGCAGCGGGTGATGCCACTTACCATCATCCCAGGTCTTCACGGTGACGGGCGAGGAAGAGCGGCTGGCCCCCAGCTGGGAGTATGCAACGACATAGAAGACATAGGTGGTGCTCGGCTTCAGGTCTTTGACGTGGAACTCAAGGGTGTCGTTATTCACCGCAAACTGGTACTCAATGTTGTCTGTGCCTAGAAGACAGAGCTCAGGACATCAAGTAGGGAATGAGTGCAGCATTCATTATATGTCTCCTGCAAGAGCACCACATCCTTTACATCATGGGATGAACAGTGCCGAGAGATATATATGCAAGGGATAATAACTTCTTCTCACTGAGTAATGGTAACCAAATTCCTACCAGATACATACGTCCTATTGGTCTACTTGTGGGCTGAAGATCAGTAGAAGGAGGCAGGATAACTAGATAAATACAGACAGTATATTTGTCGTGCATAAAAATTGTACACTGAGATACTGGAAAAGACCAGCAAGTCAGGGGTGTGAGGGACCGCTTTAGTCTGGTTGAATATATCAGTGATGCGACTGAACAACATTTGGAGGGAATGAATGAGAGTGCACTGAGGGTTACGAAGACGGGGCTGGGGTGAATAAGTGAAACACCACTGAAATATCTGAAGGCTGTGAAGTGGGGCAAACTCTGATGCTCCTCTGGAGTGTACGCGTGCTGTCGTCTGTGGAATAAGTAACTCCACTAGACTGTATGGTTTGGTTGTATGAATGAGTCTCCAGTGAAGTACATAAAGCAATGATATTGGGCAACGACTGGAGCTTCACTGAGGCGCTTGAGTGCCCTCGATACAGCGCTTTCTTTATGAAAGTAAATCCTCACACAGGAGACGGAGATTGTACCTACCAGCATGACAAAGGAATTCTGCCTTTGTATTCGTTTTATCATTCTCTTTGCCTATTACATGGCTCTATCCCTCTTTCACTCTTGTCTTATAAATATCAGTCTAGAAAATGCGCAGTAGATGGCTGTTGAACAAGAGTCGACGTGAGCAGAAATACAGAACAATGACGATAAAGCCTTGGACTCCAAGCAATGAAAATTACACATACGTACTGAGGCTAGTAACACAGCATCCATCCTCCTTGATGGTCCTTCACTATACATGAAGCGAAAAAGACAAAGCCGGAGTACTGTGCCATATGTGGACTACCGTCCAACAGTAAAAACTGGAATGAACATCCATGAAAATCAAACATAGGACAGATGACTTGTGACCAAATTCCTTTAATGGGACCTTTGAAATATAGCCAATGGCAAAGCAGCAGTTCATGTGAGGCAGCACAGTACCTCCCCACCACCCACAGGGACACCTCCTGAATCAACTAAGAATATAGTTGTCATCACTGTGTCTGCACCAGTACTGCACCGGTCAGTACTGCTCATCCCGACAGGACAGCCTTATTGACACTACACCAACATCAACATAGAAAGACATGGAGAAACAATTTGTAGGACCACCCGAAGAATTCCTGTGAAAGGTGTGCAAACTAAACTCAAGGTGGGAGTAATAATAGTGTTTGCTGATGTTTTTAACTAACTCAATTAGTACATCACTTATCAACTTGAAAAGCTGACTGGATTCGTGCTTATGACTTGGAGAACCTGAGATGTGAGAAGTTGTGGCTTTAAGTTGCAGAATCAAATGGCCTGAATATGTGGAACCAGTTCATGGTCCATGAACCAGAATCAACGTCCTGAGAGGACCGCCGGACAGTGGTATCCTGTGAACAAGACTAACACTTCGTGCCAGTCGAAGGACCTCCTTGGCTGTTATACTTGTAAACTTGCCTAGAACACAAGTCACAAGCTAGGGAGGCATTTAAAGAAAAAATACTGAATGCAACTCTATGATGTTCCTGTGCCTAAAGAGGGTGTGAGCACAGTCTTAGGGATGAGGTACTGATGGGCCGCATCCCCTGATGTTTAGTGACAGAGCAGTTGTCAGGGAGGATCATTACAACACTGTAGACACATGTATTGCTCTTGTAGTAAGTAGCCCGCCAGGCGAGTGTTGATGGCCAACATATAAACCATGCATTCAAACGTTCAATGGGCAGTGCCAAGACAGACTGTGTGGGCTTAGAATTGAACAAGATAATACAGATGCTCAAGTCCAGGAACACAGAGGAAGGGCAGTGAAAAGAGCCCAAAGCAGCCTATAACTACAGTGCCTGGTACTCCTGGAGCCTTTCTTTAGCTGGAGTCACCTTCAAAGACCTTTGATGGCAAAACCTGGACAGTGGGTGCCACCATCAGCATCTGTGCTCAGTGGAACTTGATATTACGCCACAACTGAAGGAGAGGGCACTGGAAATCCCAAGTACTGTGGCCAAATACAACCTTGTGGAGGGTGAGAGAAGCACACTACAGCCTTGTAGGGGAGTAAAAGAAGACACTCCACGAAGCCAATGGTTATGTCCCTTCATCCAAGAGTCTGCTGAGCTATCGGAACAAAGTCGATAGTTTGAGCACCGACAAGGACCCAGGCAGCTCCAAAAGCCAAAGACGGGAACCATAGGTACTGGAGACACTGCTTATCTTTCCACCAGCAAAGAAAAATATAGCCTACCTCTAGCTGGTGAAAACTTAGTGAGTACAATAGCAGTTTCAGACTTCTTGAGGTGAACAGTCAAGGCCACCAAGTGCCGCAGTATCAATAATGTAAGCCGAACCACGCTTGGTGTGTACATGGTCTGGCACCATCAACAGGTGCATTGTACCAGGCTGCGGACTATAGTAAAACCCCAGTCACTACTACTACAAAGTACATAACAAGGCTATGGTATGTATTCCAACAGAGTTGACATGTATAGTGCAGTACGAGCTGGGGAACGTGAAAGAGCCAGAGACACTGAGCAGGACGCCCACTCCAACGCCACTACATCTGAAGCATCACTGACTATGACTGGATGTCAGAACAGGCCCCCACGAGAAAGGCCTGCAATTAATGTTGTATGAGAGAGCACGGCAGTAGCCTCTTAGAGCAAGCGTGCCACTGGCCAGGTGCTTTCAAGCATTTACCTGCCCTTCAGGCAGCAGAGAACACAAAGTGACTAGTCTCCAATGAAAGCAACACACAGGTGGCAGGCTGGGCAGATGGCCAAGTTACAGGCAGAAGGATCAGAGCCCCAAGTTAAATAAAAAGAGGCTAGAAACTCATTTATTTTGAACAGTAGAGAATAAAATGAGTTTCTTGTCTACAGGGTGACAACTCGCCCATGCACTGTAAAGTCTGCGATGAGGAAGATGGTTAAGGGGATAATGAGATCTCACTGAGGAGCAGTTTAGCCTGGGAATTATTAAATATTAAACAGTAACATTTCGGTAATGTGGAGTTAATTAGATTGTACTGCAATGTATGAGGATGGAGCTATGAACAATTAGTGAGATTCCACTGCAGTGTACAAAACTAATGATGAAGGGAAGGCTCAATATTCAGCTGATTCACAAGAGGCCGATTAACTTCGGAAAGCCTGAGAGACCACTGACGAGCCAGTGTATAAAAGAACATGGTGTTGAGAGGGAGAGACTGATTTCTCAGGAAAAAGAGTCTCTAACAGGGATACTGAACCTCCAGACCACAGGTAACCTTCACCGTCAATACAGATCCCCCCACCCACTGTACTGAGTCACCATCCACCGTAGGAACCCATCACCAGCTACAGACAGCCCCTGAGCACAGTTGGCAACCTTCAGCCAAAGCAGATAATCTACGCCCACCACAGGGAGGCTCCACCCACTGCGCAAAGCCTCCAACTTTCAAAGAAAGAATACACCATACTGCATGCAGAAGACACCAGACTGTACGAAGCCTTCGTCCAATATATGCATCCTTCACCTATTTCACAGAGCCCAACTTACCAATGGCTTTCTGGTAATGAAGAGAGAATCCGATGATCTGCTCGCTGTTATACTCCGGCCTCTCCCATGACACGACTATCACGGTGCTTGACAAAGGCACTGCCGTGACACCCTTTGGGGCACTGGGCAAGCCTTCACGGACGATGACGGACAGCTGAGTGGTGGCACATGCTGTCCCCAGGCTGTTATCTGCGATGCACTGGTAGTATCCTGCATCCTCCAGTCCAATCTGGGTGATGACCAGGCTGCCGGTGCTGGGGGTCTTCACCCGCCCATTGGGCAGGACTGGCGAGCCATTCTTCAGCCAGAAAATGGACGGGGTGGGCTCTCCTTCTACATTGCAGACAAACCTGGCTGTGCTGGCTGGAGGGCGGGACACATTCTCGGGATGGTGGGTGATAACTGGAGGAGCTGAGAAATAAAATAATGTGAGACAATCACTACTGAGAGGATACCCAAAAATACACCACTGCCATTAGGGATAAAAAAAAATAACATCTATCTCTTGGTACGGATATTAGATAGGACCACAAACAATGTTGAAGTAATATGTGAACACTTTATTTCAAAAGCAAATACAAATGTAATTGCTATTTGATTTTAGGAATTGTGCAGGAGTCTATTTGTGCATTTTTTCTCGAACATACACTGAGGCTGTGGAGCTCAGCTGCATGCATTCTGACAGTAGATAAGGACCACAGGTTTCTTCTAGCCTTACACCTTCCCCATCTGCCCTCGGTAAAGCAAATCCTATATAGTTTCCAGTGTTACTGTGGCCAACACAACTACATGAAGGAATTGTTCAATCTTGCCACATATGTGCTGCTGTATTTGCTGAGTCATATTTAGTTTTGAAGGCACTGCCTGCCAAGTTACCCCTGCACTTACCAAGCACCCGTAGCTCTGCTGAGGCATTGACAAAGTGCCTGGTGTGTGGTCGGTTGGCACGGCAGACATAGACCCCAGAGTGATGTGGCTGAGCATGTGCGATGAGGAGGTTAGCTTCACCAAGAACAATCACATCCGGTGCAATCGGCTTCCCATCTGCAAACAAAAAAGAAAAAACTCCTCATTAACAAATTTCCAGGTTGCCCCAGCCATTCCGATACTAGGTGCAAGGAGTGAGGATATCTCACGAGGTACATTGTTCAAACCAAAGTTGTGTCTTTTGAGGTCAGTAACAACTCTAGGTTTCCTGTGTGAGTCTATGCCTTGCTAAACTCCTGCAGAAATGGTGGAGCCTCACGAATGCCATCACACGGGTGGGAAAGATCGGGAGTGACGCTCCATCCCCTGGGACACATCATTTCTGTCCTGCAAGCTTGGTTTTTGCTATTTACTGATCCCTAATTTACTCATCCTAAAAGGCAGTGCATAACAAATTGTGTAAAGTTGCTCATTTTTTAAAATGTAATTGCAGATATGATGGGTGCGTTGTAATTTTTACTTATTAATGAGGACTTTATATACAATATAATGACACACCCTCTCGTTGACGCTCTTTCTTTCAAATGACTGGTCAATAAAATTAGATCAAAGCATAAGACGAGCAATGTATATATATATTTTAATTGCGAAGGACACAATAATGTCACTGCCAAAGTCACATATCATGAACTTGGAATAAATGAATCATTGAAGTAACTCTTTCAGTTCACATGAACATCAGTTCGGTTTCCACATCCCGTGGTTCTGCAGTTGGCAACTGCACTCCAACATCCAGGCCTTCCTAATCAGATCTGCATCATCTCTACTCCTAAGCAACAATGAGAAAGCATCCTGTAAAACTGGCATTGGAAGTTGGAAGCATCATCAAGTTCCCAATCAAAGATTATTAAACAATATCTTAATGGTTTATAGCCGAAGGTGGGATCATGCTTGCCTTCGTGCCCTTAGTAAAAGGCACACTTCCTTTCATAGGAACTAGGACTGTCTACATTCTGTGTCATGACCAAAGAAACAGCGTGTTATGTTAAAGCTAATTCAGTGTCAATAAAGGGTGAGAAGAGGTACCAAGTTCATGTGAGACCTACGTTTTCTAAGACTCTTCCAGGGGTGGAATATTTGATAATGGAGTTTTTACAGAACAATGGCTTGAAATGATGCGACTTAATGAGCTTCAGTGCCTCTGTCTCAACCGTGATCTCCTGAAAGTCCATTCTCCGATTTGGAGAATGACCAGACTTATCCATGATGATGACAAACCCTCTGGACAAATGCACTTACCTACCATTGTAAATAAAGGGTAAAAGCTTAATTCCCTGCCATATGTCTCTAACAGAATCCAGTCTTTCCTCCAGCAAGGCGAACCCACATTACATAGGAGTCTTAACAACCATTTATTTAATTTACCTCAATCGCTCAGTTGACCTCTAAAGTCATCAAATAACTCTCATATGCCCAGCCAAGGTTGCTACAATTCTACATTGCTCCTAATGTGAGATGATCTGCTAGTCACATCACAGATCAGGCTGAACTGTTGAGCTCCAGATTGGGCCAGCTGCCTGCCTCTCAACCACAGGGGACCTGCAGTAGGAGGCGAGCAGCGTCATCTAACAAAGTGTGCATAGCGCACTGCTGGGCGCAGGTGGCACTAGGTCACGTAGACTGCACGTGGAACAGGCTGAGTGTCATGACAGGGCCCGTCAGGGGTGCAACACACATTCACAGCAGCTCAACTGTACCTCTGTCAAAGAGATTTTTCAAACACCTCCTTTGGTATAGGACACAACAGTACTTGAAGTTACGACGCACAGGGAAGTGGTGCTTGGCTGACAAGGTATTTGGCAATCTAGTGGCAACCGGATGCCAGGAAATACACTTCGAGTATAACAGAGGCAGAGCAGGGTTCTCACTGCTGTGGTAGCATACGAGTGTATCAGGGTTTCAGCAAAGCACCCGAAAACCGTTACAGTCCTGGAGTTGCTTAACGTTATACTTTGGGGTCAACACCACCTTATCAGTAGGCTGCGCTGTAAGTGTGTTCCGATCTCGAATTCTAAATTGAAGCAATGCCAATTGCCTATGAATCCTATTTCTGTGTGCGTATGTGGAGAGGGCTTATCCTTGGGGTTATCAGTTTGTCCCAGTTATCAAATAAGGGCCTAACGATTTTGAGCAATTCAGGCTTGTCAAAGGTTTTTGTGGGGGCTGGGTAATAACACTATATGTACGCCCCAACTCTTCCATCATATTAGGTAACAAAAGCACCCGATTCAAAGTATATACTAGCACTGGCAAACCTACTGGGCCTGGCCTTGGCAGCCAACAATTTTGTATGTACTTATTTTTTGCAAACATACGTGGTATGCATTAAAAGTTAATAAACATTAATAATTCTGCTACCTAGAGGTGGCTGGCAACTGTTTGCCATAAAAAAGATAAAAATGACCCCAGACATTTAAGCTGAGATTGGCCCATCAGTGTTGACACTGAGATGGATTAGCTTTTCTGCATATGTACACATGTGCATAAGAAAAATACAGTGTAGAGAGCCAGTGGCTGAAGTGGTTTACCCCTTGCCCAATGCTGTATGCCATGGTGGGCAAATGCTAAATGTCAATGACACCTGAACAGTCCAATGAAAGAAGAGGGCTGGCTGAAAGCATATGTAATAATATACTATGTATTTTTTAATATGAATGTAAAATGTGAGACTGGAGAAAAAGCAAAAGCTGTCTCTAGACCACAACTAAAATTATCCTCCAGGGAGGTATTGCTAAGTTTTTTATACAGCATCTGGGGTCATTTAGTAGCGTTTCCTTGCCAGGTCCCACATAATTAATAAAAACAAGTACTGTGAAAGCAAACAGGCCTATATTTAATGTGATAATGTGTAATGAATGCACATTAAAATCAGACAAGAAACCAATCATTTGCCTTCCATACATTCCACCTTTCATTGCTGGTTTGGTTTTAATATGCATATGCTGCATGCATTAGCACATTAGACCCAGACCTACTGGCTTTTAATTCTACTCCAAACAATGAGGGATATATTTGGAAAGCAATCCAATGCAAGCATGTAAGTGGAGGTGGAAAGATACACCGCAAGAACCAACATCCTAAGGCGAGAGACAAATACTCTAATAGGCTGAGACAAGACGTGATTGACACAACTACAGGGCATGGAACATATTGCCCTTAATGACCCCACGTGTGATGGTCCTGGTTCAACTACCAGATGAGCTAGCCCCCACCACTACTTTCCTATATTTTGTTTCTCGCCTTTCCCTCACGTCTTCTCTTTCTTATGGTCTATTACGTGATGATGAGAGGTGGCTGGAAGAGCGAGGCTGCATTATGACTGCAGTCACAGCAACAGGCAATCCCAGAACTCAACTGAGGTAGAAAACATGATATATGTTCAGTGGGTTCCATATTGCCTACGGAAATCTGCGTGTAACCTGCAAATTTTGATGTTTGAAATCTTGCAGATCAGCAAACACTTTGATCATTTCGAGAACAGAACTACAACTACCAGTGAATTAGGCAGTGTGAATACTTGGTCATCAGAAATTAATTCACTTGTTTGGTGGCAAGTACTACACACAGTTTATTGTGCAGTAAAACGTTCCTTCCGCCTACAGGGTGACCAGGCATCCATTCCCGAATGTTCTGACCTGCCAAATTTTCGTAAATTTAGCACCTCCCCTTATTCAGATAAGGTCACCTAAATACGAAATTGGGGCAGGTTTTTCTGTGTTTTAGTGGAGAATTAGTTAGCAGCACTTATCAGAAAGAAGTTTAACACACGAAACTGTGTGCAAATGTTGCACCTAATTACCCTTAATGCTTCACTGACTGTGTTTCTTAGGTTGATAAGTGCTACCAACTAAATCATTCTGAGCCCATTGCAAACTTGTAGTCCTACATCTATGTTTGTGGAACGGCTCGGTATTTTGATTTTCAAACTCTGGCCACCCCAGAGTGAATGATATATGAAACTTCCCCCACTGTAAAAGTAAAATTGTTCTACATTTCTCAGGGTGGGCCAAGAGTTAGCATGAAAGGCCATTACCTACTAAATCAGACTAGCGAAGCTGACAAGCATCTCTGTCTCGCGTTACCTGCTGTCCCCACGTCACACTTGTAAAACTCGAAGATAACAAAGGCTCCCAAAGTAGTAACAGATGTCGTCCGATGCTCTCTCGGGCCCCGTGAACACACAGAAACGAAGGCTCATAAGTTCGACGCCTCTCCAGGACCTTCAAAGTGTCACGTCACAAACATCAGCGAGCCCGCCACGGATCAAAGGCCGGCCCGGAAGCGTGCTTTAGGGGTCAGTCGACTAGGAGGCGCCGCCGAGCTGACTACTGCCTCTTGATTGAAACAGCAGGCCTGAGCTTGAGGGCACCACCACAGGCAGAGACCGGCCTCCCCTGAACCCTGGGCAATATTTTCAGCATTTTATGAGGGCGCGGTGGCGTCAAACTGGTTGGATCAAGTGTGAGCTGATGGGAACCATTCGGTCTCTCCATCTAAAAGTTCATGAACTGCATGGTATGACAGAGTGTTTATATGTGCCTGTATTAGTGGAAGGGGTCATTTGTGAAGAGAAAGTAACAATGTGCATTTGTAAAGCGAGGTCTATTGCTACCCAACTCAATGGTACTCGTTTTGTTGACCTTGGAAGTATGAAAGGCTGAGTGGATTAGAGATTTGAATTTGAATTTGTGACTAAGAGATCAAACACAGATTCCTGGAGTTGTCGCATTATTCCTCTGAGCTACCAATCCAGGCAACTTCGATAAGCAATACTTTCGCACCTAAAAGACTTGATAACTGGTGCACAGGTAATATCCATAGAAGCCAGTCTTCCTAAGAGGGTGAGTACTGAAAAGATTTCCGTATTTATTACCTATGATTAGGGAGCCATAATTCCAATAGACATGGTACAAAATGTACCAAAGTCAAGCAAACCACCCTCCATCAAGACAACCCAACGCCATTCGCTGTCCACTCCCTAGGGCGGGTCTCATTTGTCTTTAATAACAACCTGCTGATTAGCATAAGTCACTGGATAGTCGCAGCCGGGCATCGAACATCCTTCGGCAGCAGTATATGATATGTTGGAACATCAGAACCTCTTAGGCGCTGATCACAAGTGTGGGGTAAACGGTTGGTAAAGGGAAAGGTATGTACCATACTTGCTAAATACCATTACGTAAGATTTAGGACCTTACAGTGTGTGTTCTAAATAGCTCGTATTCCAAGTTTTCCACTAGAAAATCAGGCATAGCATGCAGAAACAGTATTTAACATTCCAAACTGCACGTTTTGCCTTTTTTTCAGCGCTTTACTCCTAATGAATAATTATAACCGAGCTTGTTATTTCAAACCTGTGCAAAAACCTGTTTGCACATGGATCAGGATTTAACCTCGAGCTTGTAATCAGGGCCATAGGGATGAGAGTGTCTCCATTCTTGGAGCTGAATATGGATCTCACTCAGACCCAGTGCGGCAGGCTCTGTTTTTGCATTAACCCACTTATCGATATTAAGATGTAAAAAGGTCTCCACACCAAGGCAAATCATCAGATCAACTGGTACCAGGTCGCCAATCTATCCTGGTTCAGCATCCACTAGAGGTACTACGAACCCCCTAACTCCTAATGCAGGCTTAACCAGCACAGAGTTCTAAAACTGTGTTAGATCCTGACCCCAGGACACCCCCCACGCCGCACGGCTCGCCAGCTGAGGCCACAGGTTCGCCCCTGACCTCGGCACCCCCTCGCTCCCGCTCGTTTTTCACCGCTATTGCCCTCAGTGTTCGTGCTTTGTTTTGTAAATTACTTTCTATTCCTGTTATCGCTTTATTGTATTATTCGTTGGTATAGTACCCCTGGTGTCCCCCCCCCGCTTCCCGCCGCGGCTCCCTCGCGGCCCCGCCCACTTTCTTTCTGTACCCATTGGCCGCCCGCTCCCGCCTCCCTGCTGCTCCTCCCTCCCACTTCGCCACATATGGAGCCCACACGCACGCGCAGCAGTCACACGTAGCAAGCGCGCCAAAGGCAAGCCCGTCTGCACTCATCCGCGCCTGGACCGCGCCCAGCACCAGGACCCCTGGCCCCCGTCGTTGCCAGCCCACACGACAGACCTACGACGCCGCCACACTCAACGCACTCAAACCCGACCGGAACCCCGCCTGCTACCGAGCCACCCTGAAATGCACCCACGGACCCTTCACCTGCCAAACCTGCAAGTTCACCTGCCCCCGGACCTGCACCGCACCCGAAAGACCAGGCACCAGCAAAAACCACCTCAAGTGCATCCTGCTCAAAACCCGCTCCGTCCACAGACACGCCGTCAAACTCTGGAACCTACTCGACACAACATCACCAGACATCGCCTTCCTCACGGAAACCTGGATGAACGCCTCCTGAGCGCCCGACATCGCCATAGCCATCTCGGACAGATACAAGATCACCCGGAAGGATCGCGTCAACCAGACAGGAGGAGGCATCACCATCGTCCACAGGAACACCATCCGCATCACGACCAACTCCGACGACACCCTCACCGCCGCCGAGCACCTCCACTTCCAGATACACACCGACCCCAAGACCACCCTCATAGGCACTATCATCTACAGACCCCCGGGACCACGCACGGAATTCAGCGAAGCCATCGCAGACTTCATCAGCCCGCACGCCCTCACCTCCTCCGACTACATCCTTCTAGGGGACCTCAACTTCCACCTGGAGAACAACAAGGACAGCAACACCACCAGCCTGCTGGACAACCTCGCCAACCTCTGACTCAAGCAACTGGTCAACACCCCCACCCACTACGCCGGCCACACGCTTGACCCAGTCTTCTCCTCCAGCAAGCAAATCTTCTTCAGCCACTCCACCGGATTTCACTGGACTGACCACAGCTGCGTCTACTTCAGCTTCAGGGGAACCACGACCCACCACCACCCGCAACTGGTTCCCAGCAGGAGCTGGAACAAGATCACCGCCGACCACCTCACCACCTCCCTCAGCCAGAACCCTCCCGCGAGCGCAACGGACCCCAACGAAGCAGCCCGCATCTTCACACAGTGGCTCACCAACTGCGCCCACGACCTCGCACCACTGAAGAACCCTCCCAGCAGACTTGGCAGCAAGAAAGCCTCGTGGTTCACCGACAAACTCAAAACATCCAAGAAAAACTGCTGCACCCTTGAAAAAGCCTGGCGCACGACCAGACTACAGAAAACATGACTGCCCTCAAGAACGCCACCCGCACACACCACCAGCTGATCCGCACCACCAAAAGGGCAACATTCAAAGAACCACTGGACAACAACACCCACAACAGCAAGGAACTCTTCAGCATCGTCAAAGAGCTCTCCAACCCCAGCGCCGGAAACAAGGACATCACTCCCTCGCAAGACCTTGGCGACTCACTCGCCTCCTCCTTCCACTGCAAGATCGCCGACATACACAACAGCTTCAGTGCACCAACCACGCACCCACCACCACCCTCTGCGCCTGGATCCCGGTCAGCACCGAAGACACCACCTGCACGATGAACACCATCCACTCCGGATCCCCAACCGACCCCTGCCCCCACCACGTCTTCAACAAGGCAACTCCATCATCGCACCCCAACTCCGGGACATCATCAACCTCTCCTTCAACACCACCACCTTCCCGGAGAGCTGGAAGCATGCCGAGCTCAGCGCCCTCCTGAAGAAACCGAGAGCGGACCCCACCGACCTCAAGAACTTCCGCCCCATCTCTCTCCTCCCTTTTCCTGCCAAAGTCATTGAGAAGACCGTCAACAAACAGCTCGCCGCCTTCCTCGAGACGAACGGATCCCTCGACCCCTCACAGTCCGATTTCAGAGCCAACCACAGCACTGAGACCGCCCTCATTGCAGCCACCGACGACATCAGATCCCTGCTCGACAACGGGGAAACAGCTGCCCTCATCCTCCTGGACCTCTCTGCCACCACACCCTAATACAGCGCCTCAGCAACATCGGAATCCAAGAAAAGGCACTGGAATGGATCATCTCGTTCCTCACCGGAAGAACCCAGAGATTCCGCCGCCCCCGTTCAGATCCTCAGCCACCGAAGTCATCTGCGGCGTACCACAAGGATCCTCACTCAGCCCCACCCTCTTCAACATCTACATGAGCCCCCTCGCAGCCATCGCACGCCAACACAACCTGAACATCATCTCCTATGCCGACGACACCCAGCTGATCCTCTCCCTCACCAACGACCCCGCCACCGCCAGAGCCAACCTCCAGGAAGGAATGAAAGACGTCGCAGAGTGGATGAAGACCAGCAGCCTGAAACTGAACTCAGACAAGACGGAAGTCCTCATCCTGGTATCATCCCCCTCCACCTGGGACGACTCCTGATGGCCCCCCCGCCCTGGGCAACCCCCCCAAGCCAACGGACCACGCACGAAACCTGGGCTTCATCCTGGACTCCTCCCTCTCGATGACCAGACAAGTCAACGCCGTCTCGTCATCCTGTTTCAACACCCTGTGCCTGCTCCGTAAGATCTTCCGATGGATCCCCACCGAAACCAGGAAGACGGTCACCCAGGCACTCGTCACCAGCCGACTGGAGTACGGGAACACCCTCTACGCGGGAACCACTGCCAAACTACAGAAGAGACTCCAGCGCAAACAGAACGCCTCCGCACGACTCATCCTGGACGTCCCCCGCCACAACCACATCTCCGTCCACCTGAGATTCCTGCACTGGCTCCCTGTCAGCAAGAGGATCACGTTCAGACTCCTCACCCACGCACTCAAGGCTCTCCACGACCTGGGCCCCAAGTACCTCAACAACCGCCTCACCTTCTACACGCCCACCCTCCAGCTGCGATCGACCAGCCTCGCCCTCGCCACCGTACCACGCATTCGCAGAGCCACCGCCCGAGGAAGATCCTTCTCCTACCTGGCGGCCAAGACATGGAACTCCCTCCCCATCCACCTACGGCTGACCCAGGACCACCTCTCCTTCAGGAAGCAACTCAAGACCTGGCTTTTCGAGCAGTACGGACCCCTCCCCCCCAGCGCTTTGAGACCCTCCCGGGTGAGTAGCGTGCTATATAAATTCGCTTGATTGATTGATTGATTGATTAGATCAATATCTAACCCAGCCAATCTTAGAAGAGAAAGACACTGTAGCAATCTGCTAGTCCCAGAAAATATTCGCAAAGAAGGGCTGTGTCCCTAAGTCAATTCCTAGAGCAATTAACTGATAGGCCTGAAATGCTCAATATCCCCATGCCACTCAGTCCTGAGATGAAAGCATATGCTGAAGACAAGGCTCTGAGTGACCAAGTATTAGAAACAGAGGTCCTTCAACATTCTAAAAGATAGAATGATGGGTCAATTACAAGTTAATTCCCATTGTTTTTTTTTTACATCCTCCTCGCCCTTATGATGTTTGTTAGATCCCTTAATTAGCTTGATCTATTTACTGGTCTTTTTTTCTCAATGCCTATGCAGACAGCAATAACAAAATTAGTACTGTTCTCATATCTATCTGGTATGCTGTATCATCTGAAAAGCATGCCACCTTTTCACAATATGGTGGCCGACTATTTATTTGTTCACTGGACTTGGTCTCAGACAAATACAGGAATGAGGTAAGTGCAAGCTTGAGTGGGCACTCTTATAGAAATAGGTTTACAAAGCCAAAATACAAAATAAGATTTTCACCCCTACCTCACTCCCACTTCTTTTTGTCCTTTGACCAAATCTTGTTTCATGGTCATACGAAACAATGAACAACTACATTTAAATATAGAACCCTTACACTTTGCAGGATACATTTTGTCACCACTTTATTTTTATAGGTTTAATATAGAGCTGGCTTGACCCGGAGGTATTAAGCGCTTTACATGAGTATCAGATCATAGTTACAGGTTACATCGTTACAAAGGTTACACAGTTATTAGAGCATGGCAACGTAGTTACTTGTAAGGTCGGGATAAACAATAAGCATAAGCATAAGGGGAAGAGCATTCAAGGGGAGAGATTCAAGGGGAGAGATTCATGGGGAGAGGGGGGAAGTAGACAGATAATGAATGCAGGAAAGAGGAGGGGAGGGTGAGAGACACAGCATGGAAAGAGGAGGGGAAGGGCGGCGGGGACACAAACCCGAGACGAGTCAAAGCAACGTCCAAAGTTGAGTAAGCTGTGATCCCAGGGGAAGTAGTATCACTTCCCTATCTCTGTTGCGAGAGGCTCCCTTTATGCAGTGGACTCTCTCAGAGGGGTCTCTGAAACTCCAAGGCCAACATACTGGATCCTTCCCCAACAAGCATTTGCAATGCAATAGGTCTCGCATTAGGAAAGTGTGAGCTATTGGTATTGTAAATGACACATTTTATTAATATGTGTTGGCTTTGAAAATATATAAATTAATAGCAACGTTATTCACAAAGCCAATATCTTACATATTCCTAATGCGAGTCCTATTGGCTATGGTAATGCTTGTTGGTAGCAAGCAAGGACAGTGCTGTTGTGGTGCTGAGTGATGATGTGGTTGGGCTGAGTGATGTGGTGGTGTCCCAGAGTGATGTGGTGGTGTTCCAGAGTGATGTGGTGGTGTCCCAGAGTGATGTGGTGGTGTCCCAGAGTGATGTGGTGGTGTCCCAGAGTGATGTGGTGGTGTCCCCGAGTGATGTGGTGGTGCCCCTGAGTGGTGCCCCCGAGTGATGTGGTGGTGCCCCTGAAGGGTGCCCCTGAGTGATGTGGTGGTGTCCCTGAGTGATGTGGTGGTGCCCCTGAGTGGTGCCCCTGAGTGATGTGGTGGTGCCCCTGAGTGATGTGGTGGTGTCCCAGAGTATTGTGGTGGTGTCCCCGAGTGATGTGGTGGTGCCCCTGAGTGGTGCCCCTGAGTGATGTTGTGGTGCCCCTGAGTGATGTGGTGGTGTCCCCGAGTATTGTGGTGGTGTCCCCGAGTGATGTGGTAGTGTCCCCGAGTGACGTGGTGGTGTCCCAGTGTGACGTGGTGGTGTCCCAGTGTGACGTGGTGGTGTCCCAGTGTGATGTGGTGGTGTCCCCGAGTGATGTGGTGGTGTCCCCGAGTGATGTGGTGGTGTCCCCGAGTGATGTGGTGGTGTCCCAGAGTGATGTGGTGGTGTCCCCGAGTGATGGGTGGTGTCCCCGAGTGATGTGGTGGTGTCCCCGAGTGATGTGGTGGTGTCCCCGAGTGATGTGGTGGTGTCCCCGAGTGATGTGGTGGTGTCCCCGAGTGATGTGGTGGTGTCCCAGTGTGATGTGGTGGTGTCCCCGAGTGATGTGGTGGTGTCCCCGAATGATGTGGTGGTATCCCCGAGTGATGTGGTGGGCTCCCCGAGTGATGTGGTGGTGTCCCCGAGTGATGTGCTGGTGTCCCCGAGTGATGTGCTGGTGTCCCCGGGTGATGTGCTGGTGTCCCCGAGTGATGTGGTGGTGTTCCCGAGTGATGTGGTGGTGTTCCCGAGTGATGTGGTGGTGTTCCCGAGTGATGTGGTGGTGTTCCCGAGTGATGTGGTAGTGTCCCCGAGTGATGTGGTGGTGTCCCCGAGTGATGTGGTGGTGTTCCCGAGTGATGTGTTAGTGCCCCCGAGTGATGTGGTGGTGTCCCTGATTGATGTAGTGGTGTCCCCAAGTGATGTGGTGGTGCCCCCGAGTGATGTGGTGGTGCCCCCGAGTGATGTGGTGGTGCCCCCGAGTGATGTGGTGGTGCCCCCGAGTGATGTGGTGGTGTCTCTGAGTGATGTGGTGGTGTTCATGAGAGTTGGAGGGTGGAGGTGGAGGGTGGACTTGGAGGTGGACTTGGAGGGTGGACTTGGAGGGTGGACTTGGAGGGTGGACTTGGAGGGTGGACTTGGAGGGTGGACTTGGAGGGTGGAGTTGGAGGGTGGAGGTGGAGGGTGGAGTTGGAGGGTGGAGGTGGAGGGTGGAGTTGGAGGGTGAAGTTGGAGGGTGAAGTTGGAGTTGGAGGGTGGAGCTGGAGGGTGGAGCTGGAGGGTGGAGGGTGGAGTTGGAGGGTGGAGGTGGAGGGTGGAGTTGGAGGGTGGAGTTGGAGGGTGGAGTTGGAGGGTGGAGTTGGAGGGTGGAGTTGGAGGGTGGAGTTGGAGGCTGGAGTTGAAGGGTGGAGTTGAAGGGTGGAGTTGGAGGGTGGAGTTTGAGTTGGAGGGTGGAGTTGGAGGGTGGAGTTGGAGGGTGGAGTTGGAAGTTGGAGGGTGGAGCTGGAGGGTGGAGCTGGAGGGTGGAGTTGGAGGGTGGAGGTGGAGGGTGGAGTTGGAGGGTGGTGTTGGAGGGTGGAGTTGGAGGGTGGAGCTGGAGGGTGGAGCTGGAGGGTGGAGTTGGAGGGTGGAGTTGGAGGGTGGAGTTGGAGGGTGGAGTTGGAGGGTGGAGTTGGAGGGTGGAGTTGAAGGGTGGAGTTGGAGGGTGAAGGGTGGAGTTTGAGTTGGAGGGTGGAGTTTGAGTTGGAGGGTGGAGTTTGAGTTGGAGGGTGGAGGGTGGAGCTGGAGGGTGGAGTTGGAGGGTGGAGTTGGAGGGTGGAGTTGGAGGGTGGAGTTGGAGGGTGGAGTTGGAGGGTGGAGTTGGAGGGTGGAGTTGGAAGTTGGAGGGTGGAGTTGGCATTGGAGGGTGTAGTTGGAGGGTGTAGTTGGAGGGTGTAGTTGGAGGGTGGAGTTGGAGGGTGGAGTTGGTAGTTGGAAGGTGGAGTTGGAGGGTAGAGTTGGAGGCTGGAGTTGGAGGGTGGAGTTTGAGTTGGAGGGTGGAGTTTGAGTTGGAGGGTGGAGTTTGAGTTGGAGGGTGGAGTTTGAGTTGGAGGGTGGAGTTGGAGGGTGGAGCTGGAGGGTGGAGCTGGAGGGTGGAGCTGGAGGGTGGAGTTGGAGGGTGGAGTTGGAGGGTGGAGTTGGAGGGTGGAGTTGGAGTTGGAGGGTGGAGTTGGAGTTGGAGGGTGGAGTTGGAGGGTGGAGTTGGAGTTGGAGGGTGGAGTTGGAGTGTGGATTTGGAGGGTGGAGTTGAAGGGTGGAGTTGAAGGGGGGAGATGGAGGGGGGAGATGGAGGGTGGAGTTGGAGGTGGAGTTGGAGGGTGGAGTTGGAGGGTAGAGTTGGAGGGTGGAGTTGGAGTTGGAGGGTGGAGTTGGAGTTGGAGGGTGGAGTTGGAGTTGGAGGGTGGAGTTGGAGGGTGGAGTTGGAGTTGGAGGGTGGAGTTGGAGGTTGGTGGAGTTGGAGGTTGGAGGGTGGAGTTGGAGGGTGGAGCTGGAGTTGGAGGTTGGAGTTGGAGGGTGGAGTTGGAGGGTGGAGATGGAGGGTGGAGATGGAGGGTGGAGATGGAGGGTGGAGTTGGAGGGTGGAGTTGGAGGGTGGAGTTGGAGGGTGGAGTTCGAGGGTGGAGGGTGGAGTTGGAGGGTGGAGCTGGAGGGTGGAGTTGGAGTTGGAGGGTGGAGTTGGAGGGTGAAGTTGGAGGGTGGAGTTGGAGGGAGAGCAAGGGGTAACAGAAAGAGCGTGGGTGCGAGAGCGAGAAAGAGACGTAGAGAGAGAGGTAGGAGGAGAAAAAAAATAACACACGAGTGGTGCGTACGTAGAAAGGGAAAAAAATTGAGTTAAAAACACCTGGCGACTGCTTATATTTTTCAATATTCAGCATTGAAAGGGAAAGTAGAGAGAGGGGTGTTACGGGGAGAGTGCGGGAGAGCGCAAGAATGAGAGAGAACTACAGGGGAGGAATGGAGATAAAGAGAGCAAGGAGTAACAGAAAGAGCGTGGGTGCGAGAGCGAGAATGAGACGTGAGGAGAGGAGCTTTTAGTGAGGGGCAAAAGGCCCACTGGTGAGCTTTAGCTAATGCATGGCGAGTGTAGGGCTAAAAGAACAAGATAGCGGGGAGTGCATTCCTTTCAAGTCTGATGGGGGAGGGGGGCGGGGGAGCAGCAGCCTTTGAAGTCTGATGGGGGGGCGGGGGAGCAAATGGTGAGGCACATGCATTGGCCATAATTCACATTCCAATGCCCTCTGGCATCAAAGGAAGGGTGGGAGGGAACGAGCATATGGGGTGTGAGCGATAACGAAAGTAAGAGGGGAAGCAGGAAGTGAGGCCCAGCGCGCGCTGGCGAAAGCAGTCCAGATGCCAGCTTCGTGCTTGAATGCCTCACATGCACTGGCCATAATCCGCATTCCAAAGCCCTCTTGTTGGGCTTTCCTGGAGCCCCTACATAATTTCTCGTAGAAGCAATGCGCAAGCACATTGGCTACAGCAAGACCTAAAAAGGGGTGAGGGAGTGCTTTGGCAAGGGGTGCCATACCATACCTCAGCTGTGAGTGGCTCCCTTGGCGCAGTGGACTCTCTCAGTGGGTTTGCTGAGACTCCAGAGTATAAATATTGGATCTTTCCCCAACAAGGGGGGGAAGGAGTGCTTAGTCAAAAGGCACAAAGGACACCACTACTACCCTGTACAAAAAAGCTATAGTTTTATCCACATGGACAGATTTAAAGACATGTCTCAATGTTAAGATGATTATTAACAGGATTGTTGCAATGATTACACCCATGTACATCTAGCAAATGTGCACTATAACAGGAATGTCCCAAATTAAACTCCAAGCAATTAAAATGTGTGGTACCCTAAAACCTACGGCTTCTAATCTGCTGTCCTCCTGCTATATCACCCTGGAGAAAGACCATACACTGTATATGGATTATGAAAATCAGGCCCCCACTCTGATGAAGGCGTTAGTAGGAGATCCCTTATTCAACATGTGTAAAACAAATTTATTAGCACTGAATTTCAAGCAGTATGCTATACAGATACACAACCCACTAAAGCCTGCAAACTGCAGCCAGGCGAACTACTGATCAGTTACTTACATTAATTTAATTGTTGCACTACAGCTATGAACTACCAAAAAATAACTATGTATACTTGTCAAACCACTGATGAAATTTGCCAGTAATGGTTAGCAACGCTACAACACACACCATAACTTGCTCCACCTGCCATTTCTGCTGTCTGGTAGGCTTGACCTACAAAACATGCTTTTTGAGTAAAGTTACATTTTCATGCCATGTTGCTTTTAATAATTTTTGCGCTTTTTGCTTTATCTTTTGGCAACATTTCCTATGGGAAATAAAATGGGTCATGATATACCTTTTCACTCGAGTTTTATCAAAATGAGGGAAGAGGAATAGCTGTCCTATCAGTTCCCCAGGACTAGGCAAATTTAATCAAAAGTGGATAGGACACTTGTGACCACTTGTACCAAGAGATATGTATTGAAAAACCCTCATAAACGTTGTGTATTTCGAGAAGCGGTATATCTTGTTCTCCGCCCCACACAGACGTTATGGCAACAGTCATAGGGTTTGACAATTAGTATCTTGCCAGCCTCACCCGAGGCAATCTCTGGTTTTTCGTGGCAGTATCCAGAGATAAGTCGTGTCATCCCACTGGAAGGTAGAGATAAAATAGTCTCCAAGCGACTAACTACTATTTATTCATATCGCTGGACAACTAGTTTAAAAGGTTTTGTGGGTATGCTCTGAGGATAATTAGGAATCCTTAGCATATATCATTTAGACAAAAAAACGTCAACATGTTTCTGCTCTCTTGGCCCGTGGGTCTAGGAGCATTCGTCAGGACATATAAAGAAACAAACAAAGCGTAAAAATACTTTCACTATTTGTGACGTAAATGGGTCATCTCAACATAATAGTCTTACCCACTATGGTTCATAAGGGTCACCTGGAAGGATGGAAAAAAGAGGGGGTAACTTGTGGCACATTAACAAATTAATGTTAATAATCGTGGTCAAACATACATTGTGTTATCAAAATCTAAGCTCAATTTGAGAAATTTTGTGGAAAATTGTGAGGAAACATTCAACAGTGGAGACATTTATGGCGAGTTAAAAAGCGGCGATATTTAGAGACTAGCGTGCAAGCAACATCTTAATTCTCTGATGTCTAGGCAGTAAGTTGAAAAATTATTGTACTGCTGAAGAGTGATAATATAAGGTAAATATCATTAGTACTGAAACTTAGCGCAACGATGTAAAACATGTATATGGACATGCAAAATAAGTCATACCTCTAGATTAGGTGTACGTGGTGTGAACCTAGAAGGAAACGAAGGAAGGATATAGCTGATACAACCCTCTTGTCTTAATGGAATTGAACGTAGTGCAAGGGTACCTAATGTGAGGTCTTACCTGAAGATAATTTCAAAATTGTTCCCTCAGAGGGTACGGACACTCGTCCCAGGCTATAATGACATCAATATTAGATTACAAAAAAGTCGATGTCTATCAGTGTTTTGTAAAGCGGGCAGTGAGGAGAACTCACCCGCGTAGGAAGCGTGTTCCGCGTCTTGTGCTGGCTCTGCCCCCTGGACGCCGGGAGCACGCTTCCGATGGAGTTTTCTATGGTACTGGCCATGGAAGTAGAAAGGGGGTTATTTGTTTACAGAGATCGAGCGAAGGGTTCGACTCAAAAATACGAGTTTCCAGTCACAATATTGCGCTAATTCGTAATTCAGTATCGATGGGGCTGTTTCAGTGCAATTATCATGTCACTTTTACCAACTGCAAAAATTTTAATTTTTTTTTAAAAAAGTGATGATAATATGGGTAAACTCACATAAGCGTGACTATGGACTCATGGTACAGTGAAAAATTCAGTTTATCCAAGCAAGGGACTTGGAATTAACGTGCAAAGTGGTGCCATGAAATTTCATCGTTCAGTCCGTATTTGTTAGTTTTGAGACGATCTACCCAACGTTGTTCCTTCTCATAGAGTACCTTCTCAACATTGGGGGTCAATTCTGATATTTTTTCCAGAACAGTCCATTTCAGTTCTTCGATACTGTGCTTTTGCTCTATGAAGTGTGAGCAGAGCTTTGTTGTGTTTTTTTGGAGGCGAATGTTGCTTTTATGTTCCCCTATTCGCAGTTTAACCTTTCTGCAGGTCATCCCAATATACTTTTTTTCGCATGGACATGTGACCATATAGATCACATGAGATGAATTGCAGTTACTGTGTTGTCTTTGTGTCCATTTGAATGTTGGGGATAATTGCAAAGTTTTAGATATGGTCGTTGATTTACAGGCCAGACATGACCCACATGGATAATGTCCTGTCACTGGGGTCATGTGGACATTTCTGATTGGTTTTTCCAGAATCGATTGTCTAGGGCGAGTGTGGACCAGAAGGTCTCGTAAGTTTTTTGTTCGTTTGTTGGCAAAGCGTGGTTTTGGCCAATTGAATTTTCCAGTGTTCACAATGTGCCAGTTCTTCTGAATTAGCTTGTTCACTTGATATGATGCAGGGCCAAACGTTGTCACGCAGGTCATAAGGTCCTCATTTTCCGTTTTGTCATAAGTTGTTAAAAGATTATCTCTAGGTTGATTCATGGCTCTTTTTCGGCATTTAGATATGGTTGATGCTTTATATTGCCTTTCTTGTAGTCTAGCACTGAGATCATTCGATTGTATCTGATAATCAGTTTTCTGACTACAATTCCTTTTGAGACGTAGAAACTGACTATATGGTAGGTTGTCTCTTAACGGTTGAGGATGGTAACTTTTATAAGACAATAAACTGTTCTTAGCAGTTGGTTTCCTGAAAGTTTTGGTCTCAATTTTCTTTTCTTTTGAGTATATAGTCAGATCTAGAAAATCAATGCTTTCTTTATCAGCTGTATACGTGAAGTGAAGCCAAGGGTCACGTGTGTTAAGCCATTCCACGAATATATTCAGGTCTTGATCATTGTGCCAAATCAGGAGAACATCATCGATATAACGTTTCCAGTAGAGTATACTGGAAACGTAAGGATTAGCTGGTGTCAGGACATTTTTGGTTTCAAAGTTACTCACATAGAGTCCTGCCACCGAGGGGGCAAAAGCAGTCCCCATTGAAGTGCCATGGCTCTGTAAAAACAACTGATCTTCATATTCAAAATAATTTTCAGTAAGTGCCATCCGGCAACATTCAAGGACAAAGTGTCTCGGTGTCCTAAATTCCCAGTTTTCCATAAAGAGGACGTCTTCCAGCATTTCTAGTGTCTCTTTTTGGGGTAGGCTCGTGTATAGGGATTCTACGTCAAGCCCCACTAGGAGCATGGTAGAGGGATCAAAAGATTTGTCTTTTAGTTGGTTTAACAAATCCCTGGTATCTTGTAAATAGGCAGGGGTTTTTTGGACTAATGGTTGAAGAAATTGATCCGCAAATTTGGAAAGGGGTTCCAAAACTGATCCAATACCCGAAACTATCGGGCGACCTGGTGGAGGGACTCTATTCTTGTGTGTTTTGGGTAAGGAATAGAAATATGGTATCTTCGGATTGTTTGTCATCAATGACAGTGTCTTGGGGGCGTGGCTTAGCACGCGAAGCAAATGGTCGCCTGCGGGTAGAGCTCCGTGCCGAGTTCCCCTTCCCGGCGCTGTTACCCGGGACAGTTCTGCCCTAAGACTGCCGAAAACCACCGGCGAGTGCCCCACTAGATCCGACGCGGCGCCTGTCCAACTTTGGCGCGGATCGGACCTGTGAAACCGCACCGGGAGGTGCGGGCCGCCGGCGGCCGCGAACGTTGCCACCAGCCCGGGCGCAGACCCAGGAAACGCCGGGGATCCGGCAGACGCACTACAAGGCCCGAAACGGAGCCGACACCAATCAACAGCGGACCACGCACCGATGCACCGGAGGCCGCCCACCCCCCACGACGGTGAGGCACTGGGGTGGGGCGACCGCACTAACACGGCCGGACACCTCACGCACACACTAGGGCGGATCGGCGGGAGTGCCCTGGAACTGGCGGTGGCCGCTAGGCCTGGACGCGTCTCCCCTGCGACGGGAGCTACACAGACCCAAACGCACAGCGGTGCGGAGAGGTGAGCGGCTGGGCCTCGGACACCTGGGGAGCTGAAGGTCAGTGGAGGTTGGGGTACGCCACTCGGCACTCACCGGTGGCCACGCGAACCACGACGCACGACACACGGGACCCCGGTCACCGGCAGCGCCCGCTGGCTCCACAACGCAGTGCGGCCTGCAGCCCACCGGCGCTACCCCGGGCACACACTGTGGGAATAGCGACGCCCCAATGCGCTGAACCCGGCCTGGGGGAACGAAGACCTGCACTGCCTGCGACCCGAGTGAAGCCGGACGCCGAGCGGCTGCCACACGAGCGGAGCCAGTCACCACGCCGGCGCAGCACACAGCCCACATGGGTCCACACAGAACCTGAGCCCCTTGCCACAAACCAGCTCGTGACTCACAGGGGGCACAACGTGGAACCGCGCCGTACAACCGGCGACGCCCAGACATACCACGCTGCAACGAGGAGCGAGGCGCCCAACAATTGTCTACCCTCCCAGGAGCGAACGAGTGCCACGCAATCACCACACAAGCTGAGTCTACCGACACCAGTTGCCGAGCCCCCACCGGCGGCCGACGACCCTCAACCACCCACCCGCCATTGGCCAGGCTGGACAGGACCAAGCCGGGACAAAGAAAGCGGACTCCCAATCGGACGCCGATGTCTGGCGGGACCAGGGCGCGGACCGGCACTGGGGGCGCGAGGTCTAAAGGCGAAATGAACAAAACCAGCAAAACTGCGGACATGGAAAAATGGCTGACATCCATCCTGCCTGAGGGCTCACTCTCGCCTCAATTTGTGGTGGAGCGCGCCCACAGAGTTCCGACCACACCCCTGGCAACAGGCTCCAACCCAAGACCCATGCTCCTCCGTATCCTGAATTACAGAGACCGGGACTCCATACTGAGAGAAACGCGCAAACTTGAAGAGGTGAGAATCGAAAACACCAAAGTAATGTTCTTCCCGGACTACACCATACAAGTACAGAGGCAGAGACAATCCTTTCTAGCGGCGAAGAAACGCCTGCGCCAGCAGGGCCTACGGTACTCCTTACTATTCCCCGCGAAACTCAGAGTGATAGCCGGAGAGAAAACCCATTTCTTTACAGACCCCGATGAAGTGGAAGCATGGCTGGCCAGTGGCACGGACACAGCCCCCAGGACCCCGGCAGCCCACACAAATGGACGCCAATCTGGCGGGAATAGGAGACGACGGCGCCCGAAGCAGCGGACGCAGGGGCGCACGAACGGGCCAAGGAAGATGTCCCCCCCTGCTGACGCTACGCAGCAAGAAAAACAAGAAGCCCTCCGACTTGTGCGGGAACTCAGCCACTCCCCAGTGCCCAGCGAACCAACTGGCAGCGGCACACAAGACCTCCCAAGCGACGACGAAGCAATTTACGGAATGTCGGACTCTCCTGTGACAGATCCTGGACCGGATGTCACCCCCCAAACATCGGAATACATCGGCTAACTGTCTCCCAGAACATATCCACCAAGACTCCCACAAGAGCACTCGAGGGACCATCCGCGAGGAGATCGCGGACCCAGACTGAATACACCTGGCCCGACGAGACCCCTGGAAAGCTGAGAGCTACGATTTGCCCTGGTGATGACCCAACAGACGCTGAGCGGCCGGCCCCCCACTCCTGTGGCCAGCCATCCTGCTGCACGCTAATCAAGACACGTAATGTATGGCATTAAATGTTGGTTTTGCACCTATAACTTTTAAGGTTGAGGCTGACTTGGGCCTCCACATACCCCCCGGGAAGGGGAGCAACCCCTATACGATGATTCTACAAACACTTAACCAGCTGCTACTGCTAGCACTGCACGGCCCGAAAACGGAGCCGACACCAATCAACAGCGGACCACGCACCGATGCACCGGAGGCCGCCCACCCCCCACGACGGTGAGGCACTGGGGTGGGGCGACCGCACTAACACGGCCGGACACCTCACGCACACACTAGGGCAGATCGGCGGGAGTGCCCTGGAACTGGCGGTGGCCGCTAGGCCTGGACGCGTCTCCCCTGCGACGGGAGCTACACAGACCCAAACGCACAGCGGTGCGGAGAGGTGAGCGGCTGGGCCTCGGACACCTGGGGAGCTGAAGGTCAGTGGAGGTTGGGGTACGCCACTCGGCACTCACCGGTGGCCACGCGAACCACGACGCACGACACACGGGACCCCGGTCACCGGCAGCGCCCGCTGGCTCCACAACGCAGTGCGGCCTGCAGCCCACCGGCGCTACCCCGGGCACACACTGTGGGAATAGCGACGCCCCAATGCGCTGAACCCGGCCTGGGGGAACGAAGACCTGCACTGCCTGCGACCCGAGTGAAGCCGGACGCCGAGCGGCTGCCACACGAGCGGAGCCAGTCACCACGCCGGCGCAGCACACAGCCCACATGGGTCCACACAGAACCTGAGCCCCTTGCCACAAACCAGCTCGTGACTCACAGGGGGCACAACGTGGAACCGCGCCGTACAACCGGCGACGCCCAGACATACCACGCTGCAACGAGGAGCGAGGCGCCCAACAATTGTCTACCCTCCCAGGAGCGAACGAGTGCCACGCAATCACCACACAAGCTGAGTCTACCGACACCAGTTGCCGAGCCCCCACCGGCGGCCGACGACCCTCAACCACCCACCCGCCATTGGCCAGGCTGGACAGGACCAAGCCGGGACAAAGAAAGCGGACTCCCAATCGGACGCCGATGTCTGGCGGGACCAGGGCGCGGACCGGCACTGGGGGCGCGAGGTCTAAAGGCGAAATGAACAAAACCAGCAAAACTGCGGACCAGGACCAAACGGCAGCGAAACTCGACACCATACTAGCAGCCATGGAGCGACTGGAAGAATCAATTCAACTCACACGCACCTCCCTGGCCACTAAGATCGACAGTGTGGCCATAGACCTCACGCATCTCCGCGCAGACCACAAAAAACTTGCTGACCGCACCTCGACGCTGGAGGGAACCGTGAAAGAGCTCCAACCTCAAGCCAGTCAGACACATACCCACATACAGGACTTGCTGAACCGAGTGGAGTTCCTAGAAGACCGGGCCGAGGATGCAGAAGGCAGGGCGCGGAGGAACAATGTACGCCTGGTCGGCGTTCCGGAGAAATGGGAAGGGAGAAAGCCGGAGGAACACATGGAAAAATGGCTGACATCCATCCTGCCTGAGGGCTCACTCTCGCCTCAATTTGTGGTGGAGCGCGCCCACAGAGTTCCGACCACACCCCTGGCAACAGGCTCCAACCCAAGACCCATGCTCCTCCGTATCCTGAATTACAGAGACCGGGACTCCATACTGAGAGAAACGCGCAAACTTGAAGAGGTGAGAATCGAAAACACCAAAGTAATGTTCTTCCCGGACTACACCATACAAGTACAGAGGCAGAGACAATCCTTTCTAGCGGCGAAGAATCGCCTGCGCCAGCAGGGCCTACAGTACTCCTTACTATTCCCCGCGAAACTCAGAGTGATAGCCGGAGAGAAAACCCATTTCTTTACAGACCCCGATGAAGTGGAAGCATGGCTGGCCAGTGGCACGGACACAGCCCCCAGGACCCCGGCAGCCCACACAAATGGACGCCAATCTGGCGGGAATAGGAGACGACGGCGCCCGAAGCAGCGGACGCAGGGGCGCACGAACGGGCCAAGGAAGATGTCCCCCCCTGCTGACGCTACGCAGCAAGAAAAACAAGAAGCCCTCCGACTTGTGCGGGAACTCAGCCACTCCCCAGTGCCCAGCGAACCAACTGGCAGCGGCACACAAGACCTCCCAAGCGACGACGAAGCAATTTACGGAATGTCGGACTCTCCTGTGACAGATCCTGGACCGGATGTCACCCCCCAAACATCGGAATACATCGGCTAACTGTCTCCCAGAACATATCCACCAAGACTCCCACAAGAGCACTCGAGGGGCCATCCGCGAGGAGATCGCGGACCCAGACTGAATACACCTGGCCCGACGAGACCCCTGGAAAGCTGAGAGCTACGATTTGCCCTGGTGATGACCCAACAGACGCTGAGCGGCCGGCCCCCCACTCCTGTGGCCAGCCATCCTGCGGCACGCTAATCAAGACACGTAATGTATGGCATTAAATGTTGGTTTTGCACCTATAACTTTTAAGGTTGAGGCTGACTTGGGCCTCCACATACCCCCCGGGAAGGGGAGCAACCCCTATACGATGATTCTACAAACACTTAACCAGCTGCTACTGCTAGCACTGCACGGCCGCCCCCAGAACTGAACTAAACTTTGTTACTCTCCTTGAGAGCATGGACGGGAGCACGTTTGCCCACCGACCTTTTGGTATTTCGCATGTTTGCGATGTTCATTGGCTAACTGTTCTATTGGCCAAGTTAACTGCCTGTTTTCCCCCTTCACAATACTGCAATGGCGTGCGGGCCAATCGATATTCCTTACGAACAGCGGGCGGGCGGGGGGTGGGACGGGGAGGCCACTCTGGGGAGACCGTCAATACAATGCAATGTCTGTGATCAATATATGCACATGGAATGTGAGAGGGATGCACACACCGTCCAGACGGTATCAAATATTCTCATACCTCAAACGCCACAACGTACATATTGCTCTCTTACAAGAGACGCACCTCTGTGCAAAGGAAGTCACTACCTTACGCCGCAGATGGCGTGGCCACCTATATGCCACACACCACTCTTCCTACGCTAAGGGGGCGCTGGTATGGATACGCCCGGGCACCCCATGGATAATGCAGGACACCTTGGTGGACCCCGGGGGGAGACATGTAGCGGCCAGGGGCAAGATAGACGGGAACCCGATAGTACTAGCCTCGATATATGCACCCAACACAGGGATACAGGATTTCTTAACACAACTGTCCAACACCCTGGCGCCATGGCATGGCATACAGTGGGTACTGGGCGGGGACTATAACTGCACGCTGGACCCTTCCCTGGACCGCTCCCGTCCTCCACTCCCTAATTCCCCAGCTCATCACGCAGCGCGAGCACTCCTAGATTGGTCCGTGCAATGGGACCTACAAGACGCATGGCGCAGCCACAACCCAGACGCCAGGGCCTACTCCTTCCACTCAGGGGCACACAACCTGCATGTACGCCTAGATAGGTACATGGTATCTAGAGACCTACTGCCGGCGATAAGAGACACGCAATACATGGGCCGCACGCATTCGGACCATAATCCACACCTCATGACACTCGCCTGGGAACAGCCGAGACCGCCAATCCCCACCTGGCGACTACAACCAGACCTCTTGCTTGACGGCACATTCAGAACCTCGATAGGGGCACAAACAGCACAGCACTTCGAAGATAACAACAACACTGCCTCCACACCCCAGCTAGAGTGGGACGCGTTCAAAGTGGTCCTGAGGGGGCTATGCCTCGGCACCCAAGCACACACCCGCCGACAGCTGGAAGCAGACCTGAAACGGCTAGAAAGGGAATTGCTACACAAAGAACAAGAGGCGACGGGAGGGGACGATACAGAGCTGCTTGAGGCTAGGACGGAACACGACAGACTGATAGGCAGACTAAAACAAGTCAATTTCACTGCACACTCGGCACGCACACACCGCTACGGCGACAAGCCGGGCAAATTACTGGCCTGGCTGATAAGGCGAGAAGGCCGCTCCGCCCCAGTAACGGCCATAAGCCCTACTGCAAACACCGTGGTATACACCCAGGCGGGCATACATGCAGCCTTCGTGGCACATTACAAGACACTATACCAGTCACAAATGGCCAATCCGCAACCAGACATCCAGACATACCTAGAGGAATTCACACTTCCCACCCCGACTGACAACCAACGAGATGAACTCGGAGCACCGTTGGTAGCGGAGGAATTACGTGAGGCCATATTTGCCCTCTCTAACGGGAAGACCCCTGGCCCGGACGGACTGCCTGCAGAATACTACAAAGCATATTCTGACATCCTCATTCCCGAACTGCTCAGAACATATTCGGCAGCTCTAGACGACTCATCCTTACCAGCATCCATGAACGAAGCAATACTGGTATCGCTTCTCAAACCAAACAGGGAAGGGACGCTCCTTGGGTCATATAGGCCGTTAGCCCTGCTCAACACGGACTACAAAATCCTGGCATCAACATTGGCTCGTAGACTAGCGGCCCTGGTACCGGCCCTGGTGCACAAGGACCAGAACGGGTTTGTCCCGACGAGATGCACCTCCCAGAATATTCGGAGGCTGTTCCGGGTGCAGGAATACGCAGCCCAGACGTGGCCAAGATCGGGTTGCCTGGTGCTGGACCTGGAGAAGGCGTTCGACTCTGTCGAATGGCCCTATTTATCGGCAGTGCTACGTAAGTTTGACCTGGGTGATGACTTTATAGAACTGGTGGGCCTGCTATATGGAAAACCTGAGGTGAGAGTACGCACTGGGACACTGATCTCAGAGTCCATAAATGTCAGAAGAGGCACCAGACAAGGTTGCCCACTTTCCCCATTACTATTTTCCCTGGCGATCGAACCACTGGCTGAACGACTGCGCGCCAGCGGAGCACGATGGGGCATCCCGCTAGCAGACGGCACGCATGTCGTGTCACTATACGCAGACGACTTACTCCTGTATATCAAAGACCTTGATAATGTGCCGCCGGAACTGTCGGACATATTCCGCACGTTCGAATTGATGTCAGGCCTCAAAGTTAACTGGGCCAAGTCGGGGGCATATTCGTTTACGAGCCCTAGGAAACACTCGCAACTACATGTAGCCGTGGCCGCGAAATGTTATGACAGATGCTTACGCCTCACTAGAACCACCATACCATACGCGCCAGCGTTGCCACTCCTGGGCACCCCCAAGGCCACGTCAGTCGTGACAGAGGCGGCACTGGTACAGTGGACACGCGCAGGCATAGAAACAATGACAGATTTGTACGCGGATGGCGCTTTACTTTCCTTCGAGGCACTGACTGCTGACACGGGACTGCCCGCGGGACAATTCCTGCAACATGCCTCAATACTGCGGACACTCACGCAGAAATGGGGGAACATCGCTGACGAACCGCCCACACACCAGCTAGTGCAGTGCATGCACGTGATGGGCAACGGCACGCATGTGGTGCACTGGCTGACACAGGCGCTACTCTCGCACACTCAAAACGCACTGCAACCTCTCCGGGACAAATGGGCGGTGGACAGAGGGAAGGCATGGACTGACAAGGAGTGGGCGGCGATACTCTCAGGCCCCCGCAACATTCCCCGTAATGCACGCTTCAAACAGATCCAATTTTATGTCCTACACCGCGCATATCTATACCCAGACAAGATAAACTCGTATTTCCCGGGCACGGGAGCCAAATGCCCGAGATGTGACTCGGAGGGAGCAGATCTCCTCCACATGCTGTGGCAATGTCCCCAGCTTCAGGCGTACTGGCACTCGATACTAACGCTACTGAAGCGATGCACGGCGATGCCGATCCCATTCTCGTGGGAGGCGTGCCTCCTGGGCCTCTTCCATAGGACCAAACTAAACAGGGTGCCTTCCCGCTTCTGGGGTCTTGGCCTCATCACGGCCAAAAGACTCATCACAAAGCATTGGAAGCGGGCGGCACCACCAGCGGCGGAACACTGGCGCGCTTCGCTAGATAACTGGGCGAAAGCGGAAAGCATATCATTACATAATGAGGAGACGGCGGGATTGCGTAAATACCCCATAGCAGCGCTCTGGGACGATATGATCCGCTCCTTCCACAATGGACCCCAGGCACCAGACACTCCTGAGAGACAGACACCCCCAGATGGGGAACATAGCGATGACCAGCATACCCCAGGCGCCGCAGACGACAGACATAACGCCCATACACCTGACCCCTAGGCACCCCCTCTTCTTCCCCCCCCCGGCCCCGCTGATACGCCAGGATTGCAGCCACCCTCCTGCATCGCCAGCATAGCTCCCGAACATGCAAGAACAGACACGAATCTGCTGAAGCACTACTACCGGGCCCTCCCCCCGTCTCTCC
This sequence comes from Lissotriton vulgaris, assembly GCF_964263255.1. NCBI lineage: Eukaryota > Metazoa > Chordata > Amphibia > Caudata > Salamandridae > Lissotriton > Lissotriton vulgaris. The sequence goes on along the minus strand of NC_141687.1, from coordinate 1,852,825,022 downwards.
TCGCCCCCCCCCTACCGTAGGCCCCACCAACTGTTGCACCGCGCACCGCACGACCCCAAGTTTGCTACCCCTTTCCCGTTATGCTTTTATTGAAGTTGCTTGATTGGCAGGACACAATAACTAAGACAGCATGATCACGCACTGTTTGAACGTTGACTTTCTCAGCGAAATGTTGTGATATACTATGCGATTTACTCCATGATCTATGTATGCATTTCTTTGACTATTGAATCTTCATACTTCGAGACTCTGTATGGCATATGCTTGTATTTTTTTCTCCTTTGCACCGAATAAAAGATATATTTAAAAAAAAAAAAAAATCAATGACAGTGTCTTCATTAGTCTGCAGTTCTTCTAAGGCTTTTCTTTCCAAACTGGTCAGATTTTGGAAAGGTTTTTTGACATTGCTTTCGATGTTATCAATTCCTGTGAGGATGGACTGTTCGAAGGTTTGTATCTCAACTGGTACCATGGCGATAAAGCCCGCGGATAAGGGCGGTGGAGTAGTCATTCTGGGAAAAGAAGGTTACAGAGCCCAATGTCTTGAACTATTGGCAGATACAAAATTCTACACTAAAAATAATACGGACCCAACACCAAGACTAAAAACCACAATCGCAATGATGGTTTATGAAGCCGAAACTAATGCTTGGATAAGCAAAAAAGAAGCTGAGTTCCTGATGACAAACAATCCGAAGATACCATATATCTATTCCTTACCCAAAACACACAAGAATAGAGTCCCTCCACCAGGTCGCCCGATAGTTTCGGGTATTGGATCAGTTTTGGAACCCCTTTCCAAATTTGCGGATCAATTTCTTCAACCATTAGTCCAAAAAACCCCTGCCTATTTACAAGATACCAGGGATTTGTTAAACCAACTAAAAGACAAATCTTTTGATCCCTCTACCATGCTCCTAGTGGGGCTTGACGTAGAATCCCTATACACGAGCCTACCCCAAAAAGAGACACTAGAAATGCTGGAAGACGTCCTCTTTATGGAAAACTGGGATTTTAGGACACCGAGACACTTTGTCCTTGAATGTTGCCGGATGGCACTTACTGAAAATTATTTTGGATATGAGGATCAGTTGTTTTTACAGAGCCATGGCACTTCAATGGGGAGTGCTTTTGCCCCCTCGGTGGCAGGACTCTATGTGAGTAACTTTGAAACCAAAAATGTCCTGACACCAGCTAATCCTTACGTTTCCAGTATACTCTACTGGAAACGTTATATCGATGATGTTCTCCTGATTTGGCACAATGATCAAGACCTGAATATATTCGTGGAATGGCTTAACACACGTGACCCTTGGCTTCACTTCACGTATACAGCTGATAAAGAAAGCATTGATTTTCTAGATCTGACTATATACTCAAAGGAAAAGAAAATTGAGACCAAAACTTTCAGGAAACCAACTGCTAAGAACAGTTTATTGTCTTATAAAAGTTACCATCCTCAACCGTTAAGAGACAACCTACCATATAGTCAGTTTCTACGTCTCAAAAGGAATTGTAGTCAGAAAACTGATTATCAGATACAATCGAATGATCTCAGTGCTAGACTACAAGAAAGGCAATATAAAGCATCAACCATATCTAAATGCCGAAAAAGAGCCATGAATCAACCTAGAGATAATCTTTTAACAACTTATGACAAAACGGAAAATGAGGACCTTATGACCTGCGTGACAACGTTTGGCCCTGCATCATATCAAGTGAACAAGCTAATTCAGAAGAACTGGCACATTGTGAACACTGGAAAATTCAATTGGCCAAAACCACGCTTTGCCAACAAACGAACAAAAAACTTACGAGACCTTCTGGTCCACACTCGCCCTAGACAATCGATTCTGGAAAAACCAATCAGAAATGTCCACATGACCCCAGTGACAGGACATTATCCATGTGGGTCATGTCTGGCCTGTAAATCAACGACCATATCTAAAACTTTGCAATTATCCCCAACATTCAAATGGACACAAAGACAGCACAGTAACTGCAATTCATCTCATGTGATCTATATGGTCACATGTCCATGCGAAAAAAAGTATATTGGGATGACCTGCAGAAAGGTTAAACTGCGAATAGGGGAACATAAAAGCAACATTCGCCTCCAAAAAAACACAACAAAGCTCTGCTCACACTTCATAGAGCAAAAGCACAGTATCGAAGAACTGAAATGGACTGTTCTGGAAAAAATATCAGAATTGACCCCCAATGTTGAGAAGGTACTCTATGAGAAGGAACAACGTTGGGTAGATCGTCTCAAAACTAACAAATACGGACTGAACGATGAAATTTCATGGCACCACTTTGCACGTTAATTCCAAGTCCCTTGCTTGGATAAACTGAATTTTTCACTGTACCATGAGTCCATAGTCACGCTTATGTGAGTTTACCCATATTATCATCACTTTTTAAAAAAAAAATTAAAATTTTTGCAGTTGGTAAAAGTGACATGATAATTGCACTGAAACAGCCCCATCGATACTGAATTACGAATTAGCTCAATATTGTGACTGGAAACTCGTATTTTTGAGTCGAACCCTTCGCTCGATCTCTGTAAACAAATAACCCCCTTTCTACTTCCATGGCCAGTACCATAGAAAACTCCATCGGAAGCGTGCTCCCGGCGTCCAGGGGGCAGAGCCAGCACAAGAAGCGGAACACGCTTCCTACGCGGGTGAGTTCTCCTCACTGCCCGCTTTACAAAACACTGATAGACATCGACTTTTTTGTAATCTAATATTGATGTCATTATAGCCTGGGACGAGTGTCCGTACCCTCTGAGGGAACAATTTTGAAATTATCTTCAGGTAAGACCTCACATGAGGTACCCTTGCACTACGTTCAATTCCATTAAGACAAGAGGGTTGTATCAGCTATATCCTTCCTTCGTTTCCTTCTAGGTTCACACCACGTACACCTAATCTAGAGGTATGACTTATTTTGCATGTCCATATACATGTTTTACATCGTTGCGCTAAGTTTCAGTACTAATGATATTTACCTTATATTATCACTCTTCAGCAGTACAATAATTTTTCAACTTACTGCCTAGACATCAGAGAATTAAGATGTTGCTTGCACGCTAGTCTCTAAATATCGCCGCTTTTTAACTCGCCATAAATGTCTCCACTGTTGAATGTTTCCTCACAATTTTCCACAAAATTTCTCAAATTGAGCTTAGATTTTGATAACACAATGTATGTTTGACCACGATTATTAACATTAATTTGTTAATGTGCCACAAGTTACCCCCTCTTTTTTCCATCCTTCCAGGTGACCCTTATGAACCATAGTGGGTAAGACTATTATGTTGAGATGACCCATTTACGTCACAAATAGTGAAAGTATTTTTACACTTTGTTTGTTTGTTTATATGTCCTGACGAATGCTCCTAGACCCACGGGCCAAGAGAGCAGAAACATGTTGACGTTTTTTTGTCTAAATGATATATGCTAAGGATTCCTAATTATCCTCAGAGCATACCCACAAAACCTTTTAAACTAGTTGTCCAGCGATATGAATAAATAGTAGTTAGTCGCTTGGAGACTATTTTATCTCTACCTTCCAGTGGGGTGACACGACTTATCTCTGGATACTGCCACGAAAAACCAGAGATTGCCTCGGGTGAGGCTGGCAAGATACTAATTGTCAAACCCTATGACTGTTGCCATAACGTCTGTGTGGGGCGGAGAACAAGATATACCGCTTCTCGAAATACACAACGTTTATGAGGGTTTTTCAATACATATCTCTTGGTACAAGTGGTCACAAGTGTCCTATCCACTTTTGATTAAATATACCTTTTCACTCCCCTTAACTTTTTCCTCATGGACGCACTTTCACAAAAATGTGGCTTTCCGAAACCTAGCTCACTCAGAAATATAAGCAAATAAAAATGTATTTTTAGGGAAAGTGAGCTTAAACATAATTACGTAGTTGTGACTACAACTTTGTAAGAGATATATACTTCACATTACACAATGGCGGTTGCTACTGTGTAGTTATGGTTCAGCTGCACATTCCAGAGAAAAGTCATTTTTTGATTTGCCTAGAACTTCTGACCCCATGAAGCGATATGAACTAAATTTAGCAATCAATGGCCCAGGCAGCTAAAGTCCAGCATTCCATTTTTCATGCAGATCGGTGCAAGGACAAAATGTAATAAAGATGTATTTCCCCACTTTAGCTCCAAGAGGACATTTTACTCACATCTTTAGCCTTCTTAATCAGTGGACGGATTTACACCAAACTTGCATAAAAGTAGAACTTTACTCAAAAAGTATGTTTTTGAGATCTAAGCATTTTAAAAAGTTGCTGTGAAGGCTTTAAGGGGTTAACAATTTTGTATATTATTTTTGTTTGAAATTTATGAATCCACAAAATAAAAAAATAAAGAAATGTATCTTTTCTCCTTTCGACCCTTACGGGACCTGTGGTTATAGAGTTGGTAAAGTGGATTTGAGTGATCAGACTGGCTGCTGCAAGAAAAACAATGTCTTTTGCAGCAGATACTTCAGGATGTGAGGCACAGTCTTGGCATCCTGAAAGAAACAAGCATTTGCAATGCAATAGGTCTCGCATTAGGAAAGTTTGAGCTATTGGTTTTGTAAATGACCATTTTTTTTATTTATGTGTTGGTTTTGAAAATAGTTAAATTAATCGCTTTGTCATTTACAATGCCAATAGTTTTAACTTTCGCAAATGTGAAACCTATAGCATTTGTAATGCAACAGGTTTTGTATTTACGTGATTTAGCTGTATTGATATTACAAATTACAATGGCTTTTAATTTTTTAAAATAATTAATACTTAAATAAAAGTGATTTTAATTTATAATGGCAATAGCTTAAACTTTTGTAAAAACGTTTGTGAAGATTATGTTCAGTGTATTTTATTGTGACGAAAATCCAAGAACAGAAGTGAAATATTAACATCTTTTTGTGACATTTGTAATAAAGTTTGAAACATTGAGAGAACATATTTGAACCAGTTGTTGTTGAATGGTTGCGCAGATTGATGCAGCAGGCCACCCCCCCTGCGCATTCTGAAATCGCCGGGTGTGTCCCGGCGGCTGACTCGTAATGTACACACTTCTGACAGACTACAGACTCAGAGTAATTTTATTGTAAGGATTGATTGCGGCCGCGATGCGGGTCTACCGCGGCTGCCTCAGCAGTGTGTCAAAAAATGGGCACCGTAATGTGAAAGATAAAAACAAATCCTGCACGGCATGGACTGGGGTGCATGCATACAGTGGGGCACGTGCCCCCCTGTATGCACCCCAGGGCCCAGAGGTACAAGCAGACCCTGTAGGGCCCCCTTTGTTTCCTTTTTGCAATGGTTTTCATAGGGGAGCAACCGCCATGAAAACCGGGGCAGAGAGGAAACTGAGTGGCGGGACCGCAGCATATTGCTGCCTCAATACCACCGCCAGGGAATGGTCGTTCCCTGGCGGCTGCAGCGCGGCATTGACGGTCCGACCTTCCTAATCGTAATAGGGTAGTCGAAAGAACGCCACGCCCCGTGAGTTTGTCGGAACGTGGACCACCAGATTCATAATTGAGCCCTCAGTCTTATCGCAATCAGATATATTGCTCTGTCTGGAAGGCGGGGCCTACAAAGGAGCACAAAAGGGTCCACAAGGAAAGACCTGGGAAGTCCTTACAGCGTGGCCCCAAGACTAACCCAATGGTACACCATTATTTATTTAAGCAGTAAACATTCTGAGCAACTGTGAGGCCGGGCCAATATCGCTTCATGCTGCATGGGTGGGGGTATATTTCCTGGGCCATGGCTTTGAGGTATGGAGCAAACCCCAAAAATGCCTGCATCAGATGATAACTCTTCATGGTATCTCAATGGGCCATCCGCTGTGTCGTCTCGTGTATCTCAGGTAAAATGTTAAGGCATCTCTCTGAGGGGTTTGGTTATGCATACAGCAGTGCGTGTTTCACACTAGGCAGACGGTAGTCAAGCACACAGTTTTGCTTCGTCCTGTCGTGGCATCCCTCTGCTGCAGCCGTGGGCGAGGACTGCTGCAGATATGAGCACTGAGCACCTCTACAGGACTGCGTCAGATAATCTCAGATCCGCTTCCGGTACCCAACAGCGTATCGAGGGTCGGTCATTATCCGATGCGTAATGCGGGTGCAGGGCGCTCACTGCTGCTGGAGAGCAGAGTGCCGAGCTGTTTACCAGCTGCCCTAGCCTCTGCTGTGCTGTGGGGCAGAAGGTGGGGGCTCTCCCCGGCCGCCCCCACCCCCTCACTCCATCCTCTCTGCACCACCAGCCTCCGAGCCGAGCGGCCATACAAACGAAATAAACCACTCCCAGCCAGGCGCTCACACGAGAGCCCATCACACGAGAGCGATTAAAGATGTGCGAGGAGGCGCAGAGCTGCTTTGGCTGGAGCGTCTGGTCACTGCGCATGCGCGTTTGAGCCAGTTCCTTTGGGCGGGACTTCCGTCTTCGGAAGTCCAGCGCACCCGCCCACGGATCGCCTGAGAGCGGGGCTCCCATGCCCGAGGGAGAGCCCCGGCTACAGAAGTCCTGAATGGCGGTAAGTGGGGCTTAGTTCTAGGGGGCAGGGGGGTGCGCTTGTGTGTTCGTGTGTGTATGTGTGCGATGGCGGCGGGGGGTCTTTGTATGTGTGCGTGTGTGTAGGTGCGCTGGTGTGTGTGTGGGGGGGTCTCTGTGTGTGCGTGTAGGTGCGCTAGTGTGTGTGTAGGTGCAGCGATGGGGGGGTGTGTGTGTACCTGTGTATGCGTGTGGCTGTGTATGCGTGTGGCTGTGTATGTGCGCGTGCACGCAGTCAAATCCAGCACAAGAGAAGCGCGTGGCACCCTCTTGTCCCTCATTCCCCTGAGACGGATCACTAAAGTTGTCGAGACTGGACGCATCCTTCGGATGCTAACTCCAGCTCGACCTAAAAAAGGCTCTGTAAAAGGGCGAAGTGAGCACTAAGCTGTAATGGTGGCACCCACTAAAAGGAACCAGGTACATTAAAAAAGAAATAGTTTTGGGATCCGCAGATCTTTTTCTCAGGGTTCCCAAACACCTAAAATGGTGGCTGGGTCCACATTAAAGAGACAAGTATTGCACAGCCTGGCCTGGTCCAACCCTATGTCAGTAGCGGTGTTGGCCAACTGTAATGGGTTGGTTCCATTTTTCACATACTCACTCTCAACCTTCAATCCCGCTAATCATTTTCACTTGCGCTAACTCACATGCAAAACATAGTTAAAAAAATAAATGTAAGCCCTCAAAGTTGGCTCTGGAAAGAACCTTTTTTTAAAATATATATATATTTTGTTTACTTTTTAGTGTTTTCATTATTTTTGGAAAACAAAACCATAACTTGAACCCCGAAAGAAAAACTGGGTAAACCCTTCTGATCGAGAAGCACTTTATTTTTGCATGCTTCTCCGCTATGCTGCTGACCTTGCCGCACCCTAGCCAATGCAAGCACACACCATTGCATAGCAAGGACCAATCTCTTCTTGCTAGACATCTTCAGGCAATTTCTCTCCAATCAAGGATAATGGATTACATCGCTGAGAAAGATACACTCACCTCTTTTGTATCCCTCTTCGTCTTTTTAGCATTCATGCCAACTGGAACAAGCATACTCTTGAGGTGAAGGATTAAGCCCTTGGATATTTAGATTGTGAATGCGCTGTGAACAAAGTAGCAATTGGTTGCTTGATTGCAACTTCTTGTTTGGGACATAAGGAGTATGTCTATTCTGTAGATACTTTGGACAAGAGCGTTACAAGGCTTTGTGAGTCAGGCAAAGCAGTTTGAACAACGATCTTTTATGGATGTGATGGAGCAAGGATTCGCATGTGAAGCGAATTGCTCGTACTCATGAACCTCGAATAACCCTAACTGAATAATCAACATGTCTGTCTTACTAAGTTGCCCCATTTTCTTACACCATTTGGGTGTCCGAGCGAAGCTTGCTTATGTGTTTACTAATCCTAATACGCCTGCATATAAAATGGCCGCTGCTACGCGGGAATTTCTACTGCGCATTCGTCTGTCATACCCACGTGACATGACGTACTTGCAGCTTTGGAGGAAATCTGTCGCTTCTGCGCACTAGAGATAAAATGGCTGTTCTGTGTTCTCAAATGCGAGAAGCTTGCATTGCTGCTTTCGCTATACTGTTCATTCTGCTTAAGCATAATGCTATAGTTTATTTTAAAGTAATGGGTATAGTGTAGGGATTCATGGTATACAGTGTATTCATTTTATTCTGCGTTCTAAAACTGTTTCTTTTACTTTTCATGTATCATAATCTTTTGGGCCTGGGAGGTGCTTACTACTCCATTTTGGAAGTCCTTTATGCGCAAGTCGTCCTGTGGAGGAAAAGTGAAATCTGCAGCATTGGAACCCAGCCAGATGGCAGCAACAGCCAAGATGCGCCTAGGGACCCGACCTGCGACCCAGCGAGGAGGAGCTGGACTGTACTGAAAGTCGTTACAATTGTATTCAATGTTATATTCACCATTGTTAACCGAAAAGCATATGTCATGAGAACCTGGAATCTTAGGGGCGGATACGGAATTTAAATACGGAGTCTGAGAAAGTTTAAATTTTAGGAGGTGTGATGACCTGTCCTTCTCCTTGTCCAATCGAAATTGGGGATCCCTACACTTGCAACATTGGGGGTGGTACACTGACCTGAAAAACAGTATAACTAGTGTAGGTTTAGCTAGAGAAATTGTCCGACTTGTCCGAATAGCTGACCTGTCACTGACCCAACGCACTCAATAGGTGACTGAAAGCAGAGAGCTGCGGAGCACTCTGTTGGGAGGTTCGAGAACCCAATCAGGTTTTTTGGGAAGTCAAAGTGCTGGCGAAGCACTTTGCTGATAAAAGTTATAACCCAATCGGGGTTTTGGCAGATTCCTTGCAGAGAGGGAGTAGCGCAGGCGTTGCAACCGAAGCTGCGAGTGTTGGTCTTAACCTTTGGTGAACCGGTCCTGATCCAAATTCTGGGGTTATCCTTTCCTGATTGGCCATAAGCTGCACCTGCTCGCCTACTGGCACTGAAGCCTTTGGGGTTCCTCCTGTCCTTTTCAACTGACCCGTGGCCAGGGTTGGTCATCACTCTATCCTAGGTAAATATAAGTCTGTGTGGGTGATTGTAAATTAACTTGCATTCCTTTTCTCACCTTCCCGAATTTCTGCAAAGTTGCTTGATTGCATATGTTCCTTTTCTTTCCCCGTTCCTTTTGTAAATGAGATTTTCATGTATTACTGACTATTAGCTTGTTCCAATTTTCCACCCACCTATAGCCAATGTGATATGTTTTATGAGAGTATATGTTCCTTTTCTCACCCTTTCTTTAAGGATATAAGCTGAATTAATAGTATGTTCCAAATCTTACCTTCCCTATAGTTATTAAGCTAAATTCTGAATAATTGAATAGTATAAATTATGTTTCTCCTTTTCCAACTGCCAGTAAATTACAAAAGTCTTTGGGTCTAGTATGTTCCCTTTCGTTACCCTCCTTTAACACCTTGGCTGCTAGGGAGATTTTTCTCCTGTGCTGATATATCATGACTCCCATTGTTCATGACGAGCTCAGCTCGTCATCAGCACAGCTCCACTGTGCCTCATGACAAGCTGAGCTCGTCATGAGCATCGAAGGGGTTAATCAAGTTGCGAAAGACTGTTTTTCTAAATTAGTATGTTCCTTGTTTTTACCTTCCATTTATTGCAAGTTTCTAAATGATTAGCATACTCTATCTTATTCATAGCTATACGCTGTTTCTGATTTTGGTTATTGATAGTTTGATCGCGTTTAACTTGAGGCTCATGACATATGATGATGATGATGATTAGATAAAAGCTTAAACCTACCCGGAGTCTGTGGTTATTTCAGAAGTATAAATTGTTATGAATGTTTGAGTGCCTACCTTTAAACTCAACTCCCTGATCCAATGTGTTTAAGTTCCTAGGGTCAAAGATTATTAGGTTATGTGGTATAGGAATTAGAAATAATATTACAGCTATACTGGTAGTAGAGCGTGAGTTGCCTAAAATAAAGTTAAAGTAAACTATCAGGAATTATGGGCCCAGGTGAGTATTGGTAACATTTCTAGTTGGGTGACCTGCGCGCTCTATCAGATGGGTAACCAATAGAGGGCTCTGAGTGAAGGGACTGAAGGAGACCTTGGTGGCGAGTTGTTTACTATAAGGGCAGCAGTGTTTTGAACCACTTGCAATTTTGATAGGAGATATTAATTTGAGGCGACGAAAAGGGCATTGCCATAGCCTAAGCGACTAATGACTAGGGCCTGAATGAAAGTTTTATGTGAGCTCAGCAGAAGCCACCAAAAGATTTTCTTTAGGGGACGCATGGTACCAAAGCAGGTTCCACATATGGAAGTAATATGGCCCTGCATAGATAGTTGGTCATCTATGAGTAAACTTTGCTGTTCGTTTGCTGCTGTTCGTGAGAGGAACCAACCCTTCGCCTGCTCCCTAGTTGTGGGGAAAGAAACGCTGCGACTTGCAGGATCCGCTCCGCGGGTCCCGCTGCACCAGGAGCACCTGGGGAGAGGAGGAGAAGAACCAACAGACCCCTCCCGCACCGGCAGGGCTGCGAGCAGGCTAGCAGGGACTCCGTTGACCAGGAGTCCCTGCGTGGAACACCTGTGGCCGCTCTCCCTGCCGGACACGCCCCCTGACAGCACAAAAGCTGTCCAGTGCTCCCAGCCCCTGGGAAACTTTGCTGTTCGTTTGCTGCTGTTCGTGAGAGGAACCAACCCTTCGCCTGCTCCCTAGTTGTGGGGAAAGAAACGCTGCGACTTGCAGGACCCGCTCCGCGGGTCCCGCTGCGCCAGGAGCACCTGGGGAGAGGAGGAGAAGAACCAACAGACCCCTCCCGCACCGGCAGGGCTGCGAGCAGGCTAGCAGGGACTCCGTTGACCAGGAGTCCCTGCGTGGAACACCTGTGGCCGCTCTCCCTGCCGGACACGCCCCCTGCCCTGTCAGCACCCTACATAACAGGGCGGGGTAGCCGCTGCGCGGGAGCGTCCGGGGCTAAGACTGGGCAAAGAGCAGGCCGTTTGAGGCCGTTCGAGGACATAGAGGACTGGCCTGGCCCACCCCCCTTGGTTCTTGTTATTTGACTCGTCCCTTTTTCACTAGTAAGTACATTGTGGGCACTGCAATTCAAATATATCATGAGTACACGGGGCAGTCGCAGTAAAACTGCAATGGGGCTGAGTAAGCCCAGCGGGACATTGGATGATTTCCTAGTGAAGACTAATCTAGCAATTGATGCTGAAATTACCAAAATGCAGAAGAGGGTGTCACTTGAGCTTGATGCGGCACGTAGGCTTTCTCAGACCTTTGGCAATTCGAAAAAATCTTCCCTAGGGAAAATCGCGTCTGCTGCATCTCCACAACATGCTTCTTGCCCTCCCCCACTGATAATCCATGCCGATGTTCACCATGCTCCCCCACCTCCTTCCCTTCCATTAGAGCCTATACCCACCTCAACTTCTGTGCCCCCTAAAACTTTCGAGGGAATCGCGCCCACTGGACCCGGATCTGCCATTATTTTGCCGGACAGCCCTGACCCCCCTGACCTTTCTCCCCCTGTAGCAAAGAATAAAAACAAAGATGGCCCAACTCTAAAAAAGAAAAACAATGCAAGATCTGCTTATGCCCGTAAAAAAGCAAAAATTGCAAGGTTGCAGTTCTTTAATAACAGGAGAACACTACCCACCACGGGGGAGACCATACAAGCGCCAAATCTGGATAACCACCTAATAGGGGGGGACAGGGAACACAGTAATCTTAACGTGGTCCTTGACCCTATTCAAGGGCCTCTCCCCACATACGGTGAGAAACCAAAAGAGGGAGGGCAAAGTGAGCCAGGGAGGGATAGAGACAAGGGGGGTGATGACGAAGATTTTCTCAAGATAGTCTGGGGTACATTAAAACAATTACTGTCACCTTTAGAACTCAGACTCTCACGTATCGAGAATAATCTCCTCGAGATGGACAAGACCTTAGTCTCCCTGGCCACCCTTAGCCTAAAACAACTGGAAGCAACTTATCCTCATATTGCTGAGAGTACTCCTCAGGAGGATGACGATGGTATTCACCCGGCTCCAGAAACTAACGTTAGTTCCCTTGCCCCTGAAATGCTGCCCCCGGTCTTGCCCCTACCCCTACCAAAACCGACCCCAATACCCAAACCCCGCTCTAAGTCAAACGTCCCCTTCCCCCTAATACCAAAAATCCCAATACCAGTGGCAAAAGGCCCCGAGAACCAGACCTTACCCAACCCTATCCCTAAGGCTGCCCACAAGTCCAATAAGACTAATATGCCACCTACTGCGCGCATAACCAACCAGTACCATGGTCGCCAGAACTTTCGTGGGGGCTACATTGATCTTCCTCCAGACGCCGGGCCCTATGTCGTCATACTGGCTGGTGTACCACCACTTGACCCGCATTCCATGGAGACCCAGTGGTCCCTAAAGAATAAGGTGATTCACTGGCTCAACATCAATAGACAGCTCCCCAATACTGTTAGGACTAGGGTTCTAATGGTTAGGAGAGTGCCATGGGTGGGTCGTACCTATAAATCCATCCCTGGAGACTGCATAGTGGTTTCATTTGCAGACCCCCACACGGCCCAGCATATCACTATATGGGACTCACAGGATACTGACCAATCTATTGTCACCAGACCCCTCACTTTTTTCTATCCCCCAAAACAGACTGTTGAGCCACCTGGGGCTTGGTCAATAGCCCACAACCGTAGATGGAAAGGTCATGGGGATGGTTGGCAACCCATTAATAACAGGTGGGAAGGAGCGCCCACTATGAACAGGTTTGAGTGTCTGGATCAGGTGGATTGACTGGGAATTAGTGTCGCTCTAATCCTTACCAATGCCCAAAATCCCCTAACGGAAACTGTCCCGAGTGAAAAATTAATGCCCATACCCCAAGTTCCAAGCCACATTGGGATAGACCTAAACCCCCCTGAACAGCAGGCTCTTACTGCACAGGTCAAACTACAGGGAGACCTTACTCACCCGCAAGTTCGGATAGGCACAACGGGGATTGTAGGGCATCATCCACAGGAAATTGGAAACCCAATGCACTCTCTCCTATCTTGGAATGTAGCAGGCCTCGGTAGTAAGATCACCCACAAACCTTGGCTGGAGATTGTGCAGAAGTATGGCATCCTATGCCTACAAGAAACCTGGCTTATAGAGGAAGTGCACATGTTGGGCTACCGAACCTTCCATTCCCCAGCTGTGCCATCAGCCCAGGGCCGCAACAAGGGGGGCTTGTGTACATATATCTCGAACGTAGGGGATGTAAAAGTTTGCGATTTTCAATCCAATCAGTACTTCCAAATCATACTACTTAAATGGGGCACTTCGCAAAAGGTGATTCTTGTGAATTTTTATAATAATTTGCCAATTAGTGAGGTGGAATCAAATTTGAACATTATGATCCATCATATTCACAAACTGAGAGATCAAGGTTCGGGGGATCACATAATGTTGTGGGTGGGTGACTTCAATTGTTCCGTCTGTCCGTCTTCTGAGTTAGGTTTGTGCGGCCTGTCAGATCTCGGGGAGGACGGTCCTCTGCACTTCTCCCACACCAACATGGGGTCTCTTCTTAACAATGTTATATTTACCTTTGACCTCACTTTTATCAACCAGGCATGCTCCCCCCCGGTTCCCTTTGCCCCAACGTACAATGGAAGAGGTTGTAAATCCACAATCGATTTTGCCTTGATATCACCCACCCATCCTGACTTTATAACCTTCTGGGAAACGGGGGATGACCCCATGAGTGATCATTATCCCATCACCTTCGGGGTAAATCTCATGGAGGGCAAAGTAAAGAAACCTAGTAGGGTTCTTTATCCATTTGAGGTTACCCTAACTAAGACCAATGGGTATGTAATTAAATGGGAGAAAATGAACCCAACATCCTTCTTCCAAAACTTCCTATCCTCTTGCTCCACGGACATACTTGCTTGCTTAGAGGAAGATACCGACCCAAAGAGCATCATGGTTGCTTTTTCTAACATTCAGCGCCATATAAAAAATGCACTGACTAGGAACTGCAAAGACAACGGGAGGCATACTCGTGGGTGGTTTGACTCTAGATGTACATCTACACTGAAAATCTTAAAGAAAGCTTTGTCTGCCGACCCAAAAGATAGGGTTCAAATTCGTCAAGCGAGACACGATTATAAGCTGGCAATTAAACAGCGGAGGGTGAAATTGAAGCAGGAGGCCTGGGAAGCTCTGGGGGAAGCCGCCAGGAACAAGGACAGCAATGCCTTCTGGAAAGTCATAAGATCTGTTTACAACTCAAAAGATAGAGATAACTCTGTAGAAGTGGCTATAACGGCTGAGCTCTGGGTAGAACATTATGGTAATCTTTATTCCAACACTACACAGGGTAATGCCCCAAACCCATGCAAGGTGACTTCACCCTCAGATAGCATAATTCAGGATAACCACCTAACTGTCTCTCCAGCACCTCCTTACCCTATTGAACTGGTATTTACCACATCAGAAGTGGAAGATGCCCTTAGAGAAAGTCCTTCAGGTAAAGCCCCCGGCCCTGACCACACCCCAGTGGATCTCTATAAATCAGAACCGGACTTCTGGGTTCCCTTATTAACCAATGTATTAAATATGGGAAATAAATGCGGTTTCATTACCACCTGGTCGGACGCAATCGTAGTCCCCATATTTAAAAAAGGGAATAGGGACGACCCGGCTTGTTACCGTCCAATATCGCTATTGGACGGACTTATGAAAGTTGCTGGCAGGATTGTCCTTAAGAGGATACAACACTGGGAAGAAGAGAAGAAGGTTATCTCGGAGTTCCAATATGGGTTCCGAAAGGGTCTAGGGACACTGGAGCAATGTCTAAACTTGTCCCTATTAGTCTCTAAATACACGCAGGCCAAAAAAGGGGACCTATTTGTTACCTTTGTCGACCTCAGCTCCGCATTCGATTCCGTGGACCATGCGATGCTCTGGTCGACACTGGAAGACATCGGGGTGGACTCAACTATCCTCACATTTATTAAAGAACTATATAGAGAAGCGGGGGCCAGAGTAAGATTTGGGACCCAGGGGCAATGTTCACAAAAATTCGCTATAAACAGAGGGGTGAGGCAAGGCTGCATACTTGCGCCCTTGCTTTTCACATTTTACATAAACTCTATCGCTGAGAGCTTAATAACTCTGTCAAGCGATTATCCGGCTGTTAATGGTAGGCCCGTACCCATTCTTTTATATGCCGATGACGCTGCAATCATGTCTAGGACAAAAGTAGGTTTGCAGAGAGCAGTACATGAATTTTCATCCTACATGGGTAAAAGAAATTTAAAGGTGAACATTTCCAAAACTTTCTCCATGCCCTGCTCCCAAAAGAACAACAGACCATCATGCTCAATATATTTAGATCAGCAAAAGATTGCCATTACAGACACTTTTTGCTATTTGGGCATTGTGTTTGACAGGTGGGGAAGGTGGAAACACGCAGTGTCAGCTAGGAAACTCGCCTTTAGCCGTGCCATAGGTGCTTTAAGAACCTTTGCAGCCAAAATTGGGGGTAAACCTATTCAAGAAATGTTACAGATCTATCGGGCAAAGTGTATAGCTACGGCCACATATGGCGCAGGTCTCTGGGGTTTCGAGAATGTGTCCTCATTACAAACTTGCGAGAACATTTTCATCTGCTACTTATTAGGTGTGTCCAAAACCACGTCGACTTTTATGACTCACATTGAGACCGGCGTTAAACACCTTAGCGACATTATAAAAATATCACCCTGTTTGCTCTGGCATAAGATTTGGACCACAGAGGAGTGCAAATTGAATAGAAACCTCATAAAAGACTGTATGGCTTTGGACGGTGCAGCAAAAGTCAAGTGGCTGCGATACGTACAAACGATGTTTTCTAACATTGGGCACTCTTGAATTTTACGATGAACCAGAGACCCTACAAACCTTGACCAGACCGGCCCTTAAAAAACTATTATCCATACACTTAGAGAGTGCTAGATGGGACACTGAGAAACTTAAAGGCACAACCCAGAGCTATCAGCAAATTACCCCTACTGAAGGCCTACAATCTTACCTTGGGATTGAAAAAGCACCCTATGCTCGCATGCTTTTAACTAGGCTGCGCCTAGGGATTTTCTTCCACTTGGTCACTTTGCCGAAACAGAATGACTGGGCCTCATTGAAATTAATATGTCCATGCGACGACCATTCAATACAAAGTAACATTCACATCATGTTCTTTTGTAATCTGTATACCAGCCCGAGGAAATTATTTCTTCTACCTTTACTTAAACGCTGGGGGATAAGAACATGTAAACCTGCATATTTAAAATTATTGCTTTTAGAAGATGTGGATGTTATCTTTGCTGTTTCTCGCTTCTTAATGTCAGTGATGAAATTTAGAAACTCAATGAGTTAACTAACACATGTTTATATTGACTGATTAGTGCAAAACGAGGCCCTTCATCCAAATGACTGCTCTAGATTTTAATTTTTGGAGAAATGTTTTATCTATTTTTGTAACTTTGTTCATATGAAAACTGTTCTTAAATTGTCTGCATAAATTGTATTTGTATGCTTTTATGATTTATTGATAAATCGAATAAAGCTTATTTGATTTGATTTGATTTGAGTATGCCAAGGTTTCTTGCACTTTGGCTGGGCAAAGGCAGAGGGCCAAGTTCCACCAGCCACCAATCCTCCATCCAGTAAAGCTGAGCTTTGCCAAATAGTAGAATCTCTGTCTTGCCCCCATTACGTTGGAGACAGTTGAGGGACATCCATATGGCAATCTCTCTCATACATTTGAGGAATCTCAGTTTGAAATTCTCCATGTCCTGCCCAAATGAGATGACTAACTGGGTGTCATCCGCGTACGAAAATGTCTCAAACCCAAAGGACTTGACTAGTTGGACTAAGGAAGCAAAACAGATATTAAAAACAGTAGAGTTCAAGGAGGAGTCCTGCTGAACACCCTTGTCTATTGAGGTGGTGTTGAGTGGAATGTACCCATAGAGACAGTTTGGACCCTATCTTTGCGGAAGACCACCAGCCAGTTGAGGACGGATCCCTGGATACCTATTTCCTGAAGACCAGCATCACAGGATATCCAGGATCCAGGGATAGTCGTCTAGTGTCTGCTACTGCCAGTAGAGCCGTCTCGATGCTGTATGATGATTGAAAGCCGGATTGTGAAATGTCTAGCAGGTTGTTGTTCTCTAGGTAGACAGAGTTGTTTGTTAATATTTGTATCCAGTATCTTACCCAACAGAGGGAGAAGCGATATGGGTTGGTAGTTAGTCGGGTCTTTGCTGCCTGCAGTTGTTTTTTTAATAATGGGTGTAACATGAGCAGCTTTCCATAGTTTCAGAACAGTGCCTTGACTCAGGGATTGATTACACAATGCTGCGATTACTGTGGCAAGGAGAGGGTAAAGGACCGTAATGACATGTAGTGGACTTGGATCGGAAGGAGATCCCGACTTTGCTTTGGCTAGTAAATCCAACATTTGTGTTTGAGAGATAGGTTCAAAGCTTTTTAGTGTCATTGAGGGTGAATGTAATGGTGTGAAAATTGATAAATTACTCCAAGAGTGAAAGTTAAATAAATATTGTCAATTCTGGTTTGAAAATGCGTAGCTAATGTATTGCAAAATGTTTTGAGAAGCTGGTGTATCTGAGGAACAACACCTGATTTGACAAAGGTGTTTAAGATTTTAAATAGTTCCTCGGAGGCGTTGCCTGCCTTGTCTATTTTGTTGTCTGCGTGTGGTCTTTATTTTGGCATGATATGAGCATAGGGCATCTTTAAATATATGTTTATCTGCACTGGATTTTTACATCCTCCAGTTATGATCCAGTGTTATACAGCGTGATTTGTCAGTTTTCAGTTCCACCGGATACCACGGTGCATTTTGTCTAAGGTGCTTTCTAGAAAGAGGCTTGTCGGGGGCCAGGATATCAAATGCCTGAGTAAGGGAGTTGTTAAAACTGTGCTAGTGTCAGATTTATGGCTTGCAGAAAAAGCAGTTTGAAAGGACACCGGGGGATCTATTTCCAAGGTCTTGAGACAATTTGATTCTGGACCTTGTGTTTATTCGGGAGGGTAGTAATTAGGATATGGAAACTGATTAAAAAATGGTCCGTCCAGGGTAGTGGCTGTGGGGTGTCTACTTGTGGTAGTCTGCTAGTGGAGAAAATGAGGTCTAGCAGATGTCGTGCTGAATGTAAATGTAAATGTATTGGCATTTATATAGCGCACTACTTACCCGTAGGGTCCCAAGGCGCTTCGACCGCTGCGAAACCCTTCCTGGCTTCCCTGAGAGATGGTCCCTTAATGGGTATCTCCAGGGTGAGACCAGGCATCCCCGGCGGTCTGGTGGGGCCGTTAGTGAAGATGAGGCAAGCTAATGCCCAGAGTTGCCGAGTGTGATCGCTGATCAGAGTGGGCACTGAGGCGAGAGAATTATCGAGTCCGCTGACCCTGGTCCAGAAACCTGCCGCGCCGGGAATCGAACCCTGGTCCCGGGCGTCCTCTGCTCTCGGGTCTGCCGCCTCTAACCAGTGAGCCACACTACTTCACTATGAGTAGGGTCGGTTTTTATGAGGTGCAAGTCTAACATTTCGAGATTGGCAAGTAAAATAAGAACATCAGGGTTAGAGGCTACATCAGTGTGATAGTTCAAATCTCCAATTAGCATGAAGTCTTGTGTAGCAAGTGCATAGGGTGCTAAACGCTTAGTTAGATTCGGACTGAAGTCTTTTTCTTGTCCAGGAGGACGGTAGATTATGGCTTCATTCCAGGAGTTAACGTTTAGGGGGAGTATTTGAATGTAATCAGTTCAACCCAACAGGAGAGTAAGGATTCAAGGATTTAGACTCTGAGGGGGGTCTCGGGAGGCTACCGCTATCCCAAACTACCAATGTAAGTTCCCTGTCTTGTCTTATTAGTTTATAGTTCTCTGGGAAAGCAGTGGAAATATGGGGCCGTGCTGATTTATTTTATTGGACTGTACTCACACGGAACCACAGGGATGATCATGCATCTCAGAACTCTTTGTTCGATCTAGTTTTGTCAGCATGAAATAAAATACAGGTGACAGAATTAGCAACAAGAGGAAGAAAGAGGGCCTACTAAAGTCCTGCAAGAACAAGAAGAAAACACTGATCCAAGGCACAATATTTTAGCAACACAATGAGCAAAGTGCAAAACAATTAATATACTTGAAAAAAGAAAAGTAGAGTTATCTCTTCACTTTTGGACCTCAAAAAGTCTAAAATTAGGTTATTTGCAGTTACAATAGAGTACTTTTGTTTCAGAAAAAAGTTCATAGCATCTCTTTAAAAAAAAGAAAATTTTAATCCCCAACAAGTTGAGACAATTTTTTTTTTTAATGTTTCAGAGCCTAAATAAAACTAAATGAAACAGGTTCAGGATAAGAACCACAAAAAAACCTATGTGCAATAGATGTTGCTAGCAGGGGGTTTTGTCACAGGTACTGGCCATAGCACGCTTGCTGCACGGAGTTGCCAC
The DNA here is from genome assembly GCF_964263255.1 of Lissotriton vulgaris. Lineage (NCBI taxonomy): Eukaryota > Metazoa > Chordata > Amphibia > Caudata > Salamandridae > Lissotriton > Lissotriton vulgaris. The sequence goes on along the minus strand of NC_141687.1, from coordinate 1,852,805,396 downwards.
GGCAAGTCGGGCACAGGCTGATGGCTGAGCACAGCGTGTGTTGGAAGTTAAATACACAACTTAAAATACTGATTTTCAATGTAAAAAACTGTTAAAAATATGGTTCCTTCTCAAACGTACAAAATCATTCAATTAAACGAACTTATATTCGGTAATCCTCTTTCTGATGGATGCTCCAAGGGCAGAATTCTCACCTTTCGAATATCCTCATGCACCAGATTGGATCTAGAAGATTTCTCTCTTTAGCCCATGCGTGCCAGTTGGTACCATCGTGTGACTGTGTGTTGATTCTGAGCCACCCTGAAAATAACAACTGGAGAGGCATAAAGGTTCTACCTAAGTGTGCTGATGCCAGTTTATTTTTGAATGGCAGCTGGACAAAATCTTGAATTGTAAATATCATGAGACCGAAATAACAGAGAAAAAATATTGTGATACAAAAATATTGTGATGCTGAGATACTGTTGTCAGGTATATCCTTTTTTTCAGGTAAGTATTATCACTGTTAAAAATATCGTTGTAAATATCATTTTAAATAATATAGTTGTAAAAACATATTGTTTCATTATTCTAACGTGTTTTAGTTCATATATTAATTTTATGTGTTACTATTGTTATTTCTTTTAAATATAGTTTGCAATTTTAAGGGATTTAGACTTTTTAATGTAATTGCTATTAGTAATTTATAGTGTTGTTTTTTAATTCATTAATCATTTTTAAGTAAGTATATGATTGATAATGATGTATATTATGAAATACTGATTTATTTTACTTATATTTTAGGGGCTGGTTGCTATGTTTGTAAGGGTACAGAGTGGGAAGTTAATAGTTATTTTACATGTATTCTCAGTTATTTAATTGATTATTAATTATGTAATTTATGTACAATTCATATCGTTTAGTTATATCTCAGGTGCAGGCAGCTGGGTTTGTAGGGGTATAGGGTGGAAAGTTAATTAAGTAATAATTAACAATTAAAGAATGTATTATTCATTATTGAACTCATTTATTATTGAACTCATTCATTATGGTAATGCCAATTTATTTTAGTTATATATTTAGGTGTGGGCTGCAGGGTTTGTAGGGTTAGTGGGGTGGGTAGGTAAGTAATTAATTAAGGATTAATTATTAATTGGCAATTAATCATGTAATTGATTATTACTTATGTAAATTGTGTTATACTTATTTATTTAAGTTATATTTTAGGTGTGGGTTGCTGGGTTTGTAGGGGTATGAGGTGATAAGTGTATTAATTGATAAATTAATACGATTAATCGTTGAAAATTAATTATAACATTGTTTATGAATATTGAAAATTGGTTAATTGTTTTTTTGTGTTTATATATATATATATATATATATATATATATATATATATATATATATATATAATGTTAAGTAATAATGTTTATATTAAGAGATTTAGATTTTTTCTAAATTAATAGGGTTATTCAAAATGTAATGTGTTTGAAGTGAAGTAGTTTACCTACAGTTGCTTAGAATGGAGTGGGAATAGTAAATGTAACCCATCCGAAGTTCAATGCTTTCTCTACTGTCGCACAGGCTGGGGCAGGAATAGTACTTCTTACCCCTCCGGAGCCCCTTTTCCCTACTCATGCACAGACTGGAGAGGGAATAGTAAATTGAACACTGCTCAAGTCTAACTCTTTCCCTACTGTTGCACAGATTGGCATAGGACAAGTAAATGTAACCCCTCTGAATTCTAACACTTTCCCTACTGTTACACAGACTGGAGTGGGAATAGTAAATTGAACAACTCCGAAGTTGAACACTTTCCCTGGTTGCTGTGGGAATAGTAAATCTAATCCCTCCGAAATCCAACACGATCTCTGCATTTTGTCCTGTTTGGAGTGGGAATAATATATTAAACCCCTCTGCATAACATTTTCTCAACATTTTCTCTACTGTTGGATAAACTGTTGTATAAAATTATTCCCATACTCTAATACACTTACTAACATTTGTTAAATATATTCATCATCAATATTTGTTTCAATTGTATATCATTTGTTTGTTTACATTTGTTTGTTTTTAAATTATTATGTTCTCAAATTTCTTTTTTTGTTGTTTTTATTTGTTAGGCAATTTATTTATTGTTTCAAAATTGAACTGTTAATATTTGTTATGCTTCACGTAAAAACATACATACAATACAATACATATATGTATATGTATGTGTGTGTGTATATATATATATATATATATAAAATGTGCTATTCCATAGAAGTAAATGTAAAGAATTAAACAAAAAAATGAATATAACGATTTTTTTAAACAATATATATATATAAATATAAATAAAGGAACAATATTTTTGTATGTTTTTTAACAGTATTAGTTTGAAATTATACTTTTTTCTCAATATTTTTGCACTTACCATTATAAGGTTAGGGACACAATATTTTTAACACAATATTTGTGTTACATGATATTGTTTATTCCGATATTGTGTCAGTGATACTTGTGGACACAGTTTGTGCCCTCCGATGCGGAGACCATAAATCAAATATTTGTGCTAGTGTGCAGACTTCCAATGTGGGGCCTTCTTAGATGGAAAGAGGCAATTCCAAGGAATGGTGAGGTGGAAGGGCTGTGAGGAATCTGCAGGTATATAAAGTAACCACTAGAAAGTATGTTACCGATGGTAAGTAGCTTGTTCTTCTGACCACAGGTTCATCCCCTTAGAACAGACACCAAAGCAGTACCTCCCACAGTAGTGGGTCTGTGGAATGACTCAAAATATCCCACAGGACCTAACCGTCAAAATTTCCTTCCCCTACAAATCACATATTGCGGGGATTTCGTGGAGCTCGTCTTCACCCGGGCCGTTGGTGTAGTGTAAAGTAATTGGACCCAACACACCCAGTTCTCACCTAGGCCCATCTTACACATCACTTCGAAAAGATAGTCCCAGCGCACTGTGTTGAATGCTTTTTCAAGGTCCACCGACACCAACACCGCATCCCATTTGTCTGGGCCTCAGGATGATGCATCACATGATAAAGTTGCCTAAGATTTTGGAAGGTATTATGGGTTGGAATGAAGCCATTTTGGTCTTCATCAATAAGAGTCTGCATGTGGAGGTGCAAGCGGAGGGCCAATACCATACTAAATATCTTAAAGTCTATGTTGAACATAGACAGCAGGTGGAACTCCGTTACCTGGGAACCCTTCGTTCTTGGTTTTGGGAATCAAGATAACCATGGCTCATCCAAAGATTATGGGAGCCCACCAAGGCGCCATGAGTCAGCATATAGCTGAACTAATCGAGGGATCAGGGTTTCCATATAAGCCCTGGAGAACTTGATTGGCAGACCATCTGGTCCTGGTGTCTTACCTCTCGCCATATCTTTAATCGCCACTCAAATCTCCTGTGCCATTATATGACCATACAATTCTCCACTACACTTCTCGGTGATGGAGGCCATGGGAATGACCACTAGAAAGTCTACTAGGTACGCCACCAGGAGGGGCGCAGGTGATGTGTACAGGTTTTTGTAGCAGCCATATAACTCGCTAAAAATAGTTGTTGGGGAATGCAAAGAGAGACCATCTCTTTGTCTGATATGCATAATAGGGATACCCCTAGACTCCGGACTGAAGAGCTATGCTAACAACTGCCCTGCCTTACCCTCTTCTTCATGAGCCTTATTGATGTAATGCTTATAGTCATGACTGCTCATTCTCTCCAATATGCCCCTGTATTGTTATTTGTCTCTTGGATTTCCACCAGTACTCGAGTCCGGGTGCTTAGGGTTCCATCAAAAATGTGCAACTTGTCCTCTAGGTTTTGGAGTTCTCTGTCAAGTTCCCTCTGGGTGCCCACCATCATCCCAATACACCGACCACAACCTTAAAGCCCTCCCACTCTACTATGCTCGAGGACGCAGAGCCCTGGTTCTGAGCAAAGTACCTTGAGACTACTTCTGCTAAAGAGGTACGAAAGCATGTGTCTTCCTGAGAGGTTGGAGTAAGTTGCCACAAAGGTATAGGTGGGCTTTCCCCCAATGGCCGTAAACCTAAAAGCACGGGACTGTGGTCTGATAGGGTGCTGCCCAAATCTTCTAAATGTACAATTTGTTGGGTAAGTTTCTGAGAGCACAAAAATCGATCTATCCGGGTATGTATATGGGAGAAATATGAGAAACCTTGCTCCTACCCGGGCCAAATCCTCAATATATCTACAATCCCCCAGTGTGTCATTCAGTCTCTGAGTCCCACCACCATCCTGCTCACCCCGGTACCCATCAGTGAGTGAGTTGAGGTGTCTAATAACACATCCATCACACAGTTAAAATCAACCTCTATCAGAAATGTTTCTATCAGTAGGCTAGCCATATGAGTGGAGAGTGAGTGGAGGAAGGGAATTTGGTCTTGGTTTGGTCCGTAGACACACCCCAATGTCATCTCCTTTCTGAAGAATCTCCCAACAACAAAAACAACTGCCCTTCCCTATCTATAATTGAATGGGTGAGCTCAAAAGGAACCCCAGCCGTGATCCATATTAAGACCCCCTGGCGTAAGCCGAATAAGGAGTAGCTTAGAGCTGGCCTCGCCATCTACACGGCAACCGATCTATCTCGGTCCCTGTGAGGTGGATCTCTTGGAGCATGGCAACCTGCACTCCCCTCCGATGGAGGTACCTATGACTTACATGTCTCTTTGAGGCCCATCCCCCTAATATTTCAGGACATAAACTTCAGGTGTGATCGCTGGTCAGCCATAGATCCATCTCCCACTGTCCCTCATGCCAATATGCAATCTCTGTATGCATAAAGAAAAAACAGAATAGCAAAAAAGAAAAGGTAAGGAAACAGGACCTAAACAACCCCCAACTAAGAAATCCTCCCCCAAGGGCAGCACGGCAATGGCCAGCCATCCAAACCAACCCCATCAAACATGTTGTAAGTGAATTCCTCCCTTAGCCAGCCTACAAGGGCCACTCAATGAGGTTGGGGACAAGAGGGGTTAGCTCATTCTGTGTAGTGTGGGCCCATTACATTGTATGCAGACTAATTGATTTCTGGTAGACCGCTAAATAAAACCCAGGAGACAATATTCCTATAAAACGTACAAAGCAATATGGAGGTTGCCCAGGAGTCGCTCCCCTCCCCCGCTCCCCAGCCTCTATGGACACCCAGACCTCAAGGCCCCCTCACAAGAAAAGATATCAAATCAGATCATCTGCTGTCCGAGGTGTAACCACTGGAAGTGCAGTCTCATCCCCATGGGAGGACATAGAGTCCAATAGTACTGATTTTTGGTCTGATGCAGTATCCGCCTCTGAAAACCTCTTGCACTCCTGAACAATGTCCACTACTGCCTGCAGAGCTGCTGCATGCTCCATTTCAGTCTGTGAGGGTGATGTGCCACCATTGGGAAACCCTCTCAGGGCCCGGCGCGGACGCCTCTGCAGCCTCTGCTTGGGAGCTGAAGATCTTGTGCATGGGTTGGGTAGGGTTATTCTCGCCTTGTAGGCCTCCAACCAAGTCCAAGCGGATTCGGTGTCCTCACAAAAATGTGTGGAGCCATTAAGCACATTCCGGAGTTTTGATAGGAACGTCCATGAATATTGGATTCCATTATCTTGTAGGGCTCTCTTAACTACTAAGAAGGAGGATCGCCTGGCCTGCATCGCTGCCGTAAAGTCAGGGAATATGGACCTTCCCGTTATCTACCACATAGGGGCCTTTTGAGCGAGCTTTTTGCAGTATGATATCCCTGTCACAGTAGTGAAGCAACCTGCCCACCACTGGTCTGGGTGGTCGGCCTGGGGGCAGCGGCCTTGCCGGCACTCGGTGAGCTTGTTCCAATGTGTAGAAGGGGGTAAGTAAATCAGTAGCTTCCACTGTTGGTAACCATTTCTCCAGATAAACCATCATGTCGCCTTTCTCAATTCCTTCCGGAAGGCCTACCACTCTAATGATGTTGCATCTGTTTCTGCTTTCCGCATCTTCAGCACACTGCTCGAGGCATTGTACCCTGTCCTGTAGGTCTGTGTTTGGTAATGGACGTCTCCATCCCTTTGACTCTGTCCACTAGCTTGTAGTGTTCCGCGCAGAGCAAGGCAATTTCTATGCACAACTCACGGGAACATCAATGGGTTTTTCAGGGGCACCTGCATATGCCAACATTTTCATGGCCCGATTTGAAGATCAACACATCATGAGCAATTCTAGGTGGCAGTCTAAAATAGCCTTGAACTGCAGGTTCATCGACGATATCTTTGTCATTTGGACTGACACAAGAAACAAACTTGAAGAGATGATACAATCTTGGAACACACCAACCTCAGGATAAAATTCACATACACCATTGATGACAGCCAAATTAACTTTCTTGATGTACTGGTTATGAAGAAACCCTTGGGACAAGGATCTCAAACGCATATATACACAAAGCCCACTGACCGCAACAAAGCATTAGCTTTTTCCAGTTTCCATCCAAGAAGTTTAATCAACAACCTACCATACTCGCAGTTCACCCCAGTTAAAAGGATTTGCTCAGACTAAGCCATGTGCACTCAAAAGATCGCAGAATATAAGTAAAGATATGCCGAAAGAGGATACCCAGAAAAGATACTGCAGGAATACATTAAAAGGGTGAACAAAAATGAGCGGATGGAACTATTCACCAAAACAAGCAGGTCCAAGGATAACACACCAGTGTTTGTGTCCAAATTTACAACATGTTCATGAATCATCAAAAAATGAGTAATACCAGTTGGGAGCTCCTGGAAAACGAACCAGACTTCAATGATTTATTTAAAAACAGACCACTGCAAGCCTCTACAAGAGACAAGAATCTACGCAAATTACTGGCAACACCGGACAAAAAAACACAATGAGGATGAGCCGAAAGGGACCAACAAATGTCTTAACTGCATACATTGTAATAATGTTATTACAGGAAACATTTTGTCACATCCCATCTCAGGAAGAAGCATACAACTCAGACATACAGCTGATTGTAACACACGCAATGTCATTTACTGCATCAAATGCCCATGTGGCAAAGCGTATGTGGGAAAAAACGGAACGAAAAATAAAAGTAAGACTAACTGAACATAATGCCACGATAAGGACAAAAGATAAAACATCCAGTCTAGCTGTTCATTGGCAAGAGGCTAACCACTCCATATCACAATTGAGATACCAAATAAATGAGACAGTGTCGGTTGTGCCTGGAGTTGACAATAGCAAGAAACTGTTACAACAGGAGATCTATTTGATCAAAAGACTGGATACACTGCTACCAAGAGGTCTCAACGATAAGATTGACATGAGTTACTTTATATAAAGAATCATAGGGCATAATTTATTCATCGCAACAGGAACAAGATCGTAATACCATGAAAGACACTTTCCAATATATGCCCACATTTTTAAAGTAGAGCACAGGTCATCACATTACCACATAGCTTACATCATTAGTCGACATGTCAGATCCTGGTGGAGGCAATCACTACTACAAACAATATACTAATAAAGTTTGTCGTCACAATTCTATTTACCCACAGACCATTTATGGACAAGCTAACGTGTTGTTGTTTTTCCGCACATCGATCGTACCACTATGTGTATTTTGCATTCCTCACCATATAGAGGAAAGTTTTTCCACACATCATGAGCACATCACCTGAATCTCTTGCTCATTCTTGTTAGCTTATAGTTATCCGTTCTTATAATAAGCATAGAACCCAGTTTTCTGATTATTTTGGCACTTTTTTCTTGGTTCATCCCATTCATAGCATTGCTTGGCAGTCATTTCTTTTATCAACAAAAAGGGGGAACCGTGGCAGACTTTATTTAACGGGGTCCAGTGTACAAGTCCGAACAACTAGTGACACAAGAAGGGTACAAAGTTCCCCAATGGGAATGTAGAGGACAGTGTATGTGTGTAGCGTAGAGGACAGGAAAGGGGGGGGTGGGAGAATTCCTTTTTTGGAACTAAAACCCTCACACACCCAGCAAGCTAGGTGTCATGCTTCATCATATGGGTTCTGCTCCTCGTCAGACTGGCGCTGCAATGTCTGACGGGCACCCGTGAAGAGGCTCTTTATCGGAGATCTTTTGTTCCAGCCATATGGTGCATGCGTGTGAGAGGGCAAGGGAATGTGTAGTCGTGAAGTGAAGGTGGGTTAAAAAAAGTGAGTCAGTCCACAATAAACTTTATTGGCGTGGTTGGCTCCCTTGGCTAAAAGGGTGGGAGGGGAGATATTTACTAGGAAGGCTCACAGCAAAATATCTACAACCCTCAGGTCAGGTCAACATTTTTTCTTGCCGTCATGGCAATTCTTCAGGACCTAAGTGTTCAGTACTACACAGTGGAGAAATATATAAGAAAATAGAAATTACAACCTCATCCTGTAGGTCAGTAAATGGGCAGGCCGAATGGTCCTACTCTAGTGATGCGACCCTAGGAGGTTTCCTAAGGTGCCCCGCAGTCTGCTCCCGTGGGACCTGCACAAACAGGTAAGGTACCTCAGCGGCGTGCAGGCACTACCGTCTACACCTACCCCCACATACAGAGCTTGGTCAGAGCATGGAGCAGCTGGTGCCCGTACCACTATGCGTATTTTGCATTCCTCACCATATAGAGGAAAGTTTTCCCACACATCATGAGCACATCTCCTGAATCTCTTGCTCATTCTTGTTAGCTTATAGTTATCCGTTCTTATAATCAGCATAGAACCCAGTTTTCTGATTATTTTGGCACTTTTTTCTTGGTTCATCCCATTCATAGCATTGCTTGGCAGTCATTTCTTTTATACCTCTACAATCTATTATTCATGTTCTCACAGCTACAGAGCATCTCCTTTCTAGCGGTTCTATATCCTTAGCTTAGGCTAGCACCTATACGTTGGGTGGACAGCCAAACTTTTGTTTACTGGTGGAGGACTTTGCACATTAGCTTTCCGGTTTCTACTCTTATGAGCATTCTTTTGCGTTATCACAGTCTTAAAGATATCCCTTTTTCGGATGTTTTATATCCATACACATAATTATAACTCACTTGCGCACAAGCATTGGATAGTATGTATTAGTATTTCATTCCATTTATTTCACTCAGTTCTTGAATACCTATTGACAGTCTTTTATCTCGGTACATATGTGACTGCATTCTAATTCAAATTTGACATGGAGACTATGCGGCCGATTACGATGGCGGGAAGTCCGCCGCCGGCGGTGAGGACCGCCGGCACGGCGGAGGCGGATTTCCCGCCATCACCCTGAATATTCCCACCGCCAAATTAGAATGGCGGTGGGAATGGGAATGGTACCGTCTGCCGTGGTCCCGCAAGGCAGGCCTTTTCCGCCCACCTTGCGGGACCAGGTACAATGGGGCAATGGCAGCGCTGCCGTGCAGGCACCGCTGTGGGCATTAGGATGCCTGTCTTTTTTGGCGGCAATGCAGCCAACTCCTGATGCTCATGGCCAAAAGTTGTGTGCAGCGAGCTTGACCACAGTGAACAGTGACATAAATATATCCATGATATAACAAGCATTGGAAATGCAATAGGTCTCGCATTAGGTAAGTTTGAGCGATTGGTATTGTAAATTACACTTTTTTTATTTATGTGTTGGTTTTGAAAATATCAAAATTAATAGCTTTGTCAGTTACAATGTCAATAGTTTTAACTTTCGCAAATGTGACACCTATAGCATTTGTAATGCAATGTGTGTTGTATTTACGTGACTTAGATGTATTGATATTACAAATAACAATGGCTTTTAATTTTGTAAATAATTAATACTTAAATAAAATGTATTGTAATTTATAATGGCAATAGCTTAAACGTTTGTAAATAACTTTTGTGAAGATTATGTTCAGAGTATTTTATTGTGACGAAAATTCAAGAACATTGCATTTGCACCTACACACACACACACACACACACACACACACACACACACACACACACACACATATAGATGTGGTGGTGGTGGATCTAGGGGATATGGTGGTGGTGGATGTGGTGGTGGATGTGGTGGTGGTGGTGATGGTGGTGATGGTGGATGTGGTGCTGATGGTGGTGGATGTGGGGGTGGATGTGGGGGTGGATGTGGTGGTGGATGTGGTGGTGGTGGTGGATGTGGTGGTGGTGGTGGATGTGATGGTGGATGTGGTGAAAGTGGTGGTGGATGTGGTGGTGGAAGTGATGGTGGGTGTGGTGGATGTGGTTGTGGATGCGGTGGTGGATGAGGTGGTGGATGTGGGGGTGGTGGTGGATGTGGTGGTGGTGGATGCGGTGGTGGTGATGGATGCGGTGGTGGTGGTGGATGTGGTGGTGGTGGTGGATGTGGTGGTGGTGGATGTGGTGGTGGTGGATGCGGTGGTGGTGGTGCATGCGGTGGTGTTGGAAGTGGTGGTGGTGCATGCGGTGGTGTTGGAAGTGGTGGTGGATGTGTTGGATGTGGTGGTGGATGTGGTGGTGGATGTGGTGGATGTGGTGGTGGTGGATGCGGTGGATGTGGTGGTGGATGTGGTGGTGGTGGATGTGGTGGTGGTGGGTGTGGTGGATGTGGTGGAGTGCGGCTGAGGGAACAGACGGCGATTTGGTGATGTGCACGCGCATTTTAGGTCAATGCACTTGCGCATTGACCTAAAAGCCACGGGCACAGCACCAAATCGCCCAGTTAGTTAAAGTTTGTTTAAAGCCCTATAGTCTCGCTTCTCTATCAATGCGCATGAGCATTGATAGGTCACGAGACCTAAAAATCATTGAACGACATTTAGCAACTATATAGGCAGTGACAAACAGCAACACAGAACCTCCTTAAAAGCTTTACTGACTTCTATTGTTTATAGACATCCGTCTCAGGCAGACCACGGTTAGAAAAACAAATCCACTACAGTGTTAAAAAACCTGTTGTAGAAAAAACATTAACAACTTTTGACATATGCATGTAATACTGTCAACCTCCTGGCGAATTTCATATTGTAATATTTGTGACAGTTATAAGATGCCTTGGGGTATTTCATGGCTTCATTTGAATTTCCAGTGTCTACATGGTACTAAGTAACTAAAGAGTGCTTTAAAGTCATAAGATGAAACCAGCGCTAAATAAAACAAGAGTCAATACACAAATACAGAAGTAATGGCATGGAGCGGGGTAAGGATGCATTCATTACATGTTGGGTATACAGCTTGGCACCGATTCAGAACCTCAGCTTTCACATAGCCACAATTTGAAGCAAACTTAGCCACTGTTTCTTTTTCATAAAACACAAAAAGAAAGTTATATAATTCGCCATTAAAGGATAAAAGTGCAAAATGAGAAATTCTAGCTCCCACTTTTTTAAACACAGGAATCCCTCTTGATTGGGACTAATGTTTGCTGCAATTCATATGCAAGGATACTAAAATGAGTTGTCCCTCTGTAACCAAGTTAGTGATTGGCAAAAATAAGATTCAAGAGACTATCAAAGATTTACAGTTATTTTTTCGTCACACACACGTTTCCGAGAGAGCATGGGACGATTTTGGCTCTACTGGAAATGTCAGTGGAAACTGAGAAAAAAAATGTCTACCATTTCAATATTTTTCAGATTTGGGGAAGATTTCAGCACGTTCACCCATAGCTAGATGATTCAAGATATTTGTTCCAGATTGGACTTGGTTTGAATAAGGCACTGTTTACACAACGTTTTCTGTGTTTTGAAGTGTTTGTAAATGTAACCTTTTAGTGCACACGAAAAGTTTAAAAATAAATTAACATTCAAATATCGAGCCACGTGGAGCAAGTGTGAAACGAAAAAATCCTTTTGTCAGGCCCTTGACAGAAACTGCAAGGATGGAGCTCTTTGAAATGAAAGTCTCCTGCAGTTAAGTCAACTCCTCAATGTATCCCATTCACACAAGACCAGAAATGACACTTTCACTGCGTGAAAATCAAAGGCAGCGTGGCCCCATTAGCGCTGCTTTCTTGAAAAGATATACACACAATTAAAAATATGTACGGCGAGAGAACAAAGCACAACAGCATTCCCAATAAGCCAAGCTTTTTTGCACAAATCGACCTTTGTTGCCAAACATCTGAGGCATAGACGGCGGAAACCAAAACAAGAGAGACTTTTTAATGAACTGCTAAGCAGTTTTTTTTAACAAAAGGCAGGGCGGGATTCCCACACCCCAGCATGTATGGATTATGTCTTCTCATCTTGGGTAATGGAGACGCTTAGCAGTGGCACACAATCCTCCGCGCGGATCAGGTTCCATTTAAACAACGAGCAGCACATGAAAAGGGGATAGAGAGCGCTACCTGCAGGCAAGCTGCGCACGTACAGCCACTTCGGAAAACGCACAGAGCACACAGTAAACATTCTCATAAACATTCATGCTGATGGGAGGTAATGGCTACCAGGTCCCGCTCGGGCCATGTCTAAGTCTTTTGCAAACTCTATGCACAGTTCTCAGATACCAGCTTTGTCTTTGCTATGTGCTCTCAAAATGTGATTGGTCACCATTCAGAAAAAACCTCACTTATTTCACTTGAGTTTTACACAATATTTGTAGAGTAGTATACAACCGCCTCGAAGGCAAATTACAAGAATTAATCAACGTCGTAATAGAAAATCTCTAAGTATATTTCAGATACTGGTCAAATGCACCTTGACCTCGGAGCGCACATGATGCTTTGTGTAGCGAGAGATCACATTTAAGAAAAGTTGAGGTCAGTCCACGCTGGTGGCGTCGTAATAGAAAATCTCTAAGTATATTTCAGATACTGGTCAAATGCACCTTGACCTCGGAGCGCACATGATGCTTTGTGTAGCGAGAGATCACATTTAAGAAAAGTTGAGGTCAGTCCACACTGGTGGCGTTTCTTACCCGATGTGATGGGTGCTAGGCGATCACAGTCTGAGAAGGGGGGGGGGGGTGGGGGGGGGGAGAAATGCGACACGGCGGGCAGGGGAGGGGGCGGAGCGGGTAAAAAAAAAAAACAAGACGGAGGGAAGGCAGAGAAGGGGAGGGGGGAGGAGAAATGCGACACGGCAGGCAGGGGAGGGGGCGGGGCGGGGAGAGGGTGTGAAAGCAGCAGGGGCCTGGAGTGCGGCTGAGGGAACAGACGGCGATTTGGTGATGTGCACGCGCATTTTAGGTCAATGCGCTTGCGCATTGACCTAAAAGCCACGGGCACAGCACCAAATCGCCGAGTTAGTTAAAGTTTGTTTAAAGCCCTATAGTCTCGCTTCTCTATCAATGCGCATGCGCATTGATAGGTCACGAGACCTAAAAACATAAATATAAATATACAAGCAGATAACATTTGCAGGAGTCGCAAATCTGACATTGGTTTAGTAAAACTTGAAAATTGCAGGGAGTGCACAAATTGGAGTGGCAAAATGTGGTCTTATCCTGATCACAGTGGATTCATGAATCCAAAAACTCACAAAAAGGAAAAAAAAAGGTTTAGACCAAAATTACAAACAAAAAGTTGTTCAGAACAGAAACTTTGTGTTCATGATGTGTTTTCTGATGACAAAGGTAAAACATGATGCATTCTTCGAGAATGTTTAATCAACAGTTGTCTTTGAAAAATGCTTGAATACAGAAAGGTTATGTGGGGAAGAGATGTACTGGCTTTGCTAAAATTCATTTCACTACATAAGATAAACCAACTCCAGTAAGTGCCTATGTGTTTCACTCGACAATGTTTAATCATTATATTAGGTTGCTCATATGTCAAAATGGTTTCCACCAAAGATAAAAATTGATGCAAATTCATACCACACATGCCATTTCATGTAATGTCACCTGAGGTGATCCCATACCCCGGTCAACTGAACACGATCTGGCATGCTTTCGAACCAAGACATGAAGCATGCTGCTGCAGATCTGATTAGGCTTAGAGAATGAGCTACAGAATGAGAAGTCTTCACCATGAAGAAGTGGCTTGAATACTAAAAAACTGATTGGGTAAGTTTCTTTCAAGAACAATAGGTAGGCGACAAAAGATTGTGAATTGAGATGTAACCAAAAGATTGTGGTTCTCTCTTCTTGGAAAAACATATCTTCCATCTTAACCTTAGCATCTTTGCAACTGAACATCATACAGTACAAAGTATACACGTTGCAACAATTGGTTCAAAACAGCTATGGTGATACGAAGACTTGTCAATGACTGCTGGAGAATACACTATGTGTGGCAAACGTTTGACCTGACTAAAAACAAGAAGCCTACTCCTATCAGATAACATTGAAAAATGTTGTTTAACTAGTGGTCAAAGACAATAAGATTGTGCCAAGTTCAACACATGTCTCTGTTTACAACACCAACTTAAAAAAAAAACTTTTATTGGATTTTAGACCCTGACCCAGAAGATTGATGAGAGTAGCATTCCAGAATCAGACTGAGTTTATCTCCCAGAGATGAGGAGACTGTGATGCATGGAAAAACGATAGTAAATCTCATCCATGATTTGAGGCATTGCAAAAACATTGCAGCAACAGAACATTTTAAGGAAGATGTTTACAGTGTGATTATGCAGCAAGTGGAAGGGAAAAGAGTTGAGTGATGGTGTTCTGAGTCTCAATCATATAGTGAGGTGGTTTACATAAGTGCCAACATGACAAAGCTTTACTACAGGCCTTACTATAGGTGCATTAATCATGGTATTAGAACTTTCACATCAAATTACAGACAGGTTAAGCAAATCCCCCTCATTTTAAACATTTATCCCAGCTCAGAAAGAATGGTGCACAGCAGTGCATGGAAGAGGGACAGTCCCTCTAAGTAAATGTGATGCTCACTCTCTAAAGCACTCTATCGTACATTCTTCCATACATCTTCCTTCACTGTGAGTCAGTATCTGTTACTCACTTTCTTGATATTACACTCACTCACTGACTCCTCATACACTACTTAATTTTTACTCATTCATGTTTTCAGTCATTGACTGCCTTATATTTACTTACTCTCTCTCGCTCACTATTATTCTTTACTTAATCCCGGGCTGCTACTTATTTTTTGTTCACTCTATCATCCACTCCCTGTCTCTCACATCCTCCCTACACTCTCCACTCACTGCCAGTTATTTGCATACATGCCCAGTCACACTCTCTAACTGACGTCCTCATTTTCACCCACTCATCATTTCACTCACTTAATCCCTTCCCTTATCTCACTTTCCGACTCACTAAGGCTTTTACTCACTTTCTCTCTCATTCATTCTTTTATGCATGCTGCTTCTCTTACACCTTCCTTCACTTTCAAGCAGTCTCACTCTCACCTTCACATTCAAACACTTCCATCTCACTCACTCTCACATTTTCATTCACAAGCATGCACTCATTATCTCTCCCTTATTCTTTATTCACCACCTCTCATTTAGTCTCTCACTCACATTCTCTGTAATGCATTCACTCTTTCTCGCTCACTTCCTTTCTCTCTGCACTTTTGCTCACTCACATCCAAAACACATTTGTTTTTTATTACTTTTTAAATGTTGGTTCTGAGAGGAATCCTTTTTGGGGTGGGGTTATAGACATACTTTTTGTGAATTTTATTTTTGGGTGAAAAGAAAAAAGCCTTAGATTCAAGTCACTACTATTACTCATAAAAAGTAGAAAAATAAAAACTGAAATAACTGCATAACAGAAAAGGTTTCTACAAATCTTTTGGTTTTTATTTTCCTTCAACTGCGCATCCACATTTTAATCACCACTGCAGATGACTGTGGCACACACAAAACAATGCAATACCACAGGTTGATAACAGGAATTTCTGGCTTCTTGCTCCACTTGTAAAGTTTCTTCAGGCATTTGATCTCCAGCAGCAATGGCAAGGGACAAGGTTGCATTAAATGCACTCAACTTTTTGGAGTCCCGCTTCCTCTTAATTTTGTATGCAATGGACCACCGTTCATGCCAGGCATTAAGAAGCCTGCGCATCAATGTTGTTCTAAAGCTGTATTCCGCTCGGTTTCCCCTGATGAACTTCTTCTTGCATAAAGTGCAAGTACACACATTGCAACAATTGGAACAATTGGAATGGATGTCAATTTCCACAAGGTGAAATAGTGAAGATTTCCCATTCAATGAATTAAGGCAGTGATCTGGAAACCTCGAGCTCATTAACTTCCAGTTCTTCTTCTTCATGTTTCCGACATATTTTAGTCCAGAAGCCATTTTGAAGAACAAAAAGTATTGTTTCCTAAAATAAAAAAGCTCAGCAAAAAATGTAAAGTTTCCTTTCTTGCAGGTCTTTGAAATAGCATGAAGTCCAATAAACGGTGTCAACAAAGGCCTTTTTGAATGGTGGGAAAAAAGTTAAACTACGGGTTGTAAAAAAGTTGTTTTCAAATTTTAGCTCCATTAGCAAATTCTGCTCACAACTTCCGCCAGAATTGCTGAACAGATTTTCATAAAACTTGACATGAAAGTAGAACTTTACTCAGTAAGCGTAAATCCGTTCAGTAGTTTGAGACATTAGCATTTAAGAAAGGTGGCAGGTGGGCTTGGGAGGGTTATGAATTAAATCTAAATCTGGTGACACTTGGCATGTTGCGAGTACTCTTTCAAATTCATGCCAATACATAAAGGGATGGGCCCAGTTTTCTAAAGGTATGTCGAGCTGTGTGCCAATCAATTAAGGAGGGGCAAAGTTAAAGGTGGGGCAATACAACTTTTATTTGTTTCTAACTCTGGCGCTGTTTAATGAATCTGCATTAAGGGGGGCGGGGGGGGGGGGGGGCAGGCAGTTATCAAGTTGTAACCAGAGCAGTTTTTTCAGTTTTGATGTGGATACAAGGTGGGGCGGGAGGAGTGGGGGTTGAGGGTGGGGGAGCTAAAGGAGGGATTAAAACATATTTGATTTACTAACAACATTGACACTGTCTAATTGATCTGCGCAACATTTAGCAGAGACACTGCATGTTTAGCCTACTCTTGGCTTTCTCAGTTTCTTCCAGTTGCATATGGGGGGAGGGGTCAGATTTAAAGATAGGGTGTCAAAGAAGTGTTCACCTACTAATAAATTTGGCAATGTTTGATACATTGCTTGAAGTATGTAGGTTTAGCTTTCTGCTGGTGATGTCAAGTCTTAAACAGATCACCGAAGGTGATGAAGATAAATGGGGGAAATAAAAGATTCATTAACTGAAACCGTTGGCACTATTTGATTAATCTGCTTGATAATTGGCAGTGAGTTAGGAAATTAAGCAAAGTGCATGGCCAGGCAGGCCCTGCAACCTAAGATCACTGTGTATGGCCAGAGGGGATTGGGTGCAGGGTCTGGCCAAAGGTCTTGTGTAGCACAGAATACGTACATGGCAGGCGAATGCGGTACATCATAGAATTCACTGAAAAAATACAGTTACCGAACACAAAATCCCAAAAAACTCTGAAATTCACCAGTTACGGTTGGTGTACAACACATAATGCAAACCGTAAGTCACGAACACCACCATGCTCACTACACCCGATGACAACTTAAAGAAAAGCCCGTCAACAAACAGCAAAACATAGAGGAGGTTTCAGAGCTTTTTCGCTTTTGTGTTAACTAAACAATAACAAACCTTTAACTGTGCACACACGCGGTGAGGGGACATGTATTATGCACTGAGATATAAACAATTCGTCATGATTTCCACATGATTATCTGAGGTACTTAGCATCATGAAAAGTGTAATTTCTATAGCTAAAATAATTCTTCCATTTCTAACAACATCCTAAGAATTAGGCTCTTCAGGGTTAATAATCTGCTGAATTGCTCACCATAAATGCAAGCGCTATCAAACTTTGAGCTGAACGGCTTGTTTATCATGGCACATCTTTGAGCTGGGCAGCACTGGTGATGGAGCACTCTGCCCCCCTACTTCCATTCTCTGAGCAGTTTACCCAGTATACAGCAGGACAGAGGACATATTCTCAGCTCGGACACGGATATGCAGAAAGTCTCTCCCAAGAAAACCTTTACTTACCCTGCCTTATCCAGGAAACCAGGGGGGGTGGGTTGGCAGCCGCCTGACACTCCATGACGGTGCTCTGCCCAGCGATCACTGTGGTGTTTCTTGGGGCTGCTGTGATGGCCACACTGTCGCCGTCAGGCCGGGAACTAGCTGAGAAACACAAGCGAAAGCACGCATGAGAAGCAACCAGAATAACAGTTCTGCAGTAGGTACAGTAATGGTCTCCAATGCTTTTTGATCTGCGTTCAGCACCCTGCGTTAACTGAAATCATTTCACCTCTCCAAACATGACAAACACATTTTCTCATAATTATTCTATAATACTTTAAATACAACCAGCAAGTTAAAAAAAGTGTATAGACCTTGAGGGCACACCCTCTAATAACATAGACATAACAGATTTGCAGCGGGCTTTTACATTTTTCTTACAATACATGTGAAGTGTTAAAGAAAGTAAGAAAGTCAAATATTTTCTGTGTGATTGTGGAATAGAGGACTATATTAAAAGAATGGCCAAAAGCAATGTTGTAGCTGACCTATTCCTTTCAATAAATCTCATATCTGAAATTGAAAAAATAACTGGAGGCAAAGGAGCCAGACATTTATATTATCTTCTGTGAACCACATCAATAGACTGGGGAAAAAAGTCTGAGAAACAAGGGATGTCTATTGGAGGAAAAAAGAGGAGGAAAGTAGGAAGAGGATAAGCCAGCCGAGAGTGATCAGCTGAGAAAGCCAGACAGTGGAGGCATGGGATAAGATAAGTTACTTTATTGTTTTAAACCATTATATAGTTAATCTAAAACCGAACTGGGGAGGTGTCCAAGTGGGGTCAGGGCTGGTCACACACTCAGAAATCCATGAGATTTCTCAGAGTTTCTGGGCCCGGTTGCAGCTACAAGCCGACTTTCCATCTCAGGGCTCAAGATATGAAAGGAGCAGACGAGGCTCCCGCAACTCTGGGAGGAAGAAGTAGAGGCGGAAAGGTGTCCAGGAGTTCCGAACCCCAATCCCGGCAGAAGGTGTCTGAGAGGGAGAGCCACCTTGAGAACTCCATGGGCAGTAGCTTGGACACTGTGTGTTCTCTGCAGTGGTGAATAGATTGAGCCAGGGTTCTTCCCATGTTGGAAAATACAGTGTGCCACCTCACAGTGTAACTGGCATTTGTGAGCGGCTAGTCAAAATTGACTGCATTTGTCCCCTTCCCTCAAAAATTTATTTTGTGACATTCCAAATTGTAAATATTGAACTTTTGTATGTATGGTGTGTATGAGAGAGTGAGTTTTGAATGTAAATGTTGATCAACTATGTATGATTGTCTGTTTTTTTTCACTAACGTGTTTTTCTCACTATTGTCTGTTTTATGAAAATGTCATTTTTATGAATATTGTACCCTGTATTGTTTGTGTTTTCTAAATTGTGTTGAATCTTTGGTGAACTTTAACCAACGAATTTTTCCCAAAAAACTTTCATTAAAAAAAAGTAAGTGAAATTTGTCATCATCCCGAACTTAGTTTAATTCTTTGCGCGCAGGAAACTGAAGCTAAATAGAGGTCACAGTACTGGCTCTTGTGTTGTTGTGTACTGCTTGGGCTTAGAGCACAGCCTGCAACAAGTGACGGCTGTGTGTGAATTTACAGGGAAGGCAACCCCGTATGGCCAGACAAGACCGTGGCCTGCTACGATCACAAAGTAGTTGCTCATTCGGGGCTCTAAAGCCAGCACCAGGAACTGCACTATCCAGAGGTCCAGTGTGGTTTGAGGCATTGTAAGCCTCCCATACATATGATCAATAGGTTCCTGCATACGTTTTGTGTACGAAAGTAAGAACTGGTCCTGATGAAAATAGTGGATTAAATAGGATGCTAAAGCATATTGACCTTATGGACATACAGGGAAGCAGGGCCTGAGAGTTAGACCAGTAACTCCCCTTTTTTCTTTTTACTAAACTATAATATTAGCGAGTTGTATATAAAAAGTAAGTCATTAACATTTCCTGGCAATTTGCGTACAAGGTAGTTGCAGTATACGTTTGGCATAGACAAACAGCATACACCTATGCAAAACTGAGACCTGACAAGCAGTTTATTTGGATAGTGCCATACAAAACATTGATTACAATCTATTGTGTGCAGGTTAGGTATTTCAGGACATCATTATCTTCAATAATATCTATTTATATGCAAATCCATCAACTATAAAGGTAATAAACATTTATTTCCCTGGGCATCTTGATTATTGGGATTTGTAATTTCCAGAGGGCGGGTGGCCTGTTGGATAATTATGTTTTTAGAAGACCCCATATATCCTTTTTGCCTACTCCCAATAGGTATTGTGTGGCTTGTAATTTTTAAGCTTGTGGGGGTGGGGCACTAATAATACTGGTGCCTTGGAAGCTCAAGCCTTAAACACAATTTTAAAACACTAGGATTTCCCTTCCACCCATGCTCCTAGTAATAATTTACTATGCCCACCTCAGTTAGGTGGTAATGGTTTGGGAAATCAGATGAAGATGGTCGGTTTTCAAGGGAATTTCTTTGTTGGCAAATCAGTTTTCTAAGGCGATCAATGAATAGTCCGATATGATGCCACTGCGAAACTGCGCCCCAGTGATCCAATTGTGTGCTCATAGTGCCTCTGTTGAGTAGCTAAATACCAAACACACTAAAAATAACTCATGGAATACCTTGCTTACAGAATATGTTCACACAAACCTTGAGGAGGCAAGTCTTGTTAAGCCTCTGGTTTGCCTCGTCTAGACACACATATTCTTATACAATGGGTACACAGAAGACAGTCTACCCAACTCTTGAGAGGGGTACAAAAGCAGCAGTCATTCCTTTTCCTAACACCTCACATGGTAAGCAGGACAAGGATAGCCGCTGGCTCTAGCTGACCTCTGATAAAACGAAGATTCAAGCTGTGGGTGGTAGTGGGAACCTCTGGGGTCCTACATTCTACCTCCAGAAAGAGGCGGCTAGCCTGGTCCAATGGGCAACAATTGTTATGCCGACCTTTCACTGCAGCCATAACTTTTCCTGTGCTATCCATTTGTTTGCTACCAGCTCAAAACATTTGGAAGAATTGGGTAAGATCTCTGCAGTCACCTTCACTGGCCAAGCCAGTCTGCTTTTGCAAGAACCCTATTGGGTCTCTGTCGTTAAGCGGTCGGATTTCAAGATCCTGTGTGTATTCTTCACAAGTCCCTTTATGTGCAAATCCCAGGTTCATTAAGGGCAAAATCATCATCTTGCTTTTTATGCTGTGTTTCCAGTTCTCAACTGAAAGTAACTAGATGAAGGAATGAATGGCAAAGTGGGAGTGAGAGCAACCCCTGTCAGGAGATCTCTTGTCTCTAATGTTCACCTACTTATGAATCGCCTTCAGTACCATAAAAAAGGTTCAAACGTGGCTATTAGATGGTCTCAAGTGGCTGCCCCCCCTTAAAGTTTTGGATTTCCCTACTTGCGTATGCTTGCTCGATGAACTAGATGTCTCACACCTTACACTGCTTTTGTCTGGCCGAGCACCAAGAAGGCCCTCAAAGTAAAAATGCACTTTAAAAACAACACATTAACAAAGTATGTTACAAAAGTACAGTTCTGAATAGCCACAGCATGAAGGAACATTTTGCAAACACTGGTTTTTATAGTATTTCTTCTGTTTTGGGAAAAGTCAATGGACCAGTGTGCCCTGCACAGCTCTGTGATACAGTGTGGTTACACTCTTGAACAGTTTCTGGTTAGGTCTCGCCTACGCAGAGCGCAAGCGATGCTTTGAAGTGACCTCTTTAAATCGCTCCAGACTTTTGTGAAAACTTGTGCATGTTCTGCACTGTTTCCAATGGGCCCTCGTGCATGTTTGGCATTTGCCTTGCGAGAGCGAGCAGCGGCGCCATCTGTTAGCAATTATCGCGCCTGCCGCTGCTCGCTCCCGCAAGGTAAACGCTGTACATGGACTTCCGGCTGCACTCCACTGAAGCGCGTTGCTTTAACTTTTGTGGCCGTGTGGCTGCGTTTGTTCTTATTGAAATGTATATAGCGCTCAATCAGCCATTGGCATGGCCTCGTATCACTTTAGGACTTTTGGTTGACACCGTACATTCAACGTTCATTCTTGACGTACGGTCAATACATTCACCTTGCGAGCTCCCAGGGGATGTGCTAATACACAGACACCTATAAGCCTCGCTGCAAGAGCGCACAACAGATGTAGCGCCAGTGCTTTTTTCTCACCATCGTGTCCTGCTGTACTTTTGTGGATGTATTATCTACACTACACTCACAAAACCATGAGTGCTGTTGACGGTGCACGGAAGGGTGCAACGTCCAAACTTTTTCGCAAGCCAGCATTCATTCCAGTTAGTCGTGCACACAAGCTGCAAGTACACAAAGGGAACTCGTTACCCCCCGTTATTTGGCGACAGAGCTTCGCTATTGATGCGCATCCCTCCATTCAGAAGGCAAGTTCCCGTTGAGTAGGCCTCTTGGGCGACAGAATGGCGCGTGCTGTTTCTTCGTGCCTGCTGAGGGCCCTACGGCACCGAGAGCTCTGCTAGACTTGCCGGTTACCTGGTTACTGCAAGCAGAGCTCAGTAAATAGCCCAGCTGACGTCAGCGTAGTTTTCCTGGTGAAAGTTCAAGTGGCTGTTTTCCTCGGTCAGCTTTTTAAATTTTTTTTAATCTGTTACACCTAGTAAACATTGATCTTGCGGTACTCATGGACTAGCAAATCAAAAGGTGCTCCCAAGAAAAGGTTTTTTTTTCTCTTTTGTTTTGGTCAATAAAACTGAGATCTAATGGCACATTTCTGCAGTTATTTCTCGAAAAAGTGGAAAGGCAATATATTACACTCTAAAAAAAAACTTTCTTGAGTAATAGGCTTTTATTTATTTTTATATTTCTGTAACAGTTTTAAGACAAAATAATGCAGTTGGACAATATGGAACGTATAAAAAGCTCAGTGAGTTAAAGCATCCACTGCAGACATCTGTAGCACGTCTCTGGCATAAAGTCGGACATTTTTAAATTTGAGTACCATTTACAGGGGAGAGGAACCTCGATTGAGTGAGTAGTGTGGTTGTATTTTAAGCATCACTTTGTTCTAAATAGCAGTTTTGTGTATCTGGAGAGTTGCATCGCTCGGCCTCCTTTGAGAGGGCTGTTCAGAAAATTCTCCAATGAAAGCCACTGTAGTGTAGGTGACAACTGTTCTTCCTAAGCCTAAAAGGACGCTGAAGTCAACTTTGACTTGGATCAAAGTTGTATATTCGTGCACGAGATTCTAAATGAAACTAATGATCGGACATCTTAAAGTAGCAGCTGCTGTGTGGATTTATTGAATTGTTAATACTTTGAAGGCTCTACATATTGCAGAGTTCTAATACAACAGGCTGCGATGGACGTTTGTACAGGTTGACTGAAAGAATGCCACTAAATAGCAGCAAAGGCCATGTTTTCCACCTCACACATCCATATCCCACTCCAAGTGGTGTACCACTAGGGTCTGTTCTCGCCTCCCGCTGCTGTTCAACCTATATGTCCTCCTCTATCCTTCTGCTATCATTCCAAATCCAATTAACTGACTAACCTATCCACCACTTAAAATGTACTTGCATGTTTCACTATACTAATTCAACGCTAATCCGCGGTGGGTCCCGGAGTAGCGTGCTACTCGCCGAAAAAGCGCTTTGACGCCTCGTCAGGGGTAGTAAGCGCTATATAAATGCAATTACAATACAATACAATACAATACAATATACGGACCTCTGGAAGACCTCCTGAGCAATCTTGATATTGGCAAACACCAGTATGCTTTTGACGTTGTACTTAACCTCAAAATAAACTCTTGTGCAGTTGCAGCCTTTGTTGTAAATTGCCTAAACCAATTCAAACTCGGTATCAACCCTGGCAATGATAAATTCTTACAGCTTTTACCCTCGGATGACCACTGCCTAGCACAAAACGTGCTTAAGCACCCCGCTTCTCTAGGAATCTTATTTGGTGGAGTAAAACATTTTTGAGTTACACACTATATAGTAATCTACATGTTGACAGTCCCATCAAGAATATAGTGAGAAGGCCCAAAAAGATAAAAGCATTGAAACTGCTCCGTCGCCAGGAATACTCAAAAACTGGTAGTTCAGGCATTGATTCTCACCAGGTTTGATTACAGAAACCTGCTCCTCATTGGACTCCCAGATCAAAGCAGTGCTGCGTGCCGCCACTGCTTTGAGGCTAGAACTTGTCACACCACTGTGGTGTAAAATGACCTCTGGTCGCTCATCTGAAGTTAGGATGTCAATTTAAACTTGCTGGCTTAACGTATAACACTGTTCATTTAAACACTCCCACATGCTTGGCACATATGCCGATCTGTGGAAGCACATACTCTTTCAGAACAATGGACTATTCCTGGCAAGCCCCAAAAGCCTGAAACAAGTGACCCTTAAACACGCTTTCTCTGGACCCACTCCTATACTCTGAACATGCTCTGAGCATAATTTCTACTTTGAGTATATTGAACAAAGAACTCAAGAACCTTCCCAGGAAACCTGTGATGCTGTCAATTATACAGACTAACTCTGTTACAGAAGGCCTTCCTCCATATCCATTAAACCAGAATTTTCTTGATCTACCAGCATTGTACTTTTGATGTGTTTTGCTTAGACCTTTAACAACCCCATTGGCAACAAACTTCTCACAGTGTAAGGGCCTGACAAAAATGTCAAGGTTCCCTATGTCATGCTCAATTTATTGATGCTTCTAAATTATAGCTGTACCAAACGCATGCTCAGCACTCTGATGCCTGGCCCACTCAATATAAAACATTCCTAATCAGAGGTCTGAAGCTATTTCCTGAATTTAGCTATCCATATTCGGTTTTGGGTACGGACCTGTCTTTGCACATGAACTGCCTGGATGACAGCTAGTAGGCCTGCAGACTGTGCAGAGACAGGAGAGCTAGGTGAACTAAACCGGCCTTGGGGCAGTGCCCAGTGTGCACTTAGGCAATCGCTGGTGCTCAAAGATCCAGGTTCACAAGGTGCTACTTTTAGACAAGCTATATGCCATTTGGCACTGCATGGAAGCGTTTGCTTAGTGTAGAGTACAAGAATGTGGTCTCTTGTCTGAGCTGTTCTCTAAACATAAGACTCCAATGTATGACGGCGAGAAATGACCAAGGAAACGGTCTCTTGCTCGAAGACATGTGTCCTTGGCTAACACTGTTCTAAATCTTGGCTAAACATTTGAGATACCTGATCTGCTTTGTGCTCGCAGCAAAACAGGAGAATGATGAATAGGACTGTTTACGATTGATGTATTCATTTTTCTATAGATGTGCATATAGTTTCTATGTAATACATTTAGTAGAGCCGGTTTCATATCACATATTTTAGATGTTGACTTTTTTGTGTTTATCCTGAGAGATTTGGTGGGTTTTTGGTAGTCTGTGTCAGTTGAAGCATGTTGCGCTCCCTTTTCTGCATAGGCTGAGAGAGCTGTGGTGAATCGGAAATGTTTACAGATTGAAGGGGCCTATGAGTGCATGGAAGATGACTTTGGTACAGCGCTAATAGTGGTAATAGAGTCGTGCCAGTATCTCTAGGAAAGTCAGAGCAGATGGATGTATATTGGGATCCTCACTAGGAACCATTGTGGTTTTTTTTTTTAGTACGGATGTCCCACAATCTGTTTTCATATGCTTACTTTGAAGGTTGTTTGTGTCAGAATGCTATTTGGCCATCTTCCAGCCAGTGAGGTGACACTTGAGCGCGTGGATCGATTGTAAAGATCCAGTGCTTGATATTTGAAGACCCCAGTCTGCATATCCTCCTACTAAGCTCTTGTATGTGCACTCATTTATTTAACTTTTGCCACGAGAGTCGTGGTTCCTTAATATGCATGGTTTGCTTGTGAAGTAAAATTGTGTGATAGCACAGCATCATGTGTTATTGACGTATTCAATATTGTTCACCGATGCACCTGAATCAGCTGCAACACCAAGTTATGAATGGCCTTGCAGGCGGAGAGGGCACTTTTAGTGCACCCAAGACTGCTCCCAGCCATGCAATTTTTCCCCGCGCATTCGTGCAGGATTACCCCGTGGAGGCGGGAGGCTGCCGGCAGCGCATGACAGGCCAAGTTGCTTTCAATTTGCGCAGGAAGAAGGAAACAAGGGGCTCTCTTGAGGGCGGGGAGCCCCCCCTCCTCCAACACACACAATTCACTGGTAAAGCAGGTTTGGTGACCCCCAAAGAGCCAGCGAGACTTAAGTAACTTCATTTGGGTGCCATGGGCGCTGATGCAAGCAAAGCAAATGGGCGGTCTACCCCGTGGTTGGAAGTACAAGACAGCCATAATTAGGGAAAAATGGGTGCCTCACACCTCTTGACCCCCAGGCCATTGTGCCCGATGATCTAATGAGAGCTAAACCCTATGCATCCCTATTTTGGGCCCTATGTGGGGTCCTTCACACTTCTGGGCTCTCTACCCACTGCACCACTGAACGCACAATGTCACAGACACGCAGTGGAAGACCGGCTACTCGCTACCTGAGGGGGGTCACATATTGTGGTCACACAACAGTTCCCATGGCACCCATTTATAATATACAAAGCCCTACAGGACGCACAACACAGAACTGGAGAGCAGGGCTGGATTGGGATTAAAAATCGTCACGGGCACGCAAAAATAACAAGCACTGGCATAGCCAATTGGTCTCGCCTTTCGGACCTCATACGTGTTTAGCCATGCAACAGTTTATTTATTTATTTGAAGAGTTTAATATAGCACTGGATAGAGCTGTAGGTATCAGAGCCCTTTACACGAGGATCAATTGAGTTACAAGTGACAAATTACATCAGTTACCAGAGCATAAAAGACTGGCATCATGCACCAAACCCAGACACCACATACAGATGTCATGAGAATCCAACAAGGGCATCTAATTGCAGCATCCATGACAGGGTTTAAACCCTGAAACATTTAAAGGAGACATTTGACTTAATTGATGTTGTTGCACCAAGGATATTGTTCTGGATAACTAAACACTTATAAGATCCCAAAGGCGAGACCTATTGGCTATGCCAATGCTTGTTTTAATTCTGCAGTTGGTCAAGGTGACGATGAATCTCATATATTTCTTTTATCGACATGGGTGGGCAAGATTGGTTGGGCTAAGGGAGCATGAGAAGGCAGTAATGAATGTTTTTTCCCACAGGGTCAAGGGGCTCTTGCCACTGACTCCCACGTCGTTGACCCTCCAGTACCAAGGGAAAGGAGGAGGTGGGACGTCTCCTGTACACCCAGTTGTGTAATTTCTATTTGTCCTTTAAATTTATAAAGACTTAGGAGTCAATCGAACAAAGTGTTGTACACAGTAACAAGTTAATACAAATGGTCTGGTACAGAATTTGGTAGTTAAACAAAGTGGTGATGGAACATGGTTTAAATAATGGGACCACAGTCATTAAAGGACTGTGATGTTGAAACAAATAAGACAAACAAAATACAGACTAGGACACATTTACAAATACCACATATTTTCACTTATAGAGTCAGCGAATGGGGTGATGCAGGAGAATGGACTGGAGTAGTTAAAATACTCAGATTTTGAGTACTGTTAAGCAAGGTTTTATTGTCCACTGAATTTCAGTAAGGGTCTGGGCGGCTATAGCCTTCATGGGGAGAGTACCGGAGTTCAGGTCTGATCATCTAGAAACATTAAAAAAAGAATAGTGCCCGGATAGCAAGGGCAGTAGGGGAGGTAGAAAGGGGGCATGTTGGGGACGTGTAGTAGGTGTAGTCCGGATGATTACTGTACTAGGAGAGAAACATACTGTTCAGTTAGGGCGGATAAATAATTCCAAGTAATGCCCAAGGTAGCACTGAACATAAGGATGAGTAGTTTGTAACGTGTTTGGTAATTGGTGGAGAACGTTAAGAGAGGGTGTCAGTGAGATGTGGAATGTGAGTGAGTGAGTGGAATTTACAGTATTCTGGCAGCAACATCCAATCAGTATTTTAGGACTACGAACCTAAGATTAGAGGAGGAATGAATGAGGGAAAGGAAAATAAATCTGTTCCATCAGCATTCAAACGACAATGAAAGAAACTGAAAGAGCAGATAATACCACAGAGTGGTGGTGTAAAGGGAGAAAAGGGTGGGAACAAAGATCTCGACCTCAGGGAACTTAGGGGAGCTGGCAATGAGAGGGCCCCAAGGCCAGAAAAATACGCATTCTGTGCTGGCAGGGTGAAAGCTATTACAAACCTTTGCATTTGATTCCCAGAAAGGCTAAACTTGCGAGCATGGATTGGAGACTGAGTTTTGAAGATCTGAGAAAGGTCGAGGTGGATTAGGATGGAGAAGACATGATTTTGATGCACAAACATCAGAATCATAGGATAAATCTCAGCTGAGCGTGCACTTTGACATTCCTCTGTCTGGGTTTCAATAGACCCTTCAAGCTGCTCGGTCTGGCGGGTGTGGTTTGCAGTAGCCTACTGAAGCTCAATGCCAAAAGGACAGAGGTGCTAATTTTCTACTAGGACAAGCTATGAATTCTTGCATTATGGCCATTTGAGACGAGACTCTTTCCCTTGCAAGCCAACAAGGTTAAAAGTGTCTGCTTAGAGAGAGCAGGTGAATTCTTTGAGGATTTTAGGTTTCCACTCGATGAGGCTTATTTGGAAAATTCTACAGTTCATTCCTAAACAATGACTATAGCAACACCTAACAATGAGACGTTTTTACTGTTGCTGGCACTTATCCATAAATCGCAGTGCCCAAAAGATAGCAGTTAGATTGCTTCACAATGAGTGGAAATTTGGCTGTTACTAAAAAGTTCATGATGGGTTGCGCTGGCTCCCTGTTGGTCATAAGATGCAGAAAATGAACTCTGCCTGGCACATAGAGCTTTGTGTGGCTGACTACCAAAGTGTATTTAGATTATACTCCAGTACTCTGAATCCCTTTGGCTTCACTCTTTGTGTGTTCTTCAACTGTTGTCCATTCTGCGCTTAAATGTCTTGGTGATGGAGTTTCTGTGTACTCGACCACCAGATTTGCCATCAGCTTCCCATTGCTATAAATTTGATTGGAAATTACTAAACATGTCTGCTTTGTCCTTAAGTCACGCATGTTCTGTTAGGATGATTCTTATGGGTGTGACCCTTGGGCAGGAACGGTCCTAGCGACAAGATGCAGGTTAGTGAACATTGTGCGGACAAAAATCTTACTCAGAGGTGATAAGATCAGAGTGCTGTCTTAGTGAGGCTGGCAGAAGCCTAAAAAGCAGTGAAATGAATAGGTTATGGGAGCAGAGGCATTAGTGTGAATTTTATACTAGTCAATGAAGAGAAGTGCAGATAAAAAAAGGAAAAGGAACTGTAACTAGGGTGTGGTGAGTGTCCGCCATTTTTTTTCCAACTGAAGCCTTCTGACTGCAAAGTTAAAATATTACACAATTAAACCTGAGTGTAGAGAATGGTTGGTGAGGGAGGCGAGAGAGTCTGAACAGTAGATAAAAACTCAGGTAGTTTGATTAACTCAGGCGTCCCCAGTCTTTTCTGTAATAAGACCTACTTAAGTCCATTCAAGATCCCGAGCTGCTAATATTATTAGTGTTGTAATATTGACAGTATCCAAGAAGATTACATTAGTGGCCATCCTATGCACGTTTACCAGCAGTGATCAACCAATGCATCAGGCAGGATTTCCAGCAATAATGTAAAAAAAGGTTTTGTTACTTTTGTCTTTGCCTAGTTCATATAAAACAGTCATAGTTCTCATGGCTCCAAGGTCATCATCATAATAGTAATACATCCCAAAAGTATCATATCTTTTATCACTGAAATGTCAGGTTTATTAACTGTATTGGAAATTCAACCATTTTTTCTCCAAACATCAGCTTATGAGTTTTGTTAATACACACATTTTTGTCTCAAACTTCAAATTTGGTGAACATGTATTAATACAACAAAGCAAAAGTTTCAAATTAAGTAGGCTGGGATGCATACAGGGGGAGTTACTTACAAGTAGCCAGAGAGCTCTACCCTGCATTAACTGGAAATGACTTGCACAACAGATTAGACAATCCAGGTGTAGGGAGTGGTTCATCCAGTAGGGCGTTTAATACAGCAATGGGTGGTAAAAGACTGCCAATGTCTTCTTAATAGTACTCTTTGAAAGAAGTAGTAGGTTGCCCAGAATCATCCTCACAAATGCTCTTCGACATTGTTTCACTCACTGGCAGGAATGCTTTCTGGGTAGTTCCATTTTGAATACTGAATGATTGTTAGCACCAACAAGAGCCATATTTGAAGTTGTCAATAGCGTAGCACTATTTGTATACAATTTATGACTTAGTATAGAAAGTAAGACTTTACAACTCCAATAAACGGTATTTCCTTGAATGGCTTTTGATTGAAGGAGGTGGAGGGCGGTGACTAGACAAACTATGTTGTAGTTATCTGGTAAGTGCATTTTCCTTTAAATGTATGTAAACAGCTCCTGCCAGGAATGTTTGCGGTCTCCATGGAAGTGAAGTTCCATTGAGTGTCATGTGTTGTTGTTGTAGGATTTCGCTTCAAAATGGATATCTACTAGGTGTGTGGGCACAGTGAGGACCAGGACAGTCTTAGAGTCCCTAAGGATGAGTTTGCAAGTGAAGGGGTACTCAAATATCTGATCACCGATAAAGGGGTGAGATTCACCTCAAGAGAGATGCAGGAGTTTTTGACTGATTTTGGGATAACTCATTAAAAGAAGAATCTCTATGCACCAAAGGCCATTGGCCTTGGGGAACACATGAACCCAGAGTGGTGAAGGCCTGCGTGCAGAGCGCTATGGAAATCAGGGGTCCACTCAAAGGGGTACTTAGAGACATGTGGGGGCGAATCTCACCACTCTCAATTGTGTGATGCAGAAATCCTATTTTGATTTCTTATCAGGCAGATTAGCCATTTTCAAATTGAATCCGGAGTGTTTGCAGATTAAGAGAACTGTTAACTTAGGCAAGGAGGAGATGGGGGCCAGAATCAAGTCCTATCAGCAAAGGTATAAACTCAGATATGATGTAAAGAACTCAGTAAAAGGCAAGAAGTGGACTCTGAGGGGATTTTGTTCTAATAAAGAAACCAAGATGGGAGTGGAAGGGGGTGACTGAGTTTATGGACCCTTTTGCCATTACTTCCATTAACAAAAATGTGGTAACGGTTCACACAGGGTGCAGGTGGAGCATGTCGAGGTTGGTGAAGTACCCTGGCAACAGTTTGCCAGCTGGAAATTACACTGTCCTGCCAGGAGAAAGAACGCATGGGGGAGAGGAGAGCTCATGTAATGACTCTTCGAGGGGGGAGTGTCCCTGGGGTGTTCTTCTAGTCTAAACCTACCATGAGAGCTAGGAAAGTACATGTTCATTTTAGAGATTACGTAATGAAATACTGCTTGTCTGACCGTTGCTTACATGGTCCCTGTAAAGCATGATTTGTTTCCTTTCTTTATGTAATATTCATTTCAATTTGAGGATTTTACATTCATTCATTACCTACTCAATATTTACATCAATTTAAGGTCTGCATATTTACACTTTGCTTTTCTTTCCTCTATTGTTATGTAACGGGGGTGTTTGTAGGTATATGGCAAGTGCATTTTCCTTTAATTGTACGGAAGCACCTCATGCAATGAATGTTCACAATCACCATGGAAGTGAAGTTCCACTGGGTGTCAGCTGGAGACTGGGAGCTGCACTGGCAAGCTGACAGTGTTGGTGGTGTATGACTCACCCAATAAATACTTCAGGAAAACAATGCGGATTCCGCTTCGTACCAGTGTACCAGGCTTCATGGCTTTGTCAATGCTGGTTTATCCCATGCGTCCCCACAATCACATTCAAATGAGCTTATTCTGTGCAAGGCGAACAGTGAAGGCCAGCAAATCACGCAGCCCTCACTGTAAACCCCTGAAGGCAGCCCCAGGCACCCTCCTTCCGGTAAGACAAGGCCCCCGGGCAGCATCGCCTGCCCGCGTGCATCACTGAGAGCAGCATGACTGATGTCCTGGAAGGGCCTCATGATGGCGGAAGGATATGCTCAGCTGGCGCGCTCAAGGCCTCACTTCAGGGCCAGAGGCTACTTCGTGCCAGAGATTAGAAACCTGCTCATCTGATGCTTTTCAAGGAGACGTCATCTTTGCGGATTTAGGATTTGTGGCCCGATCTCCAAATCTAAATCCATTAATCATCAAAGCAACTGTACACACAACTCTTCGGTGTACAAGCGGGTTAATATGTCTTTAGTTTCCCAAGCTTTTTCACATGTCCGAAACGCATGTACTGCTCAGAAGAAGTTCTCTGCAAGGGAAAA
The DNA here is from genome assembly GCF_964263255.1 of Lissotriton vulgaris. Lineage (NCBI taxonomy): Eukaryota > Metazoa > Chordata > Amphibia > Caudata > Salamandridae > Lissotriton > Lissotriton vulgaris. The sequence continues at coordinate 1,852,773,090 of NC_141687.1, read as the reverse complement.
CACTTCTGTTTTATCTATGTGAATGTATTAGGTCTTGTGGCAGCGGACCTCAGAAGTGGGCACGCACTCTACTAAAAATCTGTTCAAAATACATTAAAGGGATTATAGGGTTAGTGCGGCTTTAATTATCTCTTGCTGTCATTTTCTCTTGTTGAAACACATCTGAGGTAGCCTTTCATTCCAATTCTAGTGGGAAAATATGTCTGAGGTAAAAAAAAAAAATACACATACACAAGCACATACATCTACACCATTTTCCCCTCAAATTCCCAAATCAAAAGACTGCAGAACGGACATTTTGATTTGCATATAGTATCCAGAAACACATGCCCTGCTAAATTGCAGGGACAGGGTCGAGAGGAGGAAAGGCATGATGTAAAAATAAAAAAAATAACTTACCTTCTTCGCCACTTCCGCACCTCTTTCCTCAGTCCTCGCTGAACCCTGGAAGCACCCAATCTTCCGTACTCTCACAGCCAATCACGACGCTGCAGGAGAAGTGTCGTGATTGGTCTCTCAGGCAGTACCTGGGAGACTGGGCATGTTCTCCACTGGGCTGTGCAACACAACCCAGTGGGGATGATGCCAAGTGCGCATGACTGTTTGGCCCCAGAGGGCCGACCAGGCCGTCATGCGCACTTAGGGAGGGAGTGCAAACCACTCCTGCTCCCTCTGACGGTGGGGAGCCTAGCCCCGCCCGACCTGGCTCGAGTCGGAGTCCCTCAAAGAAAAATAAAATTATGATAACTTCTTGTTATTATCATTTTAGTTTTCTTTTGCTCTGCTCAGCGAGCAGTGAGGCGACGTTCCTCCGCCTTAGTGGAGGAGCCGCCACTGCTTAGTGTCCCTACCAATCCACATTTTTCTCCCTTTCCACTACCCCTTAGGCCCCCCTCATGCACCCTGCCTGTTCATATAATCTATTTTAACATTATTTATATCCTAGCGTGCTTGTCGGGAAGTCTGAAGCTCACATCCGCCTAATCTTAATGACCTTACGCTCCCTGACGACGGAGACTAGATAAACTCTACCTTTGTGGCTTTGTCAATGCTTGCTCCAGGGCTCAAGTCGGAGTACCACGTGGGTGGACGGCGTCCCCCCACTTATATTACCGGGTGGACGCCGTCCCCCCTACCAAACAGCTGGGCTTCACTCTTTGCCCTCTCTGTGACGAGATCGGAGCTCACTGGGAGCAGCACACACACTGGCTTCGCAGATGTAATCGCATCTAAGGGGTGAGCGAGGGGAGGCAATGAGGCCGATGGTGCAAGCCATCTTTCGTGACGTCACTTCCCATCGTGACGCCACTTCAGGTGACAGCGTCCCCCCCCCCCCCTTCTTTTTTTAGGACTTGTGCACTGGCTTGTTCTTACCATGCATCTCCACAATCAAATTCAATGCGACGAGTATTCTCTGCTAGGTCGGCGAGCACTGAAGCCCAGCACAGCACTCCCTGTGTTAAACCTCTGAAGGCAGCCCCAGGCACCCTCCTTCCGGTAAGGCAAGGCCCCTGGACGGCATCGCCTGCCCGCGTGCATCTCTGAGAGAGCAGCGTGGCTGACGTCCTCGTGACGGCGGGAGGACAGGCTCAGCTGGCGCGCTCGAGGTTGTACTTCAGGGCCAGAGGCTACCTCGCGCCAGAGAGGAGAAAACTGATCATCGGAAACTTTTCAAGGCGGGGTCAGAGATGAAGATTTGCCATTTGTGGCCCAATCCACAAGTCTAAAATTAATGACCATCAAAGCAGCTGCGAACACAACCAACCAGTGTAGAAGCGGGTTAATATGAATACAGATTCCCATGCTTTTTCTCATGTCCGAATCGGATGTACTGCCCTTAAGAAGTCCTCTGGAAGAGAAATACATCAGAGGTAGCCTTTCATTCTTATTAGAGTGCGAAAATGCGACCGCCGTAAAAATACAACCACACAAAACACATACAGCAACACACACGCACTTACTCCTCCCCCAAATTCCTAAACCCATAAACATGTTAACCGGTACTGCAGAGTTGCCATTTTGATAGGCATGCTCACATATAGTAAGTATCCAGACACGCGTACCCGGTTAAATTTCAAAATGTGCGGTAACTTCTGTTAGCCTACATATCGGAATTACGCCAACCGCAGTCACCATTCCATCCATCCACGGCATCTTCCCTAGGTCAAAACTGCAGCAATCAGGAAGGAAACAATAGTCAGTACATTTCAGTACCTCTGGAATTTGGTGTTAAAAGCACCAAGTCCCTAAGGAATTCCCAATTTTACTTGTGGAAACTCGGAATAGCAACCAATTTATGTATATGGTAACTACCTCACCTAAGGGTAATGGTATTTTTCGAGTGGGATAAATACCTGGATGTCCGGGGTACTTGTGATCGGGGCCAGAGTGCTATGAGAGCATTTTACATTTATTTTAATTGTATTGCAATTTTATAGCGCTTACTACCCCCTGAGGTGGCATCAAAGCACTTTTTCGGCGAGCAGCACACTACTCCAGAACCCAAAAGGATTACTGATGAATAAGTACAGTGAAATATGAAATTAATTTGAGTGGTGGATATTTTAGTCTGTTATTTGGATTGAGAAGAATAGTGAAGGGATAGAAGAGGGAAGGGTTTGCATTTATAACGCGCTTGCTATCCCTTTTTATGATCAAAACCAAAATGGTATTTATAAGATTCCTTCACTGTATAGATCTAAGCACATTCCATGATAATACAAAACGACCCATAACCGTAAGTATATAAACTTCTTTGTCTACTGATCTCCGCCTCCCCAATGAATCTTATGCAGCCACTACCTTAAAGTGCAGCACTGGGAAACAGCTACTAGTGGGAAAGACTTTCCACACGAATACTGCTGAAGATATCACTGTACCGCGCAGTATCATGCTAGCATAGTCCTTGAAGGCACCTTTACAATAGTGCATAACATCAGGTCTCTCATCCCATGTAGTTTTCTGCACTGCTTATGATCAACAAGGGCACATACAGTAACAGTCAATGTCATTCAGAGCATTTCACTGGTAGTATCAATGGCAGATGACAATGTGTGGAAATATGAGGACGGCAGACATTAGGACCCACAGCAGATAGAAGGAACTTGTGATGCTTGAGGGACTTGTCGGGTAATCCTTAAACTATAGGGAGTGGTTACTAAAGCCTTATAGCCTGCAGTAGAGGGCTATACCGGCTATTAAAGGCCCTCTCCAGCGTTAAAGGCCCCGAGCCGAAGGCGAGGGCCTTTAACACGGGAGAGGGACTTTAATAGCGGTATAGCCCATCTAAGAAAGGGCTATAAGGCTATTAGAACATTCTGTCACTAGAGGACAGAATGTTCTAACAAAAAAAATAAAGCCTTTTGGAAGCGTGAGGGGATTGGAATCCCCTCAGGCTCCCTGAAGCCTTTGTTCACAGCCAGAGCTGTGAACAAAGAAACATTGGAATGTTGGAGCTCCAGGCTTATACCAGCCATTATAAGCCCAGAGCACTCCATTGTTTTCAATGGAGCGCCCAACATTCCAATGTTCTAATACAACAATCTATTGTATGTAGCTGGGATTTACCAACGCAGCTCCTGTTGATATGGAATGTCTTGAAGAAGCTGGTGGGCTGCAATCCAAGCATCCCAGAGGAAGGAACCTAGCGAAGGCAGCTGGACGGGAGCCGGTTCTTGAAAGCAAAATGACCCCAAAGGGAATGCTCCATAAACAATGTTAGTAGTTTCAGCATACATCTCTTTTTTCCTAAGAAAAAAATGTTCAGCTGAATAGAGAGTATTACACAACATATGTAAAATCAAAATAGATCACTGAGAGGCCCTTTTAGATTGACAACAACAGACCTTCTTAGTGAGATGTAATAGTGACAATAGAAAGCCATGCAGTGTTGCCACAGCTAACTTAGAAATAATAAGCAAAAGATATGACGCCATACATGTAAAACGGCGCTTGGCTTTTTAAGTGCAGTGGTCTCTGTGGCAAAGTTTGCTAAATTGTAGTGGTACCCTTGCTACAAAAGAAATTCAATTTCACAAATTTCTTGTTTTTAATTATATCTTGCACCCTTGTTTTCCAGTATCTAATTGAGCGCTGCGCACATCACACTGTACATGGACAAGTGTGTAATGGACTTTGTAATAGCATTTTGGTTCCCAGATTAAGATTTTGTAATAGACACTTGATCCACATCAGCCCTGTACTGGTGTTTCGCCATTTTAATAATTTTAGGAAATTACGTTTTAACTTCTCCATAAGAGTGGCAAAATAAATCTGAAATTGCTCCCTCGAATCACTAACCAGGATAAATTCAGCGATAATAAAAGGAAGGGACATCCAAGCGCTACCCACAAGAAGAGGCAACACAAGCTCTTCCATCATCGATTATATAACATCTAGCTATGACCAGTGTTATACATTTCTCTACATTCTTGTCCAATTGCATCAAAGCAGTGACCATACAACCTTTGTGTGATTCTCGACTCTCGGCTGCAACAAACAGCAAACTGGTCTTTGGAAGCAGGCAATGGTAAAGCAACCATATACCTGAAGCAGGGTAAGATATTTAAGAATCTCATTTGATTGATTAAATTACTTCACTTTGATAACTTTATTTCGGTGAAAGACCATAAAAGTGCAATAAAATATGTACAAGCACAGTGATAAAATATAAATACATCGAGTTAAAAAATTATTAAACAATGGATATCAAAGTAATAGTTAGGAGTAGAAGCAGTCGTCCCTTAGTCCTTGTGGATTATTGCGGATCTTCTCCTCCACATACCGAGAAGAAACCGGGAAACAGCGAAGACAATGGGGGGGTAGTGTCATAAGTTAAGACTCTACGAGCAAGAGCACAGTGCCTAAAGCCCAAATTCTTGCAAAGAGGGATAATCCAGCACTTCCGAATTTCACCATATGCTGGGCAGAAAAAAAGGATATGTGTGATGTCTTCCCTGTCATGATTGCAGGCAGGGCAGTTAAGTTTCGTCGCTTTTGTCCATCTTGAAGTGAATTCTCCGACTGGTAGGGAGCCATGTCTCAATTGAATGTATAGCTTTCTTGCCAGTGGAGGTTGCACCAAGTCCAAAAACGCCTTCTTCCTGAATTCGACTTTGGTTGTGAGGAACTCATTGGATAGTCTGCCCAGGGAATTAGTGGAATGTAGCATTTTGAGGTTGTACGCTTTAACAGCTGCCACCAGGACAGTCCTTTGGGTCCTCAAACAGCTATCCTCCGGTGTGTCCCACAGTTGGGGAAGGCCGATTTGGTAGAAAAGGGACTTAACATGTGTTAGCCATTGTATGTTCTTGGTCTTTAACTGCCCCCAAATGATTTTAAATTCTGCTCTAAACGGTTCCAGCTCCGGGACAGACCAGAGCCTTCTCCAATAGAGCAGAGGTCGAGCTGCCGCCAGCTCAGTAATAGGTTCCAGACCCAGGTCCAAACGTAATGGGAGCAAAGGTGTACTTGGCGGGAGATCAAACAGATGCCGCATGAAAGAATGTTCCACTTTCGTCAGGTTCCATGTGTTAGTGTGTCCCCAGAGTTCTGCTGCATATAAGGCTGCAGACCTGACCTGTATTTTATATATCTCTAGGGCAGGGGAAACCGGTTTAAAGGATGAGGCACTGCAAAATCTGCCTATGCCACCCGCTATCTGTGCTAATCTCAAGGAGGATTTAGAGACTTGCTGGTCCCATATGAATTGTTCTGTCAGAGTCACTCCCAAGTATATGAAGATCTTAACTCTCTCAAGAGGGGTTCCGTTCAATGTGGGGCTGGGGCGGGTGTGCCTCGGGGGGTTGAAGATCATAAACTTGGTTTTCTCCAAGTTGATCTCCAAGCCCCGCGTGGCGCAGAAAGAAACAAACCCATCCAAAACCCGCTGGATGCCCGATGATGTCAGCGACAACAACAAGGTGTCGTCCGCGAACATCAGAGCGGGCACCTTACCAGTGACCAGGCGTGGTGCATCATTGTCCTTGACACAATTAAGTCTGTCTATCAGGCCGTTGACATATAAGCTAAAGAGGGTAGGGGCTAGTACGCAGCCCTGGCGTACTCCTCGTGTGACAGGGAATCGATCAGATAATTCCCCGTTCTTCCCACACCTCACCTGGGCATAATTCCCAGTGTGGATCCGGATTATGGAGTGCAGTAAATAAGGAGGGAGACCAAGATCCTCCAAGACCGACCAGAGCCTCTCCCTCGGGACCAGATCGAATGCGGCCCGCAGGTCCACAAAGACAAGGTAGAGGCTGCCACCCTCTACTCTTGCAGTTTTCCAGTATAGGACCTGGAGTCGAAAGATCTTGTCCAGGGTCGAGACCCCTGATCTAAAACCGGCTTGGAGGGTGGTCAAGATTTTGTTTTCCTCCATCCAGCCCAATAGCCTCTCCAGCAGAATTCGGCCCATCAGCTTCTGTGCGGTATCGAGTAGACTAATTGGTCTATAGTTTGATGGAGCAAGCGGACAACCCTTTTTAAAGATTGGAACAATCTCTGCCCCCAGCCAGGTTTCAGGGACCGGGGATCCCCGTATGACAGCATTAAACAGAACCAACAAATTTGGGGCCCAGATTTTTGGCTGGGATCTAAAGAGATCTCCCGGGAGCTTATCCAGGCCCGGGGCCTTGTTCGGGAGCAATTTCTCAATTGCCAGTTCTACTTCTCTGAGTGTGATGTTAATTGGGCAGTAAGCAGGGGCTCCAGTAAGGGCACCTTTTTTTACAGTTGCAGGACAGAGTCCAAGTCCAAGGCCCAAGACCCCCGGCAGTCTGCACTCATGCGGGGGATCTGGGGTCATTGGGGGCTCGGAAGCTCGGTTAGAGCCGTGTGTTCTATAAGGGGAAGACCCTAAACCCGCGGCCCCCTGCAGTCGACACTCGTGCAGGGGGTCCCGGGGTGTGCTGATACGGGAGTCCGATGTCCCGGATCCCAAGGCCCCCGGCAGTCGGCTCTCGTGCAGGGGGTCTGGGGCAGCCGAGGTCTCGGAGACCCGATCAGAACTAGGGTTCTGACAAGGGAAAGACCCAGTGACCGGGAAATTATGTTTTAACTTCTCCATAAGAGTGGCAAAATAAATCTGAAATTGCTCCCTCGAATCACTAACCAGGATAAATTCAGCGATAATAAAAGAAAGGAACATCCAAGCGCTACCCACAATAAGAGGCAACACAAGCTCTTCCATCATCCATTATATAACATCTAGCTATGCCCAGTGTTATACATTTCTCTACATTCTTGTCCAATTGCATCAAAGCAGTGACCATACAACCTTTGTGTGATTCTCGACTCTCGGCTGCAACAAACAGCAAACTGGTCTTTGGAAGCAGGCAATGGTAAAGCAACCATATACCTGAAGCAGGGTAAGATATTTAAGAATCTCATTTGATCGATTAAATTAATAAATCACTTCATTCTCATTGGAACTCTTTTATGATAAATGAGGATAATTTAATTGATCATTTTAAAAATGTTATGGCTGACATTACATATGAGATCAGAAATGCCAGAAAGTTGGTCAAAAAGAGAGACCCACTATCAAGTAAAGCTCGTAATAGGAACATATTTGTGGAAATAAATAAACTTGCTTGCCTCCAAGTTGTTGAATACGCTGTCTTCAGAAATAAAGAAATTCATGCTTCCCAGAGATGAGTCTATAGCCGCTCTTCCGCATGTCCCAGGAAGACGAAGATCTTGTGCTAAGTGGCAGGAGTAAACAACTACCCTTCAGGCAGAGCTAGGGTCTTGAAGGTGGGTCTTCCTCCACACACCTACAGGGTGGCTTTGGAGTGACACAGGGAAGTACACCCAGTCCAGTGGAAGCCTTGTAAAGAGGGCCTCTGGGACATACTGTGAGAGGGGAACACCTGCGAGAGGGGCATCCTGGTGAGAGGGATGCTTGCAACTACTCCACCATTCTGTAGAGAGAAGCAGTGCCCGTTTCACAAACTTTATTCGACAATTAAGTCATAAACGTATACATACATATATTACACAATTGTTGGTTAAAAATACGTTAAAAATCCATACAAAAAATATTTTTAAAAGTATTATTCCTCTGGATTAATGTATGTTGATGAAATTGTTTTTATCCCCCTTTTAAATTGTAATTCGGCATAGTCTATTCTAGTTTAATACTTTTTAAAATATTTATTGTATGGATTTTTAACGTATTTTTAACCAACATTCGTGTAATATATGTATGTATACTTTTATGACTTAATTGTCGAATAAAGTTTGTGAAATGAGAAGCAGTGCTGCACTTGTGAGGATCCCACAAAAACCAGGACTGATGAGTGATTCACCATTACTCCACCTGCACCGTCACAGGGAACAGTACAGATAGAGAGACATTGGTCACAACTTCCACACCTGGAGTCTAAGAAGTACTGGACCCAAAGGGTGACACTGAACTGTGCCAAGCAGAACTGGTGATTCTAGCTGAAGTCGTACCATCATTTTGTTTCTGCAAGCAGCTGAACAGAGTCAGTGGAAGTGTCTATTTATTGTTTTATTCTCTCCCACAGTTTGGACTCTGTTCCATTTTGAATAACATTTTGGGATGTAGTGGCCTGCTGGTCACTGTTCTAGTTGTTTGATGTACTAGCCACTCCCTGTGGGCTGCCTTACAGCCCACCCCACACCCATCCACCACAGGCGTCACAGGAAATGTGGCCCTGGTGATAAAAGGGGCCGGGCACAGGTGCCCTGGGCCAGTTCTACACCCTCACCAACCGTGTCTGTGTGGTCATTGCATATGCATGGGGGCCTAGGGCACCACAACATTACAGCCAGAAAAAAGGAAATGGATTCTCCTAACTAAAACAGAAAACAGCCCTCCAGAAGGGCTCGACTTAATGAGGCAGCGCAAAATCAAACCTCAAAGCAGTTCTAGATTTTAATTGTAGCACACAGTGAATCTAAAAAAGCGCTGCCCACCATCTTAATTCCAGAACCACTTTGGATTGAATATATCACAAAACTATACTGTGATAAGCTTACATAAAAATACCAAAAGCCTCTTCAGCAATGGGCACAGATAAAACTCCTTCAAACGTTCTTAAAAGATACTGAGGCATGGGTAAAATTCTTAACTGAGCTCTTTAAGGAATATGCTACTTACCAGTATGCATCTGTTCTTGGCATAGAGGGCTGCAGAGTGGTACATTATGAATAGATCGCCATCTGGTGTTGGGCTCGGATGATTGCACTTTGTTTTTCTCTTGGAGAGTCTTTTGTATCTTGGTGACTCCTCCCTTAGTTGGTAGTGCGCATGGGCATCGGCTCCATCCTTAGATTGTTTTGCCATAGTAGGGTTAGATGGAGTAGTATAGTAGAATACAGATAAGAGTGCCCATGTAAGTGTATCTAAATAAGATAGTGTTGGAACAGACACAGGTTTCCGGGGAGGCTGGGAGGGCATGTACCACTCTGCAGCCCTCTATGCCAAGAACAGATGCATACTGGTAAGTAGCATATTCCGTTCGAGGCATATGGGCTGCAGATGGTACATTATGAATAGACTATACAGCAGTTCTCTCCCTAGCGGTGGTCGCCCGTGTCTGTTGCAACTGTCTGAAACAATGTTTTTAATACTGCTTGTCCCACTCTAGCTTGTTGTGTTGAGTGCACATCTACACAATAATGTTTTGTGAAAGTGTGCGGTGTAACCCAGGTAGCCGCTTTGCATATGTCATCTAGTGGAATGTTTCCCAGAAATGCCATAGATGCCCCTAGTTTACGTGTAGAGTGAGCTCTAGGAGGAACAGTTAATGTTCTCTTTGCTTTTAAGTAGCATATTTGAATGCATTTTACAATCCACCTAGCAATGCCCGCTTTGGAGATGGGATTGCCTTTATGTGTGGGAGAAAACGCAACAAATAGCTGTTTTGTTTTTCTGAAAGTTTGTGTTCTCTCTATATAGTACAATATGGCCCTTCTAACATCCAGTGTATGTAGGGCTCTTTCCGCTACTGTTTGTGGTTTTGGAAAGAAAACCGGTAATTCCACTGACTGATTGATGTGGAATGCTGAAATAACCTTTGGTAAGAATTTTGGGTTTGTTCTAAGAACCACTTTATTTTGGTGTAGCTGCATAAATGGTTCCTGAATCGTAAAAGCCTGCAGTTCACTTACTCTTCTAAGTGACGTGATAGCTATGAGGAAGGCCACCTTCCATGTGAGGAATTGTATTTCACACCTATGCATAGGTTCAAAGGGTGGCCCCATTAGTCTGGTAAGCACTATGTTGAGATTCCAGACTGGGGAAGGTGGTCTTCTTGGTGGAATGACTCTTTTGAGTCCTTCCATGAAAGCTTTAATTGCTGGTACTTTAAACAATGACAGGTGTTGTCTGTTTTGTAGGTACGCCGCTATGGCTGCTAGATGAACCCTAATAGATGTATATGCTAGGTTACATTGTTGTAAGTGTAATAAGTAGCAAATGATTTGTTTAGTGGATGCGTCCAGAGGGTTGATGTGCTTACTGTTACAGTGTATAGCAAACCTCTTCCATTTTGCTGCATAGCATGCTCTGGTGGTAGGACGTCTTGCCTGTTTAATGATTTCCATGCATTCTGGTGGTAAATCTAAATACCCAAACTCTATGACCTCAGGAGCCAGATCGCTAGGTTCAGTTGCTTGGGATCTGGGTGCATTATTTCTCCATGGTTCTGTGTAAGATGCATGGGTAATAATCTTAGCTTTTGATGTGGTACTTGTGAGAGTTGTAGCAGCGTGGTGAACCACGGCTGTCTTGCCCACGTGGGTGCCACTAGTATCATTGTCATTGAGTGCTGCTGCAGTTTCCTCACCAGTAGTGGAATTAGTGGTAGAGGAGGGAACGCGTAAGCAAATTTGTTGGACCAATTTATCCACAGTGCATTGCCCTGGGACCTTTGGTGTGGGTACCTGGATGCGAATTGTTTGCATTTTGCGTTTTGATGATTTGCAAACAGATCTATCTCTGGTTGCCCCCATTTTTGGAAGAATGGCTGTAGTATTTGGTCGTGCAGTTCCCATTCGTGAACTTGTTCTGACTGTCTGCTTAGGATGTCTGCTATCTGATTTTGAATTCCTGGTAGGTGTTCCGCTAACAGGTAGATTTTTTGAGGAATGGCCCATCTCCATATGTCCTGTGCTAGTTTGGACAGTTGGAGAGAGTGTGTCCCCCCCTGTTTTTGAATATAATACATTGCAGTCATGTTGTCTGTTCTGATCAGGACTGCCTTGTTTGTTATTTGCATTTGGAAAGCTTTTAGTGCTAGAAATATTGCTAACAGTTCCAGGTAGTTGATGTGCAGCTTCTTTTGCTGCGCACTCCACTTCCCCTGTACTGTGTATTTGTCCATATGCGCTCCCCATCCGGAGAGCGATGCGTCCGCTGTTATTATTACTTGTGGAACTGGCTCTAGGAACGACCGTCCTTTGGAAATGTTTTCTGTGTTCCACCACTTCAGAGAGCGATACGTCCGGTCGTTTACCAACACCAGATCTGTAATCTGACCTTGAGCCTGATTCCACTGTGTCGCTAGACACTCTTGTAGTGGACGCATTTGTAGTCTGGCATGTGGTATTAGCAGTATGCAAGAGGACATCATGCCTAATAGTTGCATAAACACTCGTGCTGGTAGTGAGTGTTGTGGTTGAAATTTTTGTATTAACCCGACCATTGTCTGTACTCTGATTGGGTTGGGGTATGCTATTGCCTTTTCTGTGTCTACTGTAGCCCCCAGGTATTGCTGGATCTGGTTTGGTTGCAGGTGTGATTTTTTGTAGTTCACCGTAAACCCTAGGTGGTGCAGCAGTTGAATTGTCTTCTGTGTGTTGTGAAGACATTCTTCCTTGGATTTGGCCTTTATTAGCCAATCGTCCAAGTATGGGAAGACATGTATTTGTTGTCTTCTTAGATGTGCTGCCACCACAGCTAGGCATTTTGTGAAAACTCTCGGTGCTGTTGTGACACCGAACGGAAGGACCTTGAACTGGTAGTGTTGTCCTTCTAACACAAACCTTAGGTATTTTCTGTGGGCTTTGTGAATTGGGATATGAAAGTAAGCGTCTTTTAGATCCAGTGTAGAAAGAAAGTCCCCTTGCTTCAGTAAAGGGAGTACTTGTTGGAGCGTGACCATGTGGAAGTGCTCCGAATTTATGTAAGCATTGAGAGGTCTGAGGTCTAATATTGGTCGTAGGGACCCGTCCTTTTTGGGGATCAGGAAGTATAGAGAGTATACTCCTGTTCCTTGTTGATCCTTTGGGACCCTCTCTATTGCATGCTTTTGTAGAAGTGCTAGCACTTCTTCTCTTAACAATGTCAAATGATCCTGACTCATTGGGCGCTGTTTGGGGGGGATGTTTGGCGGGGTAGCTGTGAGTTCTAGGCAATAACCATGTTGGATAATTTGTCTCACCCACTTGTCTGACGTGATGTCTTCCCAGACAGGTAGGAACTGTGATAGACGTCCCCCGACCGGTGTTATGTGGTCTGGGGGGAGATCTATGAAGTCACTGTTTTGGTGTTGAGGCGTTGCGGGTGTTATTATTTCCGCGGCCTCTACCCTTATTGTTGTTACCTCTGTAATTACCTCTTGAATTACCTCTGGGTGATGTTGGTGTGAAAGATGTGGATTGCTGATTTGTTCCTGTGTTTTTTGAGCCCCCTCTATAGGTGGATCTACGAAAGGAACCTCTGTGCGTTGGCTGTTGCAATGCTCCCATTGACTTAGCCGTTTCTGTATCCTTTTTCATCTTTTCTAATGTCTCGTCTGTACTTGAACCGAACAATGTCTTCTGATCAAATGGTCTGTTCAGTAGGGCTGTTTGAACTTCCTGTTTGAATCCTGAGATTCTGAGCCATGCGTGTCTTCTTAGCATGACACTAGTGTTAATAGACCTTGCTGCAGTGTCTGCTGCGTCTAACGCACACTTAATGGAAGTATTAGTTATTATTTTACCTTCCTGAATTAATTGGTCTGCCTTCTTTTGATGTTCTTTAGGAAGATGTGTGAGAAGCTTTTCTAACTCATCGTAATGTGCCCTGTCGTAACGTGCGAGTAGAGCTTGTGTATTAGCTATACGCCAGCTATTTGCTGCCTGTGATGCTACTCTCTTGCCTGATGCATCTATTAACTTCGACTCTTTATCTGGTGGAGGAGCCTCTCCTGTAGATAATGAGTTTGCTCTCTTACGAGCGGTTGAGACCACTAGCGAGTCTAGAGGTACATGCCCTCTAATAAATATTGGGTCCTTTGGAGCCGCTTTATATTTTTTATCGATTCTTGGGTTTAACACCCTGGCTCTCACTGGGTTTTCGAATATTTCTTCTGTGTGAGTGAGAAGACCCTTTAGCATAGGAAGAGTACCTGATGTTCTCTGTGCACTAGGTAGAGTCTCTAACAAGAAATCCTCTATCTGAGGTTCTGTGTGCATATCTAGTTTGTGATATTTTGCTGCCCTATTAATGAGCTGCACAAAACCTGTGTTATCATCAGGTGGTGAAGGCTTTGAGGGGTATAGCTCTGGGTCGTTGTCTTCATCTGACCCTACATCGTAATTTTCCCATGGATCTTCCTCATCCTGGATAGATTCGTCATCCCCTTGAGGTTCTCCCTCCCCTATATCACTGTCTACATCTGACTGAGGTGTAGCTGGTCTTGGTGTGGAGGGTGTAGGAATATGTGGCCTATTGTGAGGAATAGGAGAAGAGGGTGTGTCTTTAGGACGAGGAGAAGCAGGAGGAGTTATGTTCGTCCCCATTGTTCTCTTTTTTGGAGGAAGAGGTTTATCTTCTGACTGTTCACTCTTTCTCTTCTTAGTGACCACTTTCCCAGTTTGTGGGTCAATAAACAAGATCTTTTGCTTGGGATCTGTTTGTTGCTCTTGAATCGGTACCGAGGGTCCTGGTTCCGAGAGCTGTTTTTGTTTTCGATCCTCAGATCTTTCTGGTTTCGACACCGAATGTCTGCTCGATTCCGATTTTTTGGGTATCGAGTGTCTTTTGGGCGATACATCATATTTCTTTTTCGACATGGAATGTTTCGATACCGAGCTCTCCTTTATATGCCGCCTCGGTGTCGAAGTCGATGACGCCCTTTTCTCGGATCCGACGTGGTGGGATTCCGAGTGTTTCGGTTTCAGTTTCGGTTTCGTTGCCGGGCCCGAAGGCGGGGCGTCGGAAACTTTTTTCAGCGATTTGACCGGGCCCGAGGGCGGGGTCGTTACCGCACGGGGTCGGTTTTTCGGTAAGGGGACGTCGTCACTCACGGTTTGTTGCTCGAAGAGTTCTTCAACCTCCGACTGGTCCCCTTCCGACCCCGACTGGTCCTCTTCTTCCTCGATTTGTTCGTCTCCGAACAGCTCCGGGATCGCCTCCGCCTGCATTCTGGAAGCCTCGTGCCTTCGAGCTCGACGATTTCTAATCGTTAGCTTGGAGGAGAATGCTGCGCAGGCTTCGCAGTCCCTGGATTCGTGTTCAGGCGATAGGCAGAGGTTGCACACCTCGTGTAGGTCCTTGTGTGGGAACTTAGCACCACACGATGGACATTTTTTGAATGGAGTCCTTTCCATGGACTCCGGGCTTGACTGCGCCGAGAAAGGTCTCTTGTTCCTCGACGTAGATCCAAGTTTTTCTCTTCTATTTTGAATTTGTAACGCGTCGGAATGGAAAAGAACGCGTTCGCTAACAATACCGTCGAATTGGAAAGGGAATACGCGCCGAAAAATCACTTTCTTCAGAAGTTGATCTGGAGCGTCTCGATCTTCATCCGAACCCGATGGCGGAAAAAAACAATCTAAGGATGGAGCCGATGCCCATGCGCACTACCAACTAAGGGAGGAGTCACCAAGATACAAAAGACTCTCCAAGAGAAAAACAAAGTGCAATCATCCGAGCCCAACACCAGATGGCGATCTATTCATAATGTACCATCTGCAGCCCATATGCCTCGAACATATTGTTATCAGACAAGGCAAATACTTCATTCTTTGAAGGCAGTATCATACCAATACATAATAAAGCTCTTAAAACACTCTCAGCAATTTTTTTTCCGAGCAGCTTCAGGATTGGGCTTTCGCAAACAGAATGTGAACAGGCAAGTTTCAGACCCATACACTCAGGGAATTATAACATTGTTATTGTTCAAACTACAATTACCAATTACGTCGTTGTAAAGTCACACATTTTGTATACCGCTTTTATTGACTTTACTACAGCATTTGACAAAATGGATAGGCTGGCCATATGGAGGAAATTACCTGCACAAGACATTGCTACAAATCTATTAAGACTGATATTAGCACTCAATTTGTCGTACCTGGTACAGAGGATGGATCGGTGGGGATAGAGGTTTCACAGCTGAAATTCAATCAAAGAATGGATTCAAACAGGGCTGCCTGCTGGCTCCTCTCCTCCTTTTCTATTTTTATACATGATCCACCAACACAATTTGCAAACAGCGAAAACTTCCAACTGACTATCGCATCCTATGATTTGCATGTTTTAATGTATGCAGATGACGTGGTTTTATTTGATCTAACCACAATTGGCCTTCAACTATATTTGTTTGCCCAAAAAACCTTTGCAGAATAGAATATCTTAAATATTTACATATCTAACACTGAAGTATAGGGCTTTAAGGGAAGAAAACACTGTTGGCCCTTTCGCTGGAAACTAGACAGAAACACACTAAGCAGTAAATTACATCTCTCATATCTAGGAAAAGGGGCTTTTGTACTGGGTGGTGTTTTAAATACATTTTCTGCAGCGTCTGGAAGAAGATATTTTAATTATTTTTAAAAATCTATCAAACATTTCTATCAACACTCACACATGCACTTGAGTACATTTCAATTAGCAAATGGTCATCTTTAAACCAACACTAAGGGAAGGTTTTGCAAAAATTAACAGTAAGCCAAGCAATTCCAATGTAGGCGTTGAGTTTGGAACTTGGACTAACTAGCTCTTTTTCTATCGCAAAGGCCAATATAGTACATTGGGCCTACTGTCTAGCACATGCATCAGAAGGCACCCATAGATATTTATTAAAGCAGGAAACATTTGCAGAATTCAAGAAAATCTTTACTTTTATTGGAAATCTCACATTTATTTTATAACTACTAGACTGCAAGATAGAGCACTTAAAATTATGGTCTCCTTGACAAACTAGAATTTTGTTTTTAATGCAAACCCACTTACTGTGAGGACAGTATCTACTTTAAGAAACAGAAACTGTAAAAATCTTTTTTCTATACCTTTGAGTATAAGTGCTCTCAAAAGTATTTATCTCATTTAAAAAAAAATTTTAAGATTGATTGCAAACACATAGTACATGATATAAAAGGAAAACCATAATTTTACCCCAATAAATCACCAGTCCCACCCACCCCGCTATACGTTTAAATACCAGAATTTTGAACCATTGGTGTAATACCATATTTCATGACAAATTAATTCAAATTCATACAGTTTAATACCAAAAAGAGACAGAAAGACGAATATGAACACATTCGTTAGGGACACACAAGGTGCCTGGGTCCTTTATAAACGCCTGATTAAAGTGCATTGTGTCTAACATCAACAACTCCTCACTTCTATCCAGTCCAATAGCAGGCCCACCTTCCTCAGGCCCTTCCATTTATTACGAATCCCCTGCCTTATGAAGATTGCCTTTTCTAAATGACAGGCTGCCAGCACCCTGGCTAGCCATTGTTGGAACACTGGTGGATTGCTGTCTAGCCAGGCTACATAGACGATAAATGGTCATAGCGATAAAGACCAACTCTCTACCTCTTGCCGGTCTCTCATTTTCAGATGCTCCCAGGAGGATCACGGCAGGGGATAGAAATACCTGAATATTTAATTTGTTAGAGAAAAATTCAGTTATTTGGGTCCTAATGAGAGATAAAGACGGATAGGTGGCGAAAATATGTACAATATCAGCCCCCTTAAGTTGACATCTGGGGCATCGAGTGCCTTTACCGTCCCCCCATTTAATAATCCTACTAGGAGTATAGTATACATTAAAACACGTTTTATAATACTGTACATGTAGTTTGGAAGATATGAATGATGACTGAGCCAGAGAAAAGGATTCCCGGAAACAGGCGCCAGAGATGGCCAGTTGTTCTTGCCATCTCAGAGAATGTTTATCTAAGTCATCCTTCATGTATTTGTTAAGGAGGGACTAGATAAAATCCAAATGAGGGTTTACGTTCAGGTTGCAAAGCATCAACTAGATCACACTGTTGGAATCCAATCACACTTCCGGCCATGCAACAAAGAAAATCCCTAACTTGTAAAAATGTAAAGAAATCCTCATGGCTAAGACCAAATTCATCCCTGATCTCTTTGAATGATTTTACCACTCTAGTGGAACAGAAAAGGCCCGTCTTGTTTAAGCCAGTTTTGACCCAGTGTAAAATATGTTGATCCGAAAAAATTCCTGGGAGGTTTATGTTGTCATTCAAAGGAGTGTAAAAATTAAGTCAACCCAGACCCATTCATTTATGGACTGTAGTCCAAGTTGCAAAGGCGTTCCGTAAGGTCTTAAAGCGAACACACTTGAAGTAGCTTAGCTCAATTTGCCTCCATAGGTTCACCCACACCCCTTCACCTATCAGTAATTCATACGGGAAGGGAAATAATCAACTCCTTATTGCCAAAGTGTTTTTTCATATAATAGGGATCCAAGATTTTGTAAGAGCGTTGCCTAATAATACAATTTTAGATTTGGGAGTCTCCACCCTCCACGGTCTTTAGCGAGAGTCAAAAATGTCATGGCTCGTCAAGGTTTGGCATAGGACCACACAAATCAGGAAATCATTTAACCTAATTTTTTAAACCACACATTCCCTATCCCTAAAGGAATGGCATGAAAAAGATAA
The DNA here is from genome assembly GCF_964263255.1 of Lissotriton vulgaris. Lineage (NCBI taxonomy): Eukaryota > Metazoa > Chordata > Amphibia > Caudata > Salamandridae > Lissotriton > Lissotriton vulgaris. The sequence continues at coordinate 1,852,755,204 of NC_141687.1, read as the reverse complement.
AGAATTTTGGGGGGAAATCATTTTAATAAGATTGCATTGATCTGGCAGGGATAAATGCAGATTGTTTAGCCTTTACAGGTATTTCTTGGATTTTTCGATCAAAGGCTCGAAATTATCCCCAATAATACAATCCAAGTCAGGAGTGATAGCAACTTCCAAGTATGTTGCACTCGTGGCTACCGATGAATCCTGCCAAGACAACTTGTTATTTAGCAGAATTACTGTTTTATCACTATTTAAAGAATAGCCCGAGATACGTCAAAATTTCCCTGCTTCTTTATAGATCTCAACAATTGCTGTAGCAGGCACGGGCGTAACTAAGGCGATGTTGTCAGCGTAGGTGAGCGCTTTGGCATCCCAACCATTATATATCATAGGGGAGACCTTCCCATTAGACTCTAGCCTGCGAATAAAAGGGTCGATATAAAAGGGGCAACCCTACCTGGTCCCTCTTAAGATTGTAAATAAATCAAAGAGTTCCCCAGCAACAAACACCCTGGCCTCTGGTTTGCAGTAAAGCACCTTAAGTGCTTGCCGGATTTCGGGCCCTATGTTTACCTTTTCAAGCACTTTCCCCAGGAGTCCCTATCAAATGCCTTCTCTGCGTCTAGCAAGATTAAGGCCATACAGTCTTCTGCTACCTAGGCAGCATCAAACAATGTGATTACCCGCCTAATATGGTCTGTAGTGCTTTTCCCGGGTATAAATCCATGTTGCCGCTCGGTTACTACCTTACTAATGATAGGGGACAGATGTGAGGCTAAGATTTTAGAATATATTTTAGAGTCCCCATTAATGAACGTAATCGGCCTATAGGACCCGAGTTCCCTTACAGATTTGTTCTTTTTAGGGAAGACCACAATTTTAGCTTGATAGGTCCCTTCTAAGCCTGCCTGCTCTTCTTCATCGAATTTGGTAGTTACAGTTAGATCTAAATAGTTCTAGATTTTATCCCAGATTGCCAGATACAATGTCTGAAAGAATCTTTTAAACGCTAATCTTATACCAACTGGGACGGAAATCATGCCCAGGACTGGATCACTTATCTCCCTAACTTCTTTCTGGCCACTCTTTTGACTGGTCCTTATAGCAAGTGTACGCCCAACTTGTTCTCTATATTCGTAGGCTTGCTCCATATGGACTAAAAATGTTGCTGCTGTCTTTGCTATCTTGATGTCATTTATAGTGGCTTTAGCAATCATAACCCCTATCTGTACCTCTTTACTATCGCCCCCCTTTTGTGTAGCGGTTATTAATGTATTTTCTTACAGAGCTAATAGGGCATATAGCTCTCGCATCTTTTGCTTTTCCTTCCTTACCCTAGTTAGCAAGAGGTGCAGGGGTTCCCCCCAAATCCCAGCTTTTAATGCATCCAAACTATTTCCAGGGAAGCACTAACAAGGTTTTCTCTGAAGAATGTTGCTATCCAGATTCTCATGTGGGTGAGATATTCATTGTTAACCAGTAATGCCCGCTCGAAGCTCCATTGACTGCCCTTTCAACGGGGCCCACCCTCCTTGATTACTAAAACTACAGGGTTATGAACAGACATGACCCGGAGGAAAGATTCAATATTGCAGTCTTGGATTATAGAATGTGAGACAAAAAAAAGTCCAGACAGGCATGTGACTGGCGGGGTGAAGAGAAAAAGGTAAAGCCATAATCGGCTGGTCTTCTAGTCTGCCACACATCCATCAGTGTGTGATCTTTACAGAAGCTTTTTAAGAGACTGGAATACCCTGGTTTTCCTGCCCTAGTATTTATACTGCTCCTCACAAGACCAACTATGAGATACATTTATGTTTAGTTCTCCCCATAAAACAATGGGAGCTGGGCAGGACACCAATTCATTTTATTCAACCAATCATACAGAACTAAATCATCTAGAATTGGTCCATATAGAGCACAGCGTGAGAGTACAAACATTTGACCGAAATTCTAGAATAACCCATCTTCCCAATCTATTGGTGCAAACATGTGCAAAAAACGGAATCAAATCCCTTTTGGCTAGAACAGCAACCCCACAGGTCCGAGTATTTTGGCATGTACCCGCAACCAATTTAAAACCCAAGGTGTCCAACAAGGACTACTGTGGTCCTTCTATGTGGGTCTCTTAGAAACATATTATATCTGCCTCCAAAGCTTGCAATTCCAAAGTTACCCAAGCTCTCTTTTTCTTGTCGTTAAGGCCACAGATATTCACTGAGGCAACTCTTAGTTTACTCATTGCACCTATTTCCTAAATCTTCCCTGTTAAATATCTCACGTTGAGCAACTTGCCACTAGTCACCCAATAATATCTTCCTGTCCTTAACTCCACTATCTCGTCTTACGCTTTCTTGTGCCCATTTATTCTTCTGTGTAACACCCTCCCAATCCCCCCACTAACCCCCTCCCATTATCGCCTCCCCCAACCCCCCCCCACCAAATGAGAAATCAGGCAAAAAGCCTGTATGATGGTGCCTGTGCAAGGGTTCATCCCCGGTCGCTCCCAACCCGTGACCCCCCCCCCCCCCCCCAAAAAAAAAACTCGGGCTTAATATACCATTCCAGCCAATATGGATTAGGACTCGACTATCCTTCAAGCCCCAAGAGTGATTCCAGCTAATTGAAAGACTACCACCTAATAATCAATCCAGCGACAAGAAGCAACTACCGCAAAATATTTTAATGCACTATATTTTAACTACTTTCCCCACACCAATTTCTTTCAGGTACAGCTGAGCTACAATTTCAGAGGTGAAAATATGTGTTTGCCATTTATAAATCACTTTTAGGCGAGCTGGGTTTTGGAGATAAACCCCCGCTCCAAGTTGCTGGAAAATGTTAAACAACTGCTGCATCCGCCATCGCCTCTCTACTGTGGCCTGGGCAAAATCAGGTCTTACAAAAAACGAGATCCCCCCAAAGTCCTTCTTTGCGTTGGGATGTGCTTGATTATAGATTTCTTGGCGCAACAGGAAATTTCCGAAATAGACTAGGATCGCCCTAGGTCTTTCCGCTTCATTGGATCCAGATTTCTTCAGCAATAGGGGGAACCTGTGGGCATGTTGGATCTCTGCACCCCAGTACCAATTGGTTTTCTCTGGGAAAGCACCCTTTAAGTGAGATATGATATATGCTTGTGTATCAGAGCCTTCCACTCCCTCGGGTACTCTCAAGTTGTTACGCCTCTGTCAATTTTAGTACTCTTCGATTTTCCAAAGTACATTGGCCATCGTTGCTGCCTGTGATGCTTCTTGGAGTTTTAAAGCCTTACATCGGATTCCAGTTGTTTAGTCTGCCCCTCAACCATTGTCATTCTGACGACAATGTCCTAACAGATTTTATTGATTTTTTTAACGGTCCCCTGCAATTTTTTGTGGCAAGCCTTGCCCGACAACTTGAAGTCCTGGCTTCATCCTGGACCTGTTTTATCGTTTGGAGACTTCTCGCCAGAGATCCCACCACAGAATAAGATTGTGGATGCGTACCAGATATTTCAACAGTATGTTCTTTTGAAGATCTTTCAGGTTCCTCGCCAGAGAACACCAGCCGAGTTGCAGAATAGCCCCAATGAAGATTACCCATGGAGCCATCCCCACTACTGGGTTTAGAGGCTCCACCACCAGCTCCACTTTTTATTATCCCCCTTCTTCTTACCCCAAGAGCCTCTCCCAGACAATTCACTTTGGGTAGCGCAAGTGGTTTCTTCTGGGGCATCGCTAGAGGAAGAATCTGAGACTGGTTCGTCATTAGGGAAGATGATGGCCCCCCCCAATATTACAGAGATCTGACTCATCCGTTAATGAGAAAAATGTATCTCCGGCATAAGGAGACCTAACAGTGTATATTAGAGGCAACTGGTTTGCGACCCTCCCCAAGTCTCATACCACCTCCAGAGAAAGCCCTGCAATGGGCCTCTTGATGAGCAGCAGTTACAGATTGGGTCAAGCATCAAGCTTTTGTATACCCCTCACTCAATTTCATCGTTTGTCCCTGTCCTGGCCACGGCCCACATTGTTACTCTCCTTATTGGGGTCATCTCCCCTGATGCCTTCTTGGGCCACCGGGATTGATGCTACAGTGGAGTGGTGTGGCTCACTGGTTAGAGGCGGCAGACCCGGAAGCAGAGAACGGCCCGGGACCAGGGTTCAATTCCCGACGCGGCAGGGTCGTGGACCAGGGTCAACGGACTCGATAATTCTCTCCTCGGTGCCTACTCTAACCAGGGATCACACTAGGCAACTCTGGGCATTAAGCTTGCCTCATCTCTACAACTGCCCCCCACAGACGCCGGGGATGCCTGGTTTCACCTTGGAGATACCCAGAAGGGACCATCTCACAGGGAAAGCCAGGACGGGTTCCCCAGCGGTCTTCAGCGCCAGGACACCCCGAGATGGGGTAACAGTGCGCTTTACAAGTATCATCATTACATTACATCTGTGGATGTACCTACACTGGTTATGGAGGTAATTTGTGGATCGACATTTGGGCACGGCATCTCACTCTGAGGTAGGCTGGAGTTGTCCAGTACCGCCATGTCCTTTTGTTCACTTAGAGAGGGGCATCCGCCTTTCCCTCTGCTTTTCCCTCATCCTGTCTGCTGGCCCTTGCCCCTTACTTGGTGTAACTTTGCTGTTGCCAGAAAACAAAGTTGAAATTGGGGATTTAGCCCCTTTGCAGTCGCTGGATGGACTAGCTTTCCCCAGTCGGGTCCTAGCTCCGCTCTCCAGAGCACTGAGCTTGGAATTTCGATTCACCAAAGCCCCTTCTTGATCTTTCCCTCCCCTCGCCCCCTTACCACAATCCAGAGAGGGGGAGGGAGTCCGCCTGATGATCCAGCAGCTGGGCCGGTTTTCCGAGACCCACGGACGGGCATTCTGCATTGTTTGGCAGCTCTGCTGCAACACCATAGCAGACAGAGCCGAATCTGCATAACCAGAGTAAACAGCCACTCAGCATCAGAGGTGTAGCCGGCCAGCGTCAGAGGTCTCCGCTTAGTCCACACCAAAGATCCCGGTGCGCCACGCCTGAGCTGCTCGTAGAAGTAAGGACCGGAGAGCATGCTCCGGCAAAGCTCTCCTCCTTCTTTTTTGACTCTGGGGAGATTCACGTATGGGAACGACACAAACCCGGGTCCTACAGAGGTGCCATCTTGCTTATCTCTCTCATTAGGTGATGAAGTTAGGCTGGTTATACTCGCTCTCGGGTTGGGCATTTTACCACTGAATGCAAACAAAAACCTCTGGCTCGGTTTGAAAAATTAAACTAGTTTATGCAATCTGAGTAATTGAGGGATTCATGACTTAAAACATGCACTTTTCACATGTCTCGCAGTTGCAGTACCACGTAGTAATAATCTAAAGTGAAATTCGATCAGGCGACATTCTTGGTAGGAGCTACGAACGGGGAAGCTTAGAACAGCAAGAAAGGAAGTATCCAGGCTAAATGATATGCTGTACCTAAGGAAGAAAGTATCAGTTCATTACATGATGAATAGCCCGGAAGAATGAAATGTGGTACCCATACCTGGATACACTACCTAACCCCGGCCTTAGAGCTGAAGTGCTCAGATGGAGAATAGGTGTTAACCATTGGGTATCACCTGTAAATAGAAAATCAGCAATTTTACAATCTGATGGCAAATGTCACTGTGGAGTGGGCACCAAGTGTGACAACTTACATATTTTATTGGGCTGGCAAAAATTTGTGCCACAGCAGAAACTGCATCTACGACCCATTTTTTTTTAAAAGAACATAACTGAGCACATGTTAGCAATTAAACTCCTTACTGACATGCCAAATCTTGACATAGCAATTGCCATGGCAAAATATATGAAGGTGATAAAAATGTCCCTGCTGGAATTAAATATGATTGGAGAAAAATTAGCATGGAGGTAAAGTGGGGCATGCTCTAAACAAATTGTGTTTAGGCTGTAACATCAGTTTTTGAGATGTATGCTTAGACAGTTTTTAGGTCTCGCCTACGACGAACGTGCAGAAAGCGCGTTCTTGCAAGCGAGAACTATAGTCGTCGTCTCAGCAGTCTGAGACCGACGAAGGGAGCCAAGACCTGGCCGCGCGCAGCGTTTCCCCATAGGATAACGTTGTGCGCGCGGCCAGGTCTTGTCTCCACAGCATGGCAGGAAAGGATTGGATCGCGTCGCGCGTCTCTCTGGAATGCAGGGGAGTCTGCAGAGAGGCGCGCGGCGCTGATAAACAGCCATGGTTTTTTTTTTTTCGTCCCGTGTCTGAGCTTGGAAATTCCATATATGTATTATTTACAGCCTCGCAGAAAGAGTGGCTATCGTACAACCAAATAAATAGCTCACAATGACAAATGGATGATTGCATTATAGAAATTACAGAAACAGTGGCTATCACTAGCGGTGACAACGTCTGCATTCAATAGATGTTTTATTTAACTCAATATTTATTAAAGGGCGTTGGATGACTTGGTCACTGCTTTGGAACAGGTTTCATTACAGCCTCGCAGCGTGACAACGTGTGAAGAAACAAAAAAATAGCTCAGCCTCACTGCTTTGGAACAGGTTTCATTACAGCCTCGCAGCGTGACAACGTGTGAAGAAACAAAAAAATAGCTCAGCCTCGTATACTAAATGTAAATGTAAATATTTACAGGGATGCCAACGAGTTCAATGTATGTTTTTTGTAAATAACAGGCTATATATCTTATATTACAGCCTCGATGACATGGAGAGCATGTGGTCTGGCGGCTAGCGCTGCCGACTTTGGTGATGTTAACGAAGGTTCGCGCCTCCTATACAATAAATAGCTCAGCCTCGCAGATGTAAATATTTAAAAAAAGAGTGATAGTTGATATCAGCTTATCGTGTGAAGAGATGATTTCATAAATAGCTCAGCCTCGCAGAGCTAGCGATGCCTATTGTAAATATAAATATTTCTAAAGATGCTTTTTATGTACTCCACTCATGGACGCATGGCTTTCTAAGGATATATTTATCGAATGGATTTACACCCCCCCCCAAAAAACAAAACATGCAAAAAAAAGTGAGGAATTGGCGTGTGGGGGGGGCGGGGGGGCGGGTTCACGCAGCAGATAACAAACACCACGTTGTTTTGGCATGCGACTTCGTGTACTGCGGGGTAATATTCTGGGCAATAGAAAGCAATGGAATCACGTTGCAACAGATAGCGAGGTAAAAACAGACGATATCATGGTCTGTGCGATGTAATAGATGCGGAGTAAAAGCACGCGTTCTCAATGTGTGCGATGTAACGTCATACATCCCACAACCGTGATGGACACCAAGGTGCAGTTACGGAACTGTCGGTGGTGTGATCGATCAGGAAGAGGTTGGTGCTTGTGATATTTCCGCCTTAGCCATCTATTGCACCTGTGTCTCCTCCCGGTAGATTTCAGCTAACGCCACATTTGTCGCTTGACATACTCAAGTCCTAGGACCTCTAACAACCCCTCCCCACATCACTCGCCTCTCTCCGTCCTCCTTCCATCACCATTTTTTCTCCAACTCAGGTCCCTCACTAAACCCTACTTCTCTCCAATGATCATTACATATTAACTCCCTTTCCACATCCATGGGGCAGACTCACCCGCAGACACACTTCGGCTGTTGGGAGTCCCGTGTGGAGTGCGGTGGTTCAGTCCGGCTTCATAGACACCGCATAACCTGGCAAGCACAAATGGTGTTGTAAATTGTTTTCATGTACCTTCCACGGACAGGTCCGTTCTTGTGTGCTGTGCTGTTTTCCCACCTCCTTCCAGCAGGAAGCCCGTCTTTAAAGAATAACACAAACAAAGATGAGGATATGGTGCTGACACTGTACAGAAACTGGAGAGGTGGTGAGGTTAAACAAGCATTTGCAATGCAGTGGGTCTCGCATTTACTTGGGTTTAAGTAATTGGCATTGTAAATGACAATGCCTTTTATTTCTGTTTTTAAAACAAAACCATAAATAAAGGGCACTGTCATTTACAATGCCAATAGCTCAAACTGCATAAATGCGAGACCTATTGCATTGCAAATGCTTGTTATCATTGAGAATATTATGATGGCTTTTTAGGAAACTGGTAAACCGTGAGAGGCAGGTACGAATCGCCCTTTTAAAGTGTTAGTGAAAATTGTTTGGCATTCAAGGATCGACTTGACAACAACGCCCACAACAGCAAGGAACTTTTCAACATCGTCAAGGAATTTTCCAACCCCTCGGCCAACTCCAACGACATCACCCCCTCTCAAACCCTCTGCGACTCCCTAGCCTCTTTTTTCCACAACAAGATTGCTGACATCCACAACAGCTTTGACAACCAACCCGGAAGCCAACCCACCCTACCATCTGCTGACCATCTTCCCCCCGTTAACACCCTTAACGCCTGGAACCCAATCTCCACTGAGGACACCATCCGCCTGATGAATTCCATCCACTCAGGATCCCCCACAGACCCATGCCCCCACCACATCTTCAACAAAGCAGACTCCGTCATAGCTCCGCACCTCCGAGACGTCATCAACTGCTCCTTCAACTCCGCTACCTTCCCAGAAGACTGGAAACACGCTGAACTCACCGCCCTTCTGAAAAAACCAACAGCAGACCCCACCGAACTCAAAAACTACCGCCCCATCTCGCTTCTTCCATTCCCGGCCAAAGTCATCGAGAAAGCTGTCAACAACCAGTTAGCCGCCTTCCTCGAAGCCAACAAATCACTCGACCCTTCACAATCTGGCTTCCGAGCCAAACACAGCACTGAGACCGCCCTCATCGCAGCAACTGACGACATTCGAACTCTACTGGACAATGGAGACACAGTCGCCCTCATCCTCCTCGACCTCTCTGCAGCCTTCGACACAGTCTGCCACAGCACCCTTTTACAACGCCTCAGAAACATCGGAATCCAAGGAAAAGCACTTGATTGGATCACCTCGTTCCTCACCGGAAGAACCCAGAGAGTCCGCCTTCCACCATTCAAATCCGAGGCCTCTGAAATCATCTGCGGCGTACCACAAGGATCCTCACTCAGCCCCACCCTCTTCAACGTATACATGAGCCCCCTCGCGGCCATCGCCCGCCAACACAACCTCAACATCATCTCTTACGCGGATGACACTCAACTGATCCTATCTCTCACCAAGGACCCCAGCACCGCCAAATCTAACCTACACGAAGGAATGAAAGAAGTCGCCGAATGGATGAAACAAAGCCGTCTGAAACTGAACTCAGACAAAACAGAAGTCCTCATCTTAGGTAAATCCCCCTCTGCATGGGACGACTCCTGGTGGCCGGAAGCCCTCGGAAATGCACCCATCCCGACAGACCACGCACGGAACCTTGGCGTCATCCTGGATTCTTCACTTTCAATGAACAGGCAAGTCAGCGCCGTATCCTCTTCCTGCTTTAACATTCTTCGCATGCTCAGAAAAACATTCCGCTGGATCCCCTCCGAAACAAGGAAAACAGTCACCCACGCTCTAGTCACGAGCCGACTGGACTACGGAAACACCCTCTACGCAGGTACCACCGCTAAACTCCAGAAGAAACTACAACGAATCCAAAACGCCTCAGCCAGGCTTATATTAGACATCCCACGCAACGAACACATCTCTGGTCACCTTAAAGACCTCCACTGGCTACCCGTCAATAAGAGGATCACTTTCCGACTGCTTACCCACGCACACAAATCACTCTACGACATCGGACCAGATTGCCTCAACTCTCGACTGTCCTTCTACACCCCCTCCCGCCAACTTCGCTCTTCCAGACAAGCCTTCGCCACTGTACCTCGCATCAACAAGACCACCATGGGAGGCAGATCCTTTTCATACCTGCCTGCCAAAACATGGAACTCACTCCCCGCTTACCTTCGCCTCACCCAGAATCACCTAGCGTTCAGAAAGCAGCTTAAAACGTGGTTATTTGACAAATAATCCTCCTCCCCTTCCTAAGCGCCTTGAAACCCTCTGGGTATGTAGTGCGCTATACAAATTTTCTGACTTGACTTGACTTGACATGTTTTAAATTGTTTATTGTAATATGTATTTATGTGATTTATAGACCTACGGTCTAAATAAACGTATTTCTAAACGTGAACGAACCACTTAATTCCCTCATATTTTACATTTGTTGTAATAAGAGTTGATGAACTGATTACTCTGTTTACTACACACAAATATGCATCTTGCAATGTTTTTACATTTTTTTGTACATTTTTTAAACTTTTTCAAATATTATTGGTGATGATGTATAAAAATAAATTACGAATATTTTATTGCTTTATAATTGATGACCTCAGTCGAGGTCTAAATCAATTAACTTGATTTGGTCCATTTGGAACTCTGGTTGAGACAATCTCAGATAAGCCACCTGAGTAGTCACCCTGAATGGCAGTATAATTGGCCATTACCGGTTGCTTTCTTCTGTGCACTGTGAAATCCCGGAGGCACGAGGGTCTTACACCCTCCATCCATCAAAGGATAATTTCCAGAATCTTTATTTCCCACACTACATCCATTTTGCCTAGTTGGAGGTAAGTAGATTAATTAACCCCATTTGTGCACTTCAAGTGTGCTTCAGGTGTGGTCCAGAAAACAATAGCCCTTGCACCATGACTGCTGTTTCTGATTTTTGGCTACTTGTCAGTTATTGATCTAAGTCCCTACCTCAGAAAGAGAGGCTATAGAGGCAGCAAGCACATCCTGGAGGAAGAAAATCTGTATACAATTGTGACATTCAGCGGCATCGACCTTTTTGCATTGCCTGGTGTCCCAATCCTTAACCACTATGTGAAATCAGCCATAGGCATCAGAAATCCTCCTCAAACTGTGCACAACACTATGTGCATCAAATAGTACAGGCTGCAGTTCTCATGGAGTAAGGAGCAAATAGGAAACTCCTGTAACACAAGGGAAATCCCCATACAATCTAATCGGGCCTTTTAGGTTTAAATCATTTTTATTACATTTTTGCAAACACCCAATGCCTTCGGTCTAAATGGGCATTTTAACATTCAAAAGAAGTATGGCCCTCCAGAAACAAGTTCATGGCTACTGTGTTTCATCTGGTGTCACATTTAATAGAACTCAGTCTCACAGTGTGCTACATTTTTAAATAGTCTTGCATCTGGTGTATTAACACTGAAAATAGCAGTGGTCATTTGATCTAGGGAAGCCCACAGCTAAGGGATTTCACAGAGATGGTCTATTTGGGACTGTCGAAGTCTTTCGGTGCCTGCCCGTAAGTAAGCGTGGCCCAATTCATGCTAGTGGGAAGGAGCCCAACTGTAAAGGTGAACGTCCAAGGCTAAATGCAACCCTTAACCACTTTCATGCAGCTCACCAGGGTCGTGGGACTATAGGGAAGTTAAAAAATCCTTGTAAATAGTATTGCCATTTTCCTTAGTATTACAGAATACAAGTACTACTGCAAGGTCACTGAACTGCCAAGTACTTTTAGTATCACAGCATACAAGTACTACTGCAAGGTCACTGAATTGCCAAGTACTTCCTTTGACTTTCCAGGCATAGCATGAGTCACGCTCAAGGCTTACTCTTGAAGGGTAATGAGAGCAAGAAGGTTTAGATCAGCTTTCACTTGAATCACTGACTTTCTGAAAAATGAATAAGAAGTTACTTACGATGAAGGATATGTATTTGGTAACTTCGGAAGTCCAAATGCATGTTTATTACTCTGGAAAGTATCACAGTTGCAATGTATTTCTATGTGTCTAACACCTGCACAGAGTGATAGCTACAGCCATGGCCACACAGTTAGGTATCTAACTCGGTTCTAGAGGTGGAGTTCACTCGCAGTCTCTGATCCCATCTCATGAGAGAATTAATACGCTGCCTCAACACTGTCAATGCCAACCGCTGCCTCTTTCCCCGTGAAGTCTGGGGGCACCAATCTTGAAGAGAAGTGAAAAGGGGATGGCAGTAGAGATGGTGGCACATGGGCCCTCATGCTGGGTGGATGCCAGAAGGATCAAGGAGCAGACGATGCAGCGGTGACAGGTGGAGGAACAGTCACTTGCAGGCAAGTGAGAGGATGATTATTATAAAGGCACACCACCCCTCAACTCAGAGTCGCAGTCACAATTTGCATTGTTGGCAATCTATGCAAATGCAAGCTGTCATGCAGAGCCATACTCCCAGATGCTCTATGGATTGGTGATAAATAAGGAAAGCACTCATGGTCATGGTCAGAAGAAGACAAGCGTGGGTGATGACTGATGGCGGCACCCAGACCCCCACAGAGAGTCACAGTTACTTGCAGAAGACAGAAATTGTAAGCTTTCTCAGCCTCAGTCTTCTTGGGACAACCAAACCATCCTTAATTGCAAAGGTTACTGGACTTGGGTTCTGATTAAAGGAAATGCCAGTCATCCACAAACCAAGCAGTCTATCACATTTCCTCCACAGATTGCAGCACTGCTGTCTTCTTCCATGTCCTGACACCTATTCCTGAACCCTCCAGGGAAGACAACCAAGATTACCATCCCTGACTCTAACTTGCGCCACAAAGGAAGTAGGGAATGTTCTAAGCAAATGGTGGACACCGGATAAGCCAAAGGGCTGAACTTATACCCAGGACAGGGGCTGGTGGTCATGAACGAACTGGCCACTTAGATTCAAAATCTGTTCCAATCTTTCAGGGGAGCTAATTCCTTACGAAATGCACTCCCTTCAGTTGTACCATAGCTCCATGGCAACCACCCATCAGTGGAATGGTCCCTCTCAGGTTGTGGATTGGATATAAATCAGTCAGCCTCTTAACAATCAGATGCTGATGCTGGGTGCTGGGCTTTCTGGCAAAACAGAACACAGGATGGCGGACATAGGCAGCCAGCTCATCTCTAAGTACGTGGTATGTATTTGCCAGTCTTTGTTCAAGTGTTGTTTCTGTCATGCAATAGGCTGACGTGTTGAAACTAGCTTCAACCCGAGGAGATGAACTTAAAAAGATTTCTGTGCTCCAGTCAAGTGATTTCAGACCAGACAAGGACGTTTGGATTTATAACAGTTTCTGCAATGAGGGAAGACATGAAAGTAGCTGCACAAAATGGCAGGTAGGGAAAACAGAGCACTGAATACCTCTAAACTCTATGGAGCACTGTGTAATCTTAGAAGCCACATATATTAAGAGGGTCCACAACCTGGAGCTACCACACCACTCATGTACACAAGCACTACTCATGCACACCACACACAAACAGAAAATTGTCCAAAGGCATGACATGACATAGATTTACTCAAATCAACAAAAGGGTGATCCTTCTTAGAAGAAGAGCAGAGCAAGTGAAAAGAGTCAGATTTGATTCTTTAGAAAGCCCTCACTCACCAACCTAGTTGGTGACATGCTTCATCATCTGGCCCCACCAGGAAGGTCGAGTACCTCTACGGTGTGCTTCGACACCAGAATTACTGCGAGAGAATCTTGAATAAGAGCTACAAGAGGGCACGGAATCAGCCACGGCAAGCTCTCCTGGAGGATAATCCAAAAGAAAAGAAAGAAACGTCCCTCACCTGTGTGACAACGTACAGCACGGCTCAGCTGGTTTAGATCTTTTTTGGCTGGCCGCCGAAAAACGATCTGGGCCCCCCCTTGCTCTGCCGTGATGCCACCACTGGGAGTCGGAGTCCCGCAGGGCTCAGTGTTGAGCCTGACTCTTTTTTACATCTTCATGACCCCCCTGGCGGCACTGGTGGAAGCGTTTGGGGCTCAGATCGTTTCCTATGCTGATGATACCCAGCTCCTCTTTACGTATGGGAAAGGAGCAGACTTTGACGGAGAGAGTATTCGTGGCTGCCTTGAGGCTGTTTTTAACTGGTTCCAGCTCAACAGCCTCAAGTGCAACTCAGATAAATCTGAGGTACTCCTCTTCAGCTGCCGGTCGGATCCAGACTGGCAGGAATGGTGGCCTGCCAACATGTTTCCTCCAGCAGGCTCTTCCCAGTTAGCCAAGAATCTGGGGATCAAGATCGACAATGGCCTGACGCGGAGATCACAGATCCTGGGCCTTACAGGTACATGTTTTGGCCTCCTTAGGATGCTCCGCAAGTTTTTGCCGTTGCTTCCGGAAGATCATAGGAAGATCACGGTCCAGGCCTTAATTGGCTCGAGATTGGACTACTCCAATGTCCTTTATCTCGGCTTGCCGGAGTATCTCTTGCAACGGCTGCAGGTGGTCCAGAACTCAGCAGCACGGGCCATTTTTGGCCTCCACAGGCGAGCCAGAACCTCCGGCCTCCTGCAGACACTTCATTGGCTGCCTGTCGGGAAGCGGATAGTCTTTAAGGCCTTGACCTTGGCCCACAAGGCTCTTCACACCTCTGGAGCGAAATATCTCCAGAAGAGGCTAGCCTTCTATCGCCCGGACCGTTCCCTGAGATCTGAGTCTCTTTTCTTGGCCGTGGTCCCTCGAGTAAAAAAGGCACGCATCGGGGGCCGGTCTTTTAGGCTGTTGGCGTCTCAGCTTTGGAACACTCTGCCTGTGGCACTGCGGAGCACTTCCAACCTGTTGACCTTCAGGAAGGGCCTTAAAACTTGGCTCTTTGCTCTTTAGATACGCTCTTTCTTTTGATCTCCGTTCCTGTTTATTTGCTGTGTTACGTTGTCTACTACAGGTTTACATTAAAGCGCCGGGACACTCTTTGGAGTAGCCGTGCGCTATATAAGATTTTTGTAACATAACATAACATTTGTAACATAACATCCACCACAGTCAAGGAACTGATAAACAAACACTGGAGGATCATCACTAGCAGTAACAGGGCTTGGGAAAACCCCCTGTTTTCTTTCAGAAAGGACCAAAGTCTCAGAGACTCCCTGGTCTACACACGACCTAAGTTTCAGGAATCCCTAGGTGCGCCATCCATAACAGTGGCTTGGGGACTACCCAGATTAGTGGGTCACTATCCCGGTGCAAACTGCAGCGTATGTCACTTGACAACACACACAAAAACCCTTGAACTTGAACCGGGGAAAAACATGGTCGCAACGCTCTTACACCAACTGTAACTCCACTAACGTGGTCTATTTGATCACCTGTCCGTGAACAAAAAAGTATTGTTAGGTGTAGGAGGATCACAACGAAACTGAGTGAACACTACAGCCACCAGAACCATACCACCAATGACATGAAATGGACTGATATTGAACAGGTGACTACAGGCAGAAATACCCAGCAGGCCCTATTTGAGAAGGAACAAAGGTGGGTCTACCGCCTGGGCACTGACAAGGAGGGGCTTAATGACAATATCCCATAGAGCACCGTACTGACTAGGCAATGACCCCCCTGTCTTGATTCCCAGCTGCCCCCTTGATAAACGTAATAGTTCGTTCACACACCTACATTATCAGATATTCAATAGCACAGGAAAATCTATTGTAGCGTAGCAAAATAGTATACATCTGATCAGATACTTTGACCGTTAATAGACCATCACTTTAGGATCCTTGTACACTAATTAAAAGTACACCACCACCAACTAGTTCCAGGAAACCATATGCGAATTATCTATATCCACGTACTTGCATAATCTACTGGACCCCTACCATCCTACTAGATCTCTGAGGTCAAGTGGGACCGGGCTAGTCCAGGTACCAAGATTCCACAGAGCTAGAATGGGAGGGCGATCTTTCAGAGTCTTGACCTCTACCCACTGGAACAGACTACATCAGTGGCTTCGACTCGAACCATCGGAAGCGGTTTTCCGTACAAAGTAAAAAACTATCCTGTTTCCTAGAGACTAACGAAGGTAGCATGGCCTGCCCAGCACTCTTGCTTTTCAGACCTGTCAGTCAGCACTATTCAGCTCGGGGACACACTAGCTAGTGTAACCAGGCGCTTTACAAACTATATAAATAAATATGTGATTGGACTAAGCGACATACGACTGACACCATCACGTCCCATTATAGACAGAATGTCTGGTGGAAAACCATCTAGAACGAACTCTTGTCCACCATCACCGGGTTTCGGGAGTTCTTCTATGACTAAATTAACGACTTGTGGAACCACATCAAGCGCCCTCCGAGGTTTGCGGGGTTGCGTTTTACACGCTAACCCCCACATAACACTTACGAGGGATATGCAAGTGTAAGTACTTTCACATTCCTAAACGCGCCCTTGTTCTGTATCATAGCCCTTCCCACTCACTTTAATTATGCTAATCAAATATTGTTTTCGTCGATTTACTAAGCATCCCAGATGAACAATATTATGCGATTAATATTGTCAACAAGACTTTATTAACAAACCCAAATGGGGTCTACAGAAGTCAGACTTCTAGAATTCCGCTGACGATCGCGGTCACAAGACCGCTATTCCCTGACCTTGATTGGCCACGTGTGTTAACGGATATGGAATGACTTATTCACACTAACGTGCCCAGACGCGCTCAGCAAGCGTGACTCTAGCGAGATCCGGGGCAGTCAATACAGCCTTTAAAAGACCGCTTAGACAAGGTCAACCGATCGAAGGGGTCTGGTTACAGAGGTTTCGACCAGGTACCAAGCTTGTGCCGGGATTTGCTGGCGTGAGTTGATTCCCGCGAACCACGCAGCCACCCAGATAAGAAATTAGTTTTGCACGGGGAGCTTTTCATTGACATTTTGCGTCCCTCTTGTTTTCCTTACAGGATGTGCCTACTAGCCATCACCCCCCTCCCGAGACCCATGAAGTGATTAGTGATCATTCCGCATGTAAGGTTCTTCCGCCCTCCCGTTTTCTATTACGTGCTTTCAGACACCTGCTGCACTGCACAGGGCGAGGTCCTGTTAGTCATGACACATAGTGTGTGTAATTTTAATGCACCCATACCACGTAACGCCCTAGTAGGCGTGCAGGTGATATAACGCTAAGAAACTGGTACCATCACATTAATAGTGAAGTGTACAACCACTAATGATAATGTGAATACTATGTGCACATACATTTCTCACCATATTTGCACAATACCCTAGTGAGATCTAGCTCCAGTGCACGCTGTTTGAAGAGCACGAGTACTTAATCATGAAAAATTGTAAACTACAAACATCTGACAACCATAACCTGAAAGGTCCTCCTTTTTTATTTGTCTATGTTTGTCTTCTTCCCTTCCAGAGAACTGCTGGGTTCCTGAAAAGGATCTAGTTCCCTCATGCATAACAGGTTTTGAAAAAATGTTTGTCTTGTTTTTCACACATTTGACCTCCTAGTTAGGGTGAGCCTTAGCGCGCTCATACCGCCGGGGTCGACACACTGGTCCTGACGAATGCCTAGCTAGTTGCAAAATACAGGCAGAAACATGTTGACCACCTGACCACCCACAGTGAGACATTGCTGAACTATCTATCCAGCATCCATCACTCACTCCATTTTAACCGTGCCTGGTTGGCCATCGAATAAATAATTTTTGGACACAACCCGGACACTTTTAACTCACTTCACTCTCACTTACACATTATACAAAACGAACCAGCTCTGCAGTAATTCTGGTGTCGAAGCACACTGGGAAGGTACTCGTCCTTCCTGGTGGGGCCCGATGATGAAGCATGTCACCAACCAGGATGGTGAGTGAGGGATTTCTAAAGGATCAAATCTGACTCTTTTCACTTGCTCTGCTCTTCTTTTAAGAAGCTCTTTTGTTGTTTTGAGTATATTGCCAGGGGGGCTAAGAGTGCTCCTAAAGAAAATCCCTCTCTCTCTTGTTGGTTGTTTAGTGTGATTACATAGATTTATACAGGAAAAACCTGCAAGGAAGTCTCCCTACTGGGGTGCAAGTAAAATGGCCTGCACCTCACAACTATTAATTGGCTGACATTAACCATAGTTGTGTCATGGCCTGGACAGTAGAGATTCATGTTAAAAGGAGTATCGTTTTAGGGTGTATCCCTAGCACTCAAAAGAACCTACTAATCTGCTGGTGAGCAACAGCTAAAACCAAGTACAGCACCTCGCTGGAGGCCCGAACACACGTCTCCTCTACAGGAAAACATACTTAGTTGGCCAGAATTAGACAAGGAGATGCAGCATGCTACTGCGTCAGGGGATTTCGACCCTAAATCCCTGAATTTTTTACCTCTTGGAAGAATCCACCTAGGTGTCTGCTCTAAGTGCTTGCCGGCTCAGTTGAATTCTCTGGGGATTATAGGGGTACTCTTAAAGTATTCTCCCTTGCATGCTCTTGGGCGGTGATCTGGTTCATGCAACTATGTGGGCTCTGGAGATGGCCCTCCACTTTGAAGAGCTACTCCCTAAACACCTCAATGGACCAGAGGAGTGCTTACTGGATGTCAGCGCTGGTTGCAGCAGTTCTCCTTCAACAGGTACCAAGCTGGTAAAAACGTCTGCCAAGTACCCGACCAGAAAATGCCTCGGCCTTAACCTGAAACTCCTGCCTGCAGTGCTCTCAACGGACCAGACGGTACATGAAGAGAGGGGTCCCAGTACACAATACTATTATTTATTTTTTGTTTAAATGTTTTTATTCATGGTATTACATTTATCCCCCCCCCCCACCAATCCCCCGTGTGACGGACAGGTAAACATACGCATATTAACGTAATGAGCATTACATTGTTTTTTCTTTTTGTTTAACCCATCATTACATAAACCAAACTTAAGAACAAAATCCTATATACATTACAGCCTTATAGGTACATTAGATTATGTTTGTGAATCCCGCCATTGTGTAAGAGGGGTCCAGATTTTCATACCCCTTTTGCGCCGCTGTTTACCTTTCCGTTGGTAAATGGCTATCTCAATATTATGTACCGCCAATAGCCTAGCTAACCACTGTTGGAATGAGGGCGCTAACGGGTCGAGCCAAGCGGAAGCTAGGCATAACCGCAGGACAGCCATCGCTACAAATATGAACTCTTGGCCACTTTCAATGTTATCTGGTTTGTCTGCCCCAAGTACCATTGCCTCTTTTGACAAAGTCACCTCTCTATGAAGAACGGATGATAAGAACCTCTCTATGTCTTGCTTTAAAGGAATTAACCCAGGGCAAGAAGCAAAGATATGTATGGAATCGGCTTTAGGTAAGTTGCATCTCGGCCAACAGGTCCCTTTGCCGGTTCTCCAATTTGAAATCTTGTCAGGTGTATAATAAAGAAAAAAACAGGTTTTGTAGAATTGTGCCTGAAGTTTAGTGGAGATCAGAATAGTTTGAGCTAGCCGACAGGTGTGTAGAAAGCCTTTGTTTGAAATCTCAAGTTTGCTTTGCCACTTCATTGATGTTTTATCTAGGTCGTCCGGGAATATGGCCAACAGCAGCGCATAAACTCCACCTATAGTATGATTCTTAGAGTGTATAATCATCTCTACTAGGGTAGATTCCTCCCCCAATGTCCTGGACCCCGGTTTGAGAGTTAAAAAATCCCTGATTTGGAGGTATTTAAAGAAATCCCGCCAGTCTAAACTGTATTCTTCCTTCAAAGCTTCAAAAGATTTAATCCCCTGTGTTGTAAACATGTCCCCTAATTGTGTAATTCCTATTCTATGCCATTTGCTTACACAATTGTCCTTGAAAACCATTGGTGGAAGAATTGGATTGTTCCTTATCGGTGTGTAATGTGAGATTTGTCCTATTCCAAATGCTTCTCTTACGGCCTTCCATACTTTAAAACAGCTATAGAGAGTCTTAAATTTGACCTTCTTCTGGTAACTGTCAAGAATAGGCCTCCATAGATAACCATTACTAGAATTTCCAACAAGCAGCTGGAAAATCGATACAGTATGATCTTCTGTGTTATCCCCCTCTTGTAGTAGTTCCTTACTATAAAGTAATACACATGACCAGTAATATCTCCTCAGATTAGGAAGAGCTAGCCCACCTCTATCTTTAGGAAGGGTGAGATATTTATATGCCCGCCGGGGTTGTGCATATGCCCATATAAATCTTGAGAATGTATGTTCCATTGAGGTAAGCCACTGGTTAGAGAATTCCAAGCAAATTGCCCTAAATAAGTATAGTATTTTTGGAAAAAACACCATTTTGATTGCGTTTGCTCTCCCAATGATGGACAGATGAAGGTTATCTAGGCGTCGTAAGTCCTTATGCATTGAGTTCAGCATTGGCTTGACATTAATATCCACAACTTCCTCCAGGTTTGAGGAGATGGTAACCCCCAGGTAAGTTGCTCCCTTTACTACTCTAGGGTCGTCCATCACAGTTTTTTGATTTAAAACAATTTGTGTCTTACCCTGATTGAGTGCATAGCCAGAGACAAGTCCAAATTTCACCGCCTCGGCCTTGATGTTCAGCATTGCATCTACAGGATCTGGGGTGACTATGGCAATATCGTCAGCATATGCTAACGTTTTTGTAGCGTGTCCCTGTGATATGATAGGTGCAATATTGTCATTTTTTTCCAGGTAGCGAATAAAAGAGTCTATGTATATTGCAAAGAGCAATGGCGAGCAAGGGCAGCCCTGGCGAGTATCTCTGGATATAAGAAATTCCTTAGTTAAGCTTCCATTAACGGACACTACAGCCTTAGGATTAACATACAATTTTTGTGTAGCCTGAATAAACCCTTTTCGAAATCCCATCATTGCCATTGCTTTCCAGAGAAACTGCCAGGAGACCCTATCAAAGGCCTTCTCTGCATCCATAAGAATTAGAGCCATAGGGTCTCCTGCAGTTCCTGTTCCATCAAAAAGCGTGATAACTCTCTGGATATGATTTATTGTTGACCTCCCGGGAACAAAACCATGTTGGCTACTGGCAACTACTTTATGTATAATTGGTGCTACCCGGTTTGCCAAAATTTTTGAATATATTTTGGAATCGGCGTTTATAAGAGTTATGGGGCGGTACGACCCCAAGAGTTCAGGGGGCTTCCCTTTTTTGACAAAGATCACAATTTTAGTCCTGGACCAGGAACTAGAGAAAATATGAATAATCAAGTCAATCAGTATATGCTTGATTTGATCTATAAATGTACTATAGAACTCTGAGGGGATACTATCAAGTCCTGTTGCCTTCCCTTTCGGGAGACTCTTGACAGCCGTTAGCATCTCCTCCATACTAGGAGTTTCCTCTAGAGCCTGCTGCACGCTTTCCTCAAGTCTGCCACTTTCACGGTTCTTTAGGTACCTTTCCATTTCTGCTATGTCCCCACTGCCATCTTCAGTGTATAGTTCTGTATAAAGCCGACAAAAGGCTTTCCTGATTAATTCCGGGTCTTTTAGTTGTCCTGCCACTGGATCTTTAATCTCCCTAATTAAATTAACATTAGTTTGTTGCTGCATTCGCACCGCCAGTTGATGACCCACTTGTTCATTAACTTCATATACTAGTTCTTTTCGTGCAGTGGCTTTCCGAATTGCTTTGTCTGTAAAGATATTAGTAATTGCTGCTTTAGCAACTGCTACTTGGACTAAGCTGCACGAGATAACCCCAGTTAGATCACCATCGCTGGTGGCTCTAACAAGACCTACTTCTGCTATCGTGAGCTCATCCTGTAACCTCTGTATCTCCTCCTTCTCCTGCTTGTTTGATCTGAGTGAGAATAGCATGGTCTCGCCCCGAATCCCGACTTTTAAGGCGTCCCATACAATTTCTATTGAGGTGCTGTTAATATTCTCTACTTGAAATTTGGGGATCCAATCTTTCATATGGAGACAATATTGGGCGTCATTCAATAGGGCTTTTTCAAATGTCCAAGGTGTTGGTTCTAGATTAGACAATCTAGTAGTTAACGTACAAAAAAGGGGATTATGATCTGATAATACACGGGGCAATTTCACAGTTTGACAGTCCTGACTAAGTGAGTTTGATATAAACATATAGTCTAATCTAGCATGTGAACGGTGTGGATTGGAGTAATAAGTGTAGCCTAAGTCACTACTATTAGTATTGGAAGTCTGCCGGCTGCCCACAAGCCCATGTGCAGCACGAAATACCTTTGGTTTTCGCCCTTTATAAACCCAGTCGTCCTTCAGAGACCAATCGGACGGGAGATTTATGTTGAGATTCCCACAAACCAAGAGCGGAAGAGACCAGTGTGAAAGTTTGTTAGAAACCTCGTAAATGACCCCAGGATCGTCTAAGTTACTCCCATAAATAGCACAGATTGTCATTTTTTGGCCTGTTTGATAGTTGCATTCCGTGATAGCCCAGGGGCCAAATTTGTCAGTTTTGGATTTACTAAAAACATACCCACTCACTTTAGCCAAGATCCCCCTGTGTCTTAGCCCCTTGTGAGGTAGCACACACCAATGTATACCCTAGTGTATTCAAAATATGGCTCTGTGCTCCTTCGATATGAGTCTCTTGCATGCATACAATATTTGCTCCCCAATTTTGTATGCCAATTGCCACTGTTTGTCTCTTTTTAAGATCGTTCAGCCCACATATATTTAAAGATATTATTTTTATCCTGGCCATACTGCTGATGTGAGAGTGCCAAAGCTGTTAACCCCTTCCTTCAAATTTCCTCTAAACCCTGCGTGCGTTTCCCTATTCTTTTTGACATAGATTTTGACAACCTGTCCGTCAGTCCCGTTCTCCCATTCTCCCATTCTCCCCACCCACCCCAAGACCCACCCCACCCACCCCCCACCCACCTTGGAGGTTACCTGGCTGCACCGCCAGGGGTGTAGCGTCCGTCCGGAAGCCCCACCGTGCCCCCCTGAGCCCTCCCCGCATGAATAGAAAATTTTACAAAAAGAATAATTAAAGACAAAACAAGCGCCAGGCTGTACCCGTTCTAGTAATCTATAGTCCTATGAATCATATTCACCAATTCTAGTTTGATGGCTTTAGCAGCCTAATACTATTTCTACTAAAGTTAAGAAGAGAATGGGATAAGTTAAGAACAAGGCATGGAAAAGTTTTTTAGAAAACATAAAGATTAACATATCTCTTTCAGAATACCTTAAGCCGAGACAAAGACCCTTGCACCTAAAAAGGATAAAGGAAGGAAAAAAGGAGAAGAGAATAAAATAGAAAAATTCTAATTAATTTGCCTTAATCCCCTATTAGAACACAATAGTATTATCCATTTTCCTGAGCTGAAATTTCATCAAGATATGCCCTAGCTTGTATCTCGGAGATAAAGCTACGGGTGGTCCCATTATAGATAACCTTCAGTCTGGCTGGATTCTGCAGGTACACAGTAGCCCCCAACTTCTGAAGGGGATCAAAGAACTGCATTAATTTCCACCTTCTCTTGACTGTGGAGTGCGCGAGATCTGGCCTGGTGAAGAAGGTGAAACCTTCAAACTACTTTTTACTGTTAGGTCTTGCCAGATCATATAGGGCATCTCGGAGAATAGAGTTGCCGAGGAACACCAGCATAGCCCGAGGGTGTTGTTGTGAGGCTTGTGCTCGTTTGTTGAGAAACAGAGGGAATCAGTGAGCCCTTTGTACTTCTCGGTCCCAGTCCCAGTACTTCAACTCGGGAAAAGTTTCCTTGAGAAAGGAAATCAGGAATTTCCTGGGGTCATCCTTTTCGATTCCCTCGGGGACCCCTAGAAATCTAAGATTGTTCCGTCTGTCTGTTTTCCTGTTCTTCCATCTTCCACAGCAGATCATTAACAGCGCATTCCTGTTCCTCGCTGTATTTCTGGAGCTTGCTGGCATCTTCCTCGAGTTCGTCCATCCTTGCTTCAACTGAAGTCACGCAATCCGCTATTGCAGCACAAGTCTTTCCCACCTTCTGGACTCCCCCAAGTAGTTTGTTAACTGCTAGGCACGATCCTCGGCTGTCAATTTTGACCTCAGCTTGGAAACTCTTGATGGACTGTAAAATGGCCGCAAAAGGAGGTTCTTGGGTGGGCTCCTGTTGTGGGTTCTCACTACCAGCAGTAATCCCCAAAGTGGGATGAGGTGACCCAGAACCAGACAAAACCGTGAGTCTTGTTTCCTCACAGTCCCATCCCAAGTCAGTGTCATCATCGCTGTTGGTGGAATGGTCTTCCTTAGACCTGCACCGTCTCCTACGGCTCCCCCTCCTAGCTCTCACGTTAGACCGCCTGTTCTTAGAGGGATTGGTATTTGAACTACCACATCATCCGCTCCCCGCCTCGTCTCCACCAGACGCCAAGACACCAATGTCAGAAAACTCTGAGTGCTCGATCAAAGAGCAGAATTCATCCAGAGCCTCTGGTGGTTTTGGCTCACCAATAGGGTCCAAGCGGTCAGAGTCACAAAGGTCGGTGGGCAACTACAGGGATTGGGTTTTCATTCAGAATATTGTTCACGATGCCCCCCGCTCTAACCCTGCAGCCACCCCTTCAGACAAACCCCCTTGTTGATTTGTGAGAGTAATAGCGGTTTCCTTTATTTTCCCAATTTCCTCATTTAATGTCCTTGCAGTTGACCCCTCCTTGTGAGTTTCCTCTGCCCGGGAGTCATTTCCAGTTCCTACATTCACTATTTGATCAGATGTGGTGAAGTTTGCAGTTATTAATAGCTGTGCGCCATTGGGGTTCTTAATGAGGCGTGCTAGGCCTTTTTTGGAAGACATCCGTTTCTTGGTTTCTAGTTCAATATCTTCAGAGTCCAAAATATCATCTTTTTTAACCTTTTCTCCTATCTTTAACCTTGCTCCTAGGGACTCGATCTTTTTCCCTCGTGGTAGATTGGTGATGTGGGCTCCCTGCAGAGAGCTGGGGATCTTCCCACCGCATCCCCCCTTACCAGTCATGTCGACCTTCTTAGCGCTAAGCAGCAGGAGCGCTATCCCAATGCAGACACTCCTCTGAGGCAGCCGGCGAGGAAATCCCGATCTGTGTGTTTTTTCCATGCCTCGCCTAGATCGCGGGGCTGGCTCTGGATTCGGGCAGGGGTTGCGCAGGGCTGCGGTGATCGGTGGAGCCAGAGAGATGCAGAGATGCGAAGCTCCTCGCAGCAAAGGCTTCCGACCAGGGCCGGACTGGGAACCAGAACCGGCCCTGGCAAAGTGCTCGGCCGGCCCCCCTCCCCCCTCCGGGAGGAGAGGGGAGGGGGGAGAGGTGCGACCACGCTCTGTGCCAGGGCCGGTTTTCGCCCGTTTTTGTTACAGGGCCGTTTTTGCAGCATAACGGCCCTGTAACAAAAACGGCCCCAGGGGCCCAAAACCGGCCCCCAACCATGCGGCCGACCGGGGAATTGCCCGGTGCCCTCAACGGCCAGTCCGGGCCTGCTTCCGACGCTCTTTCAGCCGGAAAACATCCAGGGTGCCGGAAAGAAACCCCAGAGGCATCTCGTGAGCTCATCTGCTGGGCCGCTACAATGTTGCAAGGTAAGCCATGGGGTTTACGCAGTGGTCGAAGTGGGCGGGAACAGCAGGGCACGGTGTGCCCCTACTTCTTTAATTCTGTAGATTCCGTTCCCCTACTTTTTTATTATGAACATGCGTCCCTGGACGTTAGAAATATTCTGTTCGTGGACGGGTGGGGAGCAGAGAAGGAAAAGGTCTCCGTCTCTTACTTCCTGCCCAGACAAGACAAGGAAAGGTGTCCGCTTCTTCTCTGCCGCTGGCAGCTGCCCCCTCTTTCTTACTCCTATTCCCTCTCATTCTGTCTAACTCCTTCTCACTTTTCCGAAAATCATGAATCAAGAAATGGTTCTTACCGTCTCTTCCTGTCGTCCATTTGTACCCCTGTGAAATGGATGCAAAAAAGAAAACCACTTTTGCTAGAAATGCCGTTTTAAAATTTTTCTATTCCAAAGTGCAGCCTCGGAAATAAAATGTTCAAACTCTGAAAAATAATTAAATAAAACAAGATGGAGTGTTCTTAAAGTGGCCAGATATTTTTTTTCAAACCCCAATACATTAGCACCACTTTACAGAGTTTGCCAGTAAAGCGCTACTTTTGTTTTCTTGTCTTTCTTTGAACAGCATCGTTTTCCTCCAATACCTCCTACCTGGAGGCAGGGCTGGCGCTAGGCATGGGCAGCTGCCCAGGGCCTGGCACTCTGCCTGCCAGGATGGGGCCCCCCACAATGGCAATTAACACCCCACAAGTCCTCGTGTATGTCTGACGATCAGAGTGAAAGAAAGGCTTCACATACGGACTCATGGGAGGGGGCCCCCCTCCTGGGGCCTCTAAGGGATGGTGCGGAAGGCCCAGGGGAGGGTACACCTCTCAGACAGCCAGTTCAGAGACTCGGCAGGGCGCCCATTGTCAGCACTTTAGCCCACACGGGTTTTACTCCGCCCCCAAGGAATTCTCACACCTTCAGTTCGAAATGGGCTGTACAAGAGTTGCTTGGGGTGGCTGAGAAGAGGAGCTGCGGCCCAAGTGGAGTCTGCACAAAGCAGCTTCCCCGAGATCAGAAGGTGTCACTTATGTAGATTTCAGGGGCCTCCCACATTCCCTTTTGCCCAGTGCCCCGAAAATCCTAGGACCAGCCCTGCCTGGAGGTACTGCAATACCTGGTTCTTGGGTGGATTGGAAAACGAAATGTGTACGGTGTCTTTGTGTTCACAAATGTGGTCTTTGGAAGCCATATTGCTTACGTTTTGTAAGCATATAAGCAGTGGACATTGAAATGGGTCCTTTCTGGGCCCTGTAGTTATGTCCTTAACTTTTCAGGCAAACATACTTGTTGATTTCTGAATAATGACTGTAAAAGCGTTAAGTTCACCATGTTCCTGCATACATTTTACATGCTTTATTAAATCTTTCATTCCTTATGAGTGTTTGCTTTTTCCAGGATGTTGTTACCTTTTCTTTTAGGCAGCATATTGCTCTTGCCTAGTGTGTAATTTGAATTGATTTGCATCCAGTTATTTATAGCAGGTCAAATTGGATTGTAGCGGAAGGCAGTATGAGTTTCTCTCAGTGGGGCAGTATGGTGTTCAGTGAGGGAGCAGTTGTAGCACTGGGGGCAGAGCTGCTAAATTTAGAACTGGGGAACCAGGTTCAGCCTTCATGAACAGTCCCTCAGACCACTCTCCTGAGGGAGCACATTCCCATGGCAGACCTTAGAAGGCATCAGAAAAGCCCTGGTGTGTTAGCACCAGCAGGTGGACCCTAGCACTGGCAAGTGTGGGTTCACCTTGAAGGCTTGCCCACCACAATCCATACTGAAGTTCACCTCCAGTCTTGCGGGCAGGCCTACGAAGTAGCAGACCCTGAAGCAACAGTTACTCTGTCACTGAGGTCACTGAACCCCTAAGAAGAGCTGGCTCTAGGGCGGTGCGACTGGTGTGACCGCAAAGGGCGCCGACTTTGAGTGGGGGCGTTGTATCTTATGGTTTTAAAAGCACTTGCTGCCTCTTCCTGGCTGCCAGCTATTTTCGGCAATGTTAAAAATGTCATGATAACTCGGATGAATAAACTTCTTCCTAGAGCGAGATCGGAGATTTGTCTAGTGGAAGTTTTGACTCATGGAAAGGTAGCGCAGAGGGTTAATGTGCCTGCTGCAAAGAAAATGTGCCAGGCCCATCACAAAGTGCACATATTGTAAATAGGTCAGTGGGTTACTGCTTTTGTCAGTGAGATCCTTTTGCTACTTACAGTTTATAAGTTAAAATCCTAACAAAGAACAGTGAGCTATTAACTTTCATCTAAGAGCTGCATACAAACTGCAAGGTATAAACTAGAGCGTTATGGTTTTTTCCCTAAGCCTTTGATTATCCTAATGTTGCAAAAAGTGTTATTTTTGATACAAATCAATAATGATTTTTAAAGAGAACCCCCAATCATGGTATTAAGTTTTAAATTCTGAGTTTGTGTTTCTCCAGGCCAATCACTATTAAACTATACTGTCTACTAGTATGGTTATCATGTGACTCCAACACCTTGTAGTCCTTTGTCTTATGTAACAATTCCTATACAGTCATTTACACACGTAAAATTGATTGTCTCTGTGTATATTGCTGACGACAGAAACTCCATGGCTCAGAAACAAATGGCTTGTGCTTCCACTTTTAAGCATTTTTGGGATATTCTGTGATTAAAATAAATTCACAAAGTGGAATATGTTTCTAATGTCAATAGCTCATATTAATCGTTAAATAATCATGTGTATACATTGGTTGAATTACATAACATAATAAGCTGTAACTGGTCAGTGAAATGTCACACAGATACTAAAGATTGGGATGTTTTGCGCACCCTGGCCACACCTCTAACTCCACCCACTGATCCAATCCTCAGGTTATTCCCGCCCTCTGATTCTCCGCCCACAGTTCCCCTACTTTTTTTTCCCCACTTCCACCACTGGGTTTACGATCGGTGTTTCATGTGGGGAGGCTCAGCGGAGCTGCACTACGGCACAGTCAGCCGGACGCCATCTTCCCTCCAGATCAACCACTCATCGTGCACCATTCCTAAATCTTAGCCTTTGATTTTGTTACCCATGAAACCTTGGCTTTACTGGAGCTCATACCCTCCCCTTTCTTTATGTGTTGTTTTGCAGATTCATTCCGTTCTCCCAGATTTGGTGCCAATTGGCCCACCCATCCCTGAAATATTCACGGTAAATGCATTTTGGCACTTTCCGCGATTTTTTAATTCACTGCCTCGCTTAGTTTTCACTTATTTTATTTCATTATTTTAGGTAACCCCGCCCCTCTTCACTTCCCCAGTCCTGATGAAGACCCTCTTCTAAGGTTATATGGATACCTAGCTCTATATTTGGGGTCGAAACGTCGACAACCTACCCTCCCACCAGCTTACGCCATTATTTGAAGATATCTTCATGGGCAAATGGAGCATTGTTTTACCTTATTTCAGATGAACATTAATTGTCTTCTTGCTTATCTGGTTATATGACACAGCCAGTGTTAATTATCCATAAAGTCTTGATCTGGTGACAATCACCTTACCTTTAAATCCCACCTTGAATCTCTGCACGCCTTTTCATGCACTTCTATGTTTCTCCCTCACTCCTTAGGGCACCAATGTGTTTTTCTAATATATAATGAAATGTTTGTGATTCGTGGTACAGATGGGTACGTTGTGATTAAATAACAGTGTACCTCCTAATTCTCATTATTTTTTCCTTTGATTTCTATTATTTTTGTTCTTTTGAATAGTATTGTGTACTGGGACCCCTCTCTTCATATACAGTATTGCACCCAGGTCCCAGTGACCTAATGGGTATACCCTTTTTCCCGTAACGTACTCAACGGAGCAGAAGCATCCTCATATTGATCTACTGGGAGGGTTTAAGGTATTCCAGAATTGGCCAGGCGCGCAACCAAGTAACCGCAAAGTATTGTACTGCTATGGGGTACCAGAATCCAGGCAAAAGGGCGGGCGGTAATCCCTCGTAACCGCTCAAAGTTGGATCACAAAAATCCACACAAATTGCACAAAAACAACAAAACCCCTGCACTGGATAAACAACAATAATGTCTGGGTGACTTCGAGTTTCAGTAGCATAAGTAAAATGTGCACATCGAAAGTTTTCAAAGTCAATAGATTGCAAAGTGCTGAGAAAGGAATTTCAATGAAGTAAAGTTCTTGGTATAAAACACCGGTTTATTGTTCCTCTTGTACTGGCCAACACGTGTTTCATCGCAGGGAAACAGACTGCGAATCTTCAGGGCTGGATATAGATGCAAAAAACGCATTTGTATGGCTGTTCTACACGAATTAAGTGAAAAGTGGTTGGTGAACCCTTGGTGAAAAACTTGGCATGCCATGGAGTGACATTGTGTCAAAAAAGTGACATGGATTTTGTTATACAGGTGACTTTGGTGAGAGTGAAAAGTGAAAATGTTTCTGTAGTGAGTCTACAGATTGCGTGGATATAGACCACACTTTAGCAATCTAGAGCATTATTAATTCTTATATAAAAACACACTGACCAGTGCGATAAGATATGAAAAGTGGCGAAGTTGAACATAAGTGTCTGTGTTTGTTATCGGGTACACACCCCATTGTGACTCGTAGTGACTGTTTGGTAAGTCCATATGAACCATGCTGTCCAACACATTACATATGCTTTGTTGAAAATAACGATAAATTTTGCAGTGTAAAAGCGATTTGGAACTAATTACAGTAAACGAGGCAGAAGTGGATAGCACTGGTTAATAAAAGAAGAAAGGGGGTGTTAATTTATTGGATAGATTGTACTATTTATAGAATTTAATGTGTTTCAAAGTATCCTTTCCGGTATATACGCGACTTGTTATATTAAATTTTTCTCTAGACAAAAAATAATAATTGAATAGAGCCCCAACGCTCGTCATGTAATGTTTAAGACAAAAACATGCTCCAATTAGTGAATTGTTGTAGAGCCAAGGGGTAGTATCAACAATTGCTGTAGAGACGATAATTATTCCGCACGCCACTGGTCACTGTGTGTGCAACACGGAAAAGGAGGATATCTGTAAAAAGGTGCTGTAAGTCGACACCTGTGCATCAGATCGGAACACCAAATGTAGAGTATCTCGTGTGTGTCAAAACACGTATTACGTACTATAGCGGTAATTATAACCCGTATCATTGTGAATGCAGGTTGTACTGTGGGGGTAAAGACAAATCCGAGTTATTTTACCAGGCAATAAATGAAAAAGAACTACAGGACTCACCCTCTTGAAAGAAAGAACCGGAAATGGTGTTGTGGCCAACGCCCGAAAGGGCGAAATATGGGTGATGGGCTTTACTCGCGTAGTATGATGGTTCCTATGGGTATACATATAATGCGTGTCATATATGGTAATAAACAGAGACGGTTATGTATACCGCACCAAAACCGGGGCGGGGGGTGGTTTCTTTAAAAGAAACCCATGGATCAATACTCATACCTTAATGTAGTGGTAAGGAGACCATAACCGGGAGGAGAAGATATTGAAGCAGTAGCGCTCAAATTAAGGTAGACAGGCGGATGCACCTGTAAAGGGAGTAAAGACAAACAAAGGGGTATAGTGGATTCCTCCTCCTTTCTATTCTGGTGCTTGTCGTAGAAGAGAATTGATCGGTTCGAAACGCGAGATCATTTACCTGACTGGATGTGTTCCCCCCTCCTGTGGTTCCCGGCGCCGTTTTTCAAAGACGGTCACCTGACAGGAAGTTGGGACGTCTTTTATGGTGTAGTTCCGTTTTTGCGCTCTTAAAGAACTAGACCGGCGGTGTATTTTACTTCTAGTTAAAGCATGACTACATTTAGAAGAAATACTATGAAACTCCCTTGTGTGGAGTAAGGGGAAGACTGGTGGTGGAAAAAGAAATACTAATTAATCAAAAAGTCGGTGTTCCGAAAAGGTTTGCACTTAATAAGGACTACCAAAAATCAGAAAGGGGCGGTGAGACAGAAGTTAATTAAGTTGATTCTTGGTCCCATGGATGAGTATCTCTTGAATTTATCTAGTGTGTCAATCGGCAGACGACATAACAATAAAGTACATGATTGTAAACCAAAATATTAAGTGGAAATATACAGTTAAATAGACACACAGTTCAAAGAAACAACAAAAAGACAGACGTTTGCATTTTTTTGTGGTCAACATATTAATTCTGTTGTATTGGCATACTCTCAAATGGCATTGTGATACTCTTTGCGTATAGGTTTAAAGCCTGTTGGTGAAGGTATGCATTTGTGAATTTGTTATTGCTCTTGTTGAAATGTGGTGATGGGTATGGAGCATTGTAAATGTATATGATATCTTGTCACAGTGTGATGCTCAGTTTAGTTACCCAAGAAATATTGCATCTCAGGGTCGTAGTTTAGACCGAATTCTATACTGCGAAGACGCATAATCCAAGTTGCTTCTTTGCGTCTTAGAGCCAGCTCCCGGTTTCCACCCCTTATGTGGATGGGTACTGTTTCAATGCCATAGAAACAGATACGGAAGTCTTCAATGGTAGGTTGGCATTTGGCTATATGTAGGGCAACAGGATATTTAGGGTCTTGTTTTTGTATTGCTCTCATGTGTTCAGAGATTCTGTCCTTTAGGCACCTTATTGAACTGCCCACATACTGTTTCCCACATTGACATTCAATTATGTATATTACATATTTCGTAGTGCAGTTGATGTTTACTCTGATATCATATGTGTCTCCACTTGGTCCATTGAATTTCGTTGTCTTGTGTTTAGCCCATTTACACATTACACAAAAGCCGCATTTGAAAAACCCCTTACTGTGTTGTGTCAGCCAGTCCGGGGTCATGTCTGTTCGTGGAACAGTGGGGCTGAGTCTATTCCTCAAAGTTCTTCCTCTACGGAAAGTTATTTGAGGAGTTGGAGGAATCATATCCTTTAGTACTGGATCATTTTTTAGCAGACTCCAATGTTTAGTCATACTGGTGCGGATTGATTTGTGTAGACTGTTGAATTCAGTAATCATCCTCACTGTAGAGTCTTTCGCCTTGTTAGAAATGTTACATTTTAGTGTCTCTGGTCTTGTAATTTTGGTTAGTCTCTTTTTGGCTGTCGACAGGATGGATTGAGGATATCCACGTCTTTCGAATCTCAGTTCCATGTCCTGTAGGGTCTCTTCCAGGTCACTCTCCTTGCTGCAGTTCCTCCTGGCTCTGAGAAATTCACCAAAGGGTATGGATCTAATCTGGTGTGGCGGATGATAACTGTCAGCTCGAAGAATAGCATTACACGACGTGGGCTTCCTGTATAGTCTACTGTGTAGTTTGTTATCGAGGACGTAGAATTCCAAGTCCAGAAACTCCATTTTAGTTTTGCTGGACTTCATGGTGAAGTTCAGTTCCCAGTTGTTGTGTTGTGGTTAAGGTGATCAAAGAAGCTTTGGAGTAGTTCATCTGAACCCGCCCCGGTTTTGGTGCGGTATACATAACCGTCTCTGTTTATTACCATATATGACACGCATTATATGTATACCCATAGGAACCATCATACTACGCGAGTAAAGCCCATCACCCATATTTCGCCCTTTCGGGCGTTGGCCACAACACCATTTCCGGTTCTTTCTTTCAAGAGGGTGAGTCCTGTAGTTCTGTTTCATTTATTGCCTGGTAAAATAACTCGGATTTGTCTTTACCCCCACAGTACAACCTGCATTCACAATGATACGGGTTATAATTACCGCTATAGTACGTAATACGTGGTTTGACACACACGAGATACTCTACATTTGGTGTTCCGATCTGATGCACAGGTGTCGACTTACAGCACCTTTTTACAGATATCCTCCTTTTCCGTGTTGCACACACAGTGACCAGTGGCGTGCGGAATAATTATCGTCTCTACAGCAATTGTTGATACTACCCCTTGGCTCTACAACAATTCACTAATTGGAGCATGTTTTTGTCTTAAACATTACATGACGAGCGTTGGGGCTCTATTCAATTATTATTTTTTGTCTAGAGAAAAATTTAATATAACAAGTCGCGTATATACCGGAAAGGATACTTTGAAACACATTAAATTCTATAAATAGTACAATCTATCCAATAAATTAACACCCCCTTTCTTCTTTTATTAACCAGTGCTATCCACTTCTGCCTCGTTTACTGTAATTAGTTCCAAATCGCTTTTACACTGCAAAATTTATCGTTATTTTCAACAAAGCATATGTAATGTGTTGGACAGCATGGTTCATATGGACTTACCAAACAGTCACTACGAGTCACAATGGGGTGTGTACCCGATAACAAACACGGACACTTATGTTCAACTTCGCCACTTTTCATATCTTATCGCACTGGTCAGTGTGTTTTTATATAAGAATTAATAATGCTCTAGATTGCTAAAGTGTGGTCTATATCCACGCAATCTGTAGACTCACTACAGAAACATTTTCACTTTTCACTCTCACCAAAGTCACCTGTATAACAAAATCCATGTCACTTTTTTGACACAACGTCACTCCATGGCATGCCAAGTTTTTCACCAAGGGTTCACCAACCACTTTTCACTTAATTCGTGTAGAACAGCCATACAAATGCGTTTTTTGTATCTATATCCAGCCCTGAAGATTCGCAGTCTGTTTCCCTGCGATGAAACACGTGTTGGCCAGTACAAGAGGAACAATAAACCGGTGTTTTATACCAAGAACTTTACTTCATTGAAATTCCTTTCTCAGCACTTTGCAATCTATTGACTTTGAAAACTTTCGATGTGCACATTTTACTTATGCTACTGAAACTCGAAGTCACCCAGACATTATTGTTGTTTATCCAGTGCAGGGGTTTTGTTGTTTTTCAGAAGCATCCTCATGCCTGATTAGAATACATGCATAACCCAAGGATAAGCGCTCCTCCTTCTTGAGATCATGGAACTGCCCGCGAACCGGGACAAGCACGCCATGGTGATGGCCGACCTAGCCAACCAAAGGATGACGTGAAACACAGCCTAAGAGTGCAATCCTTGCACTCAACCTTTCCAGTACAGCACCAAGGCAGCATGAGAAGTGTCCTGGTGCACTGGCTCAGAGAAGGGCTGTGAGTTTTGAAAGGGATAGAGTTATGTGGATGCAGAACATTCACCATGACCCTGTACACTGGAGCAGTAATTGGCATTACTTGGCTCTGTCTGATCTGGGTCTTAAAGGGTAGAGAGCTGTAGGGATGCTGGTGGTGTAGGGGTACAGCATTACATGTCCATTGGCTTTAGAACTGTCCCTGATAACGAGAGACAGGCAGGCCCGGTTCTAGCGGTGGGCCTGGCCCACTCAAACATGAACCTTGGCCCTCGCAGCGAGCGGAGACTGCTCACATTTTACTTCTGTGCAACTTATGAGAAGTGGCGTGTCCGTCACTGTTCCGTGGTTATTTTACCCAGAGTTGAAGCTCAGGGCAACCCCAGTGGTGTAAAAAACACGTTAACGGGTCCTTCTGAAAGGAATGGTGAAGAGGCTGGGGGGCAGGTGCACAAACCCCATTGGGCTCAAAGGGCTTCAGCCTCCCCCCCTGTCGTGTGTGGCAGCCCGGCTGAGACAGCTTCCCGGGCACACACACAGCCGCACCGAGTACTTCACAGGTCTTTAAAAGTCCATTTACTAGCTAATGAGGCTTTGTTGTGTGTTTCACCGCTTCTTAGAGCCCCTGCATCTCCACTATGCATATTGCTGGAAGAATAAATCCCCCCCCCCCTCCCTGATTTTGGCTCCAGTTGTGCCTCTGGGGCGGAGAGGGGGGGCATTATTTGCCATGTTTTGCCCTTCGTCAGCCAGGATCCATTCCTATTTTCCACTTAAAACTCAGAAACTCTCCAGTGACAGGAAGTCGTGCATGTGCAATGCCCAGTCTCCCGACGATTTATGTCAGGCTTTGCTGAAGTGAGGTATTCTACCATTTTAGATTTAATGCCAAATTGATGTTGTCGGGCACATTCAGCGCTCATCCAAGCAAACTAGATGCAGCAGAGATTCCTCTGCTGTTGAAAATGTGGGAGGCCGTTATTTACCCATATTCGGTGAGGAAATTGTCCTCAAGCTGGGAAGTGCCGTATTTTCAGAAGATACTTAAGATCTTCACGAGGATTTTCTTTTAATTAAGAACCGTGGTTTGTGTCCACTTTGCTGTAGCAAATGCTCAGCTCTTAATGCCGTTTAAACAGACTTGCTTTATTTAATTAAAGCCAATCACACGGTGAAAAGTGGAATAGTCTGTGATCTGCATGTGGAAACCAAAACTGAATGTGTTCTCCTTGTGTAATGTAACTGGTGCTCAGGCAAAGCACTCCAATAATATGGCAACATTAAACGTGAAATGTGGCAGACAGCACCTTATAAATCAGATCACTCAAGATTCCAGGCACCTGTCCTGTGGATCGAATTGCACCAGCAGCGCTATGTATTTATGCCACAATAGAGAGCTCTGGAGCGGAGACTGAGGGCACTGCACGTTTCTCACAGGGCCTGCAGTCAGTCAAAAACGTGTTCAGAATACATGGCAATCCACCCTTGGCCTCTCGGTAGCGAGCACAAAGTGGTCACATACTCCTGTTGTAATTGTGAGTCTGCTGAAATGAGTTTGATGGGACCCTTTTGATGGGGCTACACAGTCTTAAAACAATTAAGGCTAAAGTAGAGTAAAAGAAAATGCAGTGCTCGTTTGCTACTTAAGTCATCCTAACTTTAAGCCTCACCCCTTTCCAATGTCACTAGCCGCCACTGGCAGCGACATCAAGAAGTCCAACAGAAAATGGCCACTGAAATTTAAAACGTTTCTCTGAACGTTATTTTTCTTCTTCTAGGAGTTGCGTGATTGGGCCTGGGCTCTATCTCATAGCCCCCCCATCGTGCATCTCGTTTTAGAAAGGTGGGCTGTGCCGTGCGCCCACTCGTGCAGGTGGAATAGGGGCATGGCGAAGGGGACAAATCCTTTCCTTGACACAAATGCAAGACAACAGTAAAAATGTCCAGATAACTCTGGTGATTAATTATCCTGCTGGATAGCAATCCTTTGTCTGTTGGTAGTTTTGAAATGCAGATAAACTGTAGTTTATGTGGACAGCTCAGTGGGTTACTGCCTTGCTTACAGAGATCCATTTGTTACTTGCAGTTCAGAAGTTACAATCCTAACAGGACAGTGACCTATGAACTGTCATCAAAGAGCCGCATACAAACCTGCAAGGCATAATAAGAACTTCTTTTTTTGCCCCGTCTTTCATTTTTCTAATGTTGCTATAAAGAGTTTATTAGGGCAGATATACATTTTAATCAGTAAAGCCCCCCCCCCAACACCTCCACTGGGGTATGCTTTAAATCCTGTGTTTGTGCTTCTCCAGACCAAACTCTCTTAAAACATACTGCCCACCAGTATGGATGACATATGATTCCTACTCCTGGTAATCCTCATTGGTTTATGCAACATCCCCTATTGGCTGATTTACATACTTGTATGGTTCATTGTCTGTGAATAATGTGGGAGCGATGTAAAGTACTGTCACACCCTGCACTATGAGTAGCGCTATACAACCAATGAGGTGCATATGAGAGAGGGACTACAGAGAGATATGGGGCACTGGTGGAGGGTGGCAGTGAGGCATGCCAAGGAGGAGATCATGAGGGGAGAGGCTTGGAGAGATGAGGGGCACTGGAGGAGGGTGGTAGTGAGGGAGTCTGAGGAGGAGGTCATGAGGGGGAAAGGCTATGGAGAGATGAGGGGCACTGGTGCAGGGTGGTAGTGTGGAAGTCTGTAGCCTCTCCTCCTCATTACCTCCTCCTCAGAGAGATGAGGAGCACTGGTGGAGGGTGGTAGTAGGGAGTCGGAGGAGGAGGTGATGAGGGGGATAGGCTACCAAGAGATGAGGGGCTCTGGTGGAGTGTGGCAGGGAGGGCTTCCGAGGAGGGGGCCATGGGGGGAGGGGCTATGGAGAGATAAGGAATACTGGTGGAGGGTGGCAGTGAGGGCATCCAAGGAGTGGGTCATGGGCGGGGGGGGGGGGCTATGGAGCAATAAGGAGCACTGGTGGAGGGTGCCAATGACGGAATCCAAGGAGGTGGTCATGGGGTGTAGGAGGGCTACAGAGAGATGAGGGCACTGGTGGAGGGTGGTAGTGAGGGAGTCTGAGGAGGAGGACATGAGGGGGAGAGGCTACATAGAGATGTGTAGCACTGTTGCAAGGTGGCAGTGAGGACATCTGAGAAGGAGGGCATGCAGGGGAGGGGCTATGGAGAGATGAAGGGCACTGTTGGAGGATGGTAGTAAAGGTATCTATGGAGAAAGAGGTCAGTGGTGGGGCACCAATAAAGACTTTTGTACCAGCGCTAAAGCCGGCCCTGTCATGGCCTTTTTGTTTTTGTTTATTTAATTAGCAGTTCGTCATTAGGGCCACTATGGAATATATTTTAAAGTGTGTGCTAATTTTATTTTTCTGTTGTTTTTAATGTTTTAAGTTTGAGGGTAATTTTCCTAATATTTTTTACTGGGAATAATGAAAATGGAGTTGGATGGTGGCTGATCTGGGGCTGGGGCCCCAGGTCAGCTATGAGCTAAGGTGCACAGGAGATGGATGGTAGAAAATGGATAATCAGGCTGGGAAGGGAGTGTTCTGCAGAGTCCGGGGTCTCTGCAGGTAGTAATAAAGAGATTCTCTCTGAAAACTGGCAATAAGGGAGGCTGAGTAATGTTACTTGCCTTATACTCCCACCTCAGAAACCACCTCTTCCCATCAAAGGGACCTTACATGGGATACATTTCAAAAAGAAAAATGAAACGTTTGTCTCATTTTTTAAGAGCAGTCAGTGGTCCGTTGGCCCACTGCCTGCTCTTAAAAAATATTTTCGTATCCATTCACAAAGAGGAAGGGATCCCCTGGCGACTCCTTTCTCTTTCCGAGTGGGTTACCCCCTACTTGAAGTAGGTGGGAAACTGTGTTTTGCAACTGCAATTGCGGTTGCAAAACAATGATACATACAAACATGGCTCGCTATTAGGAAGGGACGCCCTTAGAATGCCCCTTCCTAATACAATCTTGCACAATAGCGTTTGTACATACCAACACCCTTTTTGCAGTCGCAAACGGGCCAATTGTCTGTTTGCGACTGCAAAAAATGGTTGTACAGCTGGCCCTTAGTAAGCTAAAAGGCAAGTCTGTTGTTATGTGCGCCTTACTTGTGGGTTCGATTCTCAGTGCAGATGAAGCACTATTATAGTAGACTAAATCGAACAGAAAATGTGTTTTTAAATAAACTCCGTGTTGGGTGCTAGGGACCCATGTGGTGTTGGTGCTCACTATTAGCGGCATTATCCTAATTCATAAATAGTTGCTATGGTGCTCAATGGAGGGGGAAATCACCCACACCCCCGATATGGGACAACTAGGGATCTACCTTCCGTGAGAACAAGCCCAAGCTGTCATACATCAAATGATGTACAAGTGCTCGGGTTTGTTCTCACAGAAAATGTGTTTTGTACAGTGCACATCTAGAACACATGTATTTGAAGGTGCCCTCTTATGTGATGATGAATAAAGGAGGATCAGGGAAATAAAGGTTTGGCTAGGATCACACAGTTTAGTCAAGCATGGGAGCCAGGATTGATCCCAGGATTTCTAGTTTCACATTGTGCAATTCAGCAACTAGATGGAGGTCTCATTCTCCAGTATTGCATTACAGATTAATGCTTTATCTTTCATAATTTAACTATTTTAGCCCACGAGAAAGGAGCTAATGGAAACCTATGTATGGGTGAGTTTATAAGGGAATGTCCAAAGAATAATAGAAGGTTACCTCTATGACTAGGCTGCTAGTTTTGAAATGGTCGGTGTGAAAACTGCTGGCAGTTTTCATAAAATACTCCTTTCTCTTTTTTCAAATACGTTACTGTTTTTCAAAAATTTGTATCTTTGAAAAGTACATCGCAAAGAAAGACAAGAAAGTAAAATAGGGGAGAGGAGTTGGCCTAACAGCTAGGGCGGTCGACCTGGGAACTGGGTTTGAGTCTTGGCAATGATGCTGAACATCCTGTGATTCTGGGCAAATCACTTAATCTCCCCGTGCATAACAAAAATCAATGTGTCCTCATGAAATGCAGCTGTTGCTATGTAAAGTGCTCTGATACCCGATTCGGGTCAAGTTTGCGCTATATAAAACTCTGTAAAAAATCAACTTAAATTTGTGCAGAGAAATAAGCGTTGGACAAATTGCAACAAGTAAATAACCAGACTTTCTAATTCAATGATGTCAAGGCTTTCGTGTGGTAATAGGGACTTCCTTAATCTTGAGCTATTATAATATGCTTGGTATTCAAGTACGTGTGTTGAATCCTGGCCTGCTGGAATTTGAGGGTTTGCAATTCGGTCCAGACATTGCTCTTACTTTCAAATAACTCTCCACATGCTCTGTATACACACAGAAGCAATCTGTTGTATCATGGTGACTATTTGCAAGTAGATATGATGTAATCTAGGGCTTGTAGGCTACCTCCAGAAGAAATTCGGCCCACAGTGCAGGGGCAGCTCCTACTCTAGGGCGGAGGAGCGTTGCCCCACTGCTTTCTCGTAGTGCGAGAAGCAGAAACATAAAATGGTAATAACTGAAAGTTATTATCATTTTATGTTTGGTTGCTGGGTGGGCGAGCTGCTCTGTTGGCAGGGGAGGGGAGGAGTGCTGTGCCCACTCGTGAGTGCGTAAAGACTGTTTGGTAGGCCCTCTGGGGCCGCCCAAATCAGTCATGCACACTCTGTCCTTGTCCATGCTGATTTATTAAAATTAATATTATTAATTAAATATATTAATAAATTAAACCCTAGCGTGACACCCCCACAGCCCACCCACTCACCACCACCAGTCATGCCGGCCGTGGCTGCTGCAGCGGCCCACCCGAAAGCACCCTTGGCCCACCCAAATACAAATTCCTGCAGGCACGGGAGTTGGCTGCAGAGGTTTGGGGCGGCTCCGAGCCCATGGAGCAGGGCGAGGCTGTACAGACTTCGCATGTCACAGGTAAATGGGTAGAAAGCTTTATCTGTGCATGCAGGCTTCTAGGGTAGTAATATGGCGCTTAATTTGTAAAAGAATCAGTGCTGGGGCCCAAACCTTTTTGCTCTTAAGATGCTGTCAGCGCTGCAGAAGGTTGTGGTGCCGAATACCAAGGCTGCATAGTCCTGATTTCCCCTCATGCATCTTAAATCCATCACCAGACACGCCATGCCCCTCAACCCCACTCCTGCACGTTCTTTTTCGACTCTGCTTTCTCCAATTGTCACTCGTTTTCTGCCTTACTTTTCCTCCACCTTTCCCCCATTTGTGTTTTACTAGCTGATGAGAAAAAATATGTGCTGGTGCCCAAACAGAAGTGCCGGCGGGTGGGCCCCACCTCCAGCCACCAGCTCAAATTAAGTGCTGGGTAGTACGGGGCTGGCTGGACTTTGGCTCGGCCAGAGCTTATTGTTTTGATCTCTTTAACAGTGTCTGCACTTCTTCAGCGAAAAGCACAGTGTGACACGGGCAAAAAACTGGAACATGGCGAGGCCGCGGAGACTCCGCACGTCACGGAGTTACCTGGGCAGAAAGCTCGGCTGTCATGAGGTGTACCGAGGGCAGGATAGACTTGAGTATGTTATATGAGGTGAGCTTAAGTGTCCCTGGCGCCCCGAGGCAGTGGGGAGCTCTAGACACTCTTCACAGCATTAGATAGATATGGGGTGCCCTGCTCCGGTCTCCCATGGCAGTGGACTCCATGGTTTTTCAGGCAAGCACTGGGAAATGCCACTGCATACAGTTCATCTGAGGAGGCAACTTGCAAGACATCATGAAAACTGGACACCGCTGGATGCGTGGAAATAGCACCCCAGATTTCCCATAGCCTGAAGCGTCACCTGACACTGGAAGTTTTGGGAGGTTTAGGGGCGAGGTTGAAAAAGATGACCCTGACAGTAAACGCCATAACGAATTTGGGATTAACTCTTACAGACATGAAGCAGATGATTCATCAACGCGTCGTCTGCGGAAGCCAGTCCCAGAAGGGATCCCCGGGAGATGCGCACAGAGCGTGTTATTTCAGGGGGTGTTTTCACAGGGGTTGTTATTGCAGGGAGACGCCTGCCTGGGTCAGTTCATTGTTTCATGGTCTCCTCTGATATCACAGGCAGCTGAGCCATGGTATAAAGCCCCTGGACGCCCGGGTCTGGGGAGATTCATTTCACTCCACGGGGCCTATTCACTGAGCTGCTGTTATTGAAGGCGGTGATGTGGTGGTCCGCGCGCACCTGGTGTCCCCAGGGACCCGTGCAGACAGGTGTCCACCCAGGCCTTTGATTCGCCGTCAGCGTGAGGTGAGGAGTTCAGGTCTTCTAGATTCTTCTGGAGTGATTGGAGTGATGTCCCTGACCTTCGAGAGTTCTAGAATCTGCCAGTCACTGCCAGCCATTCAGAGTGTCATCTCTTGTGGCAGCAGGGCTTTACAGAGTTTGATCAACACAAGCAATCACTTAACTTCACTAGAACGATCTCCACTAATCAACTTCACACTGCCTGGTCCAGTGAATCTTTCATTATGAAGACATGAGATCAGGAAGGCAGGAGTTTGAGAGCACTTGTAGTGAACGCATACAGAGTTCATGCATACAAATGTGTGCATGCATGTATATGCTTAGTGTGGGTGTCAGTTTTATTTGAGGTATGTATTTAGACAAAACTTTGTGTTATGTGGATTTGTCTGGCGCAGCTAGTCACCCATGAGGGTATCCGGGTGCCAGAGTACGCGTGAGGCTGAAGGTGTTGGAAGTCTGCCTTGGTGAGTTAATCGAAGAGCCAGGTCTACAGTTTCTTGCAGAATTCAAGAAGTGACGCTGAGGCTCTGATGTGTTAAGGCAGGGCGCGCTCAAGGTATTGGGTGCGATGTAGGAGAATGCTAGACCTCCTGTTCTCCTTTTGTGGATGCAGGTGGTGTGTTCGAGTGAGGCTGAGCATAGGTGTCTGATGGGTTGGTGGAAGTGAAGGCGGCTGTTCAAGTATGTTGGCCCAATGTTGTGCAGTGCCTTGTACGTGTGCGTAAGGAGCTTGAATTGACTGCGTTTGTGGGCTAATGAGAGTCTACACCTGTAGAGTGCAGTTGCTTCTGAGCTTATGAAGAGAGGTGCACTCTTGCAGTGCTGCTTTGTTCTTGCTACCAAAAATAAATCTTGCTATGAGCCCATTCACATCACTCTTACATTGGCTTCAGCCAGGACGTGTTAAGGTCTGGACAGCCCCAGTGTGATTCAATGTTGCGCAGCATTCCCTGTTTCTGTTGGTAGCGGTCTCATGGCATTGTACATGCACAGGCCAGAGATTCTCAGATTGTATGATGGGGTATGTTTGATGCCTCCTTGTCTTATCATGCTGGGTGTATTATTACTTTCAAAGTGTGCACAGCATCCTCATGTTCACTACACATGGGACAGTGACTATCCGTACTAGTCACGGCTTGCTCACATAGGCATTATTACGGATAGCAGGTTGTAACTCTGTGTGGCAGGGTTTATTAGGAAATGTGCCATTGCTGCTTGAAGAGCATGCTGGGACCATGGTTGCTGAGGAATCGTGTGGCACAGCTTGTAGTTTCCTATAATCTGTACCTGGTGATGAGGATTAGACTACATGTGGAAATGTAGTCAGGACATTGACACGAGTCCTTTCGCAAGTATTCAGTCCACAATTGTCTTTTTACTGGGAACCAAGTACCCCATTGTAGC
This sequence comes from Lissotriton vulgaris, assembly GCF_964263255.1. Taxonomy (NCBI): domain Eukaryota; kingdom Metazoa; phylum Chordata; class Amphibia; order Caudata; family Salamandridae; genus Lissotriton; species Lissotriton vulgaris. The sequence continues at coordinate 1,852,712,249 of NC_141687.1, read as the reverse complement.
AATTAACTCTCTCAGTGTAGCAGAGCAGTCCAAGGTCTACTCGGGGGGGAGGGGGGGCTAGTAATATCAATTTCCTGGCACACAACAACAACACTCAAATTATTGTCCAGTCAGTGCTTTTTCTTTTAAAAAGTAAAAGTACTTTTATTAAACACACACTACTAAATACTATGCATTAAATGACAAATATATAATTCAGGTATATGGAATTACTTAAGGTGATACCCCCAAATCCGATTCCTATAACATCATTAGTGGGCCCTGAACCCCATAATCACAATGCCCCCATTCTATACCAGATGTAACATCACAATATAAGGGGTGTCAGTTCAAATAAAGCAGGCACACTGACTTTGTCAAGGGGTCTTCACATTAATAATAATAACCACATTATGATTTACTAGGGTGTCACCACTGAAAGGGACTAGGACAATAATCATACTCAAAAACAATCATTATAAGTATAAGCATTGCCCTGTGAATCAGTAATAGCCACAATAAAGCATACAAATTCAAAATAATCACAAACATATGTCAAAGGCTTTGTTTACTGTCTTCAGACCACATAATGTAACAGAAAGACCAACCACTAGGGGATTCCATATGCCTGAGCTGAAGAACAAGAATCAAAGCGTTGGGAGGCTTGAAAATAAGGTAAGCCTTTCTTGGGGTCTTAAATTCAATATACCCTAAAACGTAGGGTACGTTTTTTAAACCACTCCTTGAGTGTGGGAGGGGGGAGGAAGGGGGTTATGGGGGAGGAGTGGGACTGCTGCTTTTCCTGCAGCCACCCACAACACTTAGATAATATATTGGTGGTGCCCCTCCTTTGGGCACCACAAGCAGAAATTACATTATTTCTCACAGGGCATTATGTGGCACTACAGGTCAGTTTAGTGCATATTTGACTATCAGATTCTCCTGCTTCGTTTAGCTGCTGCGCACTGTTATGTTATAGGTTGTTTTGTAGCGCGCTCTGCTACTGGGGAGTATCCTGGCGCGTTGCGGAGGTGACCAATCATAACACAGAGACAGCCTAGACCTAACAAACAAACAGATGGGTCTTGAGATCCTTCTTAAACTTGGATAGACACTGGGCGGTACGCAAATGAAGAGGGAGAGCATTCCAAGCCTTCGCAGTTACCACAGAAATAGATTGGCCGCTCAGCCTAGCCCGCTTATAGCGGGGAAGGGTCAGTTTGGCCAGCGAGGCTGACCTGAGACAGCGAGAAGGAGTGTAGAAAGAGAAGCGCTTCCTCAGGTAGCCGGGGCCAAGCTCGTGGACAGCTCTAAATGACAGCACGAGAGATTTGAACATAATTCTCTGAGCTACAGGGAGCCAGTGAAGTGCGCGCATGTGTGACCGAACACTCTGCCATTTCGGAATGCTAAACAAAAGGCGGACCGCGGCGTTCTGGACAACCTGCAGTCGTTTGACCAGATACGCCGGGATACCACAAAACAAAGCATTAGCATAGTCCAATCTGGACAAGATGAGGGCACGCGCAACCGATTCCCTAGCTTCTCTGGGCAGCAGAGGGAAGAATTTTCTTAAAGCCCTTAGCGTAGCAAAACAGGTCCCTGACAGCTTCTTGATATGGTTCTCAAATCTGAGGTCTTCTCCAAACCAAATTCCGAGGTTCTTAGCCGGGCCTCCCATCACCTTGGGACTAGGAAAATCAGGGGGCCACAACTCATTCTTAAAGTTGGAGGGGAAGGACCCATTGAAGAGGACCTCTGACTTATCCTCGTTGCATTTAAGCTGGGCCATCGCCAGCCAATGAAACACCGAGGAAAGACAGAGGTGAACAGCCGTTGTATCCAGCTGGTCATCCGGCCAGGTAAAGAGCAGCTGGGTGTCATCAGCGTATCCGATGACCTTAGCCCCAAGCTGTTCGGCCAGGTATATCACAGGGGTGATGTAGGCGTTAAACATCAACAGGCTCAAAGTGGAGCCCTGAGGGACCCCTGTGCAGAGTGGTTTGGCCTTTGAGGCAAACGGCGGCATCCATACTTGCTGCGTCCTATCAGAAAGGAAGGATGACAACCAAGCCAGTACCCTGCCGCCAATGCCAATCTCAGACAGTATAGCAAGGAGGAGATTATGGGGGACGGTATCGAACGCGGCAGAGAGGTCTAAAAGAATCAGGACCGCTCTGCCGCCACCATCCAAGCACTCTCGAATGGCCTCCGTCACCTCCACCAAAGCTGTCTCTGTGCTAAAGGCCGCCCTGAACCCTGACTGCGCCGGGTGCAGGGCATTGGATTTTTCGATAAAGCTGTCCAGTTGGCGAAAAGCCACCTTCTCACAGATCTTCGCCAGGGCAGGTAGCAAAGATATAGGACGATAATTCCCCGGTACCGTAGCCTCAAGCCCTGACTTCTTCAGTAAAGGGAGCAGCATAGCTTGCTTCCAGCATCCCGGAACCGTGGCAGAAGACAGTGAAAGGTTCACAATCTGGGTGACCTCAGTACATACAGTAGACGCCACTCCAGAGAGAACCCGGGCAGGGCAAGGGTCAGAAGGTGAGCCCGATTTCAGGGACTGAAGGAGAGCCTGGACATCAGGCTCCTCTGCCACTGAAAAATCCAGAAACTGCTGTGAGGGGCAGTGGACTGTTTGAGAGGCAGTAGTCATCAGAATATTGCCTGTGGGCAAGGCAGCGAGCAAATCCCTTTGAATCTTTTCAATTTTTTCACTGAAAAAACAGGATAGCTCCTCGCACCATTGAGAAGAAGAGGGAAGCAGTGGTGAGTCTGCCACAGGGGATAAAAAGCTTTTGACAATAGAAAAGATCTCACGGCTATTGTTACTAGCTTTAGCAATCCTCCCAGCATAGTAACCGCCCTTAGCTAATCTGATGGCGGCATGATATTCCCTCTGGGCAGTCCTCAGGATTGCTTTAGCCTCTGGCTGATAGTCTCGTCTCCAAGCCCGCTCTAATTTCTTACAGCCACGTTTCAAATCCCTTAGATCGGGCGAAAACCATGGCTGAGAAGGGATGCGGCGAGGTCGGGACGGGGCATTAGGCTTTGTGGATTCTTTGACCGCACATTCCATCCACCCATTAAAGCCACTAACCGCCTCTACCAGCTCCCCGCTGATTATTGGTCGGTACTCAATTAAGGCTCGCTCAAAGGAGGCAATGTTGATCTTTGGAGGGAGGTCCAGGACCGGACCCGTGCTCACTCTATCGAGTCCATCCACCTGCCAGGCAAAACTGACCAATTTGTGGTCGGACCACGTCACTCTATCCGATGTAAGTGCCACAATGGGAAAGTTGGAACAGACCAAGTCGAGTAAGTGACCCCCCACATGAGTCGGACCTTCCACCCATTGTTTGAGTTGGGCCAGTTCCAAGATTTCTGCCAGACGGCTGGCCATAGATGAATCATTGGCCTCCATGTGGATGTTAAGGTCCCCCAGTAAAAGGTACTTTGAAAAACTCAAGACTCTGGGCACTATACACTCCTCCAGTGACTCAATAAAGGGACCAGCATATCCTGGTGGTCTGTAGACTAGAGACCCCCCCCAGGGTAAAGTGAGGATTAATCACCAGGGAGAAGTGGAGCACCTCTCCATCCGCCAAACCACCAGCCTGTTCAGTGGAAAGGCTCCATCCCTCTCTGTGAATAATGGCTAAGCCACCTCCCACTGCTCACCATGGCCTTTAGTGTCTGCCATGAGTTGCCCCCGTCCCACCAGGTGTAGCAATATACATTTTTTTCTGCATTACGGACCCTGATGGCAGCCCCAAGGTCCCCTTTACTCCACAGGCTCCTGCTGCACCGTCCATGGTGATGCAGGAGCCAGCAGCATTCTCCTCTGCTCCCACTGGGCAGGAACAACCTTTGTTTCTGGCTCTCACCCGTGGTGGGAGCATTCTGGATTCCTCTGCCCAAAAGCAGCATGTTACCAATGTGAACACACCCCACCCCACCTACCGAACACGGACACAAGGGCAAGCAACACACGTGGCCAGTGCTGTCCCAGAGGATGAGGTCTCTGGGGCGGAGAACATTGTGCCAGGTCCATTCTGCCTCTTTGTTCTGGGCCCACAGATGGGTTCCAGGGGACCACCATTATTTTGTCGGTCCACAGGGATAAAGGGGCCCCTGGGAGAAATACAAATTCAGGAAAGGAGCCCCCAAGCATGCCCATTCCCCAAAGGGGTCAAATAAAATAAGGATGCGCCATCCCCGGGTCTCAGACACATCCTGGGGGTTTTGAAAATACAAGGCAGCAGAGCACCACACACTTGTTTTCTTTGTTGGTAATTTACAAAGAGACACATCTCCAAGCAGACATATCTGTTGGACCAATTTCCTCAATCTTGGGCTGGTTTTGCTCCTAGTAGTCAGGGTTACTCACAGTGACAAATTAAACCCTGTGAAGGCCCCTAAGTAGAAGAAATTTCAGACCCCACACCCTCGATTCATTCTTTTCTATCTTTTGGAAACTATTTAAGAAAGCTTGATTGTAATTTTCTTTCAAGATCAAATAAATATTATTTTGATATGTTGTCAAGGGTCCCTATAAGGGATGGGGCCCATAGGCCAGTGCCTACCTTGCCTATTTAGTAATCTGGAACTGCCTACTCACAAGACCTCCTGGCCTCTAAAGGGATGCTTTTTGTAGGGAGCTGGATTTTCTGGCTCCCTATGCAAGCCTTCTCAACCTGGCTCCCGGTGCACCTCTCCTGCTAGTGGGGACATCTTGCTTTGCCCCTCTGGAACCACCCAGCAGAACACACTCCTGCTTGCACTCTACAGGAACCAGAGCCTCCTAGCTGTATTGAAGATCACTGGCTTAGGGGGTGGATGCCATAAGGGGGCCTGCCCTGGAGAGACTGATCCTAGCATTGGGGGTCAGTTGCTGACAAGGTCCTTAGTCTATCTTTGAAGGGCATGAGGTTGCAAATCTTTCCAGCTCAGCACCCTTTCGGCTGTTGTCTCCTCCTAGGTGCAGGGTCTTCTCACCTGTTTCCCTCGTGTGCAGGAGTTTTTAAGTGGGGGTTTAAAACCGCAAGATGCCAGGCATTTATGTCCAATCCTATGACCATCCCTCCATCCCTGATATAAGCCTCCTGCACAACATTACAGGACAATCTAAAATGGCGACTTCAAGCTTTCTCTGGAAATAGCTTCTCTGAGGGTCTCAGCTCCGCACCTTGCGTTTATCACGACCAGAGAAATAGGACTTTGCCTGATCTTCCATAAGATGGGTATGAGGCGGAAAAGATTGCGTTGCAAGTGAATAAGGCTGAAGAAGATGTGATGATGCATAAATGTGAAATCATGTGTGAAGACATTGTAATGAAAGTACCTGTAGGTTTGGGTTCACATTACACTTTGATATGAAAGGAAAACTTTAAGAAGATTCTTAAAAAGGATAGAGTGAAATCAATTGAACTCAATATCAACCCAAGTTGTAATGTAATGTGTGAGTTGACAAGGGGGCTTCATCAAGATGGTGATGTCATTTAAGGTCGCTGTTCCACTGGAAAAGCTTACTTAGCTAAAATAAGCATTGGCAATGCCAATAGGTTTTGCATAAGCAAGAGCTTTGGCTTTGCCAATGCTTATTTCAGCTAAGTCTTTTAGTCCTATTGTACACCAGCGTAGCTGCTGTGTAGCATGGCTAAAAGTTAGTGGCATACAGGAGAGTGGAGAGGCAAAGAGTGGTATGGTGAAGAGTGGAATGGAAAACAGTAGAATGGCAAAGAGTAGAATGGCAAAGAGTAGAATGGCGAAGACTGGAATGGCAAAACTGGAATGGGGAAGAGTGGAGTAGAAAGGCATGTAGGGGCGTAGAGTGGAGTAGGGTGTCTTAAAGTGGAGTGGCTTAGAGTGACATACAGTGGAGTGGTGTAAAGTGGCATAGAGTGGAGTAGTGTAGAGTGGAATTGTTGGAATGGAGTAGAGGTGTAGAGTGGAGTAAAGTGTCTTATAAGGAGTTGTGTTGAGTGGAGTAGAGTGTCAGAGTTTAGTAGAGTGTCATAGAGAGGTGTAGAGTGTTGTACATAGGAGTGGCATAGAGTGAAGAGGCATAGAGTGGAGTGGAAAAGTGGAAAATACAGAAAAGAGTCAGATTGGAGTGGCGTGGCATAAAGTATTGTAGAGCAGAGTGGCGTACAGTGGATCAGTGTAGAGTGGAGTTGTGGGGTAGAATGGAGTGGCATAGAGTGGTATAGAATGTTGTAGAGAAGGAAACTGCCCTATTAAAACTCAGATTTCTCGAAGTAGGATATGTTGTTGCAATAGTTGTTGGTGCAGCTCACCTATTAGACTAAGACTGACATTCCATGCAGTCACTGAAACCATATGTATGCGAAAGGCCCTTTAAACTGACAATATATCCTCCCACTCTTTCTTAGAGCCCGTCCTCTTGTGAAAAAATGTTTGCCTCGCTAAAACACATGCATGTTCCCTGTGAACATTTCGAACACATCACAGGCCACTCTCACAATCTCAACAGGAGTACTCCCCTAAACCTTCCTTCTTCCGCCAGGTCATGCAGCTTAATGCCTGTTTGTGCAGAGACGTATATTTCTTCCCACCTTAGCAGCCAAGGCAGATGAAAACATGGTTGCTGATGTTTCTATTGAATTCCCAGTTTCCTTTCCTCCAATAAGAACATTTATTCAAGAAACAATTATTTATTTAGTGACATTCCCATAAAATTAATACTTACTAAATACATTATACTTTCCAAAATGTTGCAATGCATTCATAAAAAAGATTGAGACGCAGAGTATTGATAATATCGAACTGCTACAATGAGTATAACAGCACTGTTAAAAAGGGCTTACAATTTATATCGCAACTGTGGAAAACATTATGTGAGAAGACCAATGCCATTGCATCTGTGAGAGGTAAAACACTATCTATTCTAGATGTCCTGTTTGACTGACAGTCCTATATAGTTGCTTCACACTTTCCAGAAAAAAACACTGGGCGTGGAATGTTGTAGAGTGGAGTGTTGTAGTGTGAAGGGGCATTGAGTGGCATACAGGGAATTTCGTAAGGTGGAGTAGAAGGTCATAGAGTGGACAGGCATAGAGTGCTGTGGAGTGGTGTAAAGTATGGTAGAGTGAAGTGGAGTGTCGCAGAGTAGAGTGTCATGGAGTGGCACAGAGTGAAGTGGAGTGGCATAGAAGGAATTGTGTGGAGGAGAGTGGTATAGAGAAGAGTGTCACAGAGTGGAGGGTCACAGAGTCGAGGGGCATTGAGTGGAGGGCATAGAGTGTTGTGAAGTGGAGGGGTGAAGGGAGGAATTAAGTGTCAGAGTAGAGTGGGGTGGCATAGAATGGAGTGTTGTATAGTGGAGTGCTGTTCAGTGGTGTAGAGTGGAGCAGTGTTGAGTGACGTGGCATAGAGTGTTGTGGAGTAGAGTGGTAAGTCAAAGAGTGGCATGTTGAAGAGTGTAGTAGAGTCACATAGAGTGGAGTGATCTAAAGTAGAGTAGAGTGGCGTAAAGTGCAGTATGCATGGTGTGGTAGTGCAATGTCATTAAAAGCAGCACTTTTTCAACTGAAATTACCATTACGTTTGCACATATGGTTTAACTAATAAAACTATACAGTGCACAAATGATAGTGTGAAATTGGTATCACCTAGTGAATTGATTTTTTTAAATCATATTAAAATATTTGTTTCCACAACACTGTAGAGTTCCGAGAAAATAAAATTACTTCATTTGTGCTTTCCTAACTTTGATATGTTTTGAAATATTTGCACAGCTCATTTACAAACATTTAAATGTTGTTGTGTGCTATAAAAAAACCCTTTCTTCCCAACCCCCAGTATCCATTAAGATTGTCGCATAAATCCTCTCACTTCGCACACACTTTTTAACACAAAATCATTTTTAAAAAGGTGAGAGTGAGGTTGATGAAACATGTTATGAAAGTGCTTAATTTGTAAAACATTAAATGGGGCGGCCCAAAGTTTTGGCAAGAAGCCTGTGCTATAAATATTGGGGGTGCAGAATACCACGGCTGCATAGTCTTGATTACATCTGACTCCTCTTTAATTCAACACCAGATGTGCCCTGCTCCTTTATCTCACACTTACAAATTTTTCACCGCTGCTTTTTAGGTCTCGCCTATCCGATTCAGCAAGGAATGGATAGGGGAGAATTATAGTGGGCAAAATAAGTCCTCAAACCATCGGGCGGATTTCAAACAGTTCACGTGAACATAAGCACGCGCTTTTCCCTCGCTCCCGAGCCGCTTGCCTCCGAGAGCTTCACTTCAAAGGGCTCCGCTCCCCGGCCCCCTGCTTCACACTTTCAGCTACGTCACAAACCACCCATTCATGCGCTCTTCATCCCACAGCGTGCGCTCGGCCTCAGGCATTTCTCCTCCCACGGCCGGCGGCCGGCCGTACTTTCACTTTCACGGCCGCAAGGCCATGTCTCACATTTCTCCTCCCCCCTTCCAGTGTACTTTTTTTTTTAAACTTGTTTCCCTTGTTTTATTATTATTTCTTTATTATTTTCCTTTTTTCCGATACACCGGACCAAGCAAATACTTATGTGATCGGCTTGTGTCTTTTTTCTATGTTCATGACCCCCATTCACCTAATCCGTCAAAATATTAAAGCAGCGGCCCTGCGTTGGTTCTATATTTGAATTTCTATATCCTGGCCCCTGCCCTACTTGCTAGCTTTGCCAGCAGGCAGACACAGCACACCTCCCTCACTTGTGATCCGGTTACTGCCTCGGGCGTGCTTCTTTTTTTACAACATTGTAAGTTTTTTTCCCCCCAGCGTAGTAGTAGTAGCAAAGGTTTCCGTGCATGATATTTTCCAAGTGCGCCGCTTGCACCTTTTGCTTTATAAAACGTTTTTGTTAGGCAGCGTGGCACGCTTTCAAAAATAGTGGCCGTGCTCTTTCCTTTTCCAAGTGCCCGCCTCCCCAACTTGCAACTATGGTCATTCAAGGATGAAGCACGTGACGGGCTTGCTCTAACTATCCTGCCTGCGGTGTGATCGCACTGCTCTGCAGCAACTACTGGCCCTGTGACACCAATCCATGCTATGGCGTCACTGGCACAGTCCACAGAACCTACTTTGCCTCCACTGTGCGCGCCCCTCAGTGCTGTTTTGTGTTTTTGATGTCCTTCAGTACTGGATGAATTCAGTTATATACGACGCTCTCTTACATGGCTTTCTTTGGTTTTGTGTAAGTAATATTGATCGCCTCGAGTCCCTTCAACGGCCTCTCCAGTTCCGTATTTCTACATTCGGCAATTAAAGCACAACAACTTTATAAAACGTTTTTGTTGTGCAGCGTGGCACGCTTTCAAAAATAGTGGCCGTGCACCTTTCTTTTCCAAGTGCCCGCCTCCACCCCTAACCCCACTCACATATCTTCCCCGTACCCCTTTTCTCCCGCTGTGCTGCAGTCGCTCTTTTAGTACCCTATCGGCCCTTTACCTTCTGTTCCCACCCATCTATCTCTAACCCGATGTGGACACACATCAACACCCCCTCCCTAACACAGTGAACTAGGGAAGTAGCGTGTTTAGAGGCAAGTTGCTGATCTGATGTAATCAGCTGGAGTCTTGCCGGTGAAAAGCATCTGTTGTCACATTTTATTCACCAGCAATAGCTAGGGAGGGGGGCAAATATCTTTCTGACCTGGGTGCTACTGGACCGAGGGCCTGATGCTAGGACTACAGCGTGTTTGTTTATATCACAGCACGACTGCCTCGAGCTTTATGGAACTGTTTGCTGTCATAACTAGTTTTTTTGTTGCTTTTGCGATTGCTTGTTCTTGCCTTCTGCTCCCCTGATTGCACTCGTTTATTTCTTGCCTTCTACTCCCCTGATTGCCCTAGTTTTCATGCCTTCTGCTTCCCTGATTGATTTTTTTTTCTTGTCTTGCCTTCTGCTCCCCTGATTGCCCTCGTTTTCTTGCCTTCTGCTTCCCTGATTGTATTCGTTTTTTCTTGCCTTCGGCTCCGCCACTCCATCCATCCATCCCATCCATCCATCCACCCCCACTCCATCCATCCATCCCCTCACTCCATCCATCCATCCCCCCCACTCCATCCATCCACCCCCCCACTCCATCCATCCATCCCCCAATTCCATCCATCCACCCCCATTCCATCCATCCACCCCCCACTCCATCCATCCATCCCCCACTCCATCCATCCATCCATTCCATCCATCCATCCCCCCACTCCATCCCTCCCCCGCCCCACACTCCATCACTCGCCCACACTCCATCCCTCACCCACACTCCATCCCTCGCCCTCTTGCCCTGCCTCTATCTCTCACCCTGCTTCTATCTATCTTTCGCCCTCCCTCTATCTATCTATCGCCCTCACTATCCATCGCATCACCACAGCATCACTCAGGGGCACCACAACATCACTATGCGCTACCACCGCATCACTGAACGCCACAGCATCAATCATCGCCACCACAACATCATTCAGAGCCACCACAGCATCAATCTGTGCAACCATTCAACAACAACTGATTCAAATATGTTCTCTCAATGTTTCAAACTTTATTACAAATGTCACCCAAAATGTTAATATTTCACTTCTGTTCTTGTATTTTCATCACAATAAAATACACTAAACATAATCTTCCAAAAAGTTATTTGTAAAAGTTTAAGCTATTGCCATTATGAATTACAATAACTTTTATTTAAGTATTAATTATTGAAAAAAATACAACCCATTGTTATTTTTAATATTAATACATCTAAGTCATGTCAATACAACACATATTGCATTACAAATGCTATAGGTGTCACGTTTGCAAAAGTTAACACTATTGGCATTGTAAATGACAAAGTTATTAATTTCGCTATTTTCAAAACAAAAACATAAATAAAAAATTTGTCATTTACAATACTAATACCTCTAACTTTACTAATGCGAGACCTATTGCATTGCAAATGCTTGTTCCCTTTGATGCTGTTTTTCCACCTTTCTCTTCCTTTTCCTTCCCCCCTTTTGTGTTTGCTGTCTCTTGCACTGGGCTAAAGTATGATGAGGAAAAATACGTTTTGGTCACCAAAGTGAGTGCTGACCTACCCTCCTGTCTCAGCTCAAATTAAGCACTGTAAAAGAGTTGAATACAAGGGGCTGTTGCCTATAGGCAAGCTGATCCTCCAGTACTAAGTTTTCTGAATTAACTTAAGGTCATGTTTCACTCTTGATGAACAACCATGAAGGTGGTCAGTGGTGCAAAATTGTGCCATGCACCATATCTCATAAGGGAACTTCTAAAGCAGCACTTGATAAAGAAGTGAAGGAAGGTATCATTGTGGGAAACAGAATTCTGGGAGTGTTTAGCTCAAGTAGTATTGACCACTAAGGAGGAGGGGGTGAAATTCCTGATGTGCGAGTGTGCATGTGCGTACCAACTCAGGACATCTGAGTTGGCAGGCACCTAATTTCTAACATAAACGAAATGTTGACCACAGCAGGTGAAGTTGAAGTGTTCAGTGTGATTGCTTAGTCTTCTCCATAACAAGAAGGACTGCATTAGGAAGCTCTATAATCAATACTTCTTAAGTACGGCACACAGTTTGCTGGATGAGTTGTGTCAGTGGTGCAACCTTTCCACATCTCACGCAGAAGACAGCCTATATAATTAAGAATGTCATGTTTTTCTTAGATGATATTCTATTGCTTGGTAAGTGCACTGAGGAACATGATCAGACATTTTGTCAGGAGTTGAGAAACCTCGTGGGTAGTGAAGGAAAATACCAGCGGAATGTTGGATCTGTCACTTATTGAGGTCATGCTATTTCTTGGAACAGTAAAAAAAAAATGTAGAGTGACTTTTAGTTCATAGAGAAATCTGAAGACTGGAGTGATGAACTTAATGGACCCTGCACACAACTCTTTTGTAAGACATAACACCAACCTCACTATAACCTCACATCTTTGAATCTGATAAAAACAGAAGTAAGGCTGAATTGAGGGCTTTTGAAGTGCTCGGGCAAGCCCTCATCCCATAGAAGGATACTGAAAACAATCAAGGCCTCTATACCTAAGCTCAATACTCGGACTGAAGATCACAAAAGGTTTGGCATCCAGGAATCCTGTTGTGCTCGTTTGTGGTTCAGAGCATTGAAAGATTTGCCTCTACGACGGCAGGCTTACGCACATATGTGAAAATGGACGCGAGTTCAGACCTACCTGCTTACTGCCTTGCGAAAGGCTGCTCTTCACTCACAGCCACTCTAGCTTGCCAAGGTGTCCTATCGATGAACAAGCCTGGAAACCTCTGAATGACTTTCCCCTCCCCCAAATCCTTGTTCCCGCGGACAGAGGGCTAATCCCTCAGTAACACTGGAAATCTCAGAAAAAGGGGAGGTCCACGTGACTCACCCCAAACCTGTGGGCTTCCATTAATACCAGCTAGGTTGTGCCGTCGGTGTCAATGGTTATTTATATAGCGCTTACTACCCCTGATGAGGCTTTGTAGACATTCGTAGATAATAACACCTGCTCATAATATGCATTGCTTACCAATGGCAATCGCGCCGGACATCCTTGCAGGCGGTTTCTTAATGGGCCCATCAGCACTTTCATATCTGTAGATTGGACCATTGGCATCCCAAGACACATATGCAAAGCACACTCGAAAGTGCACTGCAGACAGCAGAACACAGCCTGCATGTAATGTAACCATATAGGTAGAAAGGACACAGACCAGTTGTCATTCAGCTCCTGAAGTTAGTGTTCACCAAAATAGTGCAACATGCATTCACGACACAGTAGAACAAGCGGTAGTGCTATTCCTATTATGCTGCATAGCGGAACATCCATTGTGGAGCAGAAAAAATAGACCCAAGATCCTGATGATCAGAAACAGGACAAATTGTATGCCTCTGAAAATTCTGAAGACTAAGCCTTGTATAAAAGATAGAATCAATCCGAAGACAGTCTGGAAAGTGCTAACAAATCCATACTCAATCACTTTGAAAAAATGTACTACTCCCACAGTGCTTGATGTGATACAAATGCAGTGCACAAGTTGTCTGAATTGTAACATGTATTTCTTCACCGGGGAAATCAGAAGTTTATAATAATAAGACTCGGAGTCTATGGTGTTATTGCCAGAAAAATCTGCAAACTTCTGTGCAAATGTTTTGGAACTACCCATAGGTGATAGTAGTAAATGGATTTCATAAGAAGACCTTACAACTTGAAGATCAAATGTCTTGCTTGCAGATGTTAAAGAAACTTCCTTCTGAAATAATAAGGTTTTCAGTATGCTTAGACCATCAAAGTTCATGTTTAAGATAGAAATTGAAGGCCAAATGGGCACTTCTTTAGCCATAGGGCAGGTGGAAAAAGCACTGGAATCAATCACTACAGAAGGCACTCCCGATCTAATCCCACATCAACCGTGGTCATTTAACATCAAATAACTTCCATTTGAAAGAAATCTGAAGGCCAGACAAATTTCAGCAGCTAGACAACCGTTCAAATAACAGGCTGAGTTTGCCTTAGACGCATTAAATGCTCCATGAAGTAAAACTTCCCTACAAACTAATAAATGGTTGAAAGTTTTCTTTTAGTCTGTACCGCTAAGAAAAGCTTCAGTCTCTCAATTCCGACACCTGAACTTGAAAGGGACACATATCTTGTGTACAAATCTCTCCCCTAACACTTCAAACCTGCCTATTTGATATTGTTATAAGCAACTCGTAAAGTGAAATAAAGAAGTTGGCAGAGGTATAAACCCATGAATTATTCAATCTGTTGCAAGTGTTTCTACCACAGTAAATGGTAATTTCTCTAGATGGTCCATGTTTAACATTGTGTGTCTCGCCCTTCTTGGCCATCATTTTCTGTTCTCTAGTTACATTTTATGGCAAGATTAGGTTTGTTGTGTTTAAATGCTCCATGGGAATGCGACCATTATGCAGAGTCTGTAAAGTCCAACTCAATAATGTGATGGATCTAAGCTGATTCTGTCCATATTGAAAGGGGGACGTGTCACTCTGTATTATGTTAATTGCTGATAACACAATGTTACTCAGAGAATACATTCTGGTGAATAACATAGTCAACCATTATCAACTGTCAATTTCACGTATGAGCTCAGTAGCTTCCTACTGGGAAACCTTCCACAATTTGTTGTATATTGCATACAAAAAGCATTTTTGATGTGGCTTTCTAGGACCTACAAAAAATCATGTAAATCCATATCATAAGAAAGGAGAGACAAGTGTTCTTTCACCTCATCTAATGTGGAATGTTTTAACCATTCAAGGCTCAATTTTACTAGGCTATATGTTGTTACTACACCTGAATGCTGTATCTGCACATACCGTTGGTCTGGTTTGTTTATTCTAAACTCCCTCGCGTTGTTCAAAACATGTATATGACAACCATTAGTACACCAGCCATCACTCTGGATTGGAATGTGAAGAATTGTATATACCGTTCTTGTTCATATTGTTGAATTCTTCCTTTAGTTTAGTTTAGTTTAAAGGAGTTTGTAAAGCGCCTGGTGACGCCTCCCGGCGTGTCCCCGCGCTGTGGAGAGAGCATTTTTTGAGAAGAGAGAGGAGTACCATTATGAAGTAAATAAAAATGTTTTCAACATCTTTCTAAAAGAGGCCTCATTGGTCTCTAGCCTGGTGACCGTGGGCAGGAGGTTCCAGTGCATGGCCGCTAGTGAGCGGAAGGACCTGCCTCCCATTCTGGCTTTTTTGGGGCGAGCAGTTCTGAGCAGACCCATACCTTTAGATCTGAGGGATCTGTTAGGTTCGTACAAGGATGCCAGATCCGACATATAGGCCGGCGCTCTTTGGTGGATTATCCTATGGCACCATAGTAGAGCTTTGAAAACAATCCTCTTGCTAATAGGTAGCCAGTGGAGAGATGCCAGAGAGGGTCTCGAGGGGGCTCTACGGGGAAGCCTTAACACTAGGCGTGCTGCAGAATTTTGTAGAACCTGTAGTTTCTTGATGTTTTTAGCCGATGTGCCCAGGAGCAGCACATTCCCGTAATCAATACGGGAAGTAATAAGTGCCTGCGTCATGGTACGTCTGGAGTTCAGAGGCAGCAAGTCAATGGTGCGATTGAGCGTTTTCATTACTCCAAAACATTTGCCTACTGTTTTCTTAATGTGGCTATCAAAAGACAACTTATTGTCTACCCAGACACCTAGATTCTTTGCTTCCCGGCTAGGAGGGGGCAGAGGACCCAAGCAGCTGGGCCACCATTCTTTTGTCCATTTGGCCTCATTGCCTCCAATTATAAGAACCTCCGTTTTAGTGCCATTTAGTTTTAGACAGTGCTCTGTCATCCAAGTGGCAAGCTTACTCATACAAGCATTGAAGTTATCAGCTTCCATAGAAGGGGCTTGAGATAGAGATATAAAAAGTTGTGTGTTGTCGGCGTAAGAGACAAGCTCTACGCTGAACGATTGCACCACTTCTGCCAGGGGGGCCATGTATAGATTGAACAGGGTGGGACTCAGGGCAGAGCCCTGAGGTACCCCCTGTTCAAGCAACACGCTGTCTGAGAGGAAGGTCCCTCTTTGGACTTGAAAGCTCCTGTTGATCAGAAAGGCTTTCAGCCATCCTAGTGCCTTATTGGTGACTCCAGCTTTGTTTAGACACTGTAGCAGGATGGAGTGCGCTACAGTGTCAAACGCGGCACTGAGATCCAGCATGATGAGAGCCATGGTCTTGCCCTCATCCGCTCCTTCCCGTAGGGTTTCAGTAGCCCTCAAAAGAGCTGTCTCAGTGGAGAAATTAGATCTGAAACCCGATTGGGATTTATGAAAAGCATTGTGGGCTTCTAGATGTTCCATAAGTTGAATATTAGCAATTTTCTCGGCTAGCTTTGCAAGGTAAGGTAGCAAAGATATTGGGCGAAGGTTTTCCAAAATGTCTTGACTTATGTTCGGCTTTTTTTTAATCGGTTACACTACTGCCTGTTTCCATTCCACCGGCAAGCATGCCGTGGAGAAGGAGACTTGAAGCAGATGTCTGAAGTGAGGCTCAAGTGCAGGGAAAGCTTCAGCTAGAATTTTAGGAGGCGCAGGGTCTCGAGGAGAACCTGATTTGATTTTGTTGCACATTTTGGCCAACGCTTCATAGGGAGGAACTTCGAAAGATCCTAGGCACTCTGGTGTGTTTATGAGATTATCATTTTCAATAAATTCAGTAGCCGACTTTGTATTATTGGAAAAGCTGGCATAGATTTTAGTAATTTTTCCTGAAAAGTACTGGGCAGTTTTGTCACAAGTTTCCACAGAATCGTTTTGGGCAGAAGGAGTCACGTCCACTATGGAGATTTCTTTGTATATTTGATACAGTTCCTTAGAGGAGTTTTCTGCTTCCATAATCCGGGTATGATAATGAGCTGCCTTAGACAGACGTATGGTTTTGTTGTATGCTCTTTGCGCTATTTTATACTGAGTTTTAATTACTGGGCAAAAGTTCTGGCGCCATGCTCTTTCAAGCTTTTTACATGCCGTCTTCATGGTTTGCAGTTCTTGACTGAACCAGGGAGCAGCTTTTTTTGTTCTCCTGGCATTGGTCATGGTGCGAATGGGGGCCGTAGTATCAAGGGCCTTAGTGACGAAATTATGTATGTGCTTGTTAGCTGATTCACAATCATCCCCTTTAGGAGGGCCTTCATCCTGGACAATTTTAATGAAAGATTCTATTGAAAAGTTCTTCCATTTTCTGCGTTTATAATGTAGAGATTGATGTCGATAATGCTCGGTTCTGTCTAGTTGAATCGTTATGGGAATGATGTAATGATCCGACCAGGGTATGGGTTGAGGATCTGAGGTATGAACTCCCTTCCAGTTGCCAAAAATAGGGTCTAATAAATGACCTAATTGATGTGACGGTTCCTTATTCTTTAATTCGAGCTGTACCGAGAGTAGCTCAGCTTGAATATCAGTTGCGTCAGTATCTAAGGGGTCTTCAAAATGGGCATTGAGATCTCCTAGCACTAATAAGCGAGATTTCCTTAGTGCTAAGTGAGTTATGGCTTCCATCAGGGTGGAAGTGAAGTCAAATAGCCTACCAGGTGGTCGATATATCAGAATGCCTGATATGGAGTGATTGGGACCGGTGTTAATCGTGAAGGAGCCCGCTTCACTATGGTCAACCTGTATAGGAGATAGGGAACATACTAGAGGGGCTTTCGTAGCAATGGCGATGCCACCCCCTCTGCCGTCTTTCCTATCCAGTCTGGAGAGGGAGTAACCAGGGGGCAGGGCCTGAATAATGTCCGGGTCTGAATAATCATCCAGCCAAGTTTCCGTCAGGAATAAGATGTTAAGGTTCTGGTCCTCAAGTAAGTGGAAGATTTCTATGGCGTGCTTACGTAAGGATCTACAGTTAAGTAAGGCTGCTTTGATGGTATGACCCGTGCTATTGGCTGGGACATAAGTGATGGGTACAAAACTGCACAAAGAGCATTTATTTAGCGACAGGGCATGCATGGAGTGTTTACAAGCTGCAGGCGTGTCAGATTGGAGAGCAAGCAATTCCTGTCTGCCATACCTTATAGTGGTTGTAGTAAGAGAGCCAGGGTTTGTGGCCCCACGCCCCGTCCAGCCGCAGACGGGCTTGACTTTGGCTCGACTTCGGCGCTGCACGCGTCCGCTGCGCGGTTGCTGCCCTAAGCACATTTATAGTGATGGGAGGGGTCGCTAGAGCGCTGACCTGTGCTCCCTGAGCCCGGAATTGTAAGGCTCCTCCTCGCCCTCCGCATCAAACGCCCATGATTGGACGCGGCGGACCGGGGCGGGAGTGGGAGAAATAAACTGAACAGCTGAGGAGCAAACCAGAGATTGAAGTAAGTTATCCGCTAACCCACACTGAACGTTTTGAAAATAGCCTCTAATCGCTACATAAAAACATTCGCTGTAACAACAGCGCGAGCAGTGCAGTGAAATACGGTTTGTTTTTAAAAGCGCAAAGTGAATGGAGGCTGCCTCTGCCACCGGCAACACTCTTCTCCACTGAAGAGTGTTATATGTATAATCCTCTGTATAATTTGTGAATTTCTGCCAATTCTCAAAACATGCAAATGTGGAAATGTTTGGTGTGTTCATATTCTTTATCTTGGCCAGGCAGAGACAGGATATTTGTTCAGGAAAATCATTTGTCTTGGTATACGACATACTCTAAAGAAAGCCTCATTGCCTTGAACTTGCACTCTTTAGTTTCCAAAACAGGTTTCAAAGCAGTATTATCTTTCCAAATGTCATACTCTTGTATCGACAATTGGGAAATAAAGGGAGCTGAATAAATGAACTTCGTGTTGGTTAACATATTTTTCTTTGCCCGGGAAGGGAGAAGTTTCTAATATGAAGACTCAGGGTTGATTGAGCTACCCATAGGTAGTGTAGGGCAACCTTCCCATTGTGTGTAAATAAATACTGCATGTGGAGCACTAGCTATGTCCAAGTAATGGTGTACATAGTGGTAAAAACAAAACAGTACAGCATAATTTGATGTGCCACTATACATATCTTCATGTTCAAATACAGTATACTGTTCTAGGTCGTCGAACATAGATCTGACTTTACGAATGTCCCAATAATCAGAGATGCTGCCAGGAATAATAATCTAATTCAGGGATATTTTAAATACATAAGGTATCTGTAAAGTTGCTGTTGGTCCAGAAATATCATATGGTACCTTATCCCAAACAATTCCATCAAGTACAGGAATTGCTGAAATGTTTACTCGGGACAGGTCTCTTTGCAATTTGTATGATGAAGAATGAGGCTTTAATACCTCTGTTACCAGCACAACTTCAGAGCATTCTGGAAGACAGTATCCATTCAGAAGCAATCCAAATATAAATCCAAGGTGGAACAAAATATGTATTTTTGAGCCAAATTATAAATGCATGAAGTCCATGCGGTGGTGGGTCTGAGATAGCCAAAGAAAAGTAAGCAAAATAGCCAGAGGCAGGCGGTGCAAAAACAGGGACCTCACAGGGTTGTGTAGAACTGGTAGTTAACTCCAATGGTGGCTCATAGTAAACAACGTCATTGTTGGCATGTGATGTTAAAACCTGTGAACTTGCATACAGTGATTGTATGGTGTTGGGAGATGTAACTGGAAATAGCAAGACCTCAGAATACGAAATCCTCAGCTGGGGAGTTGAAACCTCAGTGTCTGTTAAAGCTTGCAATGGGATTTCATGTACGGTAGTGAGAGGAGGCAGTTATCTACCCAGGAGCCCTTGTGGCCTACTATGTAGAACCGCCCGCATGGTGTGGTTTTATTAGATCAAGGGCTGCGGGGTCAGAGGCCAAGCACTCAAGCTCTTGGAGGCCTTTTTAACTGAGCGGGTACAAGTGATGGCCATGGGGGAGTACGAATCAAGACCTTTCGAGCTCCCGGGGGGGGGTCCCGCAGGGGTCCTCCCTAAGCCCCACTTTATTTAACATCTACGTAGCCGCTCTCGCCCCAGTAATCAGATCCTTCGGTTTCGAGTTAACATCATACGCCGATGACACCCAGATTGTGGTCTCGGTGCTCCCGGGGACTGAGAGGGAGGTGGCAGGCAGGTTTCAGGATTGCATGTCTGCAGTCAGCTCCTGGATGGCAAAAAGCTGTTTAAAATTGAATTCATCAAAGACTGAGGTGATCATCTTTGGCCCAAGCACTAATCTTTGGAGCCCTAACTGGTGGCCCACTGATATGGGGTCTCCTCCTATCCCTGTTTCAAAGGTGAAGAATTTGGGGGTCGTTATTGACAACCTTCTCACCTTCAAACCCCAAGTCAATGCGCTGAGTTCCTCAGTACAGTACACTCTGAGAATTATCAGAAAGGTTCTACCCTACCTTCCTGAGGGCAGTAGAAAGACGGTGGTGACAGCCCTCGTTCTCTCACGCATCGACTATTGTAATAACCTTTTTCTTGAGGCACAACAGGGGGTGCTCAACAAGCTTCAAGTTCTACAAAATGCGGCCGCCCGCTTGATTGGGGGATTGCCCAAGTTTTCCTCAGTCTCCAAGGAGTTGGATAAACTGCACTGGCTTCCGGTACGGAAGCGAATTAGGTTCAAGGCCCTCTGTATTGTCTTTAAGGCACTGCATGGCCTTGGCCCAGTGTTCCTTCAAGATCTTTTTCAGTGGTACAGACCAGGTAGACAACTGAGGTCGGCCAGTCTTGGGCTGGTCAAAACCACTCGGATCAAGAGGGCACGCTGGGGTGGAAGGAGTTTTGTCAGGGGAGCTGCGATGGCGTGGAATTCCCTCCCTCTCTCCCTCAAACTCAATAAAAATCTCCTGGCATTCAGGAAAGATCTAAAGACATGGCTCTTCTCCCAATAAGTACCTAGATTTTTCGCTTCTCTGGAATTATCACTTCAGCGCCAGGACGCCGACTGGTATCAGTGCGCTCTATAAGTGTAAAAATAAATAAATAAAATAAATCAATCGATACGAATCTCTTGTGTTTACTACCAGCAAGGGGTGGTAAAAGTACAGTTCTGGTACCTTTAGGTAGGTTATACTATCAAGCATCTTGTACGGTTACCACTATTCAAGTAAGACTGTGCACGTTTGGCCAACATAAGTGTCAGAACTATGTGGAACTGAGTCTGTACATACCATCAGAATATGTTGACATATTTCCTGGCTAGCTTACAGTGCACAATCTGGGCCCCTTAACGGGCAGAGCACCAGATGGTGTCTGCAACCTCAGAACATGACAACCCTAATTCCCCCAAGGAAATCCTGGAAACAGATCTTACCCTTTCAATAGTAGCTCATGCATGGACAAAGGGAGACACAAGAAGTATGCAAATTGCCATTGTGAACCATTTTCAAAGCCCGATATTACAAGACAAGTTGGTCACATATGATAAGCGTTTCGATGTAACAGCCGCTTTTCTGTGTACAAACCGGTCTGTGACTATTTCGGCATATGCCTCTGTATCTATCCATCCGTTTCAGTCCGTGCTTACTGCCTACTCTAAATGTGCAACCACCTTATAGTCTGCTGTTATGAATCGATCCACCTTTCTCTATGCTGGGTTAACAATATTTGTTGAAACTCGGGGCCACAGTTCTGAAAGACTTTTTGGCGCTATTATAAGCATGTTTCCCGGGAGAACGCTGTGCTCGTCTGAGTGGACGTCTGAGCTGAGTGGACTTCTGAGCTGTTGTTGTGCCTCCGAGCCCTCTTAAGTCTCAGACTTCCACCCCTCTCATCAGCCATACCCTCAGCGTGAACAAACTTATAACGCCGTGGTCCATTTTTGTAGTGGTTTCCGGCACCCCGCCCAGTTCACAGCTAGCCATACACTTCCAGTAGTCCTGAAGCGCACCTGTCTGCTGAATACCCTACCTTCTAAGAGGCTCTTGCGATCCAAAATGTGTACTTTTGATATGTAGTGAATTATTTTGTAGCGCTAACTTCGGTGAGAATGGTAATATTTGCTTGGCGCTACATCTCAGAAGTCTCTAACTAACTCGCCTTTTTCCCTTGCTGTTTCCTCTCTGAAACCAAACCTGACTGGAGCTGACCCTATTTTAAACCAACATTGTTCCTATGTTTTACTTTTACTTTGAACTGTAGAAAGGTGTATGTTATAATCATTTAATATATGTATTTATGTGGGGACGTAAGGCTAGATTCACAGCAGTTGCCCTGGATACAGCACAAACGAGGCAGACCTGTGTTTAAATATTTTCGCGATGACAGTGGACACCTCTAGGGAAGGTCTGAACCAGAGACAGCATCTCTGCTGGTCCTGGTGAAGCGTTTATGTGTGGACAGTTGCCCAAGCACCCAGCCATGTGCTCGGCTCCCCGCTTCGTTTCTACTGGAAAGGGAGCTGCTACAACAACCCCCTTCCTTGTCCTGCTCACATGTCTCTTTCTCATCCCTGTAGAGGGTTTGTGGGGGAGGGAGAGCCATGTGCCTTAATCCACACCACGGTGCTATGTTTTTTTTTAATCAGTATGTCCACGTTTTGAGGGTGAAGTTGTTTAGTAATTTCATAATCCTGGCAGAATTGATCAGTGTAAATCTTGGGAACAGGCTTCCCACCTGAGAAGGCCTAAAACATTATGCTTTAGACGTCACCCTGGCACAAAAACGTATACAGAACTTTACAGGTGGAATCCAACTGAGGTATTTGTCTAACTATTCAACCATTCAGCCTTTCTACTCGCCCACCCACCTTTTCATCTGTCAGCATGCTAATCCATGTATGAATCTACCCATTCATCCGTCTGTCTATACACCCTGCGGTTTAATACATCAATGTGTTTTCCATCCATTCCACCAACTATCTTTTAATTTCTCCATCTGTCTTGCTACCAATTTATCAATTCATGAATCCATCCATTCACCCTCACACCCCTTCACCCTCACACCCCTTCACCCTCACAACTCTTCCCCCTCACAACCCCCTCACCCTCACACCCCTCACCCTCACACCTTCTCACCCTCACACCTTCTCACCCTCACACCTTCTCACCCTCACAACCCTCTCACACCCTCACCCTCTCTCCCTCACACACCCTCACCAGCATAGCATAGCATAACAAAACATAGCATAGCATAACAAAAAAAGCATAGGATAGCAAAACATAGCATAGCAAAACAAAGCATAGGATAGCAAATCAAAACAGAGCAAAGCATAGCAAATCAAAACAGAGAAAAACACAAAGCATAGCATAACAAAACATAGCATAGCAAATCATAGCATAGCATACCACACACAACAAAGCATAGCATAGCAAAACATAGCAAAACAAAGCATAGCATAATAAAACATAGCATAGCATAACAAAGCATAGCATAGCATAACAAAACATAGCATAACAGAACACAGCATAGCATAACAAATCAAAGCCTAGGATAGCAAAACATAGCATAGAAAAACAAAACATAGGATAGCAAAACAAAACATAGGATAGCATACAGCATCACTCAGGGGCACCACAACATCACTATGCGCTCCCACAGCATCACTGAACGCCACAGCATCACTCGATCGCCATCACATCACTCAGCGCCACCACAGCATCAATCTGTGCAACCATTCAACAACAACTGGTTCAAATATGTTCTTTCAATGTTTCAAGCTTTATTACAAATGTAACAAAAATATGTTAATGTTTCACTTATGTTCTTGGATTTTCATCCCAATAAAATACACTGAACATAATCTTCACAAAAGTTATTTACAAAAGTTTAAGCTATTGCCATTATAAATTACAATAACTTTTTGATTTAAGTATTAATTAAAAAAAATAAAAGCTATTGTTATTTGTAATATCAATACATGTAAGTCATGTAAATAGAACACATATTGAATTACAAATGCTATAGGTGTCACATTTTCGAAAGTTATAACTATTGGCATTGTAAATGACAAAGCTATTAATTTCGCAATTTTCAAAAACAAAACATAAATAAAAAATGTGTCATTTACAATACCAATAGATCAAACTTTCCTAATGCGAGACCTATTGCATTACAAATGCTTGTTAAGTATGAGACAATGAGAAGAATATAAGTTCAGAGGCTACTAGTCGACAGTAGGGGACTTGGTTTCTTTTGATGTGCTGCTTTTTTATAATTATAGTTCTCTTGCCATTAAGGACTACAGCAATAAAACATTAAATCCTACAAGAAATAGCAGTATATTTTAAACATGTCATAAGTTTTATGCATGCCAGTTTTGTTGTATAAACAGTGTATAGCATTACTTATTTAAGCGCTCTGATATCTTTCGGGATCTTGTTCGCGCTAGATAAAGCTTTATAAATAAATTTCCAATGAGCAAAGCTAATCCTTTGATGCATTTGTAAGTAAACAACTGCTTGACAGTAAAGTATAATCCAGGTGTTAACAAAAGCTATTAACTTTCTCAGGCCTAGCGTGAAGCATTGCCCATACATCCATAGCTAGGTGGTAAACTAATAAGATGAGGAATTGGTACTTACTCCTGTTCCCCAAATCCATTGGAATTTTTAGGATATCCTATTCCATCACAGTGTACTTTTCGGCAGCCATGCATACGTCCATGTTAGCCTCTCACCTGTCCATGGTTGTATTCTCAAACAGTTTTACCGGGTATCATTTTCTCTTGGTCTATCTTGGATCCTGTCTTCAGTACTTGGATTTGATTTACTTCGTTAAGTTGCCTACACCAGATAGTTGTTAGCTGCACTTTATGTGGGCCTTGCGTATGTGTCTTGTTTGACAGATGGAAAGTGAACTCCGAGTATTCGAAGCATGTTTTGGATTGGATTACCAAGTTTCCCACTTTGATCTTAGGTATAAGTCATAAGGCAATGTTTCCTTGCTGAGCCAGTAGGACACTTTACTAGTTAGTTGAACTTAAGGTTTGCATGTTCACCTCCCCATTCAATTAAGTTTTTGTTCACCCAAGGTATAAGACCTATATCAGCAGTCTAACATTTGTAAGTGAAATATTGATTCAAGCATTCACTCCAGGTGGACTTAAGGCCTGATAAACCATGGGGATGACTGCTTAAAAAAAAGGTGTTTGGATTAATTGGACTTCTCTCAGTTAATACCTTGAATGACTTGTGCGATATTATCTGAACACCATTACTAGCCATATGCTTGGTGCACAGCAACCCCCCACTAACCCTTCCATATCCCTGTTCCCATGTGTTCCTGGTGATTTTAATTTAATTAAATCAAGTAATCTATAATAATTCATGCTTTTTCCTAACCATGTTTCAGCAATGCCTGTGGTCTGAGGTTGTAGCTGTAAAATAATGTTTCTGGGCTGAGTGCATGTTAGTTTTGATTTGCAAGTCGATATCAGTTGGAAAGGGATGGTTGGCTAGTGGTTTTCTTTTCTCTTCCAGATTCCTGTTCTGTAGTGTCTATCCAGTTACATTCTGCGAACTCTTAATCACTGGGTATCAGTGGGGTTTAGGGGAGGGAGGGTTCAGGGGTGCCATTTGTTGTCTGGAGGTGCATGTTGCAGCATCTCTATGTGATTGTCACCATATTTGTGCCTGTGATTGTGTGTGTTGTGTTGGCTCGTGCACGTTTGTATGCCTGTGTGTCGTCAACGTTTTTTTTTTTACTGCTAGTGGTTAACAGTATTAGTCTGTGTTTAAGATAGTTTAATCTTTTTTAATAGTTAGAAATGTTGTTACTATTTGACCTTTTAGTATGGAGGGGTATGACTAGATAAAAAAACTCCATAAAAACAAAAGCAAAAACATTTTTTTAGACCCTTCCCTCTTTTATCCCTCCCCTATTTCTTTTCAATCCAAATAACAGACTAACATGTCCACCACTCAATTTAATTGCATATTTAGCTATACTATGTCCCACTAATCTTGCTTAGGTTTCTTAGTAGTGTGCTACTCACCGAAAAGCGCTTTACCACCTCATCAGGGGTAGCAAGAGCTACATTGATGCAAACCTTTTCCCTCTTCTATCCCTCCACTATCCTTCTCAATCCAAATAGCAGACTAACACATCCTCAGCTCAAATCACTTCATATTTCACTATACTAATTCATGACTAATCCTTTATGGGTTCTGGAGTAGATTGTTACTCACCAAAAAACGCTTCAACACCTCATCAGGAGTTGCAAGCGCTATATAAATGCAAACCTTTTCCCTCTTCTATCCCCCCACTATCCTATTCAATCCAAATAGTCCCGCTCTACAAATCCGAGTTGAGTGATCGATTGACTATGTCTGGAAACCAAGAGCACACATTTATTTATGCGATTTTACACAGCGCGCACATTGCCAGAGGTGTCAGAGGGCTTTAAATTAGAGCGTGGGAGTCAAATGGTAATTGAATGTTACAGAAATCACGAGCACAGAAACGAGGAGAGAGAGAGCACACAAATAGGAGCAGAAATGAAGAGCATATAAGCACCTTGTCTCGCTCGGTCTTTAGAACAAGACCGCACCGTCGCGCTGAATTTATTTGTACCGGTTTCCCAGCTGCCCAGGAGGTGGCAGCAGAGACCACCCCATCCTTCCACGTGTCCCATGTTGCCTGGCAGGCGTATTTACATTACAAATTCTTCCCTCCTCGCCACTAATCCCTTGCACAATACCAGTGTTGAAACAAGAATCCGCAAACAAACCACGAGAGCGCCACATAACTTCTCGTGTCAACCGGAAGGCAGCGCTTCTGAAGCCTGGAGGAACACAAACGTGGCTATATTCCATCAGAATGCAGAGATTTCGAACTCGTTCCATTTACATTGAAGCGAATGCCTACGTCAAAACTTTAAGGATTCCATATATTGGCGCGGGCATTAACCTTCGAGGGAGATAGGCATCACTCTGGTCTATTCAGAAAGGACGTGTGTTCCTGCACCAAGGTGTGGGGACAAGTGGCCACATTTTACCGAGTGTAAAATGACACCGGATACAATCACAGTCGTAACATTTTGCGGTGGGAGAGCTAACAAATTAGCAGGGAGAGCCGAGCCCTGAAAATAGTTGGTATATAAATCATGCAACAAAAGTCATGTGAAAATATGTAAAGCCTCTTCAAAGTTCAAAAAGGTGTACGTCTTTAACAAGCGGAAGGGAGGGCTTTTACCGTAGCACAAGACATTATTATTACAAGTGATGGTTTTTAAACATGGAATTGGCAACATTCACGCTCTCAGCCCTGATGACAAAGTCATTAGTGAATTAAGAGGGAAGTCAGTTGTCATCTGTACCGTACATGTGTGCTAGTTTGTTCTTGTGGATGGAGCAGCATCGTAGACCATTACAACAAACACGAAACATTATCGCACATCCGGAACGCACGTATGTAAAGGTGCTGTTATATGTGTAAAGGACGAAAAAGGAGATACGCGCTCAAATCAAATATTTGCCTCGAACCGCAGTTTGGTCGGGGGGGAACCCACTGATATTAGGTTTTCTGTTTGCAGAATATGCAATTTCGCAACTAGAGGGATATCTTTTTCTCTCTTTTTAAACAGCAAAGGTCAGTGGCCGAAATGGGGGAAAAAAGTAGGGGAACTGTGGGCGGAGCATCATGGGGCGGGAATATACAGAGGACTGGGTCAGTGGGAAGAGTCAGAGGTGTGGCTAGAAAGAGCAAAACGTACCCATTTTCAGTATGTTTGGCATTTCACTGACCAGTTGCAGCTTATGACGTTATTTAATACAACCAATGGAAACATTTTTATTAGAGGTTTAATATATGAGTTATTGACATTAAAATACATTTACAATGTGGGATACTTTTTCAATCACAGAATGTCCCAAATATGCTTTTATGTGGAACCAGAAGCCATTTGTCCCTGAGCCATACAAGTTATTTCATCATCACTTCTTCCTTTTCTAACCATTTCTGAACCTTAAATTTTGGCTAAATTCTATGACAGGAGACCCCACGTGTTGGGGAGCACTGTTGAATACATCATTCTGTGCTCCTCATTCAATTCAAAATTGTGGTCCTACGTTTTTTATGTACTTTACGCAACAGATCTTGAAGCCAGCATTAGATGCCTCCCAGTTTCCTGTTATTGTATCTAGAAATATCACTCAAAAATACAGTGTTGCCGGGAAGGCCCCTGCCCACAGATACAGAGGTGAAGGGGGATGAGGTTGTGGCAACTGCAGAGGCCTTCCTCAATGAGCATCACACAGGACTGGATGATCACGTAATATTGTTTACGTTCAACCATTCCTGCTGCCCTGGTGACGCATTTTTAGGTCTCGCCTAGACGAAAGCAAAGCGAAGCTTTGCTGTCTAGGGAGACAACTAATGTTGTCACTTTCCGGGGAATGTGGACTGCAGACTGTGACGAGCTTGTCCTCCTGGAGATTGTAGCTCGTGAGCGCGCATGTCGCGTCGCCGTGCCTGATATTCCCATGGACAGAAAGGCTCCCACACGCATGCGCACATACACACACTGCATACACACACACGCACCCCCCTTAAAGAAAGGCTCGCGCACGCATGCGCACATACACACACTGCATACACACACACACGCACCCCCCCTTAAACAGACACACGCGCAGACAGACGCACGCACAGACACACTACAACAGACACACGCGCACACCCCACCCCCACTCACCCCACCCCCACTCACCGCTCCTCTCCCTCAACACACTCACCTGTTCTGGCGGTGCTCGGCGGCGGTTCTGGCTCTCGGGCGGAGGTAGCGCTTTGCGGGGCTCTCTCACCACATGAGAGCCCCGCCTTCCCCATGCGCCCGGCCGCTCTTCACCCGGTCCCCCATCTCGGGACCGGGACTCGATCAGGAGCCCTCGGGGCTCCTCGGACAGTGGCTTTTCTCTCGCGCCGCGATGGGGGCGGGACTTACGGTTGGGGCGGGAACTTGAAGAAACTCGAGGGTCAGGCTGGTTTAGTTTGAGCTTGTATAACGTGTAGATTCCAGTTACAAACTTGCATCTTTATTTTTTATGCGTGTGTTGTGATTGACAGCCAAGTGCCTCCTGGCAAGGGACTGGGGGGGGGGGGGGAGCAATGCCAACGTCCTCGTACTTTTGTAGACCAGGGGTCATCGTGCTCCGGGAGTGGGTCGAGAGGTAAAAACAGGATCGTCATATATATTTCTTTCGCGCCACGCACGATTGAAGTGTCAGCAGAACTGTGTGATCACCGCCTTCAACTCAGTAAGAGGGGCGTGGAGTGGCCATCGTTATGTTCAAAATAGCAGGCACAGGACACGGCAAGTCTTCACCCAAATTTCAACAACTCTTACTCTCGCACAAACAAGTGACAATAATCCCAATATGGCTACACAGCACCTTCCCCTATTGTTTACCCAGTTGCTAACTACATTCTCCTCAA
This sequence comes from Lissotriton vulgaris, assembly GCF_964263255.1. Taxonomy (NCBI): domain Eukaryota; kingdom Metazoa; phylum Chordata; class Amphibia; order Caudata; family Salamandridae; genus Lissotriton; species Lissotriton vulgaris. The sequence goes on along the minus strand of NC_141687.1, from coordinate 1,852,683,453 downwards.
AACTATACGCCCCTCCTCCAACACTCTCCCCTCCTATAGTTGGGCTTTCTTCCTCTTCAGAACCCCTCCGCCCTCTTTCCTTACTTCCGGGAGAGCCGTCCGGTCACGGCAACAGAGGCTGAAGACAATACAAAGATCTCCATGTTCAGGCTACAACTCTAGTTGAATCTCCAGAGTTTGGCAGGGACTCGTGCTCGTCCGATTCGCATGCTATAAGGGTGGCAGATTTCTTTCCCCTTGTACACCCGGGGCAGTAAATGTAATCCCTTATAGAGCTGCACACCGCAGTAGTAGTAACTGAAAAACTAGTTCGCCCTGCGCGTGCCACGCTCCTGAGTCACAACCCTGGTAGCCTCTAGCCGCCATGACAGCCCCCTGCCGGCTTCAGTACCTCGATGACCTAGACCCATTTGTCTGCACCAACTTCCCGGAGCCGCGGCGGCCGCTGGTGCACAACCTGTTGCTGAGCGCCGCCCTGAGTGAGCAAATCCCAGGACTGCACCGGCTTCTACAAGCTCCACTAAAGGTATTTTGGGCTGTAGACGGACGGGGAACTGGTACTCAAACTATTGGTAGGAGAGTGGGTACTGCGAGCAATGGTGGACATGTGAAGGTATTTGGAACTACACTAATCGGCCTAAAACACTGGGGTCAGGGAGTATCCTATTGTATCCCTGGGACGTCCTGGGATATGAACCGTAGCCTGGGGTTAAAAGGGAAGGTTTCTGGAGGGAGGTGGCAGAGAGGGTATTTTATTTATTTATTTATTTTATGCGTTTTTATATAGCGCAGACTTCATCCGAAGGTGTCCGAGCGCTTCACGATAGGAACAGTAGTGAAACATGAGGAAAAATCACAAGTCCGCATGTTACAAGAGCAAACGCTCAACAAAATAGCATTTGTAATGCAATAGGTCTCGGAGTTATGCGAGTTTAAGCTATTGGCATTAAATACCAATGCCTTTTACTTATGTTTTAAAAACAAAAATAAAAGGCATTGTCATTTGCAATGTTAATTGTCAATAACAAATGCCTTTCATATTTTACAGAAAAAAACGAAAAAAAGTAATTTACAATGTCAATAGCTCAAAATAATGTCATTGCGAGACCTATTGCATTGTAAATGCTTGTTAAAATTAAGAAGTAGGGGAACGGACTGTGTTAAATTAAATTTCATCCTTGCCACATGAGGGTAGAATGTGGGTAACATGCAGAAGTCCCATTGAAGCTCAGCTCGCTTTGAGTCAAGGTTACAAGTGTACCTTGAGCTAAGCCAGAGCTTGGCGTCTGGCTCTAGCTTTAAGTGGTTGCCCACTGCCAGTCTGTGGCTGACCCCACGACCCCTCCCCCCTGAACGGGGGGGAAGGCTGGGCGCATACGGCCCGCCACCATCAGCCTGCCCAGCACCACTGTCCTCACCCCACAAGCCAGCACAGCAACCCGCTGTGGCCCGCCACTCCTATCTACTGCTTGCTTACCATCACTAAAGAGCAGAGTTAGTATTTACAATTGTGTCAAGGAAATGGTACATGATCACTGAATTCAATGAAAATAATGTAATTAATACTAACATTTTCGAATATTTATCATAGGTAAAATTAAGGGTTATAGTTAAGCCTTGGTGTTTAGAGAAAGGACGAAATGAGAGGATGCCTCTAGGTAGTGGAAATTTCAATGTAAAAAGTAGGCTAACAAGGTAAAAGAAGATGAGGTGAAGGTGTTGGGGAGATGGCAGAAGTGGCAAGAGAGGTAGCAATAAGCATGAGCCACAGAAGAGCTATCGGAGAGGTTTCCTTTTTTGAAACATTAGGACAACCTAGAGTTCCCCCTCCAGTGTCTAGCAAGAAACATCCCAGTCTCCACGCCACAATTTGGGGAGGTGACGGACTTCTTGAGACCTAAAATGGAGACGATGCAGAAGCATAACCCTTAGGCAATCTCCAGTGTTCCATCGAGTTTTGGGAATTCTGCAGATTCCGTAAATCAGTCTTGATAGGCCGGATGATAAGGCAGGTCGACACACGAAAGGTGGAAAGTATGAGGTTTGGTGCATCAGCAATTCTCCAGAAGGGCTGTTCTCATATGTTGCATGCTCCCGCCTCCCAGCGTGTGACCCTGGAGAAGAGTTCTGGAGGAAAAACTGTTTGTGGCATGCTGTGTGCCCTTATTCATGCATGCCCGAGTAGGTGTAAGGAGTGTGTGATGCCAGTACGTGGAAAGTCCCTCTCCCTTCATTGCACCAGTGGGGCCTGGGTCCGGGCAGCGCGGACCAGGAACATGAGAGACCTTCAGCTCCTGGTGGGGCTGCAGTCTGTGTCCGGATACTTGAAGTACGGAAACCAACAACTGGCTATGCGTGATTCCTGCACAACCCACGTGGTAGCTTGGACAAGTACACTGACGGCTGGGGTGTCTTGAAAAGAACCCAGAAGAGTGAGAGGTCGCTGAGAAGAAACGTACCACAGTCTAGAGGAGAAAAGGAGGAGAGAGCAGGACCAACCAGTGCCAATGTGCACCTGGCAGAGGCAGCCCAAGAAAGAGAAAAAGGAAAACATGAAGACTGCATTAGCAGCACCCACTAGAAAGAACCTCTGTGTCTGTTCATTACAGACTAGAAGAAAGGCCAGTTGAGAAACAACAAGCTACCAAGATGGAAAGAACCGAAATGAAGACAAGATAAGCGATTTGCCTGTATGCAGAACCAGTCTAAAGCCTCGACCTCCCATACTGTAAGATGCAAAAAAAATTAACACAGATGGGAGAGATGTGACCGGCTGCGCAATGGGTATTAGAGGTTATCACAACCAAGTTGCTGTTATTGTCACTTTCTATCAATTATTAAGGAGTTGCGCCCACTTGTACATTAACGGTTCATCTGGCTGTAGCGTCAGTGGAAAAATGCTTAGGAAGGAGCAGAGAAGAGGAATTAAAAGCCACTCTGCTGCTAGTTTGTTTTTAAGAGTGTGTGCGTGGACTGTTTGAGCCTGGTGCATGCTGTGCACTGCTCCGTGAGTCTGCACACAGAATCTGGGCACAAAAAGATGGTCTCCAGACTCCTCTAACCTCTTCTTCGCTGCCATTTTGAAGTTGCCAGTCTTAGTTTTTAGGTCAAGCCTGGGCAGCGCATGCGCTGCTCTGCGAGGCATGCTGTATTCAGGTATGGACTTGAAGCTCCGCCCACATTTTTCATTGGCTTGTCTCATTATCCACTATGATCTGTGGCTTTTAATTGGTCAAAAGGCTTGGTAGTACCTACTTAGGACCACCTGGTCTCATTTTGTAACCTCCCATGAGGACACCCACTGCTATGTATGTTGTTACTCAGTAGGCTTTAATAACAGCCTCCGAGCATTATTTTCTCAAATAGCTTTGTATCACCCTCCAGTGTCGTCTTGTTTTTTTCTTATAATCTATACCTCTTAACCCTGTTTTTCTTTAATTTAAATTATTTTATTGAAATTAGCAGAGCCACAAGATTAAATGATTGGCAAAGTATTGAGCAATACAGATCTTCCTTCCCAGAGGAGGGAACTTTACCGACCCCTTGTGAGATAGACGAGGATATTCCCTCCCTTGAGTCCTTTAAAGAGATGACTATTGAGTCCTCTCAGAGATTAATTACCCAATGTAAATCCGGTTCCCCTCTTGACCTTATTCCGGCTAAAATGATGGGAAATTTAGCCCCTATATTGATTGCACCTCTCCTTTCCATCTGGAACTGCTCTCTTGGCTTAGGTCAGTTCCCCTCTGTCTGGAAGGAGGCTATGCTCGTCCCCATCCTGAAAAAGGCGAATTCAGACCCTGGCCAATTTACTAACTATCGCCCCATCTCCCTTCTCCCTCATTCAGCTAAGATCTTGGAGAAAGCTGTTCAACTGCAATTGGCAGAATTTTTGGAGACTAACATGCTCCTACACGATTCCCAGTCGGGATGTAGAGCTGGCTTTAGTACGGAGACGGCTCTCCTGGAGGCCTCCGAGACTATCAGAGAGTGTGTGGATAGGGGCGAGGAGGCTATGTTAGTCCTCCTCGACCTATCCGCCGCCTTTGATACGGTTTCCCATGCGATTTTATTGAATCGCCTGAGCCAGGTGGGTATAGGTGGTACAGTGTTGACCTGGATCAGCTCTTTTTTGAAAGATCGTTCTCAGAGGGTTTTTTTAAGGCCTTTTAAATCTTCTGGGAAACCCCTTCTCTGTGGTGTCCCCCAGGGCTCGGCCTTAAGCCCTCTGTTATTTAATGTGTACCTTGCTCCACTGGCCAAAGTGGTAGAATCTTGGGGAGTCAGAGTGATCTCCTATGCTGATGATACTCAGCTGGTGTTTTCTTTTAGGGATCACTCTGACACCTCCTTTGCCAACTTTCGCCAGTGTCTGAATAACATATGTAATTGGATGACCACCAACCATCTCAGGCTTAATACTGACAAGACAGAGGTAATGTTTTTTAATCAGAAAATAACTATTCCCTCTAGCCTTTGGTGGCCAACGGCTCTTGACCCCCCCCCCCTATTCCAGCTCTCACTGTTCGCAATCTGGGTTTCCAGTTTGATAACACCCTTTCCTGCACTTCCCACATTAACAAAACTACCTCTGCATGCTTTGCGAAATTGTGTATGATTAAAAAGATTCTTCCATACCTCCCTCTAAATGCTCGTAGAACTGTGGTCCAGGCATTAATCACGTCTCACTTGGACTATGCTAACAGTCTCTACGCTGGTGCTCCTCTGTACCAGATTGAATGGCTGCAGATTGTGCAGAATGCTGCGGCAAGACTGATTGGAAACATTCCATATCGTCAATCTGTAGCATCTTATTGCAAAAAATTGCACTGGCTCCCTATTGCACGACGTATCCATTTTAAGATTTTAATACTTGCTTTTCGAGCCTTGAACAACCTCGGCCCAGGCTATTTGAAAAAACGGCTTGTCTTATCTCAACTTGTCAGAGCCTTACGTTCCAATAGTCTACGCCTTGTGGTTGTGCCACGCTTCCGTCTTTCTAGAGTGGGCGGTAGAGCTTTTGGAGTATCAGCCGCCAGACTTTGGAACAATCTTCCCTTGGATCTTAGATTTGTCCCCACTGAACCCATCTTTCGCCGCAAACTTAAGACTTGGCTGTTCTCCTCTTAAATTTCTGTTTTCACTTTTTCATTCTTGGGCTTGTTAGTTGTTAGCGCCGGGACACCCCCTCGGGGGTAGCCGTGCGCTCTATAAAACCCAAAAATAATAATAAAAATAATCTGGTATCTAAATGATTTATTTAATAACCCAGTTATTATACAGCGATTTGGAGGCATGCGTTTCAAACGTGAGCCAGGCAGCCTCTGCCCCAAGAAACTTTATAGCCATCAACACTAGCTAAAGTTCACTGTTTCCATTACCTACTCAATGCCAAGAGCGCTTAAAAGTACATGTCACATTTGCTTTACTGAAAACTCCGTAAGTGTATAACATTAGGATTCAGATTTAAAGCGAAAGCACTTGCCTCTTGCATCTGGTGACTAGCGAAGGCTTTACAGAAAACTTGAGCAATAGAAACCTCACGTTTGCTTTCTCAGGACATCTGAAGAACAGGCGGCTCCACAGTTCATGAATCATTTATGGTTCTCACTTGCACAACAATGTGCTTGCCCGAGGCCACGCAGTGGCCATCAAGAGGGCGGGCCCCTAGTCACGGAGGGCTGCCCCCGCCCAGCTTGTGGCTAGCCACTCCTCACCCGGGCAGGCTTAGCCCAGTAGGAGGTAGGCGTGTCTTTGACGCACGTCGGGGCGGCTGGGAGGAGCCTCCAAGGGTACATTACTCCCTTGCTCCAGTAGGGAGGCCTCTTTGCCGCTCCGGACGTCGTCGCGCGGTTACTTCAGGACACTCTTGCGGTGAGTGTGGCCTACGGGGCCTCCCCCCCTCCGCCTACTCCCTCCCTCCGCGGAGGTACGAGTCTTGGCTAGGCGGCCCGCTTAGCGTTTGGCCGCTGTGGAGGTGGGGGGTTGCGATGTGGCATCGAGATAGCTCCGCACTCTCCCTTCGGGGTGCGGGCGAGTCCGGTGCACCCATGTGGTGTTGGGGCTGTCCTCGGGGGGGTTGTGCCGCCACTACCAATCCCAACCCCCCCTTTTGCCGCCTTTGCCCTCTCCTTGCAGTGTGTTGGGCGGCGTGTGTGGCCCTCATCCTGTGCCCACGTGGGGGGAAATGTGGGTTTGGAGCGGTTGCGTGTCTTGGGGGCTAGGTGTAAGAATGTTTTGTCGGGCCGCAACCTACCATCTCGGCCCGGGCCCCGAGTTGGACGTTTCGCTATCGTTCACTTGGGCCGGGTGGGGACCGTGGGACGGCTTCGGATTGTTCCTAGCGCCCCCCCCCCCTTTTTGTGCCCCCGTGCGAGCATGACTGTGGGCCTCTTCAGTGTGCTAATGTGCATTTATGCTTCAAGAACTCTTCGGCGATTGTGTGCTTATCAGGTGACTCATTCTTTGTGCTGGTAGGATGTTTGGTTATGGGGCTAGCTCATAGAAGCCCGGGTGTGGGCTTTGAGTGTTCGGACTAGGCCCGGGCCCCGAGTGAACGTGTGTATCCTTTTGTTCACTCAGGCAGGGTTGTGACTGAGAGGTAAAGTCGGTTTGCTTCTGCCGTGGGGCTGCTGGGGTTTAGCTCTCCCCAGCGGTGTCGAGTACCGAAAAATGTAATATGCATGTCTTGCTTCTGGTAACAGTTGGGCTGGGAACGGCTTTCCTAACGGGTTTTCCGGGCATTCATTAGCGAGCGCCCGTTGGTATTCTCCCGCTTCACATTCTGTTCCGTTCGCTGCATTTCTGGGTGTTGGGGGGTGTGTATGCATTCAAACGTTTCCATACTTACATTCGCTGCAATTAATTGTGTTTGGGGGGGGGGGGTATTATGTGTGGTGCCCGCCCTCGTGCATATTATCGTTTTCATTTCCGCTGTTCTCATCTGCTGTTTTGGGTGTGTTTTGTGCGTTTAACTGACAGTTTTAATTGTACAACATGCCGAAATGGTTGTTATATTATTGCTTACTCGGTTCTATGAATGTCCATTGTTGCAGTATCAGGTTGTTATGCATGTGCGGGGCTGCAGTGTATTTAGCGTGGCATTTCTGTGACGCCATGAGTAGGGTGGAAGCTGCCGAACAATCTCCGTGATTTAATGCTGTTGTGCAAATGCCACGTGGTGGGGATGTCGCCATTTTGGGGATGCCGCCATGTCTGGGGGCATGCCTGCGGGGGTCGCCATGTCGGGATTGCATACCGTTGTATCACGACTCGGCAGGGGGGAAGGATAGCTTCCTGGGGACACGAGGCCCGCAGCAACGGTGCTCTCCTTGATCCCCCTCATCGGGGCCATACTGGGATCCTGCAGCGTTTGGCTGATGGTTCGCGAAGGCTCCGGTGTTTTAATCTCGGGGCCTCGTTGGAGCAAAGCCGCAGCGGGATCTCTGCCAAATTGGTCCGCCGAGGCTGGGGGTAGGGCAGGCTTTACGGAAGGCCGGGGTACCCCGCAGCGGGCCGAGTCCCGGCTTGGTGGCCACTTATCTTTTCTCTATCCTTCCTCGTGTCTGAGCATTTCGAGGCGATATGCTTAGCATGGGCCGTATGATCTGTTTAGCGCCTACTTTGGGCGGTGTGTCCGTAGTCCTTTCGTGACTCGCGGCCGGGTGTTGCACGTTGCTGAGTAAGCGGGGCCCCATTTCTAACTGTGTATTTTCCTCCCGTTGCAGGCCCGACTCGCATCCCTCACCCCCGTTGCAGGCCAGACTCGCATCCCTCCCCCCCCTTGCACTCCACGGTGCTGCGCGGTGTCCCGCAGCTCCTGCCACTTACTGCGAGGTATGTATCTGCAAAGCGCGGGGGGCCGGCTCAACATGGAGCTGGGTGTGTGGGGAATCTTTATGATTATACGAGGCCTCCCTTTGGCCGGGGCAGGGTTGCGGGTTGCTATGCCTCTGGTGTGCGGTGGCGCGTGTTAGCTGTCATGCAAAAAAAAATGTCTTTCCTACAGCAAGGCTTGCATCTTCTAGGGTATTCGCGTGTACAATTTTCAGGTCATACGGAAGTCATGGGAATTGCTGCCATGCTAAGAAATTTTCTTTTTCCACACAGTGCTTGCCTCATCTACGGTATCGGGCTTGGGGAGTGACCCCCCTCCCCCCAACAACCACCTACTTTGCTGCACAGCGTGAGGAATATTTCTGTGAGGTATGTAATGTTGCTTGCGGGGATTCAGGGTGTGGGCTTGTCGATGTGCGGGACATTTCGCTGGTAAACCCCCCACCCCTTTTTTTCACTTTGCCCCCTTTAACAATGCTAGGTATGGGTGGGTTTCACTTGCAGATTCATGGCCTCATCGCTTCATGTTGTTTTGGATTGCAGACAGGGCGATGCTGGATATTCTCGCAGCCCCCCCCCCATTCCAGATGCCCTGTATGCCCTCAGATAGCATTGCGTCAGTTTCTGTGTCGCTCTTCGTTTCCACGTCCAAGTTCTAATTTTCTGTCTACTCATACTTCAGTATTTGTTGTAGTTGGCTCACAGTAATTTTTCTTTCAGGAGAAGAGCCATACAGGACATGGAAAGTCAGGGGTCCCCTCCACTTTTCTCACAGACGTCGCAGGTCGATGACTCGGGGATAGGACCCTCCCAGGATGCCCAGATGAAGGCACTATTGGACATGATCAAGGCTAATGGGGTGGCATGGGCCAGTGAACTTTTGTCGGCCAACCCCCCCAAAGCCCCCAAGGCTGCCCCCACCCCCCATGTTACAGAAATAGACATTGCGGAGGACCCTGCTACTGTGAGGCCCAAGCGTGTGAGGAAGCCGACAGTGAAAGACTTCACAGCTGAACCCCCCCCTCCCCCAAGACCAGGGCGGCTGATCCCATCAGAAATGTCATTGTGCATGCCCCAGCCTCACCACCGGCGGTGACTCGGGCTAGTCCCCCCCACACCCACTTGCCCGGTGGTTGCCACTGCGGAATTTGCCACCCGGGAGGACCTGGGTAAGCTCACGGACACACTGGCTGTATTTATGTCCGAAGTCAGAGCGGGTTTGCTTGCCGATCCTTTACAGTCTGCAACTCCGGTGGGTTCCCGGGTGGTGGAGCCTGCTGCTGTGGCTCCTCTTCCCTTGACAGGGGAGGCAGCTGTTGCTCATGTATGGGGTGGGCTTTCACTTCTAGGGGGGGACAGCTGCGCAGCGCCTGCTAGCCTCCTGGTTGAGGTGGCTGCCCAGCCGGGAAGCGCACTACCTACTGCTGCTACTCCTCCTACTCCTGCCCCTGTGCTGCTTCTCGCTCCCCCGGTGCACTCAGCTGTACCTGCGCTGGCCCCGGCTGCGGTCCCCACGTCTCCTGCGCCCATAGCGATTCCTGCCCCCTCAGTGGCTGCTGCACCGTCCCCTGTGGCGGCCCCCTCTGCGCCTACAGTACTGATGACCATGGCGCCCCTGTTGTCGGGCAAATGCTCCCTCGCCTGGCAGGTTCCGCAGGCGGCGAAGGAAGGCATTTGGCGAAGAGAATTTATCGACATTTTTTCCCTCTTGATGTTTGGTGCTGATGGTGTTGATGTTAGAAAAATGGGCTCTAAAGATGAGGAAAAGAAAGCACGTTTTCAGTCTTGGCCTGAGAAAACGATCAAGAACTGGCGACAGGCTTTTTCTATATTGGCAGCAGTAATTACCGAGTGCTTCCCAGAACAGGCGCAGGGTTTATTTCAATACGCAAGTGTCATTACTAATGAAGCAGAATCCTCGGCTGGCATGGGGTGGTACATGTACAACTGTGAATTTCGCAAGAAAATGTCGGTCTGCCCTGAGTTGGATTGGGACCAGGTGGAGGTTAGACTCTGGATGCAGCATATGGGTAAGGGTAAATCAGAAAGCTTGGGCAAAACAAATATTCAAGTTAAGAAGGCTGAAACTGATAAAGGGTTCACTCAGAAGAAAGGTAACTCCAGGCAGTCCTTTCGTGGGGAGCGAGGTGGGGGGGGCTTCAACAGACAGGTTAACAGGAAGGGCTTCTCAGCAACATGCAGGTTGTTTAATGCAGGTAATTGCACCTGGGGAAAGGCGTGCAGGTTTGCTCACTCCTGCAGCAAATGTGGTGGGTCCCATCCCGAGTCAGCTTGTGACAAACGTAATGCCACCACCAGCGCGTCCAGCAAAGACAAGTAAGACCTTTCACAAGGCAGTTCCGCCCAGCGCTTTCCCTGCCACGCCCCCCCCCCTCCCCTCTGTCCCCATCCTTGCCTGCCCATGTGGATCTCTGTTCCAGTGCTGCAGCCAGCAGAGACCCCCTCCTCCTGCATTCTAAAGGCCCGTCTCCAGTCATTATCCCGAACTTGTTGGCCCTGCTGTGGTCCTACCCCAATGAGAAAGACAGGAATGTCCTGACTTTAGGTTTTCTGGAGGGTTTCAAGATCCCATACCAGGGTCCCAGGGTCTGTAGGGATGCGGAGAATCAGAAGTCTGTCAGGGAGCTAACTGAGGTTGTAGACAAGAAAATCTGTAAGGAAGTGTCCTTGGGGAGGGTGGCGGGCCCGTTCAAGTCTCCCCCCCTTCCTGATTTTGTGGTGTCTCCCTTGGGTGTGGTCCCCAAGAAAGAACAAGGGGCTTACAGGTTAATCCACAACCTCTCCTTCCCAGAGGGCAACTCCGTCAACTCATGGTTACCAGAGGGGGCCTGTTCTGTCTCACACTGTTCCTTGGATATGGCTATTGACCTAGTGAGGAGAGCGGGGGAGGGGGCCTGGCTTGCAAAGGCTGACATTGAGGCAGCTTTCCGTTTATTGCCTGTGCACCTGGACAGCCAGCACCTGCTGGGCTTCAGGTGGAAAGAGGGGTACTATTTTGACAAATGCATGCCAATGGGTTGCGCCGTCTCATGCGCTTTCTTTGAGGCATTCAGCACTTTCATGCAATGGGCCCTCTCCGCGAAGTATGGCATTACAGCTGTGTCACATTACCTGGATGACTTCCTTTTCATCGGGAGGGAAGGCACGCAGGAATGTCAGGAGGGTTTGAATTGTTTCATCGACTTGGCTAGTCACTTGGGGGTAACGTTGGCGCCGGGCAAGACTGAAGGTCCGGCTCAAGTCTTGACTTTCCTGGGCATAGAGCTTGACATGCTCACGGGTGTGTCTCGACTCCCGGCCGAGAAGGTACTGGGACTGAAGCGGGACATTCAAGACTTGCTGGGTTGAGACAAGGCACCGCTAGAGGTCATTCAGAGTCTCCTGGGCAAACTAAACTTCGCGGCCAGAGTAATCCCGGTGGGGCGTGTGTTTGCGAGACGTTTAGCCAGGGCTACTGCCAAGGTCTACAAACGTCATCATTTCGTAAAACTGTCTTCAGGCCTTAAGAAAGATTTGTTGATGTGGGCTGAATTCCTCACAGACTTTAATGGGACTGTCATTTGGAGGTCCCCGTGGGTGGATAGCCCCGAAATAGTATGTTCACTGACGCCTCAGGGCGGGAGGGCTTTGGGGCAATTCTGGGAGAGCTGTGGTGCGCGCAGGAATGGCCTAACGCTTGGCGCAAGCGGGGGATCACTTCTAACATAACTGTCCTGGAACTCTGCCCTATTGTTGTGTCATTACATCTATGGCCGGGCCCATTGTCCAACAGGAAGGTCCTATTTTGGTCGGACAATATGGCGGTGGTGCAGGCTATCAACGGTCAAACAGCTAGTTGCCCTTTAGTTCTGTGCTTACTCCGAGAACTGGCCAGCAGGAGCCTGCGCTGCAATGTGGAATTTAGGGCTAGGCACATTGCGGGTGTCACAAATGTTGCGGCTGACGCTCTTTCTCGTTTTCAGTGGGACCGTTTCCGGGCGGCCTTCCCACAGGCGAGAGAGGAGATGACCCCCTTTGCACCAGGACTTTGGCGCATCTTGGAGTGGAGCAGGAACTGAGAGAGTTAGGGGAAAAGTCCTTAGCCCCAGGTACGAGGAAGCGCTACGCTAGTCATCGGTCCACATTCCACAAAGCCATTTCTGACTTAGGTTTGCAGGCCCTGGCACTGGAGGACAGAGTACAGGCCTTTGTAGTGTGGGCCAAGAAACAGAACAAATCACACTCCTGGGTCTGCGGCCACTTGGCGGCCATTAGTCACGAGGCAAGGTTGAGCGGGGTGGGTGACCCAGCCAAATCTTTTGTAATCAGGGCTGCTTTGAAAGGTTGGGCTCGGGAAGAACCCAAGACCCCAGATGACAGGTCCCCCATAGACTTCCCCTCGCTGCAGGCCATGTTAGCGGTCTTGCAGTCTTTGGTACATTCGCAGTATGAGGCTGTCCTCTTCTCTGCGGCCTTCATTTTAGCATTTTTTGGGGCATTCGGGAGCAGTGAGTTAGTTGCACGCTCCAAGGCAGATCACTCGGGGGACGCCCTTGGGGTGGCGAATATTTCTTTTAAGGAGGGTTTGTCCATCATGCTCAGACGGTCCAAGACTGACCAGGCTGGCAAAGGGTCAGTCATTAGGTTGGCCCCCCTCGGGGATCCCCGTTTCTGCCCGGTGTCAGCCTTACAAGCTTACCTGGCACTTCGTCCTGCGGGAATGGGTTACCTTTTTATCCACTCGGATCACAGCCCCCTGACCAAATATCAGATGGATAAAATAATGCTTGCATGCCTGGATCGGGCTGGTTTGTTGAAGCAAGGGAAAAAGTTCTCCAGCCATTCCTTCCGCATAGGGGCGGCTACCTCTGCTTTCAGAGCGGGCTTGCAGCCAGATAAGGTTCAACTGGTAGGGCGTTGGGAGTCTACTTGTTATAAACGATACATTCGACCCTGACCTAGATATCCCGGCATGTACAATTTTGTATAATTTGTTTGCTGTGTTGTGATTTCAGGCAGTTATGCCTCTTTGCTGTTTGTGTGCAATATGATTCAATAAACATTTGTGAATATATTGCGTCTTTTCTTTGGCAGGGTCAAGAGTGTGGGTCGTGCGGCACTCCATGGTCGACAGGTTGGGCCGGTGGGCAGCGATCAGGCACTGGACTCATGGCTTTAAGAGCATTGACTGTGTTTGGCTGGGTTTCCCTGGCATGCGCTGGAATAGCTTGTTGCACTGGTTGCGGGAAGCCCTCGCTATAGTAGGACCTCCTCCTCAGCACTTGATAATTCACCTGGGTGGCAATGACCTTACGAATCTGGGGAGATCTACCTTGCTGCGAAAAATGAAGACTGACTTGGGGGTCATCTGTGGGCTCATGTGCGAATGCGAGATCTGGTGGTCTGAAATAGTGCCTAGGAGATTCTGGCGGGGTGCAAAATCTAGCGAGGCAATCGAGAAGTCTAGGAGGCGAATCAATGGTGCTATGAAAAGGTTCACCCAAAGTAGAGGTCTAGGCTTCATCAAACATGACATGATTCAGGATAAAGTCAAAGGTTATTTTGAGGCGGATGGGGTTCACCTCACACTTGTTGGCTAAGACCTCTTCCTCCTTGATTTGTAAGAGGCAATCATGAACAAAGGTTGCAGGTAAAAAGGGTAGCAGTGGTGGGGGGCCCGTGCGGCAGCGGGTACCACCGCACGGGCTGTGGCGGAGTTACTGGGCGATCCGGAAGAAGAGAGGTGCAAACACTGTACTTCAGCGGGCACATAGGGGTGCCAGAGCCTAACCTGTAACCTCATGGGAGGTGCAGGAAATCCGTGTCGGCTCCCCAGTAGTCCTTCGGGCGGTTGTGGGCCTGTGCAACCGGGGGTTTGCCAAGTCACGCCCCGCAAAGGGCGTGTGTAGTATAATTATGGTAATTGTGCAGCAGTTGGGTGGTTCGCCACTGTGCTGATTGGCTCAACAGGCGGGCAGGTGGCGAGAATGCGGCCTGCCCTAGGATCGCCCGTAAGTTAACCCACCATCATTACATATGTTGTATGTAATAAACCTGCAGCAAATTTTCCCAAACTTAACACTTGTGTCTGTGTGTTATGTGCGGGTTTGGGCATTGTGGGGCGGGGGGTTCTTGTGGCCTGATGTGACTATGTTGTTGCCCGAGGCCACGCAGTGGCCATCAAGAGGGCGGGCCCCTAGTCACGGAGGGCTGCCCCCGCCCAGCTTGTGGCCAGCCACTCCTCACCCGGGCAGGCTTAGCCCGGTAGGAGGTAGGCGTGTCTTTGACGCACGTCCAGGGCGGCTGGGAGGAGCCTCCAAGGGTACATTACTCCCTTGCTCCAGTAGGGAGGCCTCTTTGCCGCTCCGGACGTCATCGCGCGGTTACTTCGGGGCACTCTTTTCCCGCCCTTCCTCGAACCCAGAGTGTCTGATTGAGGGGGGCTCCTGTGAAGCTTTAATGTGTTCCTTTTTCGTTGCAGGCGGAGTTACTGGGCGATCCGGAAGAAGAGAGGTGCAAACACTGTACTTCAGCAGGCACATAGGGGTGCCAGAGCCTAACCTGTAACCTCATGGGAGGTGCAGGAACTCGTGTTGGCGCCCCAGTAGTCCTTCGGGCGGTTGTGGGCCTGTGCAACCGGGGGTTTGCCAAGTCACGCCCCGCAAAGGGCGTGTGTAGTATAATTATGGTAATTGTGCAGCAGTTGGGTGGTTCGCCACTGTGCTGATTGGCTCAACAGGCGGGCAGGTGGCGAGAATGCGGCCTGCCCTAGGATCGCCCGTAAGTTAACCCACCATCATTACATATGTTGTATGTAATAAACCTGCAGCAAATTTTCCCAAACTTAACACTTGTGTCTGTGTGTTATTTGCGGGTTTGGGCATTGTGGGGCGGGGGGTTCTTGTGGCCCTGATGTGACTATGTCCAGGCAGATCCAAACAAACTACCCACGTTCCCCAGGGAGAACGGAGAAGGTGTGCGGATTCAGGTTCGAGTCTCGGCGTCACCTCAACAGCGTGCTATTGTGAGCAAATTACTTTATCTCCCCGTGCCTACCAAAACTGAATGTTCTCTTTTTGTGAAAAACGCAAATTTTTTCCCTTTGCTTTTCACTTTCTCCAACCGTTTTATGTGATAGTAAATTAAACGTATGTTCATGTAGCCCATCTCTGTCATTGTGTG
Source organism: Lissotriton vulgaris (assembly GCF_964263255.1). Lineage (NCBI taxonomy): Eukaryota > Metazoa > Chordata > Amphibia > Caudata > Salamandridae > Lissotriton > Lissotriton vulgaris. The sequence continues at coordinate 1,852,668,435 of NC_141687.1, read as the reverse complement.
GGCAGAGATAACTCTGGGCGTCATTTGGAAATTATTCTTGCTTCCTGTAGATTTTAGAGTATCGCATTGGGTGAGTTTTTACTTAGTGTAAGTTGCTTCTTTTTTAGCGCCTGTAAACTATGGTCTAGACTCTAGTGCAATAAAAAGCCATCACTGCGAAATCATTTTCACTTTGTGTGCACCAGCCTAACTGGACAACCTTTCCAAAATACGTGTGTGCAGGTTTAATTTACGTGAAGCTTTTTAACTCCAGACTTTACATCACTATGTAGACAAGCAGACCCCAGCTCCTCCCACGTGCCATCTTCTATAAGGTACAGACAGGGCCGGTTGTTGGAGCCTCCGGATTCCCTAACTACCACCCTTTAATAGTGCCCCTCAGGTCCCCATAACCACTGTCTCTCAGATGTATTTAATTAAATTTACAGCACCGCTCATACCACTGAAGGGTGTTAGAGCACTTTACATAACACACATATTACACAGAGACAACCAATCATACGTGTGTAAATAGGTGTATAGGAAACGTTACATAAGTTAGACGACTACTAGGTGTAGGAGTCACATATCCATTCTGGTAGGCAGTATAGTTGGAGAAGCACAGACTCAGAATTTAAAACGTAACACCATGGTTGAGGGTTCCCTTTAATAACAAGAATTGATTTCTACCCAAATGAACCCATTGTGCAACATGAGGTTAATGAAAAATCATAACTTACTAGCCTATACCTTGCAGTTTTCATGCAGCTGTTGAAAGTAAATTGCTCACTGTTCTACATTAGGATTTTAACTTATAAACTGCAAGTAACAATAGGATCTCTCGGACAAAAGCAGTAACACCCTGACCTATTTACATTACATGCACTTTGTGATCTGCATGGCACACGTTCGTAGCAGAAAGTATATTGACCTTCAGTGCTACCTTACATGAGTCAAAACTTCCACTGGACTAAACTATGATCTTTCTCTCTAGTAGATACGTTAATCACCCGCGTTATGACATTTTTATTATTTCCGGAAAATTGCTGGAGCGAGGAACCAGGAAGCAGGTGCTTTTAAACTTTAATATACGGCTACCCCACCTTAAGTCAGCGCCCGGTGCAGTGGCACTGGTCGCACTGCACTAGAGCCGGCCATGGCTACAGAGCTGTGCCAAGCCCCTCACTCTCTCAACATGCATGTCTGGGATATGATTGAGGTCTGCTGGTGGTTTTGGGAAGACTGAATAGTGCAAGGCTGCTTTTTGCACGTCTAATATCCACTCCTTCAGCATATTCCCCGAGGCCTCTTTTCAGGAATTTCTCATAATGGAGATGTCATTGTGTGTTTATTCTCTCGAGTCCCAGCGTTTAAAGAAAGGCGGGCCGACATCGGCCCGCCGCAGTTATGGCGGGGTGCACCGGCCCCCACCCGCTCCAGCTAGTGTGGCGCGCCCCCATGACGTCACCATGAGGCGGTGGGCACGCCCCAACCTGGATTGGACCCGGGTCCCCTGGTGACCCGGAAGTGATTGAGTCACTTCCGGGTCACAAGGGAACAAAGGCCAGGCCGGTTAGATCCAGCCTGGCAGATGAGGGGTTAAAAGGCCGTGGAGCGCAAGAGTCTGCCTCTTTGACTCCTGCGTGCCACGGCCTGCCCTTCCAGCCTCTAGGAGGCTGTAATTCTTTTTCGCTCTGTTTTCTCCTACTGCAGGGTACAGCTTCCGGTGGGAGAATCGACTTCTAGGGCCGTCGCATCAGGAGGAGCACTCCGAAAACCGCAGAGGAATCCCTGTAGGAGAATCTCTGTTTTTTCTCTTCTCTGCAGGGCATGTGGCAGCGGGGGCCGTTAAGGAGCCGGCAGCTGCCGGGGTTTGCTGAGATGATCGGCGAGTTTTTTCCACGGAGTCAGTGGTGTGCGGAGTTAACCAACCAGGGACGGCGAGCCATCAAAGGGAGTGGAGGGAGCGACGTGGATTCGTCATGAGATTTACGAGGGCAATGGCCTTTCCGGTCAAGGTGAGCGGGCGGCCGCGTGTGCTGTGTGCCCTGTAACAGGTAATCGGTAGCACAGTGTAAGCGTCAATACCGCTTCTGTTATTCGTTATGGGTCCACGGTCTGCCCTCCTTGGGCTTGTGGAGTTTGGTTTTAGGGCCAAAACTTTGCGTAGGCAAAATAGTTATAATTGTCCTCACCTAACATGGCGGCCACTGGGAGCTTAACTCATTTATTTTAACATCACTTTTGTTAAGGTTACTAATTGACTTCGTGGCACCTAAGGCTCAGGGATAAACTCATGTCAATCAATCAATCACGGCATTTGTAGAGCGCGCTACTCACCCGGGAGGGTCTCAAGGCGCTGTGGCTCAATGTAGCGCGGTAGCGGATTCTGGGTTTCGTAGACTTGTGGCATTTAATGGGTTTCTGTTGCACGAATTCACCTGACTTTAGCGGGTTGGGGATTGTTAAAAAAAAGCCTAGAAATGGAGCACTGGCTACTCCGTGACATGAAGCCATCTAGTAGCATTGCATGAATTAAGAATGTCTGATTACAGTGACGTGCAGTAAGTGAAGAGGATGCAGGACCTTTTCCTGTACATGCGTGTTTGACAAACGTTTTTGGCTTTCCAGTTGTCTCAAAGTTCGCTACATGGACAGGAAAGGCGGGGCCGACACCGGCCCCGCCGCAGGGGCGGTAGGAGTAGGGAGAGGCGGGGGCGTGCGCTTCGCTCGTCCACCTCCCAGCTTGTGGCATGCATGGCCTTATGCTGTGTTAGAAGTGAAAGGAGTTGGTTCTCTTCTAGTATACTCTTCATTATACAAATATAGTAAATTGTGCTTGAGATGGATGCATGCGAAATAGTGGTGGCTAGCTCAACCCTACCAAGGAGGTGGAGTTTGCCTTTACGATGTTTTATCTCGGTTTGCACACAGTTTCTGATTTGCCAGGTAATATATAGAGTTTTGTAGGTAGGTTTCAGCATAACTAGGTACAATTGTACTAGGTTCAATGTACAGACTGTCATGCTCATACGAAGGGGTTGTATCAAACTCTCAGGTTGTTGTAGACAGGAGTGCTACTACAGTGCTCTGGGGTATTCGTAGAAGGGTTTAGTAACAGTTTCTCCGAAGAATGTGGCCTATTAGAACAAGTGTAAAATATGCAACTTAAATGTCATGCAAAGGCACTTGTTTATGTTGTGAAACATTTGAGCTATCCAAATGCATTCCCTAGAGACTCGCGTAATATACGCATGCTGTAATGGAACTCCTTTTTAGGTCGAAGCCTGCATTGCAGGGCATGCCCTGCTGCAGGCAAAGAGATATTGTGAGCAGGGTATTTCAGTATGGCGAGAAGCCACGCCCCTTTTTTCCATTGGCAGGCCTCTGGAAACGGAGGCCTGCCATTGGAAAAAGCGCCTGTTTAGCAGATTTGTCTACTCTGGATCCCGCCTCTCGAGGACTCCATGAACTGCTTTACGGTAGCACGACATTATTTTTAGAAATATTGCCTTGGCAACCATGAGGCAGGTCAGGGAGTCCTGGAGGAGCGGGATTCAGTATCCTGTTCCCGACCCTTTTTTTATTTTGTGTGCGTGCGTTGCCTCGTTCTCCTTGCTGGAAGGTCAGGAAGGAGGCATTGCAGTGGATGGACCCTCCTTGTTTTTACTTTTAGCACGAGGTGCGGGTGCTTGTTTCATTATAAATGTGATTACTCCCCGGCACGGCTCCGACTGACCACCTTACGTCATGACCCGAGGTAGTGTCCAATGACTGCTACCAAGAAAGCCAGGCCAAGTCAGGTTGTCTGCGACATGCCGGCGCCGCTGGGATGTCACATCCTGCTGCGGAGCCGGGAGTTTTGGGGACAGTGCGGCTCCGCATTTGCAAATTCAATGAGGGTGCCGCTCGCAGTGCTGCTGTGGGCAGCTTGCACTGGCCCGAACCACCGCAGTGCTGTAATCTTAGCCCCCGTGAATTACTGCAGCCACCTGTAATCTTAGCCCCCGGGAATTACTGCAGCCTCCTCGAGGGAGACGAATCCGTCAGTCACCCAGGTTGCAGCGCCGAGCATCCACCTGGACAGTCTCACTGGACGGCCCCACCCAGGAACTAACAGGAGGAGTTAAGTATTCTTGGCTTTTCTAATAAAATGTGCTTTATAGTGTGCCCTGAGTTGCAGGCTTGGGACAGAACTCGTTTTCCAAACACCTATTAATATCCCTACAGTTAATGCCACTTTACACCCAATGCCACAGTTCCGGGCTGGTCCAGGTCATTGATTGACCGCTGGGCCAAATCTGCTTTAGCTCATTCAGGTCTACGTGCAACCCACTTGAATTGTTTTCATGCAACAGCTGCTCAGGAGATTATTGGACTTCTGTGTTGGTTAAACATAAACAATGTGCCTGAACCCTGACTTCCAGCGTTCCTCCTGTTCCAGCATTTTACTTCTCACAAACAACTACCTCGATGAACCTCAACCCAAAACTGCAGCACCCTGGTCATTCCAGTACTTGGTTGCACAACAGCTCTGTTAACACACACTAATCCTGATCAACAGCCAGTGGAGTCATCACTAAAGTAACACAAACAGAGCACGTGTCATTGGTGTGCAGCGGCAGCCAAACCAAGGTTTGTTACACAGGGTCGCAGATGTCCCTTTGCTATGGAGAATGTGGTTTAAGAGGAGGAACGAGGGGGTCAGATTTGAGGTGGGCATCTTTCTCAGGCAAAAGCACCACTTTTAATAACGCCATAAAGTCTTCCAGACAAGACGAAGAGCGAAGGGTTGTTTGCAGTGTGTGGTGGTAGGACAGGCTCCTTTGTCTGCGGAAGCCGTTAATGATACTTTGCATTTCTTTCTTAACTTCTGCTTCAGTGTATGTCTGTGTGAACTGTGGTGCTCTGGTACTTTACTACTTGAGTGGATAAGAAAAGCCACTCCCAACTACACACTAGCACCCATACTGGCCCCTCACTCTCACACATAGACTTGCACACCTACAAACTCACTCGCATAGCCCACACATTATACCTCAACAAATTGAAACCCACATACGTGTGTGCACGCAGGACCCACAAGCACACATATGGCCACTCTCCTACACCTGCACACAGGCATGCACAATTACACACAGTCAAAAACGAAACCAGAAACAAATATATCAGTATGTTCCAACGTGATCATATTTAATTTTTTTTTGATTATGCAAAAAAGTAATAAAGGATTTAACATGTCACTGAAACGCCTTTTTTCTTTTTCTCTACTAAAAACTCTAAGAGCTCAAACATGAAAATCAGATGCATGTTGAGTGATCCGTGGCTGTCAGTGTGTGGTGGATTTTTTTCTGTTTTACATAAACCAGAACACATAGCAAGCGTAGCCAGCAACACTTCACAGGGAGCCATCCCCTCATCGGCATTTTACCAACCTAAAGGCTTATGAGCCTATACTTACAAATTAAACCCAAAACTACAGTTCCCAGGATGCACATACTGTTGACAATAAGTCTAGGGCAGGGGAAGGTGTCACGCTTGATAAGGGGTCACTCTGATAAACGCTCCGCTAAAACACATGCTTCCAGGTTTAAAATGTGTAAATCAATGTTTATGTTTAAAACACACAGAAGGTTATATTTTAATAAGTTGGTTGAAACATTCACATTGCTCAGAAATGTCCGGTTCATCCATGCACCTTCCCCGACTCCACTCCGGTTTGTCTGACTTCTGGCATTCACCCTAGTGCTGTCTGTCCTCCAAAGGCCTTCACTCCGTACGATTACTCCCCCCTCCCCCCCAGGAAACATATCTGAAACAGTGAGGTCTCTGCATTCCAATGTCTCTCGCCAGCCTCTGATTGGCCCCCCTGTAGTCTGTCACGTGTTTCCTGCATACTACAGTCATTCACCAGTATCGTCAGTTTGCCTGCAGTCTCTCTCAGCGGTCTCCCTGCGGTCTTTTGTGGGTTCCCTGCACTCTCAGTCTCTCTCTTTGGCTTCTTCGCATTCCATACCCTCCCAGACGACCCCTGCATCCTATTTAGGAGTCCCTGCACTCCTCAGTCACTCACCAGCCTCTAATTGGTCTCCCTGCATTCTGCAGTTTGTCACCAGTCTCTCGCCGGTTTCCCCTGTGGTGAGTTCCCCGCAGTCTCTTATCAGCTTTTCACTGATCTCCCTGCAGTCTATCTTGGGTCTTACAGAATTCTGCAGTCTCGCCTTTAACTCCTAACACTGTGCAGTCCCTCTGAGGTACTGTGAGCCATCTAAATTGTCACTGCTCTTTCCGTGGCATGCTCTCTGGAAGCTCTTTTGGGGTTCCCTGTATCCTGCACCATCTTAGGCATTCTTTAGACTTTCAGGGGTCCCACTGATGTCTACAGTTCCTTGAATGGAACTTACCATGGGGGTGGTTGTGACTGTCTTTGTGGGGCTGGTCTAATGTGACCGGCTGTACCACAGATTTAGTACCATACCACCTCTACTCCAAGCAGAGGCTTGCGAGTCCTCAGACAGAATGAGTTCAGCCACACAAGGCTCCCAGCTGGTTAAGTGCATCTTTTTTCCACTCACCTCAAGCCTACTCTGAAAACAACATTGCAAGTGGTGAATTTAGCAAATTAATAGAGACTTTGCAAGAAATTCTGTCTCGGCACTCATGATGCAATTAAATTCAGCAAGGGCTACCCCTCCGTAAGTTATATTGAAGGGGTGACTCCTTTCTAAGAAAATTGAGGAAAATAGGGGCATATTATGAGTTTTGTACTTTTAGATTTCCTCCCTCGGTTTTCATCCCTCCATCCATCCTTCTCTCCATCAGTCCTTTCTTCCATCCAGGTCTTTGCTTGCTCATTGTTGCTTGTTTTCCCTCATGTTAACCTATGTTTCTGATGGCACACTACATAAAATGGTCTCAAATTACACAGTTCTATATTTACTTGCATGTGTCTTCTGTATGTGTTGCAGTGTCTTATGTTCATCGTGCTGCACAGCAGCCACAATGCGCTAAAACATAGCTTAGAGACATTGGCAGAGCCAATAACTCTGGCTAAACACTTAAAAGTCCCAAAGGCGAGACCTATTGGCTATGCCAATGCTTGTTTATATGTGGGATAAAGAACCTCCGCCGTACAATAGATGGATCTTGAAAGTCCCCGAGGAGTTCCATGATTCCGGGAGCATATAAAAGAATTAGGTAGAAGGCAGAGTTCCTAAGTAACGTTATGCGTTTGTTGGCTCTCCAATTCCCGTCGCACAAAGGTGGAGAGCCTTGGCCCAACCTCCTGTGATTCTGAGCAAATCCGCAATCTCCCTGCGCCTCTCAAAGGATAAACTTCTACGTGTGACGCCTTTCACAAAAATAGGGGGTGCCTGAACCCGGCGCAGTTTAAATCCATAATGTAATATCAGGGGTCTTTAAATACATAAACAGGAGGGATAGAAAACCATGAGGGATTACTTACTTACTATGTGTTACTTACTGGCCATAGCAGGGCAAGGTGCTGGGGAGTACCAGCAGCTGGGTTCAATATGGAATTTAACACTGTTTTGTAAGCCCTTTCCCAGATGTGTGCTGTTTTAGAAGGAGGCGCATGCCCACGTCTTCTTGTTCCTTTACTGGAAAGTGAAATACCGTATTGTTATCTGCGCTAGGCGCTCTCAATAAGTTGAGGAGATTTTCTAGGCACAGTGGCACTAGAATTGTTCCTGTACAGATTAATCTTTAGTGGGTGTTTTCCTGTGTGCCATAGCATTATTCAGAAAAAATTGAGCATTGAACTACCAAGCGTGCCACAAAACTAGCTGCAGGAAAGAGAGCCAGGTGTTTATATTTGCGGGTTGTGGATTTGACTGTGTATGTTTTTTTTTTTAACTATACACACGAGATAATAGTTGCCAGCGTTTCACTTTATGTATTATAATTATATAGCGCTTGCTACCCCGGACAAGGCGTCAACTCGTTTTTCCACCGAGTAGCACACTACTCCCGAACCCTTAAAGGCTATAGTGTTTTATTAGTATAGGGAAATAGGAAAGTAAGTTGAGTGGTGGTAGGAAAACATGCGCTAGGTAACTCATCATTTGTATGGGTGCTGCCTGGGTGTTGACCAAACGCTTTTAGCTTCAGCATTATTTAAGTATTACTAAAGTGCTATTGCGCTCAACTCTGCGCTTCAGGTAAATGCTTTTGGGATTCTGCTTTGAGTTTGACCAAACGTTTGTAGCATCAGCGATTCCTTAGGTAACCTGGAATGCGCTATTACGCTCAACATGGCACTCCAGATCCATTCTTTAATTAGTGGGGGCGCGTGCACATTTGGTGTACACCTGCAGGAGAGCGGGGGACATGGTATGCAGGGGGAAAATTAGCCAGTTCTTTGACAGAATGGTGGATAGCATCCCCATCTCATTGGTACAGAGGAAGGCTAGCCATGAGCATTTCACTTAGTGTACAGTTTCTCAGGGGGATCCAAGATGGAGATGACACTGGTACTTCACTTTCAATGGTTTCATTGAACAAGTCATATCCATAACCGATAACTCCGGTGATGTTGGGCAAGTCAGTTAACCTCTTGCAGCGGTACATGGAGGGATCCCCACATAGTCCGACTGGTGCTTTACTAAGCACTTTCACTGTAAGCCTAATGTCAATGTTTCGCAGGGCATGCGACTCGTGCAATGCTAAGCTTTCTCAGTTGAGAGTCTGAGGGTAATCTGAAGATAATGCAACAGGTACTAGGCTAGGTGCTCCCATTGAAAGCCTGGTTTCAATCGGCCCCCATGTGTTGCAAGCACAAGGTAACCCATCATGTCAGACTTTTGCCTTGATTAGGATGAAGCCTTAGGAAATTTTGTGTGGGTTTAGATGCATTTATTATGCACAGGATTTGATAATGCCAATAGACTGGTTTGGCAAGGTAATGTGCATTTCGAACATGGCGTCAGCATTCCTTACACAACCATAAGTGCAGGGGGGGGGGCGCTGTTGCTCCCCACTCTGTACCTGGTACCCTTCCTAAGTAACTAGGAATGCAATATTATATTCCACTGTATTGTTCCATTCAGTAATTAAGGGGGGCACTAGGTTATTCAGCTTCTAACAGAGGACAGGGCTAAGCCACCTGGTTCTAATAGCCACATTTAACCGGCGGGTCACACTTCCTACCTTTAGTTTAACCACTGAGAAACCCTTATCTGTATTCCATACAATTGCAGACGTAATGATAGGATTAGATCCCTCACTGTGGTACTCTGATTTATGATCACAGGGACGATGTTGGGAAGAGAAATAGCGGACATGGGTTTATTAGTTAATTGCTAATTAATTAACAGCACCAGGCAGTCACCCAACAATGTCCTTACTGGACAAAACGTCCCAACAATGTTCTTACTGAACTAAACGGCACACATTAGGGTAACTGGCGCTATGGTAAGCACTCATCAATGCATATGCCCGCTGTGGAAATTATGGCGGGGGGCCAGGTGTCTGATGGTTGATCTAGCTGATTTACTGATGAATCTCTTGGAACTACACGTATGAGTGTCAGGGACAGTAAGCTAAATGCTGCTAGTGGGCTTGCACCACCGGGTTGTTCCACCCGCAGGGGGAACCATGTAATTATGGCAGACCTACACTACAGGGTCTACACACGCAATTGCTGAATTGCCAGCTTGGCCATAACCTTCTTCTTTACCTCTAAGGTAGGCTCCAGGATTTCATATGGGGCCAAATTACTTAAGGGGGAGTTAGGATAGTTATTGCATGGTTTGGAGTTCAGGCTTACTTGGCACGATTCTCTGTGAGGATTCTCTCAGGTATACCCTCAACGCTTATGGCGTCACAGTACATCTCAGGCCTTCTTGTTTGACCCTCAAGGGTATTCATGGGAATGGGCACAATCATGGAGCGAGCTTGTGCACTTGTACCATTATTGTCCGTGTGGCATCGCAAGGTACCATCGCACCCATGTACAGGCATAATGGGGCATTAGTTGCCAAAAGTTTTGTCACGCTGTATCTCTGCACGCAGGTCCCTGTACACCTATATGTGTAGGATCACGCAATTTGTTACGTCCTTGGACCTCTACAACTAGGCAGGTTTTTCCTGGGCTATGTCGCATTGGGCCAAATCCTCCTGGGGCTGATGCACTTTGGGTGCCTATGTTGCCAAACAGACTGGATTCGGGTCCAGTATCATGCAGGATTGAGGCATCCTTGTGGCATCATACATTACCGGCATAGAAGTAGCGCTGACTGGCGAATTATGATGGGTCATCTACAGACAAAAAGGCACTAATCATTTGTTTGTTTTTTCACATATGTATGATTGGATCCCTGGCAGATACCTGGGAAGTGCTCCACACCGCAACAACTGCAAGAAGTGGACAACCAAGGGGACCGTTAGATGCGAAACTTGAGTCACAAGCGACGGCATCAAGGTGATGGGCGATCAATCAAGGGCTCAAGAAGTGCCAGCAATGTATTGGTTGTTTATGGGTGTGTTAACCATTGGTGGTGACAGCCACAGTAATATGGCAGTACGCTGCTTCACATGCTTCAGTATTCTGCCGCTACGGCGCCTGGGCTCGCGGGTGCCATTGTGGCAGACACAAGAGGATAGTCCGTAGTAAGGAGGTAGGCATACGCATAACATTTCCCTGAACATAGGGGGCAGGTGTAGGTGGTTCCCGGACTACGTGATATGCTTATAGCAGATCCTGGGGCAGGTGGTTCCCTGGGTAACCTGCCAATTACACAGACAAGGAGTGTCAGTGGCCGGGGTGACGTGTCTTATCGGGCACAGCGAGAGGCCTAATACCTAGTAACACACTGCTGAGGCTAGCTAGGGCTTGACATTTTCATACTATAGCTCAGGGGTGCATCTGGGGTAATTGTGCTTCTTAAAAGACGGCGTCCATTTGTCCACACCGGGGGGGAGGGAACCATCCCAAAGAATCATCTTGCCTAGTTAGTGTATGTAGGGCTAAGGCATGACCCTCAGTGAGTTGGCTAGTTTCGTGAATTTCTTAAAGACAGGGCATGACCTTTCAGTGTAGGAGGGTAGGGGGGGGGCAGATAGTCGGTCAACTACGCTGGCCTGTGGTGGTAAGGTCATGATTGGTGAGCAATTAATTTAAGGTCCTTAGGGGGCGGCGCCATTCTCGAATGGGGTCGCCCTAAGGGAGGGACAAGTGGTCTCTCCTAGAACTCCAGGGGCAGTTACAGCCTGTTGGCTACATGGGTGCGGGGAGGGGAGAGTCCCGCTTTCTCTAGGTTGGTTGGCCACCCCGCACGTGCACAATGACGCCAGTAAACGGCGCAGAGATGCAAGGGCTCCCTTTAATGGAGTGAATAGAGCGTACAGGGGTAACCGTGGGGCGGAAATACCCTCACGGTAAGCGGGCCCTCTGCGCATGCGCACTTCGGCGGAAGGGCGTGGGTAATAGGTAGGGCGTATGGGGGTAACTGGGGAGAGGGTTAACCCCACGGTAAACGGGCCCTCTGTGCATGCACACTCCGACAGGAGGGCGTGGTTTAAGTGATAAGGATCTGACACCAGTTAGTGACCTTGCCGTAGGCCCAAATAGGATACGCAGAAAACAAATATTGTATAATATAACTATTACGTTAGATTCGGATAGGAAATACCTTGTACTAGAAGTATGTCAAGGTTAGCCATCTGATATCTGTATATATCAATTGTAATAGAATGTCATGGAATGTTTTCTGCGTAATTGTGTAACTATTGTTTATTTCTTTTTAAAAATGTATTTGTATGTTTTAATAAATACGGCATGGGGTGTGTGGTTTGGGTACTTGTAATGTTACCCCTCCCCTGATTCCGCTTGTGACCTCTGTGCCCAAGCAGTGTAGACCTGGAGGATGAGCATGCAATGTCCAGAGCCTGATGGGGCTTCTGCCAGTGACCTGATGCCCGAAGTAAAGTATACAACCCACATCTGGCTCTGAGTGATTCCTGCGCCATCTTGTAACATGAAATATTACACTGTTCTTCATGAATATTCATAAAAGTTTCTTAGACGAGGGAAACTTTGATTTACACCACTGGTTAGATTGACATTTTATTATAGATATTGACTGCATGCACCTACGCTCGAGGGTCTTTGCCCCTCTAAGACCACAGAGAGTGTGTCATAAACTGGGCTCAAATGGTTCAATACTACTGAATTAACAGCTCGGTTTTTAAAAACATCTGAATCTTTAATATAAAGCAAATTATACTCCGGGAAGTGGGGACGGTCAGATATGTTTTACGAGACTCTAATTCTTTTTTTCCTACAATAACCATGCCTTTGTTTGCTTCATATAGGGAGGCAGCAACATAAACATGTTGTCTCTGGGAGCAACTGTCAGATCGAATATTGTTGCCGGATTTCTGAAATGGGTCACCACTGAATATTAACACAGTGACCTTCCTCAGGTTTTGTAAGGGCAGCAGAGCTGTACTTTTCTATGCATTACTCTTATCTAGCAACAAGGATTGTACCAAAACATTAGTGTGTGTGGACCCATATTACCCCCACCTCAGAAAACTCTGGTGGCTCCCCATACAGAAGAGATGCTAGTTAAATCTAAAGATTCTGCTTAAAAAGCTCTACCTAATCAAGGACCAGCCTACATCAACAACGCCTGAATTTCCATCACTCTACCAGACAACTACGCTCCTCCTCCCTCTCACGTGCCTACACCCCTCACACCCGCCAAAGCAACAGCAGAGGACACTCCTCCTAACTAGCAGCAAAATCCTGAAACCCCCCCCCTCTCCAGCGACGGACCTCCACCTCTCTACTGGAATTCTGGAGAGCACAAAAGACCTGGCTTATCGCCTGTACCATCATGACACTCAAGCGCCTGGATACCCTCTTGGGTGATTAGCCACGCTATATAAATCCACTTATCGATTGACTGACCTACCTGTAGCTAGGGCCTGTAAATTAAATGTTGCTAGTAGGACTGCAGCACTAATTGTGCCACCCACTTAACATAAGTAGCACCTTAAAAACATGTCTCAGACCTCCCATTCCATACTGTGTGTGTTCAGTTTTAAATTGCCATTTTGACCTGGCAAAATAAAGCCTTATGCCAGGCCCAAACCTTCCTCTTTATTACATACAAGTCACCCCTAGGGTAGGCCCTGGACAGTTCAATGTATTTAAAAAGGAGGACATGTACTTTTATGTTTTTCATGTCCTGGTAATGAAAAACTCTTAAATTAGTTTTTCACTACTGCAAGGACTACCTCTCCCAAAGGATAACATTGGAGTTACCTTATTACATTTGATAAGTGTAATTTCCAAATAGGGACAGTTAAACAATGTAGTGTCTTGCAAGTTAGAAATGATAGAGCCCTTTTAGCTCCAGATGGACTCTTTAGGACAGTTAAGTAAGTGTTAGAGTGGAATGCAATGAAGTTGGTTTAGAATGTTGAGTTCGCAGTTACAGAAAGACGAATAAAGACGTGTGTGGCATAGTCATTGGCGGGTACCTAGGCTGGGGAGGACGCTACAACTGCTGAGAAGTTAGGGGATATGTAACTAGAAGATTGACAGTGCTCTCCCAGAGCTGTGGTCCAAGCAATGTGCATGTCACATGTGTTGCAGTGGAAGTACAGAACCGACGCTTAACGCGTGGGGAGTCAAAGCGCAAAATCAGTCGCTGCACAGAAGTTGAAAACAATGAAAGCATTGCAAAGAAATCTATATATCAGCCACGAGAACCTGCTGGTCAGACTGTACATAAAGTTACTACACTGTTGTGCAATATTCAGTCACACGTAATACAGAGTGATAAGGAAGGGAGGCAGAGATTAACCAAGTGTCAGATAGCACACAGAGATGCCATAGAATAAAACTGTTATTTACTCACCAGAACCTGAGCAAAGTGAGCTGGTATGACCTCAGCGCCATGCCCCGCAATCCCAGCAGAGCACAGGTGTTGTTCTTATGACGCTGGTTAATCTTGCAAAGCGGACTGAAGGGCAATGACGGCGGCCGGATCTGGAACATAGCAGTGGGCGAAAATCAGAACGGTCGCAGATACTTTGGAATAGTGAAATGTTGCTTTTCCAAAGTAGGCAAAGACAGAGGCCATCTTTCCAAAAGTTATCAAGGATTATTCAGAGACCAGCACGTCCCAAGGCCTCAGAGATGGCTCACATGTACAGGTTCAAGATGAACAGCCGAGGGAGACGGGGAGAGCTCCACCCTCAACTTCAGCCACTTCCATAAATGGTTACACTGCTGCCGCTTTCCAGAAACCACCACCACCGCTCGGTACCGCCAAAAAGCAACATATTGGCAATAGATGCACTGCTTGGATAGAGACATCAGATTATTTCATTGATGTACTTTAAGAGACTGATGACAGAAAAATGATCAAATATCTGAAAAATGTTGCTGGTGAAAAAGAAGTCATAAAGAAAATGTCGCAAACCGGTGAAGAAGTTACATAATGTCAGTGCTGAATCTCAAGTTTCAGACTAATGCCAACTGTTGATTACGAACGATACATCTTCAACCTGGAATGCCAGAAAGTTGGTGAAACCATTGATGAGTTTGTGGAGAGACTTGACACACTCATCTGACGTTCTAATTTCATTGAATTTAATGATGAAGAAGCTATGCGCCTGAGAGTTATTGACGGATGGTTGTCAGATTCATTCAGAAGACGAATGCTGAGAGAAACTCTTAGTTTGGAGTGAGTGTTAAGGCCTGCCACAGCTGAACAGCGTGCTGATAGACAAGCTGCTGACATGGAGGCCGGAGCTACCCAGAATAAATCAATCATGATTGTGAAAAGTAAGCCAAAACAAAAGACTGAAGGGCACAAAGTGATATCGACATGTTACAAGTATTGGCATAGCCAATCGGTCTCGCCTTTGGGACCTTATAAGTGTTTAGTTATACAGCACATTATGAACAGGCTATGCGCTATGGGTGGGACAAAGAGATGCTAGATGCTGGACAGCCTAAAATAAATAAAGCCAGCAAATAGAAAGAAAGCAATTGTGAATTACAAAACATGAAGCCAACTGTAAGTAATGTGCGGAATGCATTCCCAAGGACGTTGTTTAGAATTAACCCAGAAAATCCTTCGCAAAGCAGAACCCCCAGCTTTTCCATCCCACAAATGTTTGTGTGCATGTGTATATACTGTATGTGTGAGCATACCGGTGTGATATGTGGGTGTTTGTGTCTATATGTGTGCATGTGTACATATGTTGCCTGTGTGGTTGAGTGCATGCACATATTTGTGTCTGTATGCATCGGAGTGTAGGGGTGTATGCTTTTGTATGAGTCCGGAGCCTGTTCATGCATTTGTGCAACAGTGTCTGCATGTGCGTGTACAGGCCTACATGGGTGTGCGCATGCGTCAGTGTGTGTATATCTATATAAGCATATTTGGCCGGACTGGTAAAGGTACATTCAGGCACATATCTCCACAACTACTTGTCATACTTTTTTGTGAATCCAGCCCATAGTTTTTAAATTAAGTGTGAAAGGATTCCTCTTTATCTGATACCATTACCATGTCCTCTTAAATAGGCTCAGCTAACAAATAATGAATCTATCTCAACACGAAAAATTACGTTTGTATGAACTATATCTTCGCGTGCGTTCTCTGCATTTCTGAATTTGCAACTATATTATTCATGCGTGTAAGTCTTCCTCTGAAAATACGTATGTGACATTATGTGACTATGTATACAAAGTTTCAATTACTATGTCAAACTTTAAGTGCCCCGACACCACCTTAATATGGCCCATGCTATAGAATTCCCCAAATTAATGGGGTGCGAGAGACCTGGAATGGATGGGCTAGGGGCATGGGGGATGGGCCAGGAAAGGTTTCAAGCAGGTGTGATAATGTTGGCTCTGAATCAAAGGGGTGTGAAGGAGCTTCTATATGAGGTAGTGTGTCATCCAGATAATGGGGGAAGTAAGTATCTGTGAAAATGGCATAGGAAGGGAAAGGTGAGTAGAGAATCAATGGGGAGGATGGACTGTGGATGGAGGGAGGGGCGAAGGGAGAGAAGGTTAGAAGTGTGGAGATGGGAGAGTAACAGGGCAGCAGGTAGAAGCAGGGTCAGAGGCGGGCAGGAAAGTGATAGGAGGTGAGAAGTCAAGAAATGACAGACTAGTGACCGAAAACTAGGTTGGTGGTGTGTTGGAGAAGACAGAGGAGGGGAGTGATTCAGAAAACAACGAGAGAGCAGAGAAAGCATAAAAGCTGCTTCGCCATTGCATAAGGTGCACTTCTGTAATTGGCGTCAGTGGCGGGTCAGCTGGTAACTGTAAACATGAGCCCTGGGAACATGCTTTTATGCAATTCGATATATAACTTTCTGGAAATCAACCAGCAACATACCTGGGCCAAAATGAACAGTAACCGCCACCTGGCACCATCTTCCTGATTGAGTTGTACCTACCTGCAGCCAGCAGTTAATGGCAGGAAACGACCAGGAGGCTTGCTTAGAGGGCACGGCAGCGAGGTTCGTCATGGGCAGGCGTTCACTTTCATTTTCAGCTCCACTACAGTACTCGGCGCTAGTTTTTAGCCAGGCATCAGTTGTTGCTCGCGAGACACGCTCACTCTCCTGAGGCCGAAGCCGTGAGACACACACTGCCCCAGCACATTCTGAACTGCACATCAGTTCGATTTTTAAAAATTGTTATTTCTTGTGTTACTTTATTTCTTTAGCCTTGGTGGCACTTTTAAAATATCCCTTACTTGACTGACTGCGCCGATTGAGGGCTCAGTCCAGCCTCGATCTTAGGAGGCAAGTACAAGAACGCGGCGGCCATCTTAGAGAGGGATCTCCCAGGTTGCTGAGCAAGGTGCAGTCTAGCTTCTGAGGCGCAAGGCACTCGGCGCTAGTATTTAACCATATGTACTTACTACGCGCAGCGGAAGCGCTTTGCGGATGCGCCAACATCGCGCCAAAGGAGCGCCTAAGGAAAGCCCGTCTGTGCCCGTCCGGGCCAGACCGGGCCCAGGGGCCACGATGCTATCCTCCACAACACAGGTCAGACCTGCTATTATATACAGCCGGAATGAGTTGATGGCTCTGAACATTCCAGTTTCTTCTAACTGTATCTTGTTGGGTACTCACACTTGTGCCCCTCATTTCTGCACTGGATGCGGCTACAATCTCTTCCCCGAAATTTTACACCGCATGGGGGTCGGCGCTGACAAATACCGTTTGGCTTTACTCAACTGCCGCTCCTTACCCAAACACGCGGCTGAGCTCGCTATGTTAGTGGAGGAACGAGATTTAGACATACTCTTACTCACGGAAACGTGGACAAATTATAGCTCCCAACCGGATATTGTACGGGCTCTACCTCCCAATTATGCTATACACAGACAAGATCGTCTTCTTGATCGGGGGGGGGGATTGCCATTATCTATAGGAATACCCTTGGGTGTCGATTTGAAAATCTTTCTATTTCTGGAGCTGAAAGTATTAAATTTGCCATCTCTTTCTCTCCCACTAACACTTTTTCGGGAATTCTGCTCTATAGACCCCCCGGCCCATATGGTCAATTCTGTGAAGATCTTTCCTGCACAGCTAGTAACTATTCTAGCATCCACCCTAATTTCACCATCTTGGGAGATTTTAATATCCATGCAGAGGAAGTTGATGCACCGGCCTCTATAAAATTGACCACCGGTTTGGAAATTCTTTATCTGAAACAATTAGTCACGGACCCAACACATTCTGCAGGACACATCCTTGATCATTGTTACACCAATGTCGAGTCCCTCAAGCACGACAATGTGATGAGGATCCCGTGGTCTGATCATTCATTACTCCTGTTTTCTATGCCCTCCCAGAATCAACCCGTACATGCTAAACTCACAAAAAAATCCTGTCGGACTTGGTCTAAACTACCCATTGAAACCTGGGATACTAATCTTAAGAACACTCAACCTGAAATCTCCTCTGACCCTTTGCAAGCTGATATGTCCTTCAACTTGTGGGTGGAGACCTCCATGGATCTTTCCCTGCCAAAGATGGAATTATCCCATAGAAGTGGCAAGAACAAGAAGGCCTGGTACACGCCTGATTTGAAACTACTAAAGCTTGCCTGCAAGCGACAGGAAAGACTGTGGAGAAAACATTACTCCGAAAGTGATAAGGCCAATCATAAACTTGCCCTGAAAAAGTACAAGGATGAGATTAAAATCACCCAATCTAACCACTATCAGACCAAGATTAGCATGGCTGCCAATTCCCCAAGAGAAATCTTTAACATTTTTAAATCTCTGGTTACCCCTCCTGCCCCAATTGAAGACCCAGGACTTGCCCAGGTACGTTGCGAGGAATTGGCCAAATTCTTCCTCAACAAAGTAGCTACCATATATTCATCTTTTCAGGACCTCCCTATTGGATCCCCCCGGTACCCCACATGGATCTAATTCAACTTAATGAATTTGCTCCTATAGACCTCCTCACTACTCAGTGCCTTTTAATAAACTTAGAATCAGGCTCCCCGAATGACCCGGCACCCCCCACCTTACTAAATCTGGTATCAGACACTGTGGCTCCAGTCATTCAGGAGATGATCAACGCCTACTTGTCCTCAGGCCAGGTACCGCCAACCTGGAAACAGGCTAAAGTTAAGACCCTGTTGAAGAAACCCAACCTTAACCCTGAAGTCTGGGCTAACTATCGCCCCATCTCTCTTTTGCCCACTGTCAGCAAACTCACCGAGAAGTATGTAAATTCTTTATTGGCTACTTTCCTAGAGGATAACAACTTTTTTCACACTACGCAGACAGGGTTTATGAGAAATCAAGGCACTGAAACAGCGCTTATTGCAGTGGTTGAGGAAGCGAGGAAGATCGTTGACAGTGGGAATCATGCAGACATACTATTATTAGATCTCAGCGCGGCCTTCGACACCGTGAACCACTCCATTCTGCTTCAAAGGCTGGAGGAAGTTGGTGTCTCAGGCCGCGCACTACAGTGGCTGCACTCCTTTCTGTCTGACAGGACCTTTGTGGTCTTTGAAGATGATGCTTCCTCTCCCCAAATGTGTCTTAACTGCGGTGTACCCCAGGGCTCATCCCTCAGCCCCACCTTATTTAATATCTATGTGAGGCCTTTGGCTGAGGTGGTGCTTCCCTGGGGAGTACAACTTGTCACATACGCAGATGACATGCAATTGATTATCTCACTATCTACCCATGATGCCCCTTTCGAAAGACTCTCCAGCTGCCTTAACAAAGTTCGGTAATGGATGGATGAATCCGTCCTTAAACTTAATGGGTCAAAAACTGAGGTGATGATGCTGGGATATAAGGCACCTACCACAGTGGAGGGTTGGTGGCCGGACAAGCTGGGCCAACCACCCAAGCCGAAGACCCAAATTAAGAGCCTTGGGGTATGGATGGACCCAGCTCTTAATTTTTCAGTGCAAGCCCGGAAGGTAGCTGCCACTTGCTACGCACTTATCAGGCTTCTGAGGAAGATTATCATCCTTCTTCCCTTTGAAGCCAGAAGGATTTTAGTACAGGCGCTGATTTTATCACGCCTAGATTACTCCAATGCGGTTTATCTAGGCTCCCCCCAGGGGACAATCAAGATACTGCAGACTGTTCAGAATTGTGCAGCACGCATGCTGCTGAACATCCCGCGAAGGACATCTGCCAAACCTGCACTCTGCCAATTGCATTGGCTTCCAGTGCAGCAAAGGATCAAATTTAAAACCCTGGTTACGGTCCATAAAGTAATTTACAAAAAAGCACCCTTATTGATACCATCATTATTTTGCCCCTACCTTCCTAAGCGGGAATTAAGATCCTCCAATAAGAATCTCCTCTCAATTCCAAAAACGTGAAAGTGCGTATGGGTGACAGACGCTTCTCCCTTCAGGCCTCAAGACTCTGGAACAATCTTCCACTCTATCTCAGAATGGAAAGTAACCATCTTAGTTTCAGGAAGCCGCTGAAAACCCTGCTGTTTGTCTGATCTTGGTGAATGAACGTTGTCTAAAGCGCTGGGATGCCTCCGGGTAGCCATGCGCGATACAAATACGTAATCATAATCATAGAGTGGAATGCGTTAGCAGATGTCTTGGAGACTTCTGCCTTGTATTTCATTATGTTAAGTAGTTGTTAAAAGGTTGCCCGAACGTGTACGTACTCTGAGACGCTGAGATATAGTTAACCCCGGGGACAGTGGTGCCGCCGTAAGCTTGGCGGAGCGTCACGGTGATCGATCATTTTATTTGGAGTTTAATGCAGTTCAATATTTCATTGCTGTCTTCTCTTAGCACTTTCTAATCACATCAATGATGCATGGGCAGGGCCGCCCTGGTAGCAGGGCCTTGCCACCTCTGCCTTCAGTCGAGATACATATTCCAAAGCAGCGGGAAGAAGTACATTAATCAACTGCTTCTCTGGCCCCAAAACATTTTTTTTCCTCTTCTCGCACCTGGGGGAGTGTTTGCAAGGCCAAAGATGATGCATGGCGCGCGCACCCACCTCCATCAAAGTGCCAGCTTTGAGAGATGAATCATTGGTGGAATTAGCATGGCCAGGCCTATCAATAACTTTGTTTTAATGATATGCATCTCATA
Organism: Lissotriton vulgaris; assembly: GCF_964263255.1. Lineage (NCBI taxonomy): Eukaryota > Metazoa > Chordata > Amphibia > Caudata > Salamandridae > Lissotriton > Lissotriton vulgaris. Next base: position 1,852,647,845 of record NC_141687.1, on the reverse strand, counting down.
TTTGACTCGCTAAGGCCTCAGCGGGATCGATACCGGGCGAGCCCAAGACAAATGTGTTTTCGAGTCTTTCTGTTGTTGCAGTGGCCTTCGGTGCCGGTCGCGCCCGACAATCGGCTCAGAGACTATTGCAGATGATCAGAAAGGAACGCATGCAGAATTTGCGGCCTACACTTTCAGAAGCTGAAAATAGGGCCACGGAATCCCTGGGGATTGACCTAATTGGCTCCTGCAGTGTTTTAAAATAAAAAATGGAGCGCAGCATCCCCCGGGCTTATCACAAGCAGCCAGGCATCACATGAACTAAGAAGCAAAGTGAGCTGGCTGCACACACCTTTGTGCAAAAGAAGGATGTGAGTTGGGGTTTCTCACCTGCCACGTGATGTTTGAGCTCCCCCTAAATCAGTGGTGGAGAATCTACAGCATGCAGCACTTAGTGGCACCCTGTTGTGGCTTCTAAGCACTCACAAATTATATAGTACAATGCAGTAAGGTAACAACAAGCAGCCGCAAAAGTGAACACGACCGCCATCTGTTTCCAATTAACGCGACCGTGAGACAGGCAAATGTTAACAAGCGCGGGCGCGATAATTGGAAACAGATGGCGCAGCTTCTCGCTACCGCAAGGTAAATGCCATACATGCACGAGTGCTCATTGGAAACAGTGCAGTACATGTACGAGTTTCCCAAAAAGTCCTGAGTGATTCCAAGAGGTCACTCCTAAGCAGCGCTTGCGAGGTGCCTAGGCGAGACCTAAAAAGAAGTTGTGTTTTAGATGTAGATTTTTGTTTCACACAATAATAAATGTTGCGCTCTTGGACAGATATGTAAAGGCTGCGGGAAGGAGAACCTTTTTGTGACGGTTTACAAAGGGAAGAAAAAAATTAGTGCATCACGGCACGAAGACAAAATGGCCACTAGACAGTTCTAGATGCAATTTTCGATGCATACCTACAAGGCCAAGCGGCGACATCAGTTGAGACAAATCAACACTGAATGAAGTTGATCATCATCTAAATCATTGTCAAACAGCTCTTCAAAATCAATGTCAAGTGAAAGTGAAGAAAATGATTGTACCATGTCAATGATTACCTCAGCAAAGCGTGCGCATGTTGGTTGGCTGCTTGTGAAGAAAGATGTCAGTCAAAGAAAAGATCGAAATGCCAAAGCACCAAAGTCATTCAAACAGTGTCCGAAGATTACAATGAAAGTAAATGGTTGTTCGATACCTTTCATTATCGACAGTGGTGCTTCGATAAACATTATGGGACCGATTACGATGAAGGCTGGAACGGCCCTCCCGCCCGCATCGTAATCGGATGGTCGGATTCCTTTCCGACCGTCCCATTTCAATGGGGTTGGTCGGAAGGGAAATCGAATCGGTTTTCCGAATGGCCTACGACGAGCTCAGAGAGCCCGTCTGCTATTCGGAAACCCTGCAGTAATCCCTCGGCCGGCTCTTTCCAGCTGAGGGATTATGATGGCAGATTCCCACTGCCTTTCTGTGCCTGCCTTTCTGACACATAAAGGCATTGGGAATCTGTCTTTGGGGGCCCCCAGCAAGTCCCCCTAGGGTGCAAGGCTGCCAAATGGTGGCCATGCCGCCCTATTGATCCCCGCACCCAGGTGCCTACCACGTGGTGCAGGGATGAACTGCACCTCTGCTCTTTGCAATGAGAGCATGCATTCCATTCAGAATGCCTATTCCCATTGTAAAGTATAGGATTGTGATCCTACCTCCTGGGCTGGAACCGACGACAGGAGGTCGTTCGGTTGCAGTTCAAAACCGATGTTGGATGGACTCCAGTACGTTCGACATCGGAATTGGGCCCTATGCCTAAGGAGAAATACAATGGATTATCTCCATTGCTGCATCTTACACCATCATAGCCAATGTTTATACATGAGCTGCATCACAACGGTGATGGATATCCTGTCTACTGAAATATAAATCCTACTGTATCGCATGAGATTTATATTTTGGCAGACGGGATATCCATCACCGTTGTGACGGAGTAAACCGCCCGCCAAGATCTAAATCAAGCCCTAAGTGTTGGGGCATCAACCGCTGCATAACTGTTTCAAAGCATCATTCGACGTATCATACAACCCGTCATGAATCAATTACTTCGCTGACCTATTGATTTTCGGAACTAAACAGAAAGAGCACGATAAAGCTCTTACACAAGTATGTCGTTTACTTGCCGAAGCAGTTTTGACTTTGAATGCAGGCAGGTGTGAGTTTCATAAGACAAAGCTAAAGTTCTTTGGTCATATCTTTTCTGATGGGGATATGACACCAGATCCAGCTAAAGTACCAGCACTGTCACATACTGATCTCCACAAGATGTTTCTATGGTGCGTTCATTTCTTAACATGGTCAGATACTGCTTCAGATACATACAAGGCTTTGCCACTGCAAGTGCTCTGTAGAGAGACTTGATGAAAAAGAATGCTTCATTTAATTGGTCACATGAATGTGAGGAAAGCTTTAAAAGAATCTAACAAGAGGCTGAAAACACTACTGAAATGGCATACTTCAATCAGAAGATTCATGCAGAAGTTGTTGTTAACGCTAGCCAAGTTAGGTTTGAGGGTTAGGCGCTATCCTTGCACAGCGGACACCCAAATGCTAGAAGGCATATTGTGGCATATGCAATGAGACGTTTTTCCAAACAGAATGTGCTTACTCTCAACAAGAAAAAGAAAGTTTGGCCATGGTATGGGGTTGTGAACATTTGCATGTATTCCTGTATTTATTTGAAACATTTTATATAGTTCTGGCTAGACCCGGAGGTATCAGAGCGCTTTACATGAGGATCCGCGAGTTACAGATTACATAGTTACATCAATTAAATCAAAGAATCAATGAGGGAGGAGGAGGGAAGAAAACACAATGGGAAAACGAGGAAAACAATGTCAGAAGACCGGCTGGGTAGGTGACGGCCGAGGGGGTGAAACCAGGGCCAGACTCCTCTATAGCTGCATATGACAGCTCCACTGGGAATTGGCCACGGTTGCTCGTGCACTGAGGTAAGTACAAACAGTTTTGGTATCCACCCAGAGATACAGGATTTCATAGTTACATCTATTGAATCAAAGAATCACAGAGGGAGGAGGAGGAGGGAGGGAAGGAAACACAATGGGGAAACGAGGAGAACAATGTCAGATGACCGGCTGGGTAGGTGACGGCCGAGGGGGTGAAACCAGGCCCAGACTCTGTATGTAAAACCCTTTACGATGGTAACTGAGCATCAATCGTTACGGACTATAGTTGGCATTTCCAAAGCCCAAATGTCTCCTCGCATTAAACGTAGGGAACTACGGTTACATGAGTACTATTATACCATTGTGCATCATCCTGGGGAAGATCAGAAACCCGCTGACTGCTTTTCCAGAGTGCCTATACAAGGTTTAGGTACTCCATCCAAGACAGCTGAGGCCTATATTAACTTCATTGTAAAATCAAGAACACGAGCTGCCATTTTGATATCCCAGATTATCACTGCCACAAGCCATAATAGTTACATGCTAAAGATGAAAGATATAATTACAAATCAGTCATGGAACCAACACACTCGACCTCTCACCAGTGATATTGAATATCAAAAATGTCGAAGATGAACTGTCCATAACTCTGGAAGGAGTTATACTGAGAGGGTCAAGAATCCTGATTCTGGACAGTGTACAACAGAAAATAACTGAAGTGGTTGATGAAGGACATCATGGAAACGTTGTCACAAAACTGAGACAGAGACCACTTTCCTTATCTTGATGAGAAGGTTGAAAAAAAATTAAAGGCCTGTCATCTATGCAACTGCTGTTCTACAAAAACTACTCACCACACCTTGAACATATCAGAACTCCAGCTGCATGTATGGGAGCGAATAGCCAATTACCTTTTTCGGTCCACTCGACAATGGACATCACCTGCTGATGATTATAGAGGAATACTCACAATTTCCATTAACTGAAGATCTTTTACGTACTACTCAAGAACAAGTCATTGAAAGATTAGATGGCATCTTTGTGACATGGGGTGTTCCAGCCTTAGTGAAGTCTGACAATGGCCCACCTTTCAACAGTCGAGAGTTTTCAAGATTTCTTGGAGTATTAGAATATAAAGCATCAGAAGACCACACCGTTGTGGCAGCAGGCCAACAGACTTGTGGAGTGTTCTATGAGTATGCTCGATTTGAAAACTGAGTTAAATTCTACATGGAGAACTTATCATTCAACGCCCCTCTTGACCATAGATGAAAGTCCTGAAACATTGATGCTCAGGAGAGCAATTAACATCAAGTTACCTCTCTGGACGAATCACAGAAAGAAAGATGGACAGTAACTCATGAGGACTTCGTTAACAAACAAAAGATGAAAGCGTAAGCTGACAAAAGACGACATGCAAAAAACATTATCTTTAAGAAAGGAAATACAGTGCTCACACAACAAATGCATAGAAGAAAATCTGATGCTCCATTTGATGCAGAACATTTTCAATTGGTGTCTATGAAAGAACACATGGTGACTGCCCTGCATCCTAAAAATGACAATTACCAGACAACTCTTCTCATTTAAGGCACTGAACTAATCGTTCATTAGATCTAACTGTTGAAGGAGAGACTAGCTCTGAAACATCGGTGACTGCTGTTCAGATCATAGACATTGGTGATGACAGTCCCTAGTTTCCAAGAACAAGATCAGGATGAACAAATAAAGCACCAAAAAGATTGATTGAAGAGACGTAATTGTGTATGTCTATCTAGAAACAAATTTTGTTTAAAAAATTGCAATTTTTTATTTAACACAGGGAAGATGTAATGTAATGATGATACTTGTAAAGCGCACTGTTACCCCATCTCGGGGTGTCCTGGCGCTGGGGAACCCGTCCTGGCTTTCCCTGTGAGATGGTCCCTTCTGGGTATCTCCAAGGTGAAACCAGGCATCCCCGGCGTCTGTGGGGGGCCGTTGTAGAGATAAGGCAAGCTTAATGCCCAGAGTTGCCGAGTGTGATCCCTGGTTAGAGTAGGCACTGAGGCGAGAATTATCAAGTCCGTTGACCCTGGTCCACGACCCTGCCGCGTCGGGAATTGAACCCTGGTCCCGGGCCGTTTTCTGCTTCCGGGTCTGCCGCCTCTAACCAGTGAGCCACACCACTCCACAAGTAGTGTCTTACGAGTTAGAAATGATGGTACCCGTTTAGCTCTGGGTGGACTCTGTAGAACTGTGACGTGTTAGAGCGAAATGCAATGAAAGCTGGTTTAGAATGATGAGTTCGCAGTTACACACAGACTATAGACCTGCAATACTAATCTCCGTGTGTGGCGTAGTCATTGGTGGGTTCTCAGGCTGGGGAGGATCCTACAACCAGGTCATGTTTGCTGTCACTGGAATTGGAATTTAAAGTCCTAACTTATGGTGAAGTCAGATTTTAAATTACAATTTTGAAAATGCCACTTTTAGTAAGTTCAAAACCACAAAACAACGCCAATTCTGCCTGTTCATTTATACCTACTTGAATTTTTCATGACCACTCTATTTAATAAGAGTGATCACTATGGACTGCTGCTCTGAAGGATCTGCTGTGCTGACCTGCTGCCCTCTTGCTGGGGAGGAAGAACTGGACCTGCAACTTCATCTTGAATCCAGGGTTCCCAGGGTGACTTCAAGGACCACTCTGCTGGCCTCCAGATCTGAGACTCAGGGATATAAAAGGCTCCCCAACATCCTGCATCAACCCCTGGACCCAGCTCGAGGGACAGCCTCACCCCCCAAGTGGTGCTCCTCAGGTCCTGGACCCTTGGTGTGGCTCTGTGAGCTGAAATCAAGCTTTTGATGCCCATTCGCGCTGAGGCCTTACCCCTCGCCCCTGATTCAGCACAAAAGTCCGTCAGCCTGAGTGTTTGCGCTCCGGCATTGACAGCTCACAGGTACCACCAGCGTGAAGCTCCTGCAACACCCATCGGCTTTTCACGCTATGCTGTCATCCTCCTGCAACACTCTCCCTGCTCCTCACGGCCCTCTTCAACGCATATTGGACTCTTGGTATGGACCTTTGAAGGTAAATTTCAGAGGTCCTAACCTGGTGACTGTATCCGACCTCCAATCCATTGTGGTCACCCTAAAAGTTTGCCTTTGGCCCACTCCAGCGCGACCAGATATTGAGAGTTATCCCTTTGTGCTATTGGCGCTATTTTCACTAAATTCATATCTACAGTTCCACTGATTAGATTTTTGTCACTTTGGTCTTGTTTTCTTTATTTTTCTAACTTGGTGTGGGATCCTTTTTGTGTGGTGTTTTCACTTGGGGAGGTGCACAAATACCTTGCACATTATTTCAAAGATAAGCCTGACTGCTCTGTGCCAAGCTACCAGGGGGTTGAGCACAGGTTCATTTGGGGTTTGCTTGTGCCTTACCCTGACAAGGATTGTGGTTGCTGCTTGACCAGGACTCTCACCCTTGTCAACCAACAGCCCAGGTTTTCACAGTAACCAAGTTACTTGTAGTTTCATCAAAGCCAGGACCATAAAACGAGTTCCTGGGCCTGTCTCTTAAAATGTGTATGCATGTGAACACCAATGTTTGGAACCTCGATTAGTGAAGGGGCTTACAAAAGATGTGCAGGCACACCCATGACAGACCTATGGGGCAACAGGGCCACTTTATTTACTGGGGGATAACTGCAGAGTACACCAGTGGTTCACAAACGTTTTAGAACAACAAACTTTCGTGACCCACCTACCTTTAACAGGCATGAAAAGGGGTGATTTTTTACAGTAACTAAAGCATTGTGTGGTAGTGCCTTGTTACTTACAGAAAGCACATTTTCCTTTGAAACAGCCAAAATCTTTGCACAGACATACAGTTTTACTGATAAACTATATAGCTTACAGCACTCAAATGATAATGTGTGGACATGGGGTTTTTTGTGAATATTTGTCATTTGTACATCACCAATTAAATTAGCTTTTTTTGTTTTGATCCTATTAAAATCTCCGTTTCCAGAACACTTCAGAATTACAAAAAACATGTACTTCATTTTTGCTTTCCTAACTGTAGAATGCCTACATTTCATTTACTGGAATTTACATTTTATGTGTTGCAAAAAACGACATCCTAAAATTGTCACATAATTCACTATAAAACTCCGCTCACTATGTATTCAGAGAAAAAAAAGTAAATACCAATCCTCAAATTAAAAGAATAACCAACAACTTGTCAGAAGACACAGCCTGACATTTGACCTCTGCCATTGAAGTACTTCAAATGTGACAAGATAAACACAGAATTTAAAGCATCTTTATTTTTTTTCGGACTTTCCTTACCCACCAAAAATCAGCTTGTAAAACCCACAGTTTGGAAAACACTGCCGTAGACTAAACTAAAAAATGTCCACAGTCTCACCTTTTTTCTCTGAGCCCACACAAGATTTTGCTTCTGAATTTTGAGAAATCTTGCTCCAAATCACCAGTGGATTTTTGGGGATAGTGCACTACAAGACTATCAATATTTTCGCACTGACAGAAATATAGACTAATTAATACTGAATACTAGTATAAAGTGAAGGTAAGTATGCATATATAGATTTACTGTGAACTCCACATCATAGTACCTTGATAATGTACATATGTAGTCAAGGTACCTGGATGTGGAAATAAGAATAGCTCTTATATATGTTGTTACGTATATTTGTGGTGAATTACCGAAATATTATGGCAAAAATATTATGATGCACAAATACTGAGTGAAAAATATTGTCAACTCAAAAATATTATGCGGTAGAATATAAAATAAATTTTTGTGTATAGTACTGCTTCTTCATATAATTGTATAAAATGCTTTTTGAATAATTTATCAATATTAGGTTATAGTTTCAGTATTGTGATAGTTTGTATTTTATTTTTTAGTACAGTTTGAGATTTTTAATGTAATTTAAAAAAAAGTGTAAATAGTAATTTTTAATTTTGCAGTGGCCTGTTGGGCTTAAAGGAGATTAGCTTGGAAAGTTTCTTAAAATGTAAATTATTGTTTTTAATTTCAAATTTTATTTACACAATTTAGTTGAGAAACTGATGATTATGTCAATTGGTGGTTATCTTAATTATTGTTTGCTTTTTAACTAAATTAGTTGCCAATTGGTTGATTTTTATATTTGTTTTAATTTCAAATGCTTTATTTAATTTACAGTTAATGTTTAATTTTTATAAGAGGGAGGGAAGCGTAGGGAAGTGTATTTATTTAAAATATGCACATTTATTGTAAATATTTATTGTTAGCTTTTTTAATTCATTTAAAATGTAAAATTGTATCTTTGGAATTTAACATAATTTGATGTATAGGTAGTTCATATATATTTTATTTTACATGTTTACATTTTATTCGTTTGTGTTATATTTAAGTTAAAAAAAATTGGGAGTTGAAATAGTAAATCCAACCCATCCAAAGTCCACCAAAATTCCACCACTGTCTCTACTTTTGCGTTATGCTGGAGTGGAAGTAGTAAATCTAACCTCTCCAAAGGCCAACACTTTCCCTGCTCTTGCTTACATTGTAGAAGGAATAGTAAATTTGGCCCCTCCAAAGTCCAACACTTTTCAAACTGTTGCTCAGATTGAAGTGGTAATCGTAATTATAACTCCACCAGCCTAAAACGTTCCCTACTGTTGCTTAGATTGGAGTGGGAATAGTACACTTAACCCCTCTGTAATCCAACACTTCCCCTACTTTTACTTATGTTGGAGGGAGATCAGTAAAACTGACTCCTTCAAAGGCCAAAGATTTCCCTACTATTGTTTAGTTAGAACTGCAAATATATATTCAGTTTTAATTCTTTCCAATAATTTATAAAATATTTATAAAATTAAAATATTCGTATTTTTTGTTTATATTTTGATTATGTCCTTTTTAATATAATTTATTAAAGTTTAAAATAATAGAATTAAAACTAAATCTGGAAATATTTACAATAATTATTGTAAAATAAATATATATATTATATATATATATATTCAATTACTTAATATGTAAACAATAAAAAATACATTAAAATGAATTAAACAATTACCAAACATTTATTTATATAGAACAAACATATATCAAATTATATTAAAACTTCCTGCCAGAAAAGGGATAGCCCATTCCTTAGCTGATAAGGGACCTCCCAATATGTCCTCCCATTGGCTACCACCTCACCATATACCTTACTATGGTCACCTGTCATCTGAAAGAGGGGTCTGTAAGGAGAGGCCAGTTCCTTTCTACATCCTACTACACACACACGTCATCTGACAGAGGGGTCTGAAAGGAGAGGCTAGTCCCTTCCCATACCCTACTACGCACACCCATCGTCTGAGAAGAGGGTCTGAAAGCAGAGGCCAGTCCCTCTCCACACACTACTACTAAGGATCCTAGTCTTGACAGTGCCCCTTTCCAAACGTAATTCAATGTTTTTATCAATATATCATCCTCCCTTACACTGTTTTCAGTGATAAGTTAAGCAACAACCTCATAAGTATCGACTGTGTTTCTGAACCGAGGCCTCCCACCTCATACCAGCTTTATAAGTTGGCTCTCAAACTCGCCTTTGATTGCAGTTGTGTAGCAAGACAGTAAAACTGCAGGACCGGTGCTGTTATTCCTTCTTTGTGCAATTGAAGTATAAGATTGGCCAAGGATATTCTTGATCTAATCTTTCCTCATTACAATCCCAAAAGGAGCCAGACCTACTGTTCACCTTGGTATTATATAGTTATGTCAATACATTTACAACATTTCTGGTCCACACTTATATTAACACCATAACACTCAGCAGTTGACAGACAAACTATTACCTACCCCTTTGACACTCACATAAGACATATCAAAGTCAAGTCAAAGTCAAAAAGCTTTATTTCGATAAAACAATTATCATAAAAGCAGCACAGTAGGTCAAAACGTACATGTAAAAACAGTAATAGATTAAAAAAAGATTTTGTTGTCTATGTGCATAATATTAAAAGTGACAGTGATTTCAGTAATAATTGTTTGTACAATCAAAAAAACTAGCCAATTAATTGGTTGAATTTTCACAGATTTCTGAATCAAGAAGAAAAAAGATGGCAGTTCATTCAGTTGAAACATTTTATAAAAAATAGAATTAAACAGTTGATTTCAGCCTTTTGGCTCGAATAGCCCAAGCCCATGAGAGAAATTTGTGCCCTAGCCAAGCATAGGGTACACTACTATCGGATATGAGTATCCTAATTGCCACGTCATGGCTCCTAGTCCCCAGCTGGCGGCATAAGTTATTGAGCCAGACCCTCCTTGGAGTTGCGTACTCGCTGCACTCGAACATGAAATGTGCCAGTGATTCCGGTTTGGCAAGGCAGGCTGGGCATAGCTCGGACATTTCCATGTGGGATTTCCATCTTACGGTAAGAGTATTAAGTGGAAGGGTTCCCACTCTGAACCTAAAGTACAAGGCCCTATCAAAGGGTTTTCCAATTGCATCAAGGTACAATTCCCGTCTAGGACAATCTTTGAACTTCAAGAAATCCTCTGTGAGCCTGCCCAGGGTGGTGCTAGAATTCCTTTGTGAGCAGATCCAGTCCCAGTAAAGCTTTTTGAGGACTAGCTTCGGGGGTGATGTTCTACTCGACCATGATTCAATATGGCCCAACTTTGTTAGTAAACTCTTCATGTCTCTCAGCCATTTGATTTTGTGCCAACTTGGCGATGACATGATTTCTGCTAGACCTCTGGCATATCCACTTAGTTCTTCCACCCGCCAGATACGTGCCCATAGCAATAAAGGACGGAATTTGGCAATATCATCAATCTGGGGGCAGCCTAAGTCCATCATTAGAGGAAGTGTAGGGGTGCCTTGAGGGAGGGACATAATTGCTCTGCAGAATTTGTTTTCAGATCTCTGCAGAGCATCAGTGGTAGATGAACCCCAAAGTTCAGCCCCATAGAGGGCAGAGCTGACACCTTTAGCTGAATAGATCTCGAGGACTGTAGCTATAGGCCTTGTTGTGCAGGATCGTTGCTCTTTCAAAAGGGCTCCTGTAATCCTTTTGTGGCTCGTCAGCATTTTATCTAAGTGTGGGGTCCAGTCCATTTTGTGCGATAGTCGTATCCCAAGATAGTCAAAGACCTTTACCCTTTCCAAGAGCTCGGCATTCAGAGTGGGAGAGCGCACATGTTGCTTCGGCGGATTCAGCACGAGGTACTTCGTTTTGTTTGTGTTTATTACCAGACCTCGTTTGGTGCAAAAGGATTGAAAATTGTCCAAAAGTCTCTGGAGTCCCATTGGGGATTTGGAAATTAAAAGCGTATCATCCGCGAAGAGGAGGGTCGGTATGCGTTCGCCAGCCAGGGATGGTTCATCAGAAGGGTGTTCGAGGAGATGCTCAACCACCCCATTGATGTAGAGAGAGAAAAGGGTGGGAGCCAGAACACATCCCTGGCGGACACCTCTCTCAACCGGAATGCTACCCGTTTTCTCCCCTCCAGGGCCCCACCTGACTTGGGCAAAGCTATCTTGGTGCAACCTAACTAGTAGGGACAGCAAATAGTGTGGCAGCCCCATGTCAGCGAGTACTTTCCAAAGTGATTCCCTAGGTACAAGGTCAAAGGCAGTCTTTAAATCGATAAACGCGAGATAAAGACTGCCCTTGCCTATAACCACCACCTTCCAGTACACCATCATGAGCCTAAAAGCTTGCTCAATCGTCCCTGTGCCCACTCTGAAACCTGCCTGAAAGTCAGAAAGAATTTTGTTTTCTTCTACCCAATTTAGAATTCTAACTAACAGGACTTTGCCGACAACTTTTTGGCCAATGTCCAACAAGCTGATCGGCCTATAGACATATCTACTACGGGACTTGTCCATGACCAATAATGTACCAGCCAGTACACTAATCATCACCAAATGAACAGCCATGAAAAAACTGAAGGGATCTGTCATACACTGCTGGTCCATTGGAGGACTTTCATTTAATACACCGGTGTAGGTCCTAATTATCTATACACTATGACAGTTTCACAATATGGGATGATAGTAACAAAGCCTTTCCCAGCAGATGGCTCCACCATTTTCTCTCCAACTATGCCAACTAAGAAGGACCAAAACGATAAGAAAAAATACAAATTGGACAACCCAGTGCAGTAATCAACTAAGACAACTATGGTCAAAGCTGCCAGCTTATTGAAAATAATGAACTGCAAATCTATCTCTCACACCTCATCATTCACCATACTGCTAGGCGCCCGAGCCTCAGATAACTGTACCTCTGTAGTCATCACACACAACATGGAAACACTTCCCACAGAGGATCCCAAAATAATGGCAGAAACCTTCCAATTACCACCCTACATGGCGTAGCTTGCTGCCGCCCCATATAGGCAAGTACCTCACATATGCATTAGTAAGCGCTATATAAATGCTGCAATACAATACCTCTGACCCCTTCATTGGTAGGATGGGTAAATGAGTTCACAGGCAACTTAGAAATAAAATTGGTGAGCAGGCTAGGTACATCTGTACCTAGCCCCAGGCCTTTCCGGGGGCTACTTTCTTGGACCTCAGCGGGCTGGCACTGACACCCCTCCTCCCCTAACACCACGAAGCTGAAGTGAGACTATATTTCCACATTTCCCTGCTTGAGTTGTTGGGTCATGCTTGCGCCTGAGTTTAGATGGTACGTCTATCATACACCACCCACCAGTTGGTCCAGAAAAACGTGGGTTTCTGGAGTGACAACTGAGGAAAGAATTCACTATTAGTCTACACAAGTACCTCTGTGAAAGGAAGAACTACAAAAGAAGAGAATAATACAAGTACCATAAAGATGTATTCATTCTACCAAGAAACAGTATTTCTGCAAAGAAACGACTTTCAAGAACTGAAGAGGAACCACTTGACGCCAACAGGAAAGATGTACCACCTCCTGAGAATACATGTTTTTTATACTCTGGATTCTCTTTAAACTGAGAATACATGGTTTTCAGTGAAGGATCGAGGAAGCCTGCTTGATTTTGCTGCTCAGAATCTGATTGTCTCTGAATAGAAACACTAATCCTTCAGAGTCCTGTGCCTTAAATACAGTGCAGGGTTTTTCTCGAGCAGACCCTGCACCATCACTTTGTCTAAGACACTGACAGGGTGACCCCACTCGACATAGGCCTCAGCCCGCTTCTATTTTGACATTTTTCAGACGCTGACCTGCATAGTGCATATATAGCCAGATCATTGTCCAGGCCCACTGTGGTGAATCTTGGGACTGTTGTTAGGTCGAGGCATGCTGTAGTCAGGTATGGGCTTGAAGCTCCGCCCACTCTCCGCCTATATTTTTCATGGGCTTGTGTCACTATCCACCATAAACTGTGGCTTTTAATTGGTCAATAGGCTTAGTAGTACCCTCTTAGTACTGCCTTGTCTCATTTTGTAACCTCCCATAAGGGCACCCCCTGTTATGTGTGTTGTTACTCAGTAGGCTTTAATTACAACCTCCGAGCACTAGTTTTTCAAATAGCTTTGTCCTGCCTGCACGCATTCTCTTCTAACGTTTTTTAAAATCTTTATAGCACGGGCACCAATCGCATTTGCAATGCAATATGTCCTGCATTTGCGAGAGTTTAAGCTATTGGCATTGCAAATGACAATGCCTTTTATTTATCGGTTTTAAAAACAATACATAAATAAAAGGCACTGTCATTTACAATGCTAGTAGCTCAAACTCTTGTAAATGCGAGACCTATTGATTGCAAATGCTTGTTTTTTTTAAAAGTGCTGGAGGATTTCTGTCACTCCAGTTTGTTTTCTCTTCCGGCCTAGACCGGAAATGGACAGACTCACGTTCAGCATTGAACCTTTGTGTGGGCTCAGTTCACCCTAGAGGTTTTACATACAAACGATGGTACAGCTGGGATAATCTCTTTGATCTGACAACAGGTGTGAAAAAGAAGGATGTTATAAGATGTGGACTAACTCGCGTGCTGGCAAACCACTTGCACAGCCTGGCACTCACTCTGCTCTTGGACTTGCTCCCTCTGCCACCCTCAGCCCCTTCTCTGCTGCCAACTCTCCTCAGATGGCGAGTAAGAGACGAACATTATTTCCATTCCCAACACTTCTTGCAGGTATTGGTTTCAGTTTTATTTGATTTTCTTCTTTAAATGAAGTGTGTGACTATTGCTTATGGCCTGTTTGCAGTATTGCCATCACAGTCAGCGACAGTTATCTTACTCTCCGCACCCAACAAACAGGGCGCCAGGCTCCTCCTGGGGGAACGGAGTACCGGCACTTCTTGTATGAAAGGTAGAGTATCAGCACTTCCCAGCATTGGTGCAATACTCTTACATTGGAAAGTGCTGGCATGTATAAGGAGGAGGTGACCGCCCAAACTTCTACATTTCCATTTAAAGCACTGTGTCGGAGAGCCATGAAGCAAGGGGTGCAAGAGAGTACCGAGGCCTAAGTCGGCAGGCAGTGCCTCGGGGAGATCTGTACCTGGGAGACAATAAAAAGAATCTCTAATCCTCTAATCTAGTCTGTGCTCTGAGGCGGCCTCAGGGGTGAATCAAGAGAGCTCTACGCCCATCCAGAAGTGAGTGATATTCCCACAGGATGACCAGCTGACAACCACAGTTCTTCTTCCAAAATCACTTCTTATGTGTAAATGTGTTACTGAGTGGGGTGCCTCAGACCTGATCATACTCCTAGCTGCACTGTAAATCACGTCTTGATAGTAGGACTGCCTACCGCAGTCTGACCTATCACCTATAACCAGGAAAAGGGAAACCTTCGTTTTTATTGATTATATACCCATTCCCTTTTCGTCAAAAAGGGTGTCTCCCTATTTATTTTTACATTGTGAGTAAATAACTTCCAGAGCAATGCTATGGGTTCCGAATATCGTGGTTTGGTTTTAGCTTTCATAAAGAGGTTACTAGTTACAGAACCGGCAGCGACGAAGTTCTCTCATTGTAACATAATGTCTGCAAAATATGGAACATATTTCATGGGTCCCTGTGAAATATGAGTGTTTACCCTCCTGCATTGTGTACAATAAAAGCACCCAAGCAGATTAAATGTATAGATCGATAGGTATTATAAGTATGCACATACACATATAAATGCATACCTAAGGAAATCGAGGGAGGGAGTGTGACTGAGTGTGTGTTTTTTGTTTGTTTTCGTTCTTTCATGATTCTCTTCCTTTGTTTAGGCTTAACGGAGATAGGTGCACAGGAAGAAGGGAATGATCCGACTGCCTATCACTCACTGTAATTTACACATTATTACCTACAATATCCTTCGGGTTCTTCTTGCTTAACTACAGAGTGAGAGGAGCCCTCTAGCAAGAAGCAGGGTCTCAATTTCTATCTCAAAAAACACACAAGGGGCTGGCCAGCCATTTCCCAGTGATTTGAATATTAGCATTGGTGCAAGTCTTTTTAGGTCTGGTGTTAGCCAAGACCAGATAGACAGTCAGACAGACAGATAGAGAGACTTACATATAGAGGCTTTCAGCCAGTCCGCCTCATCCCTTGATCTGTCGTTGCGTCATTCACTTTTTTACTTGCGCTAGCTACAACATACAGAATGGACATTGGGCTAGCCTATTTCAGCAACTGGCTAACTTCACAAGTGACTACATTGTGTTCTTCGGCGAGGTGCACATCCGCTCACAAAGTAATTCCTTTCAGTGTCAGGGACTACTATAGCAAAGTGTGCGTTTTTAAGACGAAAAATTGTTTTGCTTTTAGACATTTTTTTTATTGACAAGCGCCTGACCTATCAACCATCAATAACGTTTTTTTTAAATGTGACAATAAAAGCCAGCCCTGACTTATCCAAAAGTTTGGTAGTCAACGCCAGACCTTTTGGCTCTGCCAATGCTTGTTTGGGTCTTGCTTTCAGATACTGGATCTGATCCAGAAGAGGGGTGAGAAAGGCAGGAAAGAGAGCATTAAACTGTACTTTGCGCACAGGGCTGCAAGGCTGAAGGGAAAGACTGAGTTAGGAATGGGCGGTGTGAGATTTAACTAAGCACAGATCAGGATTCCCCCGAGGCGGCCCCGTCCTCGGTCATTTGATCATTTCAAATTCCAGTTATCGTCGGCACTAGCATGTTTACTCAAATGCAAAATAGAATCTATGGGATTCTCCACTGCCTCTGACCGAGTCGTCTGGTGATGGGTGGGGTGCTCCCTCCAGTGACCTCGTGCTCAGCACTCGACCGTGCGGCCTGGCCTTGGTGGATCAGTGTCTCGCGGGCAGGAATCTTCTGTCAACCGCAGGGTCATCTCGTGAATAGATGCGGCCTGACGTCTCTCTCACAGCACACAAGCATTGCTGTGCTGCTGCTGCACATCTTGAGGCATGGGAGCGCTCGCCCGGCCGGCTGCCACGTCACGTATCTGACAAGCTGAAGAAGGGACGCTCCAGCCCCGCTGCTCCCTGCGTCACATCCCTCCCCGTCAATACACTTCTCGCCACTGGAGACCCATCGATCAGGCCTCACCATTTAACATCTTCTACATGTCCAGCGCCACTCTCAATCATTCCCTAGGCTCTACATGTCACTCAACTCTGTCCCATACAGACAGCCCTCCCTTTTTCACTGAAGACGGTCGAGTCAATCGCCCTTCTCTCGTCGTCACTCACTCCTTCCCTCCAGTCACCTGTCCACGCTTCCCGACAGCGACACCACCTCCTGCCAGTCACACTTATCAAGTCCGTATGCATCTCCATTCATTACCCTCCAGATAGGGGCATCGACGCCATCAATGTCTCCTCAGTCACCATCCCGTTAGTCACTTCTCTCTCTCGTTTTCGATTGTGTCTATTTTCACTAAGTAGGCCCTCTAGCACTGAAACCAGGGGTGTAGGAGACACTAAAATTCTGGGGGTGGGGGGGGGCGGCAGGGATAACCTTGTAGACTTTCCAGTGACCCTATACAAATTACCGCCGTTAAACAAATACAATCGCATACATTCGAAGTGAAATATTAAGAAAAGCAGGCATGTTGTCACAATTTTCATTTATGCTTTATTGTTATTTACATTCATATAGTAATCAGACCAAATGTTAAAAAAACATGTATATGAATCATCTTGATGCACCAAGCAAACATAGGTGGCTGACTTAGGGTAGGGTCGTTGTGTTTGCAAGTGCATTATGATTTGAAAAGTACCTGCTGCTGCATTCCTGGTATCCAGCAATTTTCAGGCAACAATAAAAATGTGAAGATAACTTCGGTGATTAATGTTCTTTATTGAGAGAGATCGAAGGTTTGTCTAGCGGAAGTTTTGACTATTGGTAAGGTAGACACAGTGGGTTAATATGCATGCTGCAAAGAATGTGTACCACGCAGATCACAAAATGAATATCATGTAAATTGGTCAGTGAGTTACTGCTTTTGTCCGAGAGATTCTGTTGGTATTTGCTGTTTATAAGTTAAAATCCTAACATTGAACAGTGAGCTATTAACCGTCATCAAAGAGCTGCATGAAAACTTCAAGGTATAGATTAGAACATTATGATTTTTCCCCAGTATTTCCTTATCCTAATGTTGGAAAATGGGTTCATTAGGATAGAAATCAATTCTGATTATTAAAGAGAACCCCCCAACCATGGTGTTATGTTTTAAATTCTGAGTGTGTGCTTCTTTAGTGTTGCAAAGCCATCCTGTGCCCTGGGCACTCCCCTACGTTTTGCTGACTGATACTGGTGGTACCTGACTCTGACTGACCCTGGCCTCTGCCTGAACAGGCACAGGGCCAGTGCTATTCTGAAAGATACACTTAAAGATACTGTGAAAACACCTACATACACTAGGGTGCGCTATGGGTTAGGGTACCCCTATGATTGGCATGACCTCTCCTATAAGGCCCTAGTTCATAATAAGGCAGGGAGATTAGAACTACCTTTAAGTCCCTAGAATATATTAGGGCATGGCAGTTTAGAGGCCAGCAGCCCTTTCTGCGTTTGCATGTGTGCACTGCTGAAGCCTGAGGTCAGTTTAAAAGTAGCCCTGTGTTGTAGGACTGCTTCTAAAATGCAAATTGTGCCCAGACTCGGCTTTTGGGTTTGGGGAACTTATGTATTGAGCAACTACAATGCTGGGGCAAAATTAAGTTAAGTGGAAAAAAAATTCCATTTAACTATGGCTGTATCATATTTGCCACATAATACATCATCTGCTGCATAATCTAACGATTTGACCCAAAACAATTTGTAGCTCAAACGGTTCAAAAATTACTAAAAGAAATGTGACTTACGTTGCTGTGAACTGTAGGGCCCTTTGCAAAGGTTGACTGGTCACCTTTCCCTGTGCTGCATTTGTATGTTACACAGCTACTAAGGAGGCAAAAGCTTTGCAGAGGCTGTTAGTATGTATAAATATGTTAAAATAATTAAGTATCATAAAATGCACCGCCTTACGTTGCAGCCTTTTTATTGTTGCATCATTTAGTCAACACTGCAACATAATTTTGGCCTCCATTGCTGCATAACTCCAGTGGCCCGATAGAAGGCTGCACATGTTAAAAGTGTTTGTGCATGAAGCAGAGACCAAGAAGTTTGCAAACTTAGGGGCTGATTACAAAGGCAGGCGGACTCCAGTCCATCTGCCGTCGAATCGGAGAATAAGACCTCTGGCCTTCGAGGTGGTGGCCCGAAGGTAGGCATTACAATGCAACCGCCACTATGGCGTTCGCAGTACCTATCTTTTAAATTGCAGCAGGTGCTGCTAGCTGCATTATCTGCCGCAATGTAAAAACTGACATGTCAGTCAATCAATCAGCATTTGTAAAGCGCACTACGTACCTGTGCGGGTCTCAAGGCGCTAGAGGGGGGGACTGCTACTGTTTGAAGAGCCTGAGGAGTCTCTTGAAGGTTAAAAGGTCTTCGGTTTGTCGTAGGCGGATGGGGAGGGTGTTCCATGTCTTTGTGGGGAGGTGGGAGAATGATCTGCCACCGGAGGTCACTCTTCATGTGCGAGGGATGATGGCGAGGGCGTGTTCTGCGGAGCAGAGCTGGCGGGTGGGGGTGTAGAAGCCGAGTCGTCTGTTGAGGTACGCCGGTCCGGTGTCATGGAGTGCCTTGTGTACATGGGTGAGGAGCTTGAAGGTTATCCTCTTGTTGATGGGGAGCCAGTGCTGGTCTTTCAGGTGGGGTGTGATGTGGCTGCGGCGGGGTATGTTGAGGACGTGCGGAGGCATTCTGGATGCGTTGCAGTTGTGACAGGAGTTTGGCCGGGGCTCCTGTGTAGAGTGGATTGCCGTAGTCGAGTCTACTGCTGACGAGGGCTTGGGTGACCGTCCTTCTAGTTTCGGTGGGGATCCACTTGAAGATCCTGCGAAGCATGCAGAGGGTGCTGAAGCAGGTGGAGGAGACGGCGTTGACCTGCTTTGTCATGGAGAGTGTGGGGTCGAGGATGATCTCTAGGTTTTGTGCGTGGTTGGTGGGTGCTCCTAGTGCCATTGGCCACCAGGAGTCGTCCCAGGCCGATGGGGTTGAGCCGAAGATGAGGATCTCTGTCTTGTCCGAGTTCAGTTTCAGTCGGCTGTTCCTCATCCAGTCGGCGACAGCCTTCATTCCTTCGTGGAGGTTGGTTTTGGCAGTGTGGGGGTCTTTGGTGAGAGAGAGGATCAGCTGGGTGTCGTTGGCGTAGGAGATGATGTTTAGGTCATGCTGTCAGGCGACGTGGGCGAGTGGTGCCATGTAGACGTTGAACAGCATTGGGCTGAGGGATGAGCCTTGGGGTATGCCGCAGATTATCTCAGTGGTTTTGGAGCGGAAGGGGGAGGCGGTCGCTCTGTCAGGTCACATGTCTGGGGGCTGCGGGAAAGGGGCCCGCTATGGGCCTCCAATGTCCCTTTCCGCCAATGTTTCCATAGCGGGTGAACTGCCATGGATAGGCTGGCAGGTAAGGGGTAATGTAAGCCCTACTGTGGTGCCTGGTAGGCACCACCAGCATTGCAGGAACCAAGAGCCCCTCCGCCGCACTGGCAGGCTCAAGTAGCCAGTCTGGTGCGTGGCGGTTGGACTTTCCGACCGTCAGGAAAGCACCCACCATTGTAATATGGTTGGCGTTGATGCAGTCACCGATGGCAGTGGGTCTGCCAATGACGGGGTGATGTGGTGGTTCCACCTTCATTCTAATCACCCCCTAAGTTTGGTGTGCATGCAAATCCTACATTGCCAACCCCTGGTAAGTTGCAGCACTACTGCTGAAAAAGGCCAATGGAGGTACCAATGGGTGCGGTTGACTGGCCTCAAGGATCTTTTGACCTCAGTGACAGTCACTGTCGATCTAGGGTGTGCTTCTTTGTATGCCTGCTCGCAAGACTGGAGGTGAACTGCAGTATGGATTGTGGTGGGCAGGCCTTCCAGGTTAACTCACACTTGCCACCGTTGGGGTTCACCTGCGGGTGCTAAGACACCAGGGCTTCTAAGGTCTATCAGGCCTTCTAAGGTGTAGCATCGGAATGAGCTCTGTCAGGAGTGTGGTCTGGTGGACTGTTCATGAAGGCTGAAAATGGTGCTCCAATTCCGAATTCAGCAGCTCTGGCCAGAGAACAACATCCTCTCCCACAATGAAGACCATAGTGCCCCACTGAGAGAAACTTGCACTGTCTTCAGCAACAACAGTGGAGAAGTGTGACTCACCGGTTAGAGGCGGCAGACCCAGAAGCAGAGGTCGGCCCGGGACCAGGGTTCAATTCCCGACGCGGCAGGGTATAATCTCCACAATGGCCCCCTCGCTGCTGGGGATGCCTGGCTTCACCTTGGGGATGCCCAATAGGGACCATCTCACAGGGAAAGCCAGGACGGGTTCCCCAGCGGTACACAGCGCCAAGAAACCCTGGGGTGAACGTGCGCTCTACAAATTCATACTAACATAACATAACATAACTCAATTGTGCTGCAACTAAATTCAAATTATGCACTAGACAACAGTAAAATACTGCCTGAAAAAAATTAATAACACCCTGAAAAAAGCAAACACTCATAAGGAATGCAAGAATAAGCAAATCATGTGCAATGTTTTCAGGAACAACATGGTTACTGTAACAGTTTTAAACTCATTATTCAGAAATCATTAAGTGATTTTGCCTGAAAAATTCAGGACATGGCTACAGGACCAGGAAGGGACCCATTTCAATGTCCATTGCTTATATCCTTTCAAAATGTAAGCAGTTTGGTTAAAAAAAAAATCACATCCCTGAACACAGAGCCGCAGTACACATTTTATAAGCTAAAATAATTAAAACAGTTGAAAACGATCATATTAAACATTTTCACTCCACTCATCAACCAGGTATTGCAGTCCCTTTAGAAATGGTGCACTTCCCCCTGGGAAAACAATGTTGTTCAAAGAAAGAAGAAAAAAAGAAAGTAGCACTTTCACTGGCAAACTCTGTAAAGTGGTTCTAATGTGTGTGGGTGTAAATAACAATCTGGCCTGTCTGCTGACCACTCTGTATTGCTTAATTTAGGTATTTCATTTTTTTTCTCTCGTCCCGAGGTTTTTCTTTGGAATTATAAAACGGTCAGTATATGAGGAAATATCCAGTTAGTGTCCGCCTATTTTGGATCCATTTCACAGAGAAACAAATGAAGTAAAGGAGATGCAAGAGAGATTAATAGGAGCTCTTGAAATCAGAACTTAAGGAGGAGCGAGACAGAGACAGAAATGGGTATGAAGGACAAGAGACAGTTTTTTCCCCTTCTCTGCCCTTCACAGGCCTCCGAGCTTTCCTGCAGCATAGCAAAGGGCAGGGTGGGGGGCCTCTTTGACTCCAGGCAGGTCAAGTGCAGGGCCATTAGTTAGCCCTTTCGCGTGCTAATGGCCCTGATGAATAACAGAAGGGACAGGGGAAATTCTTTTGTCCACTCGTCCCCCCCACCCTTTTCCCCCGTGTCCCCCCACTCCAAAATCTGGGGGACACATTTCCCCCGCGTCCCCCACACTTCCTACGTACATGACTGAAACCCAAGCAACACCACACACTTCCTGTGGGAAGGTAGCTAAAATAAAGGTTCTCCAAAGTCGGTCCTGGAGGGCCGGATCCATGCCAGATTTTGAGCATATCCCCATTTAGATAAATGTAGTTATCTTAAAAATCTGGCATGGATCTGGCCCTCCAGGACCGACTTTGGAGAACCCCTACGGTAATCACACTAAGATTTCCAGAGAATCCGCCCCCTCCTACCAACACTCCTATGTAAAACAAGCATTGGCATAGCCAATAGGTGTCGCCTTTGGGACCATATAAGTGTTTAGGAAGTCCGTTTCAGGGTGAAGAGGAGACAGGGGTGAGAACAGAGAAAAGGAAGTCAGCCCTGAGATGAAGATGAGGATGGTGTAAGAACAGCAGAACAACTGGTCAGTGTGTCGGTGAAGAGGAGAGAAGAGAAGAGGATGGTTGTAAATAGAGGAGAATGTGAAGAAAAAAAAAAGAAGAAAGGGTGGTAGAGCTGGAGTGAACCGAGGACAGGGCAGTATGTGTGAAGACTAGTGATTAGAAATGTAGTAGTATGTCAGAGTAAAAGGGGGGTGCGACACAGAAATAGGAGGGCACTTGTGAAAGTGAAGAGAAGGCAGCGGTACTGGAATAAGAACAGGACCTGGCAGTGCCATAAACAGATGGCCTAGTAGTGCCAGCTTGGGGAGACAGCGGGACTGAAATAAGGAGGAGGGCCATCGTGAGGAGACCCAGGGACTGAAATAAGAACAGGGCCGGGTAGTGCCATAAAGAGAGGGCCAGGCATGGCCCGCTCGAGGAGACCGTGGAGCCGAAATGCGGAGCCGTACCAGCCTGAGAGGAGACTGCGGGCTGAAATGGGGAGAGTCTGTGGCACGCCTGGGTGGAGAGAGGCTGTGGGCAGTTAGGGGGTCACGGATCTGAACACACATGAGACCACTGCATGAAGACTGGCAGGAGGCACCGCACTGGGCTTCAGGACTGTGTCCGGCTAGACCACCTTAGCACAATGGGAGGGACCGGTTCAGATTAGAAGGCAACCCTGAGCAGGGCACCATTACTACAGATGCGACCCTGGCACCCAGCAGCAAAGGGGGTCTGATCTGGCCAGCAGCAGAGCAGTGGGCCCGGTTACTTAGATTATCAGCTCTGGACACATGGGTGAAGAGACCACGGGTAAAACTGACAGCGGTGGAAAGGGGGGGGCGATCGCAGGCCAACATGTCTTTACATCTGAGGAGCGGAGGAGACCTTGGTGACAACTTTGGGCAGAACACACACCATCTGCCCTCCCCACGGCCCTCTTAAAGGCATTAAGAAGAATAGGGAGCTCGGATTCACAGAAAATATTTGAAGAATGTCAAAAGTTTATCACCCAGTGGGAAATGGTCAGCCCACGGTGGTTTGTTAATCAGGTACCCACCACGACCCCAGCGCCCATTGCTTAGGCTCGAAGCAATGGCCTAACTACCAAAAGCACTGTGACACCTTTGTAAAGGCACCAGTGCACTTCACAAATGCCAAATAATAGGAACCATAGATTCATGTGTCCTTGAAGTGGGTGTTGTGTGTAGCACCGGCACGGAGGCTGCTGGGCCCTCGCAACGCAGTGTCCGCACAGGCTTGCATCACACAGCCTAGTTGCACCTTGCAAGCACAGGTCTGTCTGCCTTTGACTGGTGGCCATGCACCTCCACCTACAGGTTCTGCACTCTGCGGGCTGTACATTTGTGTATGGGGTTGTGCACAGGAAGTGTGTGTGAGTGTGTGGCAGTCGTTTCGTGGTATGCTCTTATTCTATGACAGGACTCCAGCAAATGGAGCAGGGGACGGTGCTGCGTGCAGGTTCACGCGAACTAGATTATGCACTCTGCACAGTTGTATTTGCGTCTAGGTGGTCTGTGGACATTTTCACTGCACACCCCACGGTCCAAATCCAGGTAAAGTATTCCTAACATTTTGCAATCCCATCCATCTCAACACAAAATAAACCCACCCCCCCAAAAAATAACAGTCGATATTTGGAAACCCTCCGTCATGTCGGCAAGATGCTGATCTAACCACAGCACCAAAAGCTCTCAACATTTAAGCTTTAAGGGTAACTAGAAACTAAGTAACCTTCGCTAGCAAAGTGAATAGGTTATAATTGCAGTGTAAATATGGAAGGCTTTAATCCTCTGCCAGGCATCTAACATTTTAGTCGCACAGACAAGACACGCCTTGAATAGAGCCCGGGGGCTCGCGCCGCTTATGAAAAAGGAAGCCCACACCGGGATCCAGTCACCGCGTGCACCGTCAGTGCACTTGACGGCGGACGTCTGAACATAGTCATCAAAATCAACAGCCTGTGAATACCGTGTTTATAGCGTGACTGAAATTGCAATCTTGCGCCAATGTGCATTCATTAAGTGTCAGCCTCTCTACACTACCCACAGGTGTGTTGCTGTTCTCCATTTAGCGTGCCAGAGGCCCCTTGTTCAAGGGAGGGTAACCGTTTTTCACAATCTCCCTGTCATGCGTGGGGTTGATTGGACGTAATTATTATTATTATTATTATTCTGAGTTTTATATAGCGCTTGGTTACCAAAAAGGCATCCCAGCGCTCACCAGAGAATGAAACTACAGAGTAATGCGGGGGTTTAGGCAGAAAACAGAAAAGTTTTTAAAAGCTTGCGGAACCGAAGCAAACTGGTTTCCGAGCGAAGTTGTAGGGGAAGAGAATTCCACAGAGTGGCTACATTTATAGAGAACCTTCTGCCACCAGTTCTTACTTTCTTCACCCTCCCAACCTGCAAAAGATGTTGGTGATCAGACCGGAGAGAGCGGAGGGCTTTGTAGGGCTGAACCATCTTCCCCAGAATAGGTGGACCTGCCCCCTGCAGGACTTTATGGGCGATGCAGAGTGATTTAAACTTCACCCTGTCCCTCACAGGGAGCCAATGCAGTGCCTTGAGCGCAGGGCGAGCAGATTGATATCTGGGTATGCCCATCAAAAGCCTGGCGGCAGCATTCTGCACTTGCTGCAGTTTGTTCATGGTAGATTCTGGAGCACCCAGGAACAACGCGTTGCTGAAATCCAGCCGCGAGATGATAAGCCCCTGGATGAGAAGTCTCCTAGTGACCGCTGGGAGCAGCGGTAGAATCTTCCGAGCCGAGCGGAGCAGGCCAAAGCACACGCCAGCAGTCTTTTTGGCATGGGTTTTAAACGACAGGTCCTGCTCAAGCCAAACCCCGAGGCTCTTAATCTCCTGCTTGGGAGTGGGTACAGGTCCAAGGCAGTCGGGCCAGCTGCTGGGAGACAGAGATGGAGAGGAGTTTCCCAGCAGCATCAGCTCCGTCTTGGAACCGTTGAGCTTTAAAGCTGAGCTGCACATCCATGTGTAGATCTTCTCCAGACACGAGTGCAGTCGGTCAGGATGGTGAGCCGACTGGGAAAGGCCTACCACCAACTGAGTATCATCAGCATAACTGATGATTTTGATACCCAGCGGCAGTACCACACTCTCCAGGGGTGCCATATAGACGTTGAATAACGTAGGGCTCAATGAAGAGCCCTGTGGCACACCACACTGGAGAGGGATTGAAGATGATTTTTCAGGGCCTTCCCATACCTCGAATGTGCGACCTTCCAAGAAGGAAGCAAACCACTTGAGGGCCGCCCCCGACTAGTACTTTCAAATACAATCGGAAAATGATATAAAGCAATGCAGAAGTGGCCAAAGGCGGGGTGGGGGGGGGTGTAGTACAAACACCTTATGTCATGGGCCAAAATAAAAACAAGTGAGTCAATTACTCATCCAGCTGCAACGCGCACTATGGACGATCGCGTAGACCTGCTACCTTTAAAGTAGAATGCGAGTCACGGAGAGAACGTAGTATTGCAGCAAGAGCTGCCGCCTTTGGAAATGGAGAACAGGGTTCGACTCTGGGTGTTGGCTCAGCATCCTGTGATTCTGCATAACTCACTTTCCTCCCGTGCCCTTAAAATACAATAAAAAACAAGCACAGTGTACACATATGGCAAGGAATGTGAGGTATGCAGCTGGCACCCTGCCGCGCTGCTGCTCGCTTCCAAGCTCCCTAGGCCAGGGGAGAGAGAACACGGGACATGCACCCGCCTTTGGCCAATTGCGTGCTGTCTTTCTTAGAAATGCAAATTGATGGACGGAATGTTGCACAATGGCAAAACATTCACCCCCAGTCACAGATCTGGGTTTAATCCATTGTTATTTTGCTCACCACACCACCCCAGTTCAGACATGGCCATATGCCTCATGGGAACAGTCCAGCCCGAACTGCCAAGCCAGGTCTTCCCTGGACCGGAATCAAGCATCCTAGGACCGGTTTCTGGCTATCAGCCGTCATCAGCCAGGATAGCTTGACTCCTGTGGCGTGGAGAGCACGGGACTCATGTCACGTTCTTAGAAAGACGCATGCAAAGGCCAATAGCGTGTGAATAAAAAAAAGCACACGTACGAGCGTGTGTTCCGAGTTGAAAGTCCTAACTAGAAGCCTCGCAGAGTAGCGTGTGCGCGCTGGCTCAGGCGAGACCTAAAAATGGGTCACGGTTGCAGGGAGGGACCCATGCTTTTTTTATCTAGGAATTAGTATTAAAATGGGGAAAAATAGGGGTGGCATTTCCCCCCTTACATATCATTTTAACACTAACATTTGAACAATTGGCACACCAGGGTATTCAGACAGGATTAAAAAAAGTAAGCAGCAGCAAAATAATGCCGGGAAATGAAATATAACAAAATGTAAACAACAACCATCAGAAACGACTGGAATTATGTGGCAATAGAATACCAAATTATTCAACAGAAATTAATAAATTACCTAACAAAGAAAGGAAGATTATGTGGCAAGGATATGCAAATTATGTGATGCTATGCAATAAACATTAAGTATAACGGGGCAACCCTGTGTCCTTCAGAACATGGGTATAGTTGTTAAGTACTACAATGTGTTCTGTTGGGTTATTCAAGTGCTTAGTTTGAATGATAAACATTCATAATCAATCACATAAATAATTCAAAATTGAAGGATAAGTCAAAGGCATACCACACACAAAGTATACTTAATTTTGAGTTATTTAGGCGATTGATTATGATTTTTTATCATTCAAACTAAGCAACTGAATGACCCAACAAAGCACATTGCTATACAAGTAAAGGCAAATTATGTAGCATTCTGTAGATTACTATAAATTATTTTTCACATTTTAATACATATTCATTAAAAACAGTGATACAAATGCTATAAAATATATAAGTTCCTTACAAAAGAAAACTATACACAACCGTAAACTCCTATCCAAAATGTTATTCACCAAAAAGTACTAAATTTGCTTAAAAAGAAGCAGAGAAGGAAAATGTGACTTGAAGCTGCTCCGAAGTAAACAAGTCGTAATGTCCAAGCCCAACACAACAAGGCAGAGTATGCAGAACCTCAACACATGCTATAAATATAATATTTTATTAGAACAGTCTCTTTAACCTGTCAGAGTAAGAAATATTATACAAACAATATTCAATGTGCACACCACAGAAAAAACATGTATGTACACAATTAAATACAAGGTTTGCATAATTTATTTAGTGCATTGTAATTTTTTCTAAAACTTTTCTTCAGTTTTGAGTTAGCATAGCAGATGGTTACAGTACATTTAATGTTTATTCTGTGCGTCTTTCACTCACAGGTACTTTAAGTTTCAAAATATCACACATGAAAAAAAAAAGCAACGCACAGGATTCTTCTAAGTCTCAGAGCTCTACTGAAATAACTACCGCTTTGAGGTCGGACCGTGACTAAAGTAAACATAAACTTCTATGAATATTGAAACAAAACATTTTCATAACAAGGGATTTTATTATTCATCACATGTATTTAAAGAGTTCAGACATAGCTGCATGGATAACTGAATGCTTTACATAAAAGGGAAGAACGGATCGGTTGCATGATCGGAGCCCTTGACAGAAGCAGGGACTATGTAAGAGCACAGAACGCGACCAGCCTGAAGAGAAAGGATGGCACTCTAGGTGCTAAGAAAACCAAGAGAAATAACAAAGTGACGAGAGTGCCGCACAATACCACCAAACCCCGAGTTTGATGGTCCAGTAAGATATCATCACCCAGTAATTTGTATTGTCCTACACCTATTCGCCCCGCCCTGATGAAGAGCTGGGGTCCGTTTATGAAGGTTGAAACGCGTTGGCATTTTCCCTTTGAGGCCAAGAGTAATCACCTGGAAGTATCATACTAAATGATGTATTGACTGGGACTGATTACTTTAGCGCAGTTTAAGAGTCTAACATCTATACTCTGACCTCTCTAGGACCTTAGAGAAACACAGTACTGATGACTTGAAGGCAAAGGTCCTGACACATGAAAAAGCATAGTAGGACAGAAAAGCATTGTTGATTCACTTTTGTATTAATTCTAGCAGTTTTAATACTGTATTAATTGTCTAATGTCTGTAGATTGGTCTCTTCTGTTCCAACTTTTTTTGAACATTGTACTATCTGGTTGTGTATTATGTACATGTTTTATTGTTTGTTTAAACTGTTTCTGTAAATACCACACATGAAATAGATGTATATGTTTTAATTGTTTAAAAAAAAGGGGGAAAAATCCTAAAAAATAATAGAAATTAAAATAAGTGATCAATCTGGGAGTTAATAAAAGTAACTTCGGAGTGTAAATAAATCTTGTTTGATCTTTGTTTGGAGAGGTATTTTGTGTATTGCCATTAAACCGGATTCCAGTCTATCCACTGCTTAACTGAATCACTTTGACTTTGAATCACTCACCTCTTTTGTAACTTACATGAAGAATACAGCATTGTATAATATCCACTGGTAGTGAACAAGTGCAGTAGCAATCGTGCAGGTGTGGTTATATCGCAATTGATAGGCGTAATTTGAACTGGTAGGTACTTAGGGTCTAAATGATAGCAGATTAGGGATCATTCTTAGGTTTTCTAGGCGCTGGTTCCATATTCCTGGGGCAGGGAGCTAAATTGCCTGGTTTCAGTCATTCCAGGGATCATTCTTTCAATCTTATCTGAATTAAATTCAAGTACTTTGGAAGTCTGGTTCTTGGTGTAGACAAACCCTACGCTACAGTCCACGAGTTAGGGATGATTACACTACCTGGGCAGTATTGTCACCACTAAATATTGCAATCAACAGCTGCTATGCGACCAGTTACCTTGTGAAAAGTATCAGTTTTTCTGGCACAGGAGGCAATTTTAACAACTTTTTATATGTCTAAGATACAAACTTTTTTAAAGCAAAAATATGCAAATTATGTTTAATAGTGAACTGTAGACACAGAAAATAAACTTGGCAGTGGAATCATGTTTTTCCAGTGGTCTTGATCTACATGCAGAATTGTGATGAAGAATGACACATCTAGCTTTTCAATGGCTGGTCAAAGCATTAAACCTATCCGGACAGCACAATATTCTGCTGTTTTTGGTAACTGCACCAGACACTTATAAAACAAAAAAAAGGGGAAAAATAACCACATCTAGCTTTTCAATGGCTGGTCAAAGCATTAAACCTATCCGGACAGCACAATATTCTGCTTTTTTTGGTAACCGCACCAGACACTTATAAAACAAAAAAAGGTGAAAAATAACCATAGTAAAGAAAAGAATGATTGACAAACAAAAATGGGGTCCCCACCTCAACAGTCTTCTCTATCAGGCAGACATTTGCAGCAGGAGGCATGCTTGTTAATGCATCTCCCGACACAAAAGCCAGGATGGATATGTTTGGGAGACTCGATCATATTAGGAAAACCTCTCAATGTGTTCAAATTGTCCTATTCCACATCTTCTTGCAACAATATGGATCCAGATAATAACCAAAATCTTTCCACAATTGAATACAATCAGAGATCTACACTGAAGGGCTCCGAGCACTAATCAGCTCCGAGTTATGCTAGCTTTATACCTAAAAATTGTTCCCAAGCTTATTACCAAGCGCTTTCAACAGCACATGCAACAACATATATACCTATTGACCCTTTTCAAACTAGACACTGTGTGTGAATTGTTGAATCTTATCTTGGTTTGATTATAGTGACTACTTGGGATCCAAGCATGCTTACAATTGTGCCCTACCTTGATCAATTTCTCGAAAGAGTATGCAGCAGCCTCTCTTCGGAGGGGCTGGACTCGATGTTCAGAGCACATTCTACATTACAAGAAGCCACTGAAATAGAAAAGGGGCTCCTAATCATGCGCCAGCCCATCTACTGCTCCTTCTGCCAGGAGGGAGATGGGCACTGGTGGGTAAGGTTCCCTCTGGCTGGAGGTGAACATCAGATCAGTGGTGACAGTGACTCCTGGGGACATGCATATTCTGCAGTCATTGTGGGGGGGACCTTGAGTGACTCTAGCAAGGCACTGGTATAACTATCATTGGTGGAGCACGATAGCCATCCTCTCGGGAGCACCCACTACTGCATATCTAAGGGGGTGAAAAGGGTCTCCCCCACCCACAACAAACTACATTTGTGCTTTCTTGGCTTCTATCTAAAAATTGAAAAGCCCTGCAAGCAGGAGATCAGTTATCTACTCCAAACAACTGAGTAGGTAACAAATCACCCAATTTTCTTTTTTACCTCAATAGTTTTATATAGCGCCAATTAGACCCGAGACATCGGGTATCGGAGCACTTTACATGAGCACCAGTTTCGTCACAAATGGACACATTCATTTTAGTTAGGCATGGGGAGATTAAGTGATATGCCCAGAATCACAGGATGTCGAGCGTCGTTGCAGAGACTCTAACCTGGTTCCCCAGCTTTGAAGTCGACCGCTCCAGCCGTAAGGCTACATCCTTACCCATAACTCCGCATTCAGACTTGCCACAGAAGGCTACTTGTTTTTGCAAAATGACTGTCTTTGCAAAAACATAGCGGGAACTGCCAACAGATTTCCTCAACTTCACCCCCTCCCCCATCTTCCGGAAGTTATTCTGAATGTCCAGCCACATTAGCCAGCCAGAAAGGGATCTTGCAATCAAATTGCAGCCTAAGCTTCTACGCGAACTTAAACTGAAGGTCAGAGAACCCCAGCAGAAGCATTTCATACCAACAACAGGTGCAAGCAGAAGTTGGTGATATGCAAACTCCTCTTTTTCTTAGTATCAACTGAAACTTACAACTGTGCGTTCTGCATAGAAACAGTGTACAACTTCACAGCTTTGTTTGGGTCTTAACTCTAGGCTTAAAGCCAATCATAAAGCGTGTCAATGGATCTGTGTGACGTGAATAGGATTGGATATTGCTGGAGTGAATACATGTTCACAAGACAAGCCACAATATTTTGGTGTGGTCTCTCTCTTGCCAACCTCATGTAATAAAAAAAAGAATAACAACTAAATACATAGTATTTGGGTCAGCTCTCTCCGTGCATTGTCTATTCAGCTTCCGTTCATATTTTGCTTCCATCCACCACAGCATATGCAGCATGGGGCAATGACTCAGCCCATTTAAGCCATTGGCTTTCTTGCAAAGTTAACCAACAGTGTTTTGCCTAATCATGTTGACATCTACCTAAAAAGAAGTGCAATTCAGCGCTGGGAATGGCGTCACAATAACTTACTTTGCCAATGCTCTTTTTCTTTCTATTCTTTGGCCTTTACATTTTTAGTCACTGGTGTGAGTTTAAACTATGTTTTCAGGTTGTAGTAATTAAAAATTGATAATGCCTTTTTTTTATGCCAGTAATTACAAGTAAAGGCCTCCACATTTAGGAAGCATGTTCTCTTTTTTGGTCTCGCCTGAGAGAGTGCTGTTGTAATCTACTTGCTTTGCTAATATAATGCATCCTCCCCATTGTTGTTCTCTGCCTTGCGGCTCAGCCAGTGGTGAGGTCATTAGAATGCTGAGAGTGTTTGTGCTTGAAGAAGGATCAGTTGGAGTGTATGGGCTGAGCAGCAAGGATGCTGCTCCTGGTTGGGCATTACTTGAAACTTGTCATCTTCCTGTAAACTTGAAGACTATATCTATAACCTTTTTCTGCATGACCTGTCTATGTGGCATACTTTTGGAAGAGGCCAGACCCCCCAAAGAGGAAGAAGGAAAGGAGTGACCTGGAAAGAACAACAACAAAGCCAAGTATTGACACGCAGCATGTCCAAAGACAAACCAGGACCGAGCTCAGTGAATCGCTGATAGTTAATCTCACAAATACTGCTCTGTTGTATGGCGTTTTAGGACCCGAGTGAAATTTTCCCGATTCATGCCCTTATATAGATACAATTCACATTGCCCTAATATAGGCATAGAAATCATACCCATATTTAGACATAGCCCATGCAGTCCTAATACAGGCATGGCTACTTCCACCCGTACCAAAACGTCAGAACGATTTCTTGGAAAATCGGCTTAAGCAGTCAGAGACATTCCCTTGCTTGAATATTGATTTGTCCAAGAACTCATGGAGTTTTGAAAGAACTGCCATTCCCTTGGGGTTCTTTTCTGCCATTATTATGCCCGCCTTTTGTACCGCTTTGTTCGCCCTAAGTTTGGCAGGGTATGTTTAGACGTGAGTGCCTTGCTCACTTTTCCACTGCATTCAAGCAAGCCTGGCTGAAGACGGCTGTAATGCCAGAAACCGGTCATAGGAAGCTTGAATCCGGTCCAGGGAAGGCATGGCTTGGCAGTTCGGGCTGGACTGTTCCCATGAGGCACAGGGTCAGACTGATTTGCATATGGCCCTGTCTGAACTGGGGTGGCAGAGTGAGCTAAAGAACGGTGATGGATCAAACCCAGATCTGTTGACTCGGTGTGAGTGTTTGATTGGATCAGATGCTCCGTCCGTCACCACCCCCTTTTGTACCGCGTGTTTGCCATAAGTTTGGCAGGGTGTGCTCAGACGTGAGTCCCTTGCTCATTTTTCCACTGGATTCAAGCAAGCCTGGCTGAAGACGGCTGTAATGCCAGAAACCCAGATCTGTTGACTGGGTGTGAGTGTTTGGTTCAGATCCTCCATCCGTCACCACCCCCTTTTGTACCGTCAAACTAGGCACCTTCCAGGTATAAATATGCCTTCAATTGCTCTAGCAAACACACAGTGGTTTGGAGCAGTTTGACTATCTACCTGCCCGACGCAGCTCGCTACAGCAAGTGCCGAAGGAAGCCGACCCTCCAGATGAAGCACTGATCGAGAAGCTGTCCTTTCTCCCGCTGAGAATCCAGCTCCAGTGTTTCCAAGCTCCCTTCACGGGGTGTTGGGATATCGAGTCCCGAGACAGAGATACCAGACCTCCTTCATTATTAACTAAGGTATGGAGCTGATTAGACCCCAAGAGAAATTTTGGATAGATTCATGGCAAAGACACTAAACCTATGCTACACCACACTTACTTCTTCCCTCATACTAGACTTAGGTTAGGTACATTGGTGTAGGCGTGTTTTAGAAGCACCAGTTGAGTACTTTTAGCCATTGTTATTTATAAATGTATTTTTATGGCTTAGAAACCAAATAATGATTTTACAGTATTATTTTATAATACTCTTCTCGCTGTACGCATTATACTTTGCAGCCTGTATTACGATTGTAGCAGTTCATTTCTTTTGCATGAGAAAGAAGACTGTTCAATAAATCCTTTTATTGAAAACTCCCGTCTCTCTATTGTCTCTAAACCTCTGTAGAAACGAAGCATGCACGATTGACTGAGTAAAATATCTATCTATTGTTTCCACGACTCTGAAGATACGTTTATTCTTGGGGAAACAAAGTTGTAATGTTTATGCAAGTGTCAGAAACGAATCCCTTCTTGTGAATTCGAGAAAGTTTCTAGTGACCTCTGAGCTAGCTGGCACTCACAATTAAGTTTAATATATTCGACAGAGACCTAGTCGACCTCAGTTCTGCGTCAAATCTATAGTATATATTATTCCAATGTGCAGAGCCTATTGGGAATATAGGAGCTACACTACAGCTCTTACTGAAAATCAAGTACAGATCCTGGATAATTGGGTTTCGTTCCAACCCCAACATTAGACATCTTCAAACGAAGATGTGAGCTGGCTGAATTTTGTAGGAAATTAAAACTGAAATCCTATTTCACTGGAAAGAAAGACTCTACACCAGAAGGCGATACTAACTCAAGGCGAAAATCAACCTTTTGACCTCCGAACCACATGGTACCTATTGAAATACAAGCTTTTGAACAAGCTATCATGAAAGAGGCAGAGGAAGTCCAGAAAACCATCAAAAAACCCTTTGTCAACATCACCAGACTTGAACAACAATCCCTGGACCAGCTCAGAAAGAATGAAAACATAATAATCAAACCCGCTGACAAGGGGGGAGGCACTGTCCTATTGGACAAGGAAGGATATAACCAACAGTGCCTACTTCTCCTCTCTGATGAAATATTTAACAAAAAAATAACGTTAGATCCTACAACCAGGTTGCAGCATACCATTCAAATGATGCTGGAAGAAGCTGAAACAAACTCATTGATCAGAAAACATGAAGTAGATTTTTTGATTGCACGCAACCCAAAGACACCATATTTTTATTCATTACTAAAAAAACACAAAAACTGATTTTTGCCTCCATGCCGTCCAGTAGTTTCTGGAATAGGTTCAGTACTAGAAACATTTTCTCAATTTGCAGATCAGTTCCTTAAACCTCTGGTCCAAAAAACTCCTACGTATCTAAAAGACACCCGGGACATTCGGAACCAACTCATATGCCTACCCTTTGACGAAAATGAGGTGGATTTGGTAGAACCCTAACACAATGTGGTAGTTCATTCCAAAACGCAGTTGACACAGGGTGAATGAGGTCCTTCCGGGGAGCTAGGCAACAGTCCTCATTACAAGCCCTCTTTGTGAAAGTTCTCGGCTGCAGTCTTGGTTAGGATTTTACTTTATGAAGCAATCTTCACGCCCTGAACTTATCTGATACATGCAGATCCTCTGACGGCTTTCTCCGAGCAAGTGACGCCTCACCGAGTCACCCCACCTTTTGGGCTGTCAACACTCATTTGTCCTGAAGAAGACCTGACATGATATTCCAATAACGCTCTGTCAGGGTCGGAACGTCGACGAACATAGATGGTTCAGACCAATCAAATGTCTGGGTGTCAAATCAATAAGCAAACCTGCTGTTCACCAGAGTTATTGCCCACACTCGTTCGGACCGCATTCCAATTCATTGTGTAAATAGATTGTACATAATATCACCTTGTATATATGCACTGCACCACTATAACTGGGCATTTAATGTCACCGTACCACATGTCACCTTTTTCAGTATTTCTTGTATTGACAGCCTTCTGATTACTTGTAAATATTGACTTAAGCTTAATTTGATATAAAAGAAGAGTCTTTTGCAAAGCATACACTTATAGGTGTTTTGCTTCAATGAGTGTTCGAGCGTCATTTGATATGCGTTCCTACACTATTTGATATGCGTTTCATGATTTAACCAATGTAAATGCAATACTTGTTATACTTATTTCATAGGTATCAAGCAACTCTTCCAGGTTCTCTTTAATTTAACTTTACATTTTTTTTCCAAAGCAATTAGGTTCTCCCCGACAGAACCATTGTAGCCTATTATATACATACCAAGGTTCTGAGGGACACAGGGTCACTTCATTGTTGCTATATTGAGTGAATGCAAGCAAAATTAAATAAATTAAAAATTACAAAAATGAACTTACCTTGTCCGCCGCAGCAGCCTCCCTCACCACCGTACGCCTATCTTCTGTCTGCTGGAGGCACCGTAAGCACCCAGGCTTCCGGACTCTCCCAGCCAGTCACAACGCTGCAGGAGCAGCGTCGTGATTGGTCTGAGCGTCTTGTTTCAACGCTCAGGCAGTGCCTGGGGAGGGTGGGCATGTTCTCCATGGGACTGTGCAACACAGTCCAATGGAGAACATGCAAAGTGTGCATGATCGTTGGACCAGCCCTGGTTTGCACTTAGAGGCATGCAAACCACTCTTCCCCTGCTCTAGCGTCAGGGATCCAGACCCATCCTGACTACCACATACAAAATGATAGTAACATCATGTTATTATAATTTTTTTCTTTTTTGCACTGCTAAAATAGCAGTGGGGCGACACTCCTCCTTTTTAGCAAAGGAGTTACCACTGTTCCACACACCTCGCTCTACGGGTCTCTCACAAGCACACACCACATGCATACTAAAAGCAGAGCAGGGGACCGCGCCTTCTCATACCTGGCCCCAGAAGCCTGGAATGATCTCCCACAACACACCAGAGGCTCCTCCTCCTCTCTTATGGACTTTCGCAAGAAACGGATGACCTGGCTTTTTTCAAGTATGCCCTGCCACCCGGGCTCGTCTCACACACCGGCCTTCAGAGCACCTGGATACCCTCACCGGTGATTATCGCTCTTAAAAACACAAATAACATAACACTAGGAGGCAATATTGGAAGCATCAGACTGTTAACAGAGATGCATATTTTGGGAGGATTCTTCTAAATCTTCAGCTTCCTCTAGAAACAACTATTGCTTTTAGAACACGAGGTGAATCTGAATGAGTAGGAATTGTGAAACTTAATTTAAGAACAAAGAGGAACCTATTCTTAGCACTCTGTGGAATTACATTTGAATAAGTGTGGTTTTATATTACTTCTTCAGACTATGAGCCTTTCCCTGATCATTACATATGAACAAAACCTGGGTACAGACACTTCTTTAATCTTAAATTTGGCAATTAAGAGGTGAAAGTTGACAAGTTAAGTTTGCAGTGTTCTAGGAACTGCAATTCTAGAAATGGAAACACAGCCTTGCATTCTTAGCCCTTTTAGTAACGGTTTGCCCATTTGAGATAGAAAATTTGATGCCCCAAAATTATGCAATTCCTGTTGTCCTGATAATGCCTTACAGAATTGTCAAAATTTTCACCAATGTTTTTGGACGTTTGCTTGACAATTTAAAATTATAATTTTTGCTCTTTTTTTCTGTGAGTGTAAAGTCGCTATTATATTGACTGTCCGATTAACGGTTTTGTATTGGTATTTATATAGTTTGCAAGGTTTCTCCATGTGGAGAGGTATATGCGCTCAATTTGTAAGGCATAGTAATATTTGAGACATGTCTTCGTGCCATGCATGAGGACTGGAGATGTGATGCACTCATGTTGCAGCAGGCATGTCGTAAGGAGCGTCATGTGTGGAATAGCGACAGTGAGAGAGACAAGATCGCAGTGTGCATCTACAGACCAGTAGTTCTTGTGAGTTCCGTCCAGTTGGTGCTATTTATTAGGAAACATCCAGCTCTTTACAACCTTTCTTAATTGTTGTTGTCTATACAGGCAATAACAGAGCACCCAATTGAGTATTTTGTAAAGAGGGGATGATCATGAGTGGAGCCATTCTAGATCAGATATTTCTTTTTTAGAGCAGAGCCTGAGGATTGAATATAAAGAATGGGTCCCCATGTAGTGGACTGCTCAGTGGGCAATTCAGAGAGCTGGTAAAGAAGTTCTTCTGGCCATGCATACTCAGTGCAAAGTGTTAAGCGGACGGGTGGGATGTTATTGTCTGCCTAATTTTAACCATAGTCTTGCGGAAACATTCTGGATCCATTGTAATTGGCAAATTAAGTGTTTTGGGTGCCAATGTAAAACCTGCTGGCATAACTAAAGAGTGGCAAGCCTAGATCTCTCGAGGACATAACCCTGTAGGTAAATCCCAGGCGAGGAAATATCCTACGTGTGATTCATACTACGAAGAAAGGATTTTTAGTCACTTAGTGTGTTTGGTGGGAGTAAGAGGTTTGTGTTCCTAATCAAATCTAGGTTTGTTTTTTTACCACTGCAGAGAGCTTGGCAGCAGTCCATTTTCCTAGCCCATATGTTTGTACATGCCACAAGTGAGGACTTCTGTTTCTAAGGAGCGGCGATTCAGGTTATAGAGAATTAAAGTGTCTTGTCTATTGCTCACAAGCATTAGCTGAATCCTGATGTTTCCAGATCAAGTGTCTTTTTACTGTTTTAGGATGATCTGGATGTTGTGAGCAAGTCACAGCAAGTTTGCATGATTTCTGTGAATGGGCAGGTAAACATTAAAGTGCTGCGGGCGAGCAGGATGCCTTGCGGGAGTCCTACTCTGCTGGTAAATAGAATTGGACAGGAAGGAGATAGTGTGACTGTTTGGACTTTTACTGCCAAATAGGTTTTAAACCAGTTGAAACCACTGCCTTGAATTCCAGTGAAGTTCATTATTTGGAGCAGCAGTTGACTAGCCATCTGTGTCAAATGCTGATGACCGGTCAATAGGGAGTAAAAAGGACAAATCAATAGAATGTATTGTTTCTTGAGGACATAACAGTTCAAATTGTTGCCGATAAGGTCTTCTGGGGCAGAACAAGGTCAGTTGTCAGTCCGATGACAGTTTTGCTTGATGAAATCCGAGAGTTTCATGAAAGCTCTATTTCACAGAGAGTGCTATGGAACTGTCCATTTGCTTCATGCCAGCAAATTTCCTTATAAAGTACTTGCTTATTGGAGGATATTCTTAGCTCACTGGGGAACTGATCAGTTGAGGGATTAAATGATTATTGCTCTGGCAGGAATGAAGGCAGGCAATGCTAGAGGGATGTCTTTGGATATCTTTTAGTGTATGGTTGAGTCAGTGATCCAGTAGTTACGTTTGCGGAAATTATATTGAAAGTGAAGCCTTTTGATACTTGGAGTATTAATAATGGAGGTATCACCCATTTAATACAAAGAGATACTTCATAATGTTAAGCTTTGTTAATGAAATGATCATGCTCACAAGAAGGGTAGAGAGGTTACCTTCCTACCATGACCTCCCCAGTCAATGACTCTTAGACAGAAAAGGAGGTAGGACAGTGTATACTGATTGTGGCTCGTGCTCAGTGAGCAAAAACTGCACTCACTCACAAAATTATGAAATGCTTCATCATCAAGCATGCTGGCACCCCTGCGCAGACCAACACCCGGGGTGGAGCAAGAGGGAAGGGGAGACAATACAAAACATACAGTTGTTGGATCACCAAAGAAAAGTGCAGTCAGTGAAGATTAAAACTAGCTCAGATGTGTCCCAGATTCCAATTTTATTCCTGGGCCACCCAGTTAGCATTAAAAATGTAGAGGATGGTGGTGATAGGAGAAGATTAGGATCCCTTCACCACTCCTTATTGCAAAGGTGACATGTTTCTGCTGATGAAACTGGGCCCACAGTGTTGGGTCACTCCAGCATTCATCAGGATCTTCAGGATCCCAAAACAAAACCCTCTGATCCTGATTTAGAGATCTCTGGGTCTTTTCCCTTCCGAGTTAGGGTTTACCACAAACACACTCTCTCCATAACCTATAGGAAACTGGGGAAGAGGGGGAGTGGGGGAGGGAATCATCTATTAGAGTACCATGCTCTTTTCATATAATGTATAAGAACAAAAACTCCCCTTTCCGTAAGAGCGCGTACCCCCATCTCACTCAGCATCCATACACATCCACAATGCCTACAGCACCAAGTTGGTTCGCTTGTAAGCTCATAGTCCAATTTGGACAATTCATTATGGAACAATGTCCACTTCGTACAACCCACAGGGTTCTATTGCATCCATATCCAAAGTGCGTCACTGAAACAAGTCTACTCCGCCAGTACACGGGCTATCACTCACCGAGTTCCACTACGCAAATCGTTTGAATGAGCAAAATTTTGGGAGCGGCCCCCTGTAGTCGCACTCTACGTGGAGACAAAATATGTACATGTTGATGTTATTGATAAGCAGTCGCCCTACAGATATTATAAAGGGTCATATAACTTTGGTGTTGGTTAGTTGTTTCACACCACTGTCTCTGTGATGAGATTGCCCCACGATGTTACAGACCGTTTGGTAGCCCGGGAGGCCTCCACCACCAGCTGCCTTTATATAATCTCTGTTTTCTACATGCCCCAGTGTGGTGAAACTCTTGGATTTGATAGAACCTGAACAGGCATACCGGTGTATTTCGTGGTGCCTGCACAAGGAGTCTAGTTTATCAAGGTTAGGGTGTCCCATTTGTACTGGCATTCCCGTACCCCAGAGCCAACCTCATAGAGCTAACCCCACTGGGATCTATCGTCCCGCGGTCCCCACCCCGACTGCTTACTTCATCAAGGTAGGTCCGCTGGCTGAAAATTCTCCGCTGCTCAACATGAAGGTGGCAACTTCCGTAGTTCTCTGTATCGTGAACCTTGTTCTTGTCACGTGGGGCAACGTAACCCCACGTGACCATGGTATTGGCGTCTCATCGCAACTCCGTACCAGTTTCAATTGGTTCCCACATGCCCTTGTCTTTTTTTTCTTCAGGGTAACAACTTTATTACTGTAGAAGTCCCCCCCCCCCTCTAATAGGCAAGGGGCATGAGATGTGCTCCCAGATGGTTCTCCAGTTTGTCGTGTCACTGCAATCTCGCATATATTAATTTAGCACAATAAGGGAACACAATGTAGTGTGTAAGAAGTATAAGGCCTCCCTGGTGTTTCGAATCCCTGACTTTATAGAGGAGTTCTGCATTCATGCATCTCCTAGAACTAGCAGAAGCACCTGTAACAAA
Source organism: Lissotriton vulgaris (assembly GCF_964263255.1). Classification (NCBI taxonomy): domain Eukaryota; kingdom Metazoa; phylum Chordata; class Amphibia; order Caudata; family Salamandridae; genus Lissotriton; species Lissotriton vulgaris. Next base: position 1,852,607,293 of record NC_141687.1, on the reverse strand, counting down.
GACAAAGAACATGGTTCTCTAGCCCACTCAGGGCTGATTTTCATGGGACCGAGAGACCTGTCATGGGTGTGTCATCCAAGCATATATAGGCATCGGACCACCTACTATCCGGACAGAACCAGTCTCTTATTTTGCAGGATCATAATCCAGTCAGGGTGTTCCAGGGGATGTCATCATTCAGCCCCACCTCATTCCTACGTAGTCTGTAGACCCACTTCTGCTCCCATAGCAGGAGTGACCTCTTTATGTCTCCAGTGAGCTTATAGATTTTAGGTTTACCCGCACCGTCCAGGCAATCTCATTCACTGTACGATGTTCCTCTAAGTAGTGTGTCGTGAACTTTGTGTTTGACCTTTGGCATCTAATGGTGCTCCTGTGTTCCATGATGCGTATGTTCACCTTCCTTGTTGTCATGCCTAAGTATTGTTTTCTGCATGGGCATACTATTAGATAGATTACTTTTTCTGAATTGCAATTTGTATGGACCCTCTGCTCCCATGGGTGAGGCCAACATCAATACTCTAGGAAAGCACTGTATAGGATGATGTAACTGTGTGTGGTTGTGGCGCTCACCAATACCGGTATTTTATTAGGTGCTGGGGATCTACCTGAAACTTAAACGTAAGCCCGAGCACACATACAGTATTTGTCATTAATATATAAAGACCAGTACAATACATAGAAAAATTCAAAGGGATTTCTTGTATTTCATTTTCTATTCGTTGGTTGAATGGCTTTATCTATCCTGTGCTGTCACTCCAGTTCAATTTTTCATATTCGTTTTTTTGTCCACTGTCTTTCAAATGTTCTATTTGAGCCTTTTTGTGTTTTCACACCAGAGTTGAACCAGGCCGCTTTTCAAAGTAGTTCTTGGTTTTGAAAGGTTTTGGTGGGAATCTCATTGTTCGCAATTTCGATAAGCCATTGGAGCAAATCACGGACGTTCATTGGATGGCTGTCTAGTAGACAGCTGATTAAATATGCCAAAAACGACCTAGGAAACTAGTCTGATACGTGACTGATTCTAATCATACATAAACAAAGATCATAACTATAGTGATTATGTAAAAATATATTTTTGTTTTATTTTGATCATTTTCTTGTGTTCTGATACATATTTCATATTTATCTATTCATATTCATATAAAATGACAAACATATGTGAATATAACAATAGTGTAAAAAAACAACTAATCAATAGTGAAACATGAATGGAAAAAGCTAATAACAGACAAAACAGGAAAACCAAATATTCAAATGACATTGATGGTACGCAGGGCTATTGGAGTAAGCAAAGCGGTGGATGGAATCTCTACGCGCGTTTCGGCATTTGCCTTCTTCAGGAGTCCGTCATTTGCAATAGGACATATACATAACAAAGAAAAGGTGGGCGTGAATCTCTTCTATAATTGATATTCTGGTTAGCTAGTGCAACTAATAGATATTTGTTTTACGCTGCTCTGTAGGGTTATGACGAATACCCTTGTGGAGATAAATTTATCTTTTATGTCTGCGCATAATCAGCAAGACACCGACGAATCTGATCCAGTAAGTACGATAGTAAAACGCTTAGCAAATAGTGGATATTTCTTATTGTTGTTGGATCCGTGATATTTATAAAATCTTGTGAATCTGCAACACTCTCAGTAAGATGTTCACTCAACCTGATATAATGGCATGGATGTCTGTATCCAGCTGAGGAGGCACAGAAGGTCACCACACGAACCTAACGATTGTACCCTTATTTATAAAACTGCAAGTAATTAGGTCCTTCACGAAAGGCGCGTTAGGGCGAAATAATGATGGTCGGCTGTTGCACTTAGTTTGTAACATATGCCAAAACTCGGGCGGGGTTCTCAAAAACGTAACTCCTCATTGTCGCGCTAGATGGAGGCAGCTCGTAGCATTTGTGGAATAAACAGATAGGTTGTTCTTAGCGAATGCGCATGATAGGCGATTCGTGCCGGATTGCGTCTGGGGTTCTGGGAAGCGTCCCTTCTCGTGTTGGTGTTACCCAACACCAACACGAGAAGGGACGCTTCCCAGAACCCCAGACGCAATCCGGCACGAATCGCCTATCATGCGCATTCGCTAAGAACAACCTATCTGTTTATTCTACAAATGCTACGAGCTGCCTCCATCTAGCACGTTTTTGAGAACCCCGCCCGAGTTTTGGCATATGTTACAAACTAAGTGCAACAGCCGACCATCATTATTTCGCCCTAACGCGCCTTTCGTGAAGGACCTAATTACTGAATACATTGCAGTTTTATAAATAAGGGTACAATCGTTAGGTTCGTGTGGCGACCTTCTGTGCCTCCTCAGCTGGATACAGACATCCATGCCATTATATCAGGTTGAGTGAACATCTTACTGAGAGTGTTGCAGATTCACACGATTTTATAAATATCACGGATCCAACAACAATAAGAAATATCCACTATTTGCTAAGCGTTTTACTATCGTACTTACTGGATCAGATTCGTCGGTGTCTTGCTGATTATGCGCAGACATAAAAGATAAATTTATCTCCACAAGGGTATTCGTCATAACCCTACAGAGCAGCGTAAAACAAATATCTATTAGTTGCACTAGCTAACCAGAATATCAATTATAGAAGAGATTCACGCCCACCTTTTCTTTGTTATGTATATGTCCTATTGCAAATGACGGACTCCTGAAGAAGGCAAATGCTGAAACGCGCGTAGAGATTCCATCCACCGCTTTGCTTACTCCAATAGCCCTGCGTACCATCAATGTCATTTGAATATTTGGTTTTCCTGTTTTGTCTGGTATTAGCTTTTTCCATTCATGTTTCACTATTGATTAGTTGTTTTTTTACACTATTGTTATATTCACATATGTTTGTCATTTTATATGAATATGAATAGATAAATATGAAATATGTATCAGAACACAAGAAAATGATCAAAATAAAACAAAAATATATTTTTACATAATCACTATAGTTATGATCTTTGTTTATGTATGATTAGAATCAGTCACGTATCAGACTAGTTTCCTAGGTCGTTTTTGGCATATTTAATCAGCTCACTATTAGGTACGTTACAAATATAGTTCTTAATATTCCCTACATTTAGTGAGTTCACCAATAGTAGGGGTCCCCTTCTTTCGAAATTGTGTCTAGTAGACAGCTTCACACGAAAAAACATCCAGGTTCTGAATTTTCCATGGTCTGGTCAGTTTGTTTGTGCATACTGTGGTAGGGTGTGAAGAGAAGCATGGGGTTACAGGTGATGATCTGATGATCATTCAGTGTAGCTGGGTTGCTCACAGTCACTGAGCCCCTATGACTTAATCCAGAGTATAACAAGCAGAGTGTGTAGATCCAAGGATTGGTTGATGGAAGACAAGGGCTTCAAAGTTACGGATTACCAATGTGATCTGATGCTCTTCAGTATTGTTGAAATCAGCGTTGAGGTCTCCCAAGATACAACATTACGGGGAGGGGGAATCTATGATCATTTCTGAAGTTTAATCCAGGTTAGTGTTTCAGAAGGCATTACTTTGAAGGGATGGTCAGCAGATGAGAAAGAATGCGGCATAAAAATGTGGGTCAGGCGACCGGAGTAAAAGTAAGGACTCACACTCCAAAGTTGAGTGGTCTCTAATAGTGGCAACTGGTAAAGTATTTTTATTATTCACTGCTGTTACCGAACCACTTTCCTTGTTTGGATGATTTTGGAATAGGTCTAGGTAACAATCTACAATAGTGTTGTGAAGAATAGGCACAGCATCTTACCCCATCCCTGTTTACGAAACAATGAAGAGGTACGGTTTGGAGTCAGTCGGTCAATAGGTCGTATATGCGGATTTTGTTCTTGCATGAGGATCTTGCGTGGATTGCCTGTGCGACAGGCAGTATGGAAGGAGAGACACCCTGTGGTCTGTGCATTCCCTAGTGAAATCGATGGTTTCACAGAATCCTCTAGTCCATGAGGCTATTGCGGTTCTGTAAATCACGCGAGAAGAATGTAGGAGTTCTACAAGGGGTACGTCAGACAGTCGGTCGCTCTAGTGCTCTATCTGGAGTGGAGGCAGGTAGTGCAAGGTGACCTGGGTAGTAGATTGGGCTGGGGATTTCTCCGGCCATCCAAGCCACTACTAGAGTAAGTGGAGAGGGATCGTTTTTAATTTGCTGTTAATTACTCCATTTACTTAGTCTAAACTGCCCTGTCATTGCACCTCTCGCCAACCCTTCAGCTACCATCTTCAAAAGGAATCGTTGCTCCTACTGTAATGTGTACTCTGAGATGCCGCGAATCCTCCATCTTGATAGTCACACTGGGGCTGCCATTTTCTAATCACCATCACGGCAGGTATGTAAGACTAGATGTAGTATGAACAAATACAACTACCATATAATAATGGGTGTGTTGTGAAGGCTGCTGGGAAAATGTTCAGTCTCTAGCCTACTTAACGGGGCAGCGTGGTACTTAACTTTTGATCCTATTGCTAACTTTGTTCCTGCACATAAAAGCCAGGAACCGTTTATTACTGAATAAAACACAGTTTTCTCGTGAGAAATGGAAGGAAACACTTGTATGATAAAGATGGATTGCTTATCGGAGTAAAGCCACATCTGCTACTAATTCAGAGTAAACCATGAAGTCATAAGACAGCTAGTTCCTACCAAACGCTCACGGACACACATCTACTATGACTGCACCAGTATCACGAAGGGGTCACAAATCCAGTAGTGTTTTCTTCAGCCTGACAATGCCTGGTGAGATAGTCTTACAGATTTTTTCTTTTTTTTTTCTCTCTTAGAGGATCACTTGCTAAGGAACATCTCAAAATGAATAGCTACTGTTCTTTATTATGCCTCTGAAAGTACATTCTTTCATGACAGATTCAAGTTTCTCAGAATTCAGAAAAGACACTGGCATTTATGAAGTAACTCAAACACATTTTTGGAATTTACCAGCGAGGGTCTCATTCTTACCTATTAGGCATTATTAAACTGTAACACCACCCGTAAAATAAAGATGCCCAGGGCTCGGCTCCTCACCAGTGTGGTGTGACCATCTGAGTTCGGTGGATAGAATGAGGGATAATGCAGTAATGTTAAGTTGTCTCCTATTCCCACCTGCAAAACTCAAGCTAATATAGTTTTTCCCTACACAAACTATCTGATCTTTAGCGGGAAACTGTGTGCAGGAAAGATTCACCAGGTGCTTGAAAAAATGTGTGCACTGCTTGTAATTCCAATCCAGGCACAAGCATCCGTTTGCACCCCCGTCGGGGAAATCCCCGCAAATCCCTTGGAAGATGGAGGTCCGGAGCAATTGCCTACTTGGCCCACGTTCCTTAAAATGCCTCTATTCTAATACAATACTTAAACCGCCTCTCCCATTTTCGAAACGTTTCTGTCGTTTACATTTTGATGGACTTGGGGTGCACTGTCTAGTAGGCAAACGCTGCGATGTTGTAATATATTGCAGTAAAATCCAGAAATGGCTATTGCATGTGGTCACTTGTATATGTCCCAAGACATTTTAGAACAAGATGTTACATTTGTAAAAAGAGTGCTGAATCTGCTGGTTGCTCTACTCAACGAAGTGTGGTGCATCCCCTGCACAGAGTGAAGTCCTTTGTGCACGGATCCCATGATTGTCTTTGGTGCGAGTGTGCTCAACCAACACTGCTAATGATGCAAACGCATAATGTTCAGTCTAAGGACATTCTTACAATTTACTGACATTTCACCGCAGGGCAAACACTAAACACACTCTCAACGCCAGTGTTAGCCCCGTGATAACTACTGTTTTTGCTTTTTTTTTCGAAAGGGGGTGGGGGGAGGAGAATGGACCCTCTACACCCCATCCCCATCACCATCTCACTTCCCCACTTCCAACGGCAGCACTGTTTAGGTCTCTCTATTATATCCTGCAGGGATTAATAGCGAGTATATAGGAGGCGAAACAAACACTTGACCAAGCGCGGATTACGTGCAGTTCATGTTATCGAGTCATGTGAGACGCGCGTGCACGTCAAACCCATCAGCCTCGCACCAGACTTCAATGGAATGCCTCCCAAGCTGCTCCCCCGCCATCAGCCTTCAAAGCAATGCGCTCCCGCCCCGCCCCCCCCACAGCAATGCCAAGAGCTTGGTTTTTTTTTCGTTTTGCTTAAAGACACAACTTGGATCACTAAACAAAGCGAAAAAAAAGCACTTGCTTCATTTAGTCGGCGCGTACATGCAAAATGACCCATTAATCCTCAGTGCAAAGCTTCAGGGATGCGTGCAGTATGGCTTGAAACCATTGGCAAAGCCGGTCGGTCCCCGAGGAATGACATTAGTTTTACGGTGTTTTGTTTGTATTACTAATGATGCCGGCTGCAAAAGGACGTTGTTCAGAGGACCCCCTACGTTGCTTCCAGGCTTCTCCCACGCGAAGGAGACTTATATAGGTCACGCGGGTGAAAGGCCAGGACACTTTGCATCCTGATCATTGCTCAGAAGTGCAGCACAGTTCACGGGCGAAAGACGGGTGTGTGTCCACCTAACACGATTGCTCATTTAAACGAGGCGCACAGTTTCACTCCTACTCTTGTATTTCCGCAATCTTGTTTGTTAGGCACTGCCGTGCAGGCAGGTAAATGTGTGCCAGCAATATAAATGCAGAATTGTCTGTATACCCTTCCAAGGGACCCTAGGAAAGTGATTTTTCGGAGTTGCAGTTAGAAAAGTATTTACGGTCAAATTTTATATTTCCATACTCAAAAGTTTTGCCTTCAATGGTTGAGTCGCAACATGCACAGTTTCCACATTTTGAATGGCCCAAGAGTGGCGGCAGACCCCATGCATCATTTATTGTGGTTTTGAGGGGTTGCTGTGGTAGGGATTAAGTGTGAGCGGGAAATCCGTTACGCTCACGGATTTTGCGGATTTTTGGGAAATCCGCAATCCGCGAATTTTGCGGATTTCCTGCAAAATCCACAAAAAAAAATCCGCGAGCGTAAAGGGTTCAAAAGTTGAACCCCCACTCATGCAACTATTTTACAATGGCACCAGCAAGCTGCCAGTGCCGTTGTAAAATAGTTACAAAGTTAGCTTGCACAGGAACCACTAGATAAAACGAAGCAGGTGCTGCTTTATTTTATCTAAGTGCTTCCTGTGCAAGCTAACTTTGTAACTATTTTACAACGGCGCTGGCAGCTTGCTGGCGCCATTGTAAAATAGTTACAGCTCACAGCTCACTCAAGGGACCCCTGCGCCCTTCGGGACGATTGCATAGTAACACACACATGGACGCTCGAACTAGTTGATGCTCAAATTCAGTGACTCATTCATTAGCCCAAAAACAATTGTGAGCGTCGTCGAGGCTGGACAGGTGTGCCTTCTTCCCAAATCTACAGTGGAAAATCAACTGTGATGCTGGATAGGCTTTGCATCCTTGACTTTCATGAGCGCAATACCCGTGCTGTTCCTGTGACCAGGAGCTTCTTTCTCTTCATCTGCTGAACTGATCTTTCTCTGACCTTTTATTCACACAAGACGAGGCACATCCCCTACTGGGCACATTGTGTTCGCACGGGTTTCTGCAAGTTCGCACGCGTTTTGTACAATTTCGCAATTTTCGAAATTGTACAAAACCCTCGCGAACTTGCAGAAACCCGTGCGAACATAAAAAAAAAATCCGCAAATTCGCGGGAATTCGTGGATTTTGCGGATTGCGAGTTTGCAAATCCACAAAATACGCGAACGCGAGATTCGCAAAATTCGCCCATACTTAGTAGGGATGCTCTCACTAGATGGTCCTTTATATTCTTGGCCCTTTTAAAAGCAAACATGGGGCGGTCCAGAGTCAGTTGACCTGCATTGAGAACCGGCCAGTGGAACACTTGTCTCAATCACTGCGCCTAAATAGTCTGCCCTCACGGTACTTGATAATTTGCTCCTCAATGTGCCATTATTTTGTCATCACTGGAACTCAAATACACCCCTCTTACACGATGAAGTCATTTCCCGGTTGTCTTTCGCAATCCTGGACACTGAGTTCCACCATGCGCCGTTTTTCTCCACCACGAGCACATGAATATACTCCGTTTTAATGGAAGAGATGAGGTTGCAAATTTCCAATACAACATGCCTAATTTCATGTAATTCTTCTCTCCCTTTTTCTTTTTTCCCATGTAATGTATAAATGTATAGAATTGCGTTAAAAGGCAGTGTAATATTTAAAGACAACAATGACTATATTTTTGTCCTGATAATGATGCCCCTCATTTAACTTAGGCATCGAAACGTCGTCGACCAAAAAAAACCCTTATGCAATATGACATTTAAAATATTGTGAAATGCAATGGTGTGGTTATAACAATCTCTGTCTGTAACACTGACTACAAGTACACAGACATATTTTTGCTTTTCTCCTTTTACCATTCTGTTCATTGTTTTGTCTGAATGTTGTGGGTCACGGCTGTGCCCACTTGTTATTAATGTGTTCATTCAGTTTTATTAAGAATTTTTTTTAAATAAATTCCTTGTCCGGCTGGACAAAAGACATAACACTTATCAGGTGTGTGATTATTAGCTCAGTATACCATTGTGTCCACGAGTAGGGACCACTGTTTTTTGTAGCATGATACTGCCCAAGGTCCCTATGGCATACCTTTTGGGTTCCCTTGTCTTTCCTAAACACACTTGTATGTGTGCTGTGCAGACAAAATTATGACTCAGTCGCCAGTGAGTTGAGCAGTACAGTAATGAGGAGTAAGAATTATATTTCTTTGCTGTGGAGTGACAGATTAAAAGCAAATATACCAAGTTTTGTGCAGGCGTGCGAGGTTTTGGATGATAAATAGGATTCTTTAATGTGTGTCATTGTGCTGTCTTCCTCACAGCTCCAAGCAAAGTAACAAAGTAAGGAAAAGAGTTGGGCTGCAGTTTCAATAATGTTAAATGTGTATATAAATTCAGGGGCATTTGAAAAGCAATGAAGTTAAATGCACAGTTTCGCAGTAGTTTGTAAATCTTGCTGCAAGGCTTTTATGGAAATTGAGGGTACCTCTTGGACCTGCCCTGCAGGTGTGGGTGTGCAGCGCAAACTAATTATGAGAGGCTTCCTTAGTGTGTTTTGTTTTATGGAGGTTTTCTGACCCCAGCCTCCGTGTGTGGATCTTACTCGGTGTGCCCTAGTTACTTTCAGCAGAAAGACAATGAGGAAGCTTTTAAGTATATGGTGCAGCTGGGAAGCGATGAATTAGTTCTTTATTTTGTTTTGTGTAGTGTTCATCATAGCATAGCTGCCAAGGTTTCAGGTTGCTTATGTGTGACATTTCCACAATTTCAGAGTAAATATGAGTGACATTCAACAACTATGAGTGACACATCCTTGTGAGCAAAATAAAAGCACTGAAACATCTTCAAACTGCTCTAGATTCCTGAAATGGAAACTTAAGCTACAGATACCAATAAGACATCCGTTCAGGGCACCAACATCACATGGTAGCAGTCAGAAGTATTATCAACAGTGCTGGATATTTGCAAAGGGCTGCTGAGTGTGCAAGGGGAAGCTTGTCTATAGGATAAAACTGTGCAGACAGCTGTGAGTTACCGCGTCTACCCTTGACTCGAAGCCCGGGGCTTAATAGCTAACTCTCAGCGTCAATTCCCCTCCTGCTTATCACCCTCGATACCCACCAGTTAACAGAGGAGTGTTAACAGCAGATCTACCCAGTGCTTCAGTCGAGTTCTACCTTTGCGGGTGTCCATAATGTACAACACAGCCAGTGGGGCTGGATCGGGGTCCGTAACTGACCTGGCTGTATTTTCGGTTTCCTGCTCTTATTCTGTAAAATGAAAGGAGGCCAAATAAAATAGTGCCTTCCCTCTTCATCCTCTGGATACACGGTGTGGCCTCTCTTCATTTTACAGAACAATCAGAGGAGGAAACCGAAAATACAGCCAGGTCAGTTTCATTGCATTGCTTCGTCTTCAGTCTCTGACGTTAGCAACAAGTTATGTTCTTGGGATAATTACTGACGAAACTCGAGATGATCGGGAGCGGCGGGGCTTGGTTCCCTGACATGACAGCAAGACAAAGCAGCAACAACCATACAATTTTACTGAAACAGTGCACACTATTCACAACTTCATTATTTATTCTGCTAGAAAACATCCCCTCTTTGGAATCCCGCGTGGTGCGGCGACCGGCACAGGATTGCTTCCACCTCCAGGCTCCTACACCCCAGTTTTTACAGAGGTTGATTACGTTTCCTTTGCTTTTGGCCTCGCCTATGAGCTGGACCTCGTGTGGACTCTTCTTAAATCCAAGTACAGCTTCTCTTGTAACCGGCGCAGACAGCAGCACGTACCCCCGGGCACTTAGGGCACGGGCCGCAGCTTAGGCAAACACCTACAGGTAGATGCATGAAGCATTTTTGCGAGCGCAAACTGTGCGAATTGCAAAATTCGTCCGTTTGCGCCCGCAAAAATGGCATTTGAGATGCATCAAGGGTTCATGCACTCGCAATTTAAGAATTCGCAAATAATTGCGAGTTCTCAAATTGCGATTGCATTTAAGGCATCACAATTTGCAATTCCTTAAATGCAATGCATGAACCATTCCAAGATTGCGAATTCACAATCTGGGGCCGCTATTTACCGCGAAGTCAAACTACGTGGTAAATAGCAAAAACTTAGAAATATCCACTTTAGTGCATTTTTCTAAGTTGTATGTTACACCACATATGTCCTTGGGACATGGGTGTGCGCAACACCAGTGAACATTACCATTTCAGGGGTGCAACAGGGTGTCCTTTGGACACCCTGGCCCCCTTGAAATTGCGGCACATTTGCGATTTGCTAATTGCTAATCGCAAATAAGGAATGACTCCCCATTCATTCCCATGGGCCTTTAGGCCCATAGGAATGAATGGGAAAGCCATTCCTTATTTGCGATTAGCAATTAGCAAATCGCAAATAAGGAATCAGTAGAAATCGCCAATAATATTGCGATTCCTACATGCATCAAGTTTTGCGAGTCTTTAATAGCGATTCCTTAAAATTCGCTATTAAGGACTCGCAAAACATGACTTTGATGAATCTGGGGGTTGGTCACACACAGCCCGCAAGCTGCCTGCAGCTATGCCGGGCAGAACTCTGAGCTACAGTTTACTGCAACACGACCGCCACTGAGGCAGCTGATCGCGCTGCTGCTAAAAAACAAATAATTTCCTAGAAATTATTCATATTAACTCACTCAGTAGGCTGCAGCAAACACTGTCAGTCTCCACTTACTTGTGAAGACAGTGAAGCCACCTCAGGCCGCGAACCGTGAGCCACTGCAATTCGAGTTTACCGTGGGGGCGGCCAGCCTGCCAGCTGCAACAGTAACTCCCTCAGCAATTCACAGTGGGGCATCGTTGTCATTTTAAATTTACTGCAGCTGGGAGCCACGCGGTGGTGCGAGTAGAGGAGTGCTGCCATGATTTGCTGCAACCGCTACCTTGACGTGACGCAGTCTGAGCAGCACCACAACCGGAAATCTCATCTCCTTATGTATTGATACACTGTAGCAATCAGCTGAGCCGGCCCCCAAGCCTGTGAACAGAGCACGCACGCAAGGGAGCGAGCGCGCTGCCACCACTCCAGCTTTGCTTTAGCAGTAGGTAGCGCTAATGGCTTGACAGCTGAAGCGCTATGCCTATATTGTGTGACAATGCATTTCAGTGCGGTGATGCGGAGCACCACACTGAAATGCGTTGAACTTGACGAAAAAAGCTTAACCCCAACATGTTACCCAGTCCAAAACTGGTGCAGATTTACTTGGGGGTTCAGTGCATATCAAGACAAACATAGATTATTCCCTGATAAAAAGGATGGCGATATTTGATACAGTAGAAGACACATTACAGAGATTCATAAACTGGGGTTCTATGACTCTAAATTTCCAAAAGGACAGTTTCCAAGACAAGAGGATCAGAGAGAGCGACAATGTGCAGGGTCAAGGATAGAGTGAACAAGCAGAGATATTGTAATCAATCTAAAAAACAGAGCACAAGAAATAATATGAGGACCCCTTAGAGTGACTGATGGGTTGGGAAGCGCAAGAGAATATGGAGAGAGAAGAAGAAGGCAGGGAAGATAACAAGAGGGAAAAAATATGGACAAGTAGCAAACCAAGGATTGAGCATGAAAGTCAGGAAGGCGAAATGGTTAAAATGAACAGCGTTAGAAAGATGGGGTTGAAGAAAAATTAACTTACCTGTGAAAAATATTTCTCATGGATACACAATCTTCCTACAGATTCCCCAAACTTATAATTGTAATTTCCACACTTTAGAATGGTCTGCAATACTTTCCCAATAACTACCTCTCCATCAAAGCCAAGTGCCTCCATGCGGCTTAAGCCTAGACACTGCCTCCCAGCATCTGAAATGGTTAATTTGGTCACCACCTTGCCCTTTTAGCACCAGCCAAGCCAACAAAGATTTGATCATCCACTCTGCTCAACAATGTGCTCTTGATGTAATAGGACACCAAACCTCTGGGTCCAGTTTTAGCAAATGTTTCTTCATTTTGGTGGAATGAGAAGGAGAGCAGAAAGACATAGGATAAAAGAGCGGATCACAGGAAATGCAGGTACATTGGCGGAAATTGGGCAGATGCGAAGGACCAATACACTTGGATGACAAACCGTGAAAGGTGGATGAATTGAGAGCGAATGTACTTGTCCAACCGTACGAGTTGAAGTAATTGTCACCAAAAATTGTGAGTTCAAAATAAGGAGCCAAACAGAGCAAATGTGTATCGACTCAAGAGGGTATGCCAATAAGAAAACTAACACCAGATTCAAATTCCACTGAAGAAATTGAATGAACGGAAACAAGTAAAGCACATCTTATAGAAAACGCACCAATAGTGGCAATCTTAACAGGGGCACAGATAGGGCAGCCAAGTGACTCTTAACTGTACAGGCACTGCTGTGCGTGGGACACGCAAATCACAAGACCTTGGAAAGGAGAGAGTTAAAATGGTACAGGCCTACGGACTAGCACATTTTTCCGGCGACCTATATAGATGAAATTGGTTGCAGGCTCCTAGGCTGCCAAAATAATGTCTAATACTTCATCACACATGCAGCTGAAATGTTTGGGGAGTATGGTGGTTGATCTGACCACGTTACTGCAAGAGCAGTTCAGCCCTGTGTGGGGGAGAGGAAGAGGTGGCCGAAAGTTGAGTACTAGCAGATTGGTCTATCATCCCTCCCCCAATCTGGGGCAATCAAAACCAGCAACATTTGATCCTCCGAATCCTTCTGCAGGATTTTTGACAGCATCAGAATCAATTGGCAAAAGTACATTCAGTAGGCTCTAAGACCAACTGAACCTGAAGACATTCCCCAAGAAACCTTTCAGAAAGAAGTGTATGGCACAAAATCGAAGTCACTTCAAAGAAATCATGGATGGAAACTCCAATCTGGACATGATCACTGGTGGTTTTCCAGTATGAATAATGAGATCCCCTGCCCTCTCAATGATGGTGTCTGTGAGATGTGTTGGGACCAGGAAAATTCCCTATCCTTGGACCCACTACCACAGGTGAATCACATCGCAACTTAAGGTCCACAACCCCACATCACCCAGTCTCTTGCTATAGTGAATGGTGGTTTTGCCCGAAAGAATCTGAATGTTGCTCCCTGAGATGGAATGGAGTAATGCCTTTTTGGCAAAGTGGACTGACTGCACCAGAGCATATCTCCATGAACAGAGTGGGAGATATGCATCTGAGCTGTGAGCTCACCGAAGCTGGAGCCATTGTAACACAAGGCACCAAGGAAGGGCCATCATCTGGCATGTGACACAGGATGCATAAGGCCAAGAACATGCAAGGTTTGCAGCATCTGACTCCAAGTCTGAGACAGAAACCTCAGAATCATCTCTCGAATATCTGTGATCTTCAGAGAAATAAGGGGCCTTATGCAGGCCATCTGCACTATACCTAATGAAGGTTAGCCTCTGTATTTAATAGAGGTGAGACTTCTGGGCGTCACTGTGAAAGTCCAACGAATGAAGGATAATCTTAGTCTGCTGGAGGTGTTCTCTGACCAGTGGCGGGCCCCCCGCTTTCACTAGTGAGTTATCCAAGAATAGAAATACAAGGACTCCAGACACCGCCATGATTGCTTGCGTGGTTGTTAGTGCGAACAGCAGAACTGTTAATTGATGATGTTAGGTTCCCACAGTGAAACTCAGGTGGTATCTTTGGTGCAAGGAGGATTGGAACGAGAAAGCACGCATCTCTGGATCTAGTGACGTTAACCAATCTTCCACATACTGGGCCTGAAAAACGTGGCCCAGAGTCAGCATCTTTAACTTGTTTTACTGAATAAACAAATTCAGAGGGCCAAGATCCAAGATAGGTCTCTAACATCATCATTCTCGGGGACCTAGAAGTGAAGGCAGTATAATCTCATGCCCATTTTGCCCAGAGGTACCACCTCTATGACTTCTTTGCTCAGCAGTGTAAGGACTTCCATCTCCAAAATATCAACATGTGCCGAGGAGCACATCCTGTTGGGATGTGGGCAGTCTGGATGGAATGAAAGGAAGGGCAGAGCATAACCCTGGCGGATCAGCACGATGATCCACCCATCTGTCATGTTCATCTCCTAATAAGTGGAAAAAATGGACACACATCCAAAACCAGAAGATTTTAGGGGAGAAAGCTGTGTCCCAATCAGTAGAAAAATGAGAGTCTCTCCCACCATACCATTTTAACTTAGAGGAGAAAGTCAGAGCAACACAAGTTTTCCACCCTGGTGGATCTCTGAGCGCTACGAATGTGCTCAACCGAAGGGACATCATTGAAGTTCACGTTAACTTTGTCTTTTGCAACAAAAGCATTTTCAGCTGGCTTTAGCCGTTTCAAAGGTGGAAGCAAAGCCCGATCCATCGACAGCATCTACAATGAAGAAGGCTTCTGCTAAGTGCAAGATGGTACACACTGGCATGCATCAACTTCTTTTAAGGTTCCAGTCACAGTCTACGTGTCAGGGTCATGGCCATTACAGTTGCCAAGTGTGCAGGAACATGCTCCCCCTTGAAGACTATCCTAAAGGCTATAGTGCCACACAGAAGTCCTCAACCCGCATGGTGTTGGCAGATAGATCTGGAAACTTTGGGCACATCTTTTTCTTCATCAGGATTTTATCAGACGACAAGGAACAGTTCAGAGCCAGGGAATGGCATCAAGATTTTGAACTGCCCCGGGAGTGAGACCATTCCTTAGAAGAAGACGGCTTCTCCTTTCCATGGTGCTTTTTGTATTTTAATTGGAAGACCTCTAAAAGGACTGTTCCCTGACACTGACAGGGGACTTACTTGGGGGTGAGGAAGAGAGCTTTTGCATCTCCACCTATGGGCTTAAACACAAAAAAACTTGCCCTCCTGCTCCTTGCTAGCCTTTAGGTTCAAGGGATCAAAGACTGTGGCATCATGCACCAGACACCATATACAGATGTCATGAGAATCCAACAAGGGCATCTAATTGCAGCATCTGTGATAGGGTTTAAACCCTTAAACATTTAAAGGAGACATTTGACTTAATTGCTTTCAAAGTGCTGAGGAATTTCTTCTGGTACATGTATAAATCAAAAGGGGCAAAGACTGATTGGACAAGATAATTAAAGAGAACACCCAAGTAAAAGTTGATGGTACATCTACAAAGAAAGGCAAATAAAGGGAGGCACAAGTGGTGATATATATTGGTTAGGACAAGGCATTGGCAGTAAGGCATGGAATCAAAAGAAGAATAAGAGAAAAGATGACAGAGTGGTAGAGAAAAGAGAAATTTGGAGAAAAAAGATACTGAGGAAGGGATGACAGAGATTAAGAGATTGGAAGTACAGAGTCAGGTGGAGGGAGGTCAAATTAAAACAAAGAGTTGTTAAGTTACAAGGGTGTGGAGCATGTAGATAGATAATACCTATAAATTAACACCCCACCATACCTTCCAGCACATTGAGTGTTGCTTCATTGCTGTAGAGGTTACGTGCGATGTTTGATGCCAAGCAGCGGTAACTCCCAGCATCCGACACCTGCACATCCACAATTTGAAGGATACCACTTGGAAAAAAGATGAATCTGAGGAAAATTAACAAAGAATTAGAGCCTTATAACATAATGATCACTTCTCACAATAGCATGCACAGACTGTCTTATGTTCGAAGACTATGGTCAGTGAGAGATAGCAACCTGCAGGTTCCTCATGCATAGAAAGCTGCCAATAACCAGAACTGAAATATAACAAACTGTACAGAAGACATCTTGTGCGACAGTACCACAGTATAATGCGATACCTTGGTAATGTAACTTCACAGAATTAATGATCTGCCATCTGCACAAGGGACACTCCAGATAACAAGTGTGTGCAGAATTAGGTAAAACTGGCCTTATCCATTCCTTTCTTCAGAATCCCTGGAAACTGCACCATGGAATTATGGGCTATAGTGCCTCAGTAAAATACAAGGTCACGCTATCTCAACTGAAAGTTGTACCCTTCGGGGCTACTAGTGGATTTTTTAAAACTGCATGACTGAATAAAAGACGAGATTTGATAAAACCGTTTTTGGGTTACAAGAGTTTCTCTCAATCACTTACATCTGTTGGTTATGTGCACTTCTGACATGTGTGTCATAGTCATTCAGGCCCTGACAAGGACCGGGCATTCAAATTTATTTTATATTAATAGAAAAAAATCACCCAGTGTTCTTCCAAGAACCTGTCAAACACTACAAAGCCTCAGTGAGTGGGACCAGCCTCACAGCTTCTAAGTGAACCTGAATTGTGCTCACCTCCTGAGCAGACATAGGTAGTTTTATCTGCAAAGTCAGGGGGATGAAAATCCGAAACCTGTCAACTTTGTTTTTAGGTCTCTGCCTGTGAAAGACTGCACACACGCGCAGTCAAGCTGGCGAGACTTAATGGGATAGAGAGAAGATCACTAGCGAGGTTAAGCCCCGCCCCTCTTCTCCATTGGCTGGCCAGCCATTGGAGAAGAGGTCCTATTGACGTTCTTCTTTCTCTTTAAGTCCCGTCCTTTTCAGTTTGGGTTCCTTGCCTTACTGCTGAAGTAAAAGGTTTCTTATCTTCTTTATGGGTCCAGATGACCCCATAAAGAAGATAAGGAACCTTTTACCCCAGTAGGAAGTCGGGGGCGCCCAGTCTGCAAAGGACGGGGCTTAAAGGCAACTCTCGTCATGCCTGCCGCGGCCACAGACGCGATGCCAGGAAAAGGAAAAGCCTCCCCCCCAGCTGTGGCCGCCAGTGCCCGCGATGCTGCCTCCTTTCTGAAATCGCTTCTTATATGTATTTAATCCTGTGGTGATTGTGTTGTTTTGCAAACCCCGTTACACGTCCTTGTAGTGTGCTGTGCAAATTTCACTTGAAGTGAGAGAGGCCCTGCTCTTTTGCGGATATCTTGTCCATGTCGATTTGTCCTGCGTGTTGGATATAGCCATGCCGTGTTCTCGCCTACCTAGTTCCCATCTTCACTGATCAGCCTGGGCTGTATGTCGCCTGCTTGTTTACTCGTACGTGCCCGCAGATGATGACCCCTCGTGAAAGGGTGCCCTGGTGGGGTGGAGCTCTTGCAAAGTCAGAACCATTAATGGAGGGGAGAGGAGTCACATCCTCGATGGTGGCTCCTCGGAAACGGACGGGTTCGAGCTGAGGCTATATTTGGAAGGGGAAACAAAGCCATTGATACCATTAGGAAGAAGTGGGGACCGCGTGCAGCCCCCTCCCCACACTGTCCGGTATAGTACGGCGTCCTCTGGTGGAAGACGCGGTGTGCCCGCGATGAAAGGACCGTGCCGTGTGTTCCGTTATGTCGGCCATTTTCGTGTCCACCGTTTTTTTCCCTTTAACACACAAGTCCGAGACGCCCCCTCTCTGATGTTATCTAAAATGTACTGGGGGTTGGCTCAGTGGGGCAGTCCCAACCCCGGGCTCAGGCTAGCAGCCTCCCAATTGGCTGTTACTGTGCCGAGCTGGCGAGGTCTGTTTCCTATCAGGGTCTGCGAGAGAGGCGGCTGAGGACGGGAGAGGGAGTGGTCAGCTAAAGGTGACCAATGGCTGAGAACAGTTGTTTGGGGGGGGTGAAGAGGTGAGTGAAATGGACGGGCAGATGTTGGTAGCTGCAGAGGTGAGGTGGAGTGGGAGAGGAGCGACATCATTGCTATGCAAGGTCCGTGAAGGCATATCAGGCAAGGCGGCCGGTCAGTGCATAGCAGGAGAGGGGAGAGTGACCGCTGCAGGGGAGAGCGAGAGTCGGCATTGGGTGCAATTAATGATTTAATGAGCTTCATCAGCTGTTCAGATGTCGAGGGTTTGCGGGAAACAAAAGGGGCAGATGGAGGCTGTTTGTAGACCAGTCTGTAAGATAAAATGGTCTTGTGGTGGAGGATTATGTAAACTGGTACGTAGGGGAGGGTGGTCTGTGTACTAGTATGTAGGAGAGAGTGGTATTTGCACTGGTTTACAGCGGATGGTGCTGTGTGAATGGGTCTTTGGTGGAGTACGTCCTGCAATCTGGTCTTCAGGCAGGGAATTCTAAACTAACCTTCAGGCGAGGGTGGTCTGTATAGAAAACCACGTGTCTACATACCAGTATGGGAGGGCAATCTTGTTTGTGTGTAGAAAGAGCCCCGTAGTGGTAGGAGCTGTCACTAATCTAGTCTACAGTGCCTGTGGAAACTTTCCAAAAGGAGAGGGGGAAGGCGGTTGCCTGCTCCAAACGGGGCTGGGGCCGTATCACCTGTGAGGCACTTTCTAATGGCTGCTATTTAGTGGTATGGTGTCTTCAGACAGCGAGGGAACCTTCGGAAATGGCGGTCTATAGGCCGGACCCAGAGTGTGGACGGCTGTCTGTAGACACGTCTGTGGTGGACACAAACGTGGCCTGCAAAAAGGTTTTCCAAAACTTGCGCCTACAACAGAGGCTTTAAAAATCTCGACCAGGCACACACCTATTTGTAAACATGTTTACATGCACCTAATCCCTCCATCACATATTTACCCCCGAAATGCCGGGATAGGAAGTAGGGTAAAGCAAACCCGGCTGATGCCACCCCGTATACTACCCTTATTTCCAGGCATAGGGTGCTCCATCTGGGACGCATGTGGCCTAAACGGTCACATGAAGCAGTTTCCTGCCAAAAGGTCTTGTGAAGCCGATCCGTACCCACTGCACCAGCCCGGCATCGCATGTGTTGGAGTACGCCCAGGCGTCTGCAGTAGGCCTAAATACCCCTGTACAAAAGTACTTGGAGCACAATGGTAGATGGACGTTTAGCAGTGCACTTATGTCCTTCTTTTGGGCTGCGGGGGAGGGTTTGCAGTCTAGCGCACAAAATAGGAGCGAGGTTATCATCGGAGCACAACCCAGGCAGAGTGCCTTGACCCCAGCCCTCTTAGTGCTCGCCTGACATCAGGGGTGTTTCTTCTGGCCCTGACCTGACAGACAGTCTCTGCTCACCGGCTCCTGGTGACCACCACTACATGCCCCGCCCCCAGGCCGCCATGCCCACCTCTACCCATCCTGCTCACAGCTCTCCTCCACACTAGGCACCAAATTCCCAGTTCTTGGCAGTCGTCTCTCGCGCGGGCTTGAGTGGGGTCTTGCAGCGGGCAGATTGGTTGCTGGGTTCACGCACCCGCGGCTGTGGACATCTGAGTACTGTACTGAGCCCCGAGTACTCACGTTACCCATTCTGCGGGGGAATGATCGATGCCTCGCCCTCCATCTCAGAAGTTTTCGAGGGCTCCTGTCGTGGCCCTCACCTCTTCCCATGCATGCGGGTACAAAGATGCATAATGTACCCTCTCAGTTATCCTACAGCGGGTTTTCCTGTGGAAAGCAGTTTACCCACCATCATCTGCAGTGGGCGCATTCACCCACAGGGCTATCTTACTCGAGCTGAGATTGCGGGATATATGTATTTCTATGCAGCACCTACAGCTCAAAAATATTTAGGGGACGAAATCCAGTATTAAAGTAAAGGCGCATACCTGGGGTTAATCCCCATTGACATGAGCAGATCACGGATTGGCGGTGAGTGGCGCAGGGATTGGGACGCTTCTGGCGGTCGGGGACGCGTGTGAGGGTCCACCTCACACCGAGCACTGCCGGCGCTGGCAGCAGAAGGGTTAATCAGTAAAGAGCCTGGGTGGAAGGGCTGCCTACAGATGGAGCACCCCCCTCCCCCCCCTTCATTAGCATGCTGTAAGTGTGATGAATGCTGCCTCATGTTTATTTAGTCGATATTTCTTCATGGCTGCTGCTGAGGGATTATTTTCATACATGCATATCTTACTGTATATTTATATATATCCCTGGCAAGGTCACAGAGGCCCCACCCAAACAAAGGGCGGACACACGTGTAAAAGCGCCGCAGCGCGCAGAGGGTTCGTGCACCTGCTGCACAGGCATCTGCAGATCAGAGATCCGACTCCCTGGAAGGGAGAACTCAGATAATGTTAACTGAGCACCCCTGAATATGGCGGGAGGAGCCTTATCCGAAATGCACACTGTGCATGCGGTGCCTGCGTGTGTGTGTGTGTGTTGGGGAGGGGAGTTACGGAGTGGCAAGGGTCAGTGGCGTTTGGGCAGCGTATTGGTAAAGGAGGGTGCCTCTGCCAGTGTGGTGCGAGGCAAGAGGGTTCCCCTTGAGAGGTGGGGGCGCTTTACTGCCTCCGGTGTGTGCTGCATGATGTGCAACAAGGGGTGGTGAGGGACAGAGTCTCTGAATTAAGCAGAAAGCTCTCACCCAGTCAAGAGATCAGGGCTAGATCCAACACCGTTTTTTAGCTCACTGCACCATCCCAGTTTCAGAACCTGGCTGTATGCAAACTAGTCTGTTCCTGTCCCAGTGCATGATGGGAACAGGGCAAACCAAACTACAAAAGCCAATTCTTACACTGGGAAGGAAACAAGCTCCCGGGGACCGGTTTCTGGCATTACAGCCGTCTTCGGCCCGGTTTGCTTGAATCCTGATGGTGCAATGAGCAAGAGTCTCACATCTGAGAATACCCTTCCACGCTTAGGGTGGACAAAAATATTTACAACAAGGGGTGGTGAGGGACAGAGTCTCTGAATTAAGCAGAAAGCTCTCACCCAGTCAAGAGATCAGGGCTAGATCCAACACCGTTTTTTAGCTCACTACACCATCCCAGTTTCAGAACCTGGCTGTATGCAAATTAGTCTGTTCCTGTCCCAGTGCATGATGGGAACAGGGCAGACTAAACTACCAAGCCAATTCTTCACCAGAAAGGAGACAAGCTACCGGGGACCGGTTTCTGGCATTTCAGCCGTCTTCGGCCCGGCTTGCTTGAATGTGTGTGGCTCTGTGTGTGTGTGGCTGTGTGTGTGGGGGGGCTCTGTGTGTGGGGGGTTGTGTGTCTGTGTGGCTGTGTGTGTTTGTGTGTATGTGTGCAAATGCAATAGGTCTCGCATTTGCAAAAGATTAAGCTATTGGAATTGTAAATGACAATGCCATTTATTTATCTGTTTTCAAAACCAACACATAACTAAAAATGTTGTCATTAACAATGCCAATAGCTCTAACTTTTGCAAAGGCGAGACCGTTGCATTATAAATGCTTGTTATATCGGGGTTGGTCCCCTTTTCATATGGTAAACCTCTGCACTACCATCACCACTCAGTCTAAATTTTAACTATGGCTTTCAACCCATCCTTAATATTCACAAGGATGCACCAGTACAAGCAGGGAACAAGTCAGGGGTACACGCAAGTAGACGGCGTCCACTCACTATTTTCACAGGCTGGACACCATCTCCCTTGCCAAGAAGTTGGGCTTCACTGAAATATGCTGAACGTGTTCTGGTGTAAATTTTAAGACACTGGGCCACATTCAGCAGCTCCTGCACATTGTCTGCCTCCCATTCCCAGCAGCAACATGCAGACAGCAAGGGGGCTTTTTTCTCTTCACCTCCAGCAGGGCCAAAGATTAAGGCCGAAGTTAAGCGAGCATCAGTCCTCCTCCTGTTCCTGTCGGGGGTACACGCGGGTACACGGCCTCCACCCACTATATTTACAGGGTGGACGCCATCCCCCTTGCCAAGAAGTTGGGTCCCACTGAAATTTGCTGAACTTGTCCTGGTGTAACTTTTAGACACTGGGACACATTCAGCAGCTCCTGCACGTTGTCTGATTTCCATTCCCAGTAGCAACATGCAGGCAGCAAGGGGGCATCTCTTTCTTCACCTCCAGCAGGGCCAAAGGTTAAAGCCGAAGTCAGGAGGCCATTAGGCCTCCTTTTGTTCTTGTATCATGGCTGGGCGTGGTCTGGAACCTCACACTTAAATGAAAATGCAACTGAGGGGAAACAAATTCACACATCTTGTTATCGTGTCACAGCTACTTAAGCGAGGCATGCTTTTAACTTTGTTCAGGCCCTGCATGCACTGTAAGAAAGCCAGCTGTGTTGATCTGTCCTAGTATTTACACAAATAATAATTTAAATGGCACCATTTTTTTCTATAGCACTACTCATTGCAATGAAGGATGGCAGAGCTCTTTACATAACACGTACACATAATGCATTGACAATAAATCATGTAGGTGTGTAAAATCAATGTACAAGATGTGAAACTTAAGCCAATGAGGGTTATAAGGTGTAGGAGTCACATGTCCTTCATAGCTCGCTGTGCTATATCCAGGGCCATTGGAATTATGGGATTGTATGGACGCTGAGATTTTCACATAATTGTAGGTTTGCCGCATTTGCTAAATAATCCATCATCTGTCTCATAATCTGCATATTTTAACAAAAAAAATATTTGTTTCTAGTTAAAATGGTTCAAAGGTTTGTCAACATGAAGCAACACGTGTTGCCATGCAGTGGAATGCCCTTTGCAAAGGTTGGCTGGTCACCTTTCTGTAACGTATTGCTATATTTGGGTGTCAAACTGTTACTAATGAGGTCCAACTAATGTCCAGACAGTGTCATAAGGTTTAAAAATGACAAAATAATGAAGTAATATTGTCAAAATATTTGATGCATAATGCCGCTTTAGTTGCCTTTTCTTGACGCACAATTTACTCAACTCAGCCACATAATTCGACCCACCCCTGCTACATTTTTCCAGTGGCCCTAGCTATATTAGGATTACAATTTATGAACTGCAGGTAACAAAAAGATCTCTGTGTTAAAAACAGTAACCAACTTACCTATCTATGTAAAATAAAAAAACTGTCACCTGCATGTTATACAATGTGCTTTGCAGGAGGCCCATTAACCCTCAATGCTAAGGGGACTTCCTGACTTTAAATTATATTATTGGGCAGCGTTTATGGGCCGTTTGCATAGCCTTCTCTCAATTGAGGACCAAGATTTTAGCCATTACTTTGCTCTTGGTCACGATAGCAGGCCGTTTCTTTATAGGATTAACAACCCGAATTACTATAAGAGAGTTCGTTTCAAGCCTTTTAGAGATCTAGCTACTATTTGGCATGAAATTCCGGCCAAATATTCTTTGCCAACATTTCATGATGGATTTCCACTTTGGGACAATTCGGTCCTCCCGGAGATTTTCCATGATAGTGTCGCTAGGAGATGGGCTAATCATGGGATTGACGACTGCGACATCTTTATGACCATAATGGCTTTCGAACATTCCAAAGCTTACATACTTCTTTTTCCCTTCCATGCCATCTATTTTTCAAATATCTACAGCTTAGGGATTTTGTTTTTGAGAAGACAGTGGGTAAAGGCAGTGGAGACATTTGATATAATGTCATGTCTGCATGACATACAGTGGAAACTAGCAGAAATCGCTGTTAGCATGAGCTGAAGCCATTTTGGTTATGGCAGCCATTTTAGTTAGCCATGTGCCCGCCATATGCTTCTCCCGTCTTTATTGTTGCCTGCCCTTGTATTTCGCTTGAGTCATCAGTTACAGTTAACTCCTTCAGCACTGAGCCAGAAGCCTTACGCAGGCTCAGAAAGTCCTGTAGCTGCCAGAATGAATCTGTCTTAGTGTATAACTGTCAGGCTATTCCAACTGATGTGAGGGTTTTTGTTACTCCTCCCACTCTGTTGACTAAGTAGTTTCCAGTTGTCCATATTTGTGAATAGCTATTCTTGTGTATACTTGTGCCGCTTTTTTGAGTCTTCATGCTTACTCCGCTGTAAACTGGCCATAAAAGGCCCAATGTTTCTGGACTCTTTGGACTGCCTCCTACAGTGGCCTGAGGGTACTGTATTGACCTAGTCTCCGTCAGAAGAGTTTAATAAATCTATTTTCTTTGATATTACAGCTTCCCTGCCAATCTCTATCTTGTTAGTCTATGGACTTAAGGATAAAGAAGGGCGAACCCCTGCACCATTGGGCCCTTGAGAAGGTTCTCCCCCCTATATAGGAAACATGCAATCAGCACGGATTAGCACAATCTCCGCCAGGTCAGAGACGACCCATGTCTGAAGTTGGCTTCAAAATGGAGTAATGTGCTGGGGGCAGACATCACTTCCATAGCGGTTAGTCTGTAACATTGGAGGGATCTGTTTGCTTAAAAAACTTAAAATTACAACAATTTCAGACGATATGTATGTTATACTATACTTCCGAAAACATTGCCAGCTGTGGCCAGCAAGATGGAAGACATGTGAGCAACAGGGTTAACTGTCCAAAGTGCAGTCTGTTTGCCGTGAAAATTGCACATATGTTTGTCACTTGCCCTCTTCTGGAGACATTTTGGCAGAAAATCAGACATATCTCTAAGGTTTGGCTCGGACTGGACTTTTCTCTCACTCCTCATGCTGGCCTATAGGGCAGAACTCTGATCCGGACTGCGATCTCTTTTTTCTATCATTTTGGTCGCTGCGTAGCTTGCTATCGCAAGGGCATGGGTCTCTCTGAAACCCAACAGGGCTGCAGCGTGGTGGGCTATTGTGACGGAAGTTTATGAAAGAGAGAAGGCACTGGCCAGAATTAGGGGAAGTGAAATTTAATTCTATCTGGGGTAGATTCACACATGATTATGAGAATGTTGTATGATTTTTCTTCCATTTTATCTAATTTATCTGCTCATTTATTTTTTACCTGTAACTTTCAGCTCTTGATATGAAATTGCATATTGTAAATTTTTTATGATTGACGAATGTCCCCCCTGCCATTAATAAGGGTAAATAAATCGAATAGTTTCTTACCTGTCGGTGTAGTTTTGCAGCTTGAAGATCTTTCTGGATTCACTATGCTGTGCATTATTCCGCGATCTGGTGGTTGGGTCCGGATTTGTAGTCTTTTTTCTCTTTTTTTTTTTTTGTAGCCCAGGTGGGCGTCGACGTCCCACCATTTGGTGACCTTCGTGACGTCGGCACGCTTCCTGCAGAAGCTCCCACCCTTGGGCGCCATCTTCGGATTCTTTTTTCTTTTCTTTTTTGTGGTGAATCCATGGCTATGTGTATTAAACTTTCCTTCAACGTAAACTTCTTCACGTATATTGGTCTTGTTAAACGTTCCTATCTTACTCTATGTCCTTCCACCTTCCCCAGCCTCATCTTTCTGGCGGAGGTGGGTGGGTTCGCTAGTGAATCCAGAAAGATCTTCAAACTGCAAAACTACACCGACAGGTAAGAAACTATTCGTTTTGCAGCGTGAATCTTTCTGGATTCACTATGCTGTGCATAGATTTTGTAGCGGTTTTGTCACTCATGTGGCGGCTGGGTGGAAGATGAGCGTTGGTTGTTAAAGATATGTTGAAGCACTCTTTGGCACACTTGTGCTTCCTTGTTCATCTGCACATCTACGCAATAGTGTTTAGTGAAAGTGTGCACTGAAGCCCATGTTGCCGCCAGGCATATGTCTTGGATGGGCGTGTTTGCCAGGAAGGCGATCGTTGCCTCTTTCGTTCTGGTTGAGTGGGCTCGTGGCCCCTCTGTGAGCTCTTCACCAGCTTGCATGTGGCAGAGCTGTATTGTTTTGGCAATCCATCTTGCTATGGTGTTCTTAGTCACTGGTCTACCCAGGAGACTCCTTGCGAAGGACACAAAGAATTGTTTCGTCTTCCTGTGTTATTTCGTCCTTTCTATATAGTGCATTACTACCCGCCTTGCGTCCAGAGTGTGGAGCGCCCTCTCCGCGTTTGACGTGGGCTTCTGGAAGAAGCTAGGTATCTGGATACTTTGGTTCATGTGGAATTTAGATACTACCTTGGGCATGAAATGCGGGTCTGTCCTCATCACGACCCTGTCACTGTGTATTTGTATGTACGGTTCTTGCAGCGTCAAAGCTTGTAGCTCGCTCACTCTGCGTAGCGATGTTATTGCTACTAGAAAGGCAGTCTTCATTGTCAGCATTTGTAGTGACGCTTTATGGATGGGTTCAAACGGTGGCTTCATGAGTTCCGTCAGTACCACGTTCAAGTTCCATGCCGGCGGCGGCATCCTCTTGGGTGGCGCTATTCTCTTCGCTCCTTCCAAGAACCTTTTAACTACTCTGGAAGTGAAGAAACTTCTTCCTGTTTCTCCTCTTGTGTATGCCACAATCGCTGCCAGGTGAACCCTCAGCGAGGACGAGCTTAGTTTAGCTTTGATCAGGTGCGTGAGGTATACAAGTACTGTAGACTCTCTAGTCAGTTTTCTCTCCAGGTTTTTCCTATGGCATCACTGTGTGAACCTCTTCCATTTCTCCCCATAGCACTTCCGCGTGCTGGGTCTTCTTGCTTCTCTGAGCACCCGAAGTGTGCTCTCTGGTAGTTTTAAATGTGCGAACTCTAAGTCCTCAGGAGCCACGCTGACAGGCGGAGGCTTTCTGGTTCTGGGTGTAGAACTTGTCCCCCTTCCATGGAGAGAAGGTCTCTTTTTTTGGGAACTTGTGTGCTCTGCCCTGTGACATCTCCATAATCTGAGAGTACCAAGTCTGCCTCGCCCATTGGGGAGCCACCAGGATGAGAGTCATGTTGCTTGACCTGCACTTGTTCAGAACTCTGGGGATCAGTGGCGTCGGTGGAAAAGCGTAGGCAAATTTCTTTGACCAGCTTATCCATAGGGCATTCCCATGGGAACCCTCAATCGTACCCTGGACTTGCTCCCGCTGAACTCCAGGCGCACCATGACACAGGCACTTATCACCTCCAGTATAGATTATGGTAACGTGCTGCTGCTGGGCACGTCTGAAAAAAACATCAGAAGATTACAAGTCTTGCAAAACTCAGCAGCACGCCTAGTGCTAAGACTTCCCCGCAGAGCTCCTTCCAGACCTTCCCTGGCCACCCTCCATTGGCTGCCTATTAGCAAGAGGATACTATTTAAAGCACTCCTCTGGTGCCACAGGATTATTCACCAAAAAGCCCCCTCCTACCTGTCCGATCTGGTTTTATTGTATGAGCCCAACAGATCCCTCAGATCTAAGGGAATGGGCTTGCTTAAAGCATCGCTCCCAAAAAGAGCTAGAATGGGAGGTAGGTCCTTCCGCACTCTTGCAGCCAAGAAGTGGAACACCCTCCCCACGAATATCAGACAAGAAATAAACGAGGCATCTTTCAGAAAATTGCTGAAAACCTATCTATTCACTCTATAGTTGTCTGTATCTCTGTCTCCCCCTCCTAAAACTCTCTCTCCACAGCGCGGACACACGCCGGGAGGCGTCACCAGGCGCTCTACAAACCCCTTTAATAATAATGGGACATCGGTTCCTGTTCCCTCGATGCAAAGTGTTGGCATTTTGCATTCTGGCGTGTTGCAAACAGGTCTATTGTTGGCGTGCCCCACCTCCTGAACAGATTCTCTGTCTCCTGGTTGTTCAGTTCCCATTCGTGGGACACCGATGCTTGCCTGCTGAGCCAATCCGTTTCCACATTGTCCTTCCCTGGCAGGTGTATGGCAAGCAGGTCTATCCTGAGTGGGATCGCCCATCTCCATATTTCTTGAGCCAAGCTCGACAGGGGGAATGACTGAGTCCCCCCTTGCTTGTTGATGTAAAACATCGTTGTAGTGTTGTCTGTCTGTATCATCACCCTTTTGTTGTAAAGGTGCTTTTGGAAGGCCTTGAGGGCCAGCAACACCGTTTTCAGTTCCAGGTAGTTGATGTGCTTGACTGCATCTCCTGGGTTCCACAGACCCCTCACTCTGAGCCTGTTCATGTGTGCGCCCCATCCTTTCTGGGATGCGTCTGTGGTGATGGTCACAGTTGGGTCCGGTGGCGTTAGAGGTTTCCCCATCGTTATATTCTCCTTCGTCCACCATTTCATCTCCTCCTGCACATTGTGCGTAACAACCACTAGATCTTCCCAACTTCCTTCTGCTTGTGACCATTGCTGTTGCAGCCACTCCTGTAGTGGTCTCATCTTTAGCCGAACATTGGGGACCAGGTGGATGCATGACGTCATCATCCCCAAGATCTTGCTCACCGTCCTCACTGTCAGAACTTGCCCCTTCTGGTAGTGACGTTTCTCCCTCAGCAGGCTGAGTGTTCTCTTCTCGCTGGGTGTCACTCTGCATTCGACCGTGTTGATCAGGGCTCCCAGGAAGATTTTCACTTGTTCTGGGTCCATGGAGCACTTTCTCCAGTGGATGGAGAAGCCCAGATTTGTGAGCGTTCTTGTGACCTGTTCTGCATGAGCTTTGCACCTCGTGTAATAGCTTGCTTTCACGAGCCAGTCGTCCAGGTAGGGGTACACATGTATACCCTTCCTTCGTAGGTGTGCGGCCACCGCCGCGAGGCATTTGGTAAAGACCCTTGGTGCTGACTTGAGTCCGAAAGCCAGGGTTGTGAACTGGTAGTGGTCTTCGTTCACCTTGAATCTTAACATGTGTTTGTGTTTCCTGTTCATGGGGATGTGCAGGTATGCGTCTTTTAGGTCTATGGTGGACAAGTAGTCCCCGGGCCTTATTTGTGGGATGACCTCTTGCAGGGAAGTCATCTTGAACTTTTGAGTTTTTACTTAGGTGTTCAGGAACCGTAGGTCCAGGATGGGTCTTAGGCTTTCGTCCGCCTTTGGTACTAGGAAGTAGTTTGAGTACACCCCCTTGTTCCGTTCTCTGTGCGGGACTTGTTCTATGGCCTCTTTGAGGAGCAGTTCTTGAGCTTCCTCTTGGAGCAACTGCAGTTCTTTGCCCTTGTGACCCCTTCTCTTTGGCTTTCTGCTTGGTGGATATCTTTCCAACTCTATGCAGTATCCGTGCTGTATAATGTTTAGTATCCACTTGTCTGTGGTTATTTTTCTCCACTCGTGTAGAAAAAATCTCAACCTTCCCCCTACTGGTGTTGTGTGTTCTCTTGAGCCGTGTCCGTGTGAGCCTCCCCTTAGCTGTTGGTGCTCTCCCCCCTGAGGCTTTGGGTGGGTGAGCGCCTCCTTCCTCATGGAGTCACTTTTGGGGGGGTTGATCACCACCTCTCCGTCTCTGGCCCCGTCCGTTTCCTCTCCCTCGAAAGGACTGGCCCCTATTCTGGGAGTTCCAATTCTGCCTCTGTTGACCCTGGTGCCATTGGTTGTCACTCTGTTGACCATGGTGGTGCGATTGTTGCAAATGTGATTGCTGGTTTCCCCCTCTACCATTTGGTCTCCTTGTGGGGGTGCCTCTCCGCATCCCCCTGAATTGTAGGGCTCCCATTGATTTGGCTGTCTCATTGTCCTTCTTCAGCTGAGCCATTTTGTCATCTACTGATGCCCCGAACAGCGTCTCCCCGTTTGAAGGGGGTGTTCAGGATGTTGTTTTGCACTTCTGCCTTGAAGCCTGATATTCTGAGCCAGGCTTGCCTTCTCTCAGTGATGCCTATGGCCATCAGCCTGCTAGATGTTTCTGCCCCATCTAGGGCTGTCTTCAGGCATGCGTTTGCTATGTCCTTTCCCCCCTCCACGAGGTGGGCTGCCCTCTGCCTGTACTCCTCAGGCATATGTTTCAGCAACTGGCTCATCTCATCCCAGTGCTGATACTGGTGTCTATTCAGGAGTGCATCGGAGTTTGATATCCTCCAATGCATAGCTGCATTTCTTTCAATTTTCCTTCCAGTGAGGTCCATCCTCCTGCTTTCCTTATCAGGTGGTGGGCCAGATGTGGTTGGCACGTTGGCCCTTCTTCTGGCCTTTGCCGCGATTATAGAGTCAGCTGCCACAGTGCCCTGGATATAAGGGGGGTCCTCGGAGGAGAACTTGTATGTCTTCTCCGTCCTCGGGGTCACTGACCTGCATGTGGCCGGTTCCTTGAAGGCTTCAGTCCCTTGGGCCGTGACACTCTTCAGCATGGGCAGGAAGCTGCTCTTCGTCTGCGAGGGGAGCAAAGTTTCTAGCAGGAAGTCAGCTTTTGTCTGCTCCTCCTCCAATTTCACATTGTAGACTGCTGCAGCCTTCTTAACGACCTCATAGTAAGCCCCGATGTCGTCTGGCGGCGAAGGCCTCGAAGGGTATGTCTCCACAGGTTCCTCTGGGTTATCGGCCTCGAGATCCTGCCATTCTTCCTCTAGCTATAGGTGTGGCAGGGTATACTCAGACATGAGTCCCTTTCTCACTGCTCCATCAGGATTCAAGCAAGCCGGGCCGAAGAGGCTGAAATGCCAGAAACCGGTCCCCGGTAGCTTGTCTCCTTTCTGGTAAAGAATTGGCTTGGTAGTTTAGTCTGCCCTGTTCCCATGATGCACTGGGCCAGGGACAGACTGATTTGCATATAGCCAGGTTCTGAGCTGGGATGGGGCAGTGAGATAAATAACGGTGATGGATCAAGCCCTGATCTTTGGACTGGGTAAGAGTGGTCTGCTCAATTCAGACACTCTGTTCATCACCACCCCCTTTTGTAATCGATTTTGGCCACTATAGGTGTGGCAGGGTATACTCAGACATGAGTCCCTTTCTCACTGCTCCATCAGGATTCAAGCAAGCCGGGCCGAAGAGGCTGAAATGCCAGAAACCGGTCCCCGGTAGCTTGTCTCCTTTCTGGTAAAGAATTGGCTTGGTAGTTTAGTCTGCCCTGTTCCCATGATGCACTGGGCCAGGGACAGACTGATTTGCATATAGCCAGGTTCTGAGCTGGGATGGGGCAGTGAGATAAATAACGGTGATGGATCAAGCCCTGATCTTTGGACTGGGTAAGAGTGGTCTGCTCAATTCAGACACTCTGTTCATCACCACCCCCTTTTGTAATCGATTTTGGCCACTATAGGTGTGGCAGGGTATATTCAGACATGAGTCCCTTTCTCACTGCTCCATCAGGATTCAAGCAAGCCGGGCCGAAGAGGCTGAAATGCCAGAAACCGGTCCCCGGTAGCTTGTCTCCTTTCTGGTAAAGAATTGGCTTGGTAGTTTAGTCTGCCCTGTTCCCATGATGCACTGGGCCAGGGACAGACTGATTTGCATATAGCCAGGTTCTGAGCTGGGATGGGGCAGTGAGATAAATAACGGTGATGGATCAAGCCCTGATCTTTGGACTGGGTAAGAGTGGTCTGCTCAATTCAGACACTCTGTTCATCACCACCCCCTTTTGTTATCGATTTTGGCCACTATAGGTGTGGCAGGGTATACTCAGACATGAGTCCCTTTCTCACTGCTCCATCAGGATTCAAGCAAGCCGGGCCGAAGAGGCTGAAATGCCAGAAACCGGTCCCCGGTAGCTTGTCTCCTTTCTGGTAAAGAATTGGCTTGGTAGTTTAGTCTGCCCTGTTCCCATGATGCACTGGGCCAGGGACAGACTGATTTGCATATAGCCAGGTTCTGAGCTGGGATGGGGCAGTGAGATAAATAACGGTGATGGATCAAGCCCTGATCTTTGGACTGGGTAAGAGTGGTCTGCTCAATTCAGACACTCTGTTCATCACCACCCCCTTTTGTAATCGATTTTGGCCACTATAGGTGTGGCAGGGTATACTCAGACATGAGTCCCTTTCTCACTGCTCCATCAGGATTCAAGCAAGCCGGGCCGAAGAGGCTGAAATGCCAGAAACCGGTCCCCGGTAGCTTGTCTCCTTTCTGGTAAAGAATTGGCTTGGTAGTTCAGTCTGCCCTGTTCCCATGATGCACTGGGCCAGGGACAGACTGATTTGCATATAGCCAGGTTCTGAGCTGGGATGGGGCAGTGAGATAAATAACGGTGATGGATCAAGCCCTGATCTTTGGACTGGGTAAGAGTGGTCTGCTCAATTCAGACACTCTGTTCATCACCACCCCCTTTTGTAATCGATTTTGGCCACTATAGGTGTGGCAGGGTATACTCAGACATGAGTCCCTTTCTCACTGCTCCATCAGGATTCAAGCAAGCCGGGCCGAAGAGGCTGAAATGCCAGAAACCGGTCCCCGGTAGCTTGTCTCCTTTCTGGTAAAGAATTGGCTTGGTAGTTTAGTCTGCCCTGTTCCCATGATGCACTGGGCCAGGGACAGACTGATTTGCATATAGCCAGGTTCTGAGCTGGGATGGGGCAGTGAGATAAATAACGGTGATGGATCAAGCCCTGATCTTTGGACTGGGTAAGAGTGGTCTGCTCAATTCAGACACTCTGTTCATCACCACCCCCTTTTGTTATCGATTTTGGCCACTATAGGTGTGGCAGGGTATACTCAGACATGAGTCCCTTTCTCACTGCTCCATCAGGATTCAAGCAAGCCGGGCCGAAGAGGCTGAAATGCCAGAAACCGGTCCCCGGTAGCTTGTCTCCTTTCTGGTAAAGAATTGGCTTGGTAGTTTAGTCTGCCCTGTTCCCATGATGCACTGGGCCAGGGACAGACTGATTTGCATATAGCCAGGTTCTGAGCTGGGATGGGGCAGTGAGATAAATAACGGTGATGGATCAAGCCCTGATCTTTGGACTGGGTAAGAGTGGTCTGCTCAATTCAGACACTCTGTTCATCACCACCCCCTTTTGTAATCGATTTTGGCCACTATAGGTGTGGCAGGGTATACTCAGACATGAGTCCCTTTCTCACTGCTCCATCAGGATTCAAGCAAGCCGGGCCGAAGAGGCTGAAATGCCAGAAACCGGTCCCCGGTAGCTTGTCTCCTTTCTGGTAAAGAATTGGCTTGGTAGTTTAGTCTGCCCTGTTCCCATGATGCACTGGGCCAGGGACAGACTGATTTGCATATAGCCAGGTTCTGAGCTGGGATGGGTCAGTGAGATAAATAACGGTGATGGATCAAGCCCTGATCTTTGGACTGGGTAAGAGTGGTCTGCTCAATTCAGACACTCTGTTCATCACCACCCCCTTTTGTAATCGATTTTGGCCACTATAGGTGTGGCAGGGTATACTCAGACATGAGTCTCTTTCTCACTGCTCCATCAGGATTCAAGCAAGCCGGGCCGAAGAGGCTGAAATGCCAGAAACCGGTCCCCGGTAGCTTGTCTCCTTTCTGGTAAAGAATTGGCTTGGTAGTTTAGTCTGCCCTGTTCCCATGATGCACTGGGCCAGGGACAGACTGATTTGCATATAGCCAGGTTCTGAGCTGGGATGGGGCAGTGAGATAAATAACGGTGATGGATCAAGCCCTGATCTTTGGACTGGGTAAGAGTGGTCTGCTCAATTCAGACACTCTGTTCATCACCACCCCCTTTTGTAATCGATTTTGGCCACTATAGGTGTGGCAGGGTATACTCAGACATGAGTCCCTTTCTCACTGCTCCATCAGGATTCAAGCAAGCCGGGCCGAAGAGGCTGAAATGCCAGAAACCGGTCCCCGGTAGCTTGTCTCCTTTCTGGTAAAGAATTGGCTTGGTAGTTTAGTCTGCCCTGTTCCCATGATGCACTGGGCCAGGGACAGACTGATTTGCATATAGCCAGGTTCTGAGCTGGGATGGGGCAGTGAGATAAATAACGGTGATGGATCAAGCCCTGATCTTTGGACTGGGTAAGAGTGGTCTGCTCAATTCAGACACTCTGTTCATCACCACCCCCTTTTGTAATCGATTTTGGCCACTATAGGTGTGGCAGGGTATACTCAGACATGAGTCCCTTTCTCACTGCTCCATCAGGATTCAAGCAAGCCGGGCCGAAGAGGCTGAAATGCCAGAAACCGGTCCCCGGTAGCTTGTCTCCTTTCTGGTAAAGAATTGGCTTGGTAGTTTAGTCTGCCCTGTTCCCATGATGCACTGGGCCAGGGACAGACTGATTTGCATATAGCCAGGTTCTGAGCTGGGATGGGGCAGTGAGATAAATAACGGTGATGGATCAAGCCCTGATCTTTGGACTGGGTAAGAGTGGTCTGCTCAATTCAGACACTCTGTTCATCACCACCCCCTTTTGTAATCGATTTTGGCCACTATAGGTGTGGCAGGGTATACTCAGACATGAGTCCCTTTCTCACTGCTCCATCAGGATTCAAGCAAGCCGGGCCGAAGAGGCTGAAATGCCAGAAACCGGTCCCCGGTAGCTTGTCTCCTTTCTGGTAAAGAATTGGCTTGGTAGTTTAGTCTGCCCTGTTCCCATGATGCACTGGGCCAGGGACAGACTGATTTGCATATAGCCAGGTTCTGAGCTGGGATGGGGCAGTGAGATAAATAACGGTGATGGATCAAGCCCTGATCTTTGGACTGGGTAAGAGTGGTCTGCTCAATTCAGACACTCTGTTCATCACCACCCCCTTTTGTAATCGATTTTGGCCACTATAGGTGTGGCAGGGTATACTCAGACATGAGTCCCTTTCTCACTGCTCCATCAGGATTCAAGCAAGCCGGGCCGAAGAGGCTGAAATGCCAGAAACCGGTCCCCGGTAGCTTGTCTCCTTTCTGGTAAAGAATTGGCTTGGTAGTTTAGTCTGCCCTGTTCCCATGATGCACTGGGCCAGGGACAGACTGATTTGCATATAGCCAGGTTCTGAGCTGGGATGGGGCAGTGAGATAAATAACGGTGATGGATCAAGCCCTGATCTTTGGACTGGGTAAGAGTGGTCTGCTCAATTCAGACACTCTGTTCATCACCACCCCCTTTTGTAATCGATTCTTCCTCTAGCGACGCCGAGGATTCTGAGTAGTAGCTCTCGCGGAGGTAATCTCCTTCCGAGCGGTAGAAGTCCTCCTCTTCTCCCTCATCTGTGGGGTTTGGAGTTTTCGGCGGCTCCTCGGCCTCGAAGTCCTCCTGCACCTCTACCTCTTCGGCGGTCGCAGCGGTCTTTGAGGGAATCGAGCAGTTCTTCATTGTTTCCTCGAAGACTCTCTTCCTCTGGAGCATACTCTCCATTTCGGCCTCGAGCCTTCTTCTCTTTTTCTCCATCTCTGCCGCTTGCTCGGCGTCGAGCTTTTCGGCTGGTCTCTTCGAAGGTACCTTCGACGTCGAGGCCATTCTGAGCGTCTTCTCGCTCAAGGGTCCCTTCTCGAGGGACTGCCTCGACGACCTTTGCTTTTCGCTGGTCTTTGCCATCTGGGAGTCTTTTTCGAAGGATCCGCTGGGCCTTTAGGAGGATGCGGCTTCGGACGTCGAAACTTTCGTCGCCGGCGCTCCTTTCGAGGACTTAGCCTCTGCTTTTCGGGGTTCTCCCTCAGGCTTTCTCGGCCCTGTCTGGGTTTTCGGGGTCGTAGACTCTCCTACCTTTTTTTAAGGTCTCACATCGGTCTCTACGACCGTGAAGTCATCTGGTCCCTCGGCGATGTTCTCTTCTTCGTCGGAGGCTGAAATGCCAGAAACCGGTCCCCGGTAGCTTGTCTCCTTTATGGTAAAGAATTGGCTTGGTAGTTTAGTCTGCCCTGTTCCCATGATGCACTGGGCCAGGGACAGACTGATTTGCATATAGCCAGGTTCTGAGCTGGGATGGGGCAGTGAGATAAATAACGGTGATGGATCAAGCCCTGATCTTTGGACTGGGTAAGAGTGGTCTGCTCAATTCAGACACTCTGTTCATCACCACCCCCTTTTGTAATCGATTTTGGCCACTATAGGTGTGGCAGGGTATACTCAGACATGAGTCCCTTTCTCACTGCTCCATCAGGATTCAAGCAAGCCGGGCCGAAGAGGCTGAAATGCCAGAAACCGGTCCCCGGTAGCTTGTCTCCTTTCTGGTAAAGAATTGGCTTGGTAGTTTAGTCTGCCCTGTTCCCATGATGCACTGGGCCAGGGACAGACTGATTTGCATATAGCCAGGTTCTGAGCTGGGATGGGGCAGTGAGATAAATAACGGTGATGGATCAAGCCCTGATCTTTGGACTGGGTAAGAGTGGTCTGCTCAATTCAGACACTCTGTTCATCACCACCCCCTTTTGTAATCGATTTTGGCCACTATAGGTGTGGCAGGGTATACTCAGACATGAGTCCCTTTCTCACTGCTCCATCAGGATTCAAGCAAGCCGGGCCGAAGAGGCTGAAATGCCAGAAACCGGTCCCCGGTAGCTTGTCTCCTTTCTGGTAAAGAATTGGCTTGGTAGTTTAGTCTGCCCTGTTCCCATGATGCACTGGGCCAGGGACAGACTGATTTGCATATAGCCAGGTTCTGAGCTGGGATGGGGCAGTGAGATAAATAACGGTGATGGATCAAGCCCTGATCTTTGGACTGGGTAAGAGTGGTCTGCTCAATTCAGACACTCTGTTCATCACCACCCCCTTTTGTAATCGATTTTGGCCACTATAGGTGTGGCAGGGTATACTCAGACATGAGTCCCTTTCTCACTGCTCCATCAGGATTCAAGCAAGCCGGGCCGAAGAGGCTGAAATGCCAGAAACCGGTCCCCGGTAGCTTGTCTCCTTTCTGGTAAAGAATTGGCTTGGTAGTTTAGTCTGCCCTGTTCCCATGATGCACTGGGCCAGGGACAGACTGATTTGCATATAGCCAGGTTCTGAGCTGGGATGGGGCAGTGAGATAAATAACGGTGATGGATCAAGCCCTGATCTTTGGACTGGGTAAGAGTGGTCTGCTCAATTCAGACACTCTGTTCATCACCACCCCCTTTTGTAATCGATTTTGGCCACTATAGGTGTGGCAGGGTATACTCAGACATGAGTCCCTTTCTCACTGCTCCATCAGGATTCAAGCAAGCCGGGCCGAAGAGGCTGAAATGCCAGAAACCGGTCCCCGGTAGCTTGTCTCCTTTCTGGTAAAGAATTGGCTTGGTAGTTTAGTCTGCCCTGTTCCCATGATGCACTGGGCCAGGGACAGACTGATTTGCATATAGCCAGGTTCTGAGCTGGGATGGGGCAGTGAGATAAATAACGGTGATGGATCAAGCCCTGATCTTTGGACTGGGTAAGAGTGGTCTGCTCAATTCAGACACTCTGTTCATCACCACCCCCTTTTGTAATCGATTCTTCCTCTAGCGACGCCGAGGATTCTGAGTAGTAGCTCTCGCGGAGGTAATCTCCTTCCGAGCGGTAGAAGTCCTCCTCTTCTCCCTCATCTGTGGGGTTTGGAGTTTTCGGCGGCTCCTCGGCCTCGAAGTCCTCCTGCACCTCTACCTCTTCGGCGGTCGCAGCGGTCTTTGAGGGAATCGAGCAGTTCTTCATTGTTTCCTCGAAGACTCTCTTCCTCTGGAGCATACTCTCCATTTCGGCCTCGAGCCTTCTTCTCTTTTTCTCCATCTCTGCCGCTTGCTCGGCGTCGAGCTTTTCGGCTGGTCTCTTCGAAGGTACCTTCGACGTCGAGGCCATTCTGAGCGTCTTCTCGCTCAAGGGTCCCTTCTCGAGGGACTGCCTCGACGACCTTTGCTTTTCGCTGGTCTTTGCCATCTGGGAGTCTTTTTCGAAGGATCCGCTGGGCCTTTAGGAGGATGCGGCTTCGGACGTCGAAACTTTCGTCGCCGGCGCTCCTTTCGAGGACTTAGCCTCTGCTTTTCGGGGTTCTCCCTCAGGCTTTCTCGGCCCTGTCTGGGTTTTCGGGGTCGTAGACTCTCCTACCTTTTTTTAAGGTCTCACATCGGTCTCTACGACCGTGAAGTCATCTGGTCCCTCGGCGATGTTCTCTTCTTCGTCGGAAGAGGCACCCAGCTGGTAGAGGGTCGGCGTGGTCCCATTCCCTTGCATCGTGTGGTGGGCCACCCTCTGTCTCTCTCGAACTCTCAAAGTCTTCGGCGTGAAGATTGAACAGGCGTTGCAATCCTCGCTGGAGTGGTCCATCGGCAGGCAGAGGTTGCAGACCGGATGCTGGTC
This sequence comes from Lissotriton vulgaris, assembly GCF_964263255.1. Taxonomy (NCBI): domain Eukaryota; kingdom Metazoa; phylum Chordata; class Amphibia; order Caudata; family Salamandridae; genus Lissotriton; species Lissotriton vulgaris. The sequence goes on along the minus strand of NC_141687.1, from coordinate 1,852,569,255 downwards.
CTTCTGCGCGTACTTGTGGTGGCAATTACGGCAGAACTTGAATGGGGTGTTGTCCATGTGCTCGCTCAGGGGGCCCCCTGCGCGCGCTTTCTCCTTGGCCGTCGAATATCACGAGGTTTTCTCCTCTTTCTTCATTCTGGCTCTAGGAGGTCTTCTTCTCCGACTTCCCTCGGTCCTTTTTTCTCAAAAACTTGGTGTATTTCCTTCTTTTCTCCTGAAACTTCTCCAGAGCTTCATGCGACGATCCAGACCCAACGGCGGAAAAAAGAATCTGAAGATGGCGCCCAAGGGTGGGAGCTTCCGCAGGAAGCGTGCCGACGTCACGAAGGTGCACCAAATGGTGGGACGTCGACGCCCACCTGGGCTACAAAAAAAAAAAAAGAGAGAAAAAAAGACTACGAATCCGGACCCAACCACCAGATCGCGGAATAATGCATAGCATAGTGAATCCAGAAAGATTCACGCTGCAAAACTGGGACTTACCGTTATTTTTATCCCCTGGTGGGTTACTGGTCACACAATGATCTCTTCAGCAGGTGCCTTAACCCCATGAGATATATTTAAGTGAAGATTTTGCAACCAATTAAGAAGAACAGATCTACAGCCATGTTTCTCCCTGTTACCAATTTCTTTGTGGCAGAGCCCAGATTTTGTGTCAGGTTGCGTCACTTTTTTTGCACAACCATGACACAAAATCTAATTTGTTAAACCTCGTAAAGCGCTTAAATGTACTTATGATAGACATGCTAAACATATGTGTGAGTTCTTAATATCTAATGGCACGTCTAGTGATGTAACTTCCTGTGAGGTCAAGGGTTTTTATGCCACACATTCTGTGATGTCGTGTACTGTGTTAATCACTGTAACATGAGCTGTGATGTCATGCGCCATGATGTCACTTGTATACTGCCTAACTTGGTTAGTCCCCCACTTCTGTTTTGTAGGACTTGTGCCATGCGTACAAGAGCAGCTGACAACGAAACTAGTTACCTGTAGCAATAGTTGCAGCTTGAAACAATTCTGGCTTCAAGCGCTGTGCATTATTCCGCATTTAACGGATGGGCCTGGAAAGTATCTTCAAAATAAACTAAGTTTCATCTGTGGACACTTACTGGAGGTGGAGCGAGCAGGGCGCACTATGCTTACCACTAGCACAGAATGCATTAGTTAGTATGGGTTCACCCAGTCCTGCTTCAAGGCAGCCGCAGTTCGCTCTGAGATGGGCACAGCTGAGCTGTTAAAATGTCAGCCATCACCACCTCAGCTAAGGGGCACCTAATCTGGGGCAGAAAGTGTATGCTCAATGCAGAGTTCTTAACTAACCCAGAGCTAAAAGTAAACTCCTAAACCCCACCAGAAGCCACGTGTGGTTGGGTTAAATTCCAATGCATCCTCATCTAGGACTCCAATACACACATTATTTTAGTGGGAAGCTGTGATGTTCTTGCTTGCCGAGATGCATTACATTCTCTGAGTAACCTAAGGCCACAGGCTCGAATCCCAACAGGACATGGTCAGTTTTTCATCCTTCAGAGAGGGCTCATATGAGAACCACAGAGGAAGGAAATCCTAACTTTCATTAACACCATCCAGAAAACTGTTCCTCACCACCGCAATGTGCACAAAAAGGTTAAAAAGTGTCCTGTATGCAGTGGACGAAGTGGAGGTGATCTGAGGAGCACGGTAGGCCCATTTAAAAAAAAAAAAAAACGTTCCCCTACATTTTGTGAAAAGACAACCGCCCTGGGGGGATAATTCCGAGAGCTAAAATGTTTCATTTGAAGAGTAAGGTAAGGAGTCTCCTGTGAAACCGTGAGAGGGGCAGACAGCTAAAAAAAACCATTTTGCAAAGAAATGTAAATGTGTGCAACTGGTCAATCTGCAAATGTAAAGGGTGCTTGGAAGCTGGTATTGGATTTAATTGATGAAATCACTTGAAGCTTCCTGATGACAGGCATTTGTTTTTTTAGAGGTATCTTAAAAGTGAGCTACCAGCTGAGCTGTGAAGCGTGAGCTTTTAAAATAAAGTTATAAAAAAAGAAATTGCACTACGTACAGTCTGAAACAAATCTATATTTTAGAAACACTTTTATCTTAAACCTTTTTGCGCATTTTGTATCAGCTTATCTTATACTGTGCGTAATGCAAGTTCAAACTAAGGATTTATATATTCACAATGCTTTCTGTCACATACTAGGACCTTGTAGCACTAAACATACACAAGTCACTATTCTCCACGGAACCAACCGGGATTTAATTCTATGGCTCTCTAGTTACAGACAAAGACCTATGAAGTGCATTAACTAATAGAGGTTTTATAATGTACGATAGTGCATTTCCAACAGATTAACCCGTTCCGTGCTCCCGTCGGCCAACGGGAACACTACGTGGCTGGTGCTGCGAACGACCGTTGGCCGACGCAGCCCCGTCCGTTTCTAAAGTAAAGGAAATAACATAACAAGAATTTCATTTTCATCTAAGCTGTGTGGTATTTTAAATGTAGTTACTTCAAGGTTAAAGACCAAACAAAGTTACAGAATATTTAGTTTTTTAGCCTCTACTTTGACCACGCCCCCACACTCACCCCACCCTCTTGTGAGAGGCATCATAGTTCTCATCCTTTTTTTTAAAGCACTTTGACCACTGCCTGGAAGAAGTACACTGGGGACCTTGATGTTGAACAATTTAGAGTGAGCACTGAGAGTGCATCATATGCTTCCTATTGTGGAAATAAACCTGAAGTCCATTCAAACAAAAGAGTAGCGTGAACTTGATGGGAGAGGATCAGGGGCGGCTCCTTCGCTACTGCAGAGGAGCATCGCCCCCATGCCATCAGCATAAATATAAAACGATAATAACCCAGAGTTTATTATCATTATATTTTGTTTCCAGGAGTTTAGGGGATTGGGCAAGGGGGATAACAGGTACCCACGAGAAGTGGTATACATTATTATCAATGTGCATGGCAGTTTGGTCCGTTCAGGCTGGCCAACCCGTCATGGGCATTAATACTCTCTCCAACCCAGGAACAGCCAAGCAAAGGCTCCCAGGGAGCGCAAATCATCAAAGCTAAGGCCAATGCTCATGCGTGAGAGCAACTTCAGTATTGGTCGCAGGGGAGTCTGGGAGTCTCTGAGTGCAGTAGAGCCACAAGAGGAGCAGAAGACGGCGATGCGGCGGACTGCAGGTAATTTCTTATTTTTAGTTCCTTTTTCTGTTGTCTACCCCCTCTCTCCCCGCCCCTCCCCTCCCCTCCCCTCTCCTCTGACACTGGGCGCTACTGGACTGGACATGATCCCTTCTACTCTAGGACAAGGAAACAGCAAAACTTCTTTGACCTCACAGTGGTTCCAGCTCCCTTGTCTATTGGAAGAATAGCCACAAGACTGTAGGTAAATTCAATACACTACCACGCAGATACAGAACGGTATCTTGAGAGACTGTCCTAAATACACAGCTGGGAATTCTGGCAAGGACAGGTTCCAGTACATACACACTAACCTCAGCAGGTGCCAAGGATGGGAACCAGAGGCTCGGCGCTAAGGGGCAAGCCAGCCTCCACTCTACTATGAATCCACAAAGAAGACTGTCCCTAGATTGTGTTCCTAAAGGTATCTACAGAGTTAGGGGGAGATGCGTTGCCAATGGGGGCATCTCATAAAAAGTTACGGACTGGACTCACACACCGGCCGGTGTCATGCTTCATCATCGGCTGTCCTCACCCTCTAAAAACTTGGTTTGATAGAGAGTGGGCATACACCTGGAGACAGGGATGCACTTCTAAATCTAAGTGATGGCCGTGGGGGGAGTGAAAAAGTGCATTAAAAACTATTACCCTTGCCCATATCCTAAGTTTATTCAGGGATCAAAAGTATGGTCTGTTGTCTACCCCCCCTCTCTCCCCGCCCCTCCCCTCTCCTCTGACACCGGGCGCTACTGGATTGGACAGGATCCCTCCTACTCTATGACAAGGAACCAGCACAGCTTATTTGACCCCACAGTGTTTCTAGCTTCCTAGTCTATCGGAACAATAGTCGCAAGCCTGTAGGTAAATTCAATACACTACCACACAGATACAGAGCGGTATCTTGAGAGACAGTCCTAAATACACAGCTGGGCATTCTGGCAAGGACAGGTTCCACCCACTCCGCTGTGTCCCTACCATCACAGACAGCCACCACTCAAATTACTTTCTAATTTCACTATTCTAATTCAACACTAATCCGATATGGGTTCCGGAGTAACGTGCTACTAGTTGAAAAAGTGCTACTCGTTGAAAAAGTGCTTAAACGACTCATCTGGGTTAGTAAGCGATATGTAAATGCAATTATAATACAAGGGGTATGCCAATATCCAAACAAGCATTGGCAAAGCCAATAGGTCTCACTTTTGCAGGAGTTGGAGCTATTGGTTTTGTAAATGACAATGTCTTTTACTCATGTGTTATGGAGTGGGGTGAATGTATGTGGTGTGGAGTGGAATTATGTAGGTTGGATTGACATTGTTAGTTGTGGAATTGTGTGGCATGGAATAGTGTGGCTGCACAGTGAATGTGTGATGCTTGGATAATCTAAGGCTATTGCACCGGGAATGTGTGATGCTTGGATAATCTAAGGCTATTGCACTGTGAATGCGTGATGCTTGATGAATCTGAGGCTGCTGCTCAGTGAATGTGTGATGCTTGATGAATCTGAGGCTGCTGCTTGGTGAATGTATGATGTAGGAGTAATCTAAAGCTGTTGCAAAGGTACTGTGTAACCAAGGGGTGATCTGAAGCTGCTGCATAGTGGGTGACTGTGCAATGCATGTGTAATCTGGGGTTGCTGCACAGTGACTATATGGTGCACAGTGAATCTGATGTTGCTGCAGTGACTGTATTTATAGTCATTGTGTTGCTGCACAGAGTGACTGTGTGATGGTAATTTAAAAAAGCATACAGTGGCTGTGATTTGAGGCTGCTGCACACCAACTATGTAATACAGGGGTGATTTGAGGCTTCATCATCATAATGACTGCATGAGACAGGGAGATTCGCAGTGATTGTAGGTTATTCAAAGGTGATGTGAGGCTGCAGCACACTGACTGTGAAAGGACTCCCTGGGTGCTGCTGTACAGCGAGTTGTCATACAGTTCGCTCGGACCAGAGTTGACGAGAGACGCTTTTTCCGCTGTACGGTTTATTGAGATGGCAACAGTTTACAGCTAGTCCCCTGGGTCCATACTAGACTAAGAGGACCCAGATCTACCAGGACTTGGCCCAGTAAAATGAAAATCTGATCTGTATTAAGGGCCCTTATCACATTTGATCCAATAGTGTTTCATGGATGTTTTTATTACTTTACATAACCATGATGGCGTAAATTCAACTGACCTATAAACAGATGCTCGCTCAAATATAATCTAACCGTTTCCCAAGCCATTTCTACAATCAGTTGGCCTGATCTCCTCGGATTAGAGCATCTATTATACCCATGCCCTGAAGAAGTCCATTTGTACGATACGCATTGGCTGCTCAAATCTATCAAGATCATTGTTTTTATGCTGTTTGAATAAAAGAAGAACTGTGGATACGGATTGAATATTTTTCCTTGTGTGTGTGGTGCACCTCTGCTTTTTGTTTTTACTGTGATAACCCTGCATTGAATTGCATTGTGGCAGTGGGTGCGTTGTCAGTGTGCACACAGATCTTTAGATACTCCCAGCAGATAGACATATTAGGCTAGGGATAGTGTGTTAGGTGCTGTGCCTTGTAGGGCTCCACTGTCTAACCTATTCTTTTTGTCATACAGACGTGAATTGAATGAAGTCCGTGACATGAGTAATTGAAGCTGCGTGTATGAGAAGGGTGCTGTACACTGTGAATTAAGAGTATGTAGACTGTGCTAGACCAGTGATCGCCATAACAGTAGAGTGCTTGCAAGCACTCCATAGGTGAATGCACAGGGTGGTGTGCAATAAAGGTGTGTTTAACACATGGTTTGTAGTACATAATGGACTCTTGTTGATACGTTTTTGATCTTCACCCTCAACCCTTGAGCCCTTGTGATGCCAGCCACAGGTGGGTGGTGATCGAGAAGAGGAAGGCTCTCGGCCATTGACTGCTACGGGAGAGCAGAATACAGTGGCACTAGACTGAACACACTGACCGCCTGTGTTAGACACGTGTGGCAGGAAACACAGGGCAGTTAGTGTCAGAAATGTGAGGCAGCACACATAAGAGGTGTAGAGCAGTACAAGGCGCCTGCCTATCTTGCGGGGCAGCACATAGTGGCTGCCTCCCTGAAAGGTGTAGGGCAGTACACAGGGGATGCCAGTCTCATGGGGTTGACACAGTGGCTGCCAGTGTTGGATGTGAAAAGATGCCTGTGTCAATACTGAGGGCACCACACAGGGGCTGAAGGGGTCAGCAGTGTAGGGTAGCACACAGCACTAAGGAGGGGCGCACTCTCTGCACACAGAAGTGGGGGTAGCACAGTGGGGCTGCCGGGGTCCAGTGAAGGTCAAGGTGTCCTGCACTTTCTGGTGGCTTTGGATGGCAGCAGCATCCCAGCTCCAGTCCCTATGTACCAGGCACTGTGCTGCAGCAGCAGGCAGAACCTGGGGCTGCCGGTCGTTGTCCCGGTCATAGCCATGCGCACAGCCCCTGTGCTCTGGCTCCAGCAGCAGTAAGCCCCCGGCCCCCTCGCACTCCCACCTCTTGTGCAGCTTCAGCAGCAAAGCCCGGCACACAGTCCCTTCCCCTCTGCTGCACATGCATTTTCACATGCTCCTTTCCCCCACTTTCACAGAGGTTTGTGGAGAGGAGAAAAACAAGGGGACAGGAACATAAAGTGCTGCAGGATTTTGTTAGGAGGAGAACAGTTGTATGAGGTGCGTGACTGTTTGAATCCAAGGGGGGCCGAGATAAAATAAACAAAAGTCAGCCAAAACGTAGATAATAGACAGGGGAATGAGTAGATGTAATAGGGCAAGTCTCAATGGGAAGGTACCACACACCAGAGGGAGGGACAAATAAAAGCAATGCATCACTGAACTGAAAAGCTAGGATTTCCTCACAGCAGAAAAAAGAACAAATGAAAAATTATGGGAGTGTTTAAAGACCACACAGTGGATACAAGATGATTCGAAGGGACAGCACATGCGCTGCCTAGGCGAGACCTAAAAGGACTCAATACAGTCATTATTACTGAGTCAGTAATATATGTATATATCCTGACAAGTGCAAATTTCAAATTGCTTTGTATTTTGGGCAAAAGATTGATTCCTCCTGACAATAGCGTCGCTTAAACTGGCAACGTTTTGGAGTTCTTTACAACTAAGATACTATCCACTGCCTTTGTGTCTGACATCCCTTAGAAAGTAATAGAGTCTATCCAGGGAGGGGCAGTCTGCTAAGGTACTCTGTTGATCCCCGAGACTCTCTCAATGAAAAACTGCGCAAGGTCTTAGGGTTGCAGCTAGTCAGTAAGAATTACCCCTGATTGATCGCCCTTCTTTTGGGCCACAGCTCCTAATAGCACACCTCTCCTTGTGCTTTTTTTTATTGTACGGAATGGAAACATCACATTGTGCTTTTATATCAGTCATAATTAAAAAAGCATTGCACTTTAACTAATAAGCTCATCAACCTCTCTTCAGTCCTAAGTTTGGCTCCGTGGACTCAGTATCCCCAAAGCTGCCAAAGCCACAGTAACACGTCACACCACATAGGCCAATAAGAGAAAGCCTACTATCCAGGCACATGACTGACTGACGAACCTACCCAAATAAAGCTCACAAACATGCCCCGCGTGATCTGCAGTCCATGTAGGACTATTGACTGCAAGCAGAGATGAGGTCTCTCAGTATAAATTGTTGAAATAGAGTCTAACAAACAAGAATAACAGTCAGGAAAATATGGTGCCAGCAATGGTGCATCCCCAACAGCTGCCTAGTATTGATCAGGTGAGCATTAACACTGCACGAGGGAATATGAAATGTAGGGATCCTTTGAGAAGTATAGATGTCAAGGGGTGTCACTGACAGGAACTTGAAAACACTGACATCTTCAGCACTGGCCCACTCTGCCTAGAGACATGGAAAGTGGCAGTGCTTTAGTAGGGAAGTTGTCCAAGCACATGAGCCAGTGCTTATTCTTCACCCAGGAAACAGACGGCAGCAAAGAAAACAGAGAAGAACTTGCTCTAAACACATTGCTTTTGAGGAACTAGCCAAAAATATGAATACAAAAAGTTTTAGCTGCCATGTCCTCAACAGGCATACAGATACTCCAATGAAGCAAAGGCTGACAGTAACTGCACTGTGCGACACAGCATGAAGTGCCTTCACTGAAATCAAAGGTCATCCAGAAAAAATGAACCCATCAGGGGAGATAGATGTAGAGATGGCTTCCATCCATTGGCTGCTGCAGATCTCGGTTCCTTGGTGTGGTACAAATTACCCACCAGCTTGTGTGGTATGGCTTCATCTATGGGAAGCGGGCATATCACGGGGATTCTAGGCTACGTAGGTCCCTCTGTGAAAGGGGGTGGCAAACAATGTCCCAGGATAAACACTTTCTCCACCCACTCCGAAACCTGAGCATTCTAGACCACCCCACTTTATCACAGTAGCTCATTATAAACAGAGGATTGGGAGGAGCTGGTGGAAATCCTCAAGACAAATACCACTGAAAAGGTCTAAAATTTATTGGCAAGAAATGGTCAATAGCCAAAGAAAAAAAGTGCCTGAAATAACCTGTGCTTTTTTTACAGTATATATAGGGCCACATAGATGAAGCAGCTACATTTATAACTGTGAAGTTGCCAGGAAACAGAAAGACAGATAGATGACACTGTTAAAAGTAAGTTATGGTTGAAGTTGCTGATTGCCAGAACCCCTTATCGGAGGGCCACAGTTCAAGCAGGGGCTACGGGGCCCAACCGTGGGGGTTGAGGTCTTTTATTCCAGATATCCTGGGGCCCAACCTACCATGGGTCCTAAATAACAGGGCCAAGTACTACCCCATCCAGTACTTAATTCTCAGTGGTAGTGCGGGTAAACCACTCAAAAAATTCTCTTGAGGAGATATACGCTAGGTATACACAGACTCATATCTCAAAACATGCACAATACCACAGTAGGAGTAATAAGAGGATTATCCAATCAAATACTAGCTTTTATGAAGAAATTAGTTTTACCGTAAACACAGAAAGTATGTACAACACACTGATTTATCAACACAGCCCTCTTTAAGGTCAGCATTCTAGTTCATGCAAATCTTCACTGCCCCAATGGCCCAGAACAGTCTTACCCGACCCAGCGGCAGAATGCGACCATGGGAGGACCAGGGTTCACAATCACTCGTTTTTCCCCAGCATTGCGTCGGGCTTCCTCAGTCCCAGGACAGTCCCCGTTCGGACGTCTTCTTGTGTCTCCAGCTGCAGCCAGTAAATGTTCTCTTAACATCCTTGACACGGCGAACCAGGGCAATAGCCTTGTCTCCATGGTAGCCCTCCCCGGGCACACAGGTCACCAACTACAGAGTTCCCACAGTCAACAGGCCACACTTTTTGGTTTCCCCTTCCAAGCCCACAGGGCCACTGACTACATTGGTCCCATGGGTAGCAGTCCACACTTCACAGTGGCCCCTTTCCGGCACATGGGGTCACAGACTATAGTGCCCCCCCTCCCCCCAGGGCACTGCCCTGCTGTAAATGGTGGCCCCCTTTTTGGCACAGGGGGTGACTGACTACAGTTCACACACGCAAGAGCAATGGCCCTACCTTCCGCAGGATCATGCACTCCCACAACGGTCTGGACTGGATCAGTCATTTCCCATTTCGCTCACTGGGATCCTCTTGACAGGTTCTCTGATGGGCCACGATCATTTTAGGCATTCTTCACCTTCTCACAGGGCTCTCTGATCTTGACAGGCAGAGAGACAGTAGGAGCTTTGCTTCTCACAGGGTACTCTGGTCTTGGCAGGCAGACTCTAAGAGCTTCTCCTCCTGACAGGAGGCTCTGGTCTTGGCATGTACGCAAAAGGCTGGTGCTCCAGGCTCAGGGCAAGTGGTCTTGACTTCCTGGGTGATGTCTCTTCACCCAGCACGGAGACTGCAGACCCTGGCCCCCGAAATGGTTCTAGAAGCAAGAAGTCTTGGGGATCTGCCCTTTCCTGATGAGACGGTGCTGTTCAACCCAGGATGGGCTCATGTTCCCATTTTTATAGTCAGAATCCAGGAACATATGTGTGGCAGCTCCTTCGAAGTGATCTCTATTCTGCACTGCCCTTTGTCAAAGGGCCAGTCCGCCACAGCAGTAGTGGCTCCAATTCTGATTGACCTATAACACAGGATTAACCAGCGATCATACCTGGATACCAGACTCCACTTAAATATGCCCATAAAGGTTTAAAGAGTAAGCCTTCTTCTCAGATTCCCTGGTAGTGCCAACTTTATTGCTCCCACCAAGTCCCTTACAATGAGCTCACATCCAACTGACCAGTTAACCGTTAATGGAATCAAAGAGACCTTTGATATGCTCAGATTATGCTCTTCTCCTCTCCTACAGTGTGTGTGGGTGTGTTACCCACTCCAACCCTCAGGAATATCTGCAATATACATCTTTTGTATGGGGGTTGCAGTCTTCACATCTCTGCACCTCTGCAGGCACTGAGCTTCTAGAATCGAACCCAAAGGTCTCCATGTTATGTATCATTCACTGGCATGCACACACAAAACATAACGCACACACAAGTATCATGTGGTGTCCAGAGCTGCACCCCAATTATGCAGGCCAAGGGTGAGTTAAGTACACAGCCACTGAACTTTACATGAGTGGGCCAATAGGCACCACTCCACTTACACAGGAAAAAAGGCTTGTTTACATTTATGATTCTTCTGAACACAAAGCAGGTATGCTGCCACCATCATGATCATGTCACTTAACTCCAGGTAAGGTCAGCAGTCCTCTACCTTCACAATGGTTGCACTTGGTGCGCCCCTCCCACTTCACTTACTGTGAGACCGGTCTGGGCCATGGTGCACAGGCATGATCTATACCAGGGATACAGGTATCTATGCAACTAGGGCACTCAGAGTAGGGGAAAACACTGTCACCAGGCAGGGCACTTTTTCCATCGCAGCACTCAAAAATATTAACATCTGTTAAAAAAAAAGCACAGCAATTCTCTAAGAAACCCAAAAAAATATATATCTGTTTAAATTTGTATAGTCTCCCAAAATCCAGTCTTGGTACATCACAACTTTTTTACGTTTCGCCTACACATCGCTTGCGCTGGGTTTGTGAAATCTATTGTGTTTAACATAATCTAAAAAGGGCCTTACATCCAGCGCTTACTGTTTATTGGTTCGTGTGCTTGCCACTTCTCCATTTCTATTGGCGGTCGCACACTATTTCTTGTTCTGCGTTTGTTTGCACTTATCAGTGTCCCAAGGCCCAAGTACTACTTTTCATCCGCCGAACTTCTTTGTGGGGCTGCTCTCTTGATGGCGACAAAGATAAGTGTTCTAGTGTTCTTGATCTCCAGTGTGCACCTCGGCTGCCCAGCACTTCCTGTTTGTTTGGCCCTCCATTTTTAATGCACCGAATTCACAAATACGGCGGATGCTTCTTTTAAAAACGATTTCCTAACACTTTTTTCATTGCTGCACTCATTTCAAGCATGCTTGCCGGCTCCTAGTTTGTCAGCGCTTGCACGCCATCTGCACTCCTGACCCAAACGCACTAAGCCGGCGGGTCTAAATCATGTACCCTCTGTAGAGGCTAAGTTTAATGTTTCCCAATTGTAACAACTTGATTCCATTTATTTACCAGCACAACATTTTGACAACCAAGGTTTCTGTCATAGTTGCCGCAGCTCCTAGTGGCCTTTCAGGGGTGATAGGTGCAGAGTAAGTTGGGAATGTTTGTGCTGTAGTTTGGTGGTGATATTATTTATTATTATTATTTTTGGTGCAATTTGAGAGAATTGCGTACTTGGATAATCATTCTCTGATTACAATCGCCCTCTTTTCAATGCGTCGCATTGAAGCTCAAACTAGTAGCATTGCATCATTCTTTCATTATCACTTGCATTGATTTTGTGTACAGTGCTAATCTTTCTGCTGTTCTTTGTTGGCAATTTTACACTTTGGTGTACTTAGAGAGGACTACTTACCTTGACAATTGGCTTCCTCTAAGTACTTTGCTTTGAAGCCTAAATGGAATGAATCACTTTCTATGTTTTCGTTTTATTATGCTTGCACAGTGCTTATGCTTGCCCTATTTTTTCTAAAGAATGACACTGTAAGCATGTGGGACTACATCTCCTAGAATTTGCGACACGTTATGTGGGGATTGCCTGATTGGATAATTAGCCTGCTTCACCTCTTTAAAAATCGTGTCTGCAAGCGTTCACTTGTTGGATTCCATTTCCTTTATCTTTATGTCTGTGATTGATGTGGCACTTCGCTTAGTTTGAGCTTGCTTTAAGTAAGTTGTGCTGGCCTTTCCAGCATACTACGGCCCGTCATTAGCTCACGTATTCTTAAGTACACTTGAGACTCACTGGGTTGTGTTTACATTTCGTTGTATCTCTAACAGGATACTTTAGGGTTTGTTCCCTCTGTCTGGAGGCTTTAGGCTCTTTTACCTTTTCCTCTGCTCATCTCCAACGTTGGATGGTTCCCATAACTGATGGACCCCCATTTCTCTGATACTTCTGCTCATTTACAGTGCTAGATGGTCCTTTTGATTTTTGGGCCCTCAATTCTTTGGGGCATATGTTCTTTAGTAAGTTTCATTCCTCAAATATAATTAGAGTTTTGCTAATGTGTCCTAATGTATGATTAATGCAACATAATTGTGCAACGTATCCAAGACGGAAGTCATGTTGTTCGGTGGGGCTACTCTCCTCTGGTCTCCAGAATGGTGGCCCTTGGAGTTGGGACCTGTCCCTAGTCCGAAACAAGTGGTTAAAAATCTTGGTGTACGTCTGGATCAAGCACTCCTATTTAAAGAACACACCAACCAAGTCACAGGAGCATGCTTCCGCGTTATCGGGCTGCTACGGCGTGTCTTTCCATTCTTGCCCGATAACTACAGGAAAACACTAGTCCAGACATTAGTAATTAGTAGGATGGACTACTGCAATGGCCTGCTTATTGCGGCCAACGAGGAACAAATAAAAAAACTGCAAGTGGTCCAAAATACTGCGGCGAGGCGGGTCCTTAATGTCCAACCCAGAACCCCCTCCCGTCCTCTTCTTCACCAGTTTCATTGGCTGCAAATAAGGCAACGCATAGAATTCAAGACATGTTGTACAATACATAAATGTCTGTTTGGCACAGGACCCAAATACCTGAGAGAAAAATTTGTATCATATACCCCTGGACGCACTCTACGCTCCAGTAGTCACCAGCTACTCCAGGTCCCAAGGTTTAGAAGAACCAGACAAGGAGGTCGCGCCCTCTCCTATAAAGGCCCAGTTCTTTGGAACTCCCCCCCCCCCATGTCGAAGCAAATTATCAACCTAGAATCCTTTAGGAAGAATCTTAAAACCTATCTATTCACCCAGTTTTGAGAATCATTTTGTCATCAGCGCATGATCATGTTTTGAGTCAATCAAATAGGAGCACAAGCGCGGAGATATCCCTCCGGGGATCGAATCAGGCGCTATACAAGAACATAAATACATAAATTGCTTAGGTGCGCGTTTATAGGATTGATTCCCTGGCACAGCTTAACTGTGATTGGTCTTCTTGATTGTCGGACTCGTCGTTCTCTGAACTCGTTTCCTTTTTTTGTTGTTGTCCAACTTAGTATGTTCTTATTATTTCGTGCCTTACTAGAGTGTTGTGTCTGCACTTTAAATTTAATTTTCATTAATGCAATGAATTTGCAACCTTATAGGCATGTTTCAGTAAATAATGGAAGGGTAGTAAAATATCTGTAGAAATTTCTGTAACTCAAGAGTTTAAATATAAAACGCCTGATACCTTGTGAGTTTAGTTGAAATATCACTTGAATAGGTCAAGACGTAGCCAGTGCTTTAAATGGGCCGGTACTTACTGCTTTATAGTTTCAGTAACTTATATTGCACAACTGTTCACTAAGTTACAACTTACAACTAAAAACAGCTTATTATTAATCACATATGCGAAACCTAATGAATTTGCTTTACTTCTGAAGTTTGTTGCCGCTGGTTTCAGTTGGTCGCCTAAGGAATCATAAGAATTTTCCCTAAAAGCACAATGCACAGGAACACAGACTTCGCAGATTATTTTCTCTACCACAATATGCTGGAATCATAATGTTTTGTACTTTGTTAGTAAGAAATTGGCAGCCATTGCGGAGTGGCCTTCATGTATCTGAAAAACTACCTCCAGCATCACCTGTGGATAGCAAGATGGCCAAGTCTCCTGAAGGGATGAGTGAATGACAGGGTCATAATCAGCATGTTTTGAGCGGCCTGCACATGGAAGCGGTGCATGGGATACTATATAGCCACAGAAGCATCAAGGCTTTCTAAGCAGTGTGACTGTTTTGCAAGATTACAATAAAAACATATTTTCTCTGATCACCTTCACACTGCACAGCCCCTTGCAGCTGTTTCAGATGTGTTCAATTGTGTGTAGTGTCCACATCTGGCAAACTCTGTGATGTGGGATTCAGTACACTGCACACATCTGTAAAATAAGCACGTGTTTTTCTGCCTCTTGGAGCAAGCTGTAAATTGAGCCCTCCAGACAATAGCTCAAGTGTTTTGTGTTACACGCTGGAAATATTTAAAAAATCTTGCTATGTTGTGTGCTCCCCTCTGTGCATTAAATGGTAATTAATTTAGAGAAATCAGGTGATAAATATTGTTCATTATTTTGGGACATTCTGAAATATCTAAATATACTTTGATCTGAAGAGCAAACAGAGACACAGACTCTTTCTCTTTCAGACCTGGAGAATCTTCTCAGCAGGATCAGGTCGGGCTCCCCGCTAGACCCCTGCCCCCTCAAGATCCTAAAGCAGAGCAAGGAGACTCTGCTGCCGCCACTCTTGGAGATCATGAATAGGGCGATGAGGGACGGTATTTTTCCATCGCAGTGGAAGAGGGCAGTGGTGAAACCACTGCTGAAAAAACCCACGTTGGATCCGGGGGTGCTAAAAGATTTACACCCCATTTCCCTGCTCCCAGCCCCTGCATAGATGCTGGAAATACATCTGAACCAGCATCTCTCAGCCTTCCTGGAAAACTCCGATCTTTTTGATCGTTCGCAGCATGGTTTCAGGAGGGGGCACAGTACGGAGTCTGCCCTCACCATTGTGCTCGACAACATCCGCACTAGAGTGGATAGGGGCCAGTGGAGAAGTGTGGCTCACTGGTTAGAGCAGGCATACCCTGAAGCAGAGGTCAGACCCGGGACCAGGGTTCAGTTCCCGACGCGGCAGGGTCTTGAGCTCAGATGTCCACGGACTCGATAATTCTCGCTGCATGGGTTCACACTCTGCAACTCTGGGCATTAAGCTTGCTTAATCTCCACAACGGCCCCCCGCGGCGGGATGCCTGGCTTTCACCTTGGGGATGCCCTGTAGGGGCTATCTCACAGGGAAAAACCAGGACGGGTTCCCAAGGCAAGCGCCGAGATGCCTCCGGGTGATTCGAGCGCTATATAAGAACATACATACTACCCTGCTCATCCTCCTGGATCTCACAGCTGCGTTTGACACCCTCTCTCCCTCGGTATTAACATCTCGACTGAGGGAGATAGGGGTGGAGGGGTCTGCACTTAGCCTACTGACCTCCTTTCTTGATCGGAGAGAACAGAGAGTCTAGCTGGGAGAGTTTCTATCTCCATCCCTTCCTGTGCACGGTGGGGTTCCTCAGGGGTCGGCATTAGGTCCGACCCTCTTCAACATCTATGTAACCCCACTGGCCAGGCTTATTAGATCTTTTGGGATGGAGGTAGTCTCCTATGCCGACAACACGCAGATTCTGGTGTCTCTCGCCCAGTCTGTCACTCTGACTGCCTCCAATTTCAGACTATGCTTGGAGGCAGTCGCCCAATGGATGATCAGCAATTCATTGAGGCTTAACAGCGAGAAGACGGAGATTCTGGTGTTCGGCGGAAAGGAGGAGATATGGTCGGCGGAATGGTGGCCCACTTCGTTGGGAGCCTGTCCAGCACCTACGGGCCTGGCTAAGAATTTGGGAGTCCTGATCCACCCCTCGCTTAGCATGCAGCAGCAGGTGAACAGAACAATTGCCACCTGCTGGGGTGTTATCCACATTCTAAGGAAGATCAAACACTACCTGTCCCCGCAAGCGAGAAAGCAAGTCGTGGTAGCCCTCATAGGGTCGAGATTGGACTACTTTAACAAGCTGTATGCAGGGATCAACAAGGGCCAGCTGCAGCGTTTACAAATGGTTCAGATCGCCGCAGCGAGGTTTGTTTTAGACCTGCCCAGACGTTCATCAGCCACCGCTGCTAGGAAACTCATTCATTAGCTCCCGATGGAGGACAGGATCCTTTTTAAAATTCTCTGCCTGACATTTGGAGCCTTGGGGAGAAATAGGCCGGGAGGAATAGGAGACCTTTTGGTCCCTTATAGCCCTTCCAGAAATTTACGCTCTGCCAAGAAGTCTCTGCTACGAGCGCCCCGCATTCGTAGAGCTAAGTGGAGGGGCAGAACTTTCTCGAGACTTGCGCCTAAATGGTGGAACACCCTACCGGATGAAATTAAGTCCCTGCCTACTATGCAAGCCTTCAGAAAGGCTTTGAAGACTCGTCTTTTTGCCAAAGCCTACCTGTAGTTTTTGTCTCTGCCTTTTTTTTTAGGACTTTTGTCTGTTAGGCGCCTTGATGCCTTCGGGTTTTAGTTGCGCATTATAAGTTGTTTTTCATTCATTCATTCATTCATTCATTCATGTCTATTTATAAAATTGAGGAAAAAAGTGTACTCTGAGAACATGGACACCACACAGATCCGTGTGTCTATTTATAAAATGAAGGAAAAAAGTGTACTCTGAGAACATGGACATCGCACAGATCCGTATGTCTATTTATAAAATTGAGGAAAAAAGTGTACTCTGAGAACATGGACATTGCACAGATCCGTATGTCTATTTATAAAATTGAGGAAAAAAGTGTACTCTGAGAACATGGACATCGTACAGATCCGTATGTCTATTTATAAAATTGAGGAAAAAAGTTCACTCTGAGAACATGGACATCGCAAAGATCCGTATGTCTATTTATAAAATTGAGGAAAAAAGTTTACTCTGAGAACATGGACATCGCACAGATCCGTATGTCTGTTTATAAAATTTAGGAAAAAATGTATTCTGAGAACATGGACTCTCGTCCTAGCCGTCAGATGGAGAGGGACAAGGTCATCAACACTCTAAATTCAAAAGAGTCATCCTTTATGGCCAAAAGGGACAGGGGAAGTGAAACGAATCCAAAAAATTTCCCTTTTGTGCTCCCACTATATATCCAATATTATCTCTAACAATTAGAGTGCACTGAATAAAATACTAAATATATCTTCTTTATCTAGATCATTAATAATGACTGTCTCCTAGTATCAAAAAATATATATATTTATTTGAATTATTCAAATAAAAATCGAAAACCATCAAGCATCCTAATAGGCATCAACCATCATCTATCTGCACATAATCACAACAAACATTAAACATTCTGTAAGGAACTAAAGTGATTCAGCGAAGCCCATTTAGGCTGACAGAATTTTTATAATGGACTTGTTAAGTGACAGCACTTTGTTATACAGCAATTTTTATCTTGATATGTTTGTGAATTTTTAGAAAGTATGGATTGTAATAGGTGTCCACTAGATACGGAGGGTCGCTTTCAGAAATATATTAATGTTTGCTGTGATTATGTACAGATGATGTTTGATGCCAATGAAGACGCTTGATGGTTTTAGCTTTTTTATTATTGTTAAATTGATTGATTTATACTCTGTGGACACAATTAAATTCATTTGAATAATTAAAAAAATATTTTTTAATACAAGGAGACATTCATTATTGATGATCTAGATAAAGAAGATATATTTGGTATTTTATTCAGTGCACTTTAATTGATTCGAGATATTTTTGGATATATAGTGGGAAATTGTTTTGGATTGGCATCAACAGACAACACCAGCTGACAGCTAGCCGGTGGTTCAGGCACTGTGAAGGCAGGGAGCATGCTTTCTATGTCCCCTCAGAGACTGCATGTGTGTGCTCAGCCTGCCTGCATGGAGGCACTGTACCGCCGCTAACCTGGTCAGTACTGCTTTTTCGGTCGAGGACCGGAAATGCTGGCTTGCCAGCATTTCCGGTAGGAGATCCGTATGATACTTAGTAGGGAACTGGAACCCGCCTCCCTCGGCCGTCTCACCTCAATTGGCTGGCTTCCTAAAAGGAGGCCAGCCATTGGAGGAGAGAGCCGTCCCTCCAAATAAGCTCCGTCTTTTTCGGATTCGGGGGCGTGATTTTTTGCATTCTTTAGCCCTGTGACGTCGTCTGTCACTCAGGGCGCAAAAAACACGCCCCCGAATCGGAAAATGGCCGTGCGTTTCTCCGAGGCATTGTCTCCTTGCCTCGGAGAGACGTGGTCGTGTTTTCGTAGCTGCTCGCCTCCCTTCCCTGCTGCTTTTAGGAGCTGCTTGGCTCCGCTCGCCTCCCCCCGCCCTCCTCCGTCGTGCTCTCGCCTCCCCCCCCCTCCCTCTGCTGCAGCTCTCCTCCGTCGTGCTCTGCCGCTCCCCGGCCCCCACCCCTCCCTCCCGCATTCGTAATCGTGATTAGGCCACTCGCCTCCCTTCCCTGCTGCTTTTAGGAGCTGCTTGGCTCCGCTCGCCTCCCCCCGCCCTCCTCCGTCGCGCTCTCGCCCCCCCCTCCCTCCCTCTGCTGCAGCTCTCCTCCGTCGTGCTCTGCCGCTCCCCGGCCCCCACCCCTCCCTCCTGCATTAGTCAACGCACCTCTACCCCAAACTACAGTGAGACTTGGTAAGCAGCACTCCACCGCTCCAATCACACAGAATTAACCCTTGACGCCCTGTTTCCCTCTTGCACCGCACCCTGCTCTGTCAAGGCCGCTCCAGCCTGCTCCACAGCGCCATGCCGTTCATAGCTGTGCTCTCCTGCGCCACTCTGCTGCTACAGGTATGAGGCCCAGTGTACACAAGCAGTGCACCCCAATCTTCCCTGTAGCGCCCCCTTCAGCGGCAGCCACGCAGCGCTACCAGGACACCGGATATTACTGTGTAATGTGCACGCATGCTGCACGGAGACACCCAGCGCCGCCAGCCGAGACGGTGCTCGTGAGAGACTGTCAGAGTCTGGGCGAGTGGGTGAGGCCATGGCGGGGACACTGGACGCCCGGGGCCAGGAAGTGAGGCAGGAAGCGCCTACACTCACAGCACCGGGAAGAGGCGCTGTGCCCTGCCCAAGTGAACCAGGCAGTAGGAAGAGGGCGTTGGCATCTCGTGGCAATGCGCCACCTGCCCGTGACCAGCTCCTGACACATGCTTGGCCCACTTCGCGCGAGGTGTGGGGGAGCACAGGAACCATCCTGGAAGATCAAGGGTGGGGGCGCAGCCAGCAGCCTCTTCCCAACAGGTAGCTCGTGGGGGCACAGTGATGGAGCGCAGACCGAAAGAAATCCAACAGAGACACTGGTGGTAAAACAGGGGGTGCTTAGAGGGCAGTCTGGGAGAAAACCAACTTCAAGTACATATCTAAGCCCGTCCCTCCAGAAGAGGGGAACCGGCTGGTAATGACGGACACACAGCCCCCTTTCCTCGCTCCTCCTTAGCGCCCCCATGCAGCCTTAAGCGCTTCCTCCCAGGACTAGAGATAAGCCACATCCACAAGCCCCCCTGGGCTAGAGCCCCTCCCACAGCACGGGCTGTCTCATCACTACTGTGACCGGACTCACGAGCAGATAACATTCCTGTATCACTGCTTTGGAAGAGTGCGCTCACGGGGGAAGGAGGTTTTTTTTATGTTTAAATGGGAATCGAGTTGCTTTAGTGCAAAAAGCCACGAGTGTGTGCCATCACCAGGGCACTTGTCAGGTGACTGACTGCCCGTGTGACCTGCGGCACAACACGGTATTTGATTAACTGGATACAAATCCATGTAAAATTCGTAAACGTAGCGATAAAAATGTTGCTTTACATTTTTCTCTTTCGATGGGTCACTCGCCAGCCTCGAACAGCTCAGCTCTAGTGTATTGAAATGTGCACAGTTGTTGTCGTGTTTTGTTACACACACCTTTGCACTTCTGACGCTGCTCGGCAGCGATCACGGCTCCCAGGGCCCGTCCCTGCACACGACGGGCTCACGGCTGAACCCGCCACCCGGGCCTCCAGCCCGAGGCCTACAAAACCCGCCTGTCCAGTCACGCGGACCCTGCAGATTTCCTTAACAGAGCAGTGTCGGAGCTCATGCATCTCATCTGCATATGCGCCGCCCCAGGGGGATTCCCCTTTATAAGACTGGATAGGGCCACACAGCGCGGGAACTATAGTTCAGTCTTCAGTGGGAAAAGGTTCGCACTAGAAAAGCGTGTCTTTAACGACCCGAACATCCTTTTCTGCCAATATCGTGTTTATTACGATGCTACACTATTACAGCTAGTGAGGTAGCTCAGTGAGTTAATGCGCATTTCTAATGCAGCAGGTGCATCAGCCCACTGGCTTGTGCTGCTACCACTGGGCTTGAGAGATTTGCAGTGTTTAACTCCGTGTGTTGAACGCTCATTGCTGAACTATGCGGTAATCTGCAGGGCACTACCTCAGAAGCGAATCAAATAGAATCAGCCTTTCATCCTTCAGAGGTCAGTCAACTCCATTATCATAAAACAAGCAACAATTTCCCCTGTTGATTACAGCCTTCCAAATGGCAAGTGTGTCGTATGAAACTCAAATAAATACACATAGATACATACATATCTTCCAGTCATAGATGCAAAGCACCTGGACAGCGCGGTGGGTGAATGCACCTGCTCAGTAACTGTGAAGGTCCAAATCCCAGCACTTAAGTGCATGTGTCTGGAGGAGAGGTACCTGTTCTACGAGTTGATGGTGCAACAACCCTCCTCTTTCGCCTTTTCTTCGTGGGGGGGGGGGGGGTTGCCTGAGAGCACACCCGAGGTAGGCCAACAAGCAGGGAGTCAGTCAGCACAGAGGCTCATTAGTGCAACAGGATAATTATACAGTCGCCAGCTGCACCAACGGACTTCGGGAACCACACCTCCCACACAGTTCCAGTACTGGTGCACTACCTCCTAAGTGTTGTGGGGCCCAGTTGTTGCTCGACACCACTGCTGAGCAGAGATGCATAAACATAAGCCACTGGGTGGTGCACCCACAAAAGATCTAAAGTTCCTTTTGTATGTTAGTTATTTACTTTATTGCAAGTATTAGATTTTCTTCAATCACAGCACAGGTTGCAGCCAACTCGTTTCACTCAGTTAAACTGAACTTTCTCCTTTTCTCGCAGTTTTGTAAACTATAGGGAAAACTGGTGATTTTAAATAAATAAAGTCGCTTCGCCGTGCGGTCTTGGGAGGTGGGAGGGGTCTGACAGTGCAGTTGATGTTAAATTAATAAAGGTGCTTCGACGTACTGTGTTGGGAGACGGGAAAGATCTGAAAGTGCTGGTTATGGTACATCAATAAAGGCGCTTCGCCATGCTTTTGGGAGCCAGGAAGGGTCTGAAAGCGCTGTGTCATTAAATAAATAAAGGCGCATTGCCGTATTGTGTTGGGAGGCGGGAGGGGTCTAAAAACGCTGGTGATACTCATTAACTAAAGGGGCTTTAATGTGCTGTGTTGGGAGTGGTCTGAAATCACCAGTGATGTTAAATAAATAAAGGCGCATTGACGTATTGTGTTGGGAGGCGGGAGGGGTCTAAAAACGCTGGTGATATTCATTAACTAAAGGGGCTTTAATGTGCTGTGTTGGGAGTGGTCTGAAATCACCAGTGATGTTAAATAAATAAAGGTGCTTTGACATGCTGAGTTTGGAGGTGGGAGGGGTATGAAAGCGCTGGTGATATTAATTAAATAAAGGCGCTTCGCCATGCTGAGTTGGGAGGGGTCCGAAAGCGCTATAATAGTATCTTCAAGAGATGCGTCAGGTGAGAAGGGCATGGAGGGTACAATGAGGATGGGAAAGGAGTAAGTAGAGGGTGAGAGACATTGGGCACCGAATCACTCACCACGTAGGCGGCTCCGCCCTCCCCGTTATGGGTCTTGGACTCTTGGACTCTGGGATGGAGAAGTGCATGTCCCCTGTTCTGCTGCTTTCCAGGCACGGCACGCACACCCTGTAATTGCACAGCATATGGCACGGGGAGAGTGTTGTGCATGCGGGTATTGTGGCTTAATAGCTAGGCACCCTTAAATCCAGGATGGAGACAGCACTCGCAGATTAACCAGGGGCACGACCTTCTGTTTAAAAGCAAAACGAGCATGGGTGCTAGTGTTAAAAGTGCGCCCCCGTTATGAAAACTGAAAGCCTGCATTTGAAAAGCAGGAGGCAGAAGTCAATTTACAAATTCCCCGTCCTTTGTTCCCCAAAAAACAGGTTTTAGAAGACATCTGTCGAGTTTTCTTATAATTTTGCCTATATTGAAATGGCAAGTTTCCTCACGTGCTAGTGCTTTCTTGAGGTTTCTCACAGGGTAATTTCCACAGGACTGTGGGGTCTTTACTCACGCTGACCTCAGTAGGGACTCTCTCCACACACTGTCAGCCAGGGGGCTCCCCACTAAAACACAGTGTGAGCGGCCAAAGTGAGGTCAGGACATGGCTTAATACCATGCACTAATGGTGGGTGTGCTTCAAAAGTGCACTCACTCACCCCTCACATACACTATGTTACCAACACACAGTCAGCAAGGGAGCTTCAGAAGTGCACTCACTCGTTGCTTGTGTGCGTGAGCTCCTCAACCCCTCCCCCCTCGTTGCTTGTGTGTGCGTGAGCCCCTCCCCCTTTTGTGCATGAGCTCCTCACCCCCCTCCCCTCCTCGTTGCTTGTGTGCATGAGCTCCTCACCCCCTCCCCCCTCGTTGCTTGTGTGCGTAAGCTCCTCACCGCCCTCCCCCCTCGTGGCTTCTGCGTGCGTGAGCTCCTACACCCCCCCTCGTTGCTTGTGTGTGCGTGAGCTCCTCACCCCCCCCCCTCATTGCCTTTTCCTTTTGATAAGGTGGTGTAATGATAGTTAGTGCTTGTGCTGCGTTACCACCCCTGGCTGTGCTTGCTCCCCTGCCCCTGGCTGTGCTTGCTCCCCTGCCCCCTGGCTGTGCTTGCTCCCCTGCCCCCTGGCTGTGCTTGCTCCCCTGCCCCCTGGCTGTGCTTGCTCCCCTGCCCCCTGGCTGTGCTTGCTCCCCTGCCCCCTGGCTGTGCTTGCTTCCCTGCCCCCTCGCTGTGCTTCCTCTCCTGTGTGTGTATGTGGCTCTGGGTGTGTGTGGGGCTCTGTGTGTGTGTGTGTGTGGGGCTCTGGGTGTGTGTGTGGGGCTCTGGGTGTGTGTGGGGGGCTCTGGGTGTGTGTGTGGGGCTCTGGGTGTGTGTGTGTGGGGCTCTGGGTGTGTGTGTGTGGGGCTCTGGGTGTATGTGTGGGGCTCTGGGTGTGTGTGTGGCTCTGTGTGTGTGGCTCTGTGTGTGGGGCTCTGTGTGTGGGGCTCTGTGTGTGGGGCTCTGTGTGTGGGGCTCTGTGTGTGTGTGGCTGTGTGTGTGCGTCTGTGGCTCTGTGTGTGTGGCTCTGTGTGTGTGTGTGGCTCTGTGTGGATAGCTTTTTTTTGTAGGTGGCTCTATGTGTGGGTGGCTCTGTCTGTGTGAGGGTAGCTCTGTGTAGGGGGCTCTATGTGAATGACTGTGTGAGTGGCTCTGTGTGGGTGGCTCTGTATGTGTGTGTGGGTCGCTTTGTGTGTGTGGCTCTGTGTGGGTGTAAATGCAATAGGTCATGCATTTGCGAGCGATTAAGCTATTGGCATTGTAAATGACAATGCCATTTATTTAACGATTAAGCTATTGGCAATGTAAATGACAATGCCATTTATTTATGATAAAAAAAAAAATGTCATGAGCAATGCCAATAGCTCTACCTTTAATGATGCCGAGACCATTGCATTGTAAATGCTTGTTAGGTCTTGCCTGCCGATGGATGCGCTTGTGCATTCGAGCTGGCGAGAGCTATAGGGGCTTATCCAGAGTTTAACCAAAGTGGCGATTTGATGCAGTGCACGTGCGCTTTTAGGTCAATGCGCAAGCGCAATGAGTTAAAATGCGCGTGCACTGCGTCAAATCGCCAGCCATCTGTTCCCCAGCTTGGTGCCGTCAGCAGCTCTTCCCGCTCCGCTCCGCCCCCTGCTGCATCAAAGCGTGCGCCCTGACCCTGCCACTTCTCCTCCCCTTTCAGTTTCACGGCCGCTAGGCCGTGTCTCCTGTTTTTTTAAACTTTTTTCCCCTACTTGATTACTCTCTCGTCCTCTTCCTCTTGTTTCTCTTGTTTCTCTTGTTAAAACAGCAGTCCGTGCGGCAACTGAGGGCTTCGGGCATGCTACAATTCTTAGCTCATTATCGCCCAATCCCTTACCCTGTCCTTGCATGAATATGGCAGCTGCACACTTTTGTTTGGTTCTGCATATCAGCGCGGCACACCGCATTTTATGTTTACATGTATCGGCATCGGATTCTTGCACTGCTGGCCCGGTCGGTCGAGGACCGGAAATGCTGGCTTGCCAGCATTTCCGGTAGGAGATCCGTATGATACTTAGTAGGGAACTGGAACCCGCCTCCCTCGGCCGTCTCACCTCAATTGGCTGGCTTCCTAAAAGGAGGCCAGCCATTGGAGGAGAGAGCCGTCCCTCCAAATAAGCTCCGTCTTTTTCGGATTCGGGGGCGTGATTTTTTGCATTCTTTAGCCCTGTGACGTCGTCTGTCACTCAGGGCGCAAAAAACACGCCCCCGAATCGGAAAATGGCCGTGCGTTTCTCCGAGGCATTGTCTCCTTGCCTCGGAGAGACGTGGTCGTGTTTTCGTAGCTGCTCGCCTCCCTTCCCTGCTGCTTTTAGGAGCTGCTTGGCTCCGCTCGCCTCCCCCCGCCCTCCTCCGTCGTGCTCTCGCCTCCCCCCCCCTCCCTCTGCTGCAGCTCTCCTCCGTCGTGCTCTGCCGCTCCCCGGCCCCCACCCCTCCCTCCCGCATTCGTAATCGTGATTAGGCCACTCGCCTCCCTTCCCTGCTGCTTTTAGGAGCTGCTTGGCTCCGCTCGCCTCCCCCCGCCCTCCTCCGTCGCGCTCTCGCCCCCCCCTCCCTCCCTCTGCTGCAGCTCTCCTCCGTCGTGCTCTGCCGCTCCCCGGCCCCCACCCCTCCCTCCTGCATTAGTCAACGCACCTCTACCCCAAACTACAGTGAGACTTGGTAAGCAGCACTCCACCGCTCCAATCACACAGAATTAACCCTTGACGCCCTGTTTCCCTCTTGCACCGCACCCTGCTCTGTCAAGGCCGCTCCAGCCTGCTCCACAGCGCCATGCCGTTCATAGCTGTGCTCTCCTGCGCCACTCTGCTGCTACAGGTATGAGGCCCAGTGTACACAAGCAGTGCACCCCAATCTTCCCTGTAGCGCCCCCTTCAGCGGCAGCCACGCAGCGCTACCAGGACACCGGATATTACTGTGTAATGTGCACGCATGCTGCACGGAGACACCCAGCGCCGCCAGCCGAGACGGTGCTCGTGAGAGACTGTCAGAGTCTGGGCGAGTGGGTGAGGCCATGGCGGGGACACTGGACGCCCGGGGCCAGGAAGTGAGGCAGGAAGCGCCTACACTCACAGCACCGGGAAGAGGCGCTGTGCCCTGCCCAAGTGAACCAGGCAGTAGGAAGAGGGCGTTGGCATCTCGTGGCAATGCGCCACCTGCCCGTGACCAGCTCCTGACACATGCTTGGCCCACTTCGCGCGAGGTGTGGGGGAGCACAGGAACCATCCTGGAAGATCAAGGGTGGGGGCGCAGCCAGCAGCCTCTTCCCAACAGGTAGCTCGTGGGGGCACAGTGATGGAGCGCAGACCGAAAGAAATCCAACAGAGACACTGGTGGTAAAACAGGGGGTGCTTAGAGGGCAGTCTGGGAGAAAACCAACTTCAAGTACATATCTAAGCCCGTCCCTCCAGAAGAGGGGAACCGGCTGGTAATGACGGACACACAGCCCCCTTTCCTCGCTCCTCCTTAGCGCCCCCATGCAGCCTTAAGCGCTTCCTCCCAGGACTAGAGATAAGCCACATCCACAAGCCCCCCTGGGCTAGAGCCCCTCCCACAGCACGGGCTGTCTCATCACTACTGTGACCGGACTCACGAGCAGATAACATTCCTGTATCACTGCTTTGGAAGAGTGCGCTCACGGGGGAAGGAGGTTTTTTTTATGTTTAAATGGGAATCGAGTTGCTTTAGTGCAAAAAGCCACGAGTGTGTGCCATCACCAGGGCACTTGTCAGGTGACTGACTGCCCGTGTGACCTGCGGCACAACACGGTATTTGATTAACTGGATACAAATCCATGTAAAATTCGTAAACGTAGCGATAAAAATGTTGCTTTACATTTTTCTCTTTCGATGGGTCACTCGCCAGCCTCGAACAGCTCAGCTCTAGTGTATTGAAATGTGCACAGTTGTTGTCGTGTTTTGTTACACACACCTTTGCACTTCTGACGCTGCTCGGCAGCGATCACGGCTCCCAGGGCCCGTCCCTGCACACGACGGGCTCACGGCTGAACCCGCCACCCGGGCCTCCAGCCCGAGGCCTACAAAACCCGCCTGTCCAGTCACGCGGACCCTGCAGATTTCCTTAACAGAGCAGTGTCGGAGCTCATGCATCTCATCTGCATATGCGCCGCCCCAGGGGGATTCCCCTTTATAAGACTGGATAGGGCCACACAGCGCGGGAACTATAGTTCAGTCTTCAGTGGGAAAAGGTTCGCACTAGAAAAGCGTGTCTTTAACGACCCGAACATCCTTTTCTGCCAATATCGTGTTTATTACGATGCTACACTATTACAGCTAGTGAGGTAGCTCAGTGAGTTAATGCGCATTTCTAATGCAGCAGGTGCATCAGCCCACTGGCTTGTGCTGCTACCACTGGGCTTGAGAGATTTGCAGTGTTTAACTCCGTGTGTTGAACGCTCATTGCTGAACTATGCGGTAATCTGCAGGGCACTACCTCAGAAGCGAATCAAATAGAATCAGCCTTTCATCCTTCAGAGGTCAGTCAACTCCATTATCATAAAACAAGCAACAATTTCCCCTGTTGATTACAGCCTTCCAAATGGCAAGTGTGTCGTATGAAACTCAAATAAATACACATAGATACATACATATCTTCCAGTCATAGATGCAAAGCACCTGGACAGCGCGGTGGGTGAATGCACCTGCTCAGTAACTGTGAAGGTCCAAATCCCAGCACTTAAGTGCATGTGTCTGGAGGAGAGGTACCTGTTCTACGAGTTGATGGTGCAACAACCCTCCTCTTTCGCCTTTTCTTCGTGGGGGGGGGGGGGGGTTGCCTGAGAGCACACCCGAGGTAGGCCAACAAGCAGGGAGTCAGTCAGCACAGAGGCTCATTAGTGCAACAGGATAATTATACAGTCGCCAGCTGCACCAACGGACTTCGGGAACCACACCTCCCACACAGTTCCAGTACTGGTGCACTACCTCCTAAGTGTTGTGGGGCCCAGTTGTTGCTCGACACCACTGCTGAGCAGAGATGCATAAACATAAGCCACTGGGTGGTGCACCCACAAAAGATCTAAAGTTCCTTTTGTATGTTAGTTATTTACTTTATTGCAAGTATTAGATTTTCTTCAATCACAGCACAGGTTGCAGCCAACTCGTTTCACTCAGTTAAACTGAACTTTCTCCTTTTCTCGCAGTTTTGTAAACTATAGGGAAAACTGGTGATTTTAAATAAATAAAGTCGCTTCGCCGTGCGGTCTTGGGAGGTGGGAGGGGTCTGACAGTGCAGTTGATGTTAAATTAATAAAGGTGCTTCGACGTACTGTGTTGGGAGACGGGAAAGATCTGAAAGTGCTGGTTATGGTACATCAATAAAGGCGCTTCGCCATGCTTTTGGGAGCCAGGAAGGGTCTGAAAGCGCTGTGTCATTAAATAAATAAAGGCGCATTGCCGTATTGTGTTGGGAGGCGGGAGGGGTCTAAAAACGCTGGTGATACTCATTAACTAAAGGGGCTTTAATGTGCTGTGTTGGGAGTGGTCTGAAATCACCAGTGATGTTAAATAAATAAAGGCGCATTGACGTATTGTGTTGGGAGGCGGGAGGGGTCTAAAAACGCTGGTGATATTCATTAACTAAAGGGGCTTTAATGTGCTGTGTTGGGAGTGGTCTGAAATCACCAGTGATGTTAAATAAATAAAGGTGCTTTGACATGCTGAGTTTGGAGGTGGGAGGGGTATGAAAGCGCTGGTGATATTAATTAAATAAAGGCGCTTCGCCATGCTGAGTTGGGAGGGGTCCGAAAGCGCTATAATAGTATCTTCAAGAGATGCGTCAGGTGAGAAGGGCATGGAGGGTACAATGAGGATGGGAAAGGAGTAAGTAGAGGGTGAGAGACATTGGGCACCGAATCACTCACCACGTAGGCGGCTCCGCCCTCCCCGTTATGGGTCTTGGACTCTTGGACTCTGGGATGGAGAAGTGCATGTCCCCTGTTCTGCTGCTTTCCAGGCACGGCACGCACACCCTGTAATTGCACAGCATATGGCACGGGGAGAGTGTTGTGCATGCGGGTATTGTGGCTTAATAGCTAGGCACCCTTAAATCCAGGATGGAGACAGCACTCGCAGATTAACCAGGGGCACGACCTTCTGTTTAAAAGCAAAACGAGCATGGGTGCTAGTGTTAAAAGTGCGCCCCCGTTATGAAAACTGAAAGCCTGCATTTGAAAAGCAGGAGGCAGAAGTCAATTTACAAATTCCCCGTCCTTTGTTCCCCAAAAAACAGGTTTTAGAAGACATTTGTCGAGTTTTCTTATAATTTTGCCTATATTGAAATGGCAAGTTTCCTCACGTGCTAGTGCTTTCTTGAGGTTTCTCACAGGGTAATTTCCACAGGACTGTGGGGTCTTTACTCACGCTGACCTCAGTAGGGACTCTCTCCACACACTGTCAGCCAGGGGGCTCCCCACTAAAACACAGTGTGAGCGGCCAAAGTGAGGTCAGGACATGGCTTAATACCATGCACTAATGGTGGGTGTGCTTCAAAAGTGCACTCACTCACCCCTCACATACACTATGTTACCAACACACAGTCAGCAAGGGAGCTTCAGAAGTGCACTCACTCGTTGCTTGTGTGCGTGAGCTCCTCAACCCCTCCCCCCTCGTTGCTTGTGTGTGCGTGAGCCCCTCCCCCTTTTGTGCATGAGCTCCTCACCCCCCTCCCCTCCTCGTTGCTTGTGTGCATGAGCTCCTCACCCCCTCCCCCCTCGTTGCTTGTGTGCGTAAGCTCCTCACCGCCCTCCCCCCTCGTGGCTTCTGCGTGCGTGAGCTCCTACACCCCCCCTCGTTGCTTGTGTGTGCGTGAGCTCCTCACCCCCCCCCCTCATTGCCTTTTCCTTTTGATAAGGTGGTGTAATGATAGTTAGTGCTTGTGCTGCGTTACCACCCCTGGCTGTGCTTGCTCCCCTGCCCCTGGCTGTGCTTGCTCCCCTGCCCCCTGGCTGTGCTTGCTCCCCTGCCCCCTGGCTGTGCTTGCTCCCCTGCCCCCTGGCTGTGCTTGCTCCCCTGCCCCCTGGCTGTGCTTGCTCCCCTGCCCCCTGGCTGTGCTTGCTCCCCTGCCCCCTGGCTGTGCTTGCTTCCCTGCCCCCTCGCTGTGCTTCCTCTCCTGTGTGTGTATGTGGCTCTGGGTGTGTGTGGGGCTCTGTGTGTGTGTGTGTGTGGGGCTCTGGGTGTGTGTGTGGGGCTCTGGGTGTGTGTGGGGGGCTCTGGGTGTGTGTGTGGGGCTCTGGGTGTGTGTGTGTGGGGCTCTGGGTGTGTGTGTGTGGGGCTCTGGGTGTATGTGTGGGGCTCTGGGTGTGTGTGTGGCTCTGTGTGTGTGGCTCTGTGTGTGGGGCTCTGTGTGTGGGGCTCTGTGTGTGGGGCTCTGTGTGTGGGGCTCTGTGTGTGTGTGGCTGTGTGTGTGCGTCTGTGGCTCTGTGTGTGTGGCTCTGTGTGTGTGTGTGGCTCTGTGTGGATAGCTTTTTTTTGTAGGTGGCTCTATGTGTGGGTGGCTCTGTCTGTGTGAGGGTAGCTCTGTGTAGGGGGCTCTATGTGAATGACTGTGTGAGTGGCTCTGTGTGGGTGGCTCTGTATGTGTGTGTGGGTCGCTTTGTGTGTGTGGCTCTGTGTGGGTGTAAATGCAATAGGTCATGCATTTGCGAGCGATTAAGCTATTGGCATTGTAAATGACAATGCCATTTATTTAACGATTAAGCTATTGGCAATGTAAATGACAATGCCATTTATTTATGATAAAAAAAAAAATGTCATGAGCAATGCCAATAGCTCTACCTTTAATGATGCCGAGACCATTGCATTGTAAATGCTTGTTAGGTCTTGCCTGCCGATGGATGCGCTTGTGCATTCGAGCTGGCGAGAGCTATAGGGGCTTATCCAGAGTTTAACCAAAGTGGCGATTTGATGCAGTGCACGTGCGCTTTTAGGTCAATGCGCAAGCGCAATGAGTTAAAATGCGCGTGCACTGCGTCAAATCGCCAGCCATCTGTTCCCCAGCTTGGTGCCGTCAGCAGCTCTTCCCGCTCCGCTCCGCCCCCTGCTGCATCAAAGCGTGCGCCCTGACCCTGCCACTTCTCCTCCCCTTTCAGTTTCACGGCCGCTAGGCCGTGTCTCCTGTTTTTTTAAACTTTTTTCCCCTACTTGATTACTCTCTCGTCCTCTTCCTCTTGTTTCTCTTGTTTCTCTTGTTAAAACAGCAGTCCGTGCGGCAACTGAGGGCTTCGGGCATGCTACAATTCTTAGCTCATTATCGCCCAATCCCTTACCCTGTCCTTGCATGAATATGGCAGCTGCACACTTTTGTTTGGTTCTGCATATCAGCGCGGCACACCGCATTTTATGTTTACATGTATCGGCATCGGATTCTTGCACTGCTGGCCCGGTCGGAAAGTGTTATGGTAACCATGTTGTTCCTGCTTACATTTCACATGCTTTACCTTAAGTAGTCCACGCGGACCCAGAGGGCTACAGACATACTACAATGCTGGCCTCATTATTGCCCCACCTCCACCCCGTCCTTACAAGAATATGGCAGTGGCCCACTTTTGTTAGGTTCGGCATATACCCTGTCCTTGCATGAATATGGCAGCTGCACACTTTTGTTTGGTTCTGCATATCAGCGCGGCACACCGCATTTTATGTTTACATGTATCGGCATCGGATTCTTTCACTGCTGGCCCGGTTGGAAAGTATTATGGTAACCATGTTGTTCCTGCTTACATTTCACATGCTTTACCTTAAGCAGTCCACGCGGACCCAGAGGGCTACAGACACACTACAATGCTGGCCTCATTATTGCCCCACCTCTACGCCGCGTTTTATGTTTACATGCATCAGCATCGGATTCTTGCACTACTGGCCCGGTCGGAAAGTGTTAAGGTAACCATGTTGTTACTGCTTACATTTCACATGCTTTACTTAAGCAAGGATATGGAGGCTGCCCACTTTTGTTGGTTTCTGCATAATAACACGGCATGCCACGTTTTGTCTTTGCATGTATCAGTGTCTTATTCTTGCTCTGCTGGCCTGATTGGAGTGTGTTAAAGTAATCATGTTATTGATGCT
Source organism: Lissotriton vulgaris (assembly GCF_964263255.1). Classification (NCBI taxonomy): domain Eukaryota; kingdom Metazoa; phylum Chordata; class Amphibia; order Caudata; family Salamandridae; genus Lissotriton; species Lissotriton vulgaris. Next base: position 1,852,537,419 of record NC_141687.1, on the reverse strand, counting down.
TACATTTCAGGTGCTTTTTCTTTCGTTCTGTTATTTAATTAATCCACTACAAATGCACACGGATGTATGCGTGCGACCCAACGTAGTGCCGAAGTCTGCCTGGGTGCATGTCTTTAGCGCAAGGAGTAAGTGCACAAAGGCACTCGGCGAGGAGCGCACCTTTTAACAACACTCGAGCAGCACTCGCGCTCAGCTGCCATTTGCTCCTTTTATCGTCTACCTCTTCCTTCCCCACTGCTTGTTATTTGAAGGATGCATGCTCATCCCCCCCGCCAAGGGTCTTTAAACCCAACAAGCTGAGCATTCCTAATTCCTAGCCCTCCCCCCACAAACAAATTCCATGGAAACAGAGCCCCAGGCTGGGAGAGTACAGTAGAGGGGCAGGAACATGGGGGCTGGGAGGAGGGCGTTTGTGCCAGCAGCGAACACCAGGCAGTGTCACGTATTTGGTTAGAAAGGGTATCTTTTGAAAATATTTTTTTTCTCCTACCTTATTATGGTTACAAAATTCTAATTAAGTAGCGGAAGTACTTTTACTGTTTTAGCCAGGCTTCTCTTTGAGTGGGACTTTGGACAGCTGTTGAACGTATTTTGGCACTTTAAAGACCGCTCTAAATTTGGCAGATCGGGACTGTAAATTGCGGGTAAAATAATGGCACTACAACGCCCGCCCACCTTTCCGTCTTCTAGTGTAGTAACAACCCATCGAATCAAAGGTCTATGGTCCCTCATTTGACCACTTTGGACTTTTAAAGGATAACTGTTAAAACCCTGCATTTAGTATATCTTTTTTGCCAGCATGTTTCAGCGGATTTTTGCAGCGCCCCGACGCTCACCGGCGGTGCTGGTTCTAGTCATTGTAATAGGTGCGTTGGGGTCGAATGAGGTCGTTCAGAGTCGGAGCTACACACTTTCCTTTAACACACCCTCTCCAAATCGCCAGCCACCTGTTCCCCAGCTTGGTGCCGCCAGCAGCTCTTCCCGCTCCGCTCCGCCCCCTGCTGCATCAAAGCGTGCGCTCTGACTCAGCCATTTCTCCTCCCCTTTCAGTTTCACGGCCGCCAGGCCGTGTCTCACCAGCTTGGTGCCGCCAGCAGCTCTTCAAATGATTACTCCTCCCCTTATTATTCACGGCCGGCCAGCCGTAATTTCGCTTTCACGGTCGGTAGACCGTGTCTCGTTTTTTTTTTACTTCTTCATGGACTCCTCCCACCCTCCCCGCTCTTGCTGGTATGTCTTTGACATGTCCGTGGTTTCTTATACCCTACTTTACCTATTTTTTTGTTTTCAACACATTTCTTACAGTCTTTCCCTTTCTGTTCTCCTTATTCATTTGGCGATTTTCCCCGAGTTTTCTGTTAGCGATGTTACTCTCTCATTATCCTTTTAATATGTATATTTTTTATTATCCTCCGTTTCTATTATCCATCCGCCGATTTACTTTTCCTTCTATTATTATTGTCTCCCGTTCTCATTTTCTTCTGGTCCTCCTATCTTTCAGCATCTCACCATTTACCTTTTTCTTTCGATCTTTTACCCCATCCCCTTTTTAAGTATACCGTTTTTAGGAACTGGAATTAAAAAAAACGATATAAGGTGAACATACCGCAGTTTCCTCTGCTCTGTCATTGTGTCCTAACATCCCACGCACGTGTGCCTGCATGTAAAATCAATCATCTCGCTGACGTAGAAGAGACCCTTAACACACTTGCTTTGGCCTTAGGGCGCTAAAAATACCAAATTCTCAGTTCGCGTATGAAAGGACCAATTCCCAGGGTTCTTGGCCAGCATCTGTGTTTAAAGTTACTGCTCGTTTCTCGTACCCGAATCACAATCCTTCCCTTTGAAGCCCAGCAGCGAGTGTTGATGCTATCACTAGTGCAGCAGGTGCAGTGGCACCGACGCCGAGTGTTTAGCAACTCCCGCTGCAGCCCCGTCCTTGCTGCATTTTAGTACCCACATGGTGGGCAAGTGTTACCCTTTTCTTTGGTTGCATAAGGTAGCTTGGAACTTAAGTTGTGCTCGCGCGCTTCTGGTGTTCTGGGAATGGACACTCGTGTATTAGCTATGCGCTTTAGACACGTTTTCATTCATTCCAGTATTTTGCACTAAATGCAGGTGCACTGTCAACTTGCCAACGCTGAAAAACATGGTGCTGTAGCGGGCTTGACTTGCACAACACCGCACCTCATAGCTCACACGCGTGATCTTGTGCAAATGCATCCTATAATCCACACACTTTCAAGGCATTACAGGTACATGATGTGCTTCATGCTGTTCTAAATCTTCTCCATGTTTTTTTGGTCATTGGTGGTAAACCTGTGCCGGAAGAATTCATTTTTGTATTTTAAAATGTAATTTTTCAATGAGCAACCAAACACGTTGTCTTACAAGTGCACCTGCAACCAGCGGCACGTGTGTCTAACACAATAACTACTTCTTTTAACATATACACTGGAGGATGTGTCTACTGTTTTTTTACTCGGGGAAACAGCGGTTCTACTGCGTTTACCTCTAACCCGCTGTATTTTCACTGAGATGTCGTGGGAGTATTCATTTTGGGCGTTAATGTTCACCGCTGCATTAACCTCTTTTTAGGACTACAGGTGGGAGCACACCTATGGTAAATAGATAATTACATTACAACAGTGACATTTTCACGGACACTTATTTGGATCTGTCAAATAAACAAATGAGGATTTTCTTTTTTACTTTTCTTAGTCAGAGCTAGGAGTGTGCACATTTCAGCGAGTTAGAAAAGACAAATGCTTCCATGGGTTGTTTGAACAATCTGCTCGCGTATGAGCTTTTAAACATTGTAGCATTCCATCATTTGTATGGGGGCTTGCAGCGAGTTTCCAATACACAATGCTTCCCTGGCATTCCCTTTCTGAAAATAGCCAGCTCGTGTATGAGCTTTGATGTAAAATTGCAGCATTGTAGCCGGCATGATTTAAGATTCTGAACTGGGAACTGCCACTCTCGCTTAGTAAATTAGACTCCAAACATTTGTTCCCTTGTGCCTTCAACATGATGAGCCGGCTCGGCAGTGAACTTGCGAAGTAGACAAACTTGTTTGGCTCAATTCTATGCGAGGGACGTTGACTTTAGGAACAGAATGGAACAGATTAAGCAACGCTTACTTACAGGGGAAAACTAAACATGTACCTTTACTAATGCTATAGATGTAACATTTGCTAATTTTATAACTATTGCCATTTCTAATAACAAAATGAATACTTTTATATTTTGAAAAACATAAACAATAATTAAAAAATATTTACATTTTCCACACCAAAAGCTCAAACTTTTCTATTGCGAGACCTATTGCATTTCCAATGCTTGTTCCTCTAAGACCTCTATCTTATATGTGGCCCCTGCAGGTTTAAGATTTGGCTAGTGTCTTAATTAACCACTAGAAGCCTCCTGTAAACCACGAAAGATGCTACACTGTCGAGTAGTTTGTCACCCATCACAAAAAAAACCTTCTCCTAATAAGTACATTTTTACAATATTTCATGGGCCCCTTGAGCACAGTCCCTCCTGCCACTCCCGCACATACTGGAGCCTGGAACTGCACATAATTGGAGCCTGGAACTGTAGAATGTGCTGCACTGCTTCCGGCTTGCTCCTGGAGGGATCCGGCTAGTCAAATCTAGCTCCCAGTCTGTAATGCCCAAGTCTGAAAACCAGTCTGGGCACACAGATGGCATTTTATACCTTGAAGACTTTGCATCTGGTGTGAGCATTGCAATGTAAACTTAGAGCACAGTCTCACTAAATGTGGCACAGCAGCTCAGAGCGCTGCAGAGAATTTATTCAAATGCTGTCCATCAGGACAGGAGAAATACAGTCCATGTTCTATGCTCTGGTTGGTGTACCAAGGCTTTGTCCACCAAGAAGAACATTCCCCCATCGAGAAGAATGCAGGTTAGGATGTGACTAATCAGGATGGATAGCTAATTTTTTCTGTGCCGTTGAAATATGCTTTGGTGATCTTTCCTACATGAACTTCCATGCTTATATCATGAAGCTCAGAGATTTAGTACGAGACTAAGGCTGGAGAGACGACAGATGATCTGGCAGCTCCACAGTCTAGGAGAAGGATTTTTTAAGTATCTCAATTTTAGGACTTTAAGACAAAGGTGTCTTGAATTTGCATGTCATTTCGAGATCAAAAACTGAGGTGCAGCTGGTTGTCATGTTGATGGGGAGGATACTTCAGAGCCTCCTGAGATCAGTGTCCTCAGAAGGTAACGCTGAACATTGAGGGGTTTAACATCAACCCTGAAGGTACTCAAAAAGCATAATAACACCCTCTAGAGTTTGAGGATTACAGCTGGACAGGTCGTGCTCTTCCCATGAGGAATGCTGAGTTCTGGGTGCTATCTCCAGCCAAACACCCAGCGTGTGTAGCAGACTGCCATGGTAAATACCACCCGAAAAGTCCAAAAGAACCAGCAGACGTATCCCTGCTACCAACAGTCAGCAGAGCATCATTCGCATCAGCAAGGTTGCAGTCTCAGCATTGCATTTCATCCCAATTTCTGATTGGTACTTAGTAGGTTACTTAGTAGGTTAGTAAGGAAGAGGTGTGGCGCAGCAGCATGGGCGACTAACGCTGGAAGCTGGGGATCACGGTTCGATCCCTGGCTCCGGCAGCAGGAGTCTGCCCAGCACCATACGACTCTGGGCAATAGCTCGCTTAATCTTCCCAACGGCCCCCAGCGCCAAGATACCCCTTCAGGGGTGATTTGTGCGCTATACAAGTACTGGATCTATTTTATTTATTTATTTATTTGTGCTGCACGAGCGAAAAACATTTGTAAGAAGTGATACCTACAATAATGGGAATTCTCCTTAAGAGCATATCTTGCTTTGATTTGTCTCCTTGTTGTGTCAGAGTTTGACTGATGAGAGGCAGCAGAAGGTTGAAACTGCACAACATGAAGAACAAATTAACTCCATCTTAACAATGCTGATCCCTTGATTAAAAGCCTGCTCAAAGAGTGATGGGAAGAAAGAGAGCCTGGGGGATGTGAAAACAGTTGTAGAAAAAAGGCCATGTTCACCTAGTGCTGGGTGTAAGAACATGCTCACCTGGTGTTTAGAAGCATGAAATTCTCACCTGGTGTCTGGGGACAGGCTCTTCTGATCCTTCTCCCAAGTGATAACGGGCACCGGCAGACCTTCAACACTGCACTCAAAGTGTGCCAATCCATGCTCCCAAACCGTCTGTGACTCTGGGTGCTGGTGAAAGCGCGACAAACCTGGACATAAAAAAGTAAACAGAATGAACTCATCAGTATTTTCACCAATGAAAACCTACAGCAGCAACAAATGGACATCACAGTGGGTGAACCCCGCTAAAGGAACAAGATAAAAAAAATCATCTGGGGAATGCTACATTGTATTGTAGGGGATCTGTGGAAAACCCTGCTCTTAACTTCATGCACATTTGAATCACCTATGTAGAGTCTGTTGCTCAAGCAACATTAGGCTCCCGGGAAGCAGAACACTTAAAGGAGACTTCAGAGTTCTAGCCCACTCTCGTAAAGGGGTCCCATCCCAACTTTTCTCATGGTAGAGATGTCCGATGGAATTCTCCAACTAAAAGATACATAAATATTTACACTTACTAAGACATAATGCTCGTTCCTACCACTATCTATGACAAAGATAGTAGCCACTCCCTGTGGAGTGCCTCTTATTCTTTGGGTTAAATTTCCCCAGGGTTTGTCTCCCACCACCTCTCAGGAAACATGCACTCTAGAATCAGGCCCTCATAGTTAGGCTATAATGCCCCTTGCTAAGGATCACTGTACTATTCATGTTGTTGAATACCTGTGGCATGTGGGAAAGCTTTCAGGAATTCCAGGACCGACCAGGGTTACTGGGCCACGACTGTATCCATCAGGTTAACTTACCACTGATGTCCTGGGGCAGAACCTCAGTATTAGATGCAACTCTGAGCACCAAGTACGTAGCTTTATCATTTTACCCTCAGGGTAGTGAAGTCCAAAAGCTCAATACTTACACTGGTAGGTGGTGTGGGGTAAGAGACTTAGGACTCAACAAACCACCAAATACAAAGTAATAACTGAGTGTCCAGTCAGTGCTTAATTCTTTAAAAAGAGCAAGTGTTTTTCTTAAATCACACCACATACTCACACAACTTAATAGTACACATAAAATGCTCAGATTATAGCAAAGACAAAAACGTATCATGTGTTTATGATCACTCTACTTTATCAGCTGTTGAATGAGAATGTCTTGTATGGTAGTATGTAAGGGAAAGGTCTAAAAATCTCAGGAGAGCAACTGCTAAGGCTGGTACCAGGGAGTCACATAGATTAGTCATGCTGTGACAGCACTTTGGGGACCTTGTGGCCTCACTCTCGTGCAATGTTGCAGATCCCTCCCACTGACCTCTTTGTCTTAACTCTTCTCCTGAGTAGCGAAGCCCTCATGGAAGGACACCTCTTATGTCTCTCCTTAGCCCTCTCTTATGTCGCTTCTGACCAGTAGGTCAGTTCTCATGATTGATGCAGAGTACTGGCATCTCCTCCTAGCACCTTTTATCAAAGTTCCCAGGTTGGGGGCTGGACCCGGCAAGGGGAGTTGGCTGTGGATACTCCAACCCTGGAACACTGAGAAGTTCACATTGCCTCTGTAGTGTCTTGAGAGTTAGCAATGACGGAAGCCTTTGAGCTCCTGATGGACTCTGTAGAGCTGTGACGTAAGTGTTAGAGCGAAATGTAAGGAAGGCTGGTTTAGAAAGTTGAGTTCGCATTTACGCGTGGACGAATAAAGACGTGTAATACTGAGTACTGTAGGAAGAGTAGTCATTGGCGGCCAAGCGGAGAAGGACGCTACAACTGGAGACAAGGATGGGATAAGTAACCCAAAGATCGACAGTGCTCTCCCGAAGAGTTTGCTGTGGTCCAAGCAAACTGCAGTGAGTGCCATGTGTGCCGTCGAAGTACAGAATGGACACTTAATTCATGTGGAGGCAAAGTGCAGCTCCAACCCCTGTTAAGTGGTTGAAGATAACAAATGCTTTGCAGAGAATCTACACATCGTTGGTCAAGAACCTGCTGGTCAGGCCATACATACAAGTATCACATTGCTATGCAAGATAAAGTTAAACATTGTATGGAGAGTTACTGCCATAAGTGGATACATACAGCTACAGAAAATAAGCGCTAAAGACTGCAGTAGTCAACTATGAATAAAATACATAAAAGCGCTGGCTGACAGAACAATTAGCATGAAAGCATACTGTCACTGCACTTACCAGAGCCTCGATAAGCGTAGCTCTATGACTTTAGCACCGGGTGAGGAGACCCAAGAAGAAGCACAGAGGTTGTGCTTATTGAGCTGGCCAAAGCCTGAAGTGGCACACCACCAAAGCCTCCAGGTGGCATCTCAGAACAACTCCAGAAGACTTCGAAGAGTGAAGGGCTCCGATAGAGACCAAGGAGGAGGTCGCAGTCCCACAGACTGTCCAGGACGATCGGGAGGCCACTCCATTGCAAGGCTTTCGAGACAGAGCAGATGACACAGGTCCTAGTGGACAGCCGACAATATCTAAAAAAGCTCCACCTTCAATGACAGCTACTCCCATACATGGTTACAATGGTGCCACTTTGCTGAAACCACCACCACCTTTCGATAATGCCAAAAAGCAAAATGTTGGCGAACGCGGATTGTTTGGATAGAGACATTTGATGATTTAATTAATGAACTTGAAGAGACTAATAAAGAAAAGATTGAGTATCTCAAAAATGTTGCTGGACATGGTGTTAAAGAAGTAAAAATATGCTGAAGAAGTAGCATAGCATTAGATTAAAGAAGATTTGAATTGCAAGTTTAATCCAATGCTGATTACAAAAGATATATTTTCTGTCAAGAAGGACAAAAAGTTGGCGAAACCATTAAAGAATTTGTGGAGAGACTTGAAACAGTCATCAAACACTAAGTTCAATGAATTTAATATTGAAAAAGCTTTGCGTTTTAAAGTTATTGATGGATGCTTGTCAAGATTCATTCAGACCACGAATGCTGAGAGAAAATCTTAGTCTGGATCGAGTGTTAATGACTGCCAGAGGTGAAGATTGTTCTGATGGACAAGCTGCAGACATGGAGGGCGGTGGTGCCCAAAATTAATCAGTAACGAGTGTGAAAAGTAAGCCAAACCAAAAGACTGAAGGGCACAAAGTAATGTCTACATATAAAAAAAAAAGTTGTGTTTTAGATGTGGATTTTCATTTCCATATGAAGGTAAAAGTCCCGCCACTGGACACATACGTTAAGCTGTGGGAAGAAGTACCCATTTGTGATGGTTTGTAAAGTAAAGTGAAATTGTAATTGCATCACGGAGCGAAGACAAAATGGTCACCAGGACGTTCCAGAAGCAACATTCGACGCACACCTGCAAGGCCAAGTGGTGACATCAGTTAAGACAAATCCACACTGAACAAAGTTGACTGTCATCTAAATAATCGTTAAACAGTTCTTCTGCATCAGTATCAAGGGAAAGTGAAAAAGATGGTTGTGCCATGTCAATCTTTACCTCAGAAAAACGTGAGCATGTTGGACTGGCAGCATGCGAAGAAAAATGTCAGTCAAAGAAAAGTCCCCAAGCCAAAGCACCAAAGTCATTCCATCACTGCCCTAAGATTACAATGAAAGTAAATTATTGTTCGATACATTTCACCAGCAACAGTGGTGCTTCAATTAACATTTAGGCTGCGGAGAAGTACAGTGAATTAAGTCTCCATTACCACAACTCACGCCATTGAAAACCGAAGTGTATACATGGGCTGCATCGACGTCCTTAAAAAGTCAAGGTTCATTTGTAGCGACAATGATAGACAAGAAAACGAAGGTGCAAGCCCCCATCCATGTGCTTCATGGAAAAGCGTCAAGTGCCTGTCTACTCAGTTTTATCACAGCTGCTGATATGGGACTGATTTCCAGAAACAACATGAATGCTCACCACAGAATAGTTAGTCAATTCCCTATGTTGTTGCATGGTTTAGGAAAGCTTAAGACTATGAAAGTAAAGTTGCATACTGATGAGGACGTCTGTCCTGTTGCTCATAGACATAGAACTATTTTGTTTAATTTACAAGAAGCTGTTGAAAAATAACTTGGATCGTTACTTATGCATGATGTAATTGAGCAATCCATTCGTCCAAATCCATGTGTTTCTCCCATAGTGGTAGTGCCACCCAAAAAGATCAGTGAATGAGCTGTACGCATTTGCATTGACATGCATCAGGCAAACAAGGCAATTGAACGTGGACGACATCCAGGTCCACATATTGCTGAAATAATAACGCTGTTAAATGGTGTAAAGGTCTTCTCTCCCCGTGATTTGAATAATGGTTATCATCAGTGGGAACTTAAAAATTGCAGGTAAATTACAACCTTTTCTACGGATGTTGGTCTGTTGCGATACAAAAGACTATGCTTTGGTGGGTCATCAGCTGCAGAACTTTTTCAAGACGTAATTTGACGTATCATACAGCCGGTCATGAAGGTGTTCAATTATAGTCATGACATATTGGTTTTTGAGCTGCAAAAAAAAAAAAAGAGCACAATAAAGCTCTCACAAAATTATGTCATTTACTTGCTGATGCAGGTTTGACTTTGAAGGCAGACAAATGTGAGTTCCGTAAGACAAAGCTAAAGTTCTTTAGCCGTATCTTTTCTGATGGGAAGAGGACACCTGATACTGCTAAAGTACAAGCGCTGTAAATGCTGATCACCACAAGATGTTTCTATGGTGCGTTCATCTCTTGGGATGACCTGTTACTGTTCCAGATGCATCAGAAACTTTGCCACTGTGAGTTCTCCATTGAGAGACTTGACAAAGAAGAATGTTTCATTTAATCGGTCACATGAATGTGAGAAACGTTTTAAGAAAATCAAACAAGCCACTGAGAATGCTACTGAAATGGCATAATTGAATCCAAAGCTTCATACAGAGGATAGTGTTGAAGCTAGTCATGTCGGGTTAGGAGTTACCCTTGCACAGCACAACGGACACCCAAATGTTCAAAGGCAGATTGTGGCATATGCAAGTAGGATTTTGCCCCAAACAGAACATGCTTATTCATAACCTCAAAAAGAAAGTTTAGCAATGTTATGGGCTTGTGGACATTTCAATGTATTCCTGTAAGGTAAGGCTTTTATGCTGGTAACTGATCATCAAGCCAATCCAAAGTCTAAAATGGCTCCTTGAATTGAACAATGGGGACTGCGATTACAAGAGTACAATTATACTAATTTGCATCGCCCAGGAAAGGATCAGAACTCTGATTACTATTTTCTAGAGTGCCCATTAAGGTCACAGTAATCCATCCAAGACTGCAGAAGCCTTTGTCAATTTCATTGTAAAATCAAACACACCCACTGCAATTTCATTGACCCGGATTATCACTGCCTTGAGTCATGATAGGGACATGCTAAAGTTAAAAGATATAATTGCACATCAGTCATGGAACCAACACACTCAACCTCTCACCAGTGATAATGAATATTAAAAATACAAAAATGTCGAAGATGAACTGTATATAACTCTGGAAGGAAGTATACAGCGAGGGTCAAGAATCCTGATTCTGGAGAGTCTGTGGAATTGTTGCCATAAATCGAGCTCCCCGATTCAGAGTTTGCTTTCATTATCACGATGAGAGGGTTGAAAAATAATTAAAGGCCTGTCATAAATGCAATCGCCTTTCTACAAAAGTTACCCAACACACATTAAAAATGTCAGAACTTCTGAAGCATGCATGGGAGAGAGTAGCCATTGATTTTTTCGGTCCACTTGACAATGGACATCACCTGATGGTGATTGTGAATGAATACTTACGATTTCTTTAACTGAAGATCTCTCATCTACCACTCAAGAGTCATCGAGAGACTAGATGATATCTTTGCGACATTGGGTATTCCAGCCATAGTGACATCTGACAATAGCTAGCCTTTCAACAGTCGAGAGTTCAGAGATTTCTTAGAGCATCTGAATATAAAGTAGCAGATGAGCACACCTCTGTGCTTGCAGACCAAGAAACTTGCTGAGTGCTTTAGGAGTATGATAAAGAAAGCAATGCAGCATGCTACTCTTGAGAAGCTCGATTTAAAAACTGTGTTAGACTCAACCCTAAGAGCTTATCGTTCAAAACCTCACTCGACCACAGGTGAAAGTTCTGCAACAGTGATGTTCGGTAGAGCAATGACAATCAAGCTGCCTCAATAGACCAATCAGAGCGAGAGAAACAAGAATGCAACGCGTAAGAAGGAATTTGTTCATAAACAAAAGATGAAAGCGCATGCTGACCAAAGAAAACATGTGAAGAACATCGTCTTTAAGAAACTAGATGCTCCTTTTGATGCAGAACCTTTTCAAGTGGTGTCTACCAAAGGGCACATGTTGACTGCCCAGCACCCTGGGAAGTCTATTACCAGAGACTCTTCTCATACTTGGCACTTAAATCATCGTCCATCAAATCTACATGTTGAAGGAGAGCCTGGTACTGAAGCATCAGTGACTGTTGGTGCCTCTACACCGTTGATACAGATCCTGAACTTTGATGGTGACAGTTCCCAGTTTCCCATGACAAGATCAGGTGGAACAATTAAAGCGCTAAAAAGATTGATTGTGGAGAATTGTGTATGTATATATGTGCAAACAAGAAGCAGAGAACTCTGGGTAGTTCTCAAGTTTAGGTGAATATATGTAGTAGATTTAAAAAAAAAACTTTTTTATTTAACAGAGCGGGAGATGTAGTGTCTTGCGAGTTAGCAATGACAGAACCCTTTTGGCTCCTGATGGACTCCATAGATCTGTGAAGTAAGTGTCAGAGCAGAATGCAATGAAGGCTGGTTTTGAATGTTGAATTCACAGTTACATGCTTACAAACAAAAGACGTGAGATACTAAGCTTGGTGTGGGTTGTAGTCATTGGCGGGTACCCAAGCTGGGGAGAACGCTACAGCCTCTGGTGCAGGACAGTGGATTTCTGGTAGCTAAATCTTGGCACACAGACATGATGTCTCAGCACTAACTTTAGACTAAAGCTGCAGGCAGGAGATATTTGTTACAATAGGTCAGTTCTGAGACAGGTATTGGGCAGTTGTGCACTTTTGTTTATTCCACTCAGACTAGTCCAGTAAAGATATTTGCTAAGAGCGAGCTCCAAGGTGGGGTGGAGAAATCAAAACAAGGAGATAAAGTAAAAAAAAAGTCCTCCCAACTTAGCCACCTTTTAACCAATGGGACATCAGTTACCCCTTCCAGAGAACAATGGGCATGAAAGAGCAAGGTGAAACTCCTTAGCTTCAAAGGGGCCTCAGTCTTATTTCCTTGACAGTCCTCAGTCTGATCTAGCACCAATGATCCTCGGAATGTGTCCTGTCGGAAACCCTGCAATTCACATCTGCTGTTGGCTCTCCCTCCAACACAGAGAGGAGAGAGGATAATCCCTCAGAAAGGAACAGGGTTATAAAACAACCCAAAAACAATTAGCTCCCGAAGGTAATAACCAAATAAATTGTATATGATGCTGCATATAGAATTTTGATAAGATTGAGGAATCCTGTGCAATATGTTTTCTTCATATATATATTTTTTGAAACAATAAATATAGACGTTGAAATAAACACAATTCGCAAAGAACAAGTTACTTACCTATGGCAATGCTCTTTCTGGTAGGGACTCGATCTAACGCGGATTCCTCACCTTTTCAATATTCCCCAGACGTCAGACTAGAGATTTCTCATCACACAAGTAGATGACACTGTGCTGCCCTGGACCAACACCATTTTGCTCCGGAAATAAAGTGCAGAGCCTATATAGGCACTACTTCTGTGCAGTAATGTCAGTCACTTTTGAAACTGTCCGTGCCCCCAAACGTAGAGCCCATAAAGCAAATTGTCATGACCAGTGTGCAGATTCATAGATGTGGAAATTTATTAACTGATAGAGTCCAATCATAGCTGCTGATTGCTCAAATTTCAAATAGATACAAAGCAGTACCAAATTGGATTAGGGCTGTGAATGGACTCAAAACAAAGCCCTATTGAACCGAGCAGGCAAAATGCCCTTCTCGGCAGATCTAAATATCCAGATAAATAGTGCTTTGTGAACACATGGAGGGACTCCCACGTAGCCCCTGGCAAATGCTTAGGGTTGGGACTCCACGTGTTGACACAGTGGTAACAGCTTTGACCCAGGAAGAATGAGCATGTAGTTCTTCCGGACGCTGCTTTTGGCCAATGTGTTGCAGAGCACAATTTAGTAGGAGATGGTCCTCTTCTGCACATTATTGCCTTTTTTAACCCCAGCGAGCCCTACAGAGAGCTGATCGTCCACTTAGTGGTCTTTGGTAAAAACTATGTAGAAGCTCAGTAAATACTCTCTTGGGGTCCAAGTGATGGAGTCTCTCCTCCTCCTTAGAGGGGTGAGGCAGAGCATAAATCATCAGCAGGGTGATGTTTTAACAGTGTGGAAGGTGTCACAACTTTTGGCAGAAAGGATGTCAAAGTCCACAGAGCCAGTTTGTCTGGGAAGCAGCTGGCGTATAGCGGGTTGACACAGAGAGCTTCAAGCTCACTCGCACGCGGTGCGGATATTATGGCAATGAGAACACTGCCTTGAGGGTGAGGGGCTGCGAGGGACAGCTGCAAAGGCTGCTTAAATGGAATGCACATTAGAAAGGTGAGGACCAGGTTAAGGTCCCCACTGTGGCATGACAAAAGAAGAGGGAGGAAACAAATGTAACCTTTCCAAAAATCTCATAACAACAGGGGACTTGAACAAAGAGGGCGGATCCGGCAAGTGTAAAAAAGCAGAAAAACTCAAAAGGTAACCTTTAACTGTGCCCAGGGAAAATGCCTTGCCGGGCTAGGGACAACAAAAACTGTAAATGTCAGATAAAGTGGCCTGAAAGGGGTTAATCTGCCAAGTATTACACCAAGTCTCAAATTTTACACAGGTGTTTACAGTTTTTGTCAAGGTAACGCCTGCCTGCCAAAGTTAACATCAATCACCTCCAGAGGAAGGTTAAAAGTGTTCAGATGTCGCCGTTTAACCCCTCCCATGCTCGTGACGGAACCGTTCCGTCACCAGCCTCGGGTGGGCTGTGCTGGTGACGGAACGGTTCCGTCACGGCCCCCACGTCGCGCCTGGGCGGCGCGAATTCCGCGCCTGCGATAACGTTCTCTAGTGCGGGCGGGGCCGTGGCGGAACCGTTCCGTCACAAGCACAGCTCACCCGCGTGCCGTGACGGAGCAGTTCCGTCACGAGCACGGGACCGCCGCTCCGCCCCCCCACCCCCTTAGCACTGCGGCGGAATAGCCACCGCAGTGAAGGGGTTAATCTCCATGCTTGAAACAGGAGATTGTAAAGGTCCAGGTGCAGAGCCCAGCCCTGTCCTGCCCCTGCAACATCTGTCCTCTTCCCAAAGGGGCAGCCTGATCAGAGGACGGATGCTCGAGCCCAGGAGCTCTGGATACCATACCCTCCATGCTCAATCGTGACCACAAGGATCTCTTGGGCCCAATCAGTCCTGATTTTCTCGAGAGCTCTGAGCAAGTGTGCTATCGGCAGCAAGGCATACAGGAGTCCTGAGTACCACTCAAGGCGGTGCAGTTCTCCAAGTGAGAGACACCTTGGAGAATGTGCAAAATTGCGGAAACTGCACGTTTTAGGTGGGGGGCGAACAGATCGAGCCAAAGTTCTCGCAATTCACCAAAGAAAGCCTGAGCCACCTCCAGATGAAACTGCTGCTTGCGATTCACTAGGCACTGACAGGTAAGCTCATCTACCCTGGCATTCAATCAAACTGCCAGGGGGTTCACCACCAGGAAAATTCCTTGATGTTCCAGCTAATTCCAGAAGCACAAGGCCTCCTGGCACCAAGTCTATGACCACACCCCTCCCTGTTGGTTGCAATACCACATGGTGGTAGTATGGTGCTGCCTGTGAGTACCTGTACCAGCCTCACCTTGATGGATGAAAGGAAAGATTTCAATGCTATGCGTATGGCACTCAGCTCCAGAAGGTTGATGTGGAGTCTTTCCTACACCAGAGCCGAGAGGCCTCTGATCTGCCTCTCTCCCACATGGCCTCCCCAACCCAAAAACAAAGCATCAGTTACCACTGTCAGCTCTGGTTGGGGAAGTGAAAGGGGTCTACCACTGACCCAATCGCAGCGCAGTAACCAGCACTTTAGAACTTCTACAGTTTCCTGTGAAATCTGAATGTGGTCGTAGAAGTTCCCTTCTGAAAGATTGGGCTCATAGCCTGAATGCCCTGGACTCTTTCCCAGGAGTAAAACACGAAACCGAACCGTGTCCAGAATGGTTCCAATGAAAGTGAGCGTCTGAGAAGGAGTTAAGTGTGACTTTGGCACTTTGATAGTGAACCCCAAAGATGACAGGAGGTTCGCCACAGTCCGGAGGTGGTTGATGACTGCCTGGGATGAGACTGCCTTCAAAAGCCAAGTCATTGAGGTAGGGGAAGACTGGCCCCCCTGACCTCTAAAGATGTGCTGCATCCACTTCCATGATTTTTGTGAACACAGAGGAGCACTGGAAACAAAGTTAACTGAAAATGCTCCTGTCCCATCGCAAACCGCAGGTTGGCCAGCAAGACAGGTATATGGAAATTGGAGTCCTGTAGGTCCAACTCTACCATCCAGTCTCCAGGGTGTAGAGCACACAATTCCTGGGCCACTGTGAGCATTTTTAATTTTTCCTATCAGAGGAAGGCGCTGAGAGGACACTGGTCTACAAAAGGCCAGAGGCCTCCATCCTTTTTGGGCACCGGAAAGTAGTGGGAGTAACAGCAACATCGTACTTCTGGCGCAGGCACCCTCTTGATAGCCCCTTTAGCCAAAAGGGCTTGCACTTCCAGCCGCAAAACGGAATGATGGTCCTCCGTCAGTCATTGGGGAGATGGTGAAAGACCTGGCAATGCAGAAAGGAATTTGCAGGACCCATCTGTCTGATGTTACAGCCTGCCAACCCAGCAAGAACTTTTGGATCCTGCCTCCCACTGAGATGTCCCTGCTTCACTAAGGGCATGGTCATGGGGTTTTGCAGGTGTGGCTGCATGACGGGAGGAGGGTTAGTGGACTGGGGAAGCGTGCATCAATAAACTACAGGTGTAAACTAGTACACTTCAATTTTCTCAACAGGTTAAATTATACACCCAAATTGTTGTATAATATAGACTGTATATGCCCGTATAGGTGCTCTTGATGCTCAATCGACCCACCAGGTTGGTTGGTTTTTTTAACACCTAGACCGGAGCTGTCCACCTGTCCAAGATTATTAGGCCGATGTCATGCAGACAATTAATGACAAGGCTTCCACTAGAGTGGCATGGACACCATTGGCACTGCTGCTGGGTTTAGTCACTGCTGCCCCGCACACTGCTATTCAGCTGGTAGCCATTTTAATATTACCGGCTAAGCGCAGAGTGACGAAATAATGGATGGGAAGCTCCACTCCCATAGGTGTGTGATTGGCTTAAAGATGCTATACTTTACAATAAAGCACAGATATCTATACCACCCTCGATGCCCCAGTATGGGGCCCCTTTAGAGAGTATACGATGAATGGGAGAGTGGTGGGAGACCCCGCGGATGACAATTGAATATAGTCGATTTTATCGCCTCTCACAGCACATGATGCCTCTGTAACGAACTGGGAGATGCTACATGATTACTGTTTTGCATATACACTTCCACGGGCCTCGCAAGTATGTTAAGCTGTTGTAACTAAGCTGCAATTAAAAAAATGCTCATACTTATCATATATGCATTGTTTATGCAAGAAAATGAGTAAAAATAAGTTACAGTAAATAACATAAGTAGAAATATGGCTAACTTGAGAATAGTAGACGCACCACGCACAAAACTAGCCAAGAGCGAGCGACATGCAACAAAAGGCATTAAGAATCATAGGAACAAAGATACTTAGGAAAGGAAGTCCACCTTTACATGGACTTGTGAACAAAAAGGCTGGAGGCTGAGGGTATTATGGACAACCTGAGCGAGAAAGGGAAAGACTAAGTAGCGGGTAGAGACGAGAACTGAAAACACAGGAAAATATGCTATCGCCCAGGCAGAGGTAGGTGACACTAACACTAAATAACCTTAGCTATGCTACCAAGTGAGCTAGAAAGGACAGGCCACAGCAAGTACCATGAGTACAGCAGGACACCAGAATCAGCACCAGGGTACTAATGCTATATTTATGTGGGAATGGTCAGTCACAAAACAACCACGAAATACGACACTGTTGCAAACACTGCACAAAGCCTACTTCAACAAACATTCACTACGATTCAAAGAAGGGGCAATAGTGACACGTTAAAAGCGGGCTATCCAGGGCTCCAAAATGACAGACAACTTCACTGTATGTTTGCTGGAAAGGATGAACATAAGACCTGAACCCCCACTGTCAAAAAACCTACGGAGACAATGCTAAAGTTAGTCCCACTACAGATGCATTTGGTTGCTCGCCAACGGATGCCCGTGCGCCACATCAGTCAATGTACAGGCATTTATATAGCGCAAATCACCAAGCGGTTTCTAAGCGCTTGCTTAGGGAACCCGTCCTGGTATTCCCCTGTGAGATAACCCCCAGCAGGGTATCCGCAAGGTGAAAGCCAGGCATCCCGCCGCGAGGGGCCGTTGTGGAGATTAAGCAAGCTATTGCCCAGAGTCGCAGAGTGTGAACCCGTGAATCGAGTAGGCACCGGAGCAAGAATTGTCGAGTCCATGGACATTTTAGGACTCAAGACCCTGCCGAGCAGGGAATTGAACCCTGGTCCCGGGCTGACCTCTGCTTCCAGGTCTGCCTCCTCTAACCAGTGAGCCACACTTCTCCACTTCAATCTCATGGCAGCTCCGCAGACACGGCCGTGAGGATCTGTATGGGTAAACTCAGAATCATAGTCCCATGCTCTGCCACAAACAGCATAGTAGCTGAGAGATGTTTGGCAGGGCCGGCTCTAGGCATGTGCAAGCTGTGCACCTGCACAGGGCCACCAAACCCCAGGGGCCACCACGCCAATATATATCCTTAATATATTAATCCTCTGATGATGGATACATATTTGCGTGGTGGCCCCTGGCAGGGATTTGGCGGCCTCCAGCTCTGTTCCACTTCGAAACTCCCTGACCCCCTCCCCTCTTTACTGGCCTGCGCGCTCCGCCCTGCCCGGACCCCCTCTTACGGGCCCCCTACCTACGCTCCCTGCCCAGGCCACCATGAGCCTAGAGCCGGCCCTGTGTTTGGCACATAAACCTGTTTACCAGACCATATGGCAACAATGAAGATTAACTCACTTCATGCATTACTACAACTTTGGTTTAAATAGCATTTAGTCAAAGTGCTGGGTCTCCTCATAAGCACTCTGACTTCTGACAGCAACAAACCAATTTTCTTAGGATCCCACAATCGGATGTATCACAAAGTGAGATCAGAATCCCGGTCTCATTGGCTACAAAGCGATCAATTAAACTCCAGAGCACACCTCCCCTAAAGGCCAGGATCTGATACCTTTCCCTTGCTTTGACCAGCTTCTGAAAGCACAATTGTGGAATCATCTCCTCTGCAGCAGCTGAACAGCTCGGCTGCGTAGACTTCTTCCTTAGATCATTCCCGTACACCTCCTTCGGCTCAGTCTGACCTGCACATTCCTCAAGCCCTGAGATCAAAGACTGGCACATTCCTCCTCTCCATCCATCTATCCGCAGAATATGGAGTGGAACAATTATCCATCCGCCACAGCACATGAAAGACACGGGCTAACCAGAGAAGAGACAAAGGCAGATCCGACCTTCTGATCTCATTACCACATCAAATTCAAGAGGTCTGATTAAGAATTTACCACCCCTTCCTTCCCCCAGGAAAGGCAGCCTCTCTTTAAGAAGAAAGTCACAGAAACCAAGGCTCAGCCAGGGAAGATCTGGAGAACGGGGGTCCTTACTATTCACACACACAGCAGGAAACCAAAGGAAACACCCGCCACCCGCTGAGGGTCTGAGTTAAAGAAAAGCATTTAAACTAAGGGACGGCGGGTAAAAAGTATGCCAATGGGAAGAGTTGTAGAAATATTATTACAGGGCATTTAAAAATAGCATGGCATAGGAGTAATGGCAGCGCGTTAGAGGTCATATCAACAGATCTGAACCACCTGGTTCTTCAAGACTGTCCATTTCCGGGTGCCTTTCCACAAATCCTTCATGAGTTCTAGATTTACCATTGTTTACTTACTGTTCTGTCCTCCTTTGCATCATAGCTCCTACTTATTCTGGGGTATTCCTAGGCTTAATATATTTTTAATAAACTCTATTTAATTTTAATACTCTGAAAGAACAGACAGCTGTCACGTCACGTCACACACACACACACCATCCGGCACACATCCACCCCCCATGCATACATACATACATACATAGTCACAGCCACTCTTATTCCATCTCTCTATTATAATTGTAAAGAGCTTCAGTACTAAACTTACCCTTGACGTTGTTATGCGGATAACATATCACACAACTGAAGGATGGTCCTGCATGATGTGTGTGTTTTTTTAAAGTAGAGCAACCAGTGTATTCACATTCAGTTGCTCTGTGTTTCTTAATGCTGCCCATCCAACCATAAGACTGCAGGAGGATGTGTAGATCCGTGACGGTGAATATGCATTGTCACTATTTGTGTTTTTTCTCTGTGCATTTCTAGCACTGGACATCCAAAGCAGACACCACACACCCTTACAAAGCAATAGACTAATGCATAAAAATAGACAAAATATTACTTACCTGTAACAATTGGTTTGCAGTTTGAAGTGCTGCGCATTCTTCTGCCTACTAGTTGTGGGAGCGGACTTTGCACTGGTTTTTGTTGGAAGAAGAGGTTGTGAGGTGACTTGTGATAACTTCCCTAAAAGCCACAATGCACTATGGGTCGTATTACTATAAGTGCCTCGGGGAAACAACAGGCGTTTTTGCTCCAGCTTTGCGCGCCTCTGGGGCACTTTGGTATTATACAAGAGGAAGCAGACGCTTTGTGCGTCCCCTTCAGTGATACTGATAGCGCTGGTGCACTTAAAGTGCCAGCGCTACCGCCAGGGGGCGTCCCCTCATTTGCATAGGGGCGTGCCCCATGCAAAGCAGGGCATTCCTTTGCCTCTGTGCCCGCACCATATTACAAACGCAGGCGCAGAGGCAAATAAGCTCTCAGGGGGCGCGCTCACAGTGTGCCACATTCTAGGTGGGGCACTGTGGGTGCGGCCCCTGAGAGCAGCCCTCAGAAGGGGGGAAGGGGGCCTAGACATCCCCGTGCAGGGGTGCAGTCACTGCAAGGGGATCTCTAATCCCCTTTAAAAGTGCAGGTGGGTTGCCACCAACACTGTGAAAATACCGAGAATTTGCAAGCTGCCGCTCCGAGTTTTCACATGAATGCAGTTTCACCATAATGGGGCGCTTTGTCATTGCTTGCTCCCAGCACACCTATAGGTAAGTGTAAGTATATGCAGAGATGCAAAGCAGTAAGGTATGTGTGAACTATTAGAAGAATACCTTTAAAGAAAGATAGTGTTTGTTAAACATTGTACTTTGAGCTCACACTGGGGAAGGATCTTGTGGAAAATCGCCCAGTGCTAAATCATATGCATTTGCTTAGACAGCTGTCATGAAAGTATGCTCTCTTGTATTCTTTATATTACATAGCAGTCATATGTCTGTGTGAATGAGCACTGTCCTGTTGCAAATAAGGTTCTGTAAAGCTCACATGGCTAGATGAAATGCCATTAGTTTCAGTAGACAGATAAGCAAAATATGTTGCAGAGGAGAACATTGGCCCTGGTCTGTGAGCCCGTCAATTTGAGCTTCCCCACCCAATGAGGGAGGCATCTGTGTGGATGGTCACTTGCAGCGGGTCTTGAGGAACGACCTGCTTTTTAATAGATTTGTGTTGCTCTGCCAATGCAGTTCGTGCTGAACACTGGGTTCTACCAATACTAGATCTACCAAATGTGTAAATGCAAATGTGTGTATACTTGTAAAGCGCACTATCACCTGACAGGCGCTGTATACCGCTGTGGAACCCGTCCTGGCTTTCCCTGTGAGATGCTCCCTACTGGGCACCCCCAAGGTGAAACCAGGCATCCCAGCGCTTTTAGGGCCGTTGTGGAGATTAAGCAAGCTATTGCCCAGAGTTGCAGAGTGGGACCCATGATTAGAGTAGGCACTGAGGCGAGAATTATCGAGTCCGTGGACATTGACCCAAGACCCTGCCGCGTCGGGAATTGAACCCTGGTCCCGGCCAGACCTCTGCATCAGAGTCTGCCGCTCTAACCATTGAGCCACACTTCTCCACCAAGTTACCAGTCGCTTGAGTTCACTGTCTCACATTTCCAATCATGCATTTGGGACTAATGCAGTGCAAGACGCCCTCATTCCTAACAGTCTTATCATCATTCTCAATGTCAGAGGATACAACATCTGGTAAAGGAGAAGCAGCATTTGAAATGACAGTGCGCTTCCACTGCAGGGGTTGGATTTGGCAGTCGCTATGTTACTACGGCTGTCAAGAACTGATGCATTTGTTGGGGCAAGCATGAGATGTTTTGACAAGAGACTGTGAAGCCAAATGTATGAGGAGTCATATGTCTTATTGAGTATGAGCAAGGTACTGTGCATGGATGGCGCTCTTCACCAGCCCAACATCAGATATGGTTAGGCATGAATACGTTGCGTCACAGATCCGCCAACTGCCAGGAATTTGGTTCACACTTGAGGAGCTGTTGTGAGCCCAAACGATAGGACTTTGACTTGATAATGAACTCCACTTACCACACACCAGAGGAACCCATGGTGAAATGGGTGAACGGGGATATGTACGTATGAGTTATTGAGACTGAGAGTTACCATATAGTCCCCAGCGCAGATCACCAAATAACAGCGCTGAAAGTTGTCCTCTTGAAGTTCTCTGAAGCCAAATATTGGCCACAATACAATGTACCATCGTTCTAGGGGATTAAAAATTACAGAGAACAGATTTCTTGTCCTCCCTGGTGTGGAGGGGCATGTTTGATAGCTCCTTTTGAAGTATCTCCTGTACTTCTTCTAGCGACAGTCCTGGATAGTCTTGTCTGATGCTATGCCAGCCGAGTGGTATACTAGGTGAGGTGGTGTGGACTTCCATGTCTTCGCCTTGGGTGATGATGAAGGGCACCCACTAGTATTAGGTTATATCCTTTCACTTGGGAAAGTGTAACCCAATGTGTCCCCCAAAAAGGTGCTAAGAGGCTGTGGAGAATGTGTGGAGGGTCATTGTATTGGGGCAGAGGTACCCTGGCTTTGGGCTGTTTTGGCTGCAGCCTATGCTGGTTACAAATGTATTGCTGACTTTGCTAGTTTGCTTTGGAAGGCTCACATGGAGTTGTTCACCTAGCTGTTACACCTCTGTCCAGAAGCCAGACACTAAGCTAAGCATGGCCGTGGTGTAGAATATAGTGGATGCCTCCTGAAAGGCAGTATCAGCAGCATTGACAGTGCACCTGATATCTACATTTGAAATGATCTTACCCTTTTGGACAATTCATTGCCTTTGCTTCTAGTAAGCGTGGAGAAAGTGTTTGATGTGCTTCACCATTTTCTCCCACTACTGACTAACATACCTGGATAGCGAGCCGACTGAGATGGTGATTTACCATTACATAACAACCCACACAGCTACCAGTTTGTTCATGGCATCAATATTTTGCTCTACTTATCAGGTGAAAGAGTATCCCCTTCATGTCCTGCGTGAATACCCTTTTTTAGGTCGAGCCTGGGCAGCGCATGTGCTGCTCTGCGAGGCATGCTGTATTCAGGTATGGACTTGAAGCTCCGCCCATATTTTTTATTGGCTTATGTCATTGTGCTTTGTAAATTTTGGCTTCTGATTTGTTGATAGGCTTATTAGTCCCTCCTTAGTACCTCCCTGTCTTCTGTTGTTACCTCCCATGGGGACTGGCCCTTTTACATGTGTCCTAACTCGGAAGCTTTCATTAGCAGTTCCCTGAACTATTTACTTAAATAATTACTAACACCCCTACTCTGGCAAAGCTCATTGACAAATGTGTACAGGTACAACTATGTAACCAAATTGAGGAATTCCAGCTACTAGATCAATTTAAATCGGGCTTCCGTCAAGGCCACAGCACAGAAACAGCTATCACTATCACTCACATAGTTGATGACACGCTTACCCTACTTGAACGGAACAAATCCTGCCTATTAATCCTACAAGACCTCTCTTCAGCCTTCGATACGATCAAACATGACAACCTTCTGAGTCTTCTGGACCATGGGATGGGGCTGTCTGGCGCAGTACTAAAATGGTTCGCCTCCTTTCTCCACAATAGAACACAGAGAATTAAATCTAACCAATCCCTCTCCCATCCCAGTCCCTGCACTCTGGGGGTGCCCCAAGGCTCCTCGCTTTCACCCACACTTTTTAACCTATTCATTGGACCACTCACTGAAAATCTCAAAGCATCTAACATCCAATACCACATGTATGCAGACGACACCCAGCTGTACATGAAAATCTCCTCGCCTGACTATATCAAGTCACTCAACGGAACCTTACACAAAATCCTCAGCTGGCTTACCTTCGCCCATCTCAAACTAAACACACTCAAAATGGAATTCCTCCTTATTTCCCCACCCAAGAAGGCACCCATCATTGAGGAATACATGAAAAGTCTGAATGCTCTCAACTGCACACCACATATCATAGCACCTTCGCTGCTTTTGTCGGCCAACGGCCGTCGCGAGCACTACCTACGTAGTGCTGCGAACATCCGTTGGCCGCCGCGGCCCCGCCCACTCCACCAAACCACTGCAACGCGGTGGAATTGCTGCCGCCGTTAAGCAGATAGACTCTACGAAATCCTTGGGTATAGTGTTGGATAGGAACTTGAGCATGCAGGATCACATTAGCGTTTCTTCCAAAGGAGCAAACTTCATCCTGAGCATCCTAAGGAAACTAAAACCTTTCCTTCTCCCCGATGACCTCAAGTCTGCAGTACAAGCATTACTCATCTCATGGCTGGAATATGGCAGTGCAATACTATGCGGTCTGCCTAAGTACAAACTGGCCCCCCTGAGAGCTTCATCGAATGCGGCCGCCAGGATCATCACAGGCTCCAAGAAGTACAATCACATCTCCCGAGACCTGAAAACACTCAACAGCAAGGATACACCTAAAACTTGCCTGCATGACCCACAAAAGCCCTTCACTTCAACACACCTCTCTATCTCGCAAAAAAACTTGAGCTGTCGGGTGGTGCCTGTACCTCCAGGAGCTCTAGCACCCTCCTACTTAAACCAAGAAATTCAAAAAAACTAAAACCTACAACCATTCCTTCTAAGGAATCGCCCCAAGAATCTGGAACACCCTTCCAACGGAAATGAGACTGATTTCATCAACAGTGTCCTTCAAAAAGGAAATAAAAGCACTACTGATGAATACGTGCCTGTCCTAAAGCCCAGTAGGGGTTCTGAGTCACCTCATATACTATCACGCTGATGACTTTCTTGCCTTATACTACTGACTAATTATTTTGCCCACTATCATGGCGTCATGTAACTATTGCTATTTTTGTCTATTGCTACGATTCTGCCAAGATGCCCCCTCTCATATGTGTTGCATCCCTCTGTAAAGCGCTCTGATACCCTCTAGTCTAGGGTCATGTTCGCGCTTGAAGAAAAAGTTTTAACGGTTCTGAGTAGGAAATCAGTACAAGCAAGAGCACAAAGCCGACACCTGTTTCGTCACACCGTGTACGGGTGGTGACTCATCAGGGCTGTAATGAGGCGGCCTCGTGTGAGGGGTCGCCAGCGTGGAGCGCGGTGCGGTAAGAAAAACCGAAGGAGGCAATCCTCGATTTGGCTGGGGGTGAGCAAAAAGGAAAATGGAATCGCTGATGCCGCTAGGATGGGTGCGTCCTGGTCGTAATGCTTAGTTCCAAAAGGGCACGGGTAGGTGCGGTATGCACGGTCTTCATCCGGGTAGTGACGACCGTGCATACCGCACCTACCTGTGCCCTTTTGGACCTAAGCATTACGACCAGGATACACCCGTCCTAGCAGCATCTGCGATTCAATTTTCCTTTTTGCTCACCCCCAGCCGAATCGAGGATCGCCTTCTTCGGTTTTTCTTACCACACGCGCTCCATTCTGGCGACCCTTCACACGAGGCCGCCTCATTACAGCCCTGATGGGTCACCACCCGTACACGGTGTGACGAAACACGTGTCGGCTTTGTGCTCTTGCTTGTACTGATTTTCTACTCAGAACCATTAAAACTTTTTCTTCAAATTCACACTGTTGAATTACGTTACTCCATTTGAAGTATCATTTCATTCCAGTTCTCACCTGAGAACTACATACTTTTTCTCGTGTGCACAGGACACTTGTTGCATTTTACTTGACCAGAGATTCACATCTCAGTCTACCCAGGGGCTACTTTCAACTGGTTTTGTTCCCCTGACCTGTCTTGCACCGGCTTTGAACCACCCTACGACCTCTCAGACACTGCGAACACGCTGAGCGCCACACTTCCTGACACTCATCAAAACCATTCTCCCACCTCACCCTTCCTTTAGACAAGCCGGGTCTAAAGAAAGGGGCGTGGTCACCATTAACGTGAAAGCAATAGGTCTTGCATTTGTGAGAGGTTAAGCTATTGGTATTGTTATTTACAATGCCAACAGCTCAAACTCTCGTAAATGTGAGACCAATTGCATTGCAAATGCTTGGCTTGCTTTGTAAATGACAAAAGAGTAAGATGGTACATGTCTGCAAACGAAAAAAAGGTCTTGGACAGCAGCTTTTTATTTTTTCTCCACACAAGTCATGATCAAGCTAGCTTTCACTCTGTCCTTGAAGTTCCTGGTGGAACATTTGATATACTTTTGAACATCAGCTGACCTTTGCAGTTTGTTATAGAAAGGTTCTCAATTGGAAGTCATCCTTGTCTTTCACCACATGGAGTTTAACTTTATAGTGGTCTCCAGCTCATAAATAGTATCGGTAAGACACAGGATGGTTTGACTGGCTATAGCTCCAAAGATGAGTCATCTAGCGGTTCGTCAATATAATTCATGCCAAGAGTTGGCTCCATAAATCATGGGCACTGGATCCTGGCATTGGGTCTGGCTGATGTGCAGAGGATCCTTTTCTGAATCTCTCTGATATGACTCAGTGGGGTTGGTGAAAGTGTAAGTGATAGCAGTGTGACTTTCCTTGGTTTCTTCTTGGGTATGGGATAAGCTCTTCCAAAATTATCTCAAGGGAAAGATAGCATTTTCTTTTCATGTTGTTGGCCTGTGTAAGGAAGGCCACTGGGTCAAGGCTGGGAAGCCCGGAGACTGTAAACCCTCCTTTGCCTTACATCAGGCTGATCATCTTTGCCTTCAGAAGGGAGGGTGGTCCATCGGAGCTAAGATTGAGGTGGGCCTCTTTGTTAACTCTGGGGTCAATCTCAGTTCTAAGATGAGCGAGTACTCTGCCTCGAGGCTTGGTGTTCTGGCGTAGAGGTGGGGCCTCTAGAAACAGTGGGCAGTGCAGATTATCAAAGCATTTTCAAAGGCAGTTCGGAGATTAATGTATAGCGCTGTTGGGCCGATTTCATGCCATTGAGGAGAGGCTTAGGTCGAGGTCTGGAGGGAAGATGCTCCGTGTCTTAGTGCTGGGTGTGAATGTCATAAAAGGCCCTGGAGAAAGTGTCTCTCCGAAGTCAGTCATTAGATCAGACATATTCAGCACTCTGCTTCCTATGGATCTACATACTATCAGAAAACTTGCACTCTTTGGCTTTCAGAGTAAGTTCTTTCAAAAACGTTGATGCCCTGTCTGCACGGTGGCTCCAGCGGCAGCTCCTCCGCTGAGGCAAAGGAGCGTCGTCCCACTGCCTTCAATCGGAAAAATAAAATGAAAATAACATATCAGTATTATCATTTTATACTTCCTATTGAAGTGAGTGTCTCTCTGGCAGAGGTGGGACTGGCCAAATCAGGGAGAGCAGTGGTTTGCACTCAAGTGCGCATGACGGCTTGGCCGGCACCTCTCGGGCCAGCCAAATAGTCTTCCGCACTATGCATTGTCCCCACAAGTCTTGCTTCAGACAGTCAAGATCTGAAGCAGCCTCTACTGGGAGGCTCTAAAGAGCTCTTGTAGTGCCACCTGTAAGGCACCGATTGCCTAGCCCATCGGAGTCAAATAGGCTTTTTGCATTGAAAGACTTTACAGGCCAAACAGGTGGACTCATCATGGTCCTTCAGGAGGCAGAGGTTACAGACCCTATTCTAGTCTAACCATGGGCACTTGTTACTAATGGGGCAGAATTTAAAAGGTGTGTTCTTCATTCCCTTTCACCACAAGTCATTCCCATATGACCTTAGCATGGCTTAATGGTACGAGTCAGCACTGAAGCGTCAGATGGTCCACAAAGCCCTATCATTTTGTACCTCAGGGTTCTCGGCCAACTCTGCCTTGAAGTTTTCAGCTTCTGTAGCGCAATGGTAGGAGAAGACTCGACGAGACACCCAAAATCAATACTGAACAAAAACACTGTTTATGGGGCAAGATGTGCCTTTGTGCATTGTAAGTTTTGGGGGGGGGGATATCATAAATCACCTTAAAACTGAAAACTTCTTCAAACAAAAAACAGTTGCATTGTCTGCGCGCAACACTAGATGGGAGTGTGAGAATGTGAGCTACAGCACCTAGTTCTAATGTAGCTACTTCTACCATTCAAATCCAAAATACGGAACCTGCAACCGATTACCAGCCCTCAGAAGATGAAACTAACTCACCTCCGATAACCCTTATTGGGGACATCAGACACCCAACAGCATTCTACAGACAGAAACACCACCACACAACATTGTTCCAATATAACCTACGATTGGCCAACTTCTGGTAAATCGAGCTAGGCAGATCCCTTCATCACCATGTTGAAAAATTTACAGGAGTAAACGATTGCAAGAATAAATGCAATTTGATTTTGAATATTGCATATTTCATTTTCCAATTTGCTCAGTTATATTTAGTGAAATGTATATGTGGTGTTTATCTGTATGGAGTAATACAGAATAACATGTAAACTAATTGATCTGTAGCTCGGACCACTCCTTCTTTGTACTTACTTACTGACCCAGGTCCATGAGTTTCAAGAGCCAACCCCTTTACAACTCACACAAAGTCTACAGTTGGCAACAGACAGGCAAAACCATGGCACTGTCACACACCAGATACACATAAACCCTTGAAACATATATAATATGAGCAGAAAGATAAGACAGCCTCACAGTCACAAAATTCAATAAGTCACCAACCTCACTTGTGAACCCTGTACTCTGGCAGAGCAATGAACACGTGATCGCATCAATCAAGACAACAATGGAAAGCCTGTCACACACCAAGTCATACCTATAAAACGCCACAACGATCTTCCTAGATACACTAGCTTTACTACCACACTAACCATTTTGAATATAACTGCTGTAAAAAAAAGAAATATACTAACACACACACACCAGCAAAAAAGTTGATCAAACAATGATATCTCCAGATTTAGTGCCTTCTCAGATCTGCCTGAAAGTGTCTTGTGCATAAATCAGGGGCAACCTTCACTCCTCTTTTCATTCTACATATTTTCTAATGCTATCCCTTTGCATTTTCCCAGGCTGAAATCCTCACTGTTAGTTATAAGATTGTTTCTGGAATTATACCATCATACCCTTCTCTCATGCCTCTTCTCCGACATACACATATTAAAATGATTGAGCCTCTCACTCTAAATTCCGTTGTTTATGTCTTACACCATTTTAGCATCATGCCCCATATTTGTCTTTATGCTGGCAGCAATCTGGCTTTCATTGGAAGGGCTCAAGACTCAACAGGAGACCCATAGAATTCAAAAATATTCCTGAAGAGGCAACTTATGCATCCAGTGGCAAAAGAAGTAAACGTACTTCCCTTCAGTAATGAAATTTATGGTGGATACATAATCTTCTTGCAGATTCTTCGGCTTCAGAATATTCCCCAGGCATCAGACTGGTCTGGAACAGCTTTTCCAAAGTAACTCTCTATTGCCACCAGGTGGTGCCATATGCCTCCAGACTCCTCTCCACCAGCCGGACATGGTGCCACAGGCCTATATTATAGGCCATCCTGCGCACTGTCAGTTCTTGGCCTTTTTTGCGCATCCCTGAGAGGCGTGTGGGGAGCAACAGAGAAAGCAACAACAGCAGCATATAACACATTTGCATACCTTCAGAACTTATGTCAGCACTAATGTATCAGGGAGGATAAAGGGTGGAGAGGAATCGGACGGGAAGATTATGTATCCACCAGAAATTTAGTTACTTCTGGTGAAAACATCTTCCTGCAGATTCTTCACCTTAAGAATTAGTCCAAGCAATGCTCTCTGGGTGGTGGCAATGAGTAGAACCAATTAATTAAAGATGTCATGCATCATAGCTCTGATCAATCAATCAATCAATCAAACAAAATTTGCAAAGCACAACACTGTCACCCCTAGGGGTATCTGGGCACTGTGTCTATGTTGAAGTCTTTAGTCTCTTTCTCAAGTCTTCCATCGAGTGGGCTGTATGGAGCTGGAGGTCATTCCAGGTTTGGGAAGCAATAAAGGAGAAGGAGCTGGGGTGTGTGCAAGGGCGATTGAAGAGGAGCGCACGTGTCTAGAGGGTTGGTGGAAGTTCAGTCAATGGTTAATGTAGGCAGGTCCTAGGTCATGGAGGGCTTCGTAGGTGTCTTGAATTGGCATCTCTCCTGGATGGGGAGCCAGTGGAGGTCTCTTAGGTGGGGGCCATGCAGGTTTGTTTGAAGAGGTCCATGATGAGTCTGGCTGCAGCATTCTGTATGATCTGGAGTCTTCGAAGGAGCTGGGTAGGAATGCCGGTGTACAGGGTGTTGCCGTAGTAAAGGCGGCTAGTGACAAGAGCCTGAGTCATGGTCTTTCTGGTGTTGGCTGGCATCCATCTGAAAATTTGACAGAGCATGCAACATGTGTAGAAGCAGGAGGATGATATTGCCATAGCCTAGCTCTACTGCCCTACACCTGACATTGTCCTTGACAGCAGTGACCCTGGCCCCCGGTGTAAGGTCATGGGCGTGTCATAACTCAGGCATGACCCCAGGCTCCAAACCATCCTATGGAAACTTTCTAAGCTGTCCTGCACACTGTCAGCTAAGCAGCATAGGAGACACAGGATACAGTGAAGTGCTACATCCAGTGCTTCTGCTTGCAGTCGATCTTTGCTGCCTGCAACCTGTCTCTGTGCCAATGATCTCAGGCGCTCACTGCGCTTGGTGTAGGAATTCGAGAAACTTGACTCCTTTCCTACTGCAGCAGAGCTCATGTGTATCTGATGCCTAACTCTACTCAGAGAATAACCCAGAGCCTCACCTCATGCAGGAAAAGAGCGATCAAAATTACACTTTCACTAAGAAATGGCCAGGGAACCAAAAAAGTCACAACTGTGAGATCTCTGTCCTGCTCAAGACTAGAGCTTGTTAGTATCACCTGGTGTATTGCTCCATATGATAATAATGGGAGAAAACTTCAGAAACAAGCACCAAGTGCCAACGTAACCATAAGAGAACACTGGCCTTCCTCTAACACAGAGACAACAAACATCGAGTACCAGGGATAATAATACATGGCCTAATGTTTCCTACAGTCCCTATTGCAACTTTGATGCCAACAAATTTAGGGGAAACTCTGCAACAGTTAGATCTAGAGACTCCCTCTATCTTAAGAGCAAAAGCTGTTTCTTTAAAGTATCACCTGCAAGAAATGATTAAACAGCCCCAAAAAAATGGAGCACCATAGGCTGCTAAACAGCTCTCAGTTCACCTTAAAGTCGCAACTCAACCCTATTTCACGTGCTAATGAATACAGTTCTTTCATCCAATTTAGGAATGCTGACTTGATTAGGGATTTATATAATACACTAACAATGCAATGCTATCTGAAGGAAACAATTAATAAGCAAAACAGACTCAGCATCACAAGAATGAGCTTCTTGTTGTTCCCAACAAAAGATTTGAGGAGATGATGGGCAAATCATGCACAACAATCACTCAAATGCAGACTGTGCTATCAAAGGGAAACTAAATCACACCTTTGTTGTTGTTGTCCTCTGGGCCTATGTGGAAAGATAAGCATTTTCAACACCTATGTTTTTTATACAAAAAAGGAGTTTTTCTAGCTGAAGGTGACCCTCAAACACTGTTTGAACATCAAAGATGTCACAGAGCTCTGCAGGAACAGTAAAATATCTACACCTCACTTAAAAAAAAATTAACAGGAGCATCCTGAAAAGTTTAACAGATTAAATAATTGGAGTCTTTTACTTCATTGATTAATTTATAAATGTTTTATGCATGTTTGGTATGATTTTAATTAACACTTTTTTATTAATTCATTGCTTTATTTTGAATAATCCGAAGCCTACCAGAAGGCACATTCTGTCTGGTTTGCTAAATACATCTTCAGGATATTCGGGAAGATTCCCTAGGAATGCATTTCGCCCATCACTTACCATTGGCTTTGTGGTTCGTAACTCACATTTCCTTGCTTTCTATTTGCTGGCTTTATTTGTTTGAGGCTGCCCAGCTCGAGTTTGTCCCTTCCGTGGAGCATAGCCCGTTTACAAGGGCCCATTGTATTTTTTCTACCAATACTCCTTTCTGTAAACAGGCCTTTAGATCTTGCACTTATTTTTTCACATTTACTGTGCATTCAGAGACAGAGGTCAAATGTCAGGCTCTGTTTGAGGGAGCTTGGTGTTTACTTTACTTTCTGAGACTTCAAAGGTAGAGGATTTATGTAACAATCATGCCCGATACTGGGAGTGTGCTGGAGGAGGGCCGTACAATGTTATTGTCATGATCGCTTACACAGCCGCAGCGAAGGAAAGTAGGAAAGGACAACAAGCGCGATGGATCCCTTCAAACTACAAGTCCCAGAAGGCCAAGCGGCTCTGGAGAAAAGGAAAGAAGGCGGAGCCTATATAACTCCGCCTTGGAAACAGATCGGCGCTTGACAATTGTTTTCATGGTTTTGGTTGTGGCGGATGGTGGTCCCCGCCGGAGTGCGCGAGAGGAAATCATCGCCGATCAAGAGCCTGCGTGTTCAGTGCCAGGAAATCATCGCCGATCAAGAGCCTGCGTGGCCAGCCTAGTTCAAGCCCTTTTCCGATCCAGAGCCAGCGTGGTCAATGGAGTGAAGCAACTTCCGACCAACTGCAAGTATAACCCTAGAAGAACGGGATCGTTCTTCTATCTTGCTGATTATTGTTTGTCCGAGTTTCCCGCAAGTATCCTGATGCGCATTCTGTAATTCCAAGTATCTGAGTGTTTAGCTTGGTCGAGTGCGCTATGACATATTCCTTTGTTTCTCAAGCAGTATTGAGGAAACAAAATACACGGAGGAAAATACTTTTCCACAAATCCAGTGGTAAAGCCTAGACTAAGGAACTCTGACCCCTTTGAGAAAGTGACGAATAACTCTCTCACCATCTTGCCTGTCGCAGTGGAAGGAGGAACAAATTTGTTCTTTCCGTGAAAGGACTGCTGAGTTG
Source organism: Lissotriton vulgaris (assembly GCF_964263255.1). Taxonomy (NCBI): domain Eukaryota; kingdom Metazoa; phylum Chordata; class Amphibia; order Caudata; family Salamandridae; genus Lissotriton; species Lissotriton vulgaris. Next base: position 1,852,504,731 of record NC_141687.1, on the reverse strand, counting down.
TTCCTTGGTAAGTGCCAGAGATTGGGGCCGGGGAAGGAAAAGTACTTTTGCAGAACAGGGACTTATACCTGTCATTTATTTCTCCACGCTGCAGTACGTCCCTCCACTGCGGATTCCTCGGAATCAGACCCAGAGGACCACATCCTTCAATCCGTGTATCCCCTACGCCTTATCCTCCCGGCTTCTCGCAAATACCCATTCAGTAGGTGCTCTCAAAGACACCACTGGGTGAGGTGTCTAGATAAGTCAGAAGGACATTCATCACATCGTTCCTGCTGACCAGAGTTAACAGGTTAGTGGCGCGCGACAGTAGTAGCGCTGCTTGCAATCGCGACAGTTATTTTTTCTTGCACACAACAAACTTTTATGTCTTAAAACAAATAGTGCAGTTATGTCAGAAAATATCTAAATTAGGAAAGCATAAATGAAGCACATGTTTTGGCAATTCTGAAGTGTGGTGGAAACAAAACATGTTATATGATCAAAACAAATCAATACAATAGATGACATTCCCACACATTATTGTGTGTGCTCTCTATAGTTTTATCAGTAAAACTGCACATCTGTGCAAATGCAATGGTAATTTCAATTGATAGTTTTCTGTCTGTAATGATAGTGTGCTACTAAATCATGAATACTTCACTTTATGCAATTCTACTCTACTCTGCCCCACTCCACTCTACACCACTGCACTCTACTCTGCACCACTCCACTGTATGCCACTGCACTCCATACCTCTCTCCTGTACACCACTCTACTCTTTGACACTGCAGTCTATGACACTCTACTCTGCAGCACTGCACTGTACCCTGCACCGCTCCCCACAACTTAACTCTACTCTGAATCAATATACTTTACGCCTCTGCACTCTACGACACAGCATTCTATGCCACCCACCTCCACTGTGCGCCACTCCACTCTACTCTGCACCACTCTACGTCACTACATTACGCCACTCTACTTTAAACTACTGCACTCTACGTTACTCTACTCTGCACCACTGCACTTTAAGCCACAGCACTCTACACCACTGCACTTTACTATGCATCACTATACTCTAAGCCACGCTACTAAAGCTCTACGCCATGCACTATATGCCATTACACCCTATCTACGCCACTTCACTTCACTATGCCACTGCACTCTACACCACTGCATTCTACGCCACTCTAATATACTCTGAACCACTGAACTCTACTACATTGGTCCCTATTCTACGCCGCTCCACTCTACGCTGCTGCAATCCATGGTGCACAACTCTACTCTGCACCACGGCATTCTGCAACACTGTATTATACCCACTGCTTTCTACTTTACACCACTGCACTCTACACCACACACTCTTCCCAACACCACTTCACTCTACGAGACTTCACTCTTCTCTGAAACAATCTACTCTGCACCACTTTACTCAAATCCAATCCCCTCTACACCAGTGGACTCTGAACCACTGTACTCTACGCCACTATCACTATACTCTACCCTGCAATGCCGTACTCTATGGTACTGCACTGTACACCACTGCATTATACGCCACTCTACTCTACACCATTGCACTTTATTTCACTGCACTCTGCTCTACTCTAAACTACTCTGCACCACTGTAATCTATGCTACTGCACTCTTTGCTTATGCACTCTATTTATTAATTAATGTATAACACTTATAAAGCGCGCTAATACCAGCCGGTGTCCTGGCGCTGAAGTGGTAACTCCCTGAGATTGAGCCTCCCGATCTAGCGGGTGAAGAGCCATGTTTTCAGATTTTTTCTGAAAGCCAACAGATTCGTATTTTGTTTGAGGGTTATAGGAAGGGCATTCCACGCCTTTGCTGCTCCCCTGACAAAGCTTCTGCCCCCCCCAGCGCGCCTTCCTAATACGTGTTGTTTTAACCAGCCCCATACTGGCCGACCTTAGTTGTCTCCCTGCTCTGTACCATTGGAAGCGGTCTTGAAGGAACACCGGACCCTGACCATGCAGTGCCTTGAAGACAATGCAGAGGGCTTTAAACAAAATCGGCTTCCGCACCGGGAGCCAGTGCAGCTTCTCCCGTTCCTTGGTGACTGATGAAAACTTGGGCAAGCCCCCTATGAGGCGAGCTGCCGCGTTTTGAAGGACTTGGAGTTTGTTGAGCATCCCCTGTTGGGCCTCTAAGAGAAGGCCGTTACAATAACCGAGGCGTTGATGCACAAGTGCTGTCACCACCGTCTTTCTGCTCCCCCCCCGGTAAGAAGGGGAGAACCTCCCTAATAATTTTCAGAGTCCAGTGTATGGAAGAGGTAATCGCCTTGACTTGGGGTTTAAAAGAAAGTTGGCTGTCAATAATGGCTCCAAGATTCTTCACCTTTGGAGCCGGAGATGGCGGAGATCCCATATCTGAAGGCCACCACGCAGAGCTCCAAAGGTTTGTGTTTGACCCGAAGATAAGCACCTCGGTCTTGGAGGAATTCAATTTTAAACAGCTTTTTGTCATCCAAGAACTGACTGCAGACATGCAGTCCTGAAACCTGGCTGCCACACCCAGCTCTTTACCCGGGAGCACGGAAACCACAATCTGGGTGTCGTCTGTGTAAGAAGTTAACTCAAACCCAAAGGATCGGATCACCGGGGCAAGAGAAGATATGTAGATGTTGAATACAGTGGGGCTTAGGGAGGAACCCTGGGGGAACCCCCCCGGGAGTTCGAAAGGTCTTGATTCGAAATCTCCCATGGCCACCACTTGTACCCGGTCTTTCAGAAAGGCTTTTAGAATTTTAAGTGCTTGACCCTGGACCCCGCAGACCTCTAATCGGTCCACCAAGATAGCATGGTGGACCGTATCGAAGGCCGCAGACCGATCCAGAAGGATCAGCACTGCCTGGCCCCCATCGTCTAGCACCTTCCTCAACACCACTTCACTCTATGCCACGGCACTCTACTCTACACCACTGTATGCCATGCTACACCAATGCACTCTTCGCCACTATACTCTACACCGCTGCTCTATACAACAATCCACTCTGCACCACTCTAATATACTCTGCACCACTGCACTCTATGCCACACTACTCTATGCCACTCCACTCTACACCACTGCACTCTACACCACTGCACTCTAACCTGCATCACTCCACTCTATCTTACACCACTCCACGCCATTTCCCTCTACTCTGAAACAATCTACTCTACACCACTGCACTCTACGCCACTGCACTCTACGCCACTGCACTCTACGCCACTGCACTCTACGCCACTGCAATCTCCGCTGCGTCACTCCAATCGACTCTACTCTGCACCACTCTACGTCAACGCACTCCACGTCACTGCACTCTTCGGCATGGCAAAACCTGGACTGCTAAATTTAACACACCTAAAAGAAGTTTTTAGTTTTTGCCAAAAAGATAGTAGGATCAGTTTCATGGAAGCCTGCTTAAACAATGCTATGCTCTAGCATTTAGAGATTCTGTATTTCTTGAAATGACTTATACCAGGGTTTCCCAAACTGTGGTTCACAACCAACTGGTGGGTTGCCAGCTGATTTCAACTGGTCCATTAAAGAGTGATAAAGAAAATGCCTTTAGATTTTGTATTTATCTTGTTACACTAGCTGTGCTTCAAAGACAGAGGTCATATGTCCGACTAAGTCTTCTGACAAATAGCTGCTTATTAATTTAACATTGGTGTTTACTTTTTTTATCTCTTAGAATATTTCTGGAAGCGGTTACCCTTATTTTATTCCCTCACTGATTTAAATTGTCCGACTAACCATTTGCCCAACTGACTTCTGTACTGATTCGTAATTTTATATAAACCTAAATGATTTGCACTTTGGAATCTTGTCCATCGTGGGTTTTCCCATTTACAATTTCTTTGGAATTTTTCAGTGTATAGGGCTCTCGTCCTTTGGGACCTACAGACAGCCCCAATCCATTCAATGGGCCCTTTAATGATAAAAAAGATATTATTAAAGATACTATATAAAGCTTCAATGCAGTTGTTACATACATCTGTCAGAAGAAGCAACCTCGTCACACATTTCAGATGGAACATCAACCTGGGCGGATAACACTGATCACTGTGTTACCAAGGCAGATATCCTAATGTACAACCAAGCTACACACATTTTACTATGGGTCAAAAAGCATAAAGAGCATACACAACGCTATAAAAAAGCAGCCACTGCCTGTACCTATGCTGCTTGTGATATCATTTGCAATAGCATCCATGATGTCGTCAATAATGCCACATCTTATTGTACTCATTGCATTAGGTAAAGAGCAAATCTTTTCAAAAGGCGAAGGAGCACTGAACAATTATAAAATATATATTTATTTATTTATTTATAACGTTTTATATAGCGCAAACTACATTTACAATGCAATCCATCACGGTTAAAACTAAAGCACACAAGAAAAACGATACAATAATAACAATCTTCATATCCCTGGTCTCACTGGCATGACTTAGCACACACTCCCAAAACCAGCTTGTCACATAACCAAACACTGGGATCTGGTTTAATCAACTTATGGCAGACCATGAGTAAAGCCAGGGGTAGTCCACACCCCACCTCTCTACTCTACACAAGATCTCTACTAGAACAACCAAAAGAGCTAGAGAGGTCCAGGCAGATTTTCTAGATTACTAAGAGCACACAGTGTAAAACTTCATATATGAATGGAAACAAAGAAGGTGCTTTTCTGAAAGAGGTTGGAAGAGTGCTGCAAAAATAAAGGGTGCCAATAGAAGGTGTGCTTCTGCTTGGTGAACTTTGCTCACTTTAGGGATTCGAAAATTGAAGTGCTCTTCCCGCACACAGACCACATAATTAACGGTGCTCAGGAGACAAGTAATGAGGTTGTTGCTTTCACACTGCTTTTTACATAACTACTATATAGCACACTAGCCACACATGAGGGATAGAATAAACAAAATAGGAGTGTATTTACTAGCTTATGCAGCAGAGTAAAAGGCAGACGTCTGGTGACATGGGGCTCACAATTGTACACCTCCGACTTAACCACAACTAACACAAGAAAGAACCAAGTTCTCAATTGTAAACAACAATTAATAGGCACTAACAAAAGACTTCATATGACAAACTACTTGCTAGACTCAATCGCAGATACAATAGTAGCACGGCGAACGATGGCAACCTTGGACAACACTCGGAGATATTATAAAGCATCCTCAGAGTACTCACGTATAGAGATGTTACAAAATCGCTAACTGGTTCCGTCAAAAGACTGAAAACTACAAGTGATGACAAGGGCTCCTAGATGCCAACCAACATAAGTAAAGGATTAGAGGATCTGGAGGATTCCATCTACAGAGACTGAATTATGCAATCCAGAATCCTCAACATCACTCAATCCGGATTCAGGCTCAACCACACACAGTACAGAGATCAACCTCATCATGGCCACGAACAACATCTGGATGATCATGAACAGAGATGACACCCCAGCACTCATCCTACTGGATCTTTCTGCAGCCTTTGACATGGTCTCCCACCCTTATCCTTATTCAAGAACTGCACGGAGCTGCCATCTAAGCTACTTTGCTGGGTTTGCTCCTTCCTAACAGGCTGCATCCAGTCGGGCTGCTTGGCCCCCTTCACCTTCACCTTCCACTCACTCAACCTCATCAGCGGGGTTCCACAAGGATACTCACTCAGCCCCACTCTGTTCAACGCCTACATTACCTCACTCACCAGCATCATCTGTGCCACATAATTAAGATCATATCCTATGCGGTCGACACCCAGCTCATTCTCTCCCTCCCTGACAAGACACCAAACACCATCACCAATAGACCAGAGTCAATAGATGGATGAAACCCAACTGCCTTAAGCTCAACATAGATAAGACGTAAGTAGTAATCTTCGGCAAAGACAATTCACTTTCAAACTCCACCTGGTGGCCTGCCGATCTTGGATCCATACCCTTCCTGGAAACCCATGCAAAGAACCTCAAAATAGTAATCGATAACCAACCATTATGACAAGCCAAATGTCCCCTGCTTCCACACGCTGAAGATGCTCAAGAAGATATGCACGTGGCCCCTCACTAACACTCGCAGAACCGTCACCCAAGCACTCATCACCAGGAAGATGGACTACGGCAAAACACTCAATGTTGGAATCCGTATTCAACTAACCAGAAGACTTCAGACCATACAAAATGCTGTGGCCTGGCTCCCCCTTAACCTCCAACTCTGCACTCAAATTAACCCCACCTCAACAAGTTCGCTGGCTCCCATCCACAAAGGAACACTCTTCAGACTCCTCAGGCACACATACAAAGCCTCACACAACACTGCCCCCACATACCTCAACAACCGAACAAAACTTCCACAAACCAACCAGGCACCTCATTTAGCTGGACTCCTACTGGTACACAGCCCCTCTGTATAGAGAACCAGATCCAGCAGTCAAGCCGTCTCCTGCCTCGGTCCTAAAGCCTGGAACGCCCTGCCCATCAGAGCCGTCTCCTCAGTACTTGAATTCTGTAGGAAACTGAAGACCTGGCTCTTCACCTAGCCCTGACTCCACCCAAAGAGTTCCTGCTTTAGCGCTAGACAACCCTACTGGGTGTGTTGTGTGTTATATAAATAAAATTAACATAACAGAAAGTACTTAAATCACTTCAAGACAACTGCTTTCAAGCTGATAAGTGAGGACAAAACAAGGCTTCAAGTCAAAAGCCTTTCTATGAAAAGCACCAAAAAGAATTAACAGCACCAGAAGCCGAATGCCAGCACTGACCACAGACAGGAACACACCATCCGCTCCCAGGACCTCCATGCTGTGATGTGGTAGTGACTCAAACTGATACAAAAGAATAAAGCTACATAATTAAAATTAACCTGTGACTCTTGCACTACTTTTCAACAAGCTTCCCTTTCTTGGAAACAGAATGTTTGTGTTGGGCCGGAAATTAATTAGAAGTATTGTTACGTTACATGAATTTATAGAGTGTACGAATAACAAGGTTTTATGGTGATAATGATACACAGGAGCTTAATATACCTAGTTGGGACCATGCCGTTACCTAGGAAACAAGTAAGACTTTGCAGCTGTCTTGAGTGTGCTAAGGCCGATTCAATGCATAGGGATTCTGGGAGGGAATTCCACAGGCGTAATGTGGCCACAGAAAAAGAGAGAACGGCAAATCTGTTTTAGTTCTGGGAAGGCACAGAAGGGACAGATCATTATATCTTAGGTTGCACGAGTGCCATGAAGTCAGGAGCCTGAAAATAGAGAGCCCAACAATGGGCAATAATCATAGCCTAGAAAATGATCTGTTGGCGTACAGCAAGCCAAGGTAGCTGCGTTAGGAAATACGGCGGGATTTTGGTGCTGCAAACTAGCTGTGCTGCAGGGTTTTGAACAAGCTGGAGAGAGTGCATTGTCTTTGTGTGGGCAACTAAGAAGGCAGACTACGAAACTAGATGAGAGCAGTAATTACTGTTATAGAGTGCCAGCTAGTAAAAAAAAAAAAAGGTATAATATTACAGACAGTTTTTAGATGGTGGAAGCAAACATTCACAAACTGCTTCATATGTGGACCAAAAGACAATTTAGAGTGACCCGAGGTTGTGCATCGTAGAGAAAATTTCTCTACCTAGTGGATGCCCGCTTGAGACCATTATGTCCTAATGTCCCTTCTGGAACTACAGGGAGTTCTGTCTTGGATGGGTTCAATCTGAGAAATTTCCTGGCAAACCACCAGCAAACCAGACCATAGCATGAGGCAGAACTGGGGTGGGAGGTGAGCATTGGTCAACGCCAAAGACCAACTGGATATCATCTGCATACTTGTGAAATGTAACCCTCAATTTAGATAGCAATTGGACCAAAGAGCACATATAGATGTTAAATAGCATAAGTGAAACTGTGGAACACTATGGGATACCACCGTGGTGTGCTCCAGGCTTTGGTTCACAGGGAGGAATTGCTACCTATTTAATCCAAACTGAAAGATAAGAGGAGACCAGGAAAGAGCAAAGGCTGAAATTCCTGCAGTCTAGAAATAAAAATAGAATGATTAATGGAGTTGAACACAGCCAACAAGTCCAAAAGGACAAAGGCTATGGTCAAATTATCTACTTGGCGCCATATGTCCAGTACAGATAGGACCACAAGTTCTGTGCTCCTGCCAGGTAGAATGCCACACTGAAGGGACTCAGAAGATTGTGGGAGTCAATATATTGCGTGAATTGACTAAATGCAAAATCGGCTAACCTCTGGACCAATAAGGTAAGTGTGAGATTAGTCAAAAATGTTTATGGACAGAGGGTTCCAGCTCGGGTTTTTATTTTTAAGTGACTTTACTACAGCAGTTTTCCAGTCCATAGGAACAGTACCAGATGTAAGAGAAAGGTTTATCAACTTGGACAGATATTCTGTTATAGGAGACTCTGGTCTCAGGGTCAGATGTCCGGACCCAAGTCTAAACGAAAGGCAGCGGGTCTGCTCTGGCAGAGGATAGTAGACTGAAGATTGCTTGAGATTGGAGCATATCTGTTTCAGTCAAGACTGGATGCGATAGGGGAAAGTAAATGGTTGACAACATTAAGTTCTGAAATGCGTTCATTGTCAATGTCTGTTCTGATAAGAACAATTTTATTAGGGAAAATTATGTTACATTTTTACAAAATAAGGCAGAGCCAGGAATTGAGTTTACTACTACAGATGGAGTTTGCAGAAGTGAAGATTCAAGGCACACCTCCTTTAATCAGAGAGAAATTGTGCCCAGTTTTAGTTGTCACCACAATTTCTTCTCCGAGTAGGGTGCATTAAGAATGGCAGCCATGCATCAGAAGAATGAGGTCTATTAGGCCTTACAGAAATAGGATGCCACAGACTACAATTGTGGATTTACAATCAATAATGTAAGGGTTGTTATGATAAGTGATTTCATTGAGAATCTCGCTGATGGCATATTTAATGTGACAATCTAAACAGCAATGAAATGATGGAGTGTTGTAAGGTAGTGCAGTTACCAAAACAGTAAGATCAATGGTTGCATTGTGGTATCCACAGTTTTTTGGAAGACTACACAGACATGCACACCATCTAGGACAGCCATTTTTTCCCATTTCGACAAGCAAAATGCGGAGAAGGTGTTCTATGCCAGAGATAGATATTATTGCGGCAGGAGCCAAATTGATAACAGGAAAAATATCCTTTATTTCACCCATCTTTACAATCAAACACTGGTTTCGCCTCATCCCACTTCTTTCATTCTTTCCTTTACCTGTGATAATTATGTGATGATTCATTCCCCGAATCAAGTTGGCCTACAGAGAGTGTCCTACCTGTTGTAACATCTTTATTTTTCATTTTTGATGAATAAGTCAGTGATACAGACACAGTAATTATTGTTTAATTCACAGTGGTATCATGAGATCTCTTCATGAGGGCATAGACAGTGGAATACGTGAGTAGCCAACTGTGCAGCAATTATCACATGTAAATTATAAAATCACAGAACATTAGATCCACGTCGCTCTCAAAACTTCCCTCCAGTCTATCCAACCGGGATCACCTCCCCGCTGCTGGAGATGTTGTTGATAGCCGTTAAATAGGCAAGCAAGGGAGACGAGGAATCCCTGTGTCTGGAGGTGGTAAGCAAGCGAGCCAAAGCTACAAATTTGTGGTAATGTTTGGGTACATCTTTGACATAGCTTATCAGGGCCAGCCTTGGGGTTATGTCCAGTGTAGGAGAGGTCATCTCTCAAAGTTCATTAGCAAGCTGCTGCCAGTGGGAATCAATTCTAGGGCCTGACCAAGCCATGTAGAGGAATCCTGCAGCTGGTGTAGCACATTGCCAGCATGCCTACTCCAGAGAGAGGCTGAAAACCAGCATAATCCAGATATATAGTGCACTTTATGAAAAAATCAGAGGTGAATGAATCTAAAACGACTGCTTTTTTATGGGATGTTTTTGATCTGTTCACAACAATATGTTCATTGTACATTTGTTATGGTGTGTCCCAGCTCAAGATCCAACCCTTCCATCATACGAGCATTAGGTTCGGCAGTGCTAGTGCAGCGGCATTGTACATACATGTGATGAGTCTGTTTAGGAGGAGCCTAGTGATGAGCATTGTGAGAAGTGGCCATTAAGGTGGCTCCGCCAGGAAGGATGGATTAAGGTCTTTCAAAGAGTGATGTAGGTGATGACAGAGTAAAGGCTGTAGAGAATTGGTGATAGAGCCCAGCAAGAAGTCTGTGTAGGGGATAAAGTGTTTGTCAAGAAACAAATCACCAATATCACTGAGCGATTTCACTTGTAGTTGGCAGTATACACCTACTTAAGTTATGACTCATGAGTACTAGTAGAGGGTTACTGTATAGTGGGATATGTGGCGAGTATCTTTCACTGACGTCAGCAAGACCAGCAAGTCTGGGCCAGGCCCACCCCATGCATTTAACAGTATGCATTTCTTCTTTTTGGTGTAAATGGTGTAAAAGAACTGCATGTCGTAAGGGGACAAGGGCAACTAGACCCTCTTCCAGGTTAAGATAGAGGGTGTGTTGTGTGTTATGTATCTAGTGGATGGCAAACTTAACATTGGCCACCAGGTAGTATAACTCAGAGTTTGTTGCAGCAACCCCTCCTGTTTAACACACAGTTGCCTCTTGGACCAGGCTATTCTAGCCTGACAGCCAACCCACAACAGTTTATTCATAAGGGATCTGAGTTGCACAAAGAATGACTTGTTTAGAGGAATTTGGATGTTTTGGAATAGATACAGGATTTCAGGCAGGATTACCATCTTATTGAGGCCAATCCTGCTCGCCCCTGAGATCTGGAGCGTGATCCACCTTTCGACAAAGTCCAAAATTTTGGAGATACAGCGGCATAGTTTTTCTGAAGGATAATGGTAATGTCAGCGTGGGATCAGATGCTCACATATCTCACCGCCTCCATCTGCCATTGTAACAAGCAGGATACAACAGGCTGACACAAGGCCGGCGTCAGAGGCACTAAAATGGATTTAATCTAATTTGTTAACAGTCCAGACCATTTACCAAATAATATTATTTCGGCAATGATTGGGACAAAGTTTGACATTGGGTTTTCTACAATAAGCAGAATATCATCCGAATTCATCAATAATGATAGTCGCAGTGCACCCAGTTGCATACCCCGGTGATGGTGGAAATTTCCAGAGTGTACATGCCAGAAGCTCCATCCCAATGGCAACTTTGATGGGTGACAAGGAGCCCCCCTTACAGGTCCCACTACTTACCGGGAAAGAAGGACTCAAGATCTAATTCACTTTTTGCTAACTTATGGGCCTGTATAAAGCAATTTAAACCACTGTAGAAAGTCCCTGCCTGTTCCCATTCTCTTGCGTTGTAAGTGATGTTTCCCCCGCCAGTGTCTATTCCCTGCCCCATATCTGCTGGCAGTTGTGCATTTATTTAGGAAAGTGACCTCCCTTTCAGCTTTCTCATGGAACTCCACTCTCTTTAAGTTATGGGTCGCTAATCTGGACTGTTCTGTCCGCCCGCTACCTGCTCGCTCCAAGTTACCAATTTCAGATTCTAGTTTGGCAAGGGACGTACATATTGATTTAAGAATGCCATGAGCTTTGGAGATGCATTCTACTTGGATTACTGCTTTAAAGGCGTCCCATAGAATGGCCACAGTAGAGACCGTCTTTCTGATAATCTCGAAAAGGGAAAGCATAGCTGCTCTGATGTTAGATGTAAAGACCGGGTCAAACAATTATGTGGGCTGTAGCCTCCACAATCTCAGAGGTCAGGTTTATTGAGGGGATATTTATGGCAAGTCTATCCAGTGAGTGATCTGAGAGGGTTCCTGGCAGGTATGTTATGGAGTCAGTCCAACCCAGGGCATCCCTGGATCCCAATCAGTAGTCCAGTCGGGAGTGGTAGCCATGTACCGCCACAAAGAAGGAGTAGTTGGTGGAGTTAGAGCAGTGGGTACGATAAATATCTAACAGCATAAATCGTGTCAATATGTCTAGGAGATTGCTATGAGTCCAAGTGTGCCTGTCTGGCACAGTGTCTGTATGGTCCTGTATGTAACATGGGCACCCCGAGCACTACTTGCACTCACAAATAGCGCTCTTGGATGTCCGCCACATGTTCGAGAGGTTAAGTATCACAACCCTTCTGGAATAGGTAGAGTAAAACGAAAAGTAGAGGTAAGAGCTCCACCAGGATTAATCAAGCTTTATTGGGATTGTTTACGGCACGAACATTCTAGGACAGGAAATGTAATGTGAAAGCACTATTGTCACATGTTGGATGGCGTGCTGTTGGACGAGTGTCACTCGTGGTTGTCATGAGCCGTGCTTGGTGGTGTGAGTATGCACAATGTCCTCAATGTGTCATGTAGTGCCTCAAAAACATGTCTAAAAGTTGGTTCCTACCCACCCCTTCCCACGTCAAGCGCAAATGTCTTGGTGAAAGGTTCCCATCCCAACATTGAGTTAACCCCTTTGTTACGCATGACGGATTCACGCCGTCATGAGCCACGGGCGGTGTGTGCTCATGACGGTGTGGTTCCGTCATGCGGCTCCAACTCCGCCCATGCGGGATTAATTCCCTGAATGAATGAGCGGGCGGGGAGCGTGACGGAACCACACGTCATGTGCACATGCCGCCCGTGACTCATGACGGCGTGGCTCTATCACGAGCACGGAAGAGCCCCCACCCCTCTGCGGCAACATTTGTGCCGCAGCGAAGGGGTTAATGGTTCCTTGCCGTACAAGTACTGGAAAGTGAAATCCCATGGTTCAAATTATCAATGGAGTACTGGGCTTCAGCAACCAAGTGCACAGCATTGGGATCACCCCACCGGCCAAACAACTAAGAGTGCAGCAGAGGCCACAGAGCATGACATCATCTTATGACATGGTGGGAGTTGCCATTCCAAGTCGCTTCCTGGCAGGACGACGTCTGATATATTATGTGTACTGAGCCAGATGTGTTAATTCCACCCCATTAAACAGTCTGAGGGCTATTTCTACCCAGAGAGTCCAGGGTGAGCCTGCTCCACATATTTAGTGCTAAATAAGTTTACTGGCTCAATTTGGTGAGTCAGATACATGTGCTTGTCCTGCAATGTTGAGGCATAGCCGAGAGAGGTAGAGCATAGCATATAGTACTTCCATGTCTTGCAGCTTTTTTTTTTTTTTTTATCGCAGTGACTTTCTTTCTTTTGTGTTTCTTGACTGTTTGGGTCAAGTCTGGATAGAAGATTTAATACCATCAAATTGTAGCTTCCATTTCTCTCTGGCTTGGTAGAGGATAGTATTTCTGTCCTTATAATTGAAGATTTTGGCAATTGATTTGGGCACAAGCGTGCGCTGTGCTCTCTCCACCACAAACACTAGGAAGAGGTTCTCTCGTCTGAACACAGAGGCCAGAAAAAATGTCCATGTAATGCTCAGGTTTCTGGATGTTGGTAGACTCTGGGATGCCCACAATTTGCACTTCTGACTGGCACGAACAGGCCTCAAGGTCATCTGTCTTGGATTTGAGTTCATCTAATTTCAACATAAGATTTAATTCCAGCTTATAGCGGCGCACATTATCATCTACGTTCGAGATGCACCGCTCCACCATGCCGAGTCTTGCGCAATGTTGATCTAGTTGCTCCTTCTTATTGTCCATTCTTTGTGTAAGAGAATCTATCTTCATTGTGATTGCTGCCACACTGCCTCTCATTTCTAGCAGCAGCGCTTTCACATCATCGGACTCCTCCATGCTGTGGCCTTGTGGGGCCAAAGGGGGGAGTATCCATCTCAGTGTGCCATTCCTGTAATCACCCCTTCTTGATGCTCTCCAAAGGGAGCGTTGATTGCTTTCTGTCTGGTTTGGCCACCTCAATCTGCATCTGCATATTTTCTGGCCAGCCCAACCTCACGCAGTACTAGTCCCACACCAAGTTACAGTGTAGGCCACAAGTACATAACCGGCTGGGAGGCAGACCCACCTGACTCACTGCTTCCCTGAGATAGCAGCACTTGCAGGCCTGGAGCCAGGGATCATACAAAGGCAATGGCTGCGAGACACCAGAGCCCAGGAATATGGAGTCAATTTGCTGCGTGGGTCTAGTGACATATTTTAGGAAGCCCGCAGACCTAAGTTCTCAGCAGTTCAGAATCCTCTCTGTTGTAACAACGCACACTAAAATAGTGGGGATCGAAACCCGTTGGCTGTATGGGCTTTGTGGTGATTAAGAGTCCCATTAAGCCCGAAGGGGAAGTCCTTCGCTTGCAGGTCATCACAGCAAGCATGCATCTTGTGCCAAGGTGCTGGTCAGCACTCACCTCTGCCAGCAGGCACCACCAGGTCCGTGTCCCGCTCGCATTGCCACAGCAGTTGTCAGAGCCAGTCCTTAGGTTGTTTGCAGGATTCCGCACCACCCGTATTCACCCTGGCGCCCGGGACAATTCAAAGGCCCGAGCCCGCCTCCACACTGTGTGCCTCAATTCTGACAGGCTGCTCAGCTGCTCACCTCCACCAATGTGGCTTATGGACTCCCCGTTGATTGCCCGTGTTCTCTGCTTGCAGGTGGATCAGCGGCTGCTTGGGATCACAAACTCCTTATTTTTTAGGTTCAGTATAGCATATTTGGGCAGATGATTCAGGACTGTTACTCTCCAGCCACTGGAGCTTTATAGTATACGCTATAGCACATCCCCCAAGAGTGTCCTACTTACATGCTGCTTGCCATGAAAGCTATGGGAACAATCTCATTAAGACATGTCTAGCAATCCGTTGTAGAGCGACCTTGTGTAGCTGGTTATTATCTATTGCTTTACACACCTGCTGAGTTAGAGGTTTAAATGCCAATAGTTTGGTTTACGCCTTACATTTTTAAGAGGCTAATTAAGCATTTACCATTGAGTTGGGTAACAAACACCTAGTATTAAATAAATGTCTTGTGGAGTAGGGAGTAAAAAGATTTATATAACTGTCTGTTGGCAACATTTCTTAAAGAATTGTAGTGAGAGGCAAAAAACGGGAAGATGGAAAGTCAAGTCAGATGAGAGGTGCACAGCCCATTGTGATTATTCTTGCTTAGAAATTGAAAGGGGTGCTTCAACAGCGATGCAGTCAAGTTACTGGAATGGCAAGACGTGCACACGTCAGGAAGGAGGTGTAATGACAAAGCTATTTGTGGGTCACTGCACTGGTTAGCATGAGGCACTGCAGGCAACATTTATAGATCACAGGAAGACCTGTGTGTGAGTGAACAGCACTGAACCATCAGGAGAGGTAGACTGAGCTTGGTGTGGACCCAAGTACTGGCAATCACATTAGGTAATGGAACGCCAGTAGGTGCTTAATCAAATAGGATCATGAAAGAAACATTTCTGCAGCTCCAGTTTTTTTTTCTATGGAGCTTTATAAGGATAGTAATTTTCTTTCGCTCTCTCTGCCTTGCCTAATACTGCAAGTACTTTGTAGGCCTCGATGACAATGGGTTCATGTTAGAAATGGGTAGCGTTGTGCAGAGCGGGCGGGCCAAGCTCGAGAGGACATGTGTAAAGCTTCACACAAGACACACCCCAAAAAAGAAACGCCACACAAGGTTATGTAAGAATAACTTTTGTGTTGTATAGAACACAAGGTAATAACCGCAGTAATCTTTTACACTGCGCCAACTGGCGCCAAGTCAGTATTTACAGTGGGACTATATACATGGCAGGGCCAATCGGGCCGCTGCCAGAACCATTGCAAGGTACAAGGAATAAAGGTAAGTTCATCAGCCTCAACCCTGCAATAAGAACATCATGGTATCACAGTATACAGTAGTACAGGGGAATACAGGTTTTGTCCCATTAGCATTAGGACACATCGGCATCAGACCTGAAAGGAAAGAACTCGGTTTGCAGGTCCCTAGGCATAAAAGCGTAAGCATGATGTATAAACATCACTCGACCCTGTAGGCAATAGGAAAGAACCATTATCATGAAACAGGAAACTGGGTAGGCATGAGCAGGCGAGCATTGGACATCTGCACACTGCAATAGGCATAAAAGCATTATCATCAAACTTGAACCTGTGGGCATAAACATTAGGCGGAAACCGCCTGCATAACCACATTAGTCTGGGGCAGTAAACATCTGCGCATGAAGTGTCAACCAGGTTCATGTGGGGCACTAACCCCGAATCTAAATCACCATGGGCCTACAAATAGTAGCATGTGGCATCTTGCTAGCCTAAAACCATTAGCTCAGGCATGGAATGAAAGCCTCATTGCATGACATTATATCAGGCCTAAACCCATCATGCGTACAACCGGGCATCATCACGTGCAGACGGCGTCAACATAAGAGCATGCATCATCTCATTGGAGTGGTCCCATCACACATAAATTAGGAGGCTCCTCCCATTAGGCCGGAATCCTGAGCAACCCCACATTAGCATGACAACATGAACCCCCAGTAGGTATAAGAACATTAGGGAAAACCTTGTCACTTACCACAGGTCCACTATGCATAGAAGCATTGGTGTAAATCAAATTGGCCTAAATCCATTAGGTATACAGAACATCAACAATAGGGCACCACACCTGACATTAGCATGGGCCCCCTGGGGCATCAAGCAGGAGATAGCAACCTAGGAATAAACTACATTAGGTCAAACATAGCCCTGCATCTGGCAGAAATGCTGAGGCCTCGCAAGTCTTGACACTTTGTGGCCCCAATCGTTGTCACTACCCACTGTCCAGCGGGGCAGTGGCGTCCAGTAAAGTTAGTTCTGGGCCCGGGGGAGCCCCCTTTGGGCTCTGGGATTCAAAAATGCCCCCGCGTTGGGGTGTGGCCACCACTGTTGCAGCTGTCCCCTGTCCGGTGGGGCAGTTGAGTAAGCCAACAGGGAAACACTGGCCTAGATAGAGTCCCCAGCGAGACTCATCTGCAAAAAAAAAAAATGCACACGTCGCAGCTGCCCGCTGTCCAGTGGGGCAGCTGTGTAGGGAGACCAGTGCAGACCCTCCTAGGATCCTCCCAGCTCCCGCGATGCCTCCTCAGAGCCCCACTCACCGGGTCTCTACGCGGGCGGACACCTTCTAGCAGGAGACAGGCACCGGCATGTGCCTCGACCGTTCCCTGCTCTCCCCGGACCTCTCCCGCGGGCTCTGTGTTCCTGGCGGTAGGCGCAGGCTTTCCTCTCCAACACGTGAGCCCCGTCACGGTTAGTACCTCGCCGCAATTCACCCGGCCCCCTCCTGGGAACCGGGGCTTCCAGGATGATTCCGCTTCTTCTCGGGGCTCTCCTCCACTCACGGAGAGCCCCCGCCTACTTCCGGCCGGCTCGGGCGAGTTGCCGACTTCTTCTGAAGCACCGCGGGCAGCGCGGCGGCCCTGCTCCTCTCTGCAACCCGGGTTGCAGTGGTGATTTTGGCGGTAATAGGCGGGTGGGCATGCGCTTAGTTTAAAAGTAGACAATTCTCCCGGGCCGTGGCGGTAACTTCCAGGCAAGCTTGGCGTGCGGGGTGGGCACCTGCTCAGCTTCAAATATGGCCGCAGGCACCAATACCGCGGAGTGGGCTCCCGCGGGTTTTCAGATCGGCAGGGACGCAGCAATCACGCGGGGTGGCACCCACTTAGTTCCTGCTTAAGACCCACAGAGGCACAAACACGGGCAAGGCTATCGCCTAATTTTAAAATACGTAGAGCGCCGCCATTACGCGGGGTGGGCACCCGCTCTCAAAGACAGCACATATGCAGCCATGTAGTGCTTAGGGGACAGCGCTATAGGAGCACAGCGCAGGGGCCACAAGTTGGGCAGTAGCAATCTGTAGAAGTCTTGTGCAAAGTAGCGCTTGGAGCACAGCTCTGGCAGCAACAGTTCTTCACAGCTCTGGGCAAAATAGCGCTTAGGAGATTACAGCGCTTTAGTAGCACAGCGCAGGGGCCACCGTTCTCTCAATATAGTGCTTAGGCAGAACAGCGCTGTAGGCCTCAGCACCTCTTCCCCTGGCACCCCGAATATAGCACTTGCGACATATTCAGTCCCACCAGGGGCTTCAGGGACGACAAGTCACGCTCCTCACCTCCTTCTGGGCACAGTCAAAGGTGCTCCTTGACAGTCAGATAAAGCGCTCTTCTTCTCCAGGCGCTCAGGAGCAGTCAGGGCCCAGGTGTAGCGCCCACAAGGCGCTAAGGCAGGAGAGCAGGCAGGCAGTGCTAGGCGAGGCCAGCGAGTACTCATCAGTACAGGACAGCAGCTACTCGAAACCATCATCCCCTGTAACGTGGCACTCCTACTGGTACAGCAGTCTGAATTCCAGCAGCGGGCTCTCACAGGCCCTCTGGACAGTGGAGGGGTACAGATGGGCTCAGGGGCTAGCACACAGGCCCATGCGGCGGTACCCCCTGGCAGCAGGTCCCCTCTCATTCAAGTCCATGCTCTGGCTGAGCACATGGTGGGTGGCACAGCCCCCCTATTTATATGCCCCTCACCCCACCTACCAGGCAGTAGAACCGTCTGGGGAAACTGGTTCTAACCGGCTCAGGGGGAATAGTAGAGCACCCTGGGTGCCAGGTTTCCCTCCAAAAGCTGGGGCTGCTGGGAAACAACAACTAGACTGGTAACCCACCTCAGTCAGGTGGCACAATGCACAACCATGGCATCCATTTTAAAAGTGACATTTTACCTGGGTGAATTCTTATAATGGGGGATTTACAGGTGCGTACACCATTGCATCACATTTGACATTTGTATTTCACATTCATCAACTTGACATGTTTAAATAGGCAAAATCAGTCTGCGCACGCCATTGCGCAGCAGGTATTATGGCATCTCACAACACACATGGCCAACACATTTCTCTGCCATGGGGGGAGATATCCTCAAATAGAGGGGTGAAAAGCAAAAAAATGTCAGGGAAAAGGGCCAAGTCCAACAGCTCAGATGATACATTATTCGACTCTCACTGGGTTTGCAGCCTCCAAATCGTAGAATTCTCTCCCGTCCCTTGCCATCGAGCCTCATGCGCCTCATATCACCTCGCCTACTAAAGCATTAAGAAGTTGTTGACCTCTTCTACGAAGTTTCCACTCTTCCAAAATCCCCCTAGTTCCTATTTTAGAGTACTTTACGCTCAAGAAACTTTTTTATCTGGACTCCTGATTCTTCTCTCTAGGTTTATCAGGTCAAGAAGCTTTTAATTCATTTCCTACTGGTAGGGCTCTGGATAGATCCCAGATCCATTTCTGCCGTAGGTGTTCCCAACATAGGGCCTCCATGGTCTGCAATGACTTTTGGGTCTGTCAAGGCTGTTCTCCTTTATTATCCCTCTGTATGCCAAGCAGACTTACACTCTGCCTGCTCAAAAGAGAAGGGGGGCTCGGAATTATATATAGGGATAAGATAAGGGCAAGACTCTAGACCATGAATAAAGAAGACTGTGATTTTATCCTTCTGGTTCAAAATAACCAAAAAGAAATTTGTTAGAGGATATCTTATCTTTCGCCCATCAGGCCCCAGAACTAATTTCCTTAACTCCATCGGCACCCTTCTAAAAGATGAAATCTGTAACATTGACTTCATGGTCCTTGGAGATTTAAACTTTCACCTGGAGTCACAAAAAGATAAAGATACTATGGCCCTGCTAGAAATTACGAATGACTTTGGTCTCCCCCAGTGAGTACATAACGCTACCCAGATTGCTGGCCACACACTACATGGCATCTTTTCAAACAATAAAGCCATTGCTGATCTAAATCTTCTTCCACTTTCTTGGTCGGATCACGCCGCCATCTTCTTTAAGATAAGAGACAATAGAGTGTGGACAAATATAGATTGCAATCAACTACAGCTACATCTCACGGAAACTCTGTCTCCCCCTCCTGCATGATCCTGAGATAGCCCCTCTGGGTTACTTAAATTGGTTTGACACTGCGCTTGGACAAGCAGTGCCCAAAAAAAAGGTTAATCAAGGCAAGAAAAAGCCCTCAGCACCTTAGTTTTCAGAGGCACTCCAGCTAGAAAAACAAAGCTGGAGGCGAAAAAAGAGTAAATGGAGACTTAAAAATTAATCTCACGATAAGGAAGCATTTAGACTTTCGTTATCCATACATAAAGCCCACTTGATTAAAGAAATAATAGCATTTTTATCTCCCAGATAGAATCCTCCTAAAATTCCGCCATCCAAAAATTCAGCTATGGAAGTTTTCAAGATTTTCAATGCCAACTCCAGCCTACGCAAAAGTAGGGAAGGTGTTGGAATAGTAAACTATACTATTCCTTATGTTAGAGCGCCATTTACTGCAAGTCGATGTAATGACTTGCATAGTAATGGCATTGTGTGGTAACAACGCAGCCGTTGTAACAACCACGTTGTGAAGGTATTGCGGTATAATGTCCGCGATGTAAAGGTTGTTTCCCGTGAAAACAATACAACCAACAACACCCCCGGGCCTCTCTGATCACCTTCATCCAGATCACGATATTGCAGTTTGAGAACCTCATCCTGCCCACCAAGTCTGGATCTCAGGATGGTCCTTGCTAAAATCCATCCTGGATCCAAAAGGCAAGGTTCTGGCAAGTATTTGTAACTCAATGTTCGATACAGGGATTTTTCTAACTTCTTCTAAGAGGGATATTTCCAACTTCTTCTAAGAGGGCTTCCATTCTTCCTCTTTAAAAAAAAAGCTAGTCTTGATGCAGAAGATCCCTCCAACTACCGACCCATTTCCAGACTTTCTTTCACAGCTAAAATAATTGAGAAAATGATTAATAGTTAACTGACCCAATTTATTAAAGAGAATAATCTGTTGGACCCTGCACAATTTGGGTTCAGATCGGAAAATAGCACAGAGATGGCTCAAATTGAAGCCACCAATGAACTCAAGATCATTTAAGACAGAGGAGGAACGGCAGCTCTGATCCTGTAGGATCTCTCAGCAGCTTTTAAAACTGTGGACCACCCTGCTCTGATTTCTTGCCTGGAGACCTTAGGCATAAAAAGTATGGCTTTGGAGTTACTCAAATACTTTTTAAATAACAGGGAAAATACGGTGAAACAGGATATATTTAGCTCAACACATTCTCCCTGCCTGGTGGAGTGCTGCAGGAATCTTCACTCAGCCCCACCCTTTTTAACTTGTATGTAACAGAACTAGACTTCCTGATTCAATCATTTGGCTTCTCTCTCACCTGATACGCAGATGATACGCAGATCGTTTTATCTGCCGCAAACATTGTGTCAAATTGAACTCTGACAAAAACAGAAGTGGTCCTTCTAGGAAACAATCCCAAATTCTAGTCTACAGCCAGCTGGCCAGCAGAATTGGGCACGCTTCCCTTGCCTCCTCTCATGGCCAAGACTCTTGGGGCGATTCTTAATGACAATCTAAATTTTAGCAAGCAAATTAATGCAGCTCTATCGTCCAGGTACAATACTCTTAGAATCACAAAAAAGAGTCTACATGTTATCCCTATTAATTCCAGGAAAACAGTTATATCTTCTTTAACACCTTGGCTGCTAGGAGTTTCATGACAAGGTCAGCTCGTCATAAGCACAGCTCCACTGTGCCTCATGACGAGCTGACCTTGTCATGAGCATGGAAGGGGTTAATCCTTTCCAAATTAGATTACTGTGATGGTCTATACATTAAACCTCAGACACAACATATTAAGTACTGCAGAATTCTGCCACTGGACTACTGCTTGGTCTCCCCAAACACCACTAAGTTTTCCAAGCCAGCAAAGATTTGCAATGGCTGACGCTTAGGAAACATATTAAATTCAAAGCACTCTGCTTTACATTTAAGCTCTTGTATGGCTCAGACCAGAATCTTTGAGACAAGCCATTTCCTGTTATGTCCCCAACAGGAACCTCAGATCAATGAGATCCTATAAAGTTACCACCTTCAGATATAAAACAACTAAATGGGGTTGAAGCAGCTTCCTTGCTGGGGCTACCAAACAGTGGAATCTCTTACCAATACACATTAGATCGACTTCCTCACCACAGGTTTTCAGAAAGCGCCTTAAAACCTGTATTTTCAATCTTTAGTCTCCTACTATCACACACATTTCTCTGACTAGCTAGTGCCAAGATACCCTTGGGTATACGTTCCGCTCTACACGTTTTCTAGCATAAATCAACTAATAGAAGTCTTTTTGGGAAGGAACTCTCCTTATTTTTCCCAGTCTAGCTGAATTTCTGTGTCTGATTGTCATAGGTAAAAAGTGCAGTCAATTCCTTACAGATGCCTCTGCCTTCCACCATCCATTCAACACATTCGCCCCTCTGGGGATGAATGCTCTTGTGGTCATTCCCTCAGATTTCTACCTCTCTTTCTCTCTCTAAATGTCTTACTGTCAGATCTCCCCACTCTTTTCTCCCTCTCCCTTCACTGGCCTTTCCCTCAGTTCTCCTTACCTATGCCTCCCCTCTTAATCAGCGGTGAGTTCTTCTCCCATAGCTGAATTAGAAACATCTGGTGAGACCAGAACTTTCCCTTCTGCTGCCCTACTTATTTCTTTGCACAGTTCAGTGAATGATATACCTGTCGTCCAATCAAGATTCTGTGTTACCGCTAAGCTCTATTTGCTTAGTAAACCTGTCCTTCATGTTGGTATCCCATAAAATGTGCAATCTGCTTCACCTTGAGCAGCAGGAGCCCTTCAATCACTCTCATAAACAAGCATTTGCAATGCAATAGGTCTCGCATTAGGAAAGTTTGAACTATTGGTATTGTAAATTACAATTTTTTAATTTATGTGTTGGTTTTGAAAATAGCGAAATTAATAGCTTTGTCATTTACAATGCCAATAGTTATAAATTTTGCAAATGTGACACCGATAGCATTTGTAATACAATATGTGTTGTATTTACGTGACTTAGAGGTATTGATATTACAAATAACAATGGGTTTTAATTTTTTTAATTATTAATACTTGAATAAAAGTTATTGTAATGTATAATGGCAGTAGCTTAAACTTTTGTAAATAACTTTTGTGAAGATGATGTTCAGTGTATTATATTGTGTCGAAAATCCAAAAACAGGAGTAAAATATTAACATATTTATGTGACATTTGTAATAAAGCTTGAAACATTGATAGAACATATTTGAACCAGTTGTTGTTGAATGGTTGCACAGATTGATGCTGTGGTGGCAACGAGTGATGTTGTGGTTGCAACGAGTGATGCTGTGGCATTCAGTGATGCTGTGGTAGCGCATAGTGATGTTGTGGTGCCCCTGAGTGATGCTGTGGTGGTGCTGAGTGATAATGTGGTGATGCGATAGATAGATAGAGGGAGGGTGATAGATAGATAGAGGGAGGGCGATAGATAGATAGGAGTGAGGGCAACAGATAGATAGATAGATAGATAGATAGATAGATAGATAGATAGATAGATAGATAGATAGATAGATAGATAGATAGATAGGAGTGAGGGTGATAGATAGATGGATAGAGTGATGGCGATAGATAGAGTGAGTGCGATAGATAGAGGGAGGGCGATAGATAGAGGGAGGGTGATAGATAGAGGGAGGGTGATAGATGGAGGGTGATAGATAGAGGGAGGGCGATAGATAGAGGGAGGCCGATAGAGAGATAGAGTGAGGGCGATAGATAGAGTGAGGGCGATAGATAGATAGATAGATAGATAGATAGATAGATAGATAGATAGATAGATAGATAGATAGATAGAGTGAGGGCGATAGATAGATAGAGTGAGGGCGATAGATAGATAGGAGTGAGGGCAACAGATAGATAGGAGTGAGGGCGATAGATAGATAGATAGATAGATAGATAGATAGATAGATAGATAGATAGATAGATAGATAGATAGATAGATAGATAGATAGATAGATAGATAGAGGGCGATAGACAGATAGTGTAATTATGTGGTGTGTAATTATGTGGCTCTGAGTGGTATTTTGAGTGTATGTTGCGTTGAGCGCAGTGTAAATATGTAGCATATAATTATGTGGCACTGAGTGGTATTTGGAGTGTATGTTGCATTGAGTGCAGTGTAATTATGTGGCATGTAATTATGTGGCACTGAGTATGAATTCTCACAAATATGTATCAAAACTGAGGCCTGGAGGCAACCTGTGATGACCGGTAGGCTGGGAGCATTCCTGAAAGGTCGGTGTCACTGAAAAGCAAGTACTCTGGGGCAGAGTCAGTCATACAGCGGGGTGGGGTGAGTCACGCTGGGGGGGGGGCACTCTGACAGGGCGCAAGGGCTGGCGCAAGTATTGGCAGGCGCACGGCTGACACAGACTTACAGATAATTGATTACAGCAAGGATTCAAACCTGATAAGAACATAAGAGATGCAGAAAGGGTTAACAGTGCAACTGTAGGCTGCGAGTTATGAACTGAATTTGATGGCACTTTGAAAGAGGCAAAGTACATGTGGCAACAGTAAATATTTTAAATAAATAATTCAGTGAAAAGAACTTGTAATATGTACTAAAATCCCACAGTTTGAGAAGTCAATACTAAACTGTGCACACTATGATGCTGCTTGTGTTGGATTGCACACACCAATAGAATATAGCGGGCTTAAATATTACCTCCTGGATTGAATGTGAGGTTTGAAGTTCTGGGCATTCTGAGGATAAATGTGGCCCTAAAAGTGCGCAGTCTCACTGGCCTTGCAGTGGTAGCCTCTTGAAGGAGGTGGAGTGGAGCAACTCTGTCTGATGGGAACAACGGAGGAAGGTCCTCTGTCCCAAGCAGAGAACACAAAGAGTTTACTGCAGTGACTGCCTGACCGGAAGGACTCTAGTGGGTGTGCAACATCCAGCTGAGGCAAATGCGAAAAGCGGCACATGAACCAGAATGAAGCGATAATTGACAGAGGAATGAGGCAGTTCCTGAAGTTCACGTGGGTCAGGAATAAGCTCAGCATATGCGTCAAAGACCCAGGCAGCATAAAAAACAAGTCTGATTGCAGGGGCAGGGGAGCGACAGCCTTTGAATTCTGATGCCGAGGCACGGACAAATGGTGGTGTGTGGTTTGTGATGTGTGATGTGGCTGGCGATGATGTGCACGCACCTGGCTCAGATGAACTGTATGCGATCCACAGTGGGTAGACTTTTTAGGTCTGCTTACTATAAATCTCGCCTATCATCCCTTTGGGATGTAATAGGCGAGACCTAAAAAGGTAAGTGCATTGGCCCATGGCATGGGGTTGTGCTCCTTGTACAATGCTACAGGGAAGAGACACTTTACACTATTTTTGGATGTATTTAGGGCAAAGATACCTGCAACTCTACTGTACGGAATTGAATTAGTGGAGTTAAAACACGGGATTTTTGCAAAAAATTGAAGGAAAGGTACTAAGAAAAATCTCTTCCCTTAATACAGCATGCTCTGTATCTTCATGCAGGCTGGAATTCGGACTCCGAAGTTGTTGGGTACAGGGGTTGATTGCGCTTGTAAGATGGGTAGCCTGTCTGGCTAGAGGTAAATCTGGTTCCCTACAAGAAGCCATTAAAAGGGAACTCTTGGGTGACTTTAACGAGTCCTCTTTATTAATAAAAAACTTTAGAAAAGCAGTAAGTCTGTTAGGGCTGGATGTAAGCACTTTGTTTTTACTTACTCCCTCGGAGCTAAAGTCTAAACTAAAATGTGCATCTTGGGAACTCTGTTATAAATTGGACATGCTCGCCCAACCGAGAAAAAAAGAAAGGCAATCACTGTCAACTACATATACACCAAAGCTGGCCCAACAATACCTTACTTGGAATATTCCCCATAGAGTCCATAGGTTATGGTACCTTTTAAGACAAGATTTGCTTCCACTAAATCTCCTATCTGCAAAGTGGTATGGTGTATCTCCAATATGTAATCTGTCATAATGCTGTACAGGATTGTAATCATGTCTTGTTTATTTGTCCTGCACTACGCCCATTGCGTTACAAATGGTTAAAACCAATTTGCCTACAACTAGGAATTTTAAATGTAAAAACTTTTTTCCATGCACTTTATTGTCCTCCTAATGAAATGTTCTGTTTCAGAATTTTTAATTTCTTTAAAGGCTTTTTAAATATTTATTAATGATACATAGGGCGATGTCAGATGATGCTCGACCAGTGGATAAGAAGTGTTTCTTTATTGTACTCTTTTGTGTGATTTTATTGTATGTAATGTTGTAGATTGTGCGTTTATTTTATGTGGCCCTCATTGAGAGCCAAAAACAATAAACTTTTGACTATTTGACTATTTAAACTTTGAAACTTTGCAAGTGGATTCCTCTTCCCTAACAATGCTCTACCGCACGAAATTCCTTTTCTGCAGGTCTGACCTCAACTGATGTTTTCTCCATATTGAGTGCTCCTTTTGTTCTCCTGGCATCTGAATGATTAATATTTTGAAAGACATACCAGCATTAGCTACCAATTATGGCTTAGTTCCGATACAGTAAACCTTTGGCATCCTACATGTGGAATCTTTTTTCATTGTTATGCAAAATGCTCGAAATAATTTTAGATTTGTAGGGGGTACAAACTAAGCACCTTGCTCTCTCACAAATCGTTTGGAACATCATAGTTCAAGACATGGAACACTGTGCCCCAGCATGGCATTTCAAATGCACTGGCCCATTTCCCTATGTCCTGTAATCCAGTTTGCCAATGGAAGTGCCTGGGACTTCTTCAGGCCATTGCTTGCAGATACTCAACATCTCATAAGCACAAAATAAGATCTTCAGAGGTGAAGATTCATCACTGTGTTCCACTAAATTTATGAACTCAAGCTACACTGATGCCTTTCAATAGACATTTTAAAACTTCTCTTTACTGGTTATTCCTGAATTACTCGACCTCTTAGTTTTTTACTTCAGTTTTTCTCCCACTATGTTCTTTGAATACATCTTGTTGTCTATAAAGAGCACTTTTAATACCCGATAGTAACAACAGCGTTAAATGAAACCATTGTATAGACAAAACAGAAGCACCAAGGCCTAACATTTGGATTTGGATTTGGAGAAGCTGCAAAACAATAAGGGGCAAGACAGACGGACAGAAGAACCCAAGATAGAGAAAAAGAATGACCATGAAGAAATTAGTAAACAACTTTGGAAATTAAATGGCGAGGACATGAGAGTGTGAGGAGTTAGGGCTTAAGAGAGAGACATCATTGTTTAATGTTCAAGGTACTTGGGCTAGCTTATTGGCCAAAAAAGCAGAGATCTGCCCTCTGCTTATTAACATTATAGGCAGCCTCCTTCAGTGGAGGCTTGCATCTAGGGGATGAAGGGGGTGAGTGTGAGCAAATAAAATAAAAAATAAACACTTACTGAACACAACCTCTGCTCCAGACCTCTTCTTTCGTTGACTACAGGCAGCAGCAAACTCCCTTGACCAATCCTGGCACTGCTCACATGCTGTTCATCCGCATGAGAGCAGCGCCCTGATTGGAGGAAGTGGCCTCTCTCTGCGTTCCCCAGCACACTGGAAGCCTTCACTTGCTCTCAAATTAGCTGTTAAAAAAAAGGTAGGTTGAGAGATTTATAGTGTACACATCTTGCTGGCCTTCGTAAGATGGCCGTCGAAAGAGAAATGCACTCTATGAACAGTGCACAGTCAGCCCTCTGCCCACCACTCTTTCCTGCTACCACTTAGCAAGCCCGCCCCGTCCTGACATCCGGTTCAAGACAGGATGATGAAAAATAAAATAGTAATAAATTGCCAGTTTATTTTTTATCTCTCGGACTTTGAGGGGCATTTAAGTGGGGGAGCCGCCCCAGGCGAATTCTCGTCTCCCTAATTCACACATTTTATATCAGAGCCCAAGCAAGAAGTAAGAGTTGGAGGAATGGAGGAAGAGACAGAGCGTTCTGAGGCACTCTAAAAGTTCTCTAGTTGGCCAGGATTCTGTGGTGGCAGTCCTTCCAGAGTCCGGGGAGGTATCAGAACGGAGCCTAGAAGGCTAAACCTTAGCACTAGCCTGGTCTGGGCTTCCACAACTCAAGAACTCTCATCCTGGGTTTGTCCGGTTATTTAGTATTTTATTAGTTTTAGTGCCTTTGAATAAAACATTCAACAAAATCCTCTTCTAAGGCGGCTCAAATGTGGTTTCTTTTATCTTGTGTCATCATGTGCACAGGGTACTGGCAACTCTGCAGTACTGTATCTTTAAAGGCATATTTTATTCCTGGCAATCGCTCAGTTGGCAGTGACACCACAAGGCTCACCCATAAGCAACCAAAATGGAAAGCTTACTTCCAAATACTACATCACATATCAGTACTCCATTTTCTCTCTAGATTCGGATTATATCTACTTCAACAATTGAATTTGGTGTTTCAAATTTGAAATGATGTCTCCAAACCTCTATATTTTACAGTGGTTACTGTCTTCTGTCCTACCCAGCACGTGCCCTGTGGTATTTTTCGGTTTTCATATTTTCGGTCATGTGGTCAGTCATAAATGAATGGAAACAAACAGAAGCTAGACTCACACCAACGATGCTTTGAACGAAGAAGGCATTGTCAAACTACGAGTTTTGCGCAAAGACCCATAATTCTCGCAATCATATAGCCAACAGAACATATTAGGCAGAGTATCGAGCACAAATCCAACAAATGTCAGCATTTCATAAAATTAGTTATCCCAAAGTCCACAAAAATACCAACCATGAGAATAAAAAGACAATCAAACCCCACACAAGGAAAAACATGTAAGTTACAACAACGCACATGCAATTGATTGTTTGTTTATTACGGAAACTTGGCTATCCGAGTGCTCCAACCCGGATTTAGAAACAAGCTCTCCCCCTGGAATACACTATATCCAGACTAGACAGAACAGGAAAAATAGGGGGGGGAATTGCGATCATCTATAAAGAACATCTAAAATGTACCACGTTACACACCCCTGAACTAAAGGACGCAGAAAGCCTCTGCTTCAATATTAAAATAAACAATCACACCACCTTTGCGGGATTACTGGTGTACAGACCCCCTGGCCCTATGGGCCACTTTTTAGACACTCTTGGTGACTTTCTAAGTCCCATGGTGATACGTTATGCCAATTTCACACTTCTAGGTAACTTCAATATACACCTAGAAATGGAGAACTGCCCAAATACAAGATATTTCAGGGAAATCACAAACTCCCTCGGTCTAAAAATCATAATAAAGGCCCTACCCATCAAGCTGGTCATACCCTGTGTTCTAATGCTACTAACATAGTAATGATGGAGTAAGGATTCGCACGTAAAGTGACTTGCTCTTTCTCATGAACCTCGTTAACTTGTAATAGTATTAAACCAACCCTGTTCGTCATTAATATTACACTTTTACAGTACACGCGGGTGTCCTAGAGACGCTTGCCTATGTGTTTATTAATCCTAACACCGCTTGCATACTACAGAATGGCCGCTTCGCAGAAATTCAGTCTGCGCATGCGTCGGTCATACCCATGTGATGTGACGCCCCTGCAGATTTGGAGGGAGGGTTCGTTCATGCGCATTGTAGCTAATATGGCCGCTTGTCTGTAATCACGCGTTCTGCTTGCCCATGCTGCTTTGCATCTCTATCTATTTCTGCTTAACCTTTAATCGCTATAGTTATTATGAAGTAAGGGGTGCAGTGTAGATTATCATGGTGTACATGTATTCTATTTTTCTGTGTTATTAATTTGTTTTCGCTTACTTTTCATGTACCGCGTATCTGGGGCCTGGGAGTGGGGAGCGGCGCCATCTTTGAAACCCATCACGACCCCGTCATGTGATGAGGGAGAAGTCAAACTGCGCAGAAGCAATACCCCGCCTGCTGGCTGCCAAGACTGGGATGCTCATGAGAAATGAACTGTGACCTGACCAGGGGAGCCGAGGTGTACCTGAATTTGAAACAATATTGATACATTACTGTGTGCGCTATTGTCCTCTTCTACACGTATGCCTGGGAACAGGAATGTAAGGGGTGGGTACTTGAAAATACATATTAATCATGGGAACCCAGAATTTTAGGTGGTGACTATGACCTAACCACTTCTCCTGACCAATCGTAAGTTGGGACCCTGTCACTTGCAACATTTGTGGGTGGTCTAGGGACCCGAAAAGGGTATAACTAGCCTAGTTTAGTTAGAGAAATTGTCTGACTTGTCCGAATAGCTGACCTGTCACCGACCCCACGACTCTATAGGTGATTGATACAGAGAGCTGCGGAGCGCTCTGTCCGATTTTCCACAAACTCCAAGGGGTGGAAATAGTCTTAAGTGCTGGCGGAGCACTTTGCTGGGAGATTCGAGAACCCAATCGGGGTTACTGACGGATTCCGTGCAGTGAGGGGGTAGCGCAGGCGTTGCATCCGAAGCTGCAGGTGTTGGTCGTGCCCTTTGGTGAGCCCAGTCCTGACCCAAAGTCCTGAGGGGTATCCTGTCCTGATTTTCCGTGAGCTGTACCTGCTCACCTACTGATGTCCTAAATCCTTGAGGGTCCTTGTCCTCGTCTTTTCCCGAAGCTGACCCGTGGCCACGGTTAGTCCTCATTCCTGTCCTAGGTAAATATACCTGTGGGTGTCCGTCTACTATCCTTTCTTCCTGCTCTTTAATAAAGCCTCTATGCCCATGATATTCTATCTGTTCTCTCTATTGATGCATATGCAGATTGCTTGTTAGTTTGTTCCATTTTTCCCTTTTCCTGTAGGGTATATTGAAACTGTTCTTGCGTGAATACTGTGTGATGAATATTTAGGACTAAGTTAGTTAGACTAAGATTAGGGTTTGACTCACTCATAAGCTTTAGAAATTCACAGGACTAATGTGTTTTAACTTACCTTCCCTAGTTTGAACCTGAAACTTAAATAGCATGTTCCCTGTTACCCTTACCCAATAATGTCCTATTGGTGTCCAATGGTGTTTGCCCTTATTCGTAGTTACATTATTTTTGTAATTCTACTTATTGATGTTTTGATCAGCATTTGCCTTATACTTTTGTCACTTTAAAGTTTACATTCTTACATAAACCCTTTAAAACGCCTCAGCTGTCTGTGGTCATTTAAGACTTTGAAATGTAAATAAATGAATAGAGTAAATGTTTAGAATTATCTTGTCACCTACCCTCTGATAGCTCCTGATTCATCAGGAAGAGTGAGTGCCTGTGGTAAGTCAGGTGCCATGGTAATAGTGTTACAGGAAACACATATAAAATACTGATAGTGGTGTGTAAACTCGCCCGACTCTCAAAAGTGTATTACAATCACGTCATGGGCCCGAGTGCGTGAAAATCTGGCAAACTCAGAGCCGGGTGACCTGCGCGCTCTATCAGTAACACTAGAGAAAATATGGAGAAAGCACTACAAAACAGAAGACCTGAAATCTTTTAGATTAGGATTAAATTCCTACCACCTACAAATAAGGGTGGAAAAAAGAAGCACTATACGCACCTTATTGAAAGGGCAGATGACAACCAAAAGTCTATTTTTACAATAGTCAAATCTTTTACCCACCCAGCTAGCCTAGACTCTGAAATACCCCCTTCACAGGATCTTTGTAACGAGATTGAAGAGTACTTTGAAAACAAAATCAGTGAGCTAAAAAACAATTTCTCTGACTGTATAGCCCAAGACCCCCCAGCCCAAAACCCAGGTCCAAGAGTAGAACTCAAATGTTTCAAAGAAATTAGCTTAGACGAATCTAAGAAGGCTATCCTTTCATGTAAATCAGGGTCCCCTTTCGATCCTTGCCCGCCTAAGATTCTTCACGCATTAATTGAGACTGTGAACCCGGTCATAAATCAAATTATTAATTCTACATTTGAAACAGCAAAAATCCCTGATCTTTGGAAAACAGCCGCGATCAAACCTCTCCAAAAAAAGAAGCTATCAGACCCCACCATACTTTCCAACCTAAGACTCATCTCTCTTCTCCCATGTCTGAGTAAAATAGCGGAAAACTGGTGAACACACAGTTAAACGAGTTCCTGGAAAACTCCAACTGCCTTCACCCCAAGTAATCAGGTTTCAGAGCGGGGCATTCAACTGATTCAGCACTGCTCCACACCACAGACACCCTGAAATGGGCTCTAGATAAAGGCAAAGAGGCGGTGCTGATTCTGTTGGATCTCTCCGCGGCCTTTGATACGGTCTCCCACAACATCCTGTTAAACAGACTGAAACAAATAGGAATAAACGATAAAGCCCACGAATGGTTAACCGCATTCCTTAGAAACAGGAACCAGGTCGTCACTCTGGGTAGGTATAAATCTACAGGGAAACAACTGTCCTCCGGGGTCCCACAGGGATCCTCCCTGAGTCCGACCCTTTTTAACTTATATATGTCCCCACTACTCACACTGATTGACTCTTTCGACATTGAAGCAATCAGCTATGCAGACAACACCCAATTGATTCTGACCCTGGATAAAAACTCCACTGCGGCAGAAGAAAAATTTCATCACTGCCACACCTCAGTCATGAAATGGATGGAGTCTAACCATCTCAGGTGTAACAGCTCCAAGACAGAGATTGTGTTGTTTGGGAAAACTAACAACTTTAACCCAACCCTGTGGTGGCCCAGTAATTCAGACCCGCCGCCCGCCACAGTGGACACGGCCAAAAACGTAGGGTTCAAATTCGACCCCACGCTTTCCTTTCACAAACAGGCACTCACAGTCGCAGGTACTTGTTTCCAAATCATTAGAATGTTGAGGAAATTCTTTGATCTGCTTCCCCTGCACACTAGAAAAACTGTGGCAGTGGCCCTGATTTTATCTCGCCTTGATTATGGCAATGGTCTATATGCAGAAACAAAAAAAATAGTGATAAAATACCTACAAGTGATCCAAAATGCCGCCGCCAGGCTGGTACTAGGACTCCCCAAACGGTCATCCTCGACCGATGCCCTAAAAACCCTCCACTGGCTACCAATTCATAAAAGGATCTTGTTTAAGATCCTAACCATCACCTATAACGCCACCATTGGAAGTGGGCCACACTATCTGAGAAATCATCTTGGACCCTACAAAACTAAACGAACCCTGCGGTCTTCCAATGAGAACTTGCTCACCAATCCCCACTTCAAAATGAAAACCCGAGGAGGGAAAACCCTGGCCACTCTGGGAGCAAAAGCTTGGAATCACCTGCCCACCCATCTAAGACACACCAACAACGAGCCCATGTTTAGAAAGCTATTAAAAACTTGGATCTTCAGCACCTCAGATCAGGAAATCTTAGCACTAATCTGATCCTTTCCTCAGTCATCCTATTTTCTGCACCTTCCCCTTCCTGTCTTCCCCTCAGTCTCGGTCACATAGCGCCAAGATGCTCCTTGGAGTGAACGCTGTGCTCTACAAATAACTAGTTCATTCATTCATCAGCGCTGGGCAAAGGTAGCATACAGTTGTACCTCACTGATATCACAACTCCTCTTCACTCTTCATAAAACAATATATCACTGGAAAAAAAATAATAGATGAACCAACACCCACACAAGAGCTACTCTCGTTTATATGGATACAGTGGTCTCTAACAAAATGGCATACACTCAATCCTCTCAGCACATAATTCAAGTACTGTAATGCACATACCAAGCTCCGAAAAAGGCACACCTGATTTGGTTAAGACCTTTAGTTGCACACACCCAAAACGCGCAATCTGTTACTACACACGCACAACCAAACAAATGCTCAAAAGATCGACACTACTGCAGAGTTAGGCAAAACATGTTTTTTTTTTATACCCGAGAATCGGCTCTGCAATGTGACAGAATGTGTGCGACCAAGGTAGAATTGTCCCTAAACTTGGACTGACCGATCTGAGAGATCATACCAATTGCCAGAGTTGTACAACATTACAAACCATAAGTTAGTTTGTTTTTTAAAGTGATAAATTCAGTTGGGTCCAGTGTCCTTACTCCCTCCAAACTCGGCAGGACCTATCACTTTCCAAACCACAGGTGGGAGATGCACGTCTGTGCAGGGATAACAGAGCTGGGCAGATCAGTTTAGGATTGCACTGGAACAGCCAGAAATACCAAATGTACAGCAATGGCCGAGTACATTCCGAAACTATACCAACCTTAACACTTGCACAACCTACTCATTATGAACTACCACCATAAACCACTAGGAACTGATAAAAATCCAGGAATCCAAAGAAAGAGGAAAATAAATGGCTCAAGTGGCATTTAAAAAGAAAATAAATATATTGCAGTAATCTATAAAGTAAATACAATCAGAATTACAGCAAACTATATATGTGTGAATTAAGGTGAGGGGTCTGACCCAAAACACAGCTCCAACTAAATATGCATTTTTCAAAATCCTAGCAACCAATCAGGAGGCTCGCTTCCAATTTTGCAAGTGGGTAGGAAGCCTCTTGAGCAGCTGACAGGTTTTCAGAGCTGTAGACCTACTATGCTGGGGCCATAATTTATTTTCAGGACAGTCACGACAATGGAAATGAATCCCATTTCAACTGATGCATACAATGCTATGCCTTGTGACCCCGCACTCTGAAATCAATGTTAGACACCCATCAATAAGATAATCTCTGCTACAATTGTACACTCATCCAATGAGGCCTGGCACGCGCACTTAACAAATATGACTTACTTGATAGCCTAACAAGGACACCACGGCTGATCACTGTGCCAACAGTGCTCTGTCGAACGCAAGAGTAGCTCCCCTCACTGCTGTCACTCGGCTCTGCTTGTCCAAGGTCATGGGGGGCCTGGGAGATGGATAGGGATCCATTGGGCAAAGTCTGCACATATGTCTGCTCTGGGATCTGCTGCCCATCCTTCCACCAGCTGATGTTGGCAGGCTGGTCTACAGGGCCCAGTTGGCAGTCCAGCACCAGCGGGCGTCCGGGCTCCAGGATCACCTGCACAGGGCCCACGCCGCAGCCTACACCCACAGGCTCCGAGGAACCTTAAAGTAGAAAAGAAAAACAAGTGGAGGTTAGGAAGAACCATTACTGCTTTCCATACAACTAAATGTGCTGGAGAACCTACAAAAGGTATTTGGTTCAATTGTTTAGATACAAATGTTTTTATAGTCATAAATATAGTTTATTGATTAATTTTGGAAAACCTTGACATAGTAATTACATAATTTCTTTTGGATAAAAACATAATTCTAATTAAACCCTTACACATCAATAGCCAACATAAATCTCGAATAATAAAGTGCTGTCAATTAAAGTAAATGGCATTACCTTAAAAGGTGATAGGAGAAACACGGTATCAGAACAAAGTTTACAATAAAAATAGCTCAATAAACAACTACATTTCTAAAAAGCTAATTCCTAAAAAGCAATCTCATAAGTATACAGCATTAATATTATTATAAATGCTTATGAATAATACAATGAGCAACATTAAATAAAATAGACCTATCAAGACCTATGAGAAAGTGCATTTAATTTGGCCAAATATCAATAACATAATAAGTACCTTAACTATCAATGGCCGCAATAAACCCACTCAGTCCTGTGGGAAAAGTGCTTTCAATGAGTGCAACTGACACAGTCACAATAAAAGAGAAAGCATACGGTAATGCTAAAGGGCTCATATAAAATGAAGATGCAGTAAGATATTAGGACTGTCAAGGTTTACCAAAGTCAATGCTACCTTGCTTAAGAGAGAGAGGGTGTTTATCAAGCTACATAAGAAGTCAAAGGAGCTTTAAGGTCTTCAAATGATCTAGGTATAGGTCTATCACATTTAAGAAACACATAAGAAAGAGAAAGGTCATGAATAGTCCTAGACAGAAGATGAGGACTTTACAGAAAAGGAATCTTGGAACCTATATGTTAAACCGATAAACAGTGGGAAATATCCGTAAGCGTAACAAGAGAACTGCTGGACAAGAATGTTTTTTTTAAAAAGCCTCAATGCCACACTTCGGGTATCAAGTCTAATTTTAGAGGCCACACTAAAGTATCATCAATAATTATAGACCACGCTGGAGACCCCACCCGGAGTATTGCGTTTAATGCTAAATACCACACCTGGAGTATTGTGTCTAATTCTAAATACCACACCTGGAGTATTGTGTCTAATACTAAATACCACACCTGGAGTATTGTTTCAACTCTAGAGTTCGCGTCTGAACGTATCATGATTAACAATCAACCACACCTGGAGCATCATATGGAGTTCTAGAGACTACAGCAGGACTACTGTGCCTAACTCTGATGACCACACCTGAAATATTTTTTTTTTAAACTTTTTAGGTCTCGCGACCTATCAATGTGCGCAAGCGCATTGAGCGGAGCGAGAATTCATGTCGGCAAAATCCTCGTCAAACCAAGGGCTTCGTTCCTGCGGTTTTCTTTAAGTTCATGTGAATCACGTGATTAAACAAGCATGCGCATTCACGGCCGCACAGCATATCAAAGGGCTTCGCCCAGCGTGTGCTCTGCGGCTTCTCCTCCCCTAATTATTCATGGCCGGCCGCAGGCCGGCCGTACTTTCAGTTTCCCGGCCTCTCCTCCCCTAATTATTCATGGCCGGCAGCAGGCCGGCCTTACTTTCAGTTTCCCCGTGTTGTTCTCTCCCTTGTTTTTTAAAGTGACTCACTGCATAAATTGCTCACTGCATACCATAGTAAAGAGTCCAGGACAAAGCCAGCTGTAATCCTAATAAACAAGAAATAACACGAAGTATTCATTTACTGTACACCTGTCTGCCTCAAGGCGCGTCATCTTATAAACAAGACCCAAAAAAAGGCGGACTCTGCAGGCTGAAGACAATGAAAGCCTTCATAGTAAAAATGACAGAGCAGACTAGTTAGGTAACATACAACGTAATTGTGCTTTTCTTCAAATGCATACTCAGTCAGGCCACAATTAAACGATGAAGGAGACTGCTGCAGATTGAAATAACCGTTTACACGCGATGTAATGGCAGAGTGAAAAATACCCAATATCCCCTCAATTAGTTACCGGGTGCCCGCCATTTCTGAAAAAAATCTGATTTCGCTGACCACGATTTTCCCTTAAAGCAATTCGGAAACAGGGTCTGAATGCGAGATCTTTAAGTTGAGACTTGCTGAATAATGCATTTGAAACGCACAAAGAAGAGTATCCATTCTCCTATTTCGTGTACCTTTTCGATCCTTGGGTGTTCCTAAAAATGTCGGCACAGGCAGGTGACGTTACTTCCTGGGTGACGTCCTTTCCGGCGCTACCGGATGTCCGCCCCGAAGTGCTTTAGCAACGGGATTGAAACGCAAGTTTTGAGGCTATTTGTTCAGCTGTATTTATTTTTTTGCAGATTTATATACCAAAATCAGCCCGAAGATATTGGAGAGGTTCACATGAACAGCAGTTACGTTACACAAGGACACATTCGTTATTTATGCATGACGCTGAGCTGACACCGGGCCTCGAATCCGGTTCCTCAGCTCCAAAGTCGGTAGCTCTAAACCCCAAGGTACACCCACTCCCCAGCTGTTGCAGCGGAGATAAAAGTACGTGGACACAATGCAGCTGCATAACATTTAGAGTAACCGAAAATAATATTTAAAACCAGCGCTCCGATTTACTTTTGAAATTGCACTTTTTTCAGCAAAAGTAACCATTTCTTTTCTTCCTTACACTTCAATGTATTCTCCTGATGTTTTGGACCTCTGCAAGAGTTTTCCTTGTGTTCCATCCACCATCACCTCCAAATCCACCTCCACATGCACCACCACATCCACCACCACATCCACCACCACGTCCACCACCACGTCCACATCCACCGCCACATCCACCGCCACATCCACATCCACCGCCACATCCACCGCCACATCCACATCCACCGCCACATCCACATCCACCGCCACATCCACCGCCACATCCACAGCCACTTCCACCGCCACATCCACCGCCACATCCACCACATCCACCGCCACATCCACCACACCCACCACCACCACATCCACCACACCCACCACCACTACATCCACCACCCCATCCACCACCACCACTGCATCCACCACCACATCCACCATCACCATCCACCTCCACATGCACCACCACCACATCCACCACCACATCCACCACCACATCCACATCCACCGCCACATCCACATCCACCGCCACATCCACCGCCACATCCACCGCCACATCCACCGCCACATCCACCGCCACATCCACCACACCCACCACCACTACATCCACCACCCCATCCACCACCATCACCGCATCCACCACCACATCCACCATCACCATATCCACTGCATCCACCACCACATCCACCGCATCCACCACCACATCGACCACCACATCCACCACATCCACCGCCACCACCTCCAAATCCACCTCCAAATCCACCTCCACATGCACCACCACATCCACCGCCACATCCACAGCCATATCCACCACACCCACCACCACCACCACATCCACCACACCCACCACCACCACACCCACCACCACTACATCCATCACCCCATCCACCACCCCATCCACCACCACCACCCCATCCACCACATCCATCACCACCACATACACCACCGCCTCCACCATGACATCCGCCGCCACATCCACCACCACATCCACCACATCCACATCCACCGCATCCACCACCACCACATCCACCACCACATCCAACACATCCAACACATACACCACCACTTCTACCACCACCGCATCCACCACCACCACATCCACCACCACCACATCCACCACCACCGCATCCACCACCACCACCGCATCCACCAACACCACATCAACCACCACCACCACCACCACATCCACCAACACCACATCAACCACCACCACCACATCCACCACCACCACATCCACCACCACCACATCCACCACCACATCCACCACCACTTTCACCACCACCACATCCACCACATCCACCACCACCACATCCACATCCACCACCTCCACAACCACCACATCCACCACCACCACCACATCCACCCCACATCAAAACAAACACATAAATAAAACAAGCACTGGCGTTGCCAATAGGTCTCGCAGTAGGAAAGTTGGAGCTATTGGTTTTGTAAATGACAAAGCCCTTTATGTTTTTAAAATGAAAACAAAAAAAAAAGGCATTGTTTTTTGCAATTGTAATGGCTCCAACTTTCCTACTGCGAGACCTATTGGCAACGCCAGTGCTTGTTATTAACAATCATTGACTTACAATCTGCAATAATGCCACAATACAGGTTCAAATCGGGTGCAGCAAGGTATGAAGACAGTTACATGACAACACACAGTAAGGTCTATCAGGGAGAGAGCTGTTCGTCTGGAGCGAGCGAAGTTGGCAGGGAATAGATGTCTCCTCTATATGAGTTCCAGGGTCCCCATATCTTGGACCACTTTCTAGGGCAACCCTGTGCAATAAACACTGTTTTTTCACCTAACATGCACCAGTCCATGTCTAACTTCCATTTCTCCAGAGTAGGTGGGATCGGGCCCCCCAGGCCTGGACGATATTTCGTTTTGCCACTATAAACCCCAGAGTGACCCATTGCGTCTGGTGCGAGTTAAGATCAGTTAGCTCCCAAATATTTAATAAACACCTTTGTGCCTAAAGGAGAAGGGGCCCTCCCATAACTGTGGTTACGACTTCATGTATCTTCCTCCAGTAGGACTGTATGTGTGTTCATTCCCAAATAATATGTAGGAAGGTTCCTATATGTCCACAGTGCCTACGGCAGTCTCCAGTGGGTGCCTTACCCATATGCACCAATTTAGGCCCGTCGTGTATATTCTGTGGAGAATTTTTAGTTGTACAGACGTAGTCTAGATGGTATAGCCACTACCCTGGGGGATGACACTGCCTCCTGCAAGTCCTCATCATCTATCTTGATGCCATCTGCCACCCATTTTTGTCGTAGTGATGTAAGAGGGTCTTCCATGTTGTGAAACAATTTGTTATAAATCAATGAGATTGCCCTCTCCGGGAGATGCCAGTCTAATATCCTATCTTCTAGTGGGGAGGACTCAGGAGGGGAGAAGCCCCGGGGGAAAACCGAGCGTATCGCATGATGCACCTGTAAATAGCGATAACGCTCCGAATCGGCCAGTTCGTGCTGAGCCTGCAGGGAAGCAAATGTTTTGATGTCGCCCTTTTCCACATGTCCCGAATACTAGAAATTCCAATTAAGTCCCACCTATCAAATCCCTTCATCGTCTATAAGTTACCTAACCGTGCGGTGTCCCAGAGGGGGGCGGCCAATGACAATTTACCCTCCCATCCTATCGATCTATTGGCAGTATGCCAGATTGCCATCGAGTGTCCAGTGGGGCCCGACAACGGAGGTCTCGCCGGTTTCGAATACAATGATCTGTTATATTTCCCTCCCGACAGAAGCCACCTGTCCATACGGTAACCCGGGTCTCCAGGGGCCCCATACTGACAATGATTAATAGCGGCCATGTGGGCTGCCCTATAGTATTTCTTTATGTCTGGGAGAGCGATTCCACCACCGTACCACTTTAGAGTGAGTTTTCTGAAGTCTATTCGCGGTGGACCATTCCATAGCAGCTCCCTCTGAAGGCATTCAATTTCTTTGAAATAAGTTGCTGGGACGACATCTAGTGAATTTTGGAGGGCATAGAGGAAGCGTGGGAGTGACATCATTTTAAATAGGGCCGCTCTTCCCAGGAGTGACAATGGGAGAGTTCAACAACTCGCTATATCACGTTTTAGTCGCAGAAGAGGAGGGAGGAGGGTGGGGTCCAGGGAGATGAAAATTCCTAGGTATTTGAATCCTGAGGTATAGGACAGTCACGGGGCAGAATCAGCAGTCCCCCATAAAGAGGGTAGAGGTGGGACCTACTCCAATTAATCTTGAACCCTGAATATCTACCATATATAGCCAATTTGTCCATTAAGGCAATCAGGGATTTTCGGGGGTTACACTGAGGTAATAGAAATTTCCAGGTAACCAATGTGTCCCCCACTCGCACCCTATCCATGCACCCTGTTCCTTGTATGTCGTGTAACTTCTTTTCTGTTCATGCTAGAGAGACGCAAATACATTTGCGTCCAACGTTAACATGTCAGCTATCCAGCCATGCATAAATATCCCGTTAATTAGGCTTCTAGGCCTATGGTGCCAACGTCTTTACATGGTGCACTTTCACGTTTTCCTCCACGTTTTCTGGCCCAGTCGAGTTAGGCCCTTAAACGAGGCTCCGAGTTCTTTTCTCCCTCTGAAAGCTGCCGTTTAGGTATGCATCCCTGACCTCTGCCTTACTTCCTGCCTCAGACGAGCGGTGCCCGGCTCGGCCTGGTTCGCTTGCCAAGATGATGTTTTACCTACAAGTTATCTGCTCAGCCTCCTCGAAAACACATTCCAGTCTAGTGAAATAGGTAAACATATTCCCGGCTGCAGAGCAAAGGGCCCTGCCTCCCTGCCTTCCTGTCTCCATGCAAGTAATTTACTGCTCCTGTTACCATGGTAGGCCCATGGCCCCCGCACTCTACATGAAGATCCGTATGCATGCACTAGCATTCAGTGTTGAACGGCCCCTGCCCGAGAGACCTTTTACTCCAGACACTACATCCTCAAAACATACGATATCAGATATGCTATAGGTACAGGTCATTTTGACACCCCAGACATTAGTCTCCTCTACTCGTGCAAAAGTCAAAGCCCCCAGCTCTCCCCGGTTACACGTCATGCTCAGCTGCGCGCGCATATAGGTCATAAGTTTCTGCTGATTCTGCAACTTTCTCTATGCATCCACCCCCTTGTGACGTTTCATGTGACGATTCTCTGACATGTCCAGTGCACGCCCATGTGTACGCCTTCTTACACGCCTCCTGTTACGCACATGTGTTCTTATCACCTCTCTTTTCACCTGTTACGCCTACTGTATTCACTTCCATGTATACTGTTTTACTATATATAATGTGTGATGCTAATAAAATGTTGAATGTCCCTTCCTGAACCTGAGTGGTGATGGAACCCGATGTCCCATGCTTCGAAGCATTATATTAAAGCCTGTATGACTTAGATACCACGGACTCTGCCTCTCATTTGAGCTATCCTTATGACTTGTAATTATATGGCAAAAACTATACGGTAATATACAATTTACCACATAATTTGGCGCCCGAATAGGGACTCCCCCCTTCCCCACTCGTCGGCGATGTCTCGCAGGTTTTGACCACTTCTACAGCCGCGACGGAACCGTGCACGCCTGCGGGTTTTCCTGCTATCTCCCTCGGGCCCACGGAGGAGACGGAGACTGCGGTCCGGCATCCAGACGAGGCGGTGAGGAATGCGGAGGATCCCGACCAGAGCCCCTAGTCGAGAGAGCAAGGTCCGTGGTATTCAGAGGCCCACCTGTTCCGAAGCGCATGCGGCGTAGTAGCAGCCAGATGTTGTAGCAGTCCAGTCCAGTCCAGTCCAGTTTCCAGAGGCCTTCAGTTCTTGCTTCCCGGTGAGTACCGTTGTTGGGAACGCATCTAGACGGGTTCATTAATTTGTTCCCGGTCAAGACAGGTCTGGGTACACAGGCCTGGTCCAGACGTGTTCACTTAGGTGAATACGGTCCGACGTGTCTCTTTATGGGACCGGTATTGTCTGTACTGTTTTAGCAGTGCATCTAGTAATTCAGTAAATCAGTGATTCAGTATTCTAGTGTTGCAACTCGAGATTTCAGTGCTTATGTGTTTTCTATGTATCAGGTAAAATGTTTGTATGTGGTTTTAATGTTGTGGTATGAATGACTGTTTTGCTATTCATTACTGTGTTTACTGTGTCCGCGTTTAAAGTAATCCGACCATGCCACTGTTTTCGAAGTTACGTCAGATAGGGACCAGGAAGGGGATACTCGAAGAAGCAGTTCCTGTCCCGCCTAGGGACACTCCTGGACATTTTATGTACAATAAGCATGGCTTAGATGCCATACTGTATCTAGATTTATGGGCAGATTATACCAAGGGTCTGGAAGAAAAGTATAGATGGCCGTCTCAGGGACATGGGATGCTTATTGCATCATGAGAGTAGAAGAAGCTTTATGGAAAAAGAAAGCCAGACAATCCCAGAAAAATGCCATAGAATTAAGGCGTAAAGAAGCGCATAGAAGAACAGAAAAAGAACTTAGAAAAGCAGATCGAAGTAGAGAAGAATCCGAAAAAGCTAGGGAAAAAGAGTTACTAGAAGAAGGAGAACAAGTTAGAATAGAACAACAAGACAGACAGAGAAATGCACTTATTACAGGACTGTATCCAGTTCTTGCCGAGGGCCTGCCTAAGGCGACCCCGGAAGCACCTCGTAACCTGCCACCACCATTGGTTCCGACTAAACTCCGTCACAAACAGACCGCAGCGGACATTTTCCTTTCTTCCTATTTAGATGACGTAGCTCCTGCATATACTAATGCTCACGTACCTCCAGCTAATAATGTACAGCAGCCTGCTCCATCCGTACAGTCTGTCCAAGACACGTCACCTGCACCCCCTCAAGACTCGACTTCCCCACCCGTTGTTATTCTCCCTCCTGTTACTACTGTCCCTGTCACAACCATTCCTGTCACTACTATTACTACTGTTCCCACTACTGTTGGTCCTCATAATCCGTTCGGTATACCGGCAGCCCAGGGTCCGGCATTACCTGCACCTACTTTCCAATTAATGACACCAGCAACATCATCACAACTAGGTGATGGTTACGCTTCCGCTACAGGAGGCGCCGTAGGGGGTCATCTTCGTACCCCGCCACAGATGAAACGACTAACATGTAGAGAGTTAGCTTTACAACGTACACCCAGGGCAGCGACATTCGCAGCCCTTAAAGAGTATGTTACAGACTGCAGATATGACCCAGTACCCGGCGAGGACGGGATGGTTCTATATTCATTACGTTTACGGCGAGTTGCAAACTATTTGGTTGTTTTACCAGACATGGCTGACCATCTAGACAAAATATATCATTTTATAAGAACAGGAGAGAAACCAGAATGCATTCGCGAGGCCATGGCACATCAAAAAGTCGAGACACAAGGTATGATCTTACGGTTCCTGATAAATTGTCTAATACGGGAACGAGATCGGCCAGAGACAAGCAAAGAAGAAATGGATATGTTGGTATATTGGAGTAATAACATAACTGATGGTAAACATGATAGACAGAATAGCATAGAAGCCATGTACAGAAAGATTCGTAAAGTAATCTTAAAAATCCATGAACTTGAGAAAGAAGCCAGGGGAGCCGAGAAAGAGAGTGATAATTCAGAGGAGGAGGTAGATAGCACTGAAGAAGAAACGCCAGAAACGATGGCGTACGTAGGTAGAGTGAAACTTCCCAAACAGTATTCTTTTGATAGACCTTTTGACAGACCCATTTGCCTAGAAAACAAGAAACGTTTCCTTTCTCCCATACCAGAACAATGTTCTCTTGAACAGGTATTTCAAAACACCGATAAAATACTGAAAGAAAGAATAGGTTACCATGAACTTAGTACAATGCGAGATCAGGAATTAGCACGGTCAGCAGTCCAATGGGCTGGAAATGACAGCATATATAAAGATGATTCAGTAGCACAAACGTTTTTGACCCTTTCCCCAGACGAACAGCGACTTGCTGGTATGTACATGATCCAGCATCTCATTTCACTATATGAGAGTCAGCATTCTGATCCAGGTCCCCTATATAATATTTTGGAAGAATTACTCCTGAAAAGATGGAGAGGCCTAGGTACCGATTTAATTAATATCATTCTAGAACAACGACACAAATACAGAACTTTCTTGACTCCACACTTCGTTTCTGTCCCACCCCCAGTAAGACAACCATTCCATATGGATAGACTGAATCCCTTACGAGAAGTGCAC
The DNA here is from genome assembly GCF_964263255.1 of Lissotriton vulgaris. Classification (NCBI taxonomy): domain Eukaryota; kingdom Metazoa; phylum Chordata; class Amphibia; order Caudata; family Salamandridae; genus Lissotriton; species Lissotriton vulgaris. The sequence continues at coordinate 1,852,460,034 of NC_141687.1, read as the reverse complement.
CCCGTCCAGGCCGCAGGGGGTACGCTTCAGCGAGTATTCGTATACACACCCCTAAGCAAAATGGAACTATTAGAAATGAAGAAAATAGTGCCCTGTCATGACAAAGATCCGGCAGGTTTTCACCGTGAAATAAAAGACATGTTACTCATGGGAGATTATACATATTCCGACATTCTGAAAATGTTAAAGGTATTGTTGCCAGCTGGTATTTACGAAAAACTGAAAGAGAAAGAATGGGAGGTGGGAGATAAAAAGATTAATTGGGCTGAATTAGAAGGCGAAGAAAATACACGAGTCCCAGGTACTGGTCTTGGGGAAAAAGCTAAAGCATTATCAGGATTATTAGTACAGGTTTTGCCGAGGTTATTGACAATTAAAAAAGAAGACTGGGATGCAATCTCAGCCTGCAAACAGAAACAAGACGAAGACACTAGTGATTTTTATTCTAGATTCGAGAAATGTTTCATTATAAATAGTGGCCTGAAAACAAGTAGCGAATCATATCCACATCTTTTTGTAACAAAACTAGTCGAGAATTCCTTACCACAAGTTAAAAATAGAGTACTGAAAGTCGAGAGCACATGGCAAGCAAATACCCCTTCTCAAATGTTACAAATGTTACAGTACCACCAGAACAGAATTAGAGAGGAACATGATCATGAACAGAGACGTATGAGAGACACGAAAATGAAAGTACTAGTTGCCCAATCTGTTCCAGCTGACGGTCAGAAAAAGGGTACGGCACCGCCAGGTCAATCTGCAGCTCCCGTTAAAGGGAACTGCAACTATTGTAAACAGCCAGGTCATTACATAAATGAGTGTTTGGTCTTGAAACACAATATTGCTACAGGCAAAACGAAAGAGAGACCGCGCCCACCTAGACCAGGACACGTTACACAGAATATTCCACAGAACACTCATCCACCTCCACAGCAAGCACAACAGACAGTAGCTGTGCCCCAACCCCAACCTATTGCTGCCACGCAACATGTCACACAGCAAATGTACCAGTATACACAGTCAGATTATCCCGACTATCAGCAGTACACATGAAACAGCCTAGAGAGGGAGGTTGGCTTGCCCCTCATCGAGGCTCCTGTAGATCAAGATGGTCCCTATGTACATAGTCAGGTATTAGGGAAAGACAGAAAATTTTTGATTGACACAGGGGCGAGCAGAACTACCATTAGTCATGACGAGGTTCCAGGGGCACCCCTCTCAGGCTCACAGAATGTTTCCCTGGGTTTTTCAGGAAAGCCTATTGTTAATGAAGTGTCAAAGCCAGTTTCCCTTGAAGTTGGTCCATTGTCCCGTACTACAGACTTGTTACTTACGAAAGCATGTCCTGAAAATCTGCTTGGTATTAAAACGTTGAAAGCACTAGGTGCTGTAATATGTTGTTCTCCGGAAGGAGTAAGATTGTTCCTACGTGACTTTAAAGGTCATTATGTGTTACGAGATTTTGATCCAAGATTGCAGAATGTACCGAAACATTTATGGGCACAAGGTCCAACTGATGTAGGTTGTATGCACATTACACCGTATCGTGTCACTCTCAAGCAAGGAGTTGTACTGCCCCGAATTCGACAATACAAATTGCCACCCGAGGCTGTAACAGCCTTACTGAAGATTATTGACGAGCTCATTGCCCAAGGAGTAGTTATTGAAACTGACTCCAATGTATGCAATTCCCCGATCGTTCCGATCCTTAAACGAACTGACCCAAATGCACCACCAGTCTACCGATTGGTGATTGATCTTCGAGAACTAAATAAATGCATTGTTCCACAGTACCCGGTAGTGCCAGACATATCTTCTCTTTTGACGGCTATTGATTCCGAAGCAACGTTCTTTACTGTAATCGATCTCAAGAACGCTTTCTTTAGTGTCCCCATTCATCCTGAAAGCCAGTATTTGTTCGGATTTTCTTTAAATGGCCGAAGCTTCAAATTTGCACGTGCACCTCAAGGGTTCACGGAAAGTCCTAGTATCTATAGTCAAGCACTGAAAAGACAACTAGACAGTATCCACATGCCTGCTGACACTGCTCTGCTCCAGTATGTAGATGGCTTGTTAATTACTGCACGGACCGAACGTGACTGAGAGCGCGCATCACTGACTGTCTTGTATTTCTTGGCCGAAAAGGGGCATAAAGTGTCCCCTTCGAAGCTACAATTCTGTGCCCAGCAAGTGGTATATCTTGGGCACTTGCTGTCCAAATGGGGGAGACAGCTGACACCAGACCGCATTCAGTTAATCGCACATCTGCCACAACCCAAGACACAAAAGGAGGTACGGGCCTTTATTGGCCTCACTTCTTACTGCAGACAATGGATTCCCCAGTATGCATATCTAGCAAAGCCACTCATACAGTTGACAACACAGGAGGCAGCGACTTCGACTGTCCTCCCTTGGACTCAGGAACACACACAAGCTTTTGACGAGTTAAAGAAAGCCTTATGTCAAGCACCAGTTTTAGCGACACCATGTTACAGGAAACCTTTTACACTTTTTGTTACTGAACGCGATGGCACCGCATTATCTGTACTCACACAAGATCAAGCAGGACACCATAAGCCTTGCGCTTATTTTTCTAGTACATTGGATCCAGTGGCCCAGGCTCTGCCTGCGTGCCTCAAATCAGTTGCAGCGACAGCTCTAGCAATCAGACAAAGCGATTCCATAGTGTTAGGACATCCCCTGACAGTACAAGTTCCACACTCAGTGGAAGTTCTTCTGAACGGTACCCAGACTCAGCACTTGACCATAGCAAGATTGACAGGATATGAATTGACATTGTTTCAGCCACACATAGAGATCAGACGATGCAACACATTAAACCCTGCCACATTGTTACCCTCGAGCACAACTGATCCGACACCACATGACTGCGTAGAAGTCATCAATACTGTAACGAAGCCCAGACAAGACTTGACAGACATTGCATTACCCGACCCCGACCTGACACTTTACGTGGATGGTTCATGTATGAGAACAAGCACAGGAGAGTTAGTGGCCGCCTATGCAGTGACCACTGAAACTGAAGTCATAGAAACACATCGTATTGACACCTTGTCTGCTCAAGCCTGTATACTAGCCAAGAACAAGAAAGTAAACATATACACAGATTCACAGTATGCATTCGGAGTCGTTCACGACTTCGGTATCCTCTGGCAAGAAAGAGGTTTCTTAACTTCTCATGGCGCCAAGATACAGCATGGTCCCCTCATTCAAGCTCTGTTAAAAGCAATACACTTACCTGTATCCATTGCTATCATGAAGTGCAAAGCACATACTAAAGCCACCGACACCATTTCTCAGGGTAACGACCTGGCAGATCGAACAGCTAAACTCACAGCTCAGGCAGACATCCCAACGGACATGACAAAGACTGACGTGACATCACAGACACATTGTATGACAGTGAAGGATCCCATTCTAGACGTACTCGACATACAGACACATGCTACTCCCGACAAAATCAAGAAATGGACTGAACAAGGAGGGATCCAGACAGATCAGGGATGGATGACGAAGGGAAGAGCCACATGGTTCCTCCCCGACTCTATGGTTCAAGTAATCATTAACACAGCACATAGTCCAGCACACTTAGGAGAAAAAGCCATGTTAGACAGCATTCAAAACCTCTGGTTCAATAAACATTTACGAGCAGCAGCAAAACAGAAAGTGCGTACCTGCATGATCTGTTGTCAGTTCAATCCAGGCAAAGGTGTTCCGGTGGAACAAGGTGGATTCCATCCTCCTGACCATCCTTTTGAAGTCCTCCAGATGGATTATATCCAGATGGACAGATGTAGAGGTTTTAAATATGTCCTCGTAGTTGTATGTGCCCTTTCCCGATGGACAGAAGCATATCCAGTCCCAGATTACACTGCCGCGACCACTGCCAAGCAGTTGGTGCGTGAATTCTTCCCGCGATACGGCTTGCCCCGTGTCGTATACTCAGATAATGGACAACCATTCTCGTCCGAGCTCATGAAACAGGTATCCCTCCTGTTAGGTTACCAGTGGAAGTTCCACTGCGTACGACACCCTGAAGCAGCTGGTCTCGTAGAGAGACATAATCAGACCCTGAAAACACGCTTAGCCAAAGTGTGTGCAGAAAAAGGCGTAGATTGGATAGTAGCCTTGCCAGTTGCCCTCTTCTATATGCGCATGGTTGCTCGTTCCAGAACCGGACTATCTCCTTATGAGGTGGTCTTCGGGCGGCCTCCCAATATGTGGGGTACGCCTATGCCTCGTAAAATTACTGATGTTGACTGTAATATGCTGACAGATTACCTAGCTTCCTTGATGTCTGCACTACAATCATGTCGTTCACAGGTTGCAGCTGCCTTCCCGGACAACACCCAAGTAAAATCGCATGAAGTCGTTCCGGGTGATCTGGTGTTTGTGAAGAACTTTGATCATTCAAGTCCGCTGGAGCCGAGGTGGAAACAGCCAAAGTTGGTGTTGATGACGACGAGGACCGTCGTTAAGTTGGAAGGAAGGAAGGGATGGCTGCATTCCAGCCACATTAAAAAATTTCACGGACTGTGTCCAGAAACTCCGGTTAAAGACTGCCCCCTATCGGACTCTGACTCTAAACTCCCCCTGATAGAGAAAACTCCTCAACAGGAGTACCGTTCCAGGCTAAGGTCTAGTAAGTCAGACAGCGTTTAATTGTTTAAGTCCCCCCCTGGGTGAAGCGGTTAGACAGGTTTCTGACATGTATAAGATAGACCCAAGTAGTCAGAGAGATAGGCGTATCAAGAAACGAGAACAATACTGTAAAGATTTGCACAGTCGATGTGTAATAACATTAATTTTCATGTTTCTTCTGAGTCTTACGATTATATGCATAAGTCTAATGCTACATATTTTTCCCTCTTGATTCACGTATACATGCTTCCTCTAATGACACTGTAGAGCACTCTTTTAGCGACCTGCCCCCACATGAACTTTCCTATCGATTAGCAATGCGCAACAATACATTCATTCGTATGTTACACCATACTCATCAGGCCAGCAATGCCACCAATTGCTGGGTATGTGGCCGACTCCCGCCTTATCAGAAATACAAGGGAGCTCTGCCTCTCTTTCCTTATCCGTTCACACATAATGGTTCATGTGGTGCATGGTTTACTTTAATGTCCTCCTTAGATAGTAAGTCCAAAGTTTCCCAAGGCAATTGGATTTGGGGGAACCTGAATACAGTCATGAATAAGGCATGTTTCCCAGATGCAGACGGTCTTCCTCAAAGGAAAGGGACCGACCTAGAAAATGAAGTGTATAAATTAGGTAATTTTTCCCTCAACCTTATGATCCCGAACGTCCAGTCCGAGACTAATTCAAACTTGCCGTTTATTACAGTTTTACCAGTGAAAGGTGAATTATGCGTCAGAAAGAATGGCTCAGTACATCTAGGACACAGTGATTGTAATACTGTGGTCGAATTCAGTGACAAAGGCAAGTCTACTTTTAAAGCCTCCCGCCATTCTTATTTCATTTGTGGTCACACTGCTTATGTACATCTGCCCCTTGATTGGGATGGGACGTGTTATATTGCGTTCCTGTTGCCACCTGTTTTTCTAGCCCCGCCTGATTATCATAGGAATTCACGGCTTGTGAATGTCAGACATAGAAGAGACCTTCCTCCCGTTATTGATGATTCTGGTTCTACATGGGATTATGTTAAAGGAAATTTCTGGTTTATAGGTCCTGTCCAGAACAGTAAGATAATACGCAGGTTAACGAGAACCCTTGAAGTGGTAGTGAACAAAACTACTTTTGCTTTAGGTAACCTGACCGAAGAGCAATCTGCTATGAGAATTGTTGTTCTTCAAAATCGCCTTGTCCTTGACGTCATCCTGGCCGATAGGGGCGGGGCTTGTAGAGTCATCGGATCCAGTTGTTGCGTGTTTATTCCTAATAACGCACCATCCGTGTATAAGGCCATCACACGGCTTCACGAAATTGCTCACCTGATTCACCAGAATCCAGGCTCCTGGACTTGGTCCGGTTGGCTCTGGAGTGTGATATCTGCTTGGGGATGGAAATTGCTATCATTCCTAGGTATAATATTGGTCATAGTATTCAGTTGTTGTCTCTGTCTGCAATGTGGGCCAGCGATTTGCGGCTTGTGCGCCACAGCCTGTATTCCAGGTCCAAGTTCCCGTTCCCGAATGATAAAAGATGAACAAATGATGTTATATGAACAGATAGATGGTCTTATGAATATAGATATATCTTAAAGGGTTTGGTAGGGGCCAAGGAGGGAATGAGGTAATAGAAATTTCCAGGTAACCAATGTGTCCCCCACTCGCACCCTATCCATGCACCCTGTTCCTTGTATGTCGTGTAACTTCTTTTCTGTTCATGCTAGAGAGACGCAAATACATTTGCGTCCAACGTTAACATGTCAGCTATCCAGCCATGCATAAATATCCCGTTAATTAGGCTTCTAGGCCTATGGTGCCAACGTCTTTACATGGTGCACTTTCACGTTTTCCTCCACGTTTTCTGGCCCAGTCGAGTTAGGCCCTTAAACGAGGCTCCGAGTTCTTTTCTCCCTCTGAAAGCTGCAGTTTAGGTATGCATCCCTGACCTCTGCCTTACTTCCTGCCTCAGACGAGCGGTGCCCGGCTCGGCCTGGTTTGCTTGCCAAGATGATGTTTTACCTACAAGTTATCTGCTCAGCCTCCTCGAAAACACATTCCAGTCTAGTGAAATAGGTAAACATATTCCCGGCTGCAGAGCAAAGGGCCCTGCCTCCCTGCCTTCCTGTCTCCATGCAAGTAATTTACTGCTCCTGTTACCATGGTAGGCCCATGGCCCCCGCACTCTACATGAAGATCCGTATGCACGCACTAGCATTCAGTGTTGAACGGCCCCTGCCCGAGAGACCTTTTACTCCAGACACTACATCCTCAAAACATACGATATCAGATATGCTATAGGTACAGGTCGTTTTGACACCACAGACATTAGTCTCCTCTACTTGTGCAAAAGTCAAAGCCCCCAGCTCTCCCCGGTTACACGTCATGCTCAGCTGCGCACGCATATAGGTCATAAGTTTCTGCTGATTCTGCAACTTTCTCTATGCATCCACCCCCTTGTGACGTTTCATGTGACGATTCTCTGACATGTCCAGTGCACGCCCATGTGTACGCCTTCTTACACGCCTCCTGTTACGCACATGTGTTCTTATCACCTCTCTTTTCACCTGTTACGCCTACTGTATTCACTTCCATGTATACTGTTTTACTATATATAATGTGTGATGCTAATAAAATGTTGAATGTCCCTTCCTGAACCTGAGTGGTGATGGAACCCGATGTCCCATGCTTCGAAGCATTATATTAAAGCCCGTATGACTTAGATACCACGGATTCTGCCTCTCATTTGAGCTATCCTTATGACTTGTAATTATATGGCAAAAACTACACGGTAATATACAATTTACCACAACACAGATAAAGCAGCACGTCATCAGTATAAAGCGGTACGCGCTCCTCCCACTCCAATGACCACCGCATCCCACGAATCACCAGGTCCTGTCGAACCCAAGCCGCCAGCGACTCGGGTGCCAGTGCAAAAAGGAGAGGGGAGAGCGGACATCCGTGATGGGTGCCCCGGCTCAGGGCACCCGTCACCTGAAAGATTGAATCCACTTCCAGAGGCCACATCTGAAATATCTTGTTGTTCAGTTCTGGCAACTAAGCCTAAATATTTTTCTCTAGTTCTGGGAGTCTGGGCTGTAGTTTTGTCTCAAATTCTGGTGATTGTATCTGAAGCACTGAGGGCTACATCCACATAAGGACAAGACAGGTCGAGGGAGTCAGGGGATAGGCAACACTCATTTTATATTGTTTAAAGTCCAAGCCCACTGAGACAATTGGGAATTTAAACATTAGTAGCGATGGAGAATGTGACGAAAGCAGAAATCTCTAAAGAGAACATGCACCACACTAATAATAGTAATTTTATAAATATCAGCAGGATGACAAGAGAAGGCAGCTCTACTGGGGAAACAGCCATTAAAACACAGTCACAACCACGCATGACTGTTACCACGAAGCCATTACAATTCATATGCCATTAGCACACGTGCCTTTAACACACATATGCCTTTACCATGCATGCCTTTACAACGAATGATAGGATTATGCATAGTAATAGCTTTGTGGTAAATAATGGCTTTGTGGTAAATAGAAGTCCAATTTACGCTGTGCAATTTATATACATGCGCATCATCACCATTTGTCTGAAGTATCAAATTGTGTGACATCACAAAGGTTGCTACCTGTCATCTTGTCCTTTTTAGGTCTCGCTTAGGCAGCACGCATGCGCTACTCTAGGAGGACCTTTAGCCATCAGTCTGCTCATTTTCAAGCACACTCGTGCTTGTGGCGGCATCCACCTTGAGGGAGCAGGCAGCGGTGCGCGTTCTTATTGGACGTCGCTCGTTCCCGCAAGGCGGATGCCGCCACAAGCACAAGTGTGCTTGAAAAAAACCAGCTGCTGTCACCACACAGCTCGCATGTTGGTGACCTGTTTTCTTTTGCCTATCTCTTCTGCTTTAAAAAGAAGCAAGGCTGTGGCCATGTGACAGAACCAAACGATGCGCCTTTCTTTAGGTCTGCCCCCACCCGCTCCTCCTCTAAATCCGTTTCCTTTGTTTTGTGATCATTGCAAAGAATGAAAGCAGGCTGTTTTTGCATGAGCGGCATCTTTCTTTCCCTGCATAATTGTGGAACTCGGAAAGGGGTTTGAGCTGTAAAACAAAACTGAAATATTATTCAGGTGTTTTTCAAAGATCAGTAAATGGAAACTGGCCCACAGGGTTCTGTGTTTTCTTTGTTGGCAATAGGCAGCGTGCATAACTCTCGAGTTCGCCGCATATTTGTGTAGATTGAGCTGATTAAGAATGTCTGTAAAATTTTAACTGTTCAGTCTGGAGACACTCGATTCTCTCTTTTTATTTCTTTTTCCGCATCACTGAGAAGCTCTGTTGACATTCAGACTTACGGTTTCATGTGGTCCGACCGTGCCGTTCTGATTCGTCTGAAAGTAGACCTCAGGGAGCTCTTATTTGAAACAAGCATTGCCACAGCCAATAGGTCTCGCCTTTGGGACCTGCTGCATAACTAAATACTTATAAGGTATCAAAGGCGAGACCTATTGGCTATGCCTATGCTTGTTTAGTCTTAGAGATCTCCTTCCTTTCCTTGATACAACCGGATATCTTCAAGTTATAGGTACTGTATCCCGTATGCATTGCAGCTATATTACTGGGATCTGATAGGGAGTGGAAGTGCTACCTTACCCTTCTGACCAGAGGAAGGGGGTAGTTTGGGACTTCTATATTAGGCTTAGTCCATTTCTAGTTCAAATATTCATCCCGGTTTTGTGTTTTTCGTAAATCCGTATCTAAGTGTGTTGAGCACCCACTGCATCACTCTCTCTTCAATCTTTGAATTGCAGGTTTCATGCTTGGTCAGAGGACAGACCATAGATCACACTCACTCTCATCTCTAAAAACATTCAAATGTGTAGAGTGGAGCTCTCTCCGTGGAACATCAGAAAGTTCTGGGCTAGGAAATATGTTTATGGCAAAACGTATAATAATAAGTAAAAAATAACAATAAGTAACAAAATGTGTGCACATGAGGGTCAAACCTCTTCATCCATTGATCAGCTGAACTGTCATTTACACTCCCAGTATCCTGGCACTCAACCTCAGGAAACTCCATGTACATAATTGAATTAATCATGCTTTATCCAAGATCCCTTTTTTGCACAGAAAGCTTTCCAGCCCTCCTTCTTGTACACTGTGTAATGCAGCACACATCTGACTGCAAGGTGAAAGAAGTATCCAAGTTGTTGGACAAACGAAGGGCCCCAGCCACATAGGTGTCCATAAAAAATATAAGTTCAGGGCAAGTGAACGTCGTTGGGCAAAAAGTCAGAAAGGCATGTTGTAAAAAAATTAAGAAACGCATAAAACGTTTGGAAATCTTCTTAAATATATTTAAAGAATTGGAGTATCTTTAGAATCCTGAGAATATGTTTTGGATATTGGTGAAAAGTGAAATTAATCCCAATTAGAGTACACTTCGATCTGGAGAAGAGGGCCCTCGCAATATAGGTGGTAGGAAATAAAACCATTGCTAAAGATAGTGAAGTTGTTTGCAGTCCTGAAATCAGGCGCTCAAAATGGAGCTGTACTTCTTAGCCCAACAGCCATCGCAGTTGGTGTCTTTTGTTCCCAAACCCATGTTACCATCTCTGGTTCCACCTGGAAACGGTATTAAAAGGCCATAAAGGTCTCACGTTAAACAAGCATTGGCAAAGCCAAAAGGTCTCGCCTATGAAAGCCCTATTGGCTTTGCCAGTGGTTTTTTTGCCCTGTTGAACACTAGAGTGACTGTTATTCAGCATGCCTAAAAGTTAGTGGTGTAGAGGAGAGTGTTGTGCAGTGGAATGGAGTGTTGTAGCGCGGAATGGCATAGAGTGTCGTGGAATAAAGTACAGAGAAGCAGAGTGGAGTAGAGTGAAGTGGGGTAGAGTGGAACAGAGTGGTGTAGAGTGAAGTGATGTGGAGTGGAGTCGAGTGTTGACGAGGGAGTAGTGTTGTAGAATGGAAGGGCGTAGAGAGGAGTGTCGTAGAATGGAGAAGAGTGGCGTAGAGTTGAGTGGTATAGAGTGTCAGAGTGGAGTAGAATATAGAGTGTTCTAGAGTGGGGTAGAGTGTCGGGGAATAGAGTGGAGTGGCATAGAGTGAAGTAAAGTGGTGTGGAATAGCATAGATGGAGACGCGTACAGAGGAGTAGATTGTTGCAGAGTGGAGTGGCACAGAGTGGAGCAGAGTGTCAAAGTGAAAATGCATAGAGTGGAGTAAAGTGTTGTAGAGTGTAGTAAAGAGTGTAGTAGATGGGAATAGAGAGTCGTGGAGTGGCTACAGTGGAGTAAAGTGGTGTAGAGAGAGTTGTGTAGAGCATCGTAAAGTGTCAGAGTGAAGTATAGTGTGGTGGAGTAGCATTGCGTGTCATAGAGAGGAGTGTCATAGAATGGAGTAGACTAGAGTGACAGAGTGGAGTGGTGTATTGTGGAGTAGAGTGTCAGAATGGGGTGGCATAGAGAAGAGAAGTAGAGTGGAGTAGTGTGTTGTAGAGTAGGGTGAAGTAGTGTGTCGTAGAGTAGAGTGGAGTAAAGTGGTGTGGTGTAGAGGGAGTTGTGTACACTGTCAGAGTGGAGCGGCGAAGAGTGAAGACGGAAAGGGTGGAGGAGCATGTCATTAAGTGGTGTGTTGTAGAGTTGAGTGGCATATCCTAGAGTGGCATAGAGGGGAGTAGCACATCATTGAGTAGAGTGGAGTGGCATGTCATAGAATAGAGTTGAGTGGAGTGTACAGTGGTGAGGCGCATAGTGGAGGGGCATGTGGTGGAGTAGAGTGGCGTGACGTAGACTAGAATGGCGCATCGTAGATTGTAGTGGCGAGCCACAGAGTGGAGTGGCTTGTCAAAGAGTAGAGTGGCTGGTTGAAAGTGTTGTCTCAGAGTAGAGTGGTGTGTTGAAGAGTGGAGTGGCATGTCGTAGAGTGGAGTAGCGTATCGTAGAGTGGAGTGGCATGTAAGAGTGGAGTGGCATGTCGTAGAGTGGAGTGGCATGTCGTAGAGTGGAGTGGCATGTCGTAGAGTGGAGTGGCATGTCGTAGAGTGGAGTGGCATGTCGTAGAGTGGAGTGGCATGTCGTAGAGTGGAGTGGCATTTCATAGAGTGGAGTGGCGTGTCGTAGAGTGGAGTGGCGTGTCGTAGAGTGGAGGGGCATGTCGTAGAGTGGAGTGGCTGTCGTAGAGTGGAGTGGCTGTCGTAGAGTGGAGTGGCTGGAGTGGAGTGGCTGTCGTAGAGTGGAGTGGCTGTTGTAGAGTGGAGAGGTGTGTCAGAGCAGAGTGACTTGTCAAAGTGTAGAGTGGCGTGTCGAAAGTGTCGTCTCAGAGTAGAGTGCGTGTTGAAGAGTAGAGTGGCGTGTTGAAGAGTAGACTGGCGTGTCGTAGAGTGGAGTGGTGTGTCGTAGAGTGGAGTGGCGTGTCGTAGAGTGGAGTGGCGTGTGGTAGAGTGGAGTGGCATGTCAGAGTGGAGTGGCATGTCAGAGTGGAGTGGTATGTCAGAGTGGAGTGGCATATCGTAGAGTGGAGGGGCATATCGTAGTGTGGAGGGGCATATCGTAGTGTGGAGGGGCATATCGTAGAGTGGAGGGGCATATCGTACAGTGGAGGGGCATATCATAGAGTGAAGGGGCATATCATAGAGTGGAGGGGCATATCGTAGTGTGGAGGGGCATATCATAGAGTGAAGGGGCATATCGTAGAGTGGAGAGGCATATCGTAGAGTGGAGGGGCATATCGTGGAGGGGCATATCATAGAGTGGAGTGGCATATCGTAGAGTGGAGCGGCTGTCGTGGAGTGGCTGTCAGTGGAGTGTGTCATAGAGTGGAGTGGCAGTTGTAGAGTTGAATGGCATGGAGTTGAATGGCATGGAGTGGAGTGGCATGGAGTGGAGTGTTGTAGAGTGGAGTGTCGTACAGTGGAGTGGTACGTCATAGAGCTGCTCAGAGTGGCGTAAAGTGGAGTAGAGTACAGTGGAGTGTAGCAAAGTGGCTTTGAGTAGAGTGCTGTGGAGTAGAGTGAAGTGGTGTTCTGTAAATTATGATTGGTATGGTAGAGCACTGCAGTTACAGAGAACACATTTTCAATTAAAATTGTCATTACATTTGCACAGATATACAACTATATAGCGATATTGTGTGGAAATGGCATCACCTAGTGTATTGATTTATGTTGATCTTATTCAAGTATTTGTTTCTACCACGTCTCAGAATTACAAAACAATTAGCTTCATTTGTGCTTTTCTAGTTCTGATATCTTCTGAAATATCTGGACAGGTCATTTACAGACATCTACATTTCGTTGTGTGGTAGAAAAAAGCCTTTTCTTTCACACCTTCAGTGGCCAGCAAGATTGTCACATACATCCTCTCCCTTTGAAGTCAGAGCAAGAAAAGTGAACACCAAGTTCCCTTGGAAGACAGAGCCTGACAAATAAAAGCATGAAAGATGGCACAACACAAGTCTTCATCCATTCCGTATTCTAATTAAGTCCCTTCAGATATGGAATTGTATACACTAAGATCTTTACGCAAAAAACAAAGCTCTAGGAAAAATAGAGCAATTACGAGCTAGCCACACTGCTCTATTCCATGCCCTTAGATTAGCTTCACACAAACACAACTTGTTCACTTAGGATCAAGAATAATCCACTTAAAAATGATCAACTGGCTAAATAACTGATGGGCTATTATGAATTTATATGTATAGCTAGACTAAGACTGGTGGCTGAAAATTCGACATATTTCGCAAAGACCCTTTCAAAACATCTCGCTGGCACTGAAATGCTGGAGGTACACAGAGACGAGGTGTTGGGTGGTGCATCTTGTCTGCTCATGCCTGGCCTTAGTAGGCCATTGTGAAAAGATAACAAAGGAATCCTAGAAATAACTTTACTCCGACATCCAGTCTTTAGGCTCCTACAGGAAACCACAGAGTAAACAGAAGTGGGAAAACAGGATTATTACAGCATTATTCGAGGAGAAATGCGATCCTTAGATTGTGCAGATCTGAGGAGGTTCTGAATTTAGATGGATGACTGAAGGATGGCTCCTGCATGGTATATTTGGAGATTCTATACACAAAATTCACAATCAACAGAATGAGTTGCACAAGTTTGGAGTTGTTGGAGGTTCACTGAAATGTTGCAGACCGGAATGAAGAGAGGAGCTCATGAGACATTGCAGTTGAGGGCACTACCAACATGAGCAACCTAACAATCTCCATACTCCAACTTCTCATAGGAACTACCAGCCTTTCTGGTTACCAGTACTGCACCAGTGATCGGAACAGATGTACCAGATGCAATGCTGGAGGGCACGGGTCTTTGGTGTCCCTTTCTGTTAGGTCAATGCTGCTTTCTGGGGTGTCTCTGCCTTCTTCAGCATTCAGCACTGAATTTTAATGCAATGACTGTTGTTTACTCCATTTTTAGACTTCACCTACAAACATATTTTAGCTGTCTATTGTCAAAGACCTATTGTGTACAATATCAGTATTTACAATGAGCTTTGGATGAACCCATTGCTTAACATTGGCTGGTTTCCTGTCAATCTCATTTGCATACCTTTTATGTGAATACCTTCCTTTCTCTTATGTTTGTCAATTCCCTGGAGCATAGTTTCTTTAGCAACTGGATAACTTGAACAGTTTCATAGGTGACATAAGGTGAATACTTTTGATTCTCTGTGTTTCATTACTCCATGACGGGGTTGTGTTTTTTGCTCTCTTCCTGTGCGCTGCTTCCACCATCACCCCAACAATACTGATGCTTCACCTGACCAAATTTGTCCCACTCAGCTTCCACTTCCAGACCAGCTCTTCGGTTGCACCCCGCCACTCAGCAGTGTTGACTGGTGCCCATGCCACTTACAAGCTCCATGGTATTGTTGCATTGGTCCCATTTGTCACAACCCTTTTATTTCTGTTTTTAGGGGGCCACCAGCAGTAATTTTGTACCAGATTGCGCCTTACTATATTATGCATTTGTTCACACTTTTGTTTGGTGATTTACCACTGCAAAAAGGAACTCTGACATCTTAGAACAGTAAATTAAAAAAAACAAAAAGGCCACTGTGGCATTCAGATTCATATGTGCAGTTTCATGTTGAAGCATGCATACGTATCAACTGGACAAATTATAAGTAAATAGAACAAGTATTGGCATAGCCAATAGGTCTTGCCTTTGAGACCTTGTAAGTGTTTAACAAGAGAGATTGGCTTTGCCAATGTCTTTAAGTTATGTTGCAGATAGAGCATTGTGGCTGCTTAGTAGCGTGTTGAAAAGTTATAATTAAGTGTTATAAGTATTTTTTGTCTCCTTATGTATAACCAAGAAGACATTATGTACAACTGAATGACCCTTTTAAAAAAACGAATTAACCTAAAAAAATGTCTTCTAGTTTTTTGTCCTTGCAATGCTGGCAACTTTTTCCTGCCTGTTCTAATGCTTGTTTGTTATAGTTTTTTTTGTTATGGGGTGACCTAAACAACAGGAGGGGGGAGGTTGGGAAATAGTACCTCAATTACAACACGAGCAGTGGACAGACACTAGGGGAAAATCAACAGATGTTAGCTTCTGCGGGCAGACTGAGGTGGTGCTGAGTGATGCTGAGGGGGTGCGGAGGTGGTGGTGTGCTGGTGCGGAGGTGATGCTCAGGTGATACTGAGGCAGTGCTCAGTGATGCTGAGGTAGCAGTGCTGAGTCATGCTGAGGTGATGGTGCTGCACTGGTTCAGGTGGTGCTGAGTCATGCTGAGCTGGTGTTGTGGTGATGCTGTGCTGATGCTGAAGTGGTGCTGGATTGTAGCGGAATTGCTGTTGAGCTGGCCCTGCGCTCGTGCTGTTCAGATGGTGAGTTGGTGCTGCACTGGTGGTGGTGCTCTGATGCGGAGATGGTGCTCAGGTGACACTGAGGTGGCGATGAGTCATGTTGAGGAGGTGGTGCGCTTGTGCTGAGATGGTGCTCAGGTGGTTCTGAGTGATGCTGAGTTAGTGCAGTGCTGAGGTTATGCTGTGTTGATGTTGAGGTGGTGCTGCATTTCTGCTAAAGTGGCGCTGCGTTGGTGCTGAATTGCTGCTGAGGTGGGATTGCGCTGGTATTGAGGTGAGGCTGAGCTGGTGGAGGCTGCACTGATGAGGCGCTGATGCTGAGATGGTGCTGTGCTGATGTTGAGATGGTGCGGCGCTGGTGCTCTGCTGAAGCTGTGGTGGGGCTGCACTGCTACTACGTTGGTGCTGTGCTGATGGTGGTGCACTAATGCAGAGGTGCTACTGTGCTGATGCTACGGTGGTGCTGACTGATGCTGAGGTAGTGCTGAATGATACTGTGGTGGCGCTGAGTGATGCTGTGCTGAGTGATGCTGTGGTGGTGCGGAGTAATGCTGCAGTGGTGGTGGTGGTGCGTTGGTGCTCAGGTGATGCTGAGATGGTGCTCCGGTGGCTCTGAGTGATGCCGAGTTGGTGCTGTGCTGAGGTGATACTGTGTTGATGTTGAGGTGGTGCTGCACTGCTGCTGAAGTGGAGCTGTGTTGGTGCTGAGGTGAGGCTGCGCTGGTGGAGGCTGCACTGATGAGGAGGTGATTCCATGATGATGCGGAGATGGTGCTTTGCTGATGTTGAGGTGGTGCTGCGCTGGTGCTCTGCTGATGCTGTTGTGGGGCTGCACTTCTGCTACGTTGGTTCTGTACTGCTGTTACCTTGGTGCTGTGCTGATGGTGGTGCACTGATGCAGAGGTGCTGCTGTGCTGATGCTGCGGTAGTGTTAACTGATTCTGTGGTGGTGCGGAGTGATGCTGTGGTAGTGCGGAGTGATGCTGTTGTGGTTGGAGTGATGCTGAGGTGGTGGTGCTGCGTTGGTGCTCAGGTGACGGTGCTGAGTTGGTGCTGTGCTGTGGCGAGGCCCCGCTGATGAGGAGGCGGTGTTGTGTTGATAAGGAGATGGTGCTGTGCTGAAGTGGTGCTCAGGTGATGCTGTACTGAGCTGAGGTTATGCTGACGTGGATCTGGGATATGCTGAGGTGGTGCTGAGGTGGTACTGGGTGATGCTAGGGTGGTGCTGAGTAATACTGAGGTGGTGGGGATGCGCTGGTGCACAGGTGGTGCGAGTGATGCTAACTTGGTGCTCTGCTGAGGTGCTGATGCTGAAGTAGTGCTGTGTTGGTGCTGAGTTGCTGGTGATGAGCAGCTGTGTTAGTACTGAGGTGGGGCTGTACTGGTGGTGGTGAACTGATGCAGTGGAGGTGCTTTGTTGATGGTTAGATGGTGCTGTTCTGATGTTGAGGGGGTGCTGCAGAGGGCTGAGGTGGTGCTGCGCTGATGCTGAGTTGGTGCTGCAGTGATGGTTGAGCACTGATGAGGAGGTGGTGCTGTGCTGATGTGTTGCTGCTCTGATGCTGAGGTGATGCAGCACTGATGCTGAGGTGGTGCTGAGTAATACTGAAGTGTTGCTGATGTGGTGTGTGTGTGGACGTGGTGCTGCTGGGTGATATGGAGGTGGTGCTGAGTGATGCTGAGGTGCTGCTGAGTGATGCTGAGGTGGTGCTGAGTGATGCTGAGGTGGTGCTGAGGTGGTGCTCAGGTGAGTGATACTGAGTGATGCTGAGTTGGTGCTGGGCTGATGCTGCACTGGTGCAGTTGTGGTGTGATGTTGGTGCTGCGCTGATGCTGTGGTGGGGCTGGTGCTGAGTTGGTTCTGCGCTGGTAGTGGTGCACTGATGCGGAGGTAGTGGTGTGCGGAGGTGGTGCTGTGGTGATGCTGAGGTGGTGCTGAGTGATTATGTGCTGGTGCTGCACTGAGGCTGATGCGGTGATACTGCACTGATGCTGAGATAGTGCTGTGCTGGTAGTGAGGTGGTGCTACGCTGGTGGAGAGTTTGTGCGCTGGTGCTGAGGTTGTGCTGCGCTGGTGCTGCAGATCTGCTGCGCTGGGGTCGAGGTGGTGATGCGCTGGGATCTGAGTTTATGCTGTGCTGGTGTTGTGGTGGTGCTCAGGTGCTGAGTGGTGCTCAGGTAGTGGTGCTGCTGCTGAAATAGTGCTGAGTGATGCTGAAGTGGTGCTCCGCTGATGCTGAGGAGGAGCTGCACTGTCTGCTTGCAGGATATATTATTAAGTAACTTCACATTAGATGCCGCATTTGGAGAGCACGAGGAGGCATCCCTTGACACTAGTTTCATTTCACCAACGATTGATACCTAAAAGAAAGCATCAAAAGTTGAAAGCGAGCAACTTAAAGTTGCTTCCATTTTAATAAAACGGTGCAATAACGGCATGTTTACCACTTTAATCGCTGTGTCAAAAGCATGTCGGGCGTTTTCTTAAACTACACTTACATTAAATAATTATATTATTTAAGGTTTTGACATTTGAGCTAATGAAACCAAAATTGTTATAGGATGAAAAACAACATAGCCTCCAGCTGAAAAAGAGCCTGTGAAAACAAAGACAGTGGAAAACAAGATAAGGACATGATTTGTAGCCCTTGGCTGAGCGCGTTCGGAAAGCCGAACAAGCCCAGACAAAAGTAAATGTAGTGTGCCAAAGCTAACCTATATGGCCGATAGTGAAGTGATCCATGTAACAGGGCCAGTCTCCAGGGCATGACAAAAACAGATTAAGGAGGGACAAATGTAAACTACTCACCAAGAAAAAGAAAGGAATTTCGGAAGGCATATGACCGAACAAAACAAAATGTGCTGAAAGCTCATGCAGAAGAAACAGCATGTCTTGAGAGACATCTGCCTAATGGTATTAAGTGGAATAGAGTGGCATAGAAAAGAGTGGAGTAAAGTGACAGAAAGGGGTTGGAATGGCTTAGAATAGCGTATGGCGTAGAATGGAGTGGCATAGTATTGAGAAGTGTGGAGTGGTGTATATTGGCACTGTGTGGACTGCAGTGGTATAGAGTTGAGTACAATAAAGTGGCACAGAGTAGAGTGGCATAGAGGGTCATAGATTGGCATTGTGTGGAGTGGCATAGAGTGGAGTGCAGTAGCGTGTAGTGGCACAGAGTGGAGTTGAGTAGTGTGGCGTAGAGTAGTACAGTTGGCAGTGTATGTAACTAAATCAGGGTTTAAGACATCCGTCGGCGATGAACAGTGAAGAGAGACTTTCAGAATATCACATTCAAGTGCTAGGCACGCATAAAGGGTACAGACGATCTGGAACTGTGTTGAGTTCCAACAATGGTAGAAGCAAGCCCTCAGATCTCGGCAGCGGCAGCCCAAGCACTTTTCACTGTTGAGCCAGCCCTATGTGCTTGCTGCTGTAATCCTGCGTTAAAAACTGCCCCAACATGCCCACTTCGGCGAACCCAAACAGCCATCTCCCCAACACAGAATAAATCAGATGATGGAATATAGTATACCCTCGTGCAGGAATTACTTTTTTAATATAAATAAATTGGCTGGTTGGTTGCTTGGTACGTGCAGCAGAAAGGAGCACTCGGGCGGAGCACGTGGCAAACTCATATTATTTGAGCAGTAATGTGATGACCAGCTCTAGCAAGGTTGTAGCTGGTTAATTTGATTATTTACATAGATTTAGTGAAGATTTAGTAGCAGGAAGTTGATCTTGGATTTGTAGTTCTCTCACGGTTTTCACTCCTCTGAATATGAAACCTGGAGGTTTTATACACTGTTTCGAAAATGGCCTGTAAAAAAAACGTACAAGTTTCCATAAGAGATCAGGTTGAAGACTCAAAGTCTGGTTTCCCGAGGAGATTAAGGCTGACAACGAATGGCTCTTTCAGGATGATTTTTCGAACATTGAGAGAGACAGGCAACTCAGTGAGGTGCTGCCTCTCTCTATTGGGAGAGCTCGATTCCCAGCCCTGGTGGTCTCTTTGGGGGAAGCAGCATGGAGGTGGCACCAGACTGGGTGTAGGGTAGTGGGAGAGGAGAAGAAGAAATAGTACCTGACTCACAGCATGAACAGCAGACGGGCACTAATTACGTCATATCATTGCTTGGTCCGTGCACCACAGAAAGGAATAGAAGTGACGCTTGGCCTGTGCAGGCCAATTAGGAGGCAGCAAAAAGGAGCGATACTGAAGCCAGCAAATGGTGAGAAATGGGCAGGTCGCAGGCCCTTTCGTAAACAATGGTGTCTGTCAAGCGGGAGCGCATGGACGGTCGCAAGCTCCATTCCAGGGGGATTGTCAGACTCTCACAATAAGATTCATATGTTATGGCTAGACATGGGGACGTGGAGGAAAGATAAAAGGCAAAGACATCACATTAGCCAACTGTAGTACTGATTTAGGTGATAGGCTAACATGTTTCAGACAGTGCTAGTCACTACAGACCCCACAGCTATCACAGCTACATACAGCGCTGCAGGATGTCTTGCCATTGTGTAGAGTGTGGTCTTTTGGAATCCACTGACAACCCCCCTCCCCTGCCCTGGCCCAGCTACTTTCAGTCACCCACTGCCTTCTGCTTTGTCACTGAGAATGTGTGTGAAAAGGTCTTGCCGTGTTCACACTCATACGGTTCTCTGCACCAAACTCACCTTATTCAGCAGGGGAGTACTCAGGACTAAGCGACTTCATCTGAAAACAATAAATGCCTTCAACCTCTGCAAAGAAAGTAGTCTGTGTCGTCTAATATTCTAAGACCATACCAACCTTGAAAACCGTTTCCCCCTGTGAGCCTATGAAAGGAAGGGGAGCAGCCTTGAAGGGGTGCTTGGCTCTGAGTCCTTCACTGCATGAGCAGGCCTGGATGGAGCATGGGAAGACCAATGCCACGGACGGAAGCAGCATGTGTCAGCTAGGCGCTTCCTCAGCAGTCACGCCTACCTTCTCCACAATACAAACAAAGGCATCTGATGCTGCCTTCCATGTCCCGGGCAGGGTACAAAACCTGTACTGACCAATGGCTATGTACAGCCTCCCTATAAACAGGATGGAAACCTACTCTGAGTAGGGGCTTCCGGTTCACCTTGTGATCACCGTAATACTGGCCCCTCACCAGATGACCATGTCAAGAGTGATGATATCATAAGACACGTGATACCATCATATGAGCTGCTAAATCTGTATTCATTCTCTGCCATATGCGTTGCTTTGGTGAGAGCCGGTAAGTGTAGTGGGGTACAAAGGACAGACACGTTTCTGCAGAGGATGCCCTCATGCAGACTCAGTGCAAGTGATTCCTCGGTCACACATCTTACTTTCATTATATTCCCCTATGTCTGCTTACCTTCTTCCTTCCCTCTGACCATACTCTCCTTCCTACATTCACTTTCTCTCTATCCGCCTCTCTTTCTCGTCTCCTCCCTTACATTATGCTTCCTCCTTAATCCCCCTCATCATGACACCCTCTTTTTCTATCTCCATTCCATCACTTTTTTCCCTCTCTCAACAAATCTACATTCTTCACTCAGTATAGATCAGCTAGTTCCCTTAATCCTTTTGCTCTGAGACCTTTTTTAGTCTCCACTCATTCGTTTCATCAGAATTCTTCCATTCACCCCTTAAAGATTCTCTCCCTTTCTTCTCTTTTGAGTCTCCGTCCTTCTCCCTTATAGCCATTTTTCACACTAATCAAACTCAATATTTGTGTCCCTTTTCACCAGCTTCAAGACTTCCGCGCTTCTCCTCTCAACTTTTTTCTTGATTCATCCTTCTTCCTGTAACAATATTAACTCTACCCTTAAACCTACTTTCTTGTAATTACCTTCTTACTTTCGTCTCTTCCCCCAACATTCTTACCTGTCTTCTATCTTCATTTTTCTCCCTCCCAGTCTTTTCTCTTGCTCCTCGCACTTTCTTCCCTCAGTACCAATCCTGCGTAATCCCTTCTTCTTCTGTCCACCCTTTCTCAACCTTGCCCCCTCTTTTGTTTCTCCCATTATTCTCACTTTCTTCCATCCTCTCTTCACCTCACTCCCATTCCCCTTTCCCACCTACCTCCTTTTTCTCCCCTCCTAATCCCCGTCTCCTTGTACTTCTTTCTCTTTCTTCTTAATGCAGGGGTGTGGAATTCTCATCGCACAAGACGTATTGTTTGGGGTCATGGACAACAAGGCTGCACATTTATTTTGTCAACAGAACAAGGGGATTCCCTGCTGCGAGGGCAGGTTATTCACCTGTATGTAAAAAACGAGTATATATGTTTGTTATCACAAAGTCTTTATTGGAAATACAGCGAGTTGTATACTCGAGTCGTTAAACATAAAAATGTGTGTAAGTTTTCACATTTGTGGCTATTCATAAGTCTCTCAGAATGCTCCTTTACTACATGCTAATACATGCACAAAAATGTAAGCATGGAAGGTAATTTTATTTTGTAAGCAAACAATGTACCCAAAAAATGTATATGCAACTGGAAAACAAATAGACTAATATTGTTTTAAGTGTAGTGCAGTCTATCTGCATTTAATTAAACATCTTTAATGCAGACAAATGCTTAAAAGAATATAAACTGAGAATTGATGTGAAAACCAATATGGACCCCAACACAATTCTGTTAGAGTTCCAGGCTGCTATCAGGAATGATGCCCGCCCACCTTAGTCAAGGTATTGATCTGTAATAAAACATAGTTGAGTCTACTCTAGGGTCTACTATGAAGTGCTTTTGCGACACATGTTAAGCTGTACTTCGGACTTGTATTACAGGCTGTAACTGCAGCTGTTTCATGCCTATCGCCAGCCACATGTACTTTTCTTCTTTTCTATCGTCCCCAGATACACGAACATTGCATGACCGTGGCTGCTTTCTTGTTAATCTGAAAGACACCGCATTATTGTGTTGTCTAAAACATGCCCTCTGTTGTAGAATGCGGCGTAATCATCCGGCCCCGCTGTAATCACTGTTTGTCGGGTCTGTTTTTATGCACACGAGTGGCGTAGCCATAATTGTAGGTTCAGCCTTGACTTTGAGCGTTTCCTGCACGGGTAACCACAGCAAACTCTCGGTGCAAAAGCACGGCTGAAACAATCATTACAATAGGAAGCTTTGTAATCTCGGTCAATGTTAAAGACTTTCTACCGTACTATACAATGAGCAATCTGGAAAAATCAATACAAAATAGATTGGAAAAAAATCAATATGGACCCCAGACTTAAGAAAAGTCACAAAAGTAAATTCACTTATTTAAACGTATTGATATTTTCTCTAGGGGGGAAACATTATCCCCCATGGAGAAACCCCCTTCCCACGATGTAAAACGTTGTAATCCTGTCCATCAGGAGTACATTCCTGAGAAAGTTGATGAATGCTCTTAAATATATAAGTTTGTGAGTACGGAGAATCGCAGGGCATTCGAGAACGACTATTTCCCACTAACTTCAAGACCATGAGTAGATCTGCTGACACAAAAGTCTTCATGCAAGTATATTCTTTTATGAGAGAAAACATCGTTTGCTCGTGCAGGTCAAACCTACATGGGCAAACAGCCCATAGCATCTTCACTATGACAAGACTTTGCAGAGTTTAACTAGCAGTAATATGTAAATGTTCAGGTACTGATATCACACTTTAGTATGTGTTCACAATTACGGCACACAAGGGAACTGTGGCGTACGAAAATCAAGTGATCTGCATAAGAATTACACAACGTGGGCCATCTGCTTGAGCCTCAGTTGGTGACTGAGGCATAGGCCTGGAACACAAATCTGAGTTGATTATTGTAACATTTTGTGAAATCAAGTGGAAGCTTAAAAGTAAATCTGCCAGAACAATTCACAACACACACAATCAACCACAATTTTCCGCATCAGGCAGAAGGATACTTTTTTTGTTTGACGTACATTACCCTGGGAGAACTTATCCCCCGCATCCCTTGATATACATAAAGATCTCCCAACTCTTCTGGTGAGCAGGTCATCTGACCTTCAACACCTTAGTCGAAGGTATTTATTTGTCCTTCCAACATCTTACATAGGAATGGAAGCAAAGAGATAGGCCGATAGTTTGTGAGGTCAGTGGGTGCCATATTGACCTTCTTTTGTAATGGCGTTACCAGAGGAGTTTTCCATGCCAGAGGGATGTTCCCAGTGTTACCTGATAACGTGAGCAAAGAACAAATTGCAGGGGCTAGCTGATTGGAAAATAATGCTGAAAATCTAGGGGAACAAATGTCCATAGGAGACAGATTTGACTAATTCAAGAGCCCTCTGAATTATCTCAGGAGAAAATGACTTAAACTTTCCTAAGCTACATACACAAATTGGGAGCAGGATGAGTTAGAATTAGCCCCTCATGTGTGCGGTTGAAAGAGCCAGGGCTATTCTGATAGATATACTTTGATTTTGTCCTCAAAATAGTCCACAAGAGAGTCACATATTTCTTGGGAGCAGGCAAAGGGATTGATGAAAGTGTTGAGTGCTTTAAATAGCTCTTTGGAAAAACTACCAGCCTGGCCGACTTGATAGGTGAGATAATTTCTTCTGGCTATTTTAATATTATGATGTTATACAGTAAGAGATGATCTATAGACCTCTTTATAGAATTGATTATTGGTCAAATGCTAGCGTCTCTAGTTTTTTAGTAGAGAATTTCTCTTGTCGCAGTTCAGTGGTATACCAGAGCACATGAAATAGGTTCAGTTTTTGCGCAAGATTTAGCGGGGGCAACGCTATCAAGAGCCACGTTTAAGGCTGTATGATAGTCAACCAAAGCTAGATCGACTTCTAAGTTTTCAGCAGCCATAATAAACTCAAATCCTTTGGAAAAGGAGTCCAGACTGACTCTTTGCTGTTGTCTAGACACTGTTTTGTTCATAATTATTGACTTTCCAGTTTTGTCTAACTAAGGGATCTGGAAACTGATCAGGGAGTGATCGATTCGGATCAAAGATAAAGGGGATTGACAGATCAGAGATTTAGAGTTTGTGTGTGTGAAAAGTAGATCGTGCGTATACCTCGAAACATGGGTAGGACCATTAACTTTCTGGCGAGGACCAGGCATTGCTAGTTCAGAAGAAAATCGGAGTTACATCAGTATTCAACAAGTCTTCCCCCAGAAACTGTTGGGATGCTAAACCATGGGTCGCAATAAATTCTGTTAGGTGACAACTAAAATTCTTTTTGGGTCCTGGAGGGGGGTACACTAGAGCCCCTTTTCCAGCAGTCTGTGGAGGAAAATTCAAGATTAAAACTGCATCGCTAAGCCCAGTCGGTATTTAAGGTATCTACATGCTAAGCTTTAACTGAATCCTTGAAAACAATGGAAATGCTGCCAACCCTCCTCCCTTCTCTATCAAATCTAAGCAAGCAATAGTTATCTGGAATGCCAGCGTAATTGCCAGTAAAGTGGTGAAACTCATCCAGGTTTCTGTAAGTAAATCGAACTCTGGCGACACTGAGAAAAACAGGTCCCAGATTTCAATCGCATGCTTTGGCAAATACCGGATATTACATAGAAAGCTGCTAAGGCAGTTAGGAGCATGAGGGAGTAGAGGCTGGGAATTTGTTCTGTGTGTGTCAGTAAGGGAGTCAGCTGCTCTGAGGGTGGTTTCACTAGACAAGTCATAAAAATATTGAAATTTGCATTTTAGACAGGCTACATATAGGGCCTTCTAAGTGGTGTGGAAGACAAAGAGTGCACTGTGTGTCTATAAGAGTGAAGGCTCTAAACAAGTTCTCGATATTATGCAGCACTTCAGAAGAATAAGTAATTGTAGCAAGAGGGCTGACCTCTGGTGTAAGAGGGGCAGAGGTCCTGGCGACGGTCAGGAGCAGACAGGTTTGCCTTTGGCGCATTGGCACCTGCATCGATTTAAGTAGATAAGTGGAGTTTAGCATTTACACCGCTAACTCTAGAATGGCAGCTTGAGCCGCAAATAGGGCAAAAGTGATTCAACTATCTCCGCTTAATCTGAAACCGCAGCGGACCACATAGCTGAAAACTGCAACATTAAAAAAGCAGGTAAAGCAATACCAAAACAAATGACAAAGGCTTTTAAGGTGGATTACTTGTAGGGTGTGTTTAACTGTGCTTGCCTGCAACCTATTGGCCAATTCGGAAAGGGTGTCCTAAACACTCCCCTTCCAAATATCAAATTGTCATTTGATCACAAACCCAAACTGTGATTCAAGAATGTGTTGCTGCATTGCAGTTAGAGTTTCATACATAATAAAAACCCTTTTTGTGGTCGCAAAAGGCCCGATTCTGTGAATCGGGCCATTTGCGAATGAAAAAGGCTTCCTACGTCCGCTACCACATCAGACAAGTAGCTTTCTGGCATACATAGTTCTTTGGGCAGCTAGATACTTTACAAAACTCCACACGCAATAAAAGGTACTAACAAATAATGATAGTGTTACTGTACCTGAGGGAGGAAGGGTTAAGTTGGATGCCATGTGGGATGTGAGCGTAATAAGAAACCCTGGAAACAGGCACATTTGATGGCCCGAAGAGCATAACGGGAGACCTGGAAACAAACACACTTGAAGGCCCGAAGATGTAGGAGAGAAACCAAACTGGACAAAAGCAATGTTAAACATCAGCACAATAAATGACAGTGAATAGAGAATGTTAGTAAATAGCTAAACTAGTTGGGGGCAGCAGTCCTCATAGGCTGTAAGTATGGGCGGAAAATCCGTTCCGCTCGCGGATTTTGCGGATTTTCAGGAAATTCGCAATCCGCGAGATTCGCGAATCTCCCGCAAAATCCGCAAATCCGCGAGCAGCGGATTTTGCTCGCACTGCTCGCACTGTTCGCGTGAGTTCGCGCCCCGCGAATAAGTGCAAAATTGCAGAAATACGATCTTAGCAAAACTGAAAGTAACTACTTACCAGGTTCAAAAGTTCAGGCTCATCATTAGTAGCCATTTCCTGTAGTGCTTCCTGAGGGGCCCCTCCAGAGTTCAGTTGCCAGTTGAAACTATTATGTGACCCTGCTCTGAACCTCAGAATAGTTACACATATGCCACAAAGGTCCTGAATTACAGCTAAGGGAGACAAGCAGGAGCCAGGCTGGAAGTTAAAATCCATTAATCAGCCCCTAATTCATTATTGTCAGTTGGGGCAGGGCAGGTGTTGTAACTAATTTTGCAACAATGAAAGCACTTAGCAAGTGCAAAAGATCACTAATCAGGGCGCACTAAGGAAGCAGGTGCCAGCTAAAAAAATATTCTGTGACACATTAATCAGCCCCAAATTAATTCAGGTCACTTGAGGCAGGGAAGGTGTGCTTTGCTTTGCCGAAAATAATGTACACTGGACAACCAGAGGGTGTGGTGATGAAACAGAGGGTGGCATGGGTGGGCCAGAGGGTGGCATGAGTAGTCAGAGAGTGGCAGTGGTGACAGAGAGTGGCAGTGATGAAGAAGAGTGTCCCAAACAGGCTGGACACGTAGAAACAACAAGTTCGCAAAACTTGCGACCCGACAGGTAAGTTCGCAAATTGCGAAATTGTAAAAACCCTCGCGAACTGGCAGAAACACGGGCGAACACAAAAAAAAAAATCCGCAAATTCGCGGGAATTCGCGGATTTTGCGGATTGCGAATCCGCAAATCCGCAAAATTCGCAAACGCGAGATCCGCAAAATTCGCCCATGCTTAATAGGCTGCCATATTTCTCTGGTCGTGCATAGATCTCTTTATCTGCTTAGCCTAGTCGTACTATGTCACGGCTGTGTCATAGCATTAAAGGCCACATAGCCTTTACATCCAATACGACTGAGATCAAATATCATTTAAGAAAGTGTCCTGTGATGTCGTGGTCAGGATAAAGTTCATGTTACGGAAACTGGCATATTTCAAACCTGAAAAATCCACAACGTTCTGGTCATAGAATGTCATCAAGTAAGAGATACGGTGCTGTCAAGGGCAGAAAACGTTCTTGCACCGGCTCTGAGGCACAGTTTGTGTCTCTTTCTATGTTGAGACTAGTCCTGGAAATGTGAAATGGGTCATGTCAGCACATGGAGGGAACAGGGTGTGGTTTTAGGGTGTGGTTCTTGCAAATGAGTAGGAGAAGCCCTATTGGTGTTATGAGTGCGGCATGGGGGTACCACCCCCTACTCTCTCTGCGTGCCTAGCCTGTGTGGGTGAACGTGTCTGTTTCCATCACCTTTCTGTGCATAGCATCTAGTGCCACTAAGTGTCTGTGGGATTCTCCTGCCTCTTGCGGCATTCGCTGTGGGTATACTTTGAGGACCATGGCGTATGAGGTATCACGTCCCACAGCAGTATGCTGTACTGTGGTTATATAAGAAGGGACCAGGTTAGGGCTTCCACCTTCTGTTGCTGGCAGGTACAAAGACAGGAAACCCCCAGGCCACAGTTATTATAACAGGCAATAAGGCAGATCTGTCTGACTTGTGGCCGGATCCTGGAAGGAACCTGTGCTGCTGCAGTAAGTCACAGCCACAGCTGGCATCAAGTCAATCGTTTTTTTTGGCATTAATATGTTATTTTATTTTCCTAGAAAGCTACTGAGCGGTCTACTCGGTCTCTCCCTTCCTGGAGGGAAGCCAGTGTGCTTCCTAGCACGCGCAGTGCTGGCATGCTCCAACTAGACTGCGCGCCTTCCCGGGATCCAGGCCAACAGTTAGCAGACCCTAAGCCAAAAGAAACCGCAGCTACAAGCAGCAGGATTAGTGGAAGGAGTGTAGAGGCAGCTAGTGATCTTGGTGACAGCAATATCACACCTCATCAGACCACCAACTAACCATGTGCGCCGAGAAAGGCAAGGCTTGTGGCTGTTCATCAGCTGCCCACATACACTTGAATTCTAACTGTTCATTTCCTGTGCACAAACACAATTACAAGTGCACGGATTTTAAGAGTCACTTAACTAGAAACATGTACAGCTAGAAATGCAGGGATTTTAGCAATCCATCTGTGCATGCACAACAAGTATTCCATGGATTTTAGCAGTCCTGCAGCTGCGCTCATGTACACCATACAATACATGGATTGTAACAATATCAACTGCACACACAAACAAAACTAAGAAATTCATGGATTTTAGCAGTCTATTATCTACTAGAAATATGCACATACAAACACAAGAAGTATACCCAAATGAAACCATCGCTCACGATAGAGAAACTTGTGAAGCAGCAGACGAAATCGCAATTCTTGCAAGTATCTGTCCAGTCCATACCTCATCTGAGTCTGTCCTGTGCTGCAAGAGTGTACGTTCATACCCTCTGCTCCATCTATTCGCATAGAAATTGCTTTGTCCAAACTTGAATCCTTTAGCCTTGGTTCAATGTAGTCTTAGGTCGTATTTTACTCCTGTAGGTGGATGCGCGATTCCAGGAATCAGGGATCTGTATCCAGAGCACATTGGTTGACTCCTACCAATGAATGCTAAATTCCTGTATATTTGCACCCTTGTACTCCAAGAGTGTTGGTTTAGTCCTGAGAATGTAAGTTATATTTTTGTAGACTAGGCTTCACGTTCTCTCAGAGTACTGACTTGTACCAGGTGATGGACACTTGATTCATGCATACTTAGCCCTTTTTACCGGCCTATATTTACAAAGCTTATAAACCGCAGTATGAAGCTCTATTAAGAGAAAACTATAATTATAATTATACTTGATTCTTGTGTATTTGATTTGTGTACTCTCAGACTGCTTTATACCTGTAGATGGATGTCAAACCCATGGCAGGATTGGTGGCCTGTGAATATGTCCCCTCCTGCATCCTCCTCTTTGGTTGCTAAGAACTTGGGGGTCAAAATTGACAACAGTCTATCGCTCAAATCCCAGATCCTTGGACTGACTGGCACGTGCTATGGTCCCCTTAAAATGTTACGCAAGTTCCTTCCCCTGCTCCCGTTGGCACATAGGAAGACTACGGTCCAGGCTCTCATCTGTTCTAGGCTGGACTACTCTAATGTTCTATATTTGGGTCTTCCTGACTATTTACTACAAAAACTTCAGGTGGTCCAAAACTCGGCGGCACGGGCGGTTTTTGGCCTACCTCGCCGAGCGAGAGCCTCCGATCTCCTACACTCCCTACACTGGCTCCCTATTCGGAAGCGGATTGTTTTTAAAACACTTGTAAATGTAAATGTATTGGCATTTATATAGCGCACTACTTACCCGTAGGGTCCCAAGGCGCTTCGACCGCTGCGAAACCCTTCCTGGCTTCCCTGAGAGATGGTCCCTTAATGGGTATCTCCAGGGTGAGACCAGGCATCCCCGGCGGTCTGGTGGGGCCGTTAGTGAAGATGAGGCAAGCTAATGCCCAGAGTTGCCGAGTGTGATCGCTGATCGGGGTGGGCACCGAGGCGAGAGAATTATCGAGTCCGCTGACCCTGGTCCAGAAACCTGCCGCGCCGGGAATCGAACCCTGGTCCCGGGCCGTCCTCTGCTCTCGGGTCTGCCGCCTCTAACCAGTGAGCCACACTACTTCACTTATGCTGGCGCATAAGGCACTCCATGCTGTGGGAGCTGAATATATTCAGAAACGTCTTGCTTTCTATAAACCAACTAGATCCCTTAGATCTGAATCTCTTGGTCTTGCCATTGTCCCTGCTGTCAAGAAAGCAAGGGTAGGGGGACGCTCTTTCAAACGCTTGGCTCCACAGCTATGGAATACCCTCCCTCTGTCACTCCGCTGCACTTCGAACTTGCTTGCTTTCAGAAAGGGCCTTAAGACGTGGCTCTATGGACAGTGATCTGCTTGTTTCTTGTCTTTTTTTTCTGCCTCCCATCTGTAGTCTGCTGTGGGTTTGAAAGCGCCGGGACACTCCTTGGAGTAGCCGAGCGCTATATAAGACACCCATAACATTAACATTAACATGGTGTTTTAGTTCCCTGTTATCCCGGATTATTTTAAGATTTGTGATGGTTGCTGGTTTACTCCATTTTGTGAATGTTAGAACCCTTTATTCTCAGTCCCATCTATTCCAAGAGTGTTCAGTTATTTGTTTCCTGGAGCCTAAATCTAAATTCCTGTAGACTAGGTTACATGCATTTACATACTATTGGCTTATTCCTGAAGTTGGATGTCAAACGTCACTACACGTGTTTGCAGAGATTTCTTTAGACTCTGTAGATTGACCCCAGACTCCCATGATAGTAGCTCTGGTGGTGCCAGTTACCGAGCCCACTCTTAATAAAGCAATTGTGGGGCTGGTACTTAATATCGAGGCAACATAAGAGATGACCCAGTAGGGATTTCGGCGGAGTTGGTGGCCTTAGGAAAATGCGTTTCAACTAAGACCACCAGCAGACACAAAGCATGCAAATGTCCAAGACTTTAGGGAAGCATTCCACTTCCTGTGATCCAGAGGGAGTGTGTGATTTCTTCTAAAAAATCCAAAAACAAGACACACTTAATTCACTCATGATGGAATTAGATGTTACTCCGCTTGGCTTGGCTCAGACTATATCACCTAGGGATTAATTTGGCGATGTAATCAAATATCCAGTCAATCATGGTGTAAGGTCAGGGACTCCTGATGGTTCAGCAATGTCTTCAGTTCCCTTCTTAAACTGAGCTGGTCTTGCAGTTGTTTAGGGTCAGCAGGCTGTTTCAGGCTTTCAGAGAAAGTGATCCGAAGGCTTTTGCAACAGCACATTACTTGTTGAAAATACACATGGGTGATCGTGTTATGATATGCCAATCTCAGGTTACGAGATGGCTTGTTGATCAGAAATAATTTATACAGGTATTTAGGACTTCATTACCAATATACTAAGTGAGTAATGCAAAACATCTTCAATATTACTCTCTGTTCCAGAGGCAGTCAGTATAAGGCTATGGGCAGTGGTGATGTGTTCAGTCTTGTGTTATCACAGAGAGGCCGATTACGATACCATAGGATTGGCTCCGACCTTAGGTCGGAGCTGTTCCTACAGCATCATATTCAGCTGTTCAGGTTCATTTCCGACCAATGCATTTGGATGGAGTAGGCCAGAAAGGAATCCAAACTGGATTTCTGCATAGCTTCTGGGAGGCTCAGAGAGAAAGTCTGCCATTCGGAAAGCCTCCAGTAATCCCAGGGGCAGCTCTTTCCACCCGAATGATTACAATGTCGGATTCCGACAGCCTTTCTGTGCCAGCCGTTCTGACACAGAAAGGCTGCAAGAAGTCGACTTTAGGGCCCCAACAGGGCCCCCCGTAGGTGAACGATCTCGGTTTGGTGGCCGAGTGGGAACCTCTGGTGCCCTCCTGTTGATCTCTGCAGGCCGTGGCAGGCATCTTGAGATGCCTGCCACAGGGTGCAGGGATGAACTGCACCTCTTATCTTTGCAATGAGAGCATGAATTCCGGTTGGAATGCATGCTCCCATTGTAAAGGATTGGAATGCGCCCGAACAGTGTTCGGTAGCATCCTAATTGCTAGGTTGGGACTGCCGACAGGAGGTTAGTCGGTCCCAGTACCAAATTGATGTTGGACAGACTCCGGTCCATCAGACATCGAAATCGGGCCCTTAGTGTGTTGTTCAGTGATTAAGCTGAAAACTTTTACGCAAATTCTGCCACACAATAATATAGAAAAACGCTGGCTATTAAAACCTGAAAATGCATAAGTTAAATGTTAAAAAATGTGCCTTTATATAGCACACAAATGTGAAAAATGCTGTTTATTGTCTGCAGGAAACTTATATTTCTATTGTTCTTCACTTGCTAGGCTGCGCTATTCATTTATTCTGCTCTATCCTTTTAAGAAAAAGAATGCTTTTAGTAAAATGGTGATTTAACTTTATAATCAAGCTCTAGGCGTTGACAGTTTGTAAAATGTGCTGTGTGCCGAGAAAAATGTAGTCTTTCTTTCCTCACACCATAGGACTTCACTGTACTTAGACTGACTTTGCCACATATGCATAATGAACAAGTATTAAATGAAAGGAAATTGCTAGCTGCAGTTTATATTTCATGATCTAACCAGGAGATTCCAGAATTTGAATGTTTCATTTAATAGAACAGCTCATTGCTACACAGTGAAAAACTAAACAGCTAACAGAGTAGGCTTGCAAAAGATTATCACGAGACTCTCCGTAGATGTAACTTCTTGTTATACGTTGTAGCCATTTCTAACTGGCTTCATGCTGGCTTGAACATTTACCACAAGGGCGAATACGGTGCTAGCAATGAAATACACCTGTTTTTGCAACATGTTTAGACGCTTTCTATATAGTACGTGTTCCTAGCTAGAGAGCTACGAGACTCTTCCCATGCATCCCTACCCTGCAATGCCCAGTGTCACATTGTAGTGCTAGCCCGGCCTGCCATAAACTACTGCTTATGATGATTCTTTTTGTGTTCCTTACACTTTGTGAGGAGAATTTTCCTGTTTATGCGGATCATGTTTGCTGCTGTGATTCTTTCCTTCACACCCTTCTCACCCTTTGAGACGGTTGTTAATGCAACTGTCCGGAGAACTCGGCTGAGTCTCCAGACCAACCCTTTATGGGAAGTTCGTCCTTTCATTTATCTATCTGAATCTACTCCAAAACCTACATGCTCTTTTCCAGAAAGACCTCTTCATGGGTTCTTGTCAGGGTAGAATACGTCCTTGATTTAGAATAGGAGCCATACTCTTAATGGAACACACCATTTTATTTTCTATGCTTGTTCTAACCAACCTATTTCTTATTATTTCCGTAATTGATTTGCCACTAATTTGAATAAAAGAACGAAAATATCAACTAACCTAATAAATGGAGAATATACTTTTAAAACTTCACATACACTCTCTTTATTAACTGAACATCAAATGAAAGTAATTATTGATGTCTTTGTAATGTAATGCTCCATTCGAAAATGGTGGCAAAGAGCCACTGGCCTAGAAAAGTGTGGAACTTCCAGGTTCTTTAAATAAATATAAGGTAACATTATTTGTGGAAATTTATGAGAGATTTCCGCACTGTCGTTAGTTTGATACCATCTGAAGCTGACGTAAACTCTTCTTCTGGTGACATATTTATATGCGTTTACAATAATTAAAGTATGAAAATCTCACTGACCCGACAAGGTCTATTTTATGGTGCAAGGCTCACATGCATATGGCCTTTCTAAGCATATTACGGTGGAAGTGTGCACACCACATCACAACATTTACTTGTGGAGAGTATAGGGAGAAATAGGACTCCTAGGTTACAACAACACCAGGTAAACATCAACAGTAGCATGCACATATCTGTCGTCATTTTCCAGTTTATGTGTAACGACGGTCATCACCCACGAATGTTGCACTTCACCATACTATTGCCAGCGATGCATCAAGAAAATAAAGGGACTATGAATCAATGATCAAATGAAATAAAAACAAAGATAGGACTGAAATTATGATGAATTCAGCACTGAAAATCCAGACGACATTAAAGTATGCTAAGAAATACCCGGGGACATCAACACTTGTGCAGTGGCATTACACTGGGAGCTGATGGGATGCAGTGACATCAAAGGGAAAGTCGCTCATACTAGAGCGATATAACACTAGCAGCAGTTATTGCTGCAGTGACATGACCGGTAGGTGCCCTTTTACCCTCACATTACACAGGAGCCGCCTTTAGTGCACAGACATCATAGTGGGATCACGCTAATGCAGTGGCATCACACTGGGAACTGCAGTGTTGTAGTGACATCACTCTGGCAGTTCCCATACTGCATGGCATCACAGTGGGTGCACCTTTCACTGTAGACATGAAAGTTGTTCATACGTCAGTGGTACCACACTGGGCACTAGCCTTAAAGCAAG
This sequence comes from Lissotriton vulgaris, assembly GCF_964263255.1. NCBI lineage: Eukaryota > Metazoa > Chordata > Amphibia > Caudata > Salamandridae > Lissotriton > Lissotriton vulgaris. The sequence continues at coordinate 1,852,425,749 of NC_141687.1, read as the reverse complement.
AACTACAGAGGCTTTGAAGGGAGTTATGTTTACTAAAAAGGAATCATAATTTGAGTTATTTCACTGCAGAGGCAGCACTTTGCCTGCAACTTTTACTACAGTGAAATCACAAAAAAAGCTACTGTTATTGCACTGAGAAGACAGTAAACGCTGTGTTTAACACATTAACATGTATATAGGCAAGTTCAGATGTGGTATTTCTTTTGCGCAAACCTAGCCAAAAGACAGTTGAGCGCTGTACATGGTCAAAGTCCAACATAAACTCAACGAGTCAATTCAATTCATGAAAGCTTTATTCGGAACATTTAAAATGACCACAAAAGCACATATAAAAAGATACATAAGGCAGCAGGGTATAAAAGGAATATCATAAAGTAAAAACCAAATACATTTAAATATCATGCCTTTTCGCACACTAATAGACTTGTTTAAAACACAGCAGTATAGAAACAAATATCAGCCGATTTCATATTAAAAATGAGACTCATTGCTTCATCAACTGTACGTACTCCATATTTGACAAACATAGGTTTTAAATACGTAATACGAAAATTCAAGTACAGTTTGCATGTTATAAGAAAGTGCAAGGTGCTCTGGTTGGATATGCCGTCACACAGATATGGACCTTTCGGATGTTGCTTGAGGTTAGGAAGGGCCACCAGGTGATGTACTATTCCGAACCTTAGTCTGGTTAGGACAAACTTGTGGGATTGCCTAGTCACCAAGGCTAGGTAAGGTGGGAAACCTTCAGAGAGGGAGTATCTACTGACAAATGTGACAGTTAGCATGGATCCACTGGCAAAAGCCCTCTTCCTTGCCAAATTATCCATACATTTTGCTTTCAACTCGGCTTTTGGTATCGTCAAAGCAGCCTTAGGGTCCATCAGAACATTAAGATTAAATATTTGCAAAAAACAATCAGCGACATATTTTATCCTGGGGATTTTCCTGTACATGTCCAATGAAAGACAATCCTCAATAATAGATCTATTAAGGGACTTTTCGTCCTGGAGCCATATAGAGCGCCATAACATAAGTAGTCTTAAAGATAATAGATCAATCAGAAAACTGATGTCTAATTCCCAATGGATCAGTACAGTAGAGGCAGAGGTGGGTAGACACAGGAGCTTTTTTAAGAAGAAATTTTCCACCAGCTGTAATTTATGGGCATCGCTGTGACCCCAAATAGCCGCCCCATACAGTGCGATAGTGGCACATCTCGCTTGATAGATTTGTAACATATCCCTGGTTTGCCTGTCCCCAATTTTTGCTGCAAATCTGAAGATACCATATTCGCTTGTTGCCATTTTATTACTGATATTGTTAAATTCATTGGTCCATTTTCTGTCATTAGAGAAAGTGATTCCGAGATAACAAAATGAATCAACTGGTTGCACCTTGTTACCATCAATAAAAAAGGCTTTAGATTTATAGTTAGCCCCATAAGTCATGGTGTGCGTTTTTGCCTTGTTGATGAGCAGTTTCCTGTCCTTAATGAACAGAGAAAATCTATCCATCAAGCGTTGGAGGCCCAAATGGGTTCTGGAAAGGAGCACGGCGTCATCAGCATATAACAACACTGGTAAGGATACGCCTTTTAACCTAGGGGCATCAGCTTGAAAACTCTTTAAAATTTCATCGATTTCATTTATAAATAAAATAAACAATAACGGGGCTAAAACACAACCTTGTCTAATGCCGCATTGAACGCTTAATTTGGGGGTACATTCTCCCTTAGTTCCATAGCGTACACAGGTTTGCAGCTTTTGGTACAGCCTGGCAAGGAAGAATATTATACCCTCAGGGGCTCCCATCCGTAACAAGATAGGCCATAAAATGGTGTGATCAACCATATCAAAGGCGCTGCTTAGATAAGCAAAACATAGATGTAATGCACCGCCTTTCGCATCAACGCATTTCCCAATTATAAGGTCAAGATTTAGACACTGGTCTAGTGTACCCCGTCCCTTCCTAAATCCATATTGGCTATCGGCCAGAATGCCCTTTTCATCAACCCACTCTTCAAGCCTAGCCAGAATGACACGGCTCATGATTTTTATCGAGGAGTCAAGGAGGGAGATGGGACGATAGTTTTTTACATCTGACCTACTACCCTTCTTGAAGATCGGGATAATAATAGATTCCCCCCAAGTTTTAGGAGCATCCAGACGTACAGCTGCATTAAAAACATTAGCAAGGAGAGGGCTCCAGATCTCTGGGACAGTTTTTTAAACATCAATAGGAACCCCATCGGGTCCCTGCGCTTTCCCCTCCTTGCTAGCACGTATTCCAAGTTCAACCTCAGTGACAGTAAAATCCAGAGGTAATACAGGCCAACTGCAAGGGGTAATAACTGGGCCACATTCAGAGCCAAAAATGTTTGAGAAATGTGTAACCCAACAGTCGCTAGGGATATTAGAGGTTAATTCCGGTACGTTATCCTCTTTAAGAAAGGGGGAATTAACCGTAGCCCAGAATAATGTATTATTATGTAACTCTGCAGCTTGGTTTAGAGAGTCCCACGCTTCCTGTTGTAAGTCACCCCTCCTATTTTTTAAGGCATACTTGTATTCAGCTCTCAGTTTGGTTATTAAAATAGTATCTCTAGGTTTTTTGGCAAGTGTAAGTGTCAGCTCTGTTAATAACTTGGTACATGTATGGTCAAACCAACCTAATCCATTTCTGGACTTGACTCTTTTTGGTCTGGTGAACCTGGCATCAATAGATTAATTTATGTTATTAAAAGCTGTTAAGACCTGTTCACAGTCAGTATTATTTTCTAGGATGAGGGTAATATGTGACAGACATTCGGTTACAATATCGACAATTAAATCATTAGCTCTTTCCCCTATCCATCTAACTCTGACTCCGTTCGGTCTGTGGGGTTCCACATTAGTGACAATAAGACCCACGGCTACAGGGCTCTCACTCCATAGAGAACATTCTAGGATAATATAATTGTGTTCGCTCAAAGTTGTAACTTCCATCCTAGGGGCTACACAATAAGAACTGATGCTGGAGGAAACAATTACATGATCGATTTCTGAGCTATTCCTCCAGTTTTTGAAAGTGGGAGTGTTCTGCCCGTTTACATCTTTAGCAAATTCCAGGATTTGTAGGTCATTACTGCTAATAAATTTATACAACATTTCTCCATAACAGTTATGCCTAAAATGGAGATCTTGACATCCGGCATTATTCAAAACCCCACAAACTTTCTGGGATGACAAAGAAATATTAAAATCACCCACCCAAATATAATTAAAAAAAACATTAGATTGATCAGTTAAATTATCAATAGCGCTAGCTAAGTTTTTAACTACAGATGTCCCTATCATTAAAAATGTTGTTGTAATAATTAATTAGGAGAACATTTCGGCCTTGGTCATTAACAAGCCATAGGATCTGTACATGTGACCCCACAGTCAGGTATTTTAGAACCTTGATCCGCCTATTAATAGAGACCAAGATCAAAAGGCCCCCTTTGGCTCTTCCCGATGTTGAACTTTGTGCCTGCAGATTATAGGATACAAACCCCTCAACGTTGAGCTCCTCCCTACTCCATGTTTCCTGGAAACAGAATATGTCGTGAGTGTTAATAAAATCCTTCCAACCCAGGACATCCCCCTTAGATTTTAGCCCGGCGACATTCCAGCTAACAATCGCTTAAAATATTCGGAGGGATAATACCCACTACCTCATCCCCTTTATTAGAGTTCCCAGCTGTTGTGGAACTAATGCAACTGATCGGGTGTTGGCCCTCAACCATGATCTTATCAGGGTTAGAAAACATTTCACTCTGGTTAGACGCCTGTGCAATTGAGGGCACGCATAAAGCGGGTTCATCTACCTGCGCAAGTCAGAGTCCAAAGAGCTTAAGGCTAGGAATCTATTTTGCGTGGGGACCCCGTACGCCGGGTAGTGGACAGGTGGAAAATTTCTGTTTCCATTTTTATGCGGGGGCAGTTTAGCTAAGTGGCTATAGAAAAAGTCAAGTGGGCGAACGCAAATACTGTCTTCACTAGGGATTAAAGAACCTGCCCTTAGCAAAGCTGTTGCCACATGCTGGGGATGTTTAAAATTAACAATTACACAATCACCCCTACACGTCCTGCTAGAAGTACCAATCCAATCTACCCTTCTGGTAGTTAAAATTTGGTCGGAGTAGGTAGTTGGAAATCCTCAGTGTTTGTGCAACCATGAAACAGTTTTATTTTTCAAAGAATCATGAGATTCCTGCTGGTGCCGGATAGGGTCTTTCTCATGTGGTGGAACATTAGTTAGAACAACCACATATGGTGCACAATCTGGGGGGAGATTAATAGGGCGTTTTCTCCTAGTTTCAATAACTCCAGCTGGATTCGCTGGTACCACTACTGTAGAAACTTGCTTATTCTGACAGGTGGTAGGAGGTGAGACAGAGGGTGGGGGGGGGGGGGGGGGATGTAACAGCATCATTTACAGATCTTCCCCCTATTGGTTGTTTAGGAACTGCTTTAATGGGTATTAAACCCATATTGACGGGCCTGTACTTTTCAACCAAAGCAATGTGGGTATCTAGAAGACCACCTAATCTAATTACTTCAGTAGAGATCTGGTCTATTTTTGCCACAAAGGGTTTGATAATCTTATCAACCTTTGCATCAATAATACTAATTAAAAGATCAAATTGTTCCATATTTATTATTGTGTACCACTCTTGACTGTTGGTTCCACATCCCCTACGGTACTTTTGGGTAAAGTTTCAGCTCTCCTTTTATTACGGGTACGATTTCCCCCCGATTAGTAGGTACTTTCCTACAAGCTCTCAGCGCTCTAGGTGCCGGTGAGCACTGGACAGGAGACACACTTGGGACATCAGAAATATCCTGTGTATCTTGTGTATCTACTAGTTGGACGTTAGTTTCCGTTGAGATATCAGGGTTATCGGGTCCTGGATAGTCATCTATTTGTAAAACAGCATGTGAATTGGGCAGTGTTGGACATTTGGTTGGGGAGCACTCCTTACCTAACGACATCCTTCGCTCCTTATTGATTTTACTAACTACTTTTACCAAATAATTGTCCATAGTAGCCAACACTGGGGGGGGGGTTTAGTAGCCTTCGATTTAGACATTATAAGACTTAATGCAAAAAAGAAGGCCCTCAAAATATATGAATTAAATTAAAAATCAAAAGCTTTCATGAATTTGAAATACTGGTAAGAAGAGACCAGCAAAAGGTCAACCTCGAATAATTAAAAACAGATATAGGGTTCAATATAATCAGATGTCTCACTTTGGTCCGTAAGTCGCCTCTACTGCAACAGCCAAGAGATGAGGCCCAGCCCAGCCTCGTCCTGCCCCCAGACTGTCACAGACTGTCCGCCCTTTGTCTGGGCTTCGTCCGGTTCGTCCCGCGCGGCGGGAGATGTTCTGCGCTGTTATAGCGCCTGCGGGCGCAGCAGGAGCATCACGGGAGCGCCAGGGTGCGCGCGGCTGCTGGGGGATGTAGTCCCTCTGATGTGGCTGGTTCCGCTATAGCCGTTCCCCTCATGGCAGAGATGTACTCATTGCTGGCCGTTCCCCTCATAGCAGGAGTGTCGCAGGATATCGGCCGTTTCCCTCACAGCAAGGTAAGGCTGCCAGAAAATGCCCCGCACCCCGCTCGATGCTCTGCGCTGTTATAGCGCCTGCGGGCGCAGTAGGAGCGTCACAGGTGCGCTGGGGTGCCGGGGTTGCTGGGGGATGTAGTCCCTCTGATACGGCTGGTTCCGCTGTAGCCGTTCCCCTCACGGCAGAGATGTACTCGTTGCTGGCCGTTCCCCTCACGGCAGGAGTGTCGCAGGATATCGTCTGTTTCCCTCATGGCAAGGTAAGGCTGCCAGAAAATGCCCCCTCAACGAGTCATAGGAGAGGTAGCTGGTTTGTGGACTGTTAGTGCATTGAGCTGTGTTCTTTAACACCTTCGCTGCGGCAGCTTTTTCAGCTGTGTGCGGGAAATTTTGAAAAGCAGCTTTAACATGACGAGCTCAGCTCGTCATCCGCACACGACCACCGTGGCTGATGACGAGCTGAGCTAAGCTCGTCATCAGCAGCGAAGGGGTTAAAGAGGTCCATCTTCGACTCTTTGCTAAAATGGAGCAGCGTTGGATAAAGTCATAAAGGATACAGGAATGTTGTTTCGGACCCTGAGTGCAAGATGGGAAAGGTCTGCTGCATTGTTTTCTCTTTTTTTAGGCTTCTTAATCTACAGCCGGATGGTGTCCTGGCGGCAGTGTTCAAAGAGCAGCCAGAGACGGTGAGCTTGTCTGCAAGATAAGGGTTGTGACTGCTTTGTATATGATGCGGCTGGTTTTGAAGATGGTGCAGGTCGGCAAGGGGAGCTCATGGAGTTCCACCAGGATGACAGTGCTACTATCATATCTGTTCAGGCCTTGAGTCATACATGCTGTGACAGGTAATATGCCCTTAAGGGAAGATTGTGGAGTGTGGGGGTATATGGAGTAAGGTGTTACCACCATCCAGGTGCAGCAGTAAAAGGGCTTGAACAGCAGTTCTGAAGTCACTTTCTGGAAGATACCGTTTCATTTTCTTTAGAAGAGAGAGGTAGCCATAGGCTGTCTTTGTTTTTTGGCAATGTGTTCTTTTAGGGTGACTTTTATGCCCTGGTTGAATCCAATTGACCTTGCATTCTGTAAAAGAAGAAGGTTCATGTCACTGAGCCAGGTTTGTAATGTTTCCTGTTTGTGTTCTTGGCAATAACCAGAATTCTGTCTAGGTTAAGTTTCAGGTAGACACTGATTATGTAAGTCTGGATGATATGCAGACAGTCTCTGAGGCATTGGATGCCTGAAGCAGACAAGACTTCTGGATAGAGCTGTGCACTATCAGCATATTGGTGAATCTTAATGCTGCTATCTATAAGAAGAGGACCAAGTGGCTCCAAGTAGAAGTTGAAGTTGACAGGAGACAGTATGTAACCCTGGGGGTCTCTGCCTGTGATAGGAATCTTTTAAGACCTGGAGGTGCCCATGTGAACAAAATGGTGCTGGTTGGGAAGGTAGGACGAGACCAAGTGAAGTATCTTGCAGTGAATCCCAATTGAGACCCTGGGGAGCACATGAGGGCGGGATGATCGACTGAGGCAAAGTCAATTAAAAAGCCCCACAATTCCAGGAGGCGGGGGTTATCTTAATCTGTGGTCTGATGAGAGCATCACCCACTATGTGTAAAGTAGGAACCTCTGTGCTACAGCATGAGCTGAAGCCAGACTGGTAATCTTGCAGGTGAAGGTTAGCATTAGTGTGATCTTGGAGTTGAACATCAACTGCTTTTTTCAATGATCTTGCTGTGGTGTTTGCGCAAGGTAAGACAATACAAAATCAAAGTTAATATTTTGTTTATTACTTCGCACCTCATCCAACAGCGAATGGTTTCCAACCTTCACACCGTCCGGATTCTTCAAACGCCAGAGTTATCTGCCTTAGTTCTGTGGCTGACCTCATCCTGCACGAGGTTCCACGCAACACTTCTCCCTCCCACACAAAACAAGGCAGAATTATATAAAACATAAATAAAATCCAAACACCTACCCCCAAACATACTAAAACAATAGCATTATAAATCATGAGAATAGCATGTAATACGTATGAACTAGGTAGTGGGATGATTTCCAACCACAAGCATTATACAACAAAATCCTTAAGATAGACCGGTTTCCTGATCTCTCTAATACTCCTCCTGTGTGTTGTTAGAACACTACTGCGATCAACCTGCAAGCCTGAACTACCCACCCACTTCCAACCTGTTCTGGATTGGATGACATGGGAAGTGAAGGTACAAGTGCTTGCCTTAGAACAGCAACTCTGGACTTGTTCCATAAACGACCATCATGTGTCTTAACAGCATTGTTGAAACATTTGATCACTTGCAACTTTGACCAATTTGAACACCCTTTGGGCGCTCTAACTTTCACAAAATAACACACATTAACCACCACATTTCTCACACATTTTCTAGAGTCAAAAGTTTCCTTCCTCTTCTCCTTCTCCCTCCATTCTCCTGGTGTATTATCAACACTGCCCTTGTTCCAGAACATCCAATCAGGACACATACTTGTTGAAAGAGTTCTTCCCTTGAAAATATCAAAAGGAGATTTACCAGTGGAACCATGCGGAGTGAAACGATAGCCAGCTAACCTATTAGACAACTCTTTCTTCCAATCCAAATCATTGACTCTTGCCAGCTGTATGCCCCTTTTCAATGTCTTAATCAACCTTTCTATGACACCATTGGTTTCAGAATGATACAAAGCCGATTTCTTGTGCTCAATACCACACTTCTTCAGATAATATTCAGTCTCAAGCAAACACAATTGTAACCCATTGTCCATGAGTAAATATCTGGGAAAACTATCTCTTTTGAACACACTCTTAAGAAATCTGATCACTGCTGAGGATGAAATATTTTGCACACATGACACTTCGAACCACCTGGACTACAAGTCCATGAGGACAATAAAGTAAGGAGTGGCATGTTCTCCCTATATAGGGCCCAAAATGTCCATTGCAACCTCCTCTAAAGGATATTTAGGAAGCACTCGACAAGCCATGGGTAAAGGATTGTTTTTCAGACCTTTGTCACAAGTTACACACTCCATAAATCCCTTAATATACACTCAACATCATGGTCAAGAGATGGCCACCAAAAATCGCTTCGAAATCTCTTCTTGGTTTTCACAATGTCCATGTGACCCTGATTAGAAAGTTGCATCACTCTCTGTCTCAGATTCATGGGTGGGATTAATCTTGTCCCTCTCAGCAAAAACCCTCTGTCGACAGCCAATTCTTTCAGAATCGTACCCCATTTCCCTTTGTGGCGTCCCAACTCAGTAGTGCTTAGTTTACCCGAACCCACAACTCGTGTTAACTTGAGGCATCTCTTCATCTAGTTGTAATTCCTCCAGCTATTCTTGTTCAGAAATAGTTCCGTCAGTAACTTCACACACACTCACCACCTCTTCCTCATCCGTGCCATCTCTCTCGATCAAGTAAGTCATGGTGACATTCACCAACCTGGACAAACAATCAGCAGAGTTATTGCTCGCACCTGCACATACTGTATATCAAAACTGAATTCCTGCAAGCTGACTACCCATCTCCTGATACGTCCAGAGATTGAGTTGCTCCCTTTCTTGGAAAATATCTCAACTAAAGGCTTGTGATCAGTATGGACAGTGAATCTGATGCCCCACAAAATCTGCCTGAACCTGTCAATAGCCCAATTCACAGCAAAAGATTCCCTCTCTATGACAGAATAATTGCATTCTGCATCTCTCAAAGTCCGTGACATGCAGGCTATCAAATTCTCCTTTCCATCCTTGATCTGGATTAAAAGATACCCCAAACCTTTGGAACTGGCATCACATACCAATCTCGTGCCACCCAGAGGACCGTAGTCTTTCCATCAAGGTGCATAATTCAACTCTCGTTTCACAACTGTGAACTCGCTGATACAGTGTGCGTCCCATACAAAGACCGTTGGGATTCCGTGCAGGACCGAACTAGGTATTTATGGCATTCAGACTACCTTAATGAATGCGTGACTACAGGTGTCCGCCCTCTCCGGGATCATCATTAGCTACCTAAACTATGTAGGCTTTATTATACACCTGATGGTGGGAACCATAAGTACGGCTACACCTCTGCACTCACAGCACACCTTAGCGTGTGTGCTAAAAATTTCACGTGAGCACCAAAATCTTGACGCACTTCACTTTCTTGGTCTTGAAGAAAGCCTTAGCACCTGTGTTTAGGCTGTAAATGTCACCATTTTATATGGATAAGGAAGACAGATTAAGTCTTCACAGTATCCGCTCTATTTTTTTTAACCGTGGCGTAGGGCTTCAGGAATAAAACTGCAATAGAGGATCCTAGAGGTACTTTCAAAACTGCACCTCAACTCACCCCTTTCACACAAAACAAACAGATCTGCTGTAATTTAGGCATCACAGCACAGCTGGGTTGCATTCGGCAGCCCAGCTGGGAACCCAATGATGAAGCATGCCACCAACTAGGTTGGTGGGTGAGGGTTCTACTAAAAAAACCTACTGCTTTTTTCCCTTTCCTGCACATGGCATTGAGTCATTCTTGTATCTGGATTCCTATATAAGGTCTGTACACTTTGTTGTTGATTCCATACAAATTCAACATTTTTCTTTAACAGTTTCCTCATGCAAAAGGTCTGACTGGCAAAGTCTCTGATGAACCTGCTATAATATTCAACCATGCCAAGGAAAGAAGCAAGTTCCTCCCTTGACTTAGGAGCCTCTAATGATTTAATAGTCTCCACAAGTGGCAGGCTTGGTTTAATTCCAAACTCTGAGATTTTGTACCCAAGATAACTGACCTCTAAAACGCAGAATTTTCACTTTTCTGCCTTGAGCGTTAAGCCTGCTTCCTGCAACTTCCTCAAAACATTCCTCACCCGGTGATCATGTTCACTAGCAGATGCTCCAAATATGAGAATGTCATCTAAATAACACTTCAACCCGGGCAAGCCATTCAGGATCCTACCCATGATCCTCTGAAAAAAACTGTTGCAGCTGAAATCAGTCCAAAAGGCCTCTTCTTGAACCGATAAGATTCAGATGGGGTAACAAACGCAGTGAGGTCTTGTGAATGTTTGTGAAGTTCAATCTGGTGGTAGGCCGACACCAAATCTAGGGTTGAGAAAATCTGGGCCCAGCGAAAGTCGTTACCATTTCCTCAATATTTGGCAATAGAAACTTGTCCACTATCACCTCCTTGTTGATGGCATGCAAGTCCACACAAAGGCGAATATCACCATTGCCTCTGCATGCAAAAACAATAGGAGCCAGCCACTCCATCGCCCCCACCGGTTCAATCAGTCCAGTCATACAATCTCCCCAACTCTTCCTCCACCGCTGCTTGCATGGGAACTCTACGAACTTTAGCCACTGTTGGGCAAGCATTTAGTCTAAGCTTGATCTTATGCTTGTACCCTAGTAACTTCCCTAATTTGATTCAAATTCCTTTATAAATTTGTCTTTACCGAGAGATATCTCATCAACTTGGACATAGGGAACTTTGTTGCGATGTAAACTTACCCCTAGTTCACTCTGGTGAACCCACCCCAAGAGACTATCACCAGGATATGCAAGTCGTCCCTGATGTCAATTTAACACCTAAGCTTATGCCAGCCTCAAAATACCCAAGCATCTGAATCTTTGTTCCTCCATAACCTCCAGGCTGTATGTCCATGGACAATTCCTTTCCACCCACAAACAATTTTAGCAATGTTTGTTTGGAGATGATGGTAATACGAGAGCCGAAGTCAAACTTCATAGAAATCTGCTTACCATTTATGCCAACCACTTCAGAGGGAAACAGTTCTTCCCCCACTTGTTGCACCACTCCCTGACATATTTATTGAGTCTTAGTTTTAAATACTCTTCTACTCTTGTTACAACAGCATTTGCTAAAATGTCCCTTGTTGCCTCTGTGGTTGCAGGTTTGTGACCAGGCAGAACAAGATCTATCCTTAGCTATATTACCTACCATCACACACCTGAAACAAGTACCATTAAATCCAGGGACTGATTTTTTGTGACCTTTCACTTCAGCTTCTACCTTCTCACCACCATACTTCTGAGTTCTGACTTCGCAACTTCAGTAACCTCTTCTTTTTCCGTTACTTTCTGAACCTTATCGGTTTTAAGTTCTCCCACATACTTCAACATATGCTGAACACATTTTGCGACAATAAGAATTTCTTATAAAGGTGGTTCATCTTTCATCCACAATTCCTCACAAATCTTGTCGCTATTGCAACGCAAAAGGAATTTATACCTAATACTATCTTCAATTGCTGACCTAAATTTGCAACTGGAAGTTAGTTTTCCTCAGACTAGAGACAAATTCTTCGACCAACTCATTTTGTCCTTGAGTGCGAAAACCAAAATGATATATTTCCAAAATGGTACTAACTTTTGGAAGATAGTGACTATCTTATTTAGCTATGGTGATCTCAAATTCATTCAGATCACGAGCCTCCGTTAGCAGTAATTCAGGGAGAGCTTCCAAAACATCTTGCCCCTCAGCCCCTAAACAATGTAACAACAATGCATGCTTTCTTTCCGCACTCAGATTTGTTCCACCCACACGTGCGTAAGTGAAAAACACTTTCTTCCATTTTAACCATTTAATTACAGGCTCACCAGGAGAAGATAAGAAAGGTAGCGCAGTAAGGTTTTGCATTATACCAGTAAGTTTGTGCCCTTTTGACCACTCACACTTTCAAAAACGTATGCTTGCGCTGAGTGAGTCAGCGAGAACGGATAAAAATGGTCACAGCAAAAATAGTATGGTTCTGATGGACAAAAAGTTACTTCAAAAGCTCAGTTCTAAATACAGAACTCTTTAACTGTACTGAAAACTAATACAAAAAAAACAATCCCTTCCATAAGTCATTTACGTTTTCACTGCATGGCGGGCTGTTTACATTCACAGTAAGAACACAGAACCTGTGACAAAATAATGAAAGAGGTAAGCTTTAGGCTTCGAACACAGTTACAGATTTAAGCCCTTGTAAATAAAAGAAATGGAAAAATGGAGGGCGAAAGAGACGTTCCTCTGTGTAATGTTGCTAGTGCTCCCCATACATGACAGGACACAGAGTGAGGGTAAATAGGTTTATTTCTTAACTTTGTATCTCAGAGAGCTCCGAGCCGGTAATGCGTCCAGGCTCCGGCACTCGTGCCTCTCGAATGTGGATGCGCGCGCATCCAGAAAATGGCCGGACGCGCGTCGCGTCATCACGCGACGTGCGTCAGCTAGAGCGCTGACTCTACATATCTCCCTTTTTTCCAAACAATGGAACAAACATAAAACTTACAGTCCGCTGCTCATATCATAGTCCTGGAACCTGGATGGTCTCACCACCGCTCTCCCCCTTCGGGTCTGTCTTTCCGGGGTAGCCGTGGCTTCCCCTTCACGAGTCTCTGCGCCACCTCCTCTATTGTTCAGTACAGCCGGGCTCTCCATCGACCTCCTTGTATTCATCTCCTTCTCCGTCCCGGGGCTACCTCTATTGCTTTGCTCTTCTCCGTCCCGGGGCTACCTCTGTTGCTTTGCTCCTCGTTGACTTCTCCCCTTCCCATGTCCATCTCCAAGTCGAATGGTTCGTTTCCTGCATTGGGCTCCATTGCCCCTTCCGGCTCCAGCTCACCTTGGCTCCACTGTAGTACTTTATTGCATCTCGCCATGCGGTCCTGAGACCATACGTTGCCATCGCTTAACAAGGCAGCTCTATCATACACCTCCTTGACCTGAAGGGGTCTACTGTATTTGCTGTCCCCTTTCCTTTGCATTACCGCCAACTTAACTCTCACCCATTCACCTTCCTCTAATCCAGTGTCCCTCACATTCCTTTGCATGTTGTAGTATTTGGCGTAGACGGCTTGTGCTCTCTCCAAGTTCGCCTGAACCACTGCGGGGGACCATTTGCTGGTTATTGTTTTCTCACAACGTCGGCAAACAGCGAGCCTCGAACCCAGGCAGGAGCAACAATCAGACAGCTCGACGAGCCTGTAAGTAACACAGCCAAACAGCGAAAGAGGGACATCCGAGAGCGCGGCAGAGCCCACAACCCCACATAGGAGCCACACTGAGCACCGTGGAGGACGTAAAGGGTGCGCAGAGGGGTAGACTGCAAAGGGCACCCCACAGCACAGAACACCCCACGGGCAGGAGCACTGGCGACCTCAGGGAAGAGCGAAGGGGCAGAGACAGAAAGCCCCCAGTTGCAGTCTGAGAAGCAGGAGGAGAATGGCGCACCGGGCAGCCCCAAGAGCCACCCCCGGGAAGGCGCGAAACCATGTGCGCACAGGCATCGTCCGCAACGACGCCCGTACAATTCCTACCCAAGCCAGGGGAACCCCTTATAAGTTGGGAAGACTGGAGAGACTACATTGACAACTTCATTGCAGTACTTGAGGATGAAAACGAGGAGAAATTTACCAGTAAAAGGAAGAAACGGATACTGTTACATAATCTAGGCCTGGAGGGGCTCAGAATTTTCAAAAACCTAGTACCCAAACAACGTGGGAGTACAGATGACGACGTATATGCTCACGCAATTGAAGAATTAAATGAACACTACAGACCTGCTGTTTGTGTCTCAATTGATAGATACAATTTTCAACAGAGGAAGCAGCAAGCGGGGGAATCGGTGGAAGAATATGTGGCGGTATTGAGGAAGCTAGCATCCACGTGCAGATACGATACATTCCAAGATGAATTCATTAAGGATCAAATTGTAATGCACACCACAAGTACAGCCGTGCAAGATAAGTTATGGGTTAGTGGGGATGCCACGCTGAAGGAAGTAATGGTAATAGTCAAAAAGCGGAATTAGCACAACGATGTGCGGAAGCGGCTAAGAGAGAGACTTTGGCCAGACCCATGGTAAACAGAATAGAAGAAGAGGAACCTCGAAGAGACAGCAAAATCAAAGGGACCACACAGAAAGGACCAAACAGGTGGCAATGAAATCCAGGACCACCGGGAAAACAAATGGGAAACAACAACAAGGTCTGCTATCGATGCGGAAGTTTGGCACACGAGGCCTACGACAGGAAATGTCCGGCGTTTTGCGCCAAATGCATGTTCTGTGGGATCGTAGGGCACTATGAGAAGGTGTGCCGTAGGAAGTCCGCCAGGAGCATGGTTAAATACGTAGATCAAGGACAAGAAGACCCGGAGGAGAACAACCAAGAAGAGGATGACATCATACTCTGCATCTATGACCAAGTGTTAAGTGTGGATACCAAGAGATCAACCAAGCCGGTGCTGGACATGACGATTGGTGGAGTGCCAATAAGCATAGTGGCAGATACAGGTTCCCCCTATACTATAGTCCAGAGGCCGGTGTGGAATGAAACATTTAAACCACGCTTGGGCCCAGAACTAGAGCGGCTGGACATAAGGCCCGTCACGTACAATGGAGATCGCATACCCATGGTAGGGTTCAGGCCGTTAAAGTTTTAATTCAGAGGACGCAGTGCCAACTGCAAACTGTACATATCTGAAAAAGGACCATCGGTGTTGGGATGGTTGGACATGGGTGACCTGGGCATCAAACTGGACCCGGGAGGTAAAGTTCAGATCTTACTCACCGAACCTGAGGGTTGGCCGGACCAGGACAAGTGGAAGAGGGAGAACCCCAAGGTGTTTAGAGGCACAGTGGGAAGACTCAAGAAGTTCGCGCACAAAATTGTACTCAAGGCAGGAGCAGAACCAGTGTCTCACAAGGTGAGAAATGTGCCCCTCGCAGTGAGAGAAGCGGTGCAGGAAGAACTGCGAGTTGGAGAAAAAGGGCATAATCGAACCAATCACGTGCGCTGAATGGTTGGCACCACAAGTGGTGGTGATGAAACCCAGCGGAAAGGTCAGACTATGCGTAGACCTACGCGAACTAAATAAAAACATCGATCGAACAAGGATCGAAGAGATGTTGGCCAAAACAAGAGGAATTAAGTGGTACTCCACCATTGACCTAACCTCAGCATCCCACCCTCGTCGCCATTGTAATGTTGCTAGTGCTCCCCATACATGACAGGACACAGCGTGAGGGTTAATAGGTTTATTTCTTAACTTCGTATCTCAGAGAGCGCCGAGCCGGTAATGCGTCCGGGCTCCGGCACTCGCGCCTCTCGAATGTGGATGCGCGCGCATACACAAAATGGCCGGAGGCGTGTCGCGTCATCACGCGACGTGCGTCAGCTAGAGCGCTGACTCTACACTCTGTGATCCCTACACCTAAAATGAAGACCTCTGAGGCACTTAAGTTGATTTTTTTTAATTTAACTTTATTGACGCGCTCAAGCCAACCTCTGCAATGTAACAGCGCATGCGCAGTGCAATTGGAAAAAGACATACAAGCCAGAGGGCAAAGGTACGTTCCTCTGGGCTCTTTATGTGCTCGACAACGTGGGTTTGGCAATCGGTGCCAGAGGGTGAAACAGACGTTCCTCTGAGCACTGAACAAGCAGACATCACATACCTTAGACTGACGAAGAAAGCTCACTTCAACAGTCCACTTGCAGTCTCAATGGCACCTTCCACATGGACTCACACAAGCACACATACCGCTTCTGCCAGAGCTCTTGAACACAGCACCGCACACGGAGCCTCTCCTTGGATTGGAGACTCCCTCAACTGAGTTCCTAAGAAACAGCACTCCGCTGACAATCGGATCCGGCCGCAGATCTGTCCCTAGTGCTCCACATCGCATCCCATCCTGCGTCGCCAGAATTGTGGTGTTTGCTCAAGGTAAGACAATACAACATCGAAGTTAATAATGTGTTTATTACTTCGCACCTCAGCCAACGGCGAGTGGTTTCCAACTGCCACACCTCCAAGGATTCTTCAAACACCAGTGAGCTCTGCCTAAGTTCTGCGGCTGACCTCATCCTGCACTAGGTTCCACGCAACACTTGCCAATGAATGGTTGGTGAGTGATGGGCCAGTAGTTAGCTAGATCATTAGGGTCTAGAGTAGGTTTCTTTGGAAATGGGAGGATCTGGCCTGTCTTCAGAGCTTCTGGGAAGATTTCTTGAGTGACGGAGGCTTTAATATAACAAAATGGACTCTGCTTAATGCTGTGAAATCAGACAGGGAGCTGCCCTTAATGTAGCACAATCACATTCGGTGCCTATATCTTGTGACATCACATTTGATGCTACCCTTTTTGCTGTGGCATCATACGAAAGATACCCTACCGCCAGTGACATCAGGATAAAAGTTGGCCTGGCTATAGTGACCAATTGGCTAATGTTGTGGTTCGCTTCCTCAAAATGATTGACACACTGTAGGTTTTGGGTTTTCATTCCAAGTATTGGATTTGTGTTCTTTTAAGCACACTTTGACTTTCCTCTCTATGTTTCCAATAAAAAGATTCAGGCAGGGACATTAGTATAATATATGCAATTTGCTCTGTTGCAAGTAGCAAAATGTTTGCATTTGACTCATCGCCCACTGTAAGGGTATTTGAGCTCCTTCTATTATCTAATTACAGTGACCGCAATTTAGGCATGTGAAAGTTCTGCTCATTTTAGGGGTGGGCATTCCTTATCATAGGACTACTTCAAACCACTGGTTAGAAATACCTTGTGCACATGTATGGCATGCTGATAGGCATGTGCCATAACAGGTTCCAAAATCCGGTTCCACTTTTAACATCTGCAAGTGTTTACAAAGTTTTTTCTCTAATTTCAAACTTTGCTCTGAAAATTTCAAAGAAAACATGCAGAGAAGATTCCCCTAAATAAGAGAATAAACAACAGGTTTATTTTATGGTATGAAGCACTGAGGTTCAACATATAGAGGAGTGAGCGATAACGGGGCCAAGGTTAGGGTGGGAGGGTCACTAATTCTATGGAAAGAGTTTGTCAGATTAGGACCTTGAAAAGTGAATGTGAAGAGGGGAGGAGCCAAATAGGTGGAAAATAGGTCGGGGTTCGGTCTCTAGGCCCTTCCCTGGCTCAAAGAGGTCTAAATAGGAAAAAAAGTCACAAGAAGGTGCCCTCAACCTGGATGCCCGGCTGGACACCCTGGGAAGAGGGGTTGTAAGTGTTAGACCCTCCAGACATCAGCACCAAATGAACTAATCTGAAGATTAGGCATTACAGACTTACAGGGCAAAACTGCCTCATCCTACCAATGGCAAGGAAGGGCGGGAACTGATGTGGGATGGCCTATCAGAGGGCAGAGGTCACACCAAGCAACCAACATTTCCCTGGTAGGATAGGTTACCTTTACTTCACCAAGTACTACATCTGGAGCCTTTACATAGTGGGAGCTGCATCAGGAGTCATAACATTGCAGCACGATTTTTCTTTTTTCAATATTTTAACATCATAAATGGGTGTTTGTATATGTGCGTATATATGTTTCAACATATTCCTGTATACATACACACAGATATATATATATATATATATATATATATACACATATATATATAAAGATATATATATATATCCAACAAACAAGTTGCCTGCAATGAGGAGCCCACAACAGGTAGATTGCAATAGCCAGTTCTTGAATGAAAAAAGGCATCACAAGCAGCCAGAGTGCTTTGACATCAATGTAGTCTTGCCCAACGCGTTTCATGAATAAACACTTCATATGGGGCTACGGGCTTTAAAAAGGGGTGTAGAACACAGCAGTTTGAGCAACACTCACTTAGGGTGATGAGTCCCTGCCATTGTGGGCGTGGCTATTCGTGTGGCCTGATGGATCCTGTAGTGCTGCCAGTCTTCCTACAGTGAGTTGTCGTGTATATACACACCTCAATATTCACATAAATCCCAAGTGGGTTGCAAGCAACAGCTTCGGCCTTTTGAAATGCTCCGTGATTTTTTCATTGGACAACCTGTCCCTTACGCTGTCACGTCGTTCGGCGTAGAAGCAGGAAGAGCCTGCTGCACTGCGTGCAGCCCTGTTGCAGCGTTAATTATGAAGCAACGTGAGGGCGAGGATGCCAATTATGGAGTCAATGTAAAGATGGCAAGCTGTTTGGGTGGCATTTCACAACCCACTGGGGAAAAAGTAACAAGTGTACAGCTGTGCTAGGGCAAGCGACCCACTTGGGAATAAAGTAAGGTACCACAAGCTCCGGAGTGCCATGCAAGTGACACGCCCACTGAGGAGGGAACTTTCACTTACCAGGTACTTTAAAAACAGTGATGCCATTGCACCAAAAGACTGTCCACAACCCCTGAAGAAATGCCGAATGCATGAAACGCGTCGGGTGGACAGACGTTTTGGCGAAGCAGCGAGCAGTTTGTTCCTTCTATAATCCTTCATTTGAATAAAAGGTGAATCTCTCCTCCTTGTGTGGCTCTCCTACTGAAGGCAATCATTTGTTGGATATATATATATATATTACCAGCAGTGACGCGTTTCGGGCTTAGAAGCCCTTGATCACACATAGATATATATATATATATATTTTATATATAGCTCACTCAGCAAGCAAGGGAAGCGACCGCACTCGTTTGAAGGTGGATATTCTGTATTTATTTCCACATTCAAACAGGACGCGTTTCGGCTTTGTGCCTTTTTCTCACTGTGTAAGCGAGATTTTTCTTTGTTCAATATTTTAACATCATAAATGGGTGTCTATGTGCGTATACTTCAACATATTCCTGTATAAATCTATATATATACACACACACAAATATTAAGAATTAGTGTTAGCAGTGCTCTAAATAAGATTTTATTTAAAAATAATTTGTAACCTCATGTATTTCTTTATAATACTTGTAAGGTAATTAGAATTTAAAGTAGACTGGGAAGAAAAAAAAAAGAATAATTTTAGTTAGGGTTACATTTTAATATTTAAAAAATATGTAATTTAATGTATCGGTATAGCGTTTTACAAGGCACCTGTCGGGGAAACACGCGGGTGTCCGCGTCAACCCACTATTTTCAGAAGGTGAACGCCATCCACCATGCAAGGAAGTTGGCCCCACTAAATAATGTCCTGAATTCGTTCCAGTGTAATTTTCAAACATCAGGACACTTTCAGCAGTGCCTGCATGTTGTCTGCAATAAGCAACAACGTGCAGGTGGGGAAGGGGCTTTCTTATTTTAGACTCCTGCTGGACCAATAACAAAGGCTGAATTTGAGGAGTCATCAGGCCTCCTTTTGTTCAGTGTCTTGGCTGGGAGCAGTCAGGATCCTCACATCTAGAAGCAAATGTAGCAGAGGGGAAACAAATGTTAGCACTTCACACATACTTAACCCTTTCACTGTGGCGGCTATTCCGCCGCAGTGCTAAGGGGCAGGGGAATCGCGCGGCGCTCCCGCGCTGGTGACGGAACCGCTCCGTCACGCCCCTCGGGTGAGCTGTGCTTGTGACGGAACCGTTCCGTCACGGCCCCGCCCGCTCAATAGAACGCGCCGCGCAGGCACAAAATCAGCGCCGCGAAGGCGCGGCGAGCGGCCGTGACGGAACGGTTCCGTCACCAGCACAGCCCACCCGAGGGGCGTGACGGAGCGGTTCGAAGGGTGGGAAGGGTTAAGAGAGCCAGCTTTTCAGTTTGTTCAGGCTCTGTTTACTAGATATGCATGCACTGTAAGAATGTCAGATGTGTTGGTCTATATATATATATATATATACTCTTTCTATGTAACAGTAGACCTAATTATAACTACCACCACTAGGCTATATATATATATATATATACATACATATATGGAGAGAGAGAGAATATAGAAGTAAACACCAACTTATCTGCAGTGTAACATAACGTCGTATAAAAGTACTCCTGATGTACTTATCGCAATGTAAAAACTTAAAATGTAAATGCATGTAAAGTCACGACCAATTTTCATGTAGAAGATATGTAATTCAAGTAAATTTATGTACAATCGTACCACAAAAAAGACAAATGCACACCCAGATTCACCGTTTTTAAACTGCATCAAAACACATTTTACACGGGAATTTAGAAAGAAAAAAGCTGTTGGGTCAAGCTCATCTGAACAGATCGAGGGAGAAAGTCCAGCATGCAATCCATGCATAATGGAAGCAGCAGAACAAAAGAGCACGAGGGGCAAACTGCTGTGGACATCTGGAGAATAACAAGCATTCACATTCACTGCCTGGCCACAATCGGCGCTTTCACAACTGAGTCAACTTGTCTTGTGCATGAGATCAAAGTCACCCTGAGGAAAGAAGAGCTCGTCTCGCCAAGCAGCCAATGTTCAGCGAAGAACATGTGACGCAGAAAGGAGTAAAATGTGAAGCGGGCCTCAAAAAATGGCGGCGACCAGGAAATTCGAGCCAAGATTTCCTAAAAGGCATGACCGGCAAAGTATATTGGATCCCCTTCCTTCCCGCACTTTCAGATAGAACCTGAGACTCCAGCATTGCCGAGCAGCACTTCCTGCTGCATCGAAGGAGCTGAAACCGAGACAGACTCCCGGATCACTTGTTGGTGGTAAGGCACAAATTGGCGGTTACTAAAGAGCAACACAGTCTGCTTTATAATAAACAATACATTTGGGGCGGGACAGCAGGCCAATCAGCACGACGTACGTAGTTACGACAGAGATGCAAAACTACAGTAGTGGCACAATGCAAGCTACATTTATAAATACTTATATTCTGCTATATTGCAAAAATGATGTCATGCATGGGGCATCCAATGGGAGGACCAAGTGTATTAGGAGGTGCATAGCAGAAATAAAATGGTGAAAGCGTTAACACACTTTATTGCAAAGGTGGAGAGAAGAACAGCAGTAAAATAATCTGAAAGCCAAGCAGTAATGCGGGATGAGAGCGGAGCCAGAGCTACAGAAGTTGCACCTCACTTGATGAAAGAGGCTTGATATGTGCATACCAGGTGGGTCAGGCCATCCTTTTATGTAATTACAGTATATGTTGTCATGTATAAGAGGCAGAGCACTGGGGGTGGGTAGTTTGCACACAGGAATGTGCAGTTTCTCGGTACCTTGAGAAGGTTTTCTCATTGGTTGGCAGTACCTCTGGCATTCCGTGAGCATTGGGAGACCGAATGACGTAAGTACACTAGAAATTTGGGGAGTTCGCGTCTACATTTGGAGGAGCAGGGGAGGATGTGAACTCTTTTGGTCTTTTTCAATGGTTTATGCCAATATATATTGCATTTAATGAAAGCAGTATGCTGTTTCGTCATACCCATTCTGTATGCACGTTATACTTCGGTCTACACTGTACTTGCTCTTGTGACATATTCAGCCTCATTTTCGTATTTTGTTACTGAGGATTCATGAACTGTAGCAGCTGGTGTTCTGGCGGGAGGGGCGAAGTAAACATATAAAATACAAAATAGAACCTACCTGCCACATCACCACGCGCTGAAACTCCGCTCTTCTGCTTCTTCCTCGCTGCATGCAAAAACCACAGTTGATGTCCATCAACTGTGGTTTTTGCATTTGTCACCCCGAGTGGGATGGGTATGCTCAGACGTGAGTCCGATGCTCTCCACACCACTGGATTCAAGCAAGCCGGGCTGAAGACGGCTGGAATGCCAGAAACCGGTCCTCTGAGGCTTGTTTCCGGTCCAGGGAAGGCATGGCTTAGCAGTTCGGGCTGGACTGTTCCCATGAGGCACAGGGTCAGACTGATTTGCATATGGCCATGTCTGAACTGGGGTGGTGTGGAGTGCAAAAAAACGATGGATTTAGGCCTAGATCTCTGTACTGGGGTGAATGTATGACATTGTTCTGCATTCTGTCCATCAACTGTGGTTTTTGCATTTGTCACCCCGAGTGGGATGGGTATGCTCAGACGTGAGTCCCATGCTTTCCACACCACTGGATTCAAGCAAGCCGGGCTGAAGACGGCTGGAATGCCAGAAACCGGTCCTCGGAAGCTTGTTTCCGGTCCAGGGAAGGCATGGCTTGGCAGTTCGGGCTGGGCTGTTCCTATGAGGCACAGAGTAAGACTGATTTGCATATGGGCATGACTGGAGTGGTGTGGAGTGCAAAAAAACGATGGATTTAGGCCCAGATCTCTGTACTGGGGTGAATGTATGACATTGTTCTGCATTCTGTCCATCAACTGTGGTTTTTGCATTTGTCACCCCGAGTGGGATGGGTATGCTCAGACGTGAGTCCCATGCTCTCCACATTACTGGATTCAAGCAAGCCGGGCTGAAGACGGCTGGAATGCCAGAAATCGGTCCTCGGAAGCTTGTTTCCGGTCCAGGGAAGACATGGCTTGGCAGTTCGGGCTGGACTGTTCCCATGAGGCACAGGGTCAGACTGATTTGCATATGGCCATGTCTGAACTGGGGTGGTGTGGAGTGCCAACAAACGATGGATTTAGGTCCAGATCTCTGTACTGGGGTGAATGTATGACATTGTTCTGCATTCTGTCCATCAACTGTGGTTTTTGCATTCTTCCTCGCTGCAGGCACAGGCTCCAAGACTCCCCTGCAGCCAATCCTGACGCTGCTCTGATGCATGACAGCAGCGCCCGGATTGGCCTGAATGACCACAATTTGCACTCCCAGAGAGACTGGCTGGTCCGGACTGGCCGTTGCGGGCACCGGGCAATCCCCGGTGCGCCGCAAGGGTGGGGGCCGGTTTTGGGCCCAGGGGGACGTTTTTGTTACAGGGCTGTTTTTGCAACATAGCTGCAAAAGCGGCCCTGTAACAAAATCGGTTGAAAACCGGCCCCGCCAAAGAGCTCGGTCGCACCCCCAGGGGGCCGGCCAAGCACTTGCCAGGGCCGGTTTCTGGAGACTGGGAGCCTGTGCTTTGCGGTCTCCAACCCGGCAACGCAGCTGGGTTGGAGACAGCTTCAGTGCGCATGTGGGTTTGGCCATCCTGAGATGGCCGGTCAAACTGAAGGCAGTGCAGCCTACCACTTCCTCTCCTGACTGTCCCAGATGTGGCCCCACCCCCAAGAGGCATTCAATTGAACAAAAATAAAATGATAATAAACACGTTTTATCGTTTTATTTTTCAAATGTTGAGACTGGCAGGAGGGGGGGGCGACGCTCCTCCGCCATAGCACAGGAGCCGCCGCTGTTCCTGAATGACTAATTCACATCTCAGAAATGTGTATTATCTATATCTTTCCTGGGTCTTTTCTGCCCATCTCATGAAAAAGGCCCACATCTGCTGAAACTCCGACTGGTCAGAGTTTCTGTCAGATGTGTCTTTTCTATTGCTGCTTATGGGTCGAAAATGTATAAAAATATGTAAATTATGAGGGAAGTTAGCATTGAATTGCTCATTACCTCAGGAAGTGAAGTACTGTCTCAAAGAGTGCTTCATTTTTATACTTCCTGTCTGCGCCTGGACGGCACCAGGGATGCTGCCCATTTTAAGGCAGATAGTGGGTGCTTGTCTTACACCAGGTCTGGCCTCCTCGAATTTCGCCTCTAGGTGAGTAGAGAGGGGTGTGGCAGCATAAACCCTCTGAATGTGGTGAAGTGGTGCTGTTTCTTTGCAATTGGGACTCGGGAAACACAGGGATGTATGTAGAGCCGAAATCCAATGGTCACTATGTGGTGGGGTTTAGAGTGCACAGTGAAAAGATGGAGAAGACTATACAGGAGAAAATGCTCCACTTTCAGAAGGAGGAGCAAAATTTCCAGCCAAGAGATGATGAGCCCTTAATAATTGTGAGACAAAAGGACAGACTGGTCAGCGACAGTCAGCATAAGATTTTAATAAATGGGTGTTATCAGCTATTGAGGAGGTCACTCCCACTATAAGCAAAACTAAGGTCAGGAAGAAAGCCTCATTCCTGTGGTTCTCTTAAAGACCTCCAACCGCAATCCTGTAGGCAAGAACGAAGGTGGAAAATGTCTCTTAATTCAGAAAATAAAAATAAACATAAAGAGATGATTCCAAAATTCAAAAGTGCCATCAAAGAGGCAAAATGCTCATGTTTTCCACACAAAATAAGATCCTCTATCAGTGTTTTGAAGGAATTGTTCAAGAAGGTAAGAGATCTGACATCTTCACCTGCACAACAGGAGCTGCAGAACCCTCAGAATTTTTGCAATAAGGTGGCATGTTTCTTTAAGGACAAGATTATGAAGATCTTCTCTAAATATCAGGTGCCTGAGGACTGCTCAGGCTTGTCATCTATGGAGGATGACTCCATTGGGCGGACGACTAATGCTGAACTGTCCACATTCTTTTCTATTCCGGTGGCTAAAATTAAAACTCTTCTGGGACAAATTACATTGGGTTCCCCAGATGATCCCTACCTGCCCGCCGGACTTCATCACACCATTCTTGGAGAAAGTTTATTCTCAGAGTTTGGAGTCAGGGGTCTACCCCTAGTGCTGGAAAACAGCTATCATCATTCCCCTCAAAAAGAAACCTAATGGGGACCTGGGATGTCTGAAAAATCTTTAACCTATCTCCCTGCTGCCTGCACCGGCAAAAATGTTTCAGAAACGCATCAATCAGAAATTCGCTCAGTTTGTCGTGGATCATGAGCTTCATGATCCAGCTCAAATTGGCTAGAGGAGGAACCACAGCACTGAATCAGCACTGATTGCAGTGTCAAATTCTATTCACCATGTTGCTAGACCTAGCCGCAGCATTCAATGCCATATCTCCACTCCGGCTGGTGCAAAGACTGCGTTAGCAGTGGCTGAGGGATTCTGCATTTAATCTCCTGGAATCCCTCTTGATGAATAGGACTCAAACGGTGAGCTGTGGGGACTTCAGAGTGAAATCTTTCCAGCTTCCCTGTGGAGTCCCCCAAGGATCCTCCCTCAGTCGCACCTTATTCAACCTTTATGTGGCCCTGTTGACAAAACTTGTCTGGTCTTTTGGTTTCCAGGTATTGTCCTACTAGGATGATACCCAAATCACTGTGTCAATATCTGGTGACTGGGCAGGAGTAGTGGGCAAGTTCAGGTCATGTATGGTTGAAGTCAGCATCTGGATGCGGGAGAATTGGCTTAAAATTAACACAGAGAAGACTGAGATTGTGGTCTGCAGGGTGGAGAATTCGGTTTGTACTGATTGTTGGTGGCCTCAGACATGTGACCATACACCTGCGCGGGAGGTCTCTGCAAAAAATCTGGGGGTAATCTTTGATAATATACTGACCTTTGATTCTCAGGTCAATTGAACAGTGAACTCCTGCTTCTAGATTATTAAGAGCCTGAAGATAATTTTTCCCATTCTCGCCGAGGAGCAGTGATCAATGCACTAATAACATCTGCCTCGACTACTGTAAATCCCTGTCCAAACAGAAGCACAGGTGCACCACAAAATACGAGAGATAAAGCAAATAAAGGTCCAAATAATAACAAGAGCAAGGCTCCTTAATTTTGATCTCTTTATTCCGTTGCGTGGTAGAGAGAAACAGTACAGCCGATGCGTTTCGTCCCAGTGTGGGACTTCTTCAGGGCGATATATAAGTGATTCCTTGTGTCTCCGTGAGTAGTAGAAACTAAACAAAACGTGCACTGTAACACGACCTGGAATCGTCCATAAAAATATGTCAATGAAGAATAGGTGTCCTCTAATATCGGATCACAAATGATGGCACTAGTAGTAGTTTTCGGACTTCACAGGCATTTATTACAGTATAACTTCCTGTAAGATTTGTGGCGATATTGGCCCCAATATTTCAGAGCGAAAATGGATAGGCGTCTAATTTGGACTGCCAGATGGTCCCATTAACTGTGTAACCGGGACCCCAAGGGTATAAAAAGATGACGACCGCGTATAGTGACTGATTCAGATTCAAACTAAAACGTGTTACACCTTAGACACCTTATTTCTAGAAGAGAGGGCCACATCAGGCAAAGTCAACAGTCTCGCAATATGTTAGTTACGGCTGAGAAATGCGGTCACTACGGACGCCGCAGCTTCAGAAATTCTTCCAGCAGCAGATTGCTGTAACGCCCTGTATCTGAATAACAAGTATTTGCTGAATAAACTTCAGGTCATCCAAAACGCAGCGGCTCGGTTGGTGTTGGGCGTTCCTAAACATCTCTCGGTGAGAGAGGGATTGCGGACACTTCATTGGCTCCCAGTGAGGAAAGGACTAATCTTTAAAGCTGTGTGCTTGGTTTATAAGGCCCTCAACCAGCAGGATGCATGCTATCTGAGAACAGCCTTCAAATAGTATCTTCCGAATAGACAGATGAGATCGGCAGGTCAGATGAAAGTGTTTGTTCCCAGGTTCAGGAAGGCAAGATGGATGGGGTGAGCGTGCCTTTTCTGTGGCAGCGGCTAGTCTATAGAACACTCTCCCTGCATATATTGTGAGCCTAAGTTCTTATTCCGTCTTTTGCAGGTACGTGAAAACCTGGCTTTTTTGAAACTTAACTGCTGCATCTTTTCCCTCCGTAGTACTCCTGCTGGCTATTGCGCTTTTATGCCTTTTGGTTTTATGCGCTATACAAAAATACAGATATACTTCTGCTTCTATAACCTTGTTCAGACTTCAAGTAGGCATGAAGACTTGTATTTTCTTCCACAGAAAATGGTGCATTTGCTGGGATCAGCTTACTCTCGTCCTGAGGAGGGAAGAGAGCTTGAAAGGACTCAACAAAACAACCCCAGGCGCCAAATTTAAGGGAGAGATTTCACCAGGGAAACTGTGTTGGGGCGTGGCACAACACTGACCCATTAAGCAGGTCAGACACCATTAGTGCAGCTTGATTGCAAGGTGGAATTTAAACATGCTTATTTGTTTGATCTAAATGTTGGCCATCAGTAGACTCGAGTAGGAGACAATGGATTTAGACTAGTAAGATGGGACGCTTCCACAATAGAAACATCAGCGTGTGAGTGCATCCAAGAGTTTATAAGTTAGCCAAGAGTGCAAGAACGCTAGCACAGACCCTATAAGGATGAATGTGTGCTTGGAAGAGACTCACTGATACAGCCTCATCACTTCTTCTGCCAGCAATGTTGGGTCAACTGGAGATAGGTCAGTGCACGTGAGAGAAGGGGTACTTCCCTATACCCCTCCACAAAGTCTAGAAATCTAAAGTGAAAGAAGAGCCCTGTCAAAAGGGACTCTTGCCCATGCTATTTATCAGCATTATGGAAAAAGCACATGCAAGTATTGAAAACAGCGTGTGGAACTCACGAATGAGAACAGAAAGAAGAGCTTTCCAGAAGGTGGTAGCTTTGATTTTGACTGTTTACCTACTTTTAGAAAACAGATAAGGGATCCTAAAAATAAGACAGATGCAGAAGAATGACCAGTGTTTTTAATTAGTATGAGGAAGAACGGGGGTCTCAATACTGCAAGATGAGGGAGACGCACAAGAAGCTTCAATATCAAATTAGTCACTTAAAAGACATGGTTAGGGCTTCCTATGCCCCCACAGCCCCTTCTCCGCCGCAGTTATTTCCTGAAACTACTAAACCACCAGAGAAAACAACAGATGATAAAGACATTCTAGATGTCTTGAATTTCCACAACACAGCAGGAGACACGCGTTGTGCCTGTGGCAGTACCCGGAATAAGGCAGTGCCGGCAGTTCCGCCAGCAGGACGGGATGCACATGCAAGTGTAGTAAGACCAGTGATTAGCAATGAAGCACTAGAGGACGCAGCACTGCATGCGCAATGAGATGCTGACAGCACCGCTCATCCTTCCTACTCCAAAGCTCTTTTTCGTTTGGCCTTCAAGAGGTGCCGGACATACCGAGACAATAACCCAACTATTATCCAGGAGAGTTTGAGACGCATTATAAATCATATGGCTAGAGACAAAAGTTGAAATGACAGAGACAATCACCACACCCCATGTAGTAGTGACACTGAGGATGAGGGTCTCAGAAAACTCACTCATAGCCTTACGTTGAGTGACTATCTTGGCCCTGCAGAAAGATTCACAATACATGTGCCTGGTCCCCCGATGAATTAATTAATTATTATCAAGAAACTATTTCCCAATATTAAGAAGAATCCCATAAACTACTGTGAGGAGATGCAAAGTATGTTTGAAGTGAATACGTCAAATTGGGTGGATGTGAACTAGTTTTTGAGGTGGGAGGTGCCCAGTGAAGTGAGAGACTGATTGGTGGATAAAGATGATTGGCAGGAACAGGCTCTCGCTGATTAGGGTGCTTTAGCAGGAGCAAAGGATAGGTTGTTGTACGCTGTGATATGGGTATCCAGTCGAGAACGACTGTCAAAGATCTCCAATTAAAAGCAAAACAAGTGTAAACCATTAGTAAATTACTTAAGACAGATTTAAGAGGCACTCAAAACAATACTCTGGAATAGACGATATCACAGATTCTGCTCAGGCAGCTCTGATGGCAGCCTTTGTACCGGATTGTTTCCTAATGTTCAGAATCAATTAAACACTTTTTGCATTGGGTAGCAATCTAAAGGTTTTGTTGAGCTGGTCACAGTAGCCAACGACTCTATGGTCATTCAGAAAAGAAGAAAGACTGGAAAAAATCAAAATTGTCCCTGAAAATGCCACAGATTCAGATGGCACAGCGGACAATAACTTGCGTCCCTATCATGCACTTCTTATGACCTCACATATTACATCACTGATGACATCTCAAATGGCATAATTGATGACATCATTCAAAGTTCTTTTTTACACATTACTCCATAAAGTAGTAGGCATTAAAGGCCAAGTACAAAATAGCTCAGAATAATATGAAGAATCATTAATGCCATCACAGATACAACTCGCTTAGGTGTAGCAAGCATGTGCTATGCCGACATGGACTCTAAGCCATACACTTCACAGGTAGCCTAGTTCTCATTAAGAATCAACCACAGATATATGGGAAATGCTCATTACACACAGTGTTCAATGTGTATCCAACTGTGCAGAGAAAGCAAAGTTCCTCAAGCTACTAAACGTTTGTTCAAAATTATTGCCATACTTCAGATAGCTTTTATCTTTATCACACCCCTCAGTCAACGAACCTACATTGAGAAATGAAGTTCATATGAGTAGAAAAGTGGACTCTGTAAACAGTGTTTACTCTTTACTGTAAACAGTGTTTACTCGGAGGAGAGAATTTAGTATGTACCACACAGTAGCACACTGATTGCAGACAGTGAAACTTTCATGAGAAATAGACCACAAAGTATTTAATAGTATTGTTTTAGAACAGTGTACACACAAAAAAGACACTATATAATTGGTGAATTTCTGTTTTGTTATTCAGCTCAAAACCTTAATGTTGTCACTGACATATTCACCTATGTAGAACATTACTTTAACCTTTGCTTTTTTCAGTGGGAACAACTAACAAAAAAAATATATCAATATACTTATCTTTTTGTCGATATTCTGTTCCATATTTTTTAATCAACATTTTATTTTTGGAGTTTATATACAAAGCATGTAAACCCACTTTATTTTCAATTGCTTATATTTTTGACAATATTCTGGTGTTATGATATTATTGTGCTGAATAATCTGTCAGACAACTGGTTCATCCATCCCAGGAGTATGTTAAGAAGGACACCTCTGAACCTCTGCATTGGACTGGAGAGGCAGAGCAGACATTCAATCAAGTGAAGCACGGACTGAACCCCACACCTGCTCAAGGACTTCCCAATTAAGATAAGACTTTTACATTGCACTGTCATGAAGGCAAAAGATCAGCTCTGGGAGTATTTGTATAAAACTAGGGGATCAGAAAAAGCCTGCTGCCTATTATTCCTCTGCCCTTAATCCCATGGACGCAAGGCTTCCTCCTTGGCTGCAATCTGTTTCTGAACTGCATACCTCAGAAACATTAAAATATTTGGTTGTCGAGTCTACCCTGACTGTTGCTTTCCTTTACTCACTTGCTGCCACCAGATTGCCCCATTATGATATCTTTTTCAGGGACAACTCCTCCGTAATGGCGGAGGAGCTTCTTCCCACTGCCCAGTGCCAGCAGATGATAACATTGTGTTATTATCATTTTATTTATAATTTTATATATTGGTGTCTGTACCACGATGAAGCAATGAGTATACGGAGGGCAGTGCTGGGTATGGCAGCAAGGAGTAGTGTGCACTTATAAGTGCGCATGTCAGTTTGGCCAGCCTTCTTAGGCTGGCCAAACAGACATGCGCACTTAGGTTTCTCCAACCCAGTTGTGTTGCAAAGCCAGGTTGGAGAAATGCCACAGGCTACCAGGCACTGTCTGAGTGGCAAACGAGGCCGCTCAGACCAAACCTAGTGCTGGTCTCAGGCTAGGCATAGCATGAGAGCAGCATGTTGAGTGGGTGGGGAGCCTGTGCTTTGAGGCCCATCCACTTCCGGGCTGGACGAGAGGAGCAGCGAGACAGCCATCAGTGTCAATGGGAGCAGAGCAGCAGGTAAGTCTTTTTATTTGTATTTTATTCCCCAATCCCCCCCCCCCACCACCAGGCACCCTACCACTTTAGATAGGCAGCAACCGCTCTGATCGTATTATTTTCCACTTCTTATATTATCTTAGTCCACGGACCTGTCCTGAAACCCGCCACCTCGAAAGAGGGCTGAGTCACATGACTGCCCTTCTGATTACATAACATCATAAGGTGCAGATTGACCTATCCAATGCGACCTCGTTAATTGTGAGGATGGCTCACCTCTCAGAAATTGCTATAGAACACTAGTAGCTGGTTACGTTGTATGTTCTTTATATGGAATTGCTGAAATCCAACACTTGCCTCATGCAAATTCAGAGCAGGTGACTCAACAAACTCTTGCAATCATTACCTTGAGAGGAGAATGTGCTATTGAAATAAATAAAATGATGGCTGCAGGCCTATACTGCAGTTTGTACCTAACCTTTGTGGTAAAAGTTGCGTCTTGGTCATATAAATTAATCACACAAGGGGAACTATACAAAAGTGCACACAGAACCACAAACCGGCACCAGCGCCCCTGCAGTTATCACAGGAAATTAATAAAACTCTCTGGGAACTGCGAACAAAAAATCAGGATATTAAAAGAGATGCTTCAACAGAGCGCATTCAAGTAGAAAAACAATCATCCAAAACCCCCTCTCAGCAACCTACTTCTCCATTTGTCTCCAAGTTATGGTCATGAAGAATGACTTCCATTTAGAACCATGCATAGGTACCTAAATAGACACATAGGCTTAATACATGCTAACAGAAGACAGGAATAAACATATGAAAATGATGAGTTTACTCATCATTGCCACATGGACACACAAACATCTGATAGCGGGTTCTGACGTGTTTACCCTCAACCCTTATTTTGGAAAAATGACACTGGTTGACTTTATCCCTAAACAATTGTAGCACAAAAGTAAAACAGGTCACACTAATCTTTATACCTATTTTGGAACAATTCATGCAAAGATTTAGGCAAAATCACAACAAAACTAATGTATCTATCCGTATAAACAGTATCATCTCTATGGTTCTATTGGGCGACGTCACCAAGATTTTTCCCGGTGTGGTGTGAAAGCTCACAATAGTCCACGGTAAGACTGGTGTGACAAACTACAGCATTACATTAATGCATTTGACTATATCAGAGGATAAGAACACTTAGTAGATAATTAGGAGTGAAGGTAACTCAAGACTAGAAGAGTTAGGGTCTAATTAAGAGTTTGGTTGATGGGTCCTTCGCCACAAAAGTCGGCTAGTGCATTAAGGTACCCGGTCTACCTCACTTAGATTGTTGATACTATGTCAAGAACCTGTGGGTTTGGCAGAGTGGGTAGCTGTTGTTTCACAACCAGTGTGTTGAATCCGTTGTATTTTAGAAAGATGTGGTTTCTTTTCTAAATATGAAGAGCTAACATGCTGAGAAAACATGCATGCAAGGTCTACAGGGTACCAGGTGGCACCATAAGCTTCCCTTACCATACCCTGCACCAGGGCCTACTTCCAGGGGGCAGTGACAGGGAGGATTGGTACACATGACAGACTCTTCCGGTAGGAGGGCCTATTAGTTTGTTTCCTTTCAGCTATTTGGAATCATGAATCTGATGACAATTTCTAAGGGTAAAGCCATGAACTAGCAAGTCTTGCTGACATGGTGTGATCAGGGGATCCTGCGCATAACTGTACTACAGGTGAAATGTGTAATGAGACGGGAGAGTGAGGCAAGTCACAGAAGAAAAGACAGGCAAGCAGAGATGATACTGATGGTTCCCTATTGCGTACCTGAACCTGTCACCAACACTGTGCTGTGCAAGTCAAATCAACAGTAAACCTAAACCTTGGAAGACACACCCCTAGTGTGAAACCCGAACATTAACACCAGAAACCATGTAAAGATTAACGCATCGACAGGGTTGGCTTTTTGTACCGAAGCGGAACATGCAGGTAAAAAATCATGCATTCATGCACGCCAACCAACATATCTACAAACACCCATTTTCAAACCTACAGGCACTCTTGCATATAAACACATGCTTAGCGGCCCAAATAATGCAGATCAACCATCGAACATAATTTGTATTTGTATATTAGATTTCTATAGCGCCTTATCACCCAGGGGTCTCTAAGCGCTTTTGCAGAGAGTGAGCACCATGCTAGAGGGAAGAGAGCTAGGCAGTACCCCAAGCCTCCTGAAACAACACTGTTTTTAGTGTTTTAGTTTATACCACATCACAATATGCACAGGTGCAAAGAGGGAGCTGCGCACCAGTTAACAGTGGACAAGTGCCACCTCACGAGAATACTGGATAATGTGCCTCCCAAGAATCACTGGACGACACGCCTCCTTGGAGCAAACCACTGGACGACACGCCTCCTTGGAGCAAACCACTGGACGACACGCCTCCTTTGAGCACTGGATGACATGCCTCTCTGGAGCACTGGACGATACGCCTCCTAGGAGCATTTCATGGTACACCCCTAGGGTGCACTCATTGATGCATCTCTAGGAAGCGCTGGGTTGTGTGCCTTCATGAAGAAATGGGTGGTGTGCTTCTGAGGATTATTGGGTGGTGCGCCTGAGAAAGCTCTTGCTAATGGGCCTCTGAGAGGAGTTATGTTTGATGCTTCTAATGGGAGCACTGGTTGATATGCCTGTAGCCAGCACTGGAGAGGTTCCTGAGATGTGCATTGAGTGCTGTGAATCAGAGGAACACTTGGTGATGTACAACTCATGGGCAAAGGGCTGTGTACATTATAGGAACACACACACACACATAACATACATATTTATCTGTACATATATTACCTACTGGCGGTCGCCAGTAAGTATATATAGTTAGGATTTTTTCTCTATGGAACTTTTGAAAATTCTATGTCTAATAACTTTGGCGTTTGTGGACAGAATCGGCTGAAATTTTCAGGAAAATGGCACATTTTGTTTCTGAGCAGCCCCTGAAAATTTGGGGGGGTTTCGTCAAGGGGGGGCCGAGAAAAAAGGGGGGTCCCAAAAACGCGTTTTTCCAATTCATTTTTCCATAGGGCGTTTGGCCTCACTTTTAGCTCGAACGGCTGAATGGATTTGCACGAAACTTGGCAAAATTGTAGGGACTGTTAGCCCAATGTGCCTTTGCTGGGTCTCAATATATGTGCTCCAGTGGATTTTGAGAAATTAACGTTTAAAAAAACAGATATATCTGTGACAGCGTCCCGGATAGCGCTCCGGATCGCGTACTTTTCGCGTAACGGAGCTTTGCGAAGCGAAGCTGATTGGCTCTCCGGTGTCTGTCAACATTCCAAACAGTCCGGTGCGGCCGCCATCTTGTCTCTCGGTAGGATCGAGAGACAAGAGGAGGAGAAAAACGAAGGGGGAATTTAATGAAAGGGGGCAAGGTAGACTCCTCTTGACCCCCTAGGAATGATGTTGGGGTTATTAAAGGGTCCCGTGGGGCAAATAAAAAAAATTTGATTTTTCGCGGTAGAAGCGCTTCTTGGTTCGCGAACCGGGTCGCAAAATGGTAGCGAAACGGGAATTTTGTCATTTTGTGTTTCGATTTAATTAAATTACAAGATGGAGGAAAAGCAATGTGAGTAATGGGTATAAGGGGGTATGGGAGACGTATCCTGACCCTCTTTGTTTTCTGAGGGTGGTTGAGGAGGCTCATATATGTTGATACTTGTCTTCCGGCGGCTGCGCGTGAGCGTTTTTTTTTTTTTTTTGCCGCTTGACTTTTGTTAACGTTCGATTCGAAGGAAATCAGGAAGTGTTGACTGCCATTTTGACACTGCTAGTAAATATATTGTTAAAAATAATTGTTATAAATTAATCCGTATTGATAAACATTGTCTGCGCCATCTTGCTTTTTTTCCAATGCCACACTTTTGTCGTGCACGGCAGCCATTTTAGATGCCTTGACCAGACCCACTCTCTGCACGCCGCCGATCCTCAGCATGGCTCCCCACCCTCGCAAGCATCTCCCCCACGCACTGGTCACCCCCCGCTCTCTGTCTTATGCATGGGCCATAAACCTCCCCCCATCTGCACTGCTCTTCCCTGAGAATCACACCCTGTGCTCGCCCGACACCACCCTTTCACCCTATTCACTACCGCACCCTCTGACACTCCTCTTCCTCTGTGTCCGATTGTCCAGGCCGGTCCCAGGCTATCACCTAGCCCTGCGGATGTAGTTTATGGCCCCAACTGTAAAGAATCACCCCTGTTCAAAGGAGTTACAGTAGATCAAGGCCCCCACCTCATGAGATCCGTCACACCACACGCGTTCCTACTATCTGATAACGATCCTGTATTGTGATTGGGGAGGGGATTCTCACTGTAAGGGTGTGTGGGACCGAGCCTGAAGCGGAAGATTCCAGGGATGCCTTTTTGTACATCAAAGTCTTCACAATTATGTGTCACATTAAAAATATATAGCACTCCAACAAAGTAGTAGTATTATAACACTTTAATACCTTATAAATATATACAACGCTCCAACAAAGTAAACACGTTAAAAAAAAACTTTTTAAAGAACTATTTACATGACATTGCTTTAACCAGGATAGACAAAGAAATGACACAGTGATGTAAAAGTTTCTGAAAGAAATGCCAAGAACGTCCCATGTGAAAGTGAATTTTATCTGGCAATTTTTTTCTTTTCCTTCTCATGAAAAGAAAGTTAATGCCAGGTTCGTTACCTGCCTCATCTGCAAAAAAAAAACCTCTCGTGAGGGACCGAAAAAAAATATAGCTATGGTAATCATACCATGCATCGGCACATGGAGAGGTGGCACCCTCTTAATTATTCTAAAGCACAACTTCGAGATTTGGTAGATAATCCCCGACCGGCAAAAACATCCACCAATGACTTAGCAATAAGTGAGTCAGAGGCAAGGGAAACGGTCCCAAATCTGTAAAAGAACTTTAGGCAGATGAGATTGACTTGTGTAGCATGTGGAAAATTAATTTCATGCGGAGAGATGAGTATTACTTTAATAAATAGATCATATGAAAATCATCAATGTGCAAAACATCCTAGAAAGTAATTTTTGTCATTTTTGAGGAAGAGAGATAACCTACAGTGGTACAGGGTCGTTTTCGTTCGTACTAGGGGGGCCAGGTGACATTCCTTCGGGGTGGCTTAGGGGCATTTAAAACAACTTCCCTGATACAGGTAGCATATAAAGTAGAGGCTAAATACCAGGATCTTTATCGATTGCTTTATGCTGTACAAAAATGAAAAACACATACAACAAACCTGGACCATTCATATTTTCAATGTTTCTGCGTACTATACTTTTTAACCCTTAACTAATTGAGCTGCTTCATTTCACCTGCTTTTTAAAAAAAAAAAAAAAAAAAAAAAAAAATCGGAAACAGTGGCCATTTCTTCGAAACTTACCAATCTACGCGTTACAACTACGTTTGCTTTTTCAAAAACCTTTAATAAAAATGTTGGTGCCCAAATACGGGCCTACAACCCCATGGGCCGGCCACGGAGCAGGCTGGAACTGTAAATGGGGGGGGTATTTATTTGTGGAAAACATAACAGAGTCAGTGGTCGTTGATTTCATAGTAAAAAGTGCGACAAGTGCAACAAAATCATATCGATAATTCATTGTGAGCAAGTACCATTAGTGTCGACAATTCCAACCTTCAATAATAAATACAGTAATCAATGATGCATTAGAACTTAATATCAATTCATTGTTCGAACGTGTAATCAGTCTTATCCCATATCAATTCATGTGGTAAAAACTGCATACATATCTCATGATATCAAGGCTGAGCAATCGGGGCACAACAAGGAGTTGAGAGTTTCATTTGTACCGGCGCCATTTTGGATGAGGTCAGGAAGGTCAAAGTATAGTCAAAATGTCTCCACCAACTCGTGGTTGGACCGGGACCTCTTTCGGCAGTCCAAAAGTTTTCGTTGAAGGGTAGCAGAGGGGACTGGTGACATGAACCATCAGTGAAAGTGGGGTGGGAGGAAACAATCTCTCCTACCGGGTCATACTGGTGTCCCACCAAGTTGGTAGTCTTGCAGGATTTTGATCATTTCAAGACTGAGGCCGGCGCCGGCATGAGCGCGCCAACGTCCCTCGGCTACGTCGTGGTCGTTCCGTGGGTGATCAAGGCAGTCATTTCTCATCGGGGGTCGGGGGCCCCCGTGGCTCTTATAGAATCTTCAAAGTTGAGGAGAACGTTTCTGGACGCAGGACTCATTTTCAGGCTGAACTGAAAAGCGTCGTTGTACCGCAAAAGTAACCGAGACCCCCGCTGGGTGAGCGGAGCATCATTGCCTCGCAATAGAGGACGAGACCTTTTGTCGGGTGAGTGCAGCGCCGCTGCATCGCAAGAGTGGAGGAACCCTCTTGTTGGGTGAGTGGAGCGTTGGGGGTGCTGAGGGGCCCCCACCTGTGGGGGTGGGAGAGGCTCGTTCGCGCCGCCTCTCCCTCCCAGCGCACCCCACGCCAACACCTGGCGTTGATATCCGTGATGTCCGGACCAGGCGATAAGAGGGGGGGGGGGGTCGGAGGCAGAGGCAAGACATCCCCCCCGTGGCCTGCAGGGCGCCGCTTCAGGCCCGAACGGGGAGCTCATATCAAGCACACGTGGGAAGCGGTTCAGCGAGCCCGTCTAGAAGAACACCCTCCGGCCTGGCGGACTGAAACTTCATGGACTCACGCCAGGAATTCAAGGCAGCGAGCACGTCGCCAAGTGTAGGAACACCTTTACAGTATTCAGCAGACGCGCCGTGCGTTAGGCCAGTGTCCCCGCCAACAACGAGTCCAGGATACAGGGTGCTGGCCGTCATTTTGTCAGGCGTTGATATCCGTGATGTCCGGACCAGGCGATAAGAGGGGGGGGGTCGGAGGCAGAGGCAAGACATCCCCCCCCGTGGCCTGCAGGGCGCCAGAAGAGAAAGGGAGGACCAGCACATTCCGGGCCGACCATCCCACGACTTCTCCGGCTGATGGCGGCTAGTCGGGCCCCGCCCTGCACGTGTCGAGGCCTCATCTTCCGGATGGGCGTAACCGTGGACCTGTTGCACTTCGGGAGTTTCCGGAATGGGGGTAGGTATCTGCTGATTTGTATCTATTTCATGTTACCGTTATTGGGCGTGGCGGGCGGTGGGACAGACATGCTTGGAGCAGTGGGGGGGTGGCGGAGGTTAGCTACCTCGTGGCTGTCGTAACGTCAAGCTTGGCTTCTCTCACCACTTCCATGTTTCCTATTTCTAGCGAAGTCAAAAACTCATCAGTGGCCTACTGATTTTGTTCGATTTCTTTTCCTTCTTTTTCAAGTGTGTTTCATTGTAAAGTTTCTGTTTAACAG
Source organism: Lissotriton vulgaris (assembly GCF_964263255.1). NCBI lineage: Eukaryota > Metazoa > Chordata > Amphibia > Caudata > Salamandridae > Lissotriton > Lissotriton vulgaris. Next base: position 1,852,387,544 of record NC_141687.1, on the reverse strand, counting down.
GATACAGTGTTTACTTCGTATTTTACATATGTCTTCTTTATTAGGGGTACTCTCCGGTTGAGCCAGATGATGTACCTCTAATAAATGGTCCGGGTGGAACTAGTTTCTCAAACAGTGGGGAGTAGATGGGTATGACAGATTACAACGGGGGACAAAGGTCCGCATTACCCACCCTTCACTACTTGCAAAGACTAGACAGAATATTTCTATTCCACGTTATTTGCAGACAGAGAATACCTCGTTAGAACTATTCCTTGAACAATAAATGTCCAGCCAATCAATCAATCAGTGGGGAGAAAAACAGGCATGACGGATTACAACGGGGGACAAAAGTCCGCATTACCTATCCTTCACTATCTGCAAAGGGAGACAGAATATTCCTATTCTTCTCTGTTTGGTTCGGTGTGTATAACTGTATAGTTGAGGAAATGGAGGTGTGATTGATTCAGTGCATGACTGACTAGGTGTGTGAGTAACTCCATGGATGAGTGACAGTCTGTGAGTGTCTGTTTACTCTGAGTGTATCTAAGGTTATATTAGAGTCTAAAGAGGTTGATCGTATTATCACATGATTGATGTCATCAGTGATGTTGTCAGTGATGTCATTTGAGTTGTCATCAGTGATGTAATTTAAGTTGTCATCAGTGATGTCATCAGTGATGTCACTGACCATGTCATGAATGATGTAATGTGTGACATCATCAGCAGTGGATTGCGGGTGCGCGATATATAGTTATTGCATCTAACTATATATGCGAATTTCAATGGTTTTGTGCGAGTAAATTAAGGTTTTGTAAATGCTAATCCCTAACTATATATGGCCTAAAACCTATGGTTTTTTCAGTGAATATATATATAAAAATATATATATATATATATATATATATATATATATATATATATATATATATATACACTCACACACAGATGCGAAAAAGTATAATATGTAAGTTATTAACACTGTGGAGTGTGAGAAAGTGTCAGGACTCACTTAGGCTTGAAGAAATATAACCACATCATCCCCATTCTGATGTAACTGTACCGGTTTCCCTTGCTGGCCAGCATATTCTCCAAACATGCGGCATCATTTACAAAACCTTCACAACAAGCACCCCACATATCTGGCTGACAAGCTCCTCCTCTCAGGTGGCGCTCTCTACACAATCAAAGCCAGGATATCATCAGACAGGAGGCAAAAAGACAAAAAAAACACAAGGATATTTATATTGCCATTGTCTTCCAATAGAACCAGGACTTGGAACATCGCTGAGGCCATTAGGATCGCACCAACCCTGCTCTAGTTCAACAAGAGGATGCACGTCTTTAAAGAACGCTGTACCACAATGCAGTAACAGTCTACTTTTGCTATAAAAAAACAGCTACTTCTCCAAACATTTACCGAATGTATCTTTCTCTTGAGTCCCATGCTCTCCACACCACTGGAGTAAAGCTATCCTGGCTGAAGACGGCTGATAGCCAGAAACCGGTCCTGGGAAGCTTGATTCCGGTCCAGGAAAGTCATGGCTTGGCAGTTCGGGATGGACTGTTCCCATGAGGCACAGGGTCTAGGCTGATTTGCATATGCGATGTCTGAACTGGGGTGGTGTGGAGTGCAAAAAAATGATGGATTTAGGCCCAGATCTCTGTACTGGGGTGAATGTATGACATTGTTCTGCATTCTGTCCATCAACTGTTATTTTTGCATGTATCTTTCTCTTTCACATGTATTGTGCTCCACTGAATTTTGGCTACGTTCATTCTACACAAATACCACATACCTATAATCTATACGAAAGTCAAAGATTCAAATGGGTCAGGATGCTCCTCCCCTCACTCCACTATAGTAATACATGGCATATTACTCTCTGCACATCTGCATATGTGGTTTATGCCATGCTGCCTTGTCATTTGTCGTGATTATAAACCAATATTTAACCATAACCCGGACCCTGATTTGGCAAAGTTAGATCATGAAACAGTGGAGTAAAGCCTGCAGGACATTTGGGACCACCATAAAAAAGGTAAGGTTGAGGCACATGGAGCACGAGGAGAAACAGGTATTTATTAAGAGCACGGCCACTCCCGGAACTCAAGACAAAAGACCTGCAACACTGAACCCAAAATGCTCCAGTTTAAGGCTGCTGTTTCCGTCTGAAAGTGAGGAGATCCTGGGGTTTCCTCAACGCAAGAGGCAGGTCATTCCAGAGGCAAGAAGCCATCACTTGGAAGGATCTGCCACCCCTCCGAGTGAGCTGGATATGTGGGGTGATGATCAGTGACTGGGCCGATGACCTCGGAGTTCGACAAAGAATATAGTGTTGCTTTCTATCCCCAAGATATATGGCACCAATTTTATGAAAGGCCTTAAAAACCAGCACCAATGATTTAAAGGCGATCCGTTTCCTAATAGGTAGCTAGTGCAGGGAGGCTAGAAGAGGTGTGGAATGGGTTCTCGGCCCGGCCAGGAAAATAGCTCGGGCTGCCACATTTTGGATCACCTGGAGGCGACCAAGTAGAAATTCAGGAAGGCCTAGATTAAGAGCATTTCTATAATCCAATCTCGACACCACCAGGGCTTGGACTATCGTCTTCCGATGGGGGACCGGGAGAAGAGGCAGAAAGTTCCTCAACATCCTCAGCATCCCAACACAGGTCCCGACCACTGATTGAATTTGGGCCTTCATTGAGAGAGTCATCGAATTTGACGCCCACATTTTTTACACTATGGACGGCTGGGGTGGGAGGAGACATGTCTTGCGGCCACCAATGATGCCAGAGATCACAGGACCTAGAGCCGAAGAACATTATCTCTGACTTCTCAGGGTTGCACTTCAGTTGGTTTATCCTGAGCCAATTGAAAACCTCAGATAAGCAGGTGTTTATTTGCTTACTGTTAAATTCTGAGCTCTTCCCACAGATGAACAGCAATTGTGTGTCATCAGCATATGACACTATCTTAGCCCCGTAGTTCTCTGTGAGACGCGCTAAAGGCGCCATATAATAAACATTGAACAAAGTGGGGCTAAGAATTGAGCCATGAGGGACCCCCACATTCATAGGGGAAATGGGTGCTAAGAAAGGCGGGCACCAAATAGTTTGCTGGCGGTTATTCAGAAAGGAATCAAACCATCTCAACACCGTGCCTCTTGCAGCCTTCGTAAAAGTTAATAGTTTCCACGACTTCCAGGAGGGCAGTCTCCGTGCTAAAGTTGGCTCTAAAGCCCGATTGGCTTGGGTGGTGGAGAAGGTTGGCCTCAACATAGTCTGTGGTCACCGAATAACATAGCTCTCCAGGACTTTAGAGAAATAAGGTAGTAAAGATATCGGCCTATAATTACTGGCCACCAAAAGATCAGCCGTAGTTTTTTTTTTTAGAAGGGGAAGGATTTTGGCATTTTCTCAGATCTCAGGCATTTCTCCCACCTGGAGGGCGATATTCAAAACTGCATTGACTGCCGGATTAATTACCTCTGCAATGGCTGCCAGAATTTTGTCCGGACATGGATCGGAGGGTGTCCCAGATTTGAGGGTTTTCATCAATGCCAGGGACTTTATCCAGTGATATGGGGGGGAACAGAGTAAGTGTGTGCCTATATCACAACAGCTGGGACAGGGCAGCTCTCTGTCCCTTCCAACTACTGGTAGTTGAGCCGCAAAAGAGTCTTGGATGATCTTAATCTGGTCATAGAAGAAACAGGCCATCTGATTAGCCCAGCCGTCACTCGGGACAAACGGGCTGCTAATACCTTTAGGGGAGGAGAAATCTTTAACAATATTGAAAAATTCTCTGCATATATTCCCTGCATGCACAATTTTAGCAGCTAGAAAGAGTTTTTTCCTCTCACGCACATTCCTATAGTGCTCCTTAAGGGTATGTTTGTAGACAGTTTTGTCTGACAGCTTGTAGTTAGTACGCCATACCTTTTCCAAGCATTTACAGGCGCTCTTACTTTTCCTAAGTGCCTCCGTGAACCAGGGGGCTGAGGCTCTATTTATTTTTTACTTCCGCCTAGTAAAAGGGGCTAGTTCTAGGGTGCGAAGTTGGAGCCAATTCTCCAATGCCAGTACATCCTCTTCCAAGCTCCCACTAAGGGGAATAGGATGGGAACAGAGAGCCATTTGAGAAGCCTCTGGAATGATCAAATGAAAGGGCCTGTAGCTGCTCTCCTTAGGCAGACTGTGTGAAGGAAGGCTGCCACAATCCCAGTTAATTCAAATTTTTTTTTTTTTTTTGGTAAACCTTTATTGACATTTCACAGTTACATTCAAAGTCTACCAACCGTCACGGTTGAACAAGGGTACAGAGGTAGTGCAGTCAAACAATATAGATCAGGATCAATGCGAAAGTACACCTCACAGTATCAATGTGCAACTCAGGAGAGCTTAATAGAACATGGTCACAGGATTAAAAAGGTTTGTTTTTTTAAATTAAGGGAAAGCAGGATCTGATATCACACAGTTAAACCTCGCCAATGCTAGGGTTACACTTGAGACAGGATATTTACGACAGGACCATCATAGGCAGGGTATTCGTAGCAGGACGTAAAATCAGGATATTCAACAAACATTACATATCCCCACCCAAACAGTACCTGTTAGCCACGTAGTAAAGCATTAGAACATAAACCCTTTTACTGAACTAGAGAAACGCACAGTGAGTTACCTCTAATCAGACCCACAGAAAGAAAGAGGAAGAAAGAAGAAAGGAAAGAAAAACCAAAATATTAACATGAAAAATAAGGCCATAGAACTAAAAGGTGAATCAAAAAACAATACCCCACCCCCAACACCCCCACCCTGCACCCCTGCATACGGCTACGGCCTACCCCCCTAGCAGCGTGCCTGTCGCCCAGTGTCTAAACCCGAAATATAGAGAGAAAGGGACGAAGAGGAGAGAAAGAGACAATATTCGACACGAAGTAAAGGAAGGAAAAGAAAAAGAAATGAACGAAAACCCCACGAAAGGGGAAGAGAAACTTGGAGGGTCCCCAATACAGGCACCCGACCCCCCCCCCCCGCCGCCCCCCACCCCTGCAATAATAACGTGGTGGATGATGAAATGTAAAGGACATAAGAAGATCAAAATCACATGCACAGCCCACCCCCGCAAGCCACCCAGGCAAGATGGAAGCCTCCCCATGCTAGGACAAAGGAGCCGAGTGTCATTGATGTACATACACTTCGCCGGCCCGAGTCAGAAACATAGCGCAAAATTATAAGCGGGAGAGAACGAGTAGAACACCACAGTGAGCGGGCAGGCCAACTCAAAAGGAATAGGATGCCTTGCAATGTTCGAGTAACTGCACCGTCAGGGGCGTCCGCCGCCATTTTGCGTCTGCAATCCAAAGTACATTAGATAGGAGAACCAGGGCAGCCATTTCGTAGTTGCAAAGCTCAACACCAGGAAAGGCGAGCAAAAGGGAGATGTATAAAATATGTCCGGCGGACACTCCGATTAAATGACGTAACCATGGGATAAGGTGTCAAAGAAGCAGTCAATGAAGAGCATACAGGAAGTGTTACTTGCGTGAACATTTTCCCACGTCGCCGAGAAAGACTGAGCAGGGTCCCACCACACACATCCTGTTCAATAAAGGCCAAACAAGGGCTACGTGGACAAAGTCTCGCAACCAAGATGCCTGCGGCAATGTGTTCTCCCCATTCCGATGGCATCCGGCCCCCCCCTGCAGTAAACCATTGCCAACTCCTCCCTTTCAGCGTGCGGGGGACGTCCGCTCCACTCCCCTCCATCCACCGTGCGCACTTCCAACGCCTTCTGTGGACTCACCATATTAAATCACAACTCACAGGGGGGACCCAAATCCCAACGCCGCTGAAGCAAGTGTAATGGCCGCCTGCCCCAAGTCCGACAAAGAGGGAATGGTGTCTTCAGTACCCCCACGCCACTACCCACTAGTGCCTGCGGTCCACTGCGTGGTGAATAAGCACTATCGGGCCCCCACAATCCAAAAGGCGCCATGGTGATACTGCGCCACAGCCAGTCCCACGTAACGGAGATGTGGGGAGTAGGCAGCACATTGCAGGCCAAACAGCCCTCCAACCGAGCAGCCGGCAGCAAGTAGTGGACGAATAAGCCCATCAGGGGGAGAAGGGGGGGAGACACCAAACCAGCGCTGAAAGCAGCATGTGTTCTGTCCTCCCGGTATACGGGTAGTGCTGGAGCCAATTCCTCAGGGGCGGGCTGACCTGCTTAGTAGTAGAGCGGTGCCTCCTGGAACTCTGCAGCCATTGTTGTCGCTCTCGCTGGCGGCGGCGTAATCACGCTAGGGCCCGGCTGGAAGTCTCGCGTAGGCCGAAGACATGGAGGTCCGTAACTCCGCTTCCGAGGCACGGAAAGCGCTCGGGGTCGGACACATCTACTCAGCGCCCCTTCCGACACACGGAAGCTCCGGAGCTGTGCGGGGTGGACGAAAAAATCAGGCAGCGGGAGAGGAGAGCCGGCAGAGCCGGGCACCCGTGCGACCATCTTGGCCGCCGGCCCGGCTCCGCCCCCGTTAATTCTAAATTTGAGCAAAAAAATTATCTGAACAGGCTAAGGGTAGCGGGGTGTCCAAGTCAATCTGTTTAGAGGAGAAGACCTGGTCCAATGTGTGGCCTTTTTCATGGGTTGGGGGATGGACATATGGGGACATGTTAAGAAAGTCTAAGGCTTCAAACAGGCCTCTAGACTCGGGTTCCATCAAGTTATTCATATGGATATTAAAGTCCCCGAGTAACAGACAGTAACTATATTTCGCCGCAATCGGAGTGATAGTGTGGCTGATTGATTCTAAGAACATCCCGACGGGCCCAGGAGGACGATAAACAACTACCTCTGCAATGGGCTGTTGGGCAGAGATTGTAATGAGGAAGCCCAGGCTTTCAGCCCCCTCTATCTTCCCAATAGTTAAAGGAGAACAATTGAGAGGACTCCAGACAATGAGCCCAACTCCCCCTCCCCTCCACGAAGGGCGGTCTTTCGTGATGATCTGGTAGCCCAACGGGACTGCAATGGCAATCATAGGATTGGAGGCTTCTGTTAGCCAAGTTTCTGTTGCAAACACTAGGTCAGGGGAGGAGTCTGTTAATAGATCAAATAATTCAAGTTGCTGCTTCTTTATTGAGTGGGCATTGAGAAGGAGCGCATTCAACTGCCTTCGGTCTAAAAGAGTCTAGGTATTGTGGTTTGAACAGGGCCCTGAGCATGTCTGCAAGGCCGTCCAGTTGCAATGACTACACACAGTGCCCTTCATAACCATCCAAGTCGGGAGGTGAGGGGTACAACTAACATTCTTACCTATATTCGCAAGCGCTTACCTATCGTATTGCAGATGTCCCTTCGTCTCCATGGAAGATCCTGGATCAGGGAGGATCTTCAACAATCATCCTCCTTGACCTAAGTGCCGCCTTCGACACTGTAAGCCACAACATTCTACTACAGCGACTCACCAGTTTAGGAGTCTCAGGAAAATCAATCGCTTGGTTTGAATCCTTCCTTTCAGACCCCTCCTTCCAGGTTTGTGAGGGTGACATCACCTCCCCCAGCAAGCCTCTTGGCTGCAGTGTGCCACAGGGCTCTTCTTGGAGCCCTACGCTATTTAATATTTATATGAGCCCACTAGCTGAGATAGTCCGTCCGTTCGGGATAAAAATCATCACATATGCCAACAACACTCAGCTAGTGGTGGCCCTTAATCAGCCACACACCGCGCATAACAGCCTGAGAGACAGCTTAGTAGAAGTGATCAAATGGATGACATTGTCATGCCTTAAACTAAATGGAGACAAAACTGAGCTAATACTCTTAGGCAACCCCCCCACAACCACGATCAACTCATTGTGGCCCGCGTGCCTTGGACCTGCTCCCACACCAAAGGACACAATCAAGAGCCTGGGCATCTGGTTGGATAAGTCCCTTAATTTCAATTGTCAAGCAGCCAAACTATCAGCCACTTGCTTCGGTCTGCTCAGGCTTCTGCGGAAGATTCTCCCCTTACTGCCTTTCCAAGCGTGACAGATTATGGTCCAGGGTCTCATTCTGTCTCGTCAGGATTTCGGGAATCCCCTCTACTTAAAGGCCCCCCAAACTACCTTGTGCAAGCTCCAGATCATACAAAACTGTGCTGCCCGAACACTGCTTCAGACCCCCTGGCGACTTCCAGCCAAACCCGGTCTAAAGAGCCTCCACTGGCTCCCAGTCAGGGAAAGAATCGAATTTAAGACCCTGTACATCGCCCACCGAGCCGTCTGGAAAACGGGTGCGGTCATCAATCATTCACTAATCACCCCCTACCACCCGAACAGACAGCTCAGATCAGCATCCTATTTCCTCGCTCAAGTACCCAGGATTAAGAGAGCCAGTTGTGGGGGCCGGTCGTTCTCTTATAACTCAGTCAAACTTTGGAACTCCCTCCCCTTCCATCTGCGATCAGAGCCCAACTTACTTCTGTTCCGTAAACATTTAAAAACCTGGCTTTTTAAGAAACCTGAATATTCTTCAATTGATTTACATGCAAGCGTTATTCAAGCGCCAAGACGCCTGAGGGTAGCTATCGCGCTTAACAAACAGTCTTTTAATTTCATTGTCAGACCGGCAGCGTTTCCGGCTCCGTCCGCCTCCGTGACGCTGACGGGCGCAGACGGGCGACAGGAGCAAGGGGTGCAACCATATTTGGCCCCACTTTGCCTTCAACTCCGGTTGCTTGCCCTGCGTCTATGCTAATAATTAAATTAAGACTGCCACTTGTGCCGATGCAAACACCAAAAGTGTTATCTGCTATGACAAGATCCCAAAGAGACAGATGTACTAAACCGCCAATTCAATCCTTGTACCATGAGAACCACCGAATCCGAGCAGTGAAGTAGATGAGAACAGACTGACACAGGAACGCACTTCTAAAAAACAAGCATTGGCATAGCCAATAGGTCTCGCCCTTGGGACCCTTTAAGTGTTTAGGCATTAAGCGCATGCATACACAGGAGGAAGGACACTGACAGTGATCGGGGTGGGGAGAGAGAGAGCAGGAGGCAGAGAAAAATAAGGAGAGATAGAGGAAGAAAGAGGAGAGGAAAAGAAAGGACCTGTAAGAACGTGTGAATAAGCATGCAAATTAGTGACATCCCTCCTGAGTTGGCGAGCAAATTAGGACGCTAGTTAATAGGATTCTCCCATCCAAATTAAACTCACCCTTTATGGTTCTTGGTTAGTAGACCTCACCAGGCCTCAGTCGTGCTTCCCTACACTGAACAGGCTCTGCAAGGTAAACAACTGCAAAGTGTCCATGCCCTGCTGATACCATATTAACATAAAGATTAATCAGCTGTGGTTGCAACCAAGCTACTTCCCATTTATGCACAGCTCCGGATGAGGCGGGTTTGAAACTGAGCTCTGCCACAACCGGAGCACAACCCCATAATCCTGCCAGTAATCCATTGGAGCAACAGAAGCCCCTGGTATATCTGAGAAAGTGAGGTCTGCGAAGGGACCACTCAGCATGAGCGAAACCAAAGCCTAAAGAGACAGCGGGTGGACCCGCCAGTGCCATTGCCGGAGGGGAAGATTAAGTAATTTGCCCAAAATCACAGGATGTTGAACCAACGCCGAGACTAGAACCTGGTTCCAAAGGTAGGAACTCTGCAGCTCTAGTCATTACAACACATCCTCTCCCCTCTTTCATGGTTATTACTTGGTTCTGTTTAAGGCGGCGCTAACAGGAGGAATGGGCTGGTGCAAGCTACCCCCTCCCCTGACAGGAGCTCCAGGACTTCTTTTTTTTTTTTTTTTTCAAATTAACCACTGAGGGGGAGTAACTTCTCATGGATGAATGAACTGAATATGGCGCTTGGACATATAGAAGCTTCATTATGGCATCTGCTATTTATACCTGGCTGGTGATTGCCGACTTCTGGGTTGTTGTTGTGACACCGGCTCTTTAAGGCTGCTCCTGTGTGAGATGCTACTGTAAGCCACCCTGAAGGGGGGCGAGCATCACAACGAAAGGTACTCTTTATTGCTGTTACACAGCCTCATGGGGCAGTTCGGTGCCTGTTAAAGCTTGGTGACAGCTTTCCCACTGCAGTGTCCTTGAATCCTTAGCATCGGGGTGGTAATGGAACGTTGTATTCGTTAACATACGATATGAAGAGCATTTATGAAATGTTTCTTTACAGCAGTAGGTCTCCCGGCACTTTGTAGCAGCTGTTAAATGCTACACGGTGCAACTGTACTCATTTTATAGTCCTCAGGGAGTGAAAGGCAGGGTTATAACCTGTCACCATAGAGTGTGGGGAGGGGGCATGGGATGTATTAACCAGCAAGACATTATACCCTCGCAATATAACATCGGGCGTCGTCACTACCAGGGGCTGCATCTTCTAAAGGGGAAGCTGGGGTCTCGCCCAGCTTTCCTGTTCCCCCCGCCTGCAGGTTTGGGTTACCTGCAATTTCTCACTCCAGACTAGTGGAGCTCAGATAAAGACGAGGCTGCACTCCCGTCTCTCACGACCTGCAATGACCCTTAGAGACACATTCAACCGGTGCAGACACCAGCGCAGGCATGAAGCATATGGAGCCTGCACGCTCCCGTGGACGGTGACCTCAACGCGGCATCAGGTTCTAGGGAATTAACCACATCCCTAGACCCGACTTAGAGGGCTAGTGACAGAAGTTCTCCATAAGGCACGCCGGCATGACCTTGCCCGTACACATCTCTTTACAGGGCGGACAGAAGATGCGCATGTGGGGACTGGCTTTACTGGCGGTGCAAAAAAAAGTCCACTAAGTATCACGCTGCCAGTAAAGGGGCCAATACCCGCATGCACATCTTCTGTCTCCTTTGTCTCCCCGAGTGCACACTGGAATCGTATTGACTCCAAAAGACCTCTCATGGCAGAGCAGCGCATACGCTGCTTTTGCCAGGCCGAGACCGAAAAACCAGCATATTGTATTATAGCATAAGACCCACTCATACTTTTTTGCAACGGTGCCAAGTCATTTAACAGTGAGTCCTGAGCCCTTCTAGACTTGAAATGGAGGATTAATCTCAAAAGCTCTCACTGGGATTACTTCACATAAATAAAACAAGACTTGTGAGAAACCAGCTTATAAAGGAGTGGCATGATGGAGCATTCCTAAGCCTCAAAAGACCCTTGCCCTCAATAGGTTCCAATGTCCAGGTCCAATGGAATGTGGTATCACAGCCTGCACAATTCCCCTAACCTGACACCTGCCAGGCTTCACCTCCACAGTCCACCATCCTCATGCAGATTCTAGAGCAGAGCGAACAAAGGATGCAGGGCTTGTGTGTGGAAGGAGGGAACAATGGAGTGTGGAAGAAGCCAAAGATCACTTATGAAATGCAATCAAACTAAGGTATCATTGTTCAGCCCAATCCTTAAAATATGTAATCCTGCAACTAATCTGTTGCACCTTAAATCAAGCAAGCTTTGATAGCCGGGAGCCCGGTTCCATAAGCATGTGGTTTATACAACAGAGGTAGGAGACAAAAATGATCTATAAGAAATCTACCCCATTAACAGGGATCCTCATTCCAAATGGGAGCCGCTTTCAACAACATGTGAGTTTGTCAGTGCCAGGAATTAGACAGGAACAAATAGGTACAACAATTGTGGTATTGTCTAAGCAGCAGTGTCCGACTGGCCTACAGAGCAATGCCTTAGGGCTGGTCTGACAGGTCAGAGAGGCTGGCCTATTTTTGTGGGCAGGTTTTTTGGCTGTTTGTGGGCTTGCTTTATGGTCTGGTGGGCCATTTTTCACGGATATTACCACAAAAATTGCCTACAATAAGCACAGATGTGTGCAGTCACCTAGCCCCTCAACCAATCCACACATGGCCATCAGTAAGCAAAATATAAATAATGCTACAGCTAACATGGGGCAAGAGACAAAGGGAAGAGCCAAGGGGAAAATGTCCTTAATACCAAGGCTGCCCATCCCAATTTATAACAAAAAAAAAATATCAGGAGTTTTATAAATATAACCATCAAGAAAAATCCTGGGAGAAGAAATCACAGAGTCCTTGCAAATAAGGTACTAGATTCGCCAATGCAGACTCTGGGCCAGGGATGATTAAGTTACAAGACTTAAAATGTCTCAAAAAGAGTATTTCCGTTCAGGGGAGAGGAGTTGGCCTAACAGCTAGGGCGGTCGACCTCGAATCTGGGGAACTGGATTAGAGTCTTGACAATGACGCTGAACATCCTGTGATTCTGGGCAAATCACTTAATCTCCCCGTGCCTAAACAAAAAAAAATGAATGTGTTCTCATGTAATGCAACTGGTGCTATGTAAAGCGCTCTGATACCGATTCGGGTCAAGTTCGCGCTATATAAAACTGTAAAAGAAAAAAAAATTTAAATAACGGCTCCTCTCAAACATTAACACAAATGGTCACATTGAAAATTCACTAATCAATTCAGAATACTGCAAAGGAGCCCCACACAGAGTTTCCAAAGGCCTACCCCATAATCTGGTTGGGAGAATATCCTTCCGACGCTGCTTGGCCAGGACACTGATCCGAAAGGACCTTTCTTAATCCTAGTACCAGGCCACAACAAAAGCCCAAACCAAGGTTGAGACCTAATCGATGAGGCAGTATAAATTTGCAGCTAATTAGCTGCTGTTCCATCCACTTACATTATTAAATACCCTCTTTTTCTTATTGTGTCTTTTCAGGTCGTTTGGAGGAAAAATCCCAGATGACAGGCTTGCAGAGTCCCATTCATAGTTTGTGCCCTATAGGCTGGACCACCCTTAAATGTGTTTAATGAAATACACACCTATCAACTAAGTCAATGGTTCTTAACCTGTTGTCCCGCGCCCCCTGGGGACCGCAAAGCTTACTCAGGTGTCCACCATTGCTTAGAATATTCAATAACATCAATAGATTAATAAAGAGTGTATATATAAAGACGTAAAATGTAAAGATACACATTTTAAGTTCTGTAAATGTGAAGAGATGTAACATTGGAGACTAAAAGTTAAGTTAGTATCCTCAGGTTGATGTGTGGGAGCAGTGCATCAAACTGAATATAGTATGGGAAATGAGCGGCCTCAATTGAATTGAAAAAAAATCCAACCATCCAAATAACACATTGATTTATTTTTTATATATTTTTTTATTAGATAAAATATTAATAATGTATCTATTTGTTGAATGTTTGTTTCTGTATTTTTTGTGCACGGTTTTGCAGTTCAACTCATCTGCAATGCTTAGGCCTGGGTCCCCAGCTTCCAGTAATGAATCAGTGAGGATCCCCGGATATCCATAGTGAATCACTGGGGGTCCCCAGGTTCCAGTAGTGAATAAGTGGGGTTCACAGATGTCAAAAGTATAAGAAACACTGATCTAAAAGACAAGAAGCAATTCAGCTTAAAATATGTACGATTTAACTGGTAAATATTGATAAGATGTTTCATCGCTAGCAATATCTCAAAGCAGTGAGATGCTTTGAGCCGCTTCTACTGCTTCCTGTTCCTTCAAAGTAACCGCTTGAAGGATAAAGTGACAGCTCGCGCGCATTCCCTGACGCACCGCTTACTCTCAGCGGACCCCGCTGTGCATTATGACTTTCATTCAAGTGGGCCCAGGAGTACTTTCCAATCGTTTCTTTTTCAAAATGGATGTATGCTGGGCGCCTAGGGGCGGAAAACATTTTCACCTTCCTGCCAAGAAGGAAAGGTCGTGAGAGGGAATTCTGATTGAGTTTGCGAAGGGGTGACCAGGGACTGACAAGTGATGTGTCCTACCTGGATTTCAGCACAGCATTAAATAGTCTTCCAAAGCTAGAGTGGACCAGAAGGGGTGGGAACCTGGTCAGTAACTGCGGGAACGCCCCCACCCCCCCTTTATATGATATGGGTTGGCCGCCGTCTCTGCCCTCGGTAGGAGGGAGCACTGTTATTTATATACAGCTATACGTGAAGAGGCTAAGTTGTTGCCATTGCTCTTCAATAAGTGACTCGGCTGAATTGTATGCAAAAACAACAGTTGATGGACAGAATGCAGAACAATGTCATACATTCACCCCAGTACAGAGATCTGGATCTAAATCCATCATTTTTTCGCTCACCATGCCATTCCAGTTTGAACCCAGCCATATGCAAATCAGTCTTGACCCTGTGGCCCATGGGAACAGTCCAGCCCGAACTGCCAAGCCAGGTCCTTCCTGGACTGGAAACAAGCATCCAAGGACTGGTTTCGGGCTTTCCGCCCTCATCAGCCTGGATAGCTTGATTCCAGTGGCATGGAGAGCACGGGACTCACGTCTGAGCATACCCGTCCCACTCGGGGTGACAAATGCAAAAACAACAGTTGATGGACAGAATGCAGAACAATGTCATACATTCACCCAAGTACAGAGATTTGGGCCTAAATCCATAGTTTTTTTGCTCACCATGCCATTCCAGTTTGAACCCAGTTATATGCAAATCAGTCTTGACCCTGTGCCCTATGGGAACAGTCCAGCTAGAACTGCCAAGCCAGGTCCTTCCTAGGATGCGTGATTCCGGTCCAGGGAAGACGTGGCTTGGCAGTTCGGCTGGACTGTTCCCATGAGGCACAGGGTCAAGGCTGATTTGCATATGGCCATTTAGGGCCAGATCTCTGTATAAATATCAGAGGAAGTGACCGGCATGCGATGTCTTCAAAGAAGTGATTAATAGTGCAGAGAAGATGATGTCTAAGTGTTGTAAATGACACAGGCACAAAGTGTGAAGGGAGAGTTACATATGATTCGAGCTATAAACACTAACAAAGCACTCCAACACCTTTCGCTCTGTGATTACACTGTCGCGGCTCAGGAGGAAGTGCAGGAGGGGGGCTATTTCCTGCCCTCTCCGTGATTTGAGTATGCAGTGTGGCATTGCGTAAAGTTATTGCTATCTTTGGCCTAATAAATACACTCCAGCTGTAGTCGGGTACTGGCTTCACCTACTGGTGTAGGATGTGCTTTATGGCAGGCATGAAGGGAGGGAGGGAGGGATGGTCTCAGCTCCAGCTCTGAGCTCGTACAGTGCCTCTGCTATGACTAGTGAGTGAGAGGCGCTGAGGTGGTGGTATTGGTAGTGGTAGTATTGCTGGTATTTTTGGGGGTGGTGGTATTAGTACTGGTGGTAGTATTGGTGGGGGGTATTGGTGGGGGTGGTATTGGTAGAGGTGGCGGTGGTATTGGTAGTGGTGGTATTGGATTAATGGTGGTGGTATTGGTGGGGATGGCAGTATTGGTGGTGTTGGTAGTGGTGGTAGTATTGGTAGTGGTGGTATTGGATTAATGGTGGTGGTATTGGTGGTGATGGCAGTATTGGTGGTGCTGGTGGTATTGGGGGTGGTGGTATTTTTTTGATGGTGTTGGTGGTGGTTTTGGTGTTTGTGGTATTGGTGGTGGTATTGGTGGTGGTGTTGGTGGTATTGGTGCTGGTTTTGGTGGTGGTAGTGGTATTGGTATTGGTGGTGGTGGTGGTGGTGGTGGTAGTGGTAATGGTATTGGTGGTTGTGGTATTGGTGGTGATGGTATTGGTGGTGGTACTAGTGGTGGTGGCATTGGTATTGGTGGTGGTGGTATTGGTGGGAGTGGTGGCATTGGTGGTGGTATTGGTACTAGTGGTGGTGGTATTGCTGGTGGTATAGGTAGGGGAAGGATTGGTGGTGGAGGTATTGGTGGTGGTAGTATTCGGGGTATTGGTGGAGGTATTGGTAGTGGTGGTGGTACTGGTGGTGTTATTTGTGGTGTTGATGGTAGTGGTGATATTGGTGGTGGTATTGATATAAGTGGTGGTGGTATTGGCGATGGTGGCGGTATTAGCAGTGGTGGTGGTTGTATTGGTGGTGGTATTGGTGATGGTGGTATGGGTGGTGGTATTGGTGGTGGGGTATTTGTAGTCGTGGTGGTATTGGTGGTATTGGTGGTGGTATTGTAGTGGTGGAGTTGGTGGTATTGTGGTAGTATTTGTGGTATTGGTGGGGGTATTGGTGGTGTTTATGGTAGTGTTGATATTGTGGTGGTATTGGTATTAGTGGTGGTTGTGTTGGCGATGGTGGTGGTACTGGCAGTGGTGGTTGTATTTGTGGTGGGGTATTTGTAGTGATGGTGGTATTGGTGGTGGTGGTGGTATTGTTAAAATGTAAAATCTGATTCTCTTGTTTTTTTATTATGCTATGCCTCATCGATTTTTCACCCCTGCTCCACTTCCAGCCCAGCTCTATCCTTGACACCGCATCTGTATAAACATGAGTAAAAGAATCTAGATAGGAGCATTGTAAGCTGTGTATATATGCGGAGTCAGCACAAAAGAACAGCTGGCGCCTGCTCAAGGTTTTTCAGACAATGGTAAAGCCTCAAGCAAAGTTTATTCAGATAACATATCTTGTTGTGCAGCCTTAGATTGCGACAATTGCACAAGACACCAAGGCTGTTGATTCTTACTGTTACCTCCTTTGTGTGTTCTTCCCAAAGCTCTATTTACCTCTGGGTGTCCCTTGTTTGTGATCTTTTGCTATAAAAACCCATGTAACCACCATTCAGTGTGCTTCATCCTAGAGTATATCTATGGTGCTTGTCGGATGAGCTCCCATTCATGAATGTTGAATAAATGATCCTTGGTTTGTACTTCACTCCAGTGACGATTCCGGCTTACTTGTTAAGAACCAGTGAACAAAGGGTGACCCCTGCACCAGTGGGTTTTAAATAATCTGCTTCCACAGTATTGGTGGCGGTACTGGTGGCGGTATTGGTGGTATTGGTGGAGGTGATATTGGTGGAGGTGGTATTGGGGGTGGTGGTATTGGATTGGTGGTGGTGGTATTGGTGGTGATGGCAGTATTGGTGGTGGTACTGGTGCTATTATTGGTGGTGGTATTGGTGATGGTGTTGGTGCTATTGGTGGTGGTAGTGGTATTGGTGGTTGTGTTATTGGTAATAATGGTGGTGGTGGTATTGGTGATTATGGTATTGGTGGTGGTGGTGGTGGCGGCGGTGGTCTTGGTTGTGGTAGTGGTGGTGGTAGTATTGGTGGTGGTATTGTGGTGGTGGAGTTGGTGGTATGGATGGTGGTGGTATTGGTGGTAAGTGGTATTGATGGTGGTGGTATTGGTGGTGGTAGTAGTTATATTGGTGGTGTTGATGGTAGGGGTGATATTGGTATTAGTGGTGATGGTATTGTTGTTGTTGCTGGTGGTGGTGGTATTGGTTGTAGTAGTGGTGGTGGTGGTATTGGTGGTAGTTGTATTGGATGATGGGAGTGGTATTGCTGGTGGGGGTAGTATTGGTGGTGGTGGCATTGTGGTGGTGGAGTTGGTGGTATTGATGGTGGTGGTAAGTGGCATTGATGGTGGTGGTAGTGGTATTGGTGGTGTTGATGGTAGTGGTGATATTGGTATTAGTAGTGGTGGTATTGGCAGTGGTGGTGGTTATATTGGTGGTGGTATTGGTGGTTGTGGTATTGGTGGTGGTGGTATTGGTGGCGATGGAGATGGTATTGTATTGGTGTTGGTATTGTATTAGTGTTGGTATTGGTACTGGTGGTGGTGGTATTTATTTTTCGAGTTATTTTATTTTTACTTCACTTACACAACTTAGCAGAGGAGCCGCCATTGCAAAATGTCTTCTGTAAACTTCAAGCGCCTGGATTCCCTCTCGGGTGATTAGTGCGCTATAAATCAACATAATGTAACATAACAAAACAAACTCCCTCACATGAGGACAAGGATAAACAGAGAGGAGACGGGTGAAGGGGTTGGGAACCACAAATAGATCACCTTGTGGCCGCTCTTTCATGCGGTACTTGAGGCACATTATAAAAGCTCACTCACAGAATTGTTAATGATGAAACTAGTGCATTATAGTTCTGCAGCTGCTCAATGCATGTATAAGCTGGGGTGGCTCCTCCTGTCGCAGGGTTTCCGTTCTCTCACAGAACTGTGCACAGAGACCTAGAACCTGGGTGAGTCAGGGTGACCCACAACTCACCTATGTTTCAGAAATCCCCTTACCAGGCTAGCTACAGTATCTCATCGGAAGTGAATACTCCCCGATGTCTTAGACAATCCAGAACATGAACTTAGAATACCTCAGGTATCGTGGAACACATGAACACTCTTTCGTTATATTATCATTCCAAACCGAAACTGGGAGGCAATGAGAACACGTGCAAGTTTGAAATGTTTATTTTTTCAATGCAACATTCTCAAACGCAGTATCTTGTATAATATCAACATACATATTATAAAAATCAGAGTCAGCAGCATAGTCACTAATCCATAGTAAGCAAATTGTGATAACATATTATGATGCAAAAATCTATAGAATTCTGTATCACCTATATTTCGCGCACCCTAATTAGCATATTATATTATATCTAAGAAGGTCTCATCTGGGCTTTAGCTGGGCGAACCCATACCTCAAATTCTCAGTAGGAGGAGATCACATCAACAGCTACCAGCGCTCAGCATGTCCAGCATCAAGTGTGTTTTCTCATTCCCTGTAACTGTATCTTGAACTCACGTAAAGCCCAAAGTTGGCACAAACATTATTTGTGTTATGACTAACGTAGTGCGAGGATCAGGCCTACAGTAACCTTGTGTTAGAGTGTGCAGTTCTCAGTGTGCAGACAGTTGTACCAAGTGTTCCAGGCACGACTGATACCAGTACAATAATATATTATTCTGAAATAAATCACATCTTTCGTCTAGGTTAAAAGCTGAAATAACAATTAGGTGTCGTGTGCAAACCGAAGCAGAAAGAAAATATGGCGTTTAAACATTTAATAAGCACATGCTAACTTAACACAATCTATGGAAACGTAATAACCATATGACACCCCCCCAATGATCCGAGGACGGTCAAAAGACAAATATATAAGCCAATACTCTATGAGAGGCAAGACTTGAAAGCAGAGTTCAATGATATTGAGCCAAGCTAAATGTATGTAATGTATGTAAAATTTAAAAAATACAAAAAAAATGTATGAATGCCTATAGTGGCCACACAAAATATAAAAAGTCGAACTTGAGGCCTAACTATAATTAATAGGCCTAGAACATATGAAAAAATCGAATGTTCGTATTGAAACTGGCACCATTCAGAATTACTAAAAAGTCACGTGCCATAATGATGGAAGTATTCAGAGTCATTCCTCGTTGAATGAATATGCAAAATATGTAGCAACAGCTTCCAACATGAAATCACTGTCATCATCCGAAAACAGTTCAGCCATCCAATTAAGCAATGGGAAAGAACATACGTGCTCTTCCAGCACCGAATCCTCTAGCAACATCAGAGGACAACTCAGTGGGTTCTCGAGAACACTCTGTGCCAGAAAGTCATGCGCCGCTGCAAATATGTCCCACTGACCCATTAGTCCATGCATCGCTGCCACAGCCATAACCCTTTCGCCAGAACAGACCAACTCATGAGCCACTACGGGGGACATCAGCTGATCAAAGTCGACGTCAGGAGAAGTCGGTAAACAGAGAAACAAATCAATGGCCCAGTCGAAATCACAGCTCAGGCAATGAAACACAGGCTGGACACAGGTGAAATAGGAAAATCTGAAAGATAATCCAAAAGCTGTGCTTAAAGTCGCAAGCGACAGGGATCCATAATAATCAAGCATCCGGTTGCGAAACTGCATCAGTAGGTGCTGTGCGTTTCCTTGCGCAGGATGGGCATCCATGTTTTATGAAATAAAATATCACCAGAACGCCTGCAGCCAAAGCCAGCAAAACAGGAAATCCGCCAAACAGACTAGCGAATATAGAATGAAAGAACGCAGGGATAATACCAAATACATTTTCAAATGTAGTCACGAGACCACTGCTAACCATTTTAAAAAAATGAGCGAGGCTGGATGTGGAGGAGGCATTAAAGATTTGATGAACCAGCTCGCAAAAATGAAACGGCAAATCAGTACTTAAAAGCGCTTGTACTTCTGTGCGTGTGTTTGCTATGTGAAGGACATAAGTTTCGCGGGCAGAGCTCAGGGCCACCTGTTTTTTAGACAAAAGGGCTCTTATACGGCCTAAACCATTGAATTCAGCTCTCAAGGTTGGTATTCTTGGCCAAATTAAAACTTCTGAATTCCCATGCGTGGGTGGATACAACACATTCTTGCAGCAAACGACCCTTTCAGACACGTTAACCACATATGCGATACCAGGCTCTAACCCACAACAAAACTCGTTATTTAAAAGTAAATAACTACCGTTGGACAACAACGTGAACGTGGGAACTATTGCAGGAACTGGTGTCCCTTTCAAAACACAGGCCAAATTAGGTTTGTCCTGATTACAAGAACCATGCAACTGGATGTGCCTGCAAATAAGTGAGCGGTCAGGCGACTGTGTACATTCTTCACCATTCAGATTCACTTCATTCCCCTCCTTAAGGCATCTGTAAGTGTATGGTAAAGACCATGTTTCATGGAGGAAAGCGCTGCCTAATGGTTCATATCGTCCAATGGCTATATATTTCATACAATTTGTAAATTTATACAACGCAAAAGGTAATGTTATAACACCATGAATAAGCCATGTTGCTGCAGTCACTTCAGCCACCGAAAATGGCAGGGATTCTAATTTTTCAATATGTAACATAGAAAATGTAGCATCTCTCATTGACAACATGCGCTGTTTTTCAGTCAAATTAAACGGGGCAAATAATGATGATACGTTCAAAAAAGTCCATGGCACTCGACCAGACTTAAGAGTCTGTAGTGTCCACGCAAACTGCATCACAGAACGCAATTGATTTTGACCATGATATAACACGGACACTTCATCATGTACAATGTCGACAACAGAAGACACAATATTATTTAACCACATGGCTGCTGGGCGTTTTCCCCCCCTGTGCTGGAAATGCACTGATGCCATATATTCATGACGAGCTCAGCTCGTCATCAGCACACGGCACCTTTGGGTGATGACGAGCTGAGCTCGTCATCAGCATCGAAAGGGTTAAAGTGTAAATTCGGGAAGAAAGCGTGTTAATGCTGTTATCAACCACTGCAAGCACTTTTTCCAAATTAGCTTGATCAATAGCCCTTAGGCGTTTAGCAGCCTCAACCTGGTTAACTTTCCAAATTTCATTGTAAATTGCATACAGGAATCGTTTAGATCTACCTTTAGCAGGGCCTTTTATAAAATCGTTTAAATCCACATTATCATGTAATTGAGACAAATGTAGTTTAACTGCAGCTAAAGTAGAATGCTGTAACCAATTTTGACACAGCTTCCCCACAGAATAAGTCGTGACAGTATAGTCGTCTTCAAAACGTGGATCGGGCCTGAGTTTTGTGAACCCCTCAGCCAAACCCATAAATCGGCGCTGGCAAGAATCAGCACTCTTTTGCCATACCAGCCAACCCTTGGAATCCAAACTGGAAATGTTAAAGGACGAATTGTGTAAAAGAGTTTGCAACCCTTGAATGGTGGAATCAGTGAAATTACCCCAACCTGTATATTCATTTAAATCTGGGATGGATGGTGTATTTAATTTTTTAGAAGTAGCCAATCCAAAGCATGTTGTCTGGAAAATGGTAGAATTTAAAAACAACATGTGATTTGGGATGAGACATGCACGGTGCAAAGCCTCAGTGCCTTGTACCTGCCAATCTTTGGTACCCCAAACCGATTTAAGGTCAATTGTTCCTTTCCAGAACTCGTAGCCATCTACAGCCAACCTGTCTAAAAAGGACTTTGAATACAGTAATTTTGTATCGGTAAGTCTAACTTTGGAAATGGGCTTTTGTGTCATTTTAAAATAAAATGACTCGGGATTAGACTGATCAAAGTCTGTAAAATAGGTATATTTTTTCAGAAATGTATTGGAACTGCCACTGAATGGAGCAGGGCAATGTTCCCATTGTGTATAATTTACAGCAACCCTCCTGGAATTTGTCTTATGTAAAAAATGATTACCATAGTGTTGAAAACAAAACAAATCACCATAATTAACAGAATCTGTATACAGATCCTCAGTATCGAAGGCAGCATAATACTTCAAATCCGAGAATAATGCTTCTACGGCCTGAATATCCCAATCATCAGAACGTATATTTTGTTTAATCACATCTCCCATGTTTACTCTAAGCACATTTGGAACATTAATCACTTCAGTAGGCCCGTGTATCTGAAACCTAACCGCATCCCATACAATCCCATCAAGGACAGGCCAAGCAGTAATGTTAACTGTATGTAAGTTTCGTTTCAGTCTGTGCGCAGAATGTGAAGAGGAAACAGGGGCCAATGTTCCATTAAGGTACCGAATTCCTGTTCTTTCTTTAACGTAGTGACCATCAATCAGGCGGAAAAAATAAAACACAAAACCAATTGACATAAAAAGATAGAATGAAAATAGGATCAACCAAATGTATGTCCAAGGCGGAATTAAAAAATGTTCTTTAAACAACGTGGCATATCTTGCAATGTTTGTGGGTTTCTTTGATGTTTCCGAAACAGAGTCAAAAGAGAATCTGGACTGGCCTGCCAAACGGGTCTGTAAATCAGGCATCGATAAATCAGCAGGATAAGTGTAGTTTAGCTCATCAATGTTAGTATCCGGAATAGTATTTAACAAAGGACTGGATATGGCAGGCATCTCGAGGGACACCTCCTGTTCTGCACCAGATGTAATAGCCAGCACAGAGTGCCTCACCATGGAAGGACAGGATACAGCCGGTGTCATGCTATGAAGAATCGGCCACCCTGTGTGTCTTGACATTGTCAATAGAAATAAATCTGTTTTCCTTACGACCTGGAAGTGGTGGTAAAATGACTGTTCTTGTGCCCTTCACTCCAAGGACTCGAACTGGTGCTCGATATGAGGGACCAAACTCTTTCTTGTTATCGATCTTCTCTCGAACCAGTTCTCCAACTTGGGGTAGCCAGCCAACTACCGGGATCTGCAACGCATCATCCGATGTGGAGGGCAAATGTTCCTTTGCAAGACTGTCTCTGGTCTTTTGTAGATTCTGTAAAACATTGCAATGTTCATCTACGTCAAAGGCCCCGGCCTGGGCCGTGTAGTCCGGCCCATCAAGGTCAGGTACATACATCTTGATACCAAAGAGCATTTCGTATGGGGTCCGCCCACCCAGAGACCTTCTAGGGAGATTATTAAGCGCACGCTGCACGCCTATGAGGTGGGCTAGCCAGTTTCTACCAGTACCTATAACTCGGGCTGTCAAAGATTGCTTTAAGTCGCGGTTCATTCGTTCTACTACACTATTGCCCTCAGGCCTGTAGGGACTTGAAAACTTGACTTGGACTCCCAACGAAACCATAGCAGCCTTGTATGCCTTAGAGGCGAAAGCCGGACCCTGGTCCGAATGGAAAGTACCACAGGCAAAAATTCCCACAAAGACACGCAAATCCTTAATGACAGTCCGCGAATCAGCGCTTCGATGCGGCCATACCCATACAAAGCGTGTGCATGAATCAACTGCTACTAAGATGTATTTAAACGCAGTATCAGAAGAAAAAGGACCGCAGTGATCCAAATAAACGCAACCAAGCGGTTTATTAGAGATGTACAACTGTGTCTGAGGCGGACGCGCAGCAGTAGAAGGCTTAATCTGCTGGCAAATGTTACATTGAAGAACATATTCACGCGTCTGTTTGTACAGACCCCGCCACCAGAATCTCGGTTGTAGCTGAGTTACAGTGGCCGAGACGCCCGCATGCGCAGACGCCACACCTTCATGTGCCGCTGTAATCAAAGCAGCCCTGCAATCCGAGTTGGGAACTAAACGCTCGCCAACTTCAGGGATTTTCACATAAGGAACCTTATCGGGACTTAAGTGGTATGTGTATTTAGAAGGGAATCCCGCAGGATATTTACCTCCCTTCTCCGTTGCAGCTACAGCTGCCAAGATGTCATCATCGATTTTGCTTTTGGACCTCGTGACTGCTGCAACTAAGTATTTTGATACCGCTGACTTCGCTGCTTCATCAGCAAGCGAGTTGCCAACAGCGTGGACCCCCACGCGCTGATGACCGAGAGTATGAATCACAAACACGAGTGGCAGCTTCTCTTTAAGTTCCGCCACTCGGACCCAGATAGTTTTATGTTTTATTGTGCTACCTTTGGAGTCACGAAAATCATTCTGAATCCAAAAGAACAAGTTTTCATTGTAAGACTGGACACAGTAGTAAGAATCACTTACGATTAAAGTCGTCACACTAGGATCTGCGTACTCCAATGCAAGCATCAGAGCACGAAGCTCTGCCAATTGTGCGGTGCAGTCTCCAAGCGTCTGCGTGTGCACGACACTGGACTTGAACTCCTCGTTCACCATGGCACCGACCACAATGGCGCAAGCGGAAACGTAGGCATGTTTAGAGCCATGCGCAACCTGCGCCGAACCATCAGTGTAAATGATGCAATGGAAATCCTCCAACGGCCGCATTGCTAATGGAGCAGGATGAACAAACTCATACTGTAAATACTCCTGGGACCGTAAGGTGGCGTCAAAAATAAACGTGACATCCTGGGACGTCAAGGACGCAGCCCATTGAATCCACTGAGGGTGCAAAGCTTTGGAATTAGGTACACTGGCTTTCGTAACCGCCTCTAAGGCAGGGCACGGGGTAACAACCAACATGCGCTTTCCTTGTGACAGGGCAAGTTCCTTAAGAATTGCCATCTGCACAGCCGTTAAAACTTTCTCCACAGTGGAAAAACGCAATTCAGCCGAAGTGTACAAGTGTGACTTGTAAGCAATAGGTACTGTATCCCCTTCATTAAAAGTCAGGTACGTGAAACCCACCGCCCCAGGGATAATTCTTATCACCAGGTTGGTCTGGTTATCACGAGTCTGTAAGTATTCAGAAGCGAGCAAATCAGCCTGCAATGACTGCAGAATGGCCGAATGCTCAGGCAGCCAGCATGATTTGGAAAAAGATGGTTGTATCAAAGCATACAACGGCTTGATACGCTGGGCATATTCCGGAATGTAAGTCCTCCCGAAATTCAGAAAACCCAGAAGAGATTGTAATTTTTTCAGTGTTGTCGGAGAGCACAACTGTGCGCATTTCTCCAGGAAATGGGGTGCTAAACCCTTCCCTTCATGGTTAACCTCGTAACCTAGAAACAACACTGTGTACTCTGCAATGTGCGACTTTGCAAAGTTAAACTTGTAACCCATGTCAGCAAAATTACAAATTATGCTATTTACTCGACACAGATGCTCCCAAAGATCGTCGTCTGTGAGATAAATGTCATCCACATACGAACAAGCAACTGGGTCGAAGCTCTCCAAAAGAGAGACTATGCGCGCGGAAAAAACTCCCGGACTGTTCTTGTAGCCCATTGGGAGTCGTTTAAACATTTTTTGCACTCCGGCGCATGTAAAACTGGTCCATTGGGAACTTAGACCATCTAATCTATGTGCATAAAAACCATTGGAAATGTCAAGCGTGGTTTTGAACCGTTTACGCTCAAGACTATTCACTAATGCAGAGCCGTGCGTATTCTGTACTGCACAGTTACGGCAATGCGAGTTCAAATGCCTATAATCCAAAACCAAACGATATGAGCCGTCCGGCTTGTTCACAGTAAAAAGGGGGTTATTCATCGGTGACACACACGTTTCAATTACACCTTGATATTCCAATTGTTCAAGGATAGCTGCGACTGAAGCTTTCGCTTCACGCCGTATGGGATATTGTGGTTGAGGCTGTGGCTGTGACCGTAAAGGAATCTCATGGCTTGGTGACAATTTATCCCAGCCACATTGATTGCGGTACACAGCAGGCGCAAGCGCCAGAGCCCACTCTTCTGCAAAATGCAGCGCCTCTACCCTCGGCACTGTGTGCGCGAAGCTGGGTAGGATTACCTCCTCCCCTCGCGGAGCTGCGAGAACAAAAAGGTGGGGGCCACTCAGCCTCCGAAAGCAAAATGTCATACGTAGACGAGAGATTTTCCCAAAATACCCCTTTTACAGTTCGCTGCATGTCACCTTCAATTAACAGGACAATTTCAAAAAGCCGTTCAGGGGGAGCAACATGCGTATCTGCTGTTTCAATCACAACATATATGTCAGTCGCTGTCACCTTCAACAGTGGACGGAGGGCCTCTCTCACTATGGTAATCTCTGCTGCGCTGTCTAGCAATGTCAGAGCCCACGGCAGATTCCGAAGCCGCGTTCTCACTATCTTCGGCATAACGATGCGCGGTCAAGGCAGCGACTTTCTTCGTGGCAAACTGAGGTCTCTTGGGCGTAGAGCCTTCCTGCTGATCTCCACTGGAACGCGGGCGGGGCTGACCACGTCCTTGCTGGCCACCCCGGCCCTTGCCGCCCCCTCCACCACCGGTCGACGGAGCCGATGAGTCCTGAAAGGAACGAGGAGAGCGTTGTTCAGAAGCCTGAAACCTCTCAGGCGATTTAATCATCGCGCGGTCGCGCAAATCATAAACACGATCCGACTGCGCAGGCAATGGAGACGCAGGAGCAGAAACCTGTATTTGTTGTTGTTGTTGCTTACCCTGATTCTGCTTTTTAGGCCAATTTTGTTTCTTGGTCTTTTGTTGTCCACTAGTTTCCGATGTCTGACTCTGGGGCTGTTTCTTCTCCTTATCAGGAAAAGTTTTAACCCCCTTTGCATTGCGGCCCACCATTTTGTAAGCATTCACAATAATCTTTGCTAACTGTTGGGGTCGGTCGGGCTCGGGAACCAACGCTAACGCGTTAGCAACTTGAAAGTTCACTGCATCCCCCTTGACATTGGCAAGGATCACACCGCAAACCACTTCAAAGGAGCCACATAGGCGCATGCCTAATTCAACAGCCGCCTCCGGTCCGTGTTCGTCCTGAACACGTTTAAGGACCCCACCTAGATTGGTCACAGACGGGGAGCCATAGCACCTCGAATAGACCGCTGCAAACGTTTTTCCCCAGGTCTCACAGTCAGCAAGGTCAGGAGCCAGATCTTTCGGTAAACTCAGTGTAAGAATCCGGTGCTTATCACCCGGACTCGTATTAGGAAACACAGCCTCCAGCTGGCCGAATTTCTCAGCAAGCCAGAACGGAAAATCGTCCTTTTCTAAGGGCTTTTTACCCATCACGGAATTAACCATGACCGGGTTGATTTTCAGACCAGCATGTTCTGCTCGAAGCTGTGCGCCTCTAGGGGCCGCGTCCTGAACATTACGGCCAATGTAATGAACAAGCGCTCTAATCACTCCCACCGCGACTTCATGAAGTTGCCGCAGTTCAGCTACGTTACAAGCGTTACGTCGAGGGTGAGGAGTAAATCCACCCAAAGCAGGCCAATTAGTGCCCGGAATGGACAAAGGACCTAACCTTGGAGCGGTCAAAGCGTGCGGTAGGGCGCCACCAAACCAAACTCCATGCTGCCAAGCGTCTATAGGTACCTCCAGTGCTCTGTAAGGAGCGTACGCCGCCGGTACAACCGTAGCAGTGTATGTGTGGAACACACCAGTATTTGCGTCCACCTCTGGAAATGTCACCCACGAATAAAACAGTTCGTACGGGTAAGCATGTTCCGCGCTCACCACCAGAACCACAGCCAAGCCTTCCATAGGCACATCATACATCCGCAAATGGTCACGCACCGCAATGCGACTATGCTGCGGGATGTCCACGGCTTGAGCCATGTGAGCACAGGAATTAGAAAAAACAAATTATACTTTGTAGCACAACTGGGTAGTAATTCAAGGAAACCGTTTTAGATAGATTCAAGCTTGAAAATTACCTATTTCAAAAATAGGTAGGTTTCTCCGACACTGCCGTTTTCCGGAAACGGGAATGTAGGCGTCAAAGTTTGAATGATATACTACTCGAGTGTCATGTTATAAGGCCAACCAACGTATGGGCGCCATGTTGCAGGGTTTCCGTTCTCTCACAGAACTGTGCACAGAGACCTAGAACCTGGGTGAGTCAGGGTGACCCACAACTCACCTATGTTTCAGAAATCCCCTTACCAGGCTAGCTACAGTATCTCATCGAAAGTGAATACTCCCCGATGTCTAAGACAATCCAGAACATGAACTTAGAATACCTCAGGTATCGTGGAACACATGAACACTCTTACGTTATATTATCATTCCAAACCGAAACTGGGAGGCAATGAGAACACGTGCAAGTTTGAAATGTTTATTTTTTCAATGCAACATTCTCAAACGCAGTATCTTGTATAATATCAACATACATATTATAAAAATCAGAGTCAGCAGCATAGTCACTAATCCATAGTAAGCAAATTGTGATAACATATTATGATGCAAAAATCTATAGAATTCTGTATCACCTATATTTCGCGCACCCTAATTAGCATATTATATTATATCTAAGAAGGTCTCATCTGGGCTTTAGCTGGGCGAACCCATACCTCAAATTCTCAGTAGGAGGAGATCACATCAACAGCTACCAGCTCTCAGCATGGCCAGCATCAAGTGTGTTTTCTCATTCCCTGTAACTGTATCTTGAACTCACGTAAAGCCCAAAGTTGGCACAAACATTATTTGTGTTATGACTAACGTAGTGCGAGGATCAGGCCTACAGTAACCTTGTGTTAGAGTGTGCAGTTCTCAGTGTGCAGACAGTTGTACCAAGTGTTCCAGGCACGACTGATACCAGTACAATAATATATTATTCTGAAATAAATCACGTCTTTCGTCTCGGTTAAAAGCTGAAATAACAATTAGGTGTCGTGTGCAAACCGAAGCAGAAAGAAAATATGGCGTTTAAACATTTAATAAGCACATGCTAACTTAGCACAATCTATGGAAACGTAATAACCATATGACACTCCATGTAGGCGGAGCAGCATTGTCCCACTGCTTTCTCGCAGTGAGAGAAGCAGAAACATAAAATGGTATTCATATGAATATCATTTTATGTTTCTGCTTCTTGCACTGCGAGAAAGCAGAAGGGTTTGGATGGTTTTGGTCCTGCTGCAGGGAAGGGGAGGGGAGGAGTGGCTTGTTCCACACACTCCCGGGCAATTATAGGGACTTCACAAACACACATATACTCATATACATATATTCTTTTCCTGACCTTTGATTTCCCGATTGTGGGGAGAAATACCTTGTGTTTATATGATATCGGAGCCATGACATGCATATTTAACAGAATTTAACCATGAGAACAATCTAACACTGTATATAGTATTGTTATAGGAAGTATGTATCAGAATATTTAGTCACTTGAAATTAAGAAATGTTTTTTATTCACAGCTTGTGTGTTCCCCTCCCTGGTTGTATCCGCCCGCCCTGACGAAGGTGCCCAACACCGATACGCGCGTTGGCGTTACCCATAAGAATGGCAGTACCCTAGTCCTTGTGGACAACGGTTTTCCATCTAATCTGCCCTTTCATTCTGCACTTGCGTCCCTGCAACCATAATTCTATCTCTTCGCTGCAGACCATGCTGTACATATATGATTGTAATGTATGAATGTTTGTGAATGCGATTGATCCCTTGAGCATATGTGTGTTTGCGAAGTCCCTATAATTGCCAGAGAGTGTGTGGAACACTGATAATTGCTGAACTTTTTCCCTAGAAATATCATGTGAAATACCCCCTCCAGTTTTATCAACAGAACCTTATGTATTTATATATTGAATGTACTGTATTTCAGAAATGTCAGATCTAATAAAAAAAATATATATATGTAAAAAAAATAATGTACTGATTTAAATATCTCTGATGTTATTGGCTCTGATACATAGCTAATGTCACCCCATTTATAATTGCTGTGGATCCCCTAGGGGACCTTTAGTGACGCACCCTGGCAGAGTTTTTGCTTTTTCTATTTATATTGTACTAATCCCCTTTTCTGCTGCCTATATCAGTAATTCCCTTGGGAACCCCCTTCTATTCAGTCTTAGAAGCAAAGGTAATCACCATCAAAGATACAACACCTGTCTTCTTTTATAATTTTAAAGGATTTTATTAAATTTTGCCATGGCTACAGGTAGTTGGTGTACATGTTTGGCTGCACCCCTTTACAATGTCCATGAGGCTTCTCATGTCATTTACCAATATTATGGAACACTTTCCCCAAATGTGTTACACACTTTCACTTCTTCCAATTTATATGTAACATGAAAAAAATACCTTATCAATACATATCTTTGCCCCCCACCCTACTTCTCTAGGAACACTAGCAGCACATAGCGTTTTCTTTCTTTTCTTTTTACTATTTATAATGACATCTCAAAGCGTAATCTTATTAATGGTCCTAAATGCTGGTTTCTTTTTATGCTGAAATCTTTTTATTAAGAAAGGAAAATTAAGAAATTAAACGACAAGGTGGTTTTGCCTAAATAATGAATTACAGAAGTTAAAAATAAAGATCTCCGTATTTAAAGTTGTAGGGATATTCCACACTGAAACATTTCGAGTATCACAATATTGTTTTAAATTAAAATTGAAACCCCAAATGGTACATTATGTAAGTGCAAGCTTAATACCAAAACAGAAGAGCAGAAACAGGCTACTCTAACAATGCAAGCTGGGGTGGAAGAAAGACCAGAGAAAGAACGAATGAGGTCCTTATCGGATGTGGACAACATCCAGATCCTGCTAAAATTTGATCAGGCCTCTTCTAACACCACTGGTCAGCTGCAGGGTTGTCTATTAGAAATGCAAAAGTGGATGTTTAGCAATTTTCTGAAGCTAAATGGGGACAAAATAGAGAGAAATCCTGCCAATACGACATGTTGTATGGTACTGGTCATAAGAGTTGTTGCCTCACTCAGATGGACCCTTTTCCCAATCCACATAACCAAGATCAAAACATATATGCACCATTGGGTCGAGCCTCCTAGACAACGCATGCACTGTCTTTTGCGAGACATATGGTGGCTCACCAAGTACACAGAGGGGCTTTGGAGCCCGCCCGTAGCTTACCATTGGTCGGCTTTCCTGTGGCTCTTAGGTGCCTGCTTCTATTCATATCCCAGCTTGTCAATTGTGTGTTTGCCCCTCTCATGGATCATTGTCCCTTTACCATCTCTTCAGGCTCCCCTTTTTTAGTGCCAAGATGCTTTGGCAGATGTACGCAGAATACATAACATTGAAAACAACAATAACATTAAGCAAGATGCCTGCAAAAGTTTTTTGATTTTTTGAATGTCTGTTTTTGATGGTATTAGTGCAATAGCTTACTCCAACACTCCTAAATGATGGTTTCAAAATGGTGATAAATTGACTGTAAGCCTCCTACCCCTAACAAAATGTGTATCAATTACTGAGCCTACCTGAAGCCTTGTAAAAGTGACTTAAGCAAAACCATATGGAAATAACCCTTGCATCACCGGTGCATTGATGATCCAAACACTCAAGGTAATCTTGTAATGCTCCAGTTTCAAAAAGGACGTCAGCAGCTTTACTACTAAATCAATTTCCCCTTATTTTATCATAACCTCCTACATGATGTGCACATCTTTGTATGTTCTTATTTAAAAAATAAATCTGATTTTTGACCCCATCTAAGTTATTGTTAAGTCTCCTATGAGCAAGCTAGCATGTTATAACGTTGTGATAAATTGACTAAATCGTGATATAAACATATCCTGATGCGATCCGACGCCCCTGGGCCTCGTCACCTAAAAAAAGAAATTAGATGCGTCTAGAGCTTGGAAGGTGAAGAAAGTGGCAGCAATTGCTACACACAACTTATTATTTATTTATAATGCCCATCAGAGTCAATCAAGGACAGACCAGGCGTGAGGCCTTGTGATTATATTTACAGTGATTTTCAGCTGCCCCGGTGAGGCCTCGTACAGGATCAGCCTCAAGAAAGAACCTGTCTCCTGCCAAGGGTGGGCGAGAACCGACACTGCTACTATAAGCAGCGAGGATACAGTTATTTTTACACGCCCAACAGTGTCAAATTTACCAAAGCTGTAAGGAGCCTTCACGCACCAGAAATACAGGGAAAGAGATGGTAGACATTGATAGTTATTTATTTAAAGACTACCTTTTCCACTACCACTTTGTGCGCTCTACTACTGTGGTTGTGTGTATGAAACTGCACTGTTACGATGTGTGCTAAACCACCTGTTTGTGTCATTAGCCGTGCACTGGCTAATCCCCTGCTTTGCCTGGTGTAAAGTATCTGGAAGCCCTCTTAGTGATTCCTTCTAGTGATATCAATTATAGGTAGCCAGGCCTGACAACTGCTACTACGCGTGTTCCTTTGATACGGCTAGAACTGTCCTTCATACCTGTCAGAGATTTCAGCTGCTACAGGGTCACAATCATCATCCAGGCCTGAACTGGCTAGAGGGTTCCACCTTTCTCAGAGAAAACTAGCCATTTGTCTGTGTTTGCGGTTATGGAGTTGGGACCACATTAACAGTTTCTGTAAAATCCTCTGCATTCTTTCGGAACACCGATTCTAGCTCAAATTGCTTATAAATAATTAAGGGATGGTCTAAATAGCTTTAAAATAAATTTGATTCATTTTCGTCTTCAATTTGTTGCTTACAATTTTTGTTTCAAGAGTAACAAAAGATTTTGATGACTTTCCTGATTTGACCTGCATTGGCATAAAAATACTGCCTATGCCGGTAAAAGGCTAGTCAGGTGGCAACCCTACTTGCCAGTCCTTCAGTTTATGTCTGGTGGCAGGAATACTTGCTTCTAAGTATATAACAAGCATTGGCAATTGAAAGGTGCTAGCTAATCTGTTGGCTTTGCCAATGCTTTTTAACCTATACTGAACAAGCAGTCAAAAAAGCCACAACAGCCAGACCCATCACCAACATGTATATATACGTATGTGCCACTAGGCATCGGGGTCTTGACATTGTGGTGGTGGCTGGGTGATGACGTATACACATCACGATGCACGGGCACGTATGCTTCATAATCCTACAGCACCCATTTATTAAAATGTATAATTCCTGGATGTGAGCAAGCCTATTTATATAAGCATTTGCAATACAATTGGTCTAGCCTTTGGTACCTTATATGCATTTAGCTATGCAGCACAATAGCCTGGGTGCTGAAACATCTACTGTTCTTTAACATGGAGGGAAAGTAAGCACCAAACTGCGTAATACGCCAGGTGTGGGAACACATGGAGAGAAATATTGCCTTTCAGCAGGAGATGGCATAGTCTAAAGCTCTGTTCGGAATACAAAATCAGGGCCTTTGGTGGTCATATAACAGAAAAAACAAGATTTGAAAAAAATATTATTGTCTACAGGTGCTCATGGAATCAATTTCTATGGACAGGAATCTAGAGAATGCTAAAGTGATTCTGGCATTTTACTGACCTCTGCTGGTCGTTTTCTATCAAGAAAGTTAAATAGAGGCAGTTGCCACAAAAATTTTAAAAAAAGAAAGTCCCTCAGCAGAAAGCAATTCTGGTATTTTACTGACCTCTACTGGTCGATTTCTATCAAGACAGTTAAATAGAGGCAGTTGAACAGAACAAAAAGTCCCTAAGTGGAAGCAGATGAGTCCTGGGGCTGAACTCTAGAGCCCACAAAGTACATACACATATAAGTATATACAAGAGGTCTCAAATGCTCAACCTAATAAAGCAGTGGCCTGATAGAAAATTCCAGATGTCAGCCCTTCTAAAAAGTAGGAGATAAATGGGACAGGTAGCGGCGATGAAGTAGTAAAAGGGGGCAAGAGAGCAGAGAAGTGGTACGGAGGAGCAAGTCAACATCTCCAAAGAGCAGGCATGAGTAGGGAAGGAGCGGTGAGCAATCGAGGAGCCTCTATAAAAAAAAAGGTGAGCAGGGTAGAGTAGGGTAAAAGTAGATGAGTAAGGGGAGGCAGATCAACACAGAGGACACTGATATGAAGGGGAGGCCAGGGTAAAGAAAACACATGCATTACCATGGAGTGCTGAAAGCAAAAGAAACAAGCATTTGCAATGCAATAGGTCTCGCATTAGAAAGAGATTAAGCTATTGGCATTGTGAATCACAATGTCTTATTTGTTTTGATAATTAACACAACTAAAAGGCATCATCATTTACCTTGCCAATAGCTCAAACTCTTGTAAATGTGAGGCCTATGCTGCTTGAAAAGGGAAGGAGCGCATGGCACGCTGAGTATTGCAGGAAAGCATGTTGTGTCTGCAGTAAGAGAAACGAATTATAGAAAATAGTGCTTACAGACTAAATAAGACATACTGTGTAACAACAGAAGTAATAGGGCCAGTCCTCATAGGAGGTTACAAATGAAGACAAGGTGGTCATAAGGACGGACTAACAAGCCTATTAACAAATCAGAAGCTAGCATTTACGAAATCCAATGACACAAGCCATGGGCAAATATGGAGGAAGAGTGGGCAGGGCTTCAAGTCCATTCTCTAATACAGCACGCCTCGCAGAGCAGCACATGCACTGCCCAGGCTCGAGCCAAAAAGCAGTTTGCAGAATGTAAGGTGTGGAAACATACATGGTATCCAATCAATGTTTGGTAAAGAACCTATACCACGAGGGATGAACAAACAAGAGAAAGGAAACCCCTCAAGTAATGGGATTTACAAGAATGGCACCCAATGGTAAGCAATGGACTAAATACAAGCCCAAGTGCAGTGTAAGTATTGGTATAGGACACAACAGGGACTTTGAAACGGCTAAATCTGTCTAAACGTTAGAACTAAAAATTATCCTCATCGGAAAGATAAAACACAGCAGCTCCAGCATCTGGCACTGTCTGGTGGTGTGACCATATTTAATGCCTCAGCATCTGTAGGCAGGCTTGCTTTTACATCTATAAATTAATTTTGCAGCAGGAATGCAGGGCTCCCTGAAAAAACGCAAGGGCCTGGTGCTTAATGCCCACCGTGCCCTCCACTTCTGACAGCCCTGTGTCCCTTGTAAGCCCTGGTCGGATGCGGCAGCTGGAAGAACAAGCATTTACAATGCAACGGTCTTGCCTTTGCAAAAGTTAGAGCTATTGGCATTGTAAATGACAAAATTGTTATTTATGTGTTTGTTTTTAAAACAGATAAATAAATGGCACTGTCATTTACAATGCCAATAGCTTAATCTCTCGCAAATGTGAGACCTATTGCATTTGCACCCACACAGAGCCACACACACACACACATCGAGCCACACACACACACACAGAGCCACACACACACACAGAGACACACACACAGAGCCACAAACAAACACATACAGAGCGCCACATACACACACACACAGCGCCACACACACACACAATGCCACACACACACACAGCGGAACACACACACACACACACAGCGACACACACAGAGGTGAGGGGGTGTGAGAGTGATTGAGGGTGAGTGTGAGGGTGAGAGGGTGAGGGAGGGTGTGAGAGGGTGAGGGAGGGTGCGTGAGAGTTAGAGGGTGAGGGAGGGTGCGTGAGAGTTAGAGGGTGAGGGAGGGTGTGTGAGGGTGAGGGGGTGTGTGAGGGTGAGGGGGTGTGTGAGGGTGAGGGGGTGTGTGAGGGTGAGGGGGTGTGTGAGGGTGAGGGTGTGTGTGAAGAAGAGGGGGTGTGATGGAGGGGTGTGAGAGTGAGGGGGTGTGAGGGTGAGGGGCTGTAAGGGTGAGGGTGGGTGAGGGAGGGTGAGGGGTGTGAGGGTGAGGGGGGGTGAGGGGTGTGGGGGTGTGAGGGTGTGAGGGGTTTGTGAGGGTGAGGGGTGTGAGGGTGAGAGGGCGAGTGAGGGCGAGAGGGTGTGTGAGGGTGTGTGAGGGCGAGTGAGGGTGAGGGGTGTGTGAAGGCGAGGGGGTGTGTGATAGTGAGGGGGTGTGAGGGTGTGAGGGTGAGAGATAGTGAGGGGGTGTGAGGGTGAGGGGGTGTGAGTGTGAGGGGGTGTGAGTGTGAGGGGGTCTGAGGGTGAGGGGGTCTGAGGGTGAGGTGGTGTGAGGGTGAGGTGGTGTGAGGGTGAGGTGGTGTGAGGGTGAGGGGGTGTGATGGGGAGGCGAGGGTGAGGGGGTATGAGGGTGAGGGAGTGAGGGGTGTGAAAGGGTGTGAAGGGGTGAGGGTGTGAAGGGGTGTGAGGGTGAGGGTGTGTGAAGGTGAGGCTTTGTGACGGTGAGGCTTTGTGAGGGGGTGTGAGGGTGAGGGTCTGTGAGGGTGAGGGTGTGTGAGTGTGAGGGTGTGTGTGGGTGAGGGTGTGTGAGTGGGGGTGAGGGTGTACGGGGAGGGTGTGAGGGCGTATGAGGGTGAGTGGGTGAGGGTGTGTGAGGGTATGTGAGGGTGAGGGTGTGTGAGGTGGTGTGATGGTGTGGGGGTGTGAGGGTGAGGCATCCTATGAATTATGTTACAAATAGGTCATCACTAGAGACCACATCTGAAAGTAGTGTGTGATTTTCAGAATACCAGGATGCTGATGTAAAGCAAGCAACCACCAGCAGCGTTCTCAAAAGACCCTTTGTACATTCTCAGTTCATAGCCTACAAAAAATGTGCAATATTGTATGGCCATTACAAGTGATGGAGAAAGCAGATTTGGAGCATGTTGGCTTCGGCAGCAGAACTGTTGGTCATTCCGATTTCATAAACAACTCCTAAAATTCCACTCAAACTATATTGTTTAAAACATCAATCTCAATGTATTACATTTAAAAGCAAACGAGCACACTTGGCCATTGCACTGTGCACTGAGCTAAAATGTCAGTGTATGCATCAAAATGCAGCAGTTTACCAATGGATAAAATAACCTTTGAAATACATAGTTCACTTTAGGCGCATGCCCAGGTGTCCCTACACAAGTTTCATTGTCACTTCACTTTAGCAAGCATGGTATACACTGGATCAGGGAAATCACACTGGGTGCCTTGAGTCCCTTTTTCTAAGCACTGCGCTCCTACGTGACGTCCTGTCGCTCGCTCTAATACAACAACGTCCATGGGGCTTTAAGTGGGCCGGGTCCTACAGGCACTGGCACCAGCACTGGCAGTTCTAAAAAGCAGGTGCCGAGACGCATCTCTAGCGGGCTCTCCATTTTGCCTTCTCCATCAGGGTGGTAAAAAAAATCGTAACTCTGCAGCAGTGCCACCCTTCACTGCCTCTGATGTAACTTCAAAGAGGCTTGTTCTAGTTCTTGCTCAATCTCATCACTTCAGAACTGAAGCATTTTGAATATTCTATACAACGAAGCCATTGTTGTGTCTTATTTGTCTTATGCGCCTAACAACCGTTGGTAAAGTCAATAGTCCTGCTTCTTGTAAGTGCAATGTTACATGTTGTATTACACATCTGGATACAATGACAGAAGAGGCAACATACCAGTCGGGCGGCACACTATGCAAAACACAGATTTTTAGCTGAAATGTTTTAGCCACGCCATTAATTACATCGATAACGCCCTTTTGAGAGACTACCCAGTTTTTTCATCCCACTTAAACCCCTGAACGTCCAGTCCTGCCCAGTCAGGGACGAAGCTATCCCTAGTGCATCAGGTATTGTGGCACAGGGCCCCAGAGATGTGAGGAGCCCATTGCATCCATAGTCTGTCCGTCTTCTATTATCGATGGCGATGGCGGGCCAATTCGCCTAGCACCGCTGTGCTCCAGTGACATAAACGAACAGAAGAGAAACTTACTCCTCGGGGTAGTCCGAGGGTGCTCCCTCCTTCACCACAATGCACCCCAGCGATTCTCGGGTGAAAGGTCAGCTCAGCAGACTCGATGTATCGAGAGAGAGAAAAGAAAATCCAACTTTCAATGTCAACCCCTCAGAGCTTCTCCCGTCTCTACCTTGATCTCTCCGTTTATTTTGGAATCCCCTGTAGTGCTTTGAAGCGCCCTGCAAGCAGCCATGAAGCATGACTGTATCGTGGGTATTGAAAAATTGTTTAGCCTTAGCTGTTAGCCAACGACGTGACAACATTTGACACTCGCTTTTAGAAAAACAGTGTATTTCTAAAGCTATTTCCAGAAATAAGCTCGGGAAGTTATACCTTTCTTACCGCAGATATATTCAGAGTAAAGCCACGAATTATGTGCCAAATGTCACCGGAAGTCACAATGAGACAAAATAGAAAGAAACACGTGCCCCGTTATCCGATAAGTTTAGTACCTGGCTGCTTCTGTGAAAACTTATTTCACAGATGCCGGTAGCCTACGGTCGCAGGCCTGGGGTGAATCTCACGTTAGCGTGGAGGGTTTTTAACTTGAGAATACGACCTTTCATTAATTTGCTTCCTTTGCCCTACCCCCTCCTCCAGAGTACAGAGAGTAGATCGGAAACAGTTCATGATGGCCTATGACCTACGGGAAACTGCTGCGCGTGTAAAGCGCCCTAATGCCTTCGGGTCGAGTAAGCGCTACATAAAACTGCAAAAAAGGGCAAAAATATTCACTCCAGTCCCGCTCCCTTCCCCTCTCTCTTCTAAAGCACCCTCGGTGCCTGCTGTAAATTAACTGTTAAGTGCCAGAGTCGCCAGCGGCAGTTTCTGCCCCCAAGAATCTCCACCGGCCGACCTGAGAAATGCCCGATAGAACAAGAACAAACGTTATGTAGGCACTGGTGGCACTTGGAATAAAATGTGATATAAAAACGGCCGAGCTCGTTGGCAATGCCAAGAACTAAGCGAAACACCGGGACACAACAGAAGGACACTTCTGGAGCAGAGTGAGGTGCTCAGTTGTCCAGACACCAGTCAGAAAGTGTAGATGTATATTCCCTGCTGCAGGAGCAGTTCACAGATCTGCCCAGCGAGGGGACACTAATCTGACTACCAAACAAAGAGACCGGTGGACCCTACAGACCCGGCAGCGCAGGGTGTTTCTCAAACAACAAGCACAGCTTCATACCACACTGAAAAAGAGGCCACTGGTGCGAATAAAGCGGGGCTTACCTGAATGAAGCTCCCCTCTGCCGGGTTTAAATGTCCAGTCCTCGGAAGCACCAGGAGAGACTCCAAGCTCCGCTGCACAGCGCTGTCCACAGGAAGCGCAAGCAATACTTTGTGTCCCGGGTCCTAGACGCATAACGAACCCGGCGCAGTCAAACTTGCCGAAGTTCGGCGCTGCTTGGAAGGCGGAGGGGGTGTGCCCCCAGCGCGCGATGGGCGGATGGACTGCAGGTGTCGGTGGGGGGCGGAGAGGCGTTCCACAGGCGCGGAATGTGCGGCGGCCGCTCGCTCGCTTCAGCCGTATCCGGGACTTCGGTTTCAAAGAGGAAGGGAGCTGTAAGGAGACTGGCCACCACGCAGCTGGACTTTCAAACTCGGAGCTCGATCAGATGGGCAGTGTGCTTCAGTTTTATACCACTTTCTAACAAGCGCACGCTGCTGCATGTGTTCACAGCGCTTGTCGGCTGGCTCGTGCACAGATCCTGTGCTAACGCGAGAGAAGCTGACGCCGGCGCCGTACACGCTCACAGCGCTTGTCGGCGCGCGGCCAGCTCCTGACGCCTTTTTTTTTACACCCCATCCCAACAAGAATCGCCAGCGCTAGCTCGACCGAAACCAGTACGCAGCTCCAGATTTCACCGCCGGAGTTCCCTAGGAGACTAGAGGGACTACTCTGGATGCATGGGGCTACAAAAAACGAGAAGCTACACTCAGGGATTGCACTCTGGACTTCCATTGCAATCCTGAATAGGTAAGATCTAACTATCGTCAGAAGTACGGGGGAGGGGTGTGTGTGTCTCTGTGTGTGTGTGTGTGGGCTTCGGTGAGTGTGGCTGTGGGTGCGCGCGTGATTGTGAGAGGCTGCCACTGTGAATGTGGAGCAAGAGATGTGCACGGCTGGGGGGGAGGGGCCAGGGGGCGCGTCCACGAGGTGCAATCGGCGCTCGTCCCCCGCTCTAGGTCCCTTCACAAGCAACTTGGCTACAATAGGTCTCGAGCGAGACCTAAAAAGTAATAAAAAGTGCTCCAAGGTTCCACTTAACTCTCTCAATCTTTTCCCGTGATTTAACTCTTCAACAACAAACAGTGGGGACCAGGTGTGCAGTTATGTTACGTATTCAAGGTCAATGGGCCTGTGATGTGACTTACACCAACTATCCCTGGCACGTTGGCAAATCAACATACATGACTCCCTCTCAGGCCGTGTCACAGCTGAGCTCACTGTCAGAAATGCAGAGTTAATTTCATATTGGACTCAGACCTTACCCACTGCTTTTGCCATCAGCTGCACTTCAGATGTAGTGGAATCTGGGACAGTTTCGGATGGCAGAACTGTAAACAGATGAATTGACATTTTTTCAATGCCTCTATTTACTTTTACGAGACTTGTACAGAGGGCAGCTCAAAGTGCAAGTCAACGCACAGGGCAGACGTCCACATCAACTGCGCATGCGTGAGAGGCTCTTTCCATTTCAGCGCATGTCTCACATTTCCAATACTTAGCCAAGCTGAACATGCGCAGTAAAGCAAGTCTAAAGATAGGAGCCTGTTCAGGTGGTGACGTGTGTTGGTAAAGTTGACCAATGTCCCATCATCAGCTAGGTTAGGGCATGGGCGAAGGGTCAGAGACCATCTCTATCCTGGCTCCGGATTAGGCAGCTGGCACCTGGCAAACTCCTGCCCTTAGAGGACGAGCTCGCAGGACCCATGGAAGAAGAGAAGACGAATCCTGGCAAAGTTCTCCGCCAGTAAACCGGCTGGAGATTGGCGTTCAGGGCTATCAGTTGAGAATTCATTTAGTTTCTATGAATTCTTAGAGATTTCCTCATTGATGACTGGGAGCCTGGGAAGTTCAGATAGACATTCAAACTTTCTTTTTTTGGGGTTAAACTTCCTTGTAAACTGTCCTCTCTGCAGAGAATATCACTCATCCACACTCTGGGTGTTTGGGGATTATGGAGCAGATATCTGCAGTGCCTCTGGCGATATAACTTGGGCGTGAGGTCAAAACAGACACTGTACACACTTAGCTAGCTCTGTACACTGAACCGTGAGGATTTTCTCTAATCCTTTAACATTTCATGTATAAAATATGGCATTTTCTGTTCCTGGGCATCACGTACTGTGGCGACCCCACTTGGCCTTGAGGGAGAGCTAAATCTATTTACCTTTCTTTCTCGCCTTTTAACCCAACATAGTTTTCACTCAGTGTAAATATCAGGCCTCGCTCCTTCTTTGCAGGTGAGATTAATAATACTGACTATTTACAGAGTGCTCGTCACAAAGAGTGACGTCTTCCGCCTTACCCATCACAGCCGTTGTTACATTCTCAGACTGCTGGGCGAGTAAGCCCTGCTATGATTTGAACTAGAGAATGTTACGTGATACACCGTAGCATTATGCATCTAGCTTTAAGCATCTAAGCGCTATCTCACCAACAACCACCAAACATCACGAGAAAACTGTACATAAAAGGTACAAAAGGGATCAATGTATAGGTCTGTGTGGGAAGCGTTGAAAATACGGTGCAGGGTTTACCATCAGCAATTGAGAGTCGTCTGAATGAAGTGGAGTAATAATACCTTTGGTTGGTTTGTAGAGCATATGCCACAATCTGATTTGTCATTAGGATCTGGACCAACAAGTGTTGTTATCGCCCTAATCAGTGGTGCAAATGTTATCAACCTCAGATCTACGAACGGCTCTGCTGGCTTATTCCGAACCTATAACCTGCAGATAGATATTTTGAATACTATACAATAGCATCTATGATATATGTATATATGATATTCATCTGCAGTTCACAATGCTTGCACCATGTATACTTTTTCTTGTGATCCTTCAACACCGGGGCTTTTAGGAACTCAGTGGTATTAATTGCTTTTTCAAGATTCCTTTGGGTTCAATTCTTTCTAATGGCAACAATAGTTTCAAGGGCAAAGTGGAGCCCGTACTAAATTCCAGAAATAGCCCCCCCTCCTTCATCGCCAATATTTACGCCAGAGGTTTTAATAATTTTGTAAAGTGATATTGGGTGGAAATAAGGGCACAATTGGGTGGAAATAGGGGTAAGAATCTGTTTTCTAGTTCAATGTAAAACACACGCTGAGCTGATATTTCATATATTTGTGATCGAAGTGTTCACTCATTTGAGGTCCTGCTGGCGCATAAGGGCTGTCATGCAGGTACAACACCGACTTTATGCACAGAATCCACTGAATTCACACAGGCACCCCCAAATGAGCTCCTGCAGCCACTTCACTGACTGTGCTAAGTTCATGCAGGCACGTCCGGTCCCAGACGCTGCGACTGCTTCCTCACATCAGCATACACGCTGCCACAGTTTAGCCATTAACAGGCTCCATTTTCCGGTGCACCCAGTGGACCATACCGGTGTCCATATACTTCGCCTTTTCCCTGGAACCGGGACGGAAGTATAACCGGTTTAGAGTGAAGCCCCTTTCCTCAATCCTCCATTCTCCTAACTCTGGATTACACTATACGTTAGAGACACCCACCCTTAAGCCAGCCAGGACAGAAGTACAACTGGCAGAGAGCCCTGAAGAAGTCTCGGTGTACTTCCCCAGACGAAACACGTGATGGCTGGGCA
This sequence comes from Lissotriton vulgaris, assembly GCF_964263255.1. Taxonomy (NCBI): domain Eukaryota; kingdom Metazoa; phylum Chordata; class Amphibia; order Caudata; family Salamandridae; genus Lissotriton; species Lissotriton vulgaris. The sequence continues at coordinate 1,852,345,145 of NC_141687.1, read as the reverse complement.
ATCGTTCAGGATTAAAGAAGAACACAATAACTCTGTGTTTACTGTTTTCCTAATACAAATGCACTGTTTATGTTTGTTGTTGTGAACTGTTTGATACAGAGTACATACTCTGCAACTGAATATAGACGTGGGCACAGTCCTTCAGTAAGTAAGTTCATGCAGGCACCAAAGTGAGTTTTGACAGGCACTCCACAGAGCTCATGCAGGCACCTAATCTAAGTCATGCAGACGTTCAGATGAGTCCGAGCAAGCATCCAATGGGCTCCTGTAGGCACTCCATTGACATTCTGAAGACAGCTACAAGAGTACTTGCAGACACCACATACAAGTGCCACAGTGGCAACACAGAGCTACCGTAGTAAATAGACCGATATTTTGCTGTTACTCACCTGACCGGCAGGTATTTAATGCAGCAAGTTATTGTGGCTTTTGCAGTCGGGCAACTGACCTCCAAATGGCACCCAACAGAGCTTCTGCAAGCTCCAGTGAACTTTGTAGGAATCCCACTGATACATTTTAGGCAACTCACTTAACCACTATAGGGACCTTGAGGAATTCTTGAAGTCACCCAACTGTGTTCGATTAAGTGAATTTGTGTGATGTACCTGGGGTAACGGGTCTAGAAGGGCTGAACCATTCCTAATGAGGCCCATCAGTGACATATTCGTGAGCATTCATGGAGACACACGCCATCCCTGATATACTGGTGCCCCATCAGGGAAAAAATTTGGAAAATCTTAGTGACATGATGGCACCTCTGCATAACACTGGCCTTTCCTTTACCTACAGTGGGCATTCATCACAAAATGTAACCAGTGAATAGCGGCACTTCCTTGACTTATCAAGGATATTCTTTTTAAAAAAAAAAAAATTTGGGGAACCTTTATTGATCTGACAAGCATAGGCCTACAACCGTCTCGGCCGGCCACTAAATACGACATGAGTATCACATGGCAAACTTTAAGAAAAACAAACGCAGCAGACCAAGGTCAGGATTCCAAATAAGGTTCAGGATATAACATGCGTCAGCGTAGGCAGTCAGGATTAAAGAGGTTCATTTTATCATGTATAAGTCACGAAATCAAAGCCACACGATCGTACCAGGTGCTGCAGTTGAAAACATGTAGCAAAAGTCAACAAGCAAAACAATTACAGTAGGAGTGGTGGAGGCGAAGTACGCTAATCAGGATAGACAACAGTGCAAACATGTTTCATAACAAACCTCCGCCCCACCCCTCCGAACTGGTAATTCTGCAGGAACCACAGGAGACAGTGATACCATAAAAGAGAAAGGAAAAAAGGGCCATAGAAATAAAGAAACAGGAAAGAAAAGAAAAAAAAGAAGAGAGAAAAAAAAACCCTCCCCCAATCCCCCACCCCGCACCACTGCAGAAGGCTACGGCCTACCCTCCCCCCCCCCGCCCCCCCAGCAGTGTGCCTGCCGCCCTAAATAGGAGACCCGAAATGTAGTAAGAAAAGAATAAGGAAAGCGGAGGAGGAGAAGAAAATTAATGTATGGGCTCCCGGCCGCCCACTCTCTGAGCCCAGACCCTCAAACCAATACAGAGCAGAGATTTGAATCAGTCATTATACCGCCTGTCCCACGTAGTCAACAGCCGTCCGTGTACCAGTACTCAAGAAGACATTCTCAGCCTTGTCCCTTACGGTCAATTGTATCAAAGGAATACAGACGGCCAGCCGCCATTTTAGATGGAGTGGGTGAACGGAGTGGCCATGATAGTACGTCAGGCTGCCCACCAAAGCCAGCCAAGAAAAATAGTGGGTGGACAGAGATGATGTGTGGGAGATCCATGTGCCGCAATAATCCCCCAGAGCCAACTGAACAGCCCGGCAGTATTAGTTCAAGGAGAAGAGGGAGAGTCGCACCCTCAGTCCACAGTTGAGTAGTCGGACACGATGTCCGGAGCCGATCCTCGAACCACGGTGCAGGTCCATCACCACCGGACCCACTCCCACCGGCAGCGATCAGCTCCATGGCTGGCTCTAAATCCTGGTCCCCTGACATCCCCACATCCACGGGGTAGGCAGTTCATTGCGTTCGGGTGTAGGGTGTGACGCAGTGGCCCGCAATTGAGGGTCACCACGTGCAGCGAAGCGCACAATGGGAGCAATGGCGTCTAGCCGACTCCCCAGGTCACGGGCACTACAGTCCAGGGCAGTGCGCAAAGTACCTAGGGCAACCAGTACATCAAGAATCCCTGGTGTTGCCCCAAAAGCATAGGCTCCAGCATTCCTCCGCACTCAAGGCTCCCCGGCAAATAGCAACTCCTGAGCCCGTCCGTCGCACTTCCCTGCGTCCAACCGGTCATCACACTGCCACCCACCGGAGTACAATCGGGTCAGGAGCACGGGAGTAGCGGACTCCATAGCGTTGCGGTCGGTGGTGTGGATGCGTCCCCAGTGGTCGCCTGGTCCCGCAATCGCAATCCAGAGCGCTCAGTGCCAGGCGCCAATTACGTGATGCTCAAGATGTCGCCCACAATGACTCGAGGGAAGATGAAGAAAGTGCCCGGGCGGTTCACAAGCGGAGAAACAGATACATTGTATTCTCCCGGATCCGCGATGTCCCGCAGGCAAACAACACCGCTGGGTGGTCTGGATGGCCACAGCAAGGGAAGGGCAGTTCGGCAGACTCACTCCGGCCTGCCGACTCCTCCCCGTCTCAGGTGGCCGTTGTTATTGCATCAGGGGCTGACCGGCACCAGCACTCAAAGCCCCGGTCTTGTGGGTAGTAGGGGCTGCAGATTAGGCAAGGATGTTTCGCCGGTGTTACAGCTGGTAGAAATCCCGGGGACACGCCAACGAAAGCAGCGTCATTTCTCCCTCATACAAACACGACTCGAGTTCAGGATGAGGTACAGGATGTTCGTGCAGAGCAAGAAGGTCGGCGGAGTCGAGAGCCTAAGCGGCCATCATGGTTGCAGGCTTGGCTCCTCCCCCATCAAGGATATTCTTAGTATAGTTCTGGCAATCAGTGACATAACTGAGGCGAAAACAATTGACATATTATTGGTTTCTCAGGTATCGGATGATGTTAAAGCATGTGCACTCACAAACATTTTTCGAGGGGCCAAAATATATAGTCTGTGGGACAAACGAGGGCCTGCAATGATGCTGGTAAGGTGAGGGACAGGGGTGGTATAATTTGGATGTAGGGGAAGTGAAGCATGCACATGGTGTGGACAGTGAATAGTAAAGTGATTTTGAGGGTCAAATCATAACCTTTGTATGCCTTTGTCACTTCAATTCCTATTTTGCAATAGTGGAGAGTGAGACACAGAAGGCTCAATCCAAGCTCGAGCCAGGAGCCTGGCTCAGCTCTGGGCTCTCTTGGATCCTGAAGCCCAAAATTGACAGAGCCTTCATGTGGCTTCTGTCTGCCACCCGCATTCTAACCTCATTCACCTACAAGCATTTGCAATGCGATAGGTCTCGCATTTACGCGAGACCTATTGGATGAAATGGTATGCATCATGGACAGTGGGAAGGAGGGTGGGCAGGGAGAAGGCACTGACAACGGGCGGGTGGGCAGGGGGAAAAGGCACAGACAACAGGAGGTCGGGCAAGAAGGCACGAACAATTGGAGGGAGGGCGGGGTTTAGAAGTCAGGGACAACAAAACCGGAGGGTGGGGAGAAAGGCACAGAAAACGGGAGGGCGGGCGGGGAGTAAAAGGCATGGACAACGGGACAGTGGGCGGGGAGAAGGCATGGACAACGGGAGGGCGGGCGGGGAGGAGACGGCACGGACAATGGGACGTTGGGCGGGGGAGAAGGCATGGACAACGGGAGGGCGGGCAGGGGGGAGAAGAAGGCACAACAACAGGAGGGCAGGTTGGTGGGGGAGAAGAAGGCATGACAACAGGAGGGAGGGGTGAGTAAAGAAAGCACTAAAGCATGTCGTGCCTGCAGTAGGAGGAAAAATAGTGCTCACAGTCTAAATAACACGTACCGTGTAACAACCGAAGTAAAGGAGCCTGTTGCCATGGAAGGTGACAAATGAAGAGGAGGCGGTACTAAGGAGGGACTAACAACCCTATTGACGAATCAGAAGGCAGCATTTGGGACGGACAATGACACAAACCAATGACAAATATGAGCAGAGATTGGGCAGGGCTTCTATTCCCTACTCCTTCACAATAAGTCTTGCAGCGCATGTGCGCTGGCTCTAGGCTCGACCTAAAAATGAAAGACAAAGCATTAGGTTTTAATATAAAACGTGAAAGGTAAAAAGATACCCATCTCGCTGAACTGCACAATGGGAAACCAGAACGTCTGGGACCAATCCTGGCTTCCCCACTTGACCAAATCTTTGCCTCTTTTTTCTTTATTATCACATATGAAATACAGGAGTTTGGAAATTAGGCTGTACAAAAGCTTCTTCTCTATTTGATTTAATAAACTAGAACATTGTTCTAATTATAATAACAACATAGGCCACCCAGAAGGGGGTGCATAAGACAGATGGCTTTCCTCTTGGTTCACTAATGGTATTGTCAGGTCAGAGGGAGGCATGAATGTTTCTAAGTTCATGTTTGAAGACTATCACTTTTAATAAAATGCCTTTCAATGCAGTGATATCGTCTGATGTACTAGGTGAAATACGTCTACATGTTAATGAAATGCAATCTTTTTTTTAGCATTTTAAAGAACGTTTATCATAGTTATACGTGTTGTTGCAGAAATTCTTTAAACACTAATGTGTCTTTAGGATAAGTGGTGCAGGGCACGTTTCTGCTTCTTCTCTATACTTAAGTGTAAAGAAATGCTTACCCGTTGATCTGCTTTCTCAATATAAGTGTTCTCTCGAGCAATCAGCAGCCCAGTGTTGCTACTCACGATGGGGCCGCATGCAAAGGTCAGGAGGGGCACAGGCAGTCCTGGGCTGTACTTTAAGTATTCACGTGTTTAAGGAACTAGAGACACGGAATTTGTCTATTGTAAAGGACAGTAGTCAATGTTTAGTGAAAATAGCAAGCTGATAGTTGGGGACCAATCATACCTTTCTAAAAATTGAAATTAAACATTTTGGGACAAAATAACAGAGTTCTTGAAAATGACAAGCCTCTGTCTGAGGATGCTTTCAATAAAAAAAATAAAAAAAATTAAATGTGTAATGTTTGTATTTTCACAAATTTGCAAGCTGACAAAATTATTTCTGGATCATACTACAGCTGATATTTACATGATAACAATTTATACTGAATTGAGTTTGGGAAACTTTGCTTATATCTGTTCCTTGTTAATAAAGTGCACTTTCTCCTGTTGTTGCTATTTTGTGACCACAGGGAGACATTCATCATCTTATCTGATAAAGCTTTATTATCAGTACTGCTGTCTGAGCCATGAGCATGTAAGATTGTTGTAAACAGTCCGTCGTGCGATTCTGTGAGCTCTATATATTAAAGCAGATGCATTACTATTTGAGTAAGATTTGTCTAGCTCTCCTGTTGAAGGCCTCCGATTGTCACATTTGTATACCTCCGATTTGTTCACCATTCCCCTTTCCTGTAGCACATGCCATAAGACGTAAATGAGAACCTACTGAGAAGTTGCTAGTTGGAAAACTGAAGTGAAAAAAGATGATACAAATATTTAAAAACTGTTAGGCAATGTGACCTTAAATAACCTTATGTTCGGAACTATCTCTAATACAGCCACTTGTCCAACATGTACTAGACATAATATTGAAGCGTGACTGGTTTTGCAATCATTTGTCAATGTTTTCTGGAGAAGGTGCATTGCAACATGCCCAGAGAACCAAGGCTAGGCTGGCACATGACACAAGTTTTGGAATATGTCACTAGGGCCCTTTGCAAACCTCATTTATGCACAGGCTGTGCTACAAAATGCGCTATCTGCCCATATTTTGTTTCACAAAAGATTCTCAGAGAGAACCACTGGTTCACTGTCTTTTTTACATTCTATGTCCATTGATGTTAAGTTAAACTCAAGTCTGATTAGTGTACGCTTTGTCGAGAATGGTAGCCTAAAATTTTTCCTGAAAGCCATGATATGTAAGTGCTCCAATTTATCGGACAATAGGCCCGGTAAGGCCAGATGGCCATAGCGGATTGTTGCAAATAGCTTGGCTTGTATTACTCTTCGGATACCCTCAGTTGAATGGCTCACAAGGTTTTGATGTATTTTGCATAGGGCATGTGTTACCTTAGCAGATTTTGTCTCTAATGATTTGGCCTGAGATGTTGTTCTGCCGGTATCTGCTCTTCTCTGCTTGCTTGAAGATCATGGCGAAGCAGCAGGCGCACTTCTTCAGAAGATGCATGTCTCTAGACTGAACAATGCCAAACTGGAGTACTGATGAATCAAGATGAGATGAGTGAATCCCAGCAAAGACCCAGGACACAGAGCAGGCAATGTGAACGAAGCCAAGGGCTAGGGAGGAGGACTGCCATGCCTTCACCAGCGCATATCCAGGAAGCCCACCAGTCAGTCAAGGAAATGCCAACTACCCTTCGGACAACAGACTCTTGTCCATCTGAGGAGGAGGAGGAAGAAGAAGAAACTGGAAGCACAATCTTCAGTGGACACTCTGTGATCCTCCCCATGGTAACACCGCAGACGGCAGACACTATCCTATGAATGGAACGAGCCCGCACAAAATGAGTAACCGTTTGTCCATACTAGTCATCCTGCTTATTGACATGGCCAATAATGGGCGTATAACCCGAGTATTTGCACAGCCAACATGCAAGTCCCCATACTGTTATAAGTGAACACACCAATAATGCTAGGTGCAGTCGTGAGACCTTCTGGGCGCTAAGTCCGCCATTGATTGCCAGGATACAGAATATTTAGTAAACTCTCACATGTGTGATATAGTGCGTTCAACTAGTCTGTGATCCAAGCACTGAAGGCAGGGCTCCTAGACAAGGGGCACACTCCTATGAGGGACTAGCAAGAATGTGCAATCACTCGCAGGGCCCTCACATTATAAAGTAGGGCCTGACAATGCCTTCCCCTCACACAAGTGCCAATATAGTAGTACTCCACAGTTACAATCCCCCCCAGCTCAAAAGTTGAGAGTTGATTATACAATGGAAGGTAAGCTGTTTTGCACCTGGCTGGGAATTGTGGGGAGGGACAACACACCCCAGGAGAGTCAAGCCATTACAGGTCATGGTAAGCCCCCAGGGTGCTTGTGACTGACAACATCACAAGATGTAGTGCAAAGGGTTGGGATGCACACTGTCTAAAGATGGGGCCACAAGTTCAAACCATTCTTACTACCTGGAACATTAGAGGCATGGGTTCCAATGAATAAGCACTATAAGGTTCGTGCTCATCTAAGGATGCATGGTACACATATACAATTTCTTGAAGAAAACCATTTGACTGAAATTGAGGGTAGTAAACTATGGAGAGGCCAGTTATTTTATATTACGTATTCAGCATTTGCACAAGGCACGTGAATCAGAGTAGGCCCACTTAGACTAGTCAGGGCACTATGCACTGATTGGGGAAGATTAGATGGAAGTCCCCTGGTGCTAGGCAGTGTGTAATATCCAAATATCGACCAGCCCAGCTTTTTGGAGCACGTATCAAAGAAACTAGCACCGCAGACGGACATCCCAATGGTAATCGGGGAGTGGGCGAGGGGGTGTAACAGCGTACCCAACACGAACATTGATCACTCACACCCCCGCTGCCGGGTGCCCCAGAGGTTCACAACGCCAAGGCCCTGAGTAAGTGATGGGCAGATTAGGGCTAGACTTATGTGTGTTGAAGTGAGAACCAAAATCTCAGAGCATACTCTTTATACTCAAGCCCACATAAACTACACATAATGTTAGAGCGGGTGATTTGTACTGAAGCACTCTGACCAGCTCTACACCATACAACCTACCTGTTCCAAACTCTATCAGACCATAATCCACTTGAAATAGGATTGAGGTGGGGTAGAACGATTACCCATATCCATACCTACCTGTAAATTGCAAATTGCAACCAAAATGGCTGGAGAACCCAGTGATCAGGGAAGAACTGTAGTTAATTATTCAAAACTAAGGATAATGAGGGCACAGCTTCCTCTATGGCACTGGAATGAGAAACCTACAAGGTCACGGTACAGGGCGCATGTATCCGTGCTATGACTGGGACATGTAGAGCAATGGATCAAAGCTTAAAGCTGTTCAAGTGGCTTCTTGGAGACCTAGAGAGGACTGTGGTCGTCAACCCTTTGGTAGCTGAGGGACTTGGTAGGGAATGGTGTAATCATCCTGATTGCAGGAGCGCCTCCAGCAGCTGACCAGAACGTACTAAGTGGAACGGGCACACACAGAAGAGAACAAAGCGGGACGCCTGCTGGCATGGCTTATAAAGCCTCACCCTCTGATCGCTCCAATACTTCTATCTGCAACTGCCAGAGGGCTTTGATACATCAAATGAAGAAATAAACAAAGCATTTAAGGACTACTACACTATTCTATACGCAGACATGAGTCCCCAAGATGAGGACGTTTTAGAGCAGTACTGAGAGGTATTACTCACCCCACCCACTAGAGAGCAACAAGAGACACTGGGTGCTCCCATTATAGCACAAAAATAAAGCAGGCAATCAGATCGGTGGCTAGGGGGAAGACTACTACAACGGATGGACTTCCTATTGAATTCTATGCGACCTATGAATATATATTGGTACCCAAACTATTTAAATTATATGGCGTGGCCAAAAGTAAAAAGAGGCTATCAGCAACTACTAGGGAGGTAGTGGTCACAAGCGTACTAAAACCGAGCTGAGACTCAACAGACACCGCCTCCTACAGCTTCTTTCTATATTAAACAAAGACTATAAATTATTTAGTATTATTTCAGCAGAGCGACTCCTCCCCTTAATGTCCCACACAAAAGGGACAATTGTCCCTCAATTTACAGCAATTCGATCAAATCCATGAAGTAGCTCCCGATACCTGGCCTAACTCAGCATGCCTGGCTCTAGACCTTAGAATCATGCAACAATGCCTCCATGGAAATCAATGAGGGGATGTATTTTACTCATGGGTAAATTAATTACAAAAGAAAAAATAATAAGTAGTCCCAATATCGAGATTCAATGCAATTATATTGTCAGCAAAAACATACAAATTAGACTTCACAAGTTATAATGCAGCATCAACCATGCTTTAAAATTATGTACTAAGGGCAGAGGTGAACACTTTGTGAAGAAATATTTAACCGGCAAGTAAAGCATATGGAAAAAAATGCACAATTCGTGGGCATGCTGACTTCATGTGGACAGCATGCTGTTTCACTCGTCCAAAGTGTTTTGGCCATTGTCCACTGAATTACAGTGGGAGATCTAGTGACATTCGCAGCATATCAATAGATGCGAAAGATTGCCTCCATGCAACCAGCGAATTCTTTTTTTGGATCGGGAGTAGCGTGCTACTCGCCTAAAAGCGCTTCAACACTATCAGTGCAAACCTTTTCACTCTTCTATCCCTCCACTATCCTTCTCAATTCAAACAACAGACTAACATATCCACCACTCAAATTAATTTCATATTTCACTATACTTGTTTACCATTAATCCTTTATGAGTTAAAGAGTAGCATGCTACTTGCCGGAAAAGCTCTTCGACACCTCGTCAGGGGTAGTAAGCGCTATATAAAAGCAATTACAATACAATACAATGGTAAAGTGGGCTGGTCAATCACTTGCCACAGAAAGTAATTATCGGTGGCGTTAAGGGCTTTGAAGTGTGAGACCAAATGGAGCATTTCCGACTTGACATTTAATTCTGCTTTTATGCTGAATAGTCTGTGCCTTTACCATCTGAATATTCCAAAATGCACCACTGGCCTCGTTTTAACACATACATGGATATGCTGTTAGAGAGGAATGCAAAACATTTTGAACCGTTTTGAGCGTTTTAAATGAACAACAGCTAACATTACCCAAGGTCAGATTCATTTTATTTAAAGCACAGGAGAACAAGTGATCTGCCCAGGGCAGTGTTAGGACTCGAAGCTGGCTTCCCAGATCCAAATTTGGTAGCTATGGCTGTTAGGCCACATCCCTATTTCTCGATTAAGGAGTAACAGTCATACACAAGTGGGATGCTTGTATATGTTTACGTATAGTGAGCACCTTCTCTGTTGAAATGGCTTAGTGAAGTAAAAAATAGCAGCAAAAAAGTTTGGAAGGTTTATCCGGAGTCTGCTTGAAATTATTTGCAAGGCTTTGTTTTAAAACTGGACTTAGGGACTTAGGCCCAGATGTAGGTAAAATAGATTTACCGAATTTTAATTACCGAATTCTACCGATTCGGTAATTAAAAATCGGTAAATCTTAGGGGTGGATATGTAGGAACATCCAGATGTTCCTTTTACCGAATCGGTAAATATCTGTATTTACCGAATCGGTAAATAACGATTTTGACAAGGGTGCAGGGGGTGTCACTTTGACACCCTCTAGCACCCCCAAAAAAGATTCGGGGGCCATGTGGCAGGCATACCTGCCCTAAGGGCAGGTCTGCCTGTCATATGGCACAGGTGTGCATGCACACATGTGCATGCACACCGGAATCGGTATTTTACCATGAAGTTGGATTTCATGGTAAAATACCGATTCTGTAAGGCTTGTGGGACTACATCTCATTGTTACCGAATCGGTAAAAATACCGATTCGGTATTTTACAGATTCGGTAAATTTACCGATCGGTAAATTTACCGAATCTGTAAAATATGTGGCCCTACATACCATTTTGTGAATCTCGGTCGGTAACGGCCGAAAATACCGATTTTCGGCCGTTACCGACCGACCTACATCCGGCCCATATTCTGCACCTTTGCACTAATGGTGTTGAAACAAATTTTCAGAGTGGAGGTGCTGACATCAATTTTACATTACTGAAGTCATAGGGATTGTGAAAAATCCTAGCTTCGCACAAAGTGTAGCAAATGTATTGAGCAGGAGAGCGGTAAGGGTGTAGTACATAGCGAGTGGTGCATTTTGAAGCACACTGTCCAAATATATTACTAGAGCATTGTGCAGTAGCACTCTGCCATTTATAGACAGCACATTTTCCATTGAAATAGCCACAAAATTTGCACATAAATACAATTTTACTGATAAAACTATATGGTGCACTAATGATTATGTAAAGAAATCGTGTTTCAGTGAATATTTATCGTTTGTGCATCACCAAGTGAAAGTGTCTTGATATGCTTTCATCCTATGAATTCTTTGTTTCCATCACACTTCAGAATTCCAAAACAAATGTACTTAATTTTTGCTTAGTTATCTGCTGGCATGTTCTGAAATGTGTGTAGTTCATTTACAGATATTTCCATTTTGTTGTGTTACAAACAAATGACATCCTACAGCATTTCCTTCAACACTCATGTGCCCATGCAAGACTGTCATATAGTTCACTTTAAAAGCTCCTCTCACTTTGCAGTCAGAGACAGAAAAGTAAACACCAATTTCCACGTTAAAAGAATGCACCGCAATTTGTCAGAATACATAGCCTGACATTTTGCCACTGCCTTTGAAGCAAAGCAAATGTGACAAGATAAAGATATCCGCTGGCGACCGACCTGTGGGTCACGATCCACAGTTTGGGAAATAGCCAGAGTGAAAACCGGCCAGCATCTATCAGACACCAAGATAGCCAGTGGTACTCGACAGGGATGTTCTCCATCACCCATATTATTTGCTACAGCAATAGAACCTTTAGCACACAAACAGACTGCAGGGTCCAGACTGGGGAATATTGCTGACCAGTAGTTGCCGCTAGTACTTTGAAGTGGTGAGGCGGGGAACAAAAAATAGGCAAAATAAAATAAAAAAAATCACTTGCCTGCTCTGACGGCCGCTGCCTTCCTCCTGATCCTCGCCTCCTTCCAGGAACTGCTGCACACACACTGCACACGCTCCTAGTACCCAATCCCAGTGCTGCTCTCATGATGGGAATGCTATTCCCTGCATGTGAGCAGCACTGGGATTAGTCTGAGCGCCGAGCTGAGATGCTCAGACATTGACTGGGAGCCTGTGTTGGTTTCTCCACCCAGCTGTACAACACAGCTAGGTGGAGAAAGGGTAAGTGTGCATGACTGTTTAAGCAGCCCTTTAGGGCCGGCCAAACCATCATGGGCACTTAGCTGTGCCCACCACTCCCTCCTCCTCCCTGGTGCTTGATGCAGCGTCGCTGTGGCTGTAACCGCCCCTCCCACGGATGGCAGGCAGCATACAGATTGCAAAATAAAATGATAATAAAATGTTTTCTTATCATTTTATTTATGTTCTTGCCTCTGCTGGCTTTCAGCGGGGGTGGGGTGGACGACGCTCCTCCGCCGTAACTGAGGAGCAGCCACTGCTGCTAACAGGCATACCACAGATAGTGGAGCTTTACACGGTTGATATGTTACTATATGTGAAAGATATAAAAGCAGGCCTCATGCTTTCATAGCCCATATCATAGAGAACTATAGGAACATATCAGGGTTGAGGGTAGATTTCAACAAATCATACGCGCTCCCTTTGCAGCAATCACATCCGCAGCAACCCATTAACATTGTCTGGGACGAACCTCAGATGGGAACCAGGCACCTTGCACTACTTGGGGAGACATGCATGCCATGCAGAAGTGAACACAATAGAGGGCGACATTAATAGGGCAATCTTATCCCTCAGGGCACAAGTGATGTTCTGGTCAAGTCTGCAATTCTCTGTAGTGTGTCATATAGCGGTAGCCAAAATGGTCGTGATGCAATATAGCCTTATAGCCCGCCGTAGAGGGCTATACCGGCTATTAAAGGCCCTCTCCAGCGTTAAAGGCCCCGAGCCGAAGGCGAGGGCCTTTAACAAGGGAGAGGGACTTTAATAGCGGTATAGCCCATCTACGAAGGGCTATAAGGCTATTAGAACATTCTGTCACTAGAGGACAGAATGTTCTAACAAAAAAACAAAGCCTTTTGGGAGCACGAGGGGATTGGAATCCCCTCAGGCTCCCTGAAGCCTTTGTTCACAGCCAGAGCTGTGAACAAAGAAACATTGGAATGTTGGAGCTCCAGGCTTATACCAGCCATTATAAGCCCGGAGCACTCCATTGTTTTCAATGGAGCTCCCAACATTCCAATGTTCTAATGATTATTATATTATTTTAGCAATATACCACTCATGATTTCAGGGGAGCTATTTAGAGAACTGAGCTCCATGTTGGGAACCGTAATCCTGGGATCAGGCAGGCTGTGAGTGGCATTGGTTAAGCTAAAGTTGCCAACAGACAAAGGGGTATGGGTGCCCCAGACTTCAAGGATACCATGTACCAGTCCAACTCTAATGGGCAGCACCATGACTAACAGAGCTTCACTTAAATGAAATGTTCTACACAAAAAGACATCTCTGGAAGGGTGTGGTATAGGTGGGATTGTTAGCACCGCCCAAGGCTGCTAATAAATGTCCGCTGTTGGCCAGAATGGAAAAAGAGCGTCTGAACCAGGGAATTGAATACACCGAACCAACATTACCATACGCACCAGCAATACAGTCACAAAATCTACCAGTTGCGAAGGTATACTTAACACACAGCGTGATTTGTGATACCGTAATGCGGCAGGGCATAACACCATTAGCCATTTATTCCAAAGCAGCACCCTGCTTAGTGAGTGTGTGGGATATCACAGTGGTCAGTTTTTATTATGTAACAAAATAATACATGCCCTTAATCAATGGTACTGTAGAACAAAGAAGGTTTTGGATCCTACGTCTACCCAGCCCGGATCTCAACAACAGAGTAAACAGAACAAAATGGCTGGATAGGGAAAGTTTGTATCATGAGTATCAGTCACGCAGTCAATATGTACTACGTAACCAAGGTCTTCTGTACCAAAACAAATTTGTTTACTGTTTACTCTTAATCAATGGTGGCACACAGACACAACAGAACTGCCAGACGTGAAATGGTGCAGACAATAAATAGAATGGGCAAAAGCTTGCAAATGGTTTCCTGGCTTCACAAGTTCATTTTAGACCACACAGTGGTGTTACTACAACCCCTGGGAGACTAAAAGGAAGCTATGGGTGGCCAATCATTCAGTGATGAAGAGTGGCTGAGGGCACTGAAATGTCTCGTAACACCTACTTCAGGTATATTCAGTTTAATATACTACAAAGAGCATACCTTACCCCTCACAAGATAGGAGAACTATACCCGGGTACCCATTCAGTCTACCCCATTGCATGTCTGAGGAAGCGAACTTCCAACACATGCTGTGGAGGTATGCTACAAAACTATTGCCATGCAGTTGTAACCCATATAGAACATACCATGGGAAGATATGGGGAGCATACAGAGTATCTTACTGGGGATGAACACAAGACCCAAGAAAAACAAAAGTGGCCATGACATTTGCAGACTTGACATTGTTACTAGCTAGAAGGGCCATCATGATGAAATGAATGGCAACTACGCCTCCTGCACTGGACAACTGAAAGTGGGAAGTACTATACCGGGCAGACATAGAGGATAGAGCGTGCTCCTTAGGGAAGAAATGGGAGGGACGCGTACAAAAAACAATTGAGAATTCTGTGAAGAATTGATCCAAGCACATAAACAAAACAGGGGTTAGTATGACCGGCCACAGTGACACCACAGAACACCAGTCATGAGGCACTGACATAATACCTGACAAACAACATTCACATACAGCATAATTCTCATGAACGAGCTGCCCACATAGCGCTGGTCGCAAACTCACAAGGTAGGAATATCTCTACATCACTCTAGATATAAGAGACTATTCATCACTATAGGCCCAAGATAAAGGGGGCACCACATACCTGCATAGCTCTATGTCTCTGTTGACTCATCTAGAATATTACTATCCAGGAGGGAAAAGGAGGAATAAAATAAAGTTCTTGTATTGTTTACAAAATTGATTCTGAAATGCTGATTACGGTATAATGTGCGTTATTGAGAGACTATTCTCACTGTATATCTACCACTGAAGTAATTTTAGGAGAAAACATTGCAATAAAAATTGTTTGAAAAAACAGAATAATGGATACAACACCAAAGCGGTGGTACCACAGGAGGCCTAGGCTCCACAGCAAGCTCAACCGTTAAAGATTCAAACTCAACAGTTGAAGATTCATACCTACTGTTGAACGACAGTAGGTATATCTGAGCAGCTGTTGAAGAGTAGACTTCAGAAGTCTTTAAAGACCTTGAGATGGACCAGTAGTATAAAAAAAAATTTTTTACACAATGTCAAGCTCATTATTTCATTCAGCCAGATGTGGAGATGTGGAGGGCTTCCACCTATGTGGGATGCATATCTTTGCAGCCGGTAGAGACATGGCATTCCACGCGCTTTACTGGTTCATCAAGTTCCTAATGCCAGACTGAAATGCAGAGTAATCAGCGAAACACAAGGTTTGAAGTCGCTGCCGCTTGTGACTTTCACATCTACTTTTATCTCAGTCATGATGCTTTCTAGATTGGTGAAGGACCATAGTGCATAAACCATATTGCACTTCAGTGACCACCACTTCCAGTTGCTGGTAACTGGGCAAATGACTGCCATACTCAGGTGAAAAAGTGTCTATTCCAGTTGTGCAGGGCTTTGAAAAATATTTTTCTCATTGCCATAAAGCCCCTGTTGTGTGCAAGGGACAGTGACAAGCACTCCCTCAGATCAATGTCTTACAAAGGACACGCTCTGACAAGTGCTGTGGTGCTGCTTCCATTTGATTGGAGAAGAACTCCATAATTAGGGTCCCCCACAGATCAGAGACCAGGTCTCTGCGGTGCCCTCCAGTCTTTAGGAAAGAGGGGATCAGAGAGGACGAGGTGATGTAGGGGGCGACCCCTAGACTGTCTTCAGGCAGTGTCTCCGCTGTATCGTTGTGATTGCTCCATTGGGAATTCAGACAGCTGGTCCTGGAAATATTCGATGCGACTATCATTCAGTACATCCTGTAGCTTGAACCTTCTTTTGGAACACCACTGAGCCCAGTGGCTAGGGTTCTAGGACTATGTATGGACTACTGGGTCCCCAGTATGGTCTGATTACCGGGTTTGGACTCGGAGACAAGGGGCAATTAACTTTATAACTTACTTCACAGCTCCTGCATCCACTCAACCGTTGTTCTTCTAGGGTTCCTGGTCACTGACACAAACACGGACGGGTTTTAATGTGGAACTGATCACATTTACCTAAACTCCAAATCTGTCCAGGGCTAGTTTTACCTCATATTGCTGCTTGGTCGGGAATTTTAGGACAAGGTAACATTACGCTGCTGACCAACGCCCCACCTACATTCGGCACAGGATTGTCCCTGCACGTAGCAAAAGCTGGCCCTGTATGAGAGAGCAGGAGCAAACCCTAAGTGCCCCCTAGTCTGAAAATACCCTCACACCCACCCTGCACAACCTACTGTGAGCACTTGATGCAGCCGCACTCTTGGATACTCATTTCACTCAGACTACAGAGTGACAGAGGCCATAGAGAAAGGTCTAATGATCAGGAGGTAGTAACATACCTGACCCATGTGTGCAGAATGATCATGCAGTTTCTGGGACCTGGAGACCTGAATAAGTAGGTATCCGGGGTTCACATAAGGAGCACAAGTGGATGGGTGTGGGGTGCAATGCTGTAGCCACATCTCATGAGGGAAAAAGTCCTGCAACATTTAAGGTGTCCTAATGAGGAAATAAGCTGCATAAAACGATCCAGTGCGCCCAAGGTAAGTATGGGTCATAGAGAGCCCTGTTGCCCAAGCCAAACTGAAATCCACATGAAGCTAGCTCTGCTGAAAGACACGAATAGAACACAGGGACTGACGGTTGAATACAAACAGCTGACCACTTTAGAACGTTTCTTCTCATGAGACTGATGTCATAGAGATAGAGAACGGCTTTCTCTAATTCAGAGGCGGGGAACGACTTTCTACAGTAAAGTGCAACTACAAAAAGACAAGGGTTTTTTCAGTGAGATCAAAAGATAGAGAATGGTTTTATTTCCAGAAATGTCATCTGGTGTAGCACAATAAAGGAAGACTGGCTTCTGTATAGAAATAGGATGGATAGGGAAGGATTTTCTTCACTCGCATCCCAATTCAAAGGGAGAATGGGCTTTTTCTTTCTAAGTGACATCACAGAAACAGAGGGTCAGTCTCTCTGTTGGAGACTGCAGCGCCAAACCCAGTTAGAAGCCTGTGTGTATTAGCCACAAACTATCCACAGTCGTATGGAAGTGCAATTGGTTGGGTCTGAATGTTTTCAAGAGCAAATTCTTCATACGTGCATTTCACTACTACCTATTACGTGCATTTCACTACTATTACCTATAAACTCCAGTCATGTTTATTATTTAATTAACATGCCAGATTAACCCCTTTGCTGCGCAGGAATTCCGCCGCAGCGCTAAGGGGGCGGGGGGGGGTCGAGCGGCGCTCGCATGCTCGTGACGGAGCCGCTCCGTCACGAGCTGCGGTTGAGCTGTGCTCGTGACGGAGCGGTTCCGTCACGAACGCGCCCGCTCAATGGAACGCTCAGCGCAGGCGCGAAATTCGCGCCGCGCAGGCGCGCCGAGCGGGCCATGACGGAACCGCTCCGTCATGAGCACAGCTCAACCGAGGCTCATGACAGAGCGGCTCCGTCATGAGCATAGAACGGGTTAAATAAACAATTACTGATGAAGCAGAAAGAACCGGAGGATAGGCTCTAGATTGCAAGACTGCATTGCAGGTTACAGAATGCCTTCTGCACAGAGAACCGTGTTGAGGGGCGAGGAGTGTGAGGTGAGAGAGAAGGTAGGTACAAGAGCAGAGGATATATATGAATATGAGGTCTGATGAAAGACCAAGATTGACAGAGAGATTAGAGTTCCAGCATTTTGGACATAGCCTTCGAAGGATGAACTAAGAGTTTTTTCTTTGCAGATTGGTACTCCTAAATATGGCAAGAATTTGGTTTGGAGTGCCCGAACACCACCAACAAAGCCTTTTGTGGCCAAACATGTTGGGAAGCATGTGAGAACGGTCTTGCTGGGTGTAGGTCAGAAAGGGAGTCTTGCATAGCAGAGAGACACACAGTGCCACTTCTATGTAGCCAAAACATTGGAACCGACAAGAAGGGGGCTGTTGCATGCTGTACCACACTTGGAAGAACCAGTTTTCTCTTTAGATGGCTAGCCATCATTGCATTCTTTTAATTGAATCCCGATAGTGGAGGGCCAGGCACCATATTGCTATAGCAATGTCAAAGTTAGAACACTCAGGTGCAGAGGCAGTGGTTTGACCCCTAGAACCAGTGAAGATGTGAAGCAGATTATCACAGGAGGACAAAACATACAGAAACGTCACAAAGTACTTCTTCGGTGAGAGCTCCAACTACTAAAAATGGTCAAACTAGCATCTGGTGTGAGAATTCGCAGGCCCAGCCACATCTTTATTGTGAGGGGTCATAAATATGGGTGTGAACAAAGAGTGACATTTCTCATTTTACCTCCCAGATAATTCTTTGTACCTCGATAAAGAAAAATACAGGTGTTATAAATTAAATCAAACCTGGAACAAACGTAGATCTTTATTCAAGGAAGTGCCCTTGCTTGATTTGGTGTAAACCTGTTCAGTTGTCTCCAAGACAAGTGTTGAAATATTGTTCTGGCCTGAGCATGAAGAGGTTAAATTTTAAAAGTATCTTGACTGACGGAAAGGTATAGTTTTGATCTGAATATTAATTTAGCACCAAGTTTGCATTAGATCAGGATGATGCATAGCATGTTCATCTTACTCTTTTAAATTAGTTCTGATTTATAAAGAGGGGGCTTATTTAAAAGGGAGGGTCCTTATAGGTTTTGCATCATTTGACAAATTTACATATTTGGCAAACATTTAGCATTACTACTTTTCTCTGGGTATGGCAAGACTTATACAGGTCCATCAAGGGGGACAACGTTAAAATGCGAGAGGGGTTTAATAAACTATATTATGTGTTATTAACTTTGGTGCTCCTTAATACATATGCATGAAATGTGGATGTCTGTTAGCGCATTTGAACCACATTTAGCACACCAGTGCAGGAATCTGAGGTCTCCTGCAGATTCGAAAAGAGGAGAAAGGAAATAAGCCTTTGTTTGCTAATCATTTTGGAACAGTTTTACGGCTCTGCATAACACTTGGCAGACACTTATCATGTTTAGCTTATCTGTTTTATTTTTATTTTCATGCACACCCATAATGGGTGGAACACTTAATGAATTGGTCAAAAAACAGTATTTCCTATTTTAAACCCCTTAGGAATCTTTGCTTTTCACTACAGAAAGAAACATTGAAATAAATTATCATAGCAGGAAGTTGCTTGGTTTGGTGTAAATCTGTTAGGTAGTTTAAACAAAATAATTAGCATTTCTTTAATGTATTTGGGGACTTAATATGGTTAAATGTTAGAAGTGTCTGGAACGTTACTCTGCGGACAGTCTTTGAACCCTATGTCTGTAGACTACCCATAGTCCTAGATTTAAAAATAAAAGCCATGCTTTTCCACTCCATTGCCCATTTCGAGAACGCCGTACCAAAGTTTGGACTGAAAAACCCCTTAAAAGGAGGTCCAAGAAAACACAAAAAATATTTTTTTAAACATCCGGCATGGCAGTAAGGCCAAACTGTGTGAAGCAGGGGCTGGCAGTCTGTGTCAAGTTAGTAAATCATTAACAAAGTAACATTTGTTTGGCCTTGAATCCAGAACGGTGTCTCTTAATGACGGATTTGCATGAAACTCCATATACAATGGGTCAGCTAAACATGCTATGGGTTTGCGAGATTTCGTACAAATCTGTGATACAGCACAAATGATATTAGCAAATGAAAGAATATTTGAACTACTTACTAATTTTTAACTTTGTCAGATCTGCCTGAAATTCCTGCACTAGGACTTGCCAGCAGTCAAATATCATGGCTATTCATTAACTTGTGCCAAAGTTATTAGCATATGAACACTTCTTTGACCCACCATATTTAACGCTGTCCTTCCTTAATAATTGTGCACGAAACCTAATATATTTAGAGTAAGCTAAATATCATAAGGTTCTGCCAAATGTCGTTCAGATCTGTGATTAGGCACCAAAGTTATTAGCATATAAAATATTTGTTGAACTCCTCTTTATATTTGCTTTTGCTTGACTGATATGTATAAAAACTGACATACAAACAGAAAACGAAACATACTAAAGGTTTTCCAAATTTCATAACCTCCTTCCCCTACCGCAAATTGCCCGTCTTAGATGAATCGCCACAAATTTTAAACTATACACATTTGCCAAATTTCTTATAGAATCGTCAAAGGGTACTAAAGTTACGTGCAAATAAATGTCTGCTTACTACTCAGGCAGCGATAGCACCTCCAAAGTTATGAGTAGGCCAGAGTTGCCAGTGAAAAGGCATTTCTTGCTTTCCTAATAACTCAGACACAGTTTGATAAATCTACATAAAACTTTCCAAACAAAAAGTACATCCAAGTTGGGTTCCTCATGGCATGTTTATACAGACCCATAAAGCGGGCAACAAAAAAATAAGAGAATCTCTCAAATGTGACATTGCCCAGTTTGCCTACCATAGGATTATCTGTTCTTCATTCAAGAAAAAACAACTGAATGGAAATACACTGAACCTTTCATTGCTGTAAAACTTTACTCACAGAAGTTCCTTTGCTTGGTTTTGTGTGAATCTGTTCAGCGGTTTTTATGAAATCAGCATTTAAGAAAATACATTTCAGTCTGGGCATTAAGAGGTTAAATTATAGAGATATCTGGACTGATGAGCCAGGCTGGTCTGCAAACTTGGGATCACATGACTCCCCCAATACCATAGTTCAAAACAATATTGAAATTTGAGTGGATTAGGAAGCTTTTTCTCGTGACATACATTTCGGTTCCATAAAATCTGAGCCAGGTTTGTGCGCCAGAAACTCACTGACTGGCTGGATGAGGAGGCGAAAAACCAGTTGCTGTAGCCATTACAGGACTCTGCACTTTTGTCCCTACGTCCTGAGGTTTAACTCTCGTCTCACATAATATGAATGTCTAAATTCATCATTCAAATTGTAATAAAAATCTAAACTAATGTCAACAGCAATATTATTACTTCATTTGAGATGTCAATGGTGATACCATCAATGATGTCATTTAACATGTCATTAGTGATGTAATATGTTACGACATAAGAAGAGTATGATGGTGGCATGGTTAACCTACTAAATAACTGGTGAATTTTTGTGTTTTTTAGGGCTTACCTAGGCAGTGCATGCACTGTCTCTTTGAGACATGCTGTATCTACTCAATGGGCTTCGAGCACGCCTATTGTTTTTAATTTGTTCTTTGGTGTGCTGTTCTGAAATCCTTGGTTTTCAGTGGTGCATTGGTTCCGTTTGTTCCTCTTTTTGGTGTTTTGTTCCCTCCCATAGCAACTTGCCCTATTACATGTAGTGGTTCCCTTCAGCCTATATCGATTACCTGCAGCGCACTATTTAAATTTTCATTTGTCTCACTCATCTACTCTGAATGTTGCGTTTCTAAACATGCTCAGTTGACGGCCTTTTCTGTTTGCGATCGCATCCCAACGCATCCACACAATGGGAGCTACTGCGCCCCCACATTACTCAACTAGGCTTTTTTGTGTTCACATCATTAATGTGTTTTTTTAATAATAATTTACATAGCGCGAACTCCATCCCAAGGTATCGGAGCACTTTACACATGCACCTGTTGCATTAGTTTACTGCTGTCTAGAGTTCACATTATTATTATTGCTGACTAAAGCATTGTACGTCATGTTGATTTCTCGTTACGTTGAATATGGACACTGAAGAGTGATCAAGTTTTTGCTGGTAGAAATAGCGCATCTTGTTGAGCAACCCTTCACCAGGGTGGTGTTGCCCATTCATCTGTGTCTCCAGCTGAGGGCGGAGGGTTTCTCATGTATTGTTCTCAAAGGCCAAGGCATAGAGGTTCTGACTGCCATAACCGACATCAAGTGCAGCGCATTGGAGATGCTGCAGATCATCTACCACATTCAGAATTCGCTTAAACCAACGTTCAACGCTCCTTCGGTTCGGGGTGTAATTTTTCGAGAGAGCATTGAAACACATTCAGGTTGCGGGAATTGTCAAAGGAAATGAATATTTTTGTACTGCACAAAGTTGTTTATTGTTCCGGTGTTCAATCGACATATGGTTTAAGTAAGTTAACATTAGCGCTTCCTTAATCACAAAGCATGTCAACTGCAACATGCCCATGATGAGCCCCAGTCTTTTCAAAACGAGACTCTGATTAATTCTTTTGCTCTTTTATATACAGATCAAACTCAACCCAAAGGTATTGGAACACTTTACATGAGCACCAGTTACATTACACAAGGACAGATTCATTTTTTGTAGTCAAGGGGAGATTAAGTGATTTGCCCAGAATCACAGGATGTTAAGCAGACGCTGAGACTCAAACCCAAGGTCGGCAGCTATGGTTGTTACGCAAAGTAGCGATGTCCTCAAATAATTACATTTTTTATAACTTTTGCTTTGACTCCAAAGCCAAAAAAAGTGTTTTCAAGTAAAAACTTTAATGCTCACAGGCTTGGGGTTCAGTGAAACTCAACGCAAACTCTTTGAAAAACTGTCCATATGGGTCTAGTCGACTGAAAGGAATGGGCGAAGCAAAACAGTGGAAAGAGGAGACAAGGCTTTGGGAGGATGTACAAACTAATAGGGGAGAAACCCACATGAGCATTTAAGACTGGCTAGAGAGTCACGATACGATCTGACTATTAAGAGATTCTTGATTTTTGCATATGCAGGCAACCGTAGCATTTTAACTTATGTAACACCTGTGACTTGTTATAGGAGAGTAGAACTATCTTGGTGTGTAACACTGGTGGCTTTTCTGAGAAACTTCACTCAGCGGCATAGCAGCAGTTCAAGAAGTTTCACTTTTAGGTGGACAGCAGAGGTATCTTGGAGTATGACACATATGGCCTGTTGAGAGCATCCACAACAAATAGGTGGTAGAATTGTGTGTGGTTTTAACACATGTGGCTTGTTGAAAGGCCATCACTTGGTGGTAGATAGCAGAGCTATCTCTCTATTTGTTCGCCTTGTGATTGTTGCATAGCACGATCCAGTTCCTCCTTCATAACCCGCAGAGAGGCGGAGAGACAAACAGTAAATTGTTCCAGTCATCATGTACCTCTGTGCTCCGGAGCCAGGGCCTGTGGCCCGGAGCTACTTTACTGCCCCGAGGTGGCGGTGACGTCACAGGGCATTATTGTGTTCTGCTCTCACATATCTTCCCCCTCCAATATCACCTCCTCTACAGTACTTGACAGCCATAACACAGGAGATTTGGGAGAGATTTCTTGACCTCTCATTGGTTTGCACTGGTGGAATGTGCTTCTGAGTCCAAAGAAAGGACAATTATAACATTTGGGAAGGACTAAGAAGATCCACCCAGTGGGCAAAATTCCTGGTTCGTTTTCAGAGATTTGAATTGGAAGCCTCGCTTTCTACATCACACACTGTGTAATCGTTAGCCGATCGGTGCCTCATCTAGTGCGAAAGCTCCCGGGAGCACGCTAGGTATATTTTGGGAGACTGAGTAACCGTTAGACATGTCCTACCGCTTTCTAGCAATGTGTCTGGGTCCTCGTGTCTTAACACTATCCAGGCCATGCTTCTTACTCAGGCTACTATATCACACTTCCTGTGCTCGGCTTTTTAACAGTGACTCAGTGTTAAAATACTGCTGTTTTCAGCATGTGTGGGATATAGTCCAGAGGTCATGTTGGCCATTCTTGGGGGCACAAGACCAAAGTTATGATACTATCCTCTCATCTTCACTACATTGTGTGATCCTGGGACAGCAGCTTTGGACTCCTAGCTCACAACACACCACTGGGGCATCGAACCAGAAATTCCCAGCTTTGTTTATAAAACACAAAATACATTTAAACTATTTGCATTTTGTAAGGGGACAAAGGACACATTCTCGCCTCAGCTAGAGCCTGCTCAGTAAAGATTGGGCTTTCTGCCAATGACAAAAGAAAAAAGCGTGGCTTCAGAAAGGAAAGCGACGCTTTCTTACACAGCACATGACACAACCACACACACACACTTCTCTGACTTTCAGCAAGCAGCTTAAATATTCTCTAGATAGCTGTGATGTAGATTAAATGACCACCAAGGCGTAGTGTCTTTAAGTGTGAAATAATGGCGCTTCACACACAAGTCCAACTTCACAGAGCTTCTCTCGCAGAGGTGACAAGGAGTTTATCTTATATACAGCACTTCACATCACACATCTATAAAATTGCAAAGCACTTGCTGTTGTACACTAGAAGAGTAATCAGTTCTCTTACCTCGGAAGGATGAAAGACTGAGCCAGCCTTGTTGGGGTTCGAACTTGTGGTGTGCAGCTCACCAAATGTTTCTGCAGTAAGCCTTCAACTCACTGAAGTGCCTTAATCTACATGTTAAGAACAGTGGCCTTTTATGCTAGATGGACCAATCGTGCAGACTTTTTGTTTTTCATTCTTAAGTACCAATCAGCCTTCATGGAAAAGTAAATAAAGGTTTTCAAATACTATGCCAAAATGGCAGCCACTGCATAACAATGTAGGTGCACACATCAGCCATATATACATTTGATTACTTAGAAAATATGGAGCTTAAATTGTTGACTGTGGAACCGGTAGACTTGCCTTTTAATACAGACTCTCTTACTTCACTACATTGTGTAATCTAAGGCAAATTCGGCAATCTTCTTTATTATGAATCCTATCTGAATAGTCTGAAGAAGATGTGGAATTTAGAGAATAAAGAGAATCGCTCCCCTTGCATGGGTACTTTGTGACATACATGGATGTTTAGTGTGACACTCAACACAACACAATTGCACACCAGACAAATCACCACCACCACCACCCAACATAATTACACTCACCATAATAGCACTGAACATGAATCAACTCCACATAATTACACTTTACTCAATACCACATAAATACACACTACATAACACCACTCTATGCCACATAAAATTCCACATAACTACACTCCACACCATGCCACATAATTCCAATCACTCAACGCTACACAGACCCACTCCACACAATTCAACTCCAAACATATCCATTCCACACCTTATAATTCGATAACAAACCACGTAATTCAACAACACAATTACATAGCACACCACATACATCCAATCCACACCACAGAATTCCACATCATGCCACAAAATACAACAGCACACCACATAATTAAACTCCACTACATACCACTCCACCAAATACGAATCCACATAATTACACTCCATAACACACAATCTCACTCTACATAATTCCAGTACTCTCAATACCACATAATTACTATCTACATAATTCCACAGCACACCATCCCAAATAATTCCACTCCACAAATCCACTCCACATCACACTATTCTACGCCACACAATTCCACAACTACCAATTCCAATCCAACCCACGTAACTCCACTCCACACCACATAAATCCACTCCACTTCATAACACATGGGTAAAAGACATTGTCATTTACAACACCAATAGCTCTAACTGTTTTTCAGATTTTGTAACCTTAACTGCACTTCAACTGTGTTTTTTTAGTGAATACGTGTTTTTTCTATTCTATGTATACTGATTTCTTATAGCATCTATGTAACCTACCCTATACCTCTAAATATATGTAACTAATAAGAATAATGTTACGGGAAACCAACGTTATTGTACAAGATGTTTTGAACATTAAGATCACATTGTTAGAAATTATCATCTTTAGCGTGAAACCACTCAATATTTTTGCCTTGACAGAGTTTGCTGGCTGTAGGACTCTGTGCACTATACTCTTTCAAACCATTAGGTAAGTACCTGTGCTCCCCCTTTCAACATGATGAAATTAGCATAGCCCAAATTGGAATACTTAACTTTCCTTTAACCGTGGCGGCAACGCCGCCGCCGCGGTGCAGCGGTGTTATTGAGTGGGCCGGGTCGCGTCGGCCAACGGACGTGCACAGCACTATGGAGGTAGTGCTTGCGACAGCCGTTGGCCAACGGGCAGATCGAAGGGGTTAAGATCTTTTGATACGGTAATACAGTATGCAGGTCCTCCGTACGGTAAATGTCACAAGGACTACAGCACTTAATTGCCATCCACTGTAGTGGCAGTGTAAACATGACCACAGGCCTGCCACCAGTAACTTATTTGTACAGGTTTAAATAGAAAATTCTCCCTTTCAAAATAATCCCTTTTGACAGGGCATTCTTTGAAATATTAAAAAGTCACTCCCTAAGTTGACCTTGCATGCCCGACAGTGAACTCTTCATGAAACGTCGGGTCAACACTGTCTCCTCAGCATGTTCCCACACTCTCCGCATAATTTACAAGTGGCTACCCACCAACACCAGGAAAACAGTGACTCAGGCCCTCATCGCCAGCTGGCTGGACTATGGTAACACACTATGCAGGCACCACCACCAAACTCCTGAAGACTCCAGACAATGCAGAAAGCAGCAGGCAGACTGATCCCCAACCGTCCCAAAAGAACCCACATCACTCAGCACCGGAGAGACCTCCACTGGCTCCCCAGCCAGAAATGATGCCAATTTAAACTACTGACCATGCATACAAAGCCCTTTACGATCAAGAACCTGCCAACATGAACCACCAGCTGAATTTCCACCTACCATCCATGAACCTCTGTGCTGCTCACCTTGCTGGCTTCTGTTGGAGTTTTAACCCTAAGTGCTGTCCCCAAGGTCCTGGACCCTTGGCTGGCTTCAAAGTGTACACCTCCTAACAAAATCCTGAAACTTGGGACTTAGATCAATATTTTTTCCAACTTCTTGCTCTGAGATCCAAGGGAGGATGAGGACCAACCTGCCAAGCAAATCAGAAGAAGGGGTATCGCCGCTGGACCAAAGGTTCAGGATGCCCCCACTAAGTTCTTCTCCACAGCAGCAAATCAGATTCAGCAGGACCTCGCTAGGAAGGTATCTGGCTTCATGGAGACCTCTTCGGCTACAGCCTGCAGGTTTGCCCCGCTTGAAAAATCAAAGCTTCAAATAAGTGACTAATTCCAAAGGAAGAAATCTTCATCAGGTGAAGGCACGAACAGAATATGGCTGACGAGGGACTTTCTCTGAGCGAAAAATGTTCATTTCTCCCACTGGGAGCCTTCCTGCCAAAAGTCAACGGCTTCACTGAGAACTCATCCAGCAGCTATCTGTCGATGTGGAACCATCTTCGGCCACAGCCCATTGTCTAGTCCAGATGAGCATTTTTGTCTTCCGTTCCAGAGACTAAGTCAGAAGGTAAAACTTTTTACCGGAATGAACCATCATAAACCTTATGCTTTTCCCGGTCAAGCGCAACAAGATGACTGTGGTGTGCACTTTCCGAGTCATTTTGAATCTTAAACTTTAAAAATTCATTAATCCAATTTTACTCACTGGATTCTTTTCATTTTGGTGTCATTTTTATTTTTTATTTACTCCATTTGTCTAGATTGTTGTGGGATTTTTTAGTGTTGTTTTTTACTTTATTACTGTTTGAATACCTCATAAATACTTTCCTGTAGGTTAAGCCTAAATCCTCTGTCCTATAGTTACCAGGCTAATTTTCTGACCTGAATGGCTTACCCAGACAAGGATTACGGTTATTACTGAGGTGGGTATCCACCACCGTCACCTAATACCGCAATTCCTGACACACATAATATGCCAAGAGCCAGACGTCTAAAAAAAGGACTGCCATGTTGCAGCTTTGCCTCCAATATATTAATCTCTAATGCCTTTTCTTTACATTTTACTCCTCCTACCAGCTCCATGCTTTATAGAAGTAAGATTGAATGAATCACTTTGTAAATTGTATCATTTATTTGAACAATGTTTAGTGAGCACTTGTTTTGTGTTCTACTGTCGCTGTGAAAGAAGCCCTGTGATCGATTGCCTCTCCCTACCAAAGGAAAGCAAAGCTCTGTTTGGATTTGTTCCAGCAACAACACAGATGTCTAAGGTCATCAATTGGACAATGGTGCTGGACTTGATGATCTGCAGACACTTGACATTTTCTACTGAGTTTACTGTTCTTAAAGCAAGCTGTAAATCTCACAGTACCACAAACAAGATGGAAGTTTAATAGTTAAGCCCCCAGCAGGTTGTTGTTTTGAGGAGACGTTTCTTCATGGTTCTGCCACAAGGAGGTGAACAGTAACAGGCGGTAGTTTCAGTGAAAGATTCATGTCGAGGGATTCTTACGATGGTAGTCACTCTGCAGATTTTGAGGCAGTTATCCTTTGCAACAGCGAGGAGCCTCACTTTGGCATTGGTTACTCTAATAGGGGTCAGTCTTTTTCAGGGCATTCAGAGACAGCTACATTTATTTGGGGAGGATAAGATGGAGGACCTGATATCAGTTCTGATTTCGACGGTTGGCTTAAGTTGGGATTCACTTCAACTTGTTCAAAGCATCTTCATTTGTGAGTTGCACATTTCATACTTTAGGGTACTAGGCTAAAAGTTTTCATTCACAAAGCAAGTACCCTGAGCTTTACTAGCTAGTATCTCTCATCTCTTCTTCATCCTTCTTAACGGGTTGACGATGTACTTTGAGAACTGTTCCGGGACTTTCAGTACTCTTATACTTTCCCAGACTATGTTATGTATAGGGATATATATATATATATATATATATATATATATATACTCAAAAAAATGTCCCATTGCTTTGCAGTGAAATAAACATAAGAGAGAGTGTCTACCCATGTTCTGCATTGATTTAGTTGAAAGACACATACTTGAGGCCCTTGTTATCTCCATATAGACAAAACACACTGTAAACTAAGAGAGGTGGCCGGGAGGGGCCCTTTATCCACAGAGGAGCATTCTACTCTCCTATTCATCTCACCACCAACCCATCCTTCTCCTCTTGCCCTTTGGATGCCATTGGCGCCTGCTGACTGAATACTCACGACACAACTAGCTCGCATGACTCTTCGCTAGAAGAACTGGGCTCTATGCTCACCCCCAATTTGGAATCATCTGTAAGGGAAGCGCCTGAACCAGGCACATCTTGTACCAAGTCAGAGTGAAATGTATAAAGAAGCAAGTTCCCTGGGCTACTAGGTAAGGAATCTTCCATCTTGCCACAGAACCAGAGATAAACAATTCCCTTTCGTGGTCTGGCACTGCTAACTCCACTGAAGGAGCAGAAAGCTAGGCTCAGCCGCACAAACGGCACCTCCCTCAGGGTTATCGATTTTCAGCTCCTGGCTAAGGCGTGTGCTCATCGGAGTATAATGGAAATGTGCCTTTCCAGGTGGCGAGCTGCATCCTTGTGAAAGTGTGAATACAGCACCCTTGAAGTGGAGCTTAGTATGGTAACTTAGAGAGTGCGAGTTTGAGGGTAACCTAAGCAGAGATTCTTGCATGTCTCCTAGTTGGGATGGGACTCGTCGGTGTTGTAACTAGTGAATGCTGTTTTTATTCACCCCAAAGTATCATTGACCAAACTATAACCGTGTGATGTAATAGTCAAAATCCTGGCACGCCGTTTTTTTTACATTTCGATTTAATTTTGATTATCAATTTTGTTTATAGACATAAAGGACAGGGACATATTTCCTTTCCTTGTGGCTTCTATAAAGATGCGTCCCTTTCATCTCTTTTACTTAACTTTTATTTTCGAGTTTACTCAGTATAATCTTCCTGAAACGAAAATGACAGGCGGGGTAGTGACAGTACCAGGATTCATTTGCAAAAAAACTTGCCAAATAAGTAATTTCATAATTTAGAAATAAAAAGCGGTGGATACGTTTCGGTGGTTTTTCACAGGTTGCTAGGATCATCGATAAAGTGATGTACAGCTGCTCAGGCATCACATCTTGGACCCTAAACAAAATACTGAGTAAGCAAAATAAAACAGACTTGCCCACAACTGAAATATTACCATCATAGTTAATAGAATGGGTACACACAGCACCTGACGAAAATATAGGTCCTAGATTATAGAACATACCGAGCACCCAAAGAAAATACAGTGTGCCACAAGGTAAACCCTGGCTGCTTAACGACATATTTCAATTCAGCCAAGAAATTAAAATTAGTCCGTAATGCCAATATGTGCCACAGAGGCAAACAAAAAAATATACAAAATATCTTAAGTAAAACACACCTAATGCGCAAAGAATACACCCAAGCAACCAAACAAACGTTATCAAGAAGCCACTGAATCCTTTTGTTTCATTAATATAAGGAATTTTGTCAGAGCCACCCTTTACTGTCTCTCGAAATTCTCCATTTATCCAGATCGCAATTATTTTGAAACATATAAATGACCTTAGTCAAAAAAAAGGGAAAATGAGAGCCAAAAGCACATTAAGTTGAGAAATGGCCACAGACAATTGAGAGAACTTTCCATCAAAGACAAAAAATTAAGGGTGTGATTGACAATCTATCAATGACCATCGCAGCCATTTGCGGGGCCCTTGGAGGCAGCGGTTATTATCTCTCCCTTCTCAGATCTCTTCATCATTCGGACGCAGTGTCATCCATCTTTTATAGAAGAGGCCAGCCAGCAGCAGGAAGTGGGGGGGCACGCACTCGAGTTGCTCAGCCGCGAGGACAGGGCACGAGGGAGAAGCCTTAGGCTTTAGGGTCATCTTGCATGGGTGGGGGGTCGCGGGATGGGAGTAACCGCCAATGGAAACCAGCCAATGCAGGAGGTGAGCAGCTAACCATGGGAACCAGCCAATCAGTGCCTCGAGGGCAAGCAGAGCTGAGCTAAGTTTGTATAAGAATGTGTTCCGGTGCCGTAACCTCTGCACAGAAGTCCATAATGGTGAAATTAAATGTTGGCGCGGTGAATACCAGCCTGTGTAATTTTAAATCAACGTTATGCCTCTTTAGTTTACTACAACACACTCCTCGTCTCTTTATCTCACTCCTGCAGGTTCCTGCTTTTTTAGGTCTCGACCTACAGCATTGCTTTAGCAATGCATGTTTGTCAAGATTCTAGTAAGGCGTCCGAAAAGTCTCCTCAAACTGCGGATTCGATATAGTTCATGTGAGCCAGGCGCGTGCACATCGCCAGGCACATCCCACACCATGCCTCGGCATCAGACTTCAAAGGAAGCCACTCCCCTGCCCCCACCCCCATCAGACTTCAAAGGAATACGCTCCCCAGCCCCCGCCACAGCAATGCAGAGTGCTTGTTTCTTTAGTGCAGAGCACTCCATTAGTATTTGTGAGCCATCTCAATTGAGTATATCCACCCCATAACTCCATGTTACTCTATGTTGTTGCCTGATAGCTTCTCCCTGCTCCTCTCTTTTGCACTTGCCTATGTTCCTTTTGCTAATGCTGTTCCCCACGCTGCCTTTGTGTCCCCTCACCAGCCCTCCCGATGTTGCTTTCGTGTCCCACCCTTTTTGTTTTAATGTTCTACCCCATCCTCCCCTGTGGTGCTTCATTGTTTGCCCCCTCCCTCAAGGGATGTTGCGTCACAGTATCTAGTGTTGCTTCTGATACCACCTGGACCCCCGCCCCTCCCATCTGTCCACTTCAGGAAAAAAATATTTTTTGGGGCCTTTTCTTTTCTTTTAGGTTACCGATCCAACTTCGATTGGCAACTAAAAAGAAAAAATGCTGTCTGCGTAATTTTTTTGGTGGGTGCATGTGTATTGTGCACTTCTACAAAAGAATGTGCGGCTGTGTCAAAGGATTTTAATTTGTTTGTTTTATTCATTTATTTTTTTACTGTTTGATTGTGGGGCGCATGGACGTTTTATTGATCATGAGTGGACTTGAAAAAACAATATTCGCAGAAGGACTAAGACTAAAATAGCTCGAACTGTTGATGGTGCACCATTAACTTCAGATCTGGTAAGAAACGCTTCTTTAAGATAACAGGTCTCTTTTGAAGATTGTATTAACAGTATTTCTGGATAAAATAGCCTCTCCTAATTATGCTATGGCTTTTGCCATTCCTTGGCTAAGGAGATATAGTCCACATGTCAATTTCGCTACTGTGATCACATCTGTCATGATCATTCTAGAGTCTGAGGAGACTAAAGAGATTTCCTGTCAACTTCTAATTTAATTGTGGCTAAACTCTCTTCTGAGCTACCTCAGTTCAAAGCATAGTCTATAGTCTTTGCTAAACCTGAGAACTGCTCCATTTGCCTGCACTGTAATCAATGCAACATACACTCCAAATCCCACTCAGTGCCACGTAATTAAACGCCACATAATTACACAGCACTCAATGCAACATACACCAAATACCACTCAGCGCCACATAATTACACACCACATAATTACACAGCATTCAATGCAATATACACTCCAAATCCCACTCAGTGCCACATAATTACACGTCACATAATTACACAGCACTCAATGCAACATACACCAAATACCACTTAGTGCCACATAATTACACAGCACTCAATGCAACATACAATCTGAATCCCACTCAGTGCCACATAATTACACGCCACATAATTACAAATCACTCAATGCAACATACACCAAATACCACCCAGTGCCACATAATTACACTGCACAGTACACAGTACTCAATGCAACATACACTCCAAATCCCAATCAGTGCCAAATAATTACACGCCACATAATTACACAGCACTCAATGCAACATACACTCCATGTACCACTCTGGCTGCCTGCCCGACCGAGACTCGCCGGTCGGACAGACGTAGGTTGAATGGCTCCTTCGTTCCACATTGAAGGCTACTAATTGACCACGTAGGTCCTACCCAAGCAGCCCGGGGACAACTATCTACAACGACTGTGGGGCGGAGAGCAATACAGGAACTCTTCCTGCTTCAGATCCCGACCCCACAGGTTGTATCTATCTAACCCCGCAGCCCGTTATGGGCTCCGGTTTAAGTTTATGAGCACTTCCTTTTGGTCCTGATGAATTGCCTTGATGGCACGAAACATGTCGACCAGATCACTTGTTGAGGGTTAAAACGGGCTTCCCACACATAGGTTGGTCGTAATCCCATACCCCTCTTAGTTTTAATAAAGTAGGCAGCTACAGGAATAAAGTACTCAGAGTAGACTGCACTAACTTTTTTTAGAATCACTACCTTTTCACGCTCACTACTTCACCACTAGGGCCCCTCACACCCACTCAAACATCGGCTTTGGAATAAAAGATCTCCATTAAAGTGCAGCACTAAGTGCTGCCCGTCAGGCATTGCAGTGCCGGCTTGACGCAGGAGCAGGAAGCCGATAATGACGCGAAGCGACTGGTTGGGAATGTGACAGTAGTCATAGAACCAACCTGTTGTGTGAGGTTTCCCTAATTCCGACAAGGGACGATCGCCCCTGATTTCCAGATACAACCTCACTTCCAGAGAGAGGGAACTCTTCCACTCTTCACTACATAGGATTTATCTCCAGGGGAACTTTGTGCAATTTTTTTGGGTATTAGTTCGTTGGGACATGCACACTGGACCCCTATAAATATTGTCCCCCCCCTCTTAGTCCCCCCTTTGTTGTTAACCACATAATTACACGCCACATAATTACACAGCCCTCAATGCAACATACACTCCAAATAACACTCAGTGCCACATAATTACACTCCACATAATTACACATAACTCAATGCAACATACACTCCAAATCCCACACAGTGCCACATAATTACATGCCACATAATTACACAGCACTCAATGCAACATACACTCTAAATCCCACTCAGTGCCACATAATTACACACCACATAATTACACAGCACTCAATGCAACATACAATCCAAATCCCACTCAGTGCCACATAATTACACGCCACATAATTACAAATCACTCAATGCAACATACACCAAATACCACCCAGTGCCACATAATTACACAGCACATTACATAGTACTCAATGCAACATACACTCCAAATCCCAATCAGTGGCACATAATTACACGCCACATAATTACACAGCACTCAATGCAACATACACTCCATGTACCACTCTGTGCCACATAATTACATGCCACATAATTACACAGCCCTCAATGCAACATACACTCCAAATAACACTCAAAGAAGGCTGCGGCCACGCCGCCTTTGCCGTGATATGCAAGGGGTAAAGAGCAGAGGAAGTGTGGGGGTCATGTTTCGGCACCTCATTGAGAAAGGGAAACTAAACAATGCTAGTTCACGCCTGTCCCGTAAATCTTAACCGCCAATTGTTGTACTGCTGATTAAAAAAATAAAGAAAACACAACACATGAAATGTAAAGTTGCTGGTTGCAATACTGCGGATTAAAACAAAATATACAACAAAGAAAAACTCATGAAATGAAGTTGTTTACAAGTTGCTGAATTGCTGATCAAAAAAGTCTATATTCAAAGAGGCATGTGGCACAACCGTTTGGACGCCTCCCTGAGCCGGGGAAACTCTTGTTTGTTCTATTTTACTTTCGGTCCAAGGACTTTTTTTAAAATTCAATCATTGGAAGGGTGGCCGTGAAAGTATAGGGGCCGCGCGGCTGTGAAAGCGAAAGTGATTGCAGGGACGCGCTCTGTGGTGGGGGAGGGGCAGAGTGAGGCACTTGGGACAGCAAGAGCTGTACGGCTTAATGAGCCATGACAAAAAGCCACATGGCGGCAGCGCGCGTGCCCACACGCGTAACCACAAGCTTAAGGCCAAGCAAAGCTTGTGGTAGCACTTTGAAAAGCCACTAACTAAATGTCTCACAGAGCACCGCATGCGCTGGCTCAGGAGACCTAAAACCTTACCTGCAATCCCAAAGCCACCCCAATCACCTTCCCCACCTGTCTTCCCCCTCCTGCAGCTGTGCTTTCTGCTAAAGCAGACGAGCAGCTCTGCACTGGCAGGCTCTCAGAGAGCCCTGTCAGCCTTGCCTGGAAGGACTTTAGGACATCACAACAGTGGGTAACCAGAGTTGAACTTCTGATGTGTGATAGCAGTGAGTTATGACAATTAGAAACTAAAATAAAACGACAGAGGTTCTCTATAAGAGCCATACATAACAAACCCAGAGTATACATGCGGTCTGTGTTCCCAAGTTGGCAATGCAGGAGGATGGAGATGAATCACAGGCTAAACATCTCCTCTTGACAACTTTGTAAAATACTGAGCCAAATGAAGGAATCGCTTCTATCAAGGTATTTAACTCTATATCAATACTTGGGCAATTAAATTTTACAAACTGATGAACTCCCCAAGGTTATGTTAGATCATAATGCTATGTTTGCATGATGCTCCCTAATAATGCTGACTACAAACACAAGGCCGATCTTTAGGTTGAGCCTAGGTGCAAGCGCTGTCTCTTCAAGACATGCTGTATTTACTCTGTTGGCTTACAGAGCGCCCATTATCTTTTTATTTGTAAATTCAATTATCCTTTAAAACGGCTTGCTTGCTATTGGGCAATCTTTCCTCTTTGTCCCACCTTGCGCTCATTTGTTTCTCCCCACAGAGCTGTGCCTAACTTCTGGCATTGTTCCACTGCACTGCTTATCTCTTCATTTTGGGGCACTATTTTTTTGTTAGTTTCCTGCTCGTGTTCTGACCTCCACTAGTAATCTCTGAGCGCCGTTTTTAATATTGTTTTTTTTAGTATTCCATCCCGCTTATCATTCAATGGCCATAGAGTTGACTTAATTAGGGGGGGTGTACATGGTAACTCTGGAGGCGAGAGTCACGGACACCCGATCGGCCGACCTGGCCTCTCTCAACTAGGATCCCAGCCGCGGAGCACCTCGTGTTGATGCCCCATCTTTTGTCTTTAGATTTAGGATCATTGTTTGTTGGTTTTAATTAAAATTTGATTAAACAACTAAAAAGCAAAGTATTTACCATGCAGTGGCTGATAATGGCGTACATTTCTTTCATGTGCTGTGATACTCTACTGTAACTGTTAACCTGACTTACATTACTGATTTCTGCAACCATTGTATTGGGTGTATATACGTCAATAAAAAGTTTAATAAAAAAAAAACAATTAAAAACAGACTGTGCGTCATTGAAGTGACTTTGTTCCATATAAAAGCACAGGTTTTGTCCTCACGGGTGTTTTGTTTTTTGAGTAAAATCTTATCTTCGGGTTCACCCATGAAATACAAAACAAAGGACGTCCTCCTTTAACCCCTCCCATGCTGGTGACGAACCCCAGTCGTCACGCCCCGCGGTGGGCGTGTGCTGATGATGGCTGGGGTTCATCACGGCCCGCCCTGTTCGTTTGTTTACCGCACAGCGAAAAAATCGTGGCCGCAGCGAAGGGGTTAAGTAATGCATTTGCTTGGTTGTTGCTGCAACTATCCATTGGGTTGAAATACAACAGTAAAAAAATCTGTGCACCAGTGTTGCAGCGTGAACTTATACGCTGACATATCTGCGATTGGGAAACTGCAAGGACTTCTGTTGCAGTGCGCAGGCCCCAGGACATCACAGCCAATAAACAACAAATATTCTCCTAGCCAATCCACGAGAAGCTTCCCCAACCAATCCAGATTGATCACACTTTCCCAACCTCTCAGAAAATATGTTTCCTCCTAAGAGATTTCAGAGCACCTGCAGGCATCATGCTCTGAAGTTCATGACGGCTGAAGTAGCAAAAACGAACTGGTCAGGGATGTTAAATAGGCTTCAACTATATGTCACATATTGAAAGCCCAATGGAAAGACAGCAGCGCCTCGAGGAGGAGAATCATGGATATGGACTTTTCCCCGAAAGGCAGAACAGGGGACAACCATGAGGTTCTTTCCCATCTCAAGACCACTTCACCTTCAACCACAAGTGCCAGGTCATGCTAACCTGGAAGCAGTAAGGTTCAGCAGAGAGGCACCCTTAAGTGCATATGGAGAGACCGGACATTCCACCTTTCCCTGAACGGCCCGTGTAGTTAGTGGAGTCTGTCAACAGCTACTATTAAAGCTCTTTTTTCAGAGGTTTACTATATATTCAGGGCTCGAGTCGGGGTACCACGCGGGTGGACAGCGTCCCCCCACTTATTTTACCGGGGGGACGCCATCCCCCCTGCCAAACAGCTGGACTTAACTCTCTGGCCTCTCTGGGACGAGGAGCTCGGCACCTTTCCTGACGTCACTTCCTGTTGTGACGTCACTTCCGGTGACAGCGTCCCCCCACTTCTTTTTTCAGGACTTGTGCCCTGTATATATTCAACCAATATAATTTGTGAGTTGGTCGTCATCTGAGCCTATTTTCTACAATCAATTCTGCTGTTTGCTTGAGTATTGCTAGCAAGGGCCATCATTGTTTTCTTTGAGGTGGCACAATTTTTATTTGTTTTTGCAATTTTCTACAGCGCAACTTTATCCCAAGGGCATTAAAACGAGTCACAAGACATCAGGAGTGATAATATAGATAACAGGCATCACAGTAGCAACAGCCCAGCAACAACGGAAGGAGACAGATCAAGCATTAGTGAAAGCAACATTGTATTTTCGTTTATGGGTTAAATCAAATAACAAAATGGTCTGCAAATAACATTCGCAGTGGCAGGAATTAATCAGGGAAAGTTAGAACAGAAACAATTGTGAAACCTGACCAGTACTATCTTAGAACAGAACGTTTAAAGACATATTAATGGCATTGTTCCACGCTCAGGGCCCACAAGTATCACTGCTCCTAATCACAGCATGGTCGTTCACCAGTGGCACGTGAAGTAACAGTAGATGTTGTAGTAGTACTTGTAAGGTGCCAAAGGCGAGACCTATTGGCTATGCCAATGCTTGGTCTACATTGTAAATAAAAGGTGTAGAACAGACAGGGCATGCCAACCACAAACCACTTCTCAATTATGTAGACCCACAATCTATGGAAGAGAGTCAAAGGGCTGGCTCTTACCATCATGACACTACTCACACATCTCTTATTTTAGTAACCAGTTCAAAAACCGATGTGGTAACTTCTCAAACAAATACTCCAACCCTAGTAGTAAAAATTCCCACTAACAAGAAAATACAAAAACGCAAAGCAATTATTTGTACATCAAATGTCTCAGCATATCTGTATCCTTAGAAGTACCAGACATACACTCAACAGTTGCCACAAATACCCGACAATTATAACTAATCCAAACTTAATTCATAGGAGAACCTTGTAATTAGCAGACATAAGTGAGTAATTGAGGGAAATTATATGTCGCTCTCCATTCTATGGATCTATAACTAACCAAGGTCCTGAAATAGAAGTTTACAAGTAAAGTAATGGGATTTGTCTTGGCACCAGGTATTATGTAGCGCCTTAAGGTCCTAGCCATGTATGGAGCTACTCACTCCTCTGAGATGTTAGGTTTAAAACTTGGTAGAACTGGAAAAGTTGGTAGTGGGGTTCCTTTAGTTTATGAGACTGAACTGAACTTCTCAAAACAAGTGGATATCCAGTCGCAAAATGGGTTAATAGTCCACACCATTTATCAACCACCCCTGGTGATAAAGTAAGATATGTTTACTGATGTCTGGGATACATGACAGATGAATTTCTGGGATATGTTAAAAGGCCACTCAATACTTAAATTCCTTTCTAAATATTCATAATATTCATAATATTCTACAATCTGTTGTGAATCCCCCCCACACAAAGGTGGCATAATTGATCTCTTCATTTCTTGTTGGGATCAACATGTCTCGTACATGGTAATGTAGCCTGTCCTGCACGCTAAAAATGAAAGTATGTTATCCACATGTGTGCGCGAAGGTCTACACCCCGACATTAGAATGGGTTCTTGACTTCAACCTGGGCCTGGAGAGATGTACAAAGCAAGTGTTCATAAAGACAGTGGAACTATTGCCTCGTCACAGGTTTCACACAATGGTGGAAGCATACCATGTCTTGAAGTAAATACAGTCTGACCAAGTCCTTTTACCTACATCATGCAAGTGGTGGGAGCCTACTGGCATATTCACCCAGTCTAGCTGCTAATGGGTAACCTACCATCCTAGCACCAAGATCCCATACACATGGACAAAACCATGTTTGCTAGTGCAGTTAGTAAGCAGTTCATGATGTCCTGAGTGAACCAAAGTATCACAGGCCTCTGGGTTCCATCCAGGAAGCCCCTGGCCTGTTCATGTGCACAAGACAAAGGTTAGGTTTCTTTCCCAGACAGTGAAAGTGTACTGCGGACCTCCCTCAGACTGAAGGGAGGGAACCCAGACACTGAAGTGAGGAAAGAGGAGCCAGGCTTCGCCAATGAAATTCAATTAAGTTCCTTTTGATACAGAGGGCTGATTTTCAGTCTTCCTGAGACTACCATTTGGTGGATGGCAAGGAGGATGAGATGGGAAAAGCCACCCATGAGAATGTCCAACTCGACCCAGCACTAGACAAGAAGGACGCAGGCGAGAGAGTATTCGGCCCAAAATGCTCAGAAGAGACTTTGTCCAAAGAAAGACATGCATGAGATATGAGGATATGGTATTAATTTCAATCAACAAGGCAGTACTCCTGAAAATGGAGGGAACAAAAGGTCCAATATCTACTTTTTTTGCTAATCTTAAGGGTGATAAAATGTTTGTGGTGTTGCAATAAAATGGAGAGAATTCAACCCTCCCTTCAACTGGCTTTTTTCGAAATATAACAGAACAGCATATGAGTTCTACTAGCCAAGGTCAGCAAATTTAGTGCCAACTTTATGAGGCATAAAACAGACCTTGAATACTATTTAAAATGTTGATACATAGTGAAAACGGTCTTGCGTTGCTTGTGTTCCGGTTCAGGGAGGACCTGACCTGCAGTTTGGGCTGGATTGTTTCCATGAGGGGGAGGGTCAAGATTAATTTGCATATAGCTAGGTCCAAAGTGAGTTGGCATGCATGGTAAGCAGAAGAACAATGGGTTGGGATGCTACCCAGAGGATTACCAGAGGTCTGACAAATTGCAAGCATTCCACTCATCACCTTGTGGGTGTTTCATAAAGGTAAAGTTATTAAAAAAGTACTATGACGCAGCCAGCACTGGCAACAGGTCATCGTGCTTTTTTTCTGGCTGGGCAAGCAAGCAAGGATTGAAGGAGGGGATGGGGGACATGGCAAGCATTGACGAAGGTAAGAGGGAGGTGCAACATGGAGAAGGGATGAGTGGGAGGGGGAAGAAGCAACACAGAGAAAGTGTGGGTTGGAGGAAGAAGAAGCAACACAGAGAAAGGGTGGGTGGGTGGGAGGAGGAAAAAGCGGATCAGGGAAGGGGTGGGCGAGAGTTGAAAAAGCAA
This sequence comes from Lissotriton vulgaris, assembly GCF_964263255.1. Lineage (NCBI taxonomy): Eukaryota > Metazoa > Chordata > Amphibia > Caudata > Salamandridae > Lissotriton > Lissotriton vulgaris. Next base: position 1,852,304,874 of record NC_141687.1, on the reverse strand, counting down.
AACAGGGAAGGGGTGGGCGGGAGGGGAAAAAGCAAAACAAGGAAGGGGTGAGCGGGAGGGGAAAAAGCAAAACAGGGAAGGGGTGGGCGGGAGGGGAAAAAGCAAAACAGGGAAGGGGTGGGCGGGAGGGGAAAAAGCAAAACAGGGAAGGGGTGGGCGGGAGGGGAAAAAGCAAAACAGGGAAGGGGTGGGCGGGAGGGGAAAAAGCAAAACAGGGAAGGGGTGGACGGGAGGGGATAAAGCAAAACACGGAAGGGGTGGGCGGGAGGGGATAAAGCAAAACAGGGAAGGGGTGGGCGGGAGGGGGGAAAAGCAAAACAGGGAAGGGGTGGGTGGGAGGGGGGAAAAGCAAAACAGGGAAGGGGTGGGTGGGAGGGGGGAAAAGCAAAACAGGGAAGGGGTGGGTGGGAGGGGGGAAAAGCAAAACAGGGAAGGGGTGGGTGGGAGGGGGGAAAAGCAAAAACAGGGAAGGGGTGGGTGGGAGGGGGGAAAAGCAAAAAAGGGAAGGGGTGGGTGGGAGGGGGGAAAAGCAAAACAGGGAACGGGTGGGTGGGAGGGGGGAAAAGCAAAACAGGGAACGGGTGGGTGGGAGGGGGGAAAAGCAAAACAGGGAAGGGGTGGGTGGGGGGGGGAAAAGCAAAACAGGAAGGGGTGGGTGGGAGGGGAAAAAAGCAAAACAGGGAAGGCGTGGGTGGGGGGAAAGCAAAAAAGGGAAGGGTGGTCGGGAGGGGGGGAAGCAAAAAAGGGAAGGGGTGGGCGGAAGGGGGAAAAAGCAAAACAGGAAGGGGTGACCGGGAGGGGGAACCAGCAAAACAGGGAAGGGGTGGATGGAAGGGGGAAACAGCAAAACAGGGAAGGGGTGGGCGGGTGGAGGAAACAGCAAAGGAGGGTTGGGCGGGAGGAGGAAACATCAAAACAGGGGAGGGGTGGGTGGGCGAAGAAACAAGGTGTGGGTGGGAGGGGGAAGAAGAAATAGCACTTTAATCACAAAAGCAAGCAGCAGATGGGCAGTAATCAGGAGGAAACAATCTGTGATTGGTCCATGCTTTACAGAAAGAAAAGGAAGTGACGCCTAGCACATGCTACCAATTAGGAGGCAGCAAAGAAGAACGAAAATGAAGCCCAGGAATGCTAGGCAATCAGCTGGCTTCATGTTAATAATACCCTTCGCAGTGACAACGCATTCGCTGTCAGCAGGTGTGACCTAAAGACAACCTTGTTTGCAACTTTAAATCAAGTCTTCTCTTGGGACAGAGCACCAAAACCTTTTTGGTTGCATTGTAAGGTGACCTTTTAAAACCTGAAGTATTTGGCAATAACAGTAAGCTCTTAATTCTTTTAGACTTATCCTTAGCCCTCAATATGTTGCACTAACTATCCTGTGTTGTACTCGTATAAAAGCTTTGCAGTAATAAGTCTGCATTACACTGCTTGGAATCCTATCTCTTTAACTTGTTAAATCCCCATGGCTCACTCTTACTGTTAATTATCTATGATGAACCACGAAGGTTCTTTCTTACAGAATTGGGGACTCATTATTATCTCTATGCAGATAATACCAAGTTCCACATTGAAGTGACCTCAGGCTCCGATCACTGAATTCTGTCTTTGTGTTTAGCCAGCCTACAAGAGTGACTAAAAAGTAGACACTTGAAAACTGAAAGAACTAATAACAGAAAGTGTTTTTACCTTACACCACACTTTCTACATGAATGACAAAGGAATAAATATGAACAGTGAGTCTGTAGAACAATCTGTAACATTACTTCAAAACTTCAAACCTTTGCGACAATCTGTCGACCAAAAACTGCAGAGCAATGTTTTGTACCCTTCTTCACTGATTAGGACAATTCTCTTCTCAGCAGACTTCCAACAATGAGCATACCACCTCCCACTGCTTTCCATTCTTTAGCTATGCTGGTCACAAATTACCTTAAGATTGACCAAACCACACCAGTAATTTACTCCTGAAAAAGTCTCTCAATTGAGGCTAGACACATCTATAAAACTGCCTGTTTAACATGTAGAGATCAAAACCAGACTAAATATCTCTTGCAGGAACTCCGGGTGCACAAATATGGCTTAGAGACAACAGGAAACTACTATCTACGAATCGAATCAAGAAAAGAAGGTCCATTTCACAGGCTTTTTCTGGCCATGCATCTAATTTATGGAACTCTTTTGCCTGTATCCATTGGACTGTTCAACGTCTTCATTCAACTTAAGCATTCCATAAAATACCTCGGAGGCCTATCCCACAGCTCATATTCAATATCCTACTGTTCATTTTTAAATACTCATTTGACCTTAAATAATTCATTTTCGTGTACGTATCTTCAGAACTGTTAAAGTGTATATTTAGAAAAATGCAAACATTTGTAATGCTGTTAGAAATCCTGTTTCATGAATTACCACTTGGCTAGGTTAAATCCGTGAAACGCCTAGCTCTTTTCCTCTAATTCATTTGTGCAGAAACTACTATGTTACTTCCATATCAGTTACAGTTTGTATTTACTGCACCAAGGCGGTATTAGAGTGCTTTACTCAGAACCAAGGCGATACATTTGCAAGCAGATGTGTACAAAATACAGAAAAAAGGCAAGACAAACAATGAAGGTAGGAAGAGGAGGAACAATGGCTCTGATACAAGGAGAGGAGGAAGGGAAGAGGGGCAAGAAAAGCTAGTGGGGGCAGGAAGAGAAGACAGATGCGGCAAATGTACTTTGAAACACAAAAATGAAATAGCTAAGGTGGCAAACAAGAAAGAACCATGGGCGGGTGTGTTAAGAAACCATTCAGTCACTTGTTACACTGAGTTTCTATATGCAAGAGTTTCCATCAAGGCCTGTTTCACCTAGGTGCATCTTGACAAAGGGAGTCTGTAGACCTTTTCAGGATGGCAGGATGTTCGGGGCTAATCTCAGATGGAATGGTAGAGAGTTCCAGATGGTAGTGGCAAAGCCAGAAAATGATTGCTTAAGAACTTGTGATGTTTGTGATTTCTATGTTTCCAAAAGAAGCAAGCTCTTGCTCCGGGAATGTCTCGAGTCATTTGAGATGGTCATGAAATTAACTAGGTAGCGCAGCCTGCCTATGTGTTCAGCTTTGAACATGAGGCCGGAGATTTTAAAATGTGTCCACATTTCTGATACTATCCAATGAAGATCCCTCAGAACTACTGGGGTGAAACGATTAGATTTGGTTTTCTCTGCAACCAGGCAATGGAGGACAGCACCAAGGATGGGCGAGAGAATCAGGACACTCGCAGGAAGCTAAGCTAAGATGGCATTGCCCGCGTCCATTCTTGAGATGAATGTTGCTTGTAATCCGTAGTATGAGGCCTTCTGATGTCACTTTGGCATTGATCTGCCCAATATAAATCTGTCAAAATAAATGAGACCGCCAACACCTACCACAAATTGTTCTATACAAGACTCACTATACTACACTAATCATAAATACCAGCCCGCTCATTGGAAGGTACTCACACAGACCGCTCACGTCCTCCCTATGGTTCTGATGCACGTGAGTTGCTCATGCCCCAGTCTATCTTCTACATCATCATAACTATAGGCCTCCATGAAGGTTCTGCTCTCCTTCACCTCCTGTCTCGCTGAAGCGCCTAACCTGCCAGATGTGTCCGCAGCAACTGCATTCCTATATTTCAATGCAATGCCAGGCACCCCTTCAGCTTAATAACTCCCTACAGATTGTCGCCATTATACAAATCTGTTTCTGTCTTCAGGTTTTGGTGCTACCTGCAACTTCAACCCTTCCTCCTGTCGCTCCTGGTCTCAATCCCTGGAGGACCCCAGTTGGGGCTCAGTGCATCTCCTGACCACCTACCTCCTGGATGCCCTTCTCACCTGACCTATGATTGCAAATCCTACACTTCTTTTCTGGACTTGCTGTAGAAACCAGAGCCTTTGCTGCTATGTCTCGCTCAGTCGCTGCAATAGATCCCGTGTGCCATGTGGCAAAAACAAATGAGACTGGTGATCTGGGAGTTAATTCTAGGCAATGACTGCCTCGGGGCAAGGGCAACACAGTAAAGTGTGAGAAGAGAGCCCCTTCTTAGCTGAGATGACTCTCCGTAAGGTACATTAAAGGAACAGGGGAGTCAGGAGAAAGTCAAAGTCACAATCTCCAGCGTCTTTCTTGGGTCCAATCGGAGTCAATCCATCCCATGCTCAGTAACCGGCATAACTGCAATTGCCAGCTGCCAGACTCTTGGTTGCATCGGGGGCATCCTTCGTGGTCCAGAATACAATAGGTATAGAGAGCTTTAAAATAAAAATACTTTAAAATTGGTTTGCCCAAAATGAGCCAAGCTTTCATGTGGCTTTTGCCTCGTGCCTGAGCACAAAGCTATTAACCAAGAATAAATGAGAGTGTTAACCTTTAATGTAAAACAGAAGAAAGCCGTACTCATTTAATGGCTGAATTGCACAATAAAAAACTGGTGACGCAGAGTTATCATAATTTATTTGCACTTAATAGAATGTTAAATTGCTAAATGCTTAACCGTTACTTATAATGTGCACGCTTTTTTTACATTTAGATTTTGTGAACTGAGTGATATATAAGTATTTTAATAATCATAGTTCGGATATGTGCATCTCAAAATTGACGAGTCGACATGAGCCTAAGCACGCAACTGTCTTTCTGAGTAGGTCTTCCAAAATGACCACTCAGGTATTCCCAGCAGATCTTCCCTCTCCAACTGGTGGAGAAGTGTGGCTCACTGGTTAGAGCAGGCAGACCCTGAAGCAGAGGTCAGACCCGGGACCAGGGTTCAATTCCCGACGCGGCAGGGTCTTGAGCTCAAATGACCACGGACTCGATAATTCTCGCTTCGGTGCCTGACCTAATCATGGGTTCACACTCTGCAACTCTGGGCATTAAGCTTGCTTAATCTCCACAACGGCCCCCCGCGGCGGGATGCCTGGCTTTCACCTTGGGGATGCCCTGTAGGGGCTATCTCACAGGGAAAAGCCAGGACGGGTTCCCAAGGCAAGCGCGGAGATACCCCTTCGGGGGTCGATTCGGGCGCTATATAAGAAACATAATAATAATAATAATAACTCCATATTGAAAATGTTACATTTCTGCTTGCTGTGCCTAACTCTCTTATTTCAGGCACAGGCGCTTTCCCATTTAATGTATTGATTTTGTGAGCTTAATGTGTGCAGGCCATGTTTGTAGCAAATAATTGGCAGGATTATGATTTTCAGCACCTGCACAGAATGTGAAGCAGAGAAGGTGAATACTGCTCTGCGAGATATTGCGAAGGCTGCGATGATGGAATAATCTGGCATTGTAATATCCGTGAGGAGGCCGCCAGTGGAGGTTTCTCAAGTGTTGGGTGAGGCGAGTCCTTTTGGGCAGGTTGAGGATCAGTCTGGCCACTGAGTTCTGTATTGCCTGGAGCCTTCTCACGAGTTCAGTGGTGGTCCCTGCATTCAGTGCGTTGCCGAAGTCTAGCCAGCTAGTGATCAAGGCTTAAATGACTGTTTTTCTCATGCTGATGGGGAGCCATTTGAAGACTCTTTGGAGCAAGCAGAAGAAGGAGACTAAGTTTATCTGTCATTTAATGGTTGAGTTTGCTGTACAGGATGATACAGAGGTTGCGGAAGTGATCTTTTGGTGTGGGAGTGGGTTCGAGTTTGGCAGGACACGAGTTGTCGTTCCAGAGGGAACTTCGGTCTGGTTAGTACTGAGCTTCAGACAGTTGCCCTTCATGCAGTCTGTGACATTCTTCGTGCAGTTGTGGAAGTTGGTCTTAGTAGTGGTGGAGTCTGCTGATAGTGAGAGGATGAGCTCGGTATCGTTGACTGAGGATATGTTGAGATTATGGGTTCTGATTATGTCGGCTAGAGGCATGATGTAGGTGTTGAAGCAGGTGGGGCTGAGGGAAAAACCTTGAGGGACAATGCAGATCGTGGACGTGGGCTCCAAGGTGAAGAGAGTTAGGCATATTCTCTGCGTTCGTCCCATAAGGAATGATGCAATATACTTGAGTACTTCTCCCTTGATCCCAATCTGGTGCAGTGTCGTGATGAGTGTGTGGTGGGATATGGTGTAAAACGCTGCGGAGTGGTCGAGGAGGATCAGGACCATAGATTCTCCCCTGTCGAGTAGGGCGAGGATGTCGCCCATGGCGGCAATCAGCTTTTCAATGCAGGTTTAAAAATTCTCCATTTTAATAAATACTTCTCAATGAAGAGACACAATCTACTAAGATGAAACACGTCTTCATGTTTCGGTGCTTTGGTTGGCGCAGAAACCTGATTGAGAGGCGTTTAGCAGCTTGTTTCCCTCCAGGTGTTCGGTGAGCTGCTGGTTGATGGCCTTCTCCAGGACTTTGTCAGGCAAAGGGAGCAGCGAGATGGGGTGGTAGGTCCGGAGTTTGCGAGGGTCGGCAGAGAGTTTCTTGAGTGCGGGACCTTGAGTGTGCGGGGAAATCACCAGAAACATGGAAGAATGGTGGGCACCAAATTACATTTCAGCAGTTCTTTCCCTTAATGGTAGCTTTTCTAGTGGTAGTTACTACCAGAATAGGAGAGTGATTTTTTTATATTGCTAACGAGGCGGTGGTGGTCACCGTGAACGGGCAGTCTGCGAGAGATGCTAGAGTGTTAAAGCTGTTGAGGGTGTTTGTGCTTAGGTGCTTGACACACAGTGTGACTTTTCTGGAGGGTCGCATCCCTGAAATCGACAATGACATTGCAAATGTTTATGTCATTTGCAGTGGAGGAGATTCCATGGGCTCACATAGGAGGCAGACAGGGAGAAAAGCTATGGGAAGCAAGAGGTGCAGGTCGCTGAATTTGATTGAAGGGTCATTGGTACCATGTACCTGTAGTGCTAACCGACAACTGTGATTGGAATTCAGCCGATCGGTAGCACACAGGAGAGACGGTGGCTGTAAAGGGATGGTGGAGAGTCAAAGAAGATAACTTTATTATCGAGATGATTGATAAAGGGCTATCACCCGAGTCCATAGCAGGAAAATGATCTGGAGTGGCCATTTACAGGATGATGTTTTGGAGCTATGAGCCTTCAGCAGGTGAGTTGGGAAAAGGGATATTGGAGGGGTGGCCTAGGCAGAGAGGGGTTGGGCAGAGATTGTGCAGGCCGATCACAGTGGGGTTGTTGAAAAACATTGCACCTTTGCTGGGTATGGTATGTAACAATGAGGAAGAGGCAATGTTGTTTTCTAGTGCAATGTGTTGGCTGTTTTTGGGGCTTTTTGCATTTTGTGGATATTGGGGCATGGAGCAAATGGAACGCTTTGGGTGGAATGTGTCTCTGAAGTACTCATGAGGAAGAGTAAAATGGATCATAAGTGACTGGGAAGGGAAGGAATATCCATATCCAGTCACCAATGCCTGTCCAGACAGGCTTGGAGGCATTGAAACAGAGACCTGGAACTGGGAATTACATCTTTTGGTATCAGGATGGGTCAAAGTTGAAAAGCAGACAAGTGTTGAAGGTCTTGAGGAAAGCGTTACGCAATTTGGAATTTCTGTAATGTGAATTTGGAGCCCATTCCTGCAGAATGGGTTGCAACAGAAGAAGATGCATGGGGTGTGGGGTTCGTAGGATTCAGGTAATTGGGGGTTGGAGATCAGAATACTTTATAAAAATATGATCGCCCTGAGTGGGTGTTGCTTTGACACATTCTGTTTGACCATGTAAAAGTAAAAGGCTTAGGTCTACTAAAGGAGATAAGAAAGGATCTTAAGGAAATTTTAATGGGCTGGTACTGATATAATGTGGGTTGAATTGATGCCTCAAAGGGAGTGTTGCGAGGCACACACAGAGTGCGATTGATGAAGCATGCCGGAAGATTAAGAGAGAGTTGCAGCATTTCTGCAGGGAGGAGCGTGTAATGAGGATTGTGCATGAGGATATAAAATGCCAGCTCAAGCAATTCTTAGAGATGATGGGGTACATCCGTCAGAAGTGTCGATTGACATCTATTAGCTTCAGGTTTGGTTAAGCTGCAGTACAGGCGGATCAGCTCGAGAGCGGGGAGTTCAGTGAGGTTACAGTTGTTTTTAGGTATATATGTGTAACAGAGCAGGAGCCGGTACACCTTCAGGGGATCTGGAGCGAAAATGGGACTGGTGGCTAGCTACCCCCCTCTCACCTGCTTATGTCCCTTCTCACCAGGAGTCCCCTCCTTACTACAGGGATGAATGGTGCGAACAAGAAAACAAGCCCCTTTGTTCCAGCGGCACTATAAACAAAGACGGCTCCTTTAATGATGGGTTTGAGCATGACGAGACTCGTCCCAATAACGTCACCACGCTGCTGGCAACAAATGCGGGCGGAATCAGGAAGTCAGCGGACGGCGTTTCCCCGGAGGACGAGAGCAGTGCTAGAGAGCAGAGAAGAGGAGAGGAGCGAAGCTTAACAAACGAGACAGAAGAAGATCCCCCGTGGTGGTACCAGCAAGCCAGGAGGCCAACGTCACCACGAGGTGCCCCACCACGCTCCCGCGGGAGGAGCATGGCTTCAACAGGTACGGGGCAGAGTGGCGGGTTAGGTGGGGCGATACAGCCTGCCTGCTACCGAACACCAGTGTAAATAAGTGTAAAACTCTGTGTACAGTCTGCCAAAGAACCCGTCCCTTTCATGAGCACTCTGAGCACTTCCTGAGTTTGTAAATAGCACTCTACCACTGGGTTTCCTTCACCCCCCCGGCCCTTGTACTTCAAGCTCCCGGTCACCCCTCTAATACCCCTACTTGTCTCTCTTTCTCTCCTGGTTGCCGGACGGAGTGGAGAACCTGCTGACCACCCGTGCTTCCCAGGAACGAGCCATTTGCCACCCGTGGTGTCTATCCCGGTAACAAGACGGACCCCGCAGCCTTCGCCACAGAGAGACTGACAAGCCAGAAACGGAAGTCCTATATAAAAATAAAGCCTTCTTTGAGATCCCTACTTAAGGCCTCTGACTCCCTTCCAAGAGAGACCACTGCTAAGGGACTCATGTCTGAGTATACCCTGCCACACCTATAGTGGCCAAAAACGATTCAGAAAAGGGGGTGGTGATGAACTGGGATGGTGCAGTGAGCTAAAAAACGGTGTTGGATCTAGCCCTGATCTTTTGACTGGGTGAGAGTATTCTGCTTAATTCAGAAACTCTGTCCATCACCACCCCTTGTTGTTAAATATTTTGTCCACCCTAAGCGTGGAAGGGTATACTCAGATGTGAGTCCCTTGCTCATTGCACCATCAGGATTCAAGCAAGCCGGGCCGACGACGGCTGAAATGCCAGAAACCGGTCCCCGGAAGCTTGATTCCTTCCCAGTGTAAGAATTGGCTTGGTAGTTTGGTTTGCCCTGTTCCCATCATGCACTGGGACAGGAACAGACTAATTTGCATATAGCCAGGTTCTGAACTGGGATGGTGCAGTGAGCTAAAAAACGGTGTTGGATCTAGCCCTGATCTTTTGACTGGGTGAGAGTATTCTGCTTAATTCAGAAACTCTGTCCATCACCACCCCTTGTTGTTAAATATTTTGTCCACCCTAAGCGTGGAAGGGTATACTCAGATGTGAGTCCCTTGCTCATTGCACCATCAGGATTCAAGCAAGCCAGGCCAACGACGGCTGAAATGCCAAAAACCGGTCCCCGGATAGCTTGTTTCCTTCCCAGTGTAAGAATTGGCTTGGTAGTTTGGTTTGCCCTGTTCCCATCATGCACTGGGACAGGAACAGACTAATTTGCATATAGCCAGGTTCTGAACTGGGATGGTGCAGTGAGCTAAAAAACGGTGTTGGATCTAGCCCTGATCTTTTGACTGGGTGAGAGTATTCTGCTTAATTCAGAAACTCTGTCCATCACCACCCCTTGTTGTTAAATATTTTGTCCGCCCTAAGCGTGGAAGGGTATACTCAGATGTGAGTCCCTTGGTCATTGCACCATCAGGATTCAAGCAAGCCGGGCCGACGACGGCTGAAATGCCAGAAACCGGTCCCCGGAAGCTTGTTTCCTTCCCAGTGTAAGAATTGGCTTGGTAGTTTGGTTTGCCCTGTTCCCATCATGCACTGGGACAGGAACAGACTAATTTGCATATAGCCAGGTTCTGAACTGGGATGGTGCAGTGAGCTAAAAAACGGTGTTGGATCTAGCCCTGATCTTTTGACTGGGTGAGAGTATTCTGCTTAATTCAGAAACTCTGTCCATCACCACCCCTTGTTGTTAAATAAAATGTTAAAACAAGCAGATTAAAAAAAATCACAATTAAAATAGTTAAAGATAATACATTTAAAGCTTAATAAGAATAATGTAATTATTAACAATGTCAGGCTTCGCTGATTGCAAGAGTCCCGAGGCCGTTCCTGATTCTAAGAGTGTGATTGATAAAAGCAATAACTGTGTGGCATATGGGATCGGACGACAAACACTGGGCAGCTCAAGGCTCTGACAAGCTCTAGTTAAAGGAATGTAAACGAAGTCGTAAATATTCTCTGTTCTGGGTTCTGAAAAAAAGACTACCGAGAAACATGAAATGAATTGTGGATTGTGTACTAACATTAACACAACAGCAAGGAAGGAGAAACGAAAAACAGCTATCTTGAAGGGTATAAACGGCCAGGAAATGGACAGAGCACAGCCTGAAACATGTAAGGTAAATTCTGTGTTCATGAGAGGGTATCAAGACAAAGTAAGGTTCAACCCAGGCTGATGCTAAGATAGCCCTATGATAGCAGACAGTGCCCATAATTTGGCCTTTTGTCTGACTTATCAAATTATCCTACGACTGAAATAGGGAGCGAATTTAGCATGCCCAGGGATCATACTGGGGGAATGCAACAGGTGTAGAACTCCAGTTCTGCAAAGGTTTTCCTGACATAAGACAAGCAGGAAATGTTGCTACTGTTATCCGATTTAATACAATCAGCTAATATACTGAGTGAGAATTTTGTTTGGAACAGCCAGCAATCTTGCAAGAAATTTGTTCCCAGCTACTTGCAGATGGTCACACCTAGCATAGCCCCAGACCCCTGCCCCGTAGAGGACTACTGAAATGCATTTTGCTTTGTAAAGGGAAAACAGACCCTTCACTGGGTTCTGCTTCAATTTCCTGGAGAAACCAAAAATAGCCTCAGAGACACAGTCCATTTTGTTCGCCTCTGTTCGACAGGTTTTGCCCCGTTAAAATTAACATCCAGTAAAATACCTAAGTAGTTAAAGTTGGACACCTTTGTGATGACACCATCAATGCCAAATCTGCGAGTATGCATGTTTCTAGGGTCGAATGACATATGGTAGAGCCTGAACTTGAGCCTCATGAGTATGAACATGAATGAGGATACGAAGATATTGGGGGATAGTCCGGCATACACTGCACACTATCACAACTCTGCAGATCCCGGAGGGAGCACTGCCTTGCCTGATAGGGCATAGGAAAAGGACCAAGACCCATAAAGCGCAGCTGAAATTCTTAGACTTAGCACTCTTACTAGCAACCAGAGTCATAACTATGAGGTGGAAATCAGCCAGACCCCCGAGTGTAGAGGTATGGCGGTCTGATTTGCTAAAATGGGGTAGGGCAGAAGGTATGGTCCTGCGTAGAGAGGAGGAGAGAGGGCTCCGGAAGCATCCGATTGCACAGGACTGGGAGCGCATGCTGGTAGAGATAGAGGAAGAAGATCTAGAGACCTCACAAGAGATTGTCCCATGACCAGCAATACAAGATAGGACGAGAGAGGAAAACAAAGTGGGGATATAACCGCCCGAAGCACAGGTTAGACAGCCACTCAAAAATGCAATACTAGACAGAATATGGTTGTCAGGCCAAGGTTTACAGTGCCTCACTGATGGAGAAGCTAGGAGGGTGGGAGGGGGTTGGGTGGGAGGGAGTTTGTTAAGAGGCGACACTATCATAAATTGCAATGTAATTCTTGTTATAATAACTCTGAGATAGACTGAATTGATATATAAGGAGGGAAAGTTACATGTATATTAGCCGGAAGTTAAAGGGAGAAAATGTGAAAAGACTGCTGAACGATGATATGATTAACTGTAAAATGTAATAACTGATACAGTCACGAATAAAGAGTAAAAAAAAATGTTTTTAATGAGTATGAACATGAAGCTACGCTCAGTCTCCGCCCATCTTTTCAATTGACTCCCGTTACCATCCTCTCTAAATGGTTGCTTCTAATTCGTTAATAGGCTTCTTAGTCTCTCCTAAGTAACGCCTTGTCTGCATTTGTAACCTCCCTTGAGGACTGGAATATTTACATGTGTTGTTATACGGTCTGTTTTATCTACAGTCTGTGGGTGCTTTTTTCTTTATTGACTTTAATCTAGCTGCTTTTGCAGGCATGACACCCTGTTTTCATGACAGCGCAGCGCCCGATCATGGGTGCTGCACTTTATCTTTCAAAAAGGCTCCCTGCACAATGCAGCACTTCTGCACGCACTATGCTGCTTATCAAATGCTTTTAATTTTTCAAAGCACCCCATAAAGCGCTTTTACTTTAGTGGCAGCCGCACCTTCCGTTACACGAGCTGCATTTTAAAGAAAGGGCGTTGCCAACATTAAAGTGAAAGCGCCCATACCGCGCTTTCACTTAAATCACAGCCACGCACCTTTCTTTTGACGCGAGTTGTCTAAAGAAAGGGCTGTGGCTGGCGTTAAAGTGAAAGCGTGGCATGGGGCGCTTTTACAAACAAGTATTTGGAATGCAATAGGTCTTGCATATGTGAGAGTTTAAGCTACTGGATTGTAAATGACAATGCCTTTTGTTTAGGTTTTAAAAACCAAAAGATAGATAAAAAGGCATTGTCATTTACAATGCCATTATCTCAAGTCGCTTAAATGCAAGACCTATTAGATTGCAAATGCTTGTTTATAGTTGACCCTTAGTTTTAGTTCTAGCAGGAAGTCATTAAAATTATCTAGCAAGTGTTGAAGAAGCCCATTGGCTGCAAGGAAAGAGGTTTGGCTGCACCCCTACCTGTCACCCTTAGCCACCTTAAAAGCAGTAGTGCATTCACCTGCGCTTCTGTAACATACCTGGGCGGTGGTATCCCAATACACACTCAATCAAAACAAGGGGCTCAATTTGAACCTCCCTCCTTCATAGAGGAAATGTATTGTATTGTATTGTAATTGCATTTTTATAGTGCTTACTACCCCATACGAGGCGTCAAAGCACTTTTTCACAAACACTCTGTAATTCCTCTTCCTTACTTCTGGCATGTGGGTGTCACAACAAAACAGATTGGAAATACAGAAAGGGAGATAGTGGCAACAGTAGAGGTGGAAGAAACACTGACAGCTCAAGACAGAAGCCTGGCTCAGCTCAGCTCAAGGTTCCCTGGGAATCTCTAGTCTGAGCTGAGCTTTCAAAGGAGGCAATGTGGTCTATTGGCTACAGTTGCTCACCATGAAACATGGGGAATCTGGTTCAGATTCCAGGCTTGGCGCATCATCCTGGGAATAATAGTAAATCTCCCTGAGCTCCAAAAAATGTGTAACATAGTCTGTGTCACTTGTCTAGCCCTCTTATGTCATTGGGCAAGAATAACACTATGTAAATCTGCCAAAAACAAAATGGGGATTTTGCCTATCACACCTCTAATATCCTCCAGGGATTACGGGCAAAGCATTAACATCTGATGTCAGAGAGAGAGATACCCATTTAGTGGCTGAATTTCAGAGTGCAAGACTAGAAAATCTAGGCTCCGTCCAAACTTCCAAGATTGCCCAAATTGTGCGATCCAAGCCAAGAACTGTATTTCACGAAGCCTCGGTTTTTTTCATTACCACAATGAGCTCACCATCAAATGTGTGAGTTCAGGTTGTGCACGGTACAAAACCCTAGTGTTTAATAGCCTATAATGTTGCTCCATTTAGAAAAAGAATTTAAGTCACGTATAGGATATATATGACAACTGACTTGCCTCTTAATTCACTAATACATGGTCGACAGTGCAGGCATGTTTCTCAAGGCAGGCTTAAAAACTCTCTTTTAATAAATACTTCTCAATGAAGAGATATAATCTGATATACTAAAATGAAGCACGTCTGCGTGTTAATGAAATAATTGTTTTGGACTTTTGAAGACACCTGATCATGTAAGAACATGATGTTTATTGCACGATTTACATTCTAAATATTTTGAAGGGTCAGCTCGCGAACGGACTTTTAGAGCCCGATTCAACCCTTGGTTCGACTGTCCCTGTTTATTTGTTGGCTGGACCAGCTCTAGGAAACAGAGGGAAAAAGAGACTATATATGGTATTGATGGAGCGCAAATGTTAAATGAGGTTTACCTCTATGCATTCTCCCTTTCAAAAGAGATTACGATATTTTTAATGCAAATATGTGAACTGGTTTAGCTGAAAAACGTGAGATTTCATACTACATCGTGAAAGCATGGAGAGGCGTTTGAAACATGAAAATGTTAAAATGCAAGCAAAGAGAGAAAAGAAATAATAATATTTACTCATGCATGAAAAACACGTGTTTTTATGAAACAAACCTTAGTTAACAGAGTTTTGGCGACGATAACTTAAAATATGTATCAAAATGAAATAATGTCTGCATAATAAAGTTTCTGAAATTATTAACCTGGTTAATTCAGTAATAATCGATAGTATGAAAAACTGCAGATTTCTCTAACACTATGTGATAAAACGTGTATTTCGGAGTGACACGTTAATATTTATTTTGAAAAATGATGAACATGCAAAAGATGTTATAAATATTTTTTTAGAAGTGCCTAATATTGACAAGTAACTGCTTAAGAAAAATAGTGACCGAATTAATCAATGGAAGTCTAAATACAAAGTCAAAATACAAATATGAAATGTGTGATTTATTATAATCTTAACATGTTAATGATTCAGCGAAATTTCATGTAGGCCTCAGATGCTTTTTCTTTCTTGCTCAAAAGGCAGAATCAAGCTGAAGTAGTCACTTAGACGCTGTGAGACATTTTCGTGACGTTTCTTTTCCGTACCTGACAACAGTAGGTTTACTTTTGATTTAGCAACATGCTTGACAGAAATGTATCAATATGATTGCAAACCCAGAGATAGCGTCTAGGAACGGACCACACTGAGTATAGGGAAGTTTCTTACTTCCGTGGAAAGGATGAAACTGTAATACAATTTTGATTTTAATGAATTTGCAAAAGGATTACTTAATGCTTCTGGATTTCTTAGTGAGGTATTGATCACACCAGGAGTAGCCAATGGAAACCGTATGGGCTGATTGAAAGGATACTTTGTGGGTGTAAACCGTGAACTTTTGGAAGTATAATTGCCCCTTGGAGGAGTCAGGGTGGTGGTCATTTTCCCATTTCCCTGCCTCGCATGCTGTCAGACTGAATTTTAATTTTCCCACAGTTCCAAAACTTTTGAACTGAACTTTCCTGACTGTCCTGAACCCACTCTTTGCCAGCTGGAATAGTTGAGCAGGAAATAACTTTTCAGCTGAAGGGTTAACTGACTCATTCTGTGGCATGCTGTGCTACAGTTCTGATTTAGTCAGATCCTTATCGAAGACGGATTATATTTCAACCATATTTGGTTTATATGAAATGACAACTGAATCTCGAATTTCTATTGTTTCTCTCTCTAGGTAACCAGCAAATGTTCATTATTGAATCTGTTTTGTAATATGTGGTTATTTGCACTAATTATCTAATATTAAATCCGAAATGAAATGTGATTTCATGTTCTATTCGATTCAAAATGAGGCTTTACATAAATGTTTTCGATGAGTAATTTTTCTCGTATGTGTGTCATTTGTTTGGGTCATAACTTTCTTGTCTCAAGATAGAAGGTTTTAATGTCACTGAAAAGTGATGAAATAGACATGTATTTGGCATTTCTTTATTCCAGGTCCTAGTAAGGAAATTGCCTCAAGTTCTCTAAATATCCAAGTCACTGTCAGCTCAACAAAAAGATCCATTGGAGGACCAAGGTTTGAGGATTAGGATGGTGAAGGAATTGTAAGTGTTTTTGAGCCTAGTTAGTGAATATAAGTGCCTTTGGAGTAATGAAAATTGGTAAGTCTTCTGCTGCATCAGTATACACAAAGAATAAATAGTGACAATTAAGTGAAGAAAATTACAAGTGAGTGTAGAGGGAAGAAAGGAGAGAATGTGTTAATTAGTGTGGAGTGCAGAGTACAGGATAAAAGAAGAGAGCTCAGAAAGTAGAATAGCCAAAAGTCGATAACTGAAAATGAGAAATTATTGTTGGAATTGTTATTTGATACTTCAACACCGCACAAGTAGTAAAGACAGTGAAGGACACAACAAAGCAAACATGTGGAGATGAAACTTGGGGGAAAATAAATGAAACATGAAAGTCAAACAAGAAAGCAGGAAGGGGAAATATCAAACAACTGAACAAAACCAAAAACGAATGTGCAGGTAACAGAACAAACATTGGCAAAAACAATAGGCCAGTTTACATTTGAAGTCCTTTTCAAGAAGCTGCTGCAACCAAAAAAGAAAATAATTGTTTTCTGTGCACATTGAATCTAGGAAAATGTATGTAGTCCCTCATGCATTGGGCGGGTGAGGCCCAGAGGCTCGAGCCAGATGTATAGCTCTGGCTTAGCCCGAGGTCTGCTATGGTTGTCCAACCTCAAATGAGCGGAGCTTGCACGTCTGTCTGCCTCCTGCCCTTGCTTTTACTTCATTCTCCACACAGAAAGGCACAACAGAGGCAGTGTTTGGCTCCACTATGGTTTTTTCTTCATGTTTGTTTTTCTCTAAAGGGTGTAGACGGTTTAACGGACACTAAGCACTGTAGAGTACAAGAAATTGCTCAGAGAAAGACCATACAAAATAAATTATATTTTTATAAGCTGTTTTTTTTCACGAGCTGTGTTTTTCACCAGCAAGGACGCCCAGGAAGCATGTAAAAAGTTGTATTTTTGGTGAAACTACTTCCCCCAAGGCTTCATTTGTAATTATTTTTAAGTAGTATTAAATGTTACACTGCATATTAGTCAGACCCTCCAGGATTTCGCGGTTTGCAGCAAAATCGGCACTTTTGTAAAAATGCTGCGATTTTTACAAAAGTGCCTGCGAAATCCAGACATCCAGTCCCCCCCTTTCTATTGGTCCAGTGGCTCTCGCCACGGGGCCAATAGAAGGGGGGGTCCTCAGAGCAGGCAGGTGAGGTGGTGTTTATTCACACCCCTCACCTGCCTTGCTGTGCTGTTCTTTTTTACATTCGGAGGCTGAGGAACTCACCTTGCTGCTGTGGAGCATCGTCGGATGGCGGATTGTCGGCGGCCCAGGTAAGCTGCTGCTTACTGCGTTTGGTGCCTGCCGCGTGCCCAGTGTGCGGCGGGCCCTGGGGGCACTATTTTGGGGCCCACTTCGCACGGGGCATGTAGCGGGCCCCGGCTGGCATATTTTTTTTTAAATGTTTGTTGGTGGGCCCGCTGCATGCCCAGTGTGTGGCAGGCCTTGGTGGACATTGCTTTTGGGGCCCGATGCACATGGGGCACACGGCGGGCCCGGGCTGCCATATTTTTAAAAAAATGTGTTTCTTGTTGGGGTCCGCCGCGTGCCCAGTGTGCGGCGGGCCCTGGGGGCATTGCTTTTGGGCCCCGCCGTACACAAGGCACGCGGTGGGCCCCGGCTGCCATTTATTTTTACTAATGTTACTTAGGGGGCCTGTTGCATGGCCAGTGTGCGGCGGGCCATGGGGGGCATTGCTTTTGGGGCGCACCGCACACAGAGCAGGCGGCGTGCCCTGGGGGGCATTGCTTTTGAGGCCCACTGGACACAGGGCACATGGTGGGCCCCCACTGCCATATTTTTTTTTTATGTTTCTTGGTGGGCCCCCCACGTGCCCAGTGTGCGGCAGGCCCTGGGGGAATTGCATTTTGGGCATTTATTCATTAACATGCTATGTCCTATATGTTGCCTTGAAGCCAAAGTGTCTACATTGTAAATAAAATAAATATACATACCTTCATGTTGTTAAATAACTCAAAAAACTAAGATATATGTGCTGTTGTAGGAAAAACGTTCTGAATTGCTTTAAACATTGGATAACTGAATTAAGCCGGTGTGCATCTCACCACCTCTAATGTTTTAGGAAAAACAGAAAAATAAAATTCCGCAAAATTGACGCTACATTTCCATATTTGTGCCGCTAAATTTCCATTTTTGTACTGCTAAATTTGCTAACCCATGCCGCTATATACTGGGCGGTCTAATTAGTGATGTTGGGAAATACCTTCATTAAACATTGGTCATGGTCTGTACCATTGCTGTGTGCTCGGGGGGGGGGTCCAACATCATTTATACACTTAAGTATACCGCTGAGGGGGGTTTTAAACCCCAAGGGAAAGTTAGGAGAGATTGGGTGACCACATTCTGAAAACAAGCCTTGGAATAGCCAATAGGTCTCGTCTTTGGGACCTTAGAAGTGCTTATCCAGAGCTATTGGCTTGTTTTTAAGCTAAGTGACCCAACCGGTGCCTAAGAAGAAAAGAGAACTTTTCATGTACTCAACGATTGGAGATCTTGTAAGTGTGGATTCAAACGATACGAAGACCATAATGTTTTAGTAAAATGTGTCTCAAAATCCAATAAATCCATCCACTGACTTTCAGTTCAAGCCACATTAATTTCCAGGTATGCTGGGGCAGGCACAGAATTCTTCAGGGGCTGAGCAACAACCTACCAGATCGAAAAAATATCAATTTCTTCACCACAAACTGCAAGCTATGGTAATATTCAGTGTTGGTCCCATGTATCCCTCTAAATAAATAATGCAGCACAGGTGGGTTGTGGAAGTAAACGATCCTCACCTCATAAATTGTGACAGCATTTCAAAAAAAATTCTGACCATTTCCAAAAATGCAATGCCACTGGAGCTTGGGTGATATATCTGGCGATATTAGTTTCCCACTCCTGTTAGTATGCATTCACAGTACGCGCAATGGTGGGTGGTATTCGCCAGAATAATTAGCACGTGATTGTTTCCATGCTAGAATCCTTCCACCGTGGGAAGAGGGGTGGGAAAGGGGTTTGGAGGGCTCTCCTGTGGGAAAACAGCAATGCCGAACAGCATCACTGAAAGGGGTTATCCATACTGCAACACAAGCAGGTCTGGACTTTGCCACCCTGGTGTCAATTGTGCTGTAACTTTTAAAGAACCCAGTCGTGTGCAGTGTAAATTACCACAGCAGCTGTCCCTCCCCGGGAAGGCCCAGCTAGCAGACACTGAGGAGAAAGCTGGCACCCATCTGGTACGAAAAGATTTTGGGGTGTTATTTATCGATACTGCCCATAACACTTCACAAACCAGTACAATTCCTCGTTCTGTCCAGACTTACCTGACCTCTGTGAGAGCATTTTTTTAAACTGAAAAAAGAAAGTGTATATTTTAAGGCATAAAAATAACAATGTGAGCGTCTCCACAACATACACTAGAAGGTGGCTTTAGAGATGCCCGCCATTTTTGAAGGTCCAGAGCTGTTCCTTAGGGCCTCATTACCATACATACCTTTGCGAGGCCTAGCCTCTCCCACGTTATTTCCATGTAATGCAATAACATACTTCTGACATGTGACAGCAAAGGTGGCTGTAATCGTGTTTTAAAAAAAATCTAGATCTCGCCTCGCTCTAGCTCCCTCTGCTGATGCCTTCGTCTGACTTGGCCAGTCCCCCAAAACACAGGAAACTGTTTACATGGCAATGTAGCTGCCATTTTGAAAAATATTTCCCTTCCACGCCAGCATGATGTGGCCTTTAAACCTCTCGAAGCTGCTCGTGACCAGTGCAAAGATAGAACCCTATAGTCACGTAAAAGCTAACACTCAGCATAACGCTCTTTCAGGAGGTACTAAAGACCAAAGGTCACCAGCAGTTACGTGAACACTTTGCATTAAGCGTTCACCCACAATAGATCTCGTCTAATAGTGGCATACCGAAATAATAGCAATGAAAAATAGTGCGAAATCGAAAACACTCACGTGAAAACACTACTTTAGCAGAGTTACCAGTTCTGCCACTCAAGCTTTCTTGTCTTGTTTAGCAAGTGGAACGTTTTCCCACCCATTATCAGATACTTTCCATGGAATAGTGAGCTAATTTCAGATCTAATAAAACCCAGTCAAGCAGCAAAAAGGCATGATTTTTTCCCCCCACCGATTTACCTTTCTCTGAATTTCTCGGTAGTGCAGCCTGCTCGCCTCTTCAGCAGTAGCAAAGGCGAGGCAGGCATCTACATTTTTTAAATTAAACTCTCAATTCTGTAGTAATTGGGGAAGCTCGGGTTGAAGTTCTGCTGCAAGATATTAAGGGCGCTGCAGGACTGGAATCAATCCCTCGAACGCCTAGAAGTCTATCAATTATCTTCCGGGCCAGCCACGCTCACGTGCTAGGACTGCCCCGGTGCAGGCGCAAGGGATTGTCTCGAGTGACACATGCCCCCTCTCAGCTGGCACTGCTCTCTGAGCAACTGCATAATAGTGTAAACAACAAGGAACCCCTGTTAAGAAACTGAATTCGTGGTACAGGGAAATAGACAATGTGAGAAAAGTAATTAAATGCAAAAAAGGAAGAAAAAGTATGAAAAGCACACCATCAATTAAAAAACACAAGATTGCATTTATTTTTATATACACATTTTTCTCACATTCTCTGAGCAACTGCGCCATATTCCAGGCGAATGAGGCGATAATACGTTTTTCTGCCAACGCTGTAAAAACACCGGGACCTCCACAGATGTCTGAGAGTGCAGCGTCGACAGGCAAGGAAAACAGTGGCAGGCCATGGAGGGGAGAGATCATTAGCAGCTGAATCCAATATCCTTCACCCACTCAGGTTTTGAGTGTAATTAATAAATGACTGTACAGCCCAAAGGGCGGGGGTCCAGCGCCTGAAGGGGAGGGCGAGACAGGCAGTGGAAGGAAAAGTAGAGAAATATAAACAAGCGCGCGTAGCCACACTAATTGGAAACAGATGGCCCCTGCGCGCCGCTGCTCGCTCCCGCAAGGTGGATGCCGCCACAAGCAAGAGTGTGAGGAAAAGTGCAGACCGATTCCAAAAGGTCATCTCCTAGAGCAGCACATGCGCGCTGGGCTAGGTTCTACCTAACAAAAAGCTGGCCATTCAACAAACACAGAAGTAGGACTAAAAGGGTTACATCACCTGTAGGGCACATAATGACTTAATTGAGGGTACTCGGCAACACAGAACGCACAATAATGATGCAATGCAACACTTAAACTCAATACTTTGTCAACTAAATGGCTTTCTCCAAAGCACTGCTAAACTTATTCTGCACTACAACACATGAAAAACATGCCTCCCTGTGTGCAATTGATACTCTGAAAACTGTACACAAGCTGAATTTAGCCAGGATAGATGCTGAAAAACAGGGATTCTCCCAGGAAGTTCAGGACACCCCTAAGGAGCGAGCACGTGAGAACAACATATATTTCCCTTTTATGTGGTGGAGGTCAGTGGGCAAAATCAAATGAGCAATAAGCATCAGACTTTGACACCCCCCCCTGCTTCAAAATCAATATCAAATGGTTCTTCAGATCATGGAATTTAAAACCTTGCCCACCTTATCACAAACCATGCATTTTTTCAGTTGTAGTCCACATTTTACACTAATGGACCTTCAGACCCTCACCTTGGGGATGTTTATCATGTGAGAATGTTTTGAGTGTATGCATACATGCAATATTTCTTTGTGCGAAGGATTTGTAGGGTAAGAGGTGTATATATATATATATATATATATATATATATATATATATATATATATATATATATATATATATCTCAATGTTCTCTTTCTTAATTTGAGTGCTAATCACTTTTATCGGCTCCCAAATTATTTAGGTACAATATCAAAGTGCATAGGAGAAAAATGATTTGCCTAGGACCACACAATTTGGTCAAGTGGCAAAGACAAAATTTAAATTCAGGTCTCCAGGTCCCGAACCTGTGAAACAAATTACTACATCACAGTCATGGGTGTGCATGCTCATATAGTTTACCCTCAAAAAGGTAACACAGAGGCTTTACTCAGTTGTAGGCAGTAAAGTACATATATGAGTGTGATACACCTGATTCACCAATACAGATCACTGCTCTCTCTTTCGGTATTCACACTATGATTGGTTTTTTTCTGCCTTTTAGAGCCATGCCAGGCGGGAAGAGATGGGTGAAACACATGGACAATGAAGGACCGTCAGGAGGGCTGGGGAAGCACACACACACAATAGAGGGTGTGCGGGAGGGGCTAGGGAAACACGCAGACTACAGAGGGTGTGCGGGAAGGACTAGGGAAACACGCACACTACAGAGGGTGTGCGGGAGGGCCTAGGGAAACACGCAGACTACAGAGGGTCTGCGAGAGGGCTAGGGAAACGCACTACTGAGGGTGTGTGGGAGGGGACAAGGAAACACACAGACTACGGAGGGTGTGAAGGCATAAGAGAAGGAGAAGTCAGAGCTTGTATTCCGCAAAGAGTTTAAAACTCACCTGTTTCCCAAAGAGTAGGGCGGGGCTAGGTTTTAGGGCAGGTGGAAAGTAACAGCAGCAGAGGTGCTCTGGCTTTGCCGTTTGTTTTTTTTTATAGCGCGGGGACACACTAGTACAGTGTAACCAGGCGCTTTATAAATTCAATTATTATTATTATTTAAGAAATATGCAGACTACAGAGGGTAAAGGGAGGAGTTGGGGAATAACTCAAACTACAGGGTGTGTGTGTGTGGGAGGGGTTAGGGAAACACGCGGACAACGGAGAGTGTGAAGGAGGGGATGAAGAAACACGCAGACTACAGAGGGGACTGGGAGGGGCTGGAGTAACACTTGGACTACGGAGGGTGGGTGAGAGGGGTTGGGAAAACACGTAGACTAGAGAGGGGACCGGGAGGAACTGGGGAAACACGTGGACTATGGAGGATGTGCGGGAGGGCCTTGGGAAACACGTAGACCGTTAAGGTCTGGGAAAAACGCAGTTGTGGAGGGTGGGTGGGAGGGTCTTGGGAAAAACGCAGTTGTGGAGGGTGGGTGGGAGGGTCTTGGGAAAAACGCAGACTATGGAGGGTGGATGGGTGGAGATGGTGAAACACGTGGACGATGGCAGGTGGGTTGAAAAAATATGCGGACCAAGGGTCTTGCAAAATGCACAGACTACAGAGCATAGGCAAGGGGCTAGGGAAACACGATGACTACAGAGGGTGTGCAGCTAAAGTGGAAAACAATAGGAAATGGAGCGGGCTGTGTGGAATTATTCCAGGATGATGAGGGGTTAATAAAGGTAAAAGAACAATGGATTTAGTCCTGTGGGTGAATACAATATAAACTATCTAAGGACTTCCTTCTGAACTTAACCTGACCCAGCCAATCCAAGCTGAAATGACAGTCCTCAATTGGAAAACTTCCAATACATTTGACAAAATGCTTGCCAGCATCAGGGCTCAGAAACGAGTTGAGAAGGCACCAGGTACTGGGAAAAAGATAAAAGGCAATAAAACCCTGGTATCAAATTAGATCAAAGTAAGACAACCCTCTAAATAACGCCATATGGTCAGCCTTGAAAAAAGACCCTCTTTCTAGACTTCATAAATATCTCTACACATCGATAAAGCTAACTAATACAACACATGCCTGAATGGTCCTCAAAAACGAAAGGATGAAACCAGGACCATACTTAAACTCTGTACACATAAAGAGAAGGCTCATGGCTATTCGATTTGGCCAGTTACCCTTTTTGGCTGACCAATCATCCTGTAAATATAGTGGCCTCACAACAAGTAGGCTATGTGGATCTGAAAAGGAAAACTTTATACATCTGATCTGTAAATGCTCCACTTTAAAACAAACATGTGTCACGCTAATCAAAAAGGAGTTTTATTGTTGGGGGCATACAAACTTGCAGGTCAGCAATAATACAAAGCCTTGATCTGGAGTACCTTCAAATGAATTGCAAGTTGATGACATTTCTGAAATTGCCATACACCATAAAAGGGAATGATCCTGTTAGCCAAAGACAATCTCCAGTATGACATACCGATTTGAATCTGCACTGATCA
This sequence comes from Lissotriton vulgaris, assembly GCF_964263255.1. Lineage (NCBI taxonomy): Eukaryota > Metazoa > Chordata > Amphibia > Caudata > Salamandridae > Lissotriton > Lissotriton vulgaris. Next base: position 1,852,280,805 of record NC_141687.1, on the reverse strand, counting down.
CTAAGGTAAAACAAGGTCGTTGCTCCAGTACAACATGCTCATTTTAATGCATTGGTCGTTTCAAAGGTAGAACATGGATATTTCTGTCTTTATTGGTCAACACGAACCTCTTATTGTGACAGATCAACTATTGATGTGTAGGGTTGAATAAAGGCATATTGTAGTTATTGATGTATTTTCGCTTGAATTGATTTTACATGGACATTGCTGTATTGGTCAAAATTAAACACTTATTGTAGCCGGTTCACGAAAAGACTGTGCAATATAAATGAAAACGGTTCGGTATGTCAAAAAAAACTTTCGGTATATAATACTGATTTAAACCTGCACTGATCACTTTAAGATAGAACATGGACATTGCTGTATTTATTGGTCAAAACGAACCTTTTATTGTGGCCGATGCATAGGCGAGTATGGTTGCATGACGGCATTATTGCACTTTATTGATTGTATTTGTCCTTGAATTTGCTGCACATGGCTGATTTTATGGACCATCTTGATATCTGAATTGTGGTAGTTATGACCTCATCAATGTATTTATGTAATATAAATTATTTCTAGTTTTATAAGTATTTTCGATACGGTTTTGATAAACCAACACAATCAAGAATGAATTCTGGGTTGAAAAGGCAGATTCTCACCCGCTGACATACCGCAGCATGTAGTAGAAACAAACCAATCACGCAGTCCATGGTGGCCTCGTTCTTTCCAACCTATAAACTGGCAGGTAGCTCAGCATCAGAAACTACCCAAATGACGAAACCAGCAGGAGACCCGGGCTCCGTCCAAACACCAGCTCACACGCAAACTTCGTGCAGTTACCACCCCAATCCATGAACACAACGGTACGCTTACGCAAACCATCCAGGCTCACACCCGACACACGTAAGGTTACAAAAAACATGCTTTTTGGACCTCTTGCACTTTGCATGAATAGATAAACACTCTGTACTACACACTCCTCACGCCTCCTTGTGGCATGCAAATACGTTCTCCTCAAACGGGTAGACTCGCAGCATTGTCTCGTTTCCCAGGACAACGCTTAACTAGCTTCTCCAGTCGAAGTTCTGCTTTGCATTCTGGGGCTTGTAGGCGTGTTAGTCCCATTTTAAAACCAGGACTACAAGTCCCAGTTTAGAAAGAAAACCCAAGAGTAGCTACTCGGGCATGGACGTGGGAAAATTACCAGCTATTTACTTGCACCGTCTTTACATTTCCTTGTCAGGTTCTCCACGCGCACACATGCATTGCTAAGGTATAAAGAAACTGAGCCTCTGTCTTCACCGAGACTAACAGATATGCAAAACTTAGCGAGCACGCCCACCAAACACATTACACCTTCAACCATATGGAACGAATTCCACTCCCACGCAAAACCCGAGATGCATCATTCGCTGCAGCCTGTTTCACCAATGGACACCCGTGTGATTCCGTCTCAAATCAGTAGTAAGACCGGATGGATCCCCTTATCCACAGCCCACCCATGCCTAAGAATCCGCACCGACGGTTCCACCTCTCTTCAGAAGAGATGCTCCCGGTATTAACTCCTCCTCCACACCATCCCGAAAAAAAATGAGGCGGGACAGACAGACTCTGCCCCTCTTTCACAATTCAGAGCAACCCCCTCCCTCCACTTTACAAACATCTGCTGAGCGTCTAACGGGCATGCAAAGTAACACACCCACAGACGCATCTAGAGACAGAGGTGCACACAACAACACAGACACGCCCACTGGATATAAACGGGCATACAAAGTTCCACACATACAAAGGAGACACACGCCAGCATTTGAAGGCGAACAAACCTAGACTCGCATTTCAGTCCTTGTATAAACACATGAACAGTTGACTTATTCTCCCAGACCCCTTCCAAATGGGGGAAACCCCTTCCGGAGAATCCCCACGAGATGGACCCCTACCTCCCCCCAAAAAACCTTGGTTGCTTTATCTCAAGTTTCACAACTACCCTTAAACTGCATCCATACACAGGAAAGCTTTTAATAATTATGCAGCATGTTTTACATGTGGTGGTGTCTGAAATCTCATTCTCACGGTATCGCCTTTAAATGTATCCCGTTTTATTTACAAGATGAAGACAAAGAAAAAACACACCACTGCAGATACGTTCGAGGCAGCGTGTGCCGTGTGCGTTGAATGTACCCTCTCTACCCAACGCATAGTGACATGAGGGTGGGGGTCCTCTTCCCCTGAAAAAAAAACACCTCCCATGAGCTGGAAAGCAGGGCGGTGAACACTTACCTGTCAGGAGCCAGCAAGCGCAGATAAGGCAAAAGCACAGGAGCCAAGGGCCCTCCATAAGAGCCCCCCAGAAACCTCCAGGGTGTCACAGGTCAAGGGTGTCCGGCGCAGGCGGGAGCTGCCTCTTCTCGGGGGCCATCTTGTGTGTGAAGTCCCCCGGAGCAGTCTAGGCTCAGATGGGTGGGGGCCGCCCCACTCGCAGGCCGTACGCGGACCTAGCTGCTGTTGTGGACGAAGCCCCCAGAACGGGTGGCGAGGCTGCTGCAGCAGCAGCAAGGCCTGAGTGATGAAAGGGACCCCAGCGCCCCCTGCTGGCTTCCCAAAGCACTGTTTCTTTTTAGAATCATCTTTGATTGTTTCTTCATTATTCCAAACTTAAAACATCGGCACATTTAAAATCTGCATATTGGAGCGGAAAACTCCCTTTCATGGTAATTTAGGGCATGCACCCCCTGCCTTGAGTGCCCTGAATATAATAATTTCTGGATTTCTGGATCCCTAATGCTGATTTTTGTGGTCCTGGGCAAACACAGATCTCGCATGTGTGCCATAATATAGGCTTGTCTCACTGATTGTGGTCTTTTTGGACCAGTAGGAGTGCCCAAAGTGCTACCCTCATAGTGGTGGAATGTTGCCGCCTTTACCAGGAGTTAAGCAGCAAGAGTGCAGTGGTGGCAGCATACTGGGTAGTGATCAGTAAAAGAGAGTAGGTCTTTTTTACCTGTGTCGATAGAGTGAGGCAACAGGCTCACTCATTCAAAGTTTCACCGCTGTGTGCTTAACTCACCTGTGGCCTACATTGGGTTGGTGTGTATTGCTGCTCGGTGTGTCTGTGGTACACGTGCTGGTTGTATTTGTGAGTGTGAGTGGTACTGGACAAGTATAGTGTAGTGCACTGCATGTACATTATATGAATGTGCTTGGTGTATGCGTGCCTATGAATGGCACAATACAAGTAGGATATTGTAGATGGTGTGTGTGCTATATGCATGTGTTAGTATTATGTGTGCTTGTTAAAGGTACAAAATATGGTGGACTCTGCGATACATTTTGGGAGACCCGGGGCTGACTGGAGAAACACGGGGACAGGATATAGTGGAACTCTGCCACACAGATGTGTGGATGGATGTATGACGTTACAACGCATACTTTTACCACGCATACCATTACAATGCGGTATTTACAACGCATACCGTTACAACGCATAGCGCTTAGAGGTGCTGGATAGTGGTAAGTATAATTTTATATTCCAACTCCAGTCCCCGTGGACACTAGGGAAGGTGTTGGATATAAAATTATACTTATTCCCTATCCTAGAGCGCCCCCCAGCGCAATGCGTTGTAATGGTATGCGTGGTAATGCCTGCGTTGTAGTGGTAGTGCGTGGTAAAAACTTCGTTGTAAACGTTGTATACCATGTGGATTGCTGCAGTCCTGTTGGCTGGGTGTGACAAACTTGAGGAAAGGAGAGCCAGGCTCCTCATTTCACTTCAAAGGGTACTCTTTGATTCAGACAGAGGTCACTGGGAAGAGACATGAACACATCTCAGGAAGGAGATGGGGCTTATAAGAGAATCATAAAGTGTAGGTCTGAGGCCCTGGGGTAACCTTTTGATACACATATCACTGTCTCTGACATCCAAACCTTTTGATGCACATATCACTGTTTCTGACAACCAGGTGTGAACCTTTAATAACTCCCATGGCTTGTGTTGTGGGGATATCAAATTTGGAGCCACTCCTGCTGTGACAGTAATGTAACTACTTTTTTTCCCGGCTTTGTTCTTCTGATTGGGGTGGATTTAAATGTTGCAAATTCGGAGACAGAAGTCGTTTTATAGTGTTGAAGGGGCTGAAAGTTTGACACTTTGTGCCCAGGTTAGACCCAGGTCAATGTATTCTTGGGACCACTAAAGGTGGGTTCCAATGTATATGGAGAGACCGCCTATGGCTCTCACTGCCCTATTTTGTTTCTCATATTTTCGGTTACATTTAGAGAATACTTTATAACATAGGATTTTGTAGCAAATATTTTTGTTGAGCTCTTATGTGAGGTCTTCTTTGTCTACTCTCACTGTTAAAGTTCACAGGTTTCAAGTTTTGACATAATTCAGTGTATATTTGTCTCCTCAATTACTCATAGACCTTTTCTTTTGTTTTTGAAAAATGTCCCTTATTGCAACAGTTTCTCAAGGTGGTGTTTGTGAGTTTTGATCCTTGAAGCAAAAAGCTTTATATTCTATCTTCAGTCATTAGTTGCTGCTAAATAAGTCAATTCAGGTGCAGCATATCTTCCATTTGGTACTTTAGCTCTTTTCAACTTTCTCACTGTTGGTCTGTCATCATCCATATCACGTTGGTCAGATTGAGTTGAGACTTCGGTTACAGTTGGGGGTACTTTTCCTTCTGCCAAAATGTGCTTCAATCTATCAGTTCTTTGGGGCCAATGGTCTCCACTTATCACTCGCTTCTCAGTTGCACTGTTCACAACAGCTGCATCAATACTTCGCCTAGTCAGGTTCCTCTCTCCATGACCCTCGTTTCTTACAGTGACTGACTCTCTCGACCCTCATTTGAACCAGTGCTTCGAGACCTAGTAGCTAGCAACCCTCTGCTCTGTGACTGACACACGTCTGACATCTCACTGTAACCACGTGGGTCCTGGGCTCACTGTGCCACTGTAATCAAGCTATCCTGGCTGATGAGGGGTGAAACCCTGAAACCGGTCCTAGGATGCTTATTTCCAGTCCAGGAAGGACCTGGCTAGGCAGTTCGGGCTGGACTGTTCCCATGAGGCACAGGCTAAAGGCTGTTTTGCATATGGCCAGGTCTAAACTTGGGTGGCATGGTGAGCAAAAGAATGATAAATTTAACCTAGATCTCTTGACTGGGGGTGAATGTTTTGATTTGTTGTGCATTCCGTCCATGAATTGTGTGTCTTTTGCTTACTCGCCCTAAGTGCGCCAGGTATGCCTAGATGTGGGTCATGGGCACACTGTGCCACTGGAATCAAGCTATCCTGGCTGATGAACGGTGAAACCCCAAAACCGGTCCTAGGATGCTTGTTTCCGGTCCAGGGAGGACCTGGCTTGGCAGTTCGGGATGGACTGTTCCCATGAGGCACAGGGTAAAGACTGATTTGCATATGGCCAGGTCTAAACTGGGGTGGCATGGTGAGCAAAAGAATGATGGACTTAACCCAGATCTCTTGACTGGGGGTGAATGTTTTGATTTGTTCTGCATTCTGTCCATCAATTGTGTGTCTTTTGCTCACTGTAACCACCAGCACATCCACTACAGGTACTGCATTTTTAACAGGACGTAGTACTCTGCGAGTGTGGGTGGCATGTACCCAATTAGGTAGACCACCACATTTGACAGCAGTTGTGGTAACAGGAATCATTTGATATGGCCCACACCAACGAGGCTCCACTCACAATTTGCACATTTGTTTCTTCCCCAGGATCCAGTCACTGGGACAAAGGTCATAGCACTGCTCCTGTTGAGGTGAGGTGGCAGCTTCCCCAACCTCCTGAGAAACTGAATGGACCACATCAGCCAATTCTTTATGTATTAAATCTTTTATTGAGCATAGGCAAAGAAAATGCACCTCCGAGATATTTGTAGGGACCGTCACTACTCCAGGGAGGCCTAAGTCAGCGACCCCACTGACACCCATCACAAGGCCAGCGGGTACATCGCCCGTTAACACAGCAAGCCGCCTACAACCCAACTGGGCCGGCCGCGTCATAAGAGGTGCTACAACGGTGCAAGCTGAGCAGTACTAGTGCAACCTGAGAGAACAAAGAACTGTAAACAACCCCCCTACCCTTCCCACCCCAACCCTCCCCTCTCCTTGTCCATTTCTGGGGTTAATCTATCGGTTGTGGTCTACCATTAACGGTCAAGTGGTGCTACGTGCGCTGGGCCTGTGCGCTTACGGGCGCGTGTCTTGGGTTCTGGGAGAGGTGTTTCTGCTAGGCGTAGCAGACGCAGGTAGCGTGGGCAGCTCACCTCACGAAACTCCCCGGTAAGCAGGGCGAGGAATGGCCGCCAGAGTTCCGCAAAGTCCGCCCCCCTCCCTGCTGCTGCCAGTGATAGTTTCTCCATTCCCAGGATCGCCCAGAGCCGGTGGAGCCACCCCAATTGCTGCGGAGCCTGAACTGCTCTCCAGTGGGCCACAATGTTTTGGACCGCAGCCCCAAGCGCAAGCGCGATCAAACGTCCCCTCCAGGACTTCAGGGGGTACATGAGGGCGTTTGGGAGGCCTAGAATAATGTATGCTGGGAAGCGCGGCAGTTGTGTGTCTAGATGTGCGTCTATAAGGTCCAGGATAGGGTCCCAATAGGGGCGCAGCGCCTCACAGCTCCATAGCAAGTGTTCCAGTGTCCCTAGTTCCCCACACCCCCTCCAGCATCTGTCGCTTACTCGGGCATCCCAGTGGTGTAATCTCTCAGGGGTGTGGTACCAGTATGTGGCTACCTTAGTTAGTGTCTCGGTGAGCCCGGTGTGGTGCGCCGAGTGTCTGGCCCTGTGGTACACCCCCTCCCATTCTTTCCTAGTGAGCTGCCTCCCTACGTCCCTTTCCCACCTGACTTGGCCCGCGTTGTACGTGTGCGCCTGAGTGAGAAGTAGCTGCTGATAAAGGTCCGAAATCAATTTCTTGTCTGAGGTGCGCGTCAGCAGCCACCGTTCGTAGGGCGTGAGGTGCCGTTGGGCCCCGGGCTGGATCGAGGGGTGGAGCACCCAATGGCGCACCTGCAGGTATTGCATGCGTTCCGATTCGGCCACGCCGTAGTCCGCTTTGACCTGCTGGAACGGGAGGACCCCCTTGATGTCAAACATGTGTCCCGCCGCTCTACAGGGCGTCGTTCACCACGTCGTGAATGCTCCGGCGTCCAAGCCCGGCGAGAAGTCCGGATTCTCAAAGATGGGGGTCATAGGCGAGGGGAAGGTGGTCAGTCCCTTGGCCACGGCCACTCTGTCCCACACTCGTAGGGCGGTGCTTGTGATTTCAGAGGCGTACAGGTTAGGGGGTCGGTGTCGGCGTGGCAGGAAAGGCACGCCCTGGAGGGTACGGCCGGCCACCGCCTGGTCCTGGAAGAGCCAGTGTTTGCCGGACTCCAACTGAAACCATTCCACGAAGGTGCCCAGCTGTGCTGCCTGGAAGTACAGGGTGAGGTCGGGCACACCGACCCCCCCGTTCGCTGGGGGCAGAGTGGCGAGAGTGTGCTTAAACCTAGGTCGCCGGCCGTTCCAAATGAACCGCGACAATTCCGATTGAGTTTGCTGAAGCCAACCCTTCGGGGGATTCAAGGGGAGCGTCTGAAACAGATACAGGATCTGCGGTAGCAGTGTCATTTTGACTGCGGCAATTCTGCCTAGCCATGACAATGTAAGCGGCTTCCAACGCCGGAGCTGCTCCCGGAGTTTGAGTGTGAGTGCCTCATAATTGACTCGCGCAGTACCCCGGACAGTAGGAGCCAGGCGAACGCCCAGGTACGGGACGGCTGCATCCGACCATTGTATCTTGAATTCTGACTTAATCTCGGCCACCACGTCTGGGCTTAGGGAGATGTTCAGGGCTTCAGATTTGGCTTCGTTGATTTTAAAACCCGAAGCCAGGGCAAAGGTGTGCAGCTCCACAAAGAGAGCACGCAGGGATTGCATCGGGTCGGTAAGGGACAGCAAGACGTCGTCAGCATACAGGCTGATCTTATGCGTGTCGGCACCAAATTTGATACCAGAAATGAGTGCATGCTGCCGCACTCTCTGAGCCATCGGCTCCATATACAGTGCGAATAGGAGCGGCGACAGAGGGCAGCCCTGGCGCGTGCCTCTGCCAATGTCGAACCTCGGGGAGGTATGACCGTTCACCCTTACCGCGGCATTGGGCCGGCGGTAGCAGTTGAAGATGCGATGGCGGAGTTTCTCCCCAAATCCGAAGTGGCGGAGGGCCTGGTCGAGGTATGGCCAATGCACTCTGTCGAATGCTTTCTCCGCATCGATGGTGAGGAGCATGCAGCCTGGTTTAGTGCGCGACCCGGCCTCAATGAGGTGCAGCACCCGCCTGGTGTTGTCGCTGGTCTGCCGTTGGGGGATAAAGCCCGCCTGGTCGGGGTCTATCAGCTGCTGCATATATGGTGCGATGCGGCTCGCTAGTATGCCAGTGTAGAGCTTCAAGTCTACGTTCAGCAGCGAGATGGGCCTGTATGAACTGCAGGCCGCCGGGTCACGGCCCGGTTTGGGAATAACAGAGATAGACGCCTCTAGCAGGTCCGGGTGTATGGCACCAGGCGTGTCGAATGTATTAAACAGGTCGCGCAAGAGGGGGGCAAGCTGCTGGCAGAAGGTCTTGTAGAATGCCGCAGTATAGCCGTCGGGTCCCGGGGATTTCCCCACTTTGAGACGGGCAATAGCAGAGATGACCTCCTCCAGGCCTATGGGCCGCTCCAGAAAGTCCGCTTGGGCTTGGGTGAGGGTGGGGAGCTCCGCACCCTGCAAGTAGGCCGGGCCGGCATTTGGGTCCAGGTGGTCTGCGTCGTAGAGCGCCGCATAAAAGTTGCCGAAGGCCGCCGCAATCGCCGCGTCCTCCGTAATCTGGCCGCCATTAGCCGACAGGAGAGAGCGCACTTGTTGCCGTTGGGTTTGCGCCCGTAGTCTGCTCGCCAGAAGCCTCCCGCAACGGTCCCCTCCGGTATAATAGACGTGTTTGAGGCGCATAGCGGCGTATTCCGCCACGTCCTGATCCAAGGCCGCCAACATTTTCCGTTCGGCGCACAATTGTCGCCATGCCCTGGCCGCCCCTGTGCGTTGGTGCATCTGTTCCAGTTCTGCCACCCGTTGGGTAAGCTCGGCACGCTTCAGCGCCCTTTCCTTGTTGTTGGCCGTGGCTATGGAGATGAGTTCCCCGCGTAGGACCGCTTTGAGGGCCGCCCACTGGGTGGCCTTCGTGGTGTCATCGTTGGCGTTGTGTTCCAAAAAGTGGTCAATCGCGGCTGTGAGTCGGGTCTGGGTGTCAGGCAGCTGCAAGAGACCATCTCGCAGCCTCCAGTGTCGTTGTGGAGCCGGCATGGCTCCCACACGAAGCGTCGCCACCACTGGGGAGTGATCCGATAGTGCGGCCGGCAGTATCTCCACTCCCTCGACCTGTAGCGCCAGTTGAGAGGAGCCCAAAAAATAATCCAGTCTCGCATATGTCTTGTGTGCCGCCGAGTAATACGTATAGGCAGTGGTCAGGGGGTGTGTGTGTCGCCATAAATCGGTGAGGCCCAAATCTGCTAAGTGTGCATGTCCTGCCGCTGTGAGCGCCCCCACCTGCCCGGATCTCTGGCCTGAGCGGTCCGCCGTGTTATGAAATACAATGTTGAGGTCTCCACCCAGCAGCAAGTGAGTGTGTGTAGTGGATGTAGCGGTCTCTAGAGCCGTATGTAAGAACCTTTCCTGCCCCTCATTCGGACCGTAGACAGAACCCACCAGCAAGGTATGGCCTGCAATCTGGAAGCTATAAAGTAGAAGCCGCCCTTTAATTTCGGCCTCTTTCTGGAGGACCCTCCCCTCGAATGATTTGGCCACTAGGATCGCCACCCCGGCTGCCTTCTTCAGGGAGGAGGAGAAGAACTGCCATGGAAAAGCGCGCGATTTGAGTCTGTGCTGGTCGCTGCGCACAAGGTGTGTTTCTTGGAGAAGGCAGATATCCGCCTTGGAGCGCTCGAGACAGGATAGTATCGCCCTGCGTTTGTTCGGACTGTTGAGACCCCGCACATTAAGCGTGAGCACTGTTAGGTGTCGTGTCATGTCTGGGATAATAAGAAAGACGCCAATCCCACCCGGAGGCCGTGGCTGTGGGCCAACGGATCGTGGAAGACACTGTGCTGGGAGTCCTATCGGCTCCTTCCGCGGCATCAGAACCCCCTGGACAAGGAGAGCCCCCCCGCCCCTCCCCCCTCTCCCCCCAACTCCCCCCCAACCCCAACTGCCCCCCCCTTCCCTGTTCAACCGGAGCAACCTCCCCACCCGGATCCCCCTCTCCCTTGGTGCAAACCCTTCCCGCCCAACTCCCCTTACCCGTATCACATCCCAACCCTCCTCCCCAACTGGCAAAGAAATGTGGTCCAACATTGTCCCAGGTCCAGGCACTTGGCCGCTGGACCCGTGGTAAAGTAAGTCCGTAGAATGGGAGCAGTGGCGACGTCGCAAGCAGGTCGGCCCACCCTTAGCACTCCGCCGCAGGCGAAGAGTCAGAGTCACCATCAGGGAAGGCCAAGGAGCGCTCTGCTCTCGCCCCCGCCGCCGGACTAGATTAGCCCGACCCAACCATGTCTTGTGGAACTAGTGCGTCGCTCTCCCAGCGGTCAGCCATTGTTCGTTTGCACCAGTCCCTGCGCCACTGTCTCTACCGCAGCCCTCTGCCCCTCCTCTATCTCAGTGGCTGCGGGGCGTCTCGGCCTGCGTCTGCGCCGTTGCTGCTGCCAGCGACCTGGGGCAGCCTTGTTAGAGGCCCTTTCTCCCGGTGACCCGTCGTCGACCACCGGCTCATCCACGCCCAGCACGCGGCAGGCGTCCCTGAGGGTACGCGGCTGATGGAGGACATTGCCGAGCCGAAACACCAGGCGGAAGGGGTGCCCCCAGCTGTAGGAAATGTTGCGCTTTCTCAGTTCCGCTGTCACTGGTCGAAAGGTGCGCCGCTTCTCCAGGGTAAGCGCAGCCAGGTCCTGGTATAACGTCGGGGAATGGTCGCCAAAGGTGATTCTCTCCATGTGGCGCGCCTTGCTTAGGATCTCCTCTTTTGTCCTAAAGTCCTGCACGCACACCAGGATGTCCGGCGGGTGCGCTGCGTCGGCCCTCGGCGGACCCGTCCGGTGGGCCCTGTCCAGCCGCAGGGGGGCGTCCGCCTGTCGGCCCAAAATGTGGTTGAAGAGACCCTGCATAAACCGAAAGAGGTCTTCTGTGTCCGGGGACAGTTTCACTCCTCGGATCCTGATGTTATGCCGCCGGGAGCGGTTCTCCAGGTCCTCGGCGTGTGTCTGGAGATCCACCTGTTGGTCATGTATGCGGGCCAGCTCCTGTCTTAGGGCCTCTATTTCGGTGTCCCGTGCGTCGCTCTTCGTTTCCAGGTCTGCCACTCTCTCCCCTATGGCATCGGTGTCGCGGCGGACCTCTTTGATCTCGTCCTGGAGCTCCTTCTTTAGGGCGTGGATGTCTTCCCTCAGGCCGGTGAACAGGGACTCCAGAAAGGACCGCGTGACTGGAGCCTCGGGGTCCGCTCCCCCAGGGGGCGACGTGGCTACCGTTTTCTTGTCTGTGTCTCCCCGGGGATTGGACACCGCGGGGCCATTCCGCTTCCCCATGGTGGGGGGGGTGAAGAGATCCTTTATGGTGCGGTCTTTTTTGGACCTCCCGCCAGACATGCCTCCCCAGGGCCCCCAGCCGCGTCCGCCTGTTTCTCCTTCTGCCGGCTGCAGGTCGACCCCTAGGCCTCGTGGGCGCCGCTCCGGGCCCGGAACGACCAGTGCTACTTGAGTGGCGCCTCCGTGTCCCTCCTAGTCTTCTGCCCCCCTGATGAGTGATGTAATGTTGCTGCCCCCCGAAGCCGCAGCAGTGCACGGCGGGGGCCGCGTGATGGGCGCAGGGACGCCGGGTCCAACGGCGAGGGAGGAAGCGCGGCCAGGCCGGGCGGGCAGCCGCCCAAGATGGCGCCCGCGGCTCACCGCGTTGCACTGCCCAGAGGGTGAGAGCGCGGCAGGTCCGCAGAGGCCTCTTCACTGCAAGGGGGCCCGCTCACCTCCGTGCGGGCCGCGGTTGCTAGAGCGAGGCTATCGGTGCTGGTGTCCCCAGCGCCAGCGCCGCCGAGGCGGGCAGAGCAAGAGTTCTCTTACGGTCCCACCACGTGCGGGGGCCCCTGTGGATCTCCTCGGTCGCCCCTCGGGCCGACAGGCCACCACCTCCCCCGCCGAGCGTCGAGGCGTGCAGGTCCAGCCACGGATTGGGGCAGTGCTGCAGGCGGGGACCGGCGGCGGCGGGGGGCCACGCAGTCAGGCCCAGCGCAGGCGGGTCGTGGTCCCGGCCGCCTCAGACCGCCGCCTCGCCGTGCCGCTAGTGGACTCGCTCGTGGGGGCGCCGGCCGGATTCCTCTGTCTCCCGATGGCCCCTCGTCAAAGGGAGGTCCGCTGGGCCGGGGGGGGGAGTGGGGGGGCGCCCGTCTACCGCCGCTCCTCACCTCCGTGTCTCGGGCTCCTTCGCCCGACCCCCAGGCCGGTTCCGCCGTAGACCTCCACCAGCAAGGCGCTCCGTCGAGCAGCAGGGCGGTGTGGCGAGCCCGCAGAAGCCCCCGGCAGGTGACCACGGGGGCCTCGCGCTCAACAGCGCGGGCCGGGCTCGCCGTCGCAGCAGCCGCCGGGCACAGGCACGCTCGAGTCGGCGTGTAAGCTCCGCCTCCCGCGGCCTCGATGTCCTGCCACGCTCTCCTCAGGCCCTCAGCGCCGCCAAGTCTCCGGGCCGGGTCAGCCGGGGCTCCACGCCGGGAACCGGCAGCACAACCGTCCTGCACCCCCCCGCCGCAATGCCGGCCTCAGGCCCGCCGGGGAAGTGCTCGGTTCAGGGCGTTTGCTGGAAATAATGCTAAAATTAACGGCCGGCGGCGGGAGCTTCGACAGAGCACGTCTGCTCACTCCGCCATCTTGGCCACGCCCCCCCTCAGCCAATTCTTTACAGTAATCAAGAACCAAATCATCAGTTATATTCATATACTGACTAGTTGGGACTGTAGGCTCTCTCATAGCCCTCCCCATTATGATTTTGTGTGGAGACAGTCCAGTTCTTCTGTCTGTGATACATCTCAAACTCATCAACGAGGCCAGTAAGGACTTTAGTGTTCCATTAACCTGTTTGACCACTCCTGACACCTCTGGTCAGTATGCAAAGTTTAGCTACAGTTAAACTGTCATTACCCCTGGTTGGATAGGCTTCCAACCAACGAGAGAACAGGCACACAATCACTAAAACATATTTCAGTCCATTGCAAGGGGGCATCTCGATAAAATCAAGCTGCATCCTATTAACGGGTCCTCCAGATCTTCCAGATCTTCCAATGTGACTCTTTGTAACTAGTTATTTATTTCCTAGAGTCTGTTGTTGACATATTACCCACATCTGATACAACACCTCTGCAACAGCTTGTAATAGGGGATTAAACTATGACCATCACAGCATCTCTCCCAACATGTGCCGGACTGTTGTAGTTTCTTGACATTGGTGACAACAAACTATCAGGTAAAACTGGTCTTCCATCTGTGTATACCCACACCTAATCTGCCTGCCTTTGTGTTCAACCTGCTTTGATCCATCCCTTTATTTTAGTTTCTGGCACCTCATCCTGTAAAGCTATTATTTCCCCACATGTTTCCACAACTGAAAACATCAGTCTGCATTCTGTGACATCAAACAATTGCACCACATTCAAAACATTTTCGATAATCTTGGAAAATAGCGATTAGCCTCAAGAAGTTTCGTAAATCCAAAAGATATTCCTTTTTTATTGATGCTTCTTGTCAATACTGTAAAAACCAGCCAACGGGTTTCCTCCAAAAGAAAATGGACTTCTTCAAAATGTCTCCGTAAGCCTTTCTGCAGTACTAGATAATGGGGTTGATCTCACTTTATTATGTGATACAGTAGTTTGAATGGTCCCTGCACAAACCCTTAGTTCATTCCCTTGTTGTGAGATATCTGCATTAGAAAATGACAAATTGGAATTGATTTGATCACTACTTAGTTCCTGTGCAACAGTATTTGCTCCCCCAATCCAGTGGAAACAGTTAAAGCATGTATTTGCCGACCTATACTGGATCGATACAAAGGAACTATAAGTCCTATGGTTACTGGACTGAAAGAGCATCTGGAGCATTTGTTAATATGGGGTTATTAAACCATGCTCCTCTGGGCTTTTGCTCTTCAATCAGGAAAGGATTTATTGGATTTAAACTATTTGGTAATTGTCATGACGTACCTGAGGACGCCGTGATAGAAGGAGAAGGTGAGGACATTTCCCCCCTTATGTCGCTCCTCTCCTCTCTAATCTTCAAAGTATCCAGATTGGAGGGATCATGACGGCCCCTTTCACTACAGGGACTTTCTTGGTTCCGAGAACCCTCATGTAACTTCGTCGCGAGAACCAATTGCTGATGAAGAGAATGCAGAGGCTGCCTTCATAGGCAGCGTTCCCCGTGAGGAAGGCGGAATTGCATGGAGAGCGAGGAAGGACTCCATGTCCAACGTGGTGAGAAGCCCCGAAGTAGATAGAAGAATAGAGAACCTCATCGCGCCCTGAACAGAGACCCGACCAGTGGAAACCAATTCCACGATATTTGAGAGAGAGGTAGCTGGACCCCATCTGGCACCATGGATTGACCCGCCGCGCTCCAGGAGGAGCGTGGCTGTCTGAGGTACGTGCCCGTTTCCGTACTATCTTTATGAGGGGCTCCGGAGAGATGGATGGTTCCCCGGAGCAGCAGGGAAGGGGTTAGAGCTCCTGTAAAGCTAAGAAGGAAGGCCAGATATTTTTGTAAACATAGTATTTGGCGCCCCCGTAAAGCACTGCAGAAATCGACACTGGTGGTGTAAATAGGTGACTCTAGCAAAACCCCTTAATCCTTTTTCCTACACTATTGAGAAGCAGGGACAAAGTCCTCATGCGTTCCTATTTTCTTTTCCTGTGGAACACCTTGAGACGTAAGCAAGAAGGAAGAAACCAAAACAGACGGTCCCTTTTAAGAAGAGTACCGGAAAAGACACATACTGCCTCCCTAATGAAAAGTCAATAAAGCTGTATAAAAACGAGCCAAAGCATATTGTTGTTTGTCTAAGTGCCACAGTAATGCAGGTGCATCAGGTTGATTTCCCATGAATTGATTTGATCCTGTCTGTGACAGTTCTTCATTATATGGTGGAGGACATTTCATCAATAATTGGCTCAGAAACTCATTATTGATCTCATCACCACTTCCCTCAGTTAATGTAAGAGCTTGAGAGTTTTCAAGATGTTTTTTCTTTTCTTTGCGTTTTGGTCTATCATTCTTTTCTGTGACTAATACAGGATACATTTGCGCTCCCTCTGCAATATCCCTTCTCCACATTTTGAGTTCAGCATCCCACTTAGCCTCTACATACTTATTTAAAGTGTTCTTATAACTTCCCTGGTCTGCCTCTTTCTGATGGGCCACATGTTGCTATTCTCCAAGAGCTTCGAATTGCACAGGTCTTGGTGGTGGTTTAATATCATTCATCTGCCTCCTTAAATTTTCAAGAATTCGTACATGAAGAGTGGGGGGGAAAGCTAAAGGTCCATCTTTATCAGCACACTTCATCCAATTCTCTAACCATGGACATGTGTGATATCCTTTCTCCAAAGTCATATATAAAGCAGGCATGCCATTGGGTGCTATTGGTCCTCCATCTCTAGTAGATACAGGCAGATCTCCATGTTTCAATGTTGTTATGCTCTTTAAAATTTTCATGATTCTGAATAATTGTTTTTATATCCTTACAAATTATTTCACTCGTATGTCCTGAAAATACACTTCCTTATAATTAATCTAGCTACTAATCACTGCGCGGCTCTCTCCGATACTCTCAACCAATCCCAGTATGGTTTCACAACAACCGTCCTACTGCAGTGCACCACTCTATGACATTGAACCAACTCCTCACAGCAACTGACCCCTCCTTTACAATCCAACGTATTCAACTCTGAACTTAAACAACCCACTAAACACAAATACATTCTTGTCTGCTCCACTAAAAGAGAATTTAGATCTTCATACGACTAGAATTCTTTCATCCAACCGAAGCAAAATCTCAACCAATGATTTTCTTCAGAACTAACACTCAGTCAAATGTCACTGAACTTGGAGTTTGGGAAAATCTATAGTGACCTCATCATACATCTCCTTATATGCCAGTTTTTTCACACAGTAAACCATCTAACACGCTATCAGAAAAACTGTTATAGCGTTAACGGGTTGTTCCTCAAGAACTCATTTATTGTTCTCTTATCCCAGATTACCTTTGACCCTCATATCAGGTCTCTTTCATCCCCTGATGGATCTTGTTCTGTGCTGGAAGGGACTGGAATATTTAGAGGATGAACAATTAACAAATGAGGGCCAGGAATGAGATAATTACTTATATACAATATTATGAGCAATCTCTCAAGTGGTACCACCTCTAGTTTAGATAGTCACCAAATTAACTTGAAAGTAGCCATAAACAAAAAATGAGTCAGAATAAGCAGAGTAATTTATCTTAATTTTGTATTTCTACTTAAAATCCAAAAGAATAAGATACAATCCAAGTCAAATTAAATTGGGTGTAATAAGCATTTGCAAACTCTGCGAGATTCAAATATGAAATAAATCTTCCTCAGCTGAGGGAGGTTTTTATCTTAAAGAAAGTTGATTTACAGGGAAATCACCTTCTTCTCATACCATCCCTTAAGGAAAATGCAGTAATATCCCAATGACTAGTTCTATTTTATGGACAGAATTCTCTGTCTCTGCCCTCACTGCAGCGCCAATGTCACAGCTGCTCTGGCGCGAACTCTTTCAGCCGAAAAGGTTCCATTACGCTTACATACCACCTGGCAGCAGATTACAGTATTTTGTCACAGTTCACATTGTTTCTGAAGTCCCAATTGTCTGTCTCTGTATCACAAGATGAGTGAAGGGAGATGCCCCTCATTTCACAATGTAGGCTATTATACTTCATCGCCTCCAGGTTTACACCCCTTGACATCATCAAATGTGTCAGACCACTCTGTCCCATTGGTCACTCTTGATAGGATGAGATGATGTAGTAAGTAAAATTATACAGATCTGGAAGAATTAAGTAATCAATTACTCACAATTTCCTTAGAGCCACTGTATTTTGTCATAGAGTCATTTGTAGCATTTAGAAAGTAGGCGATTTTCATGCTCTCTTCCCTCGTCTGTCCATTCTCAATTATTTGCTCTATAAAGTAACATTTTCATTGCAAGTTTAGTCAAGTAAGCTACAAACATCAAAGTAGGCGATTGAGAGTTAGAACACAAGTGGTACCTTTACAAAAGCTTCCCATAGGCTTCAGACTATTCAGTTCATAAGTTCATACTAGGGAAGGAAGCAAAGTTAAGGCCTTCATTAAATACAGTACAAAAGGGGGTGGTGATGGACGGAGCATCTGAATCAATCAAACACTCACACCCAGTCAAAAGATCTGGGTTTAATCCATCACCGTTCTTTAGCCCACTCTGCCACCCCAGTTCAGACATGGCTATATGCAAATCAGTCTGACCCTGTGCCTCATGGGAACAGTCCAGCCCGAACTGAAAAGCCATGTCTTCCCTGGACCGGAAACAAGCTTCTGAGGACCGGTTTCTGACATTCCAGACGTCTTCATCCCGGCTTGCTTGAATCCAGTGGCAAAGTGAGCAAGGGACTCACGTCTGAGCATACCCTGCCACACTTATGGCGGCCAAAAGCAGTACAAAAGGGGGTGGTGATCGACGGAGCATCTGAATCAATCAAACACTCACACCGAGTCAAAAGATCTGGGTTTAATCCATCACCGTTCTTTAGCCCACTCTGCCACCCCAGTTCAGACATGGCTATATGCAAATCAGTCTGACCCTGTACCTCATGGGAACAGTCCAGCCCGAACTGCCAAGCCATGTCTTCCCTGGACCGGAAACAAGCTTCCGAGGACCGGTTGCTGGCATTCCAGCCGTCTTCAGCCCGGCTTGCTTGAATCCAGTGGCAAGGTGAGCAAGGGACTCACGTCTGAGCATACCCTGCCACACTTATGGCGGCCAAAAGCAGTACAAAAGGGGGTGGTGATGGACGCAGCATCTGAATCAATCAAACACTCGCACCCAGTCAAAAGATCTGGGTTTAATCCATCACCGTTCTTTAGCCCACTCTGCCACCCCAGTTCAGACATGGCTATATGCAAATCAGTCTGACCCTGTGCCTCATGGGAACAGTCCAGCCCGAACTGCCAAGCCATGTCTTCCCTGGACCGGAAACAAGCTTCCGAGGACCGGTTTCTGGCATTCCAGCCGTCTTCAGGCCGGCTTGCTTGAATCCAGTGGCAAAGTGAGCAAAGGACTCACGTCTGAGCATACCCTGCCACACTTATGGCGGCCAAAAGCAGTACAAAAGGGGGTGGTGATGGACGGAGCATCTGAATCAATCAAACACTCACACCCAGTCAAAAGATCTGGGTTTAATCCATCACCGTTCTTTAGCCCACTCTGCTACCACAGTTCAGACCTGGCTGTATGTAAATCAGTCTGACCCTGTGCCTCATGGGAACAGTCCAGCCCGAACTGCCAAGCCATGTCTTCCCTGGACCGGAAACAAGCTTCCGAGAACCGGTTACTGGCATTCCAGCCGTCTTCAGCCCGGCTTGCTTGAATCCAGTGGCAAAGTGAGAAAGGGAATCACGTCTGAGCATACCCTGCCACACTTATGGCGGCCAAAAGCAGTACAAAAGGTGGTGGTGATGGACGGAGCATCTGAATCAATCAAACACTCACACCCAGTCAAAAGATCTGGGTTTAATCCATCACCGTTCTTTAGCCCACTCTGCCACCCCAGTTCAGCTCATAGACAGTGAAATTGTGCTAAAATATGAATCTCCTGTTACATTGAATAGTACATTAATTTAGTCAATTAAACATTTTAATATCACTCCCTTATGAGTTGCAATTAATTCATGTAAGTATAGAGTACTCATAAATACATTTTATACATCACAATCACTTCACATTTAATTTAGTAAGTCTCTTTTGCACTTTATATGTTATTACAGTACACAAGGTTTAGAGGGACATCAAAAATAAACTTTACGAAATGCAATCTTAAAGTAACCACATGTAGCTCCTACTTCTCCTTTCTCATCATTTTCAGTGCTCACATGATACATCCTAATATTTTAATTCATTATCTTACACAAGAAGTATTTAATTCTCATATAGAAATTTCTGTGTTGTTATTTATTTATCACGTTAATTTTATCATAAGAACACATGCCCCTAAGATGTCACACTTCACATCTACTTATTGACTGTTTTGTGTTATTAAAAAAATAACTTCTAACATTCTGCATGCTTTTATGATGAAGTATCTAAATCAGAACTTATTTTGTGTGGTTTTTTGAAACATAGAGTCTAGTACACATTTTTGTTATTTTCATATAAAATAGTGTCACAAACAATTTCTGTGTAAAATTCTCACAAATAGATTACCTGCTCTATCAATACCTCTCTCATGCCTCCTGGGATGGGTCCCTGCTGTGTTTGCAGGGAGATATGCCTCATGTAGGTGGGTGCCCCTGGGGCGGTGGTTTGCCGGATGCTTAAGTCTTGCTGTGTGTGAATCGATTGATCTGCTGGACGTATGGCTCCCCTCAATACCGCACTGGCAGATGTAGTAGCTTTCTTTAGTGATGGTCTTTGCGGAGGAAGAAGGGGGTTCGGATAAAACTCTAAATCTGGCCTTTTTATTTCCATGCCCCATGTGGAGATACTCTCCCTATTTTGCCATACTTCAGTGGCTATCATTGGGTTGGCCCAGTTAACTACCATTATTTCACTGCTTGGAATGGATGGAGTAGGCTTGATTTTTACTCCGTCTATGTGATTTGTTTGTAGATGTTCAAGATTACATAGAGTCTTGTTGCCTGTTTTAAAATGGTGCACCTACAATTACTATTTAGGACATCATTTCGTCCTCTCATATTATACTGTGGGATCAGTTCAAGCTTTTCTGAGTTCTTGTCAGTGGTATATTCATGGTCTTGAGGAGGAATCCCACAGCCTGAGTGTGTGGATAGCCATACTGGGTGTTCCTGTCATGGTGGAAACGAGTCTGACACTATAGTGGACCTTGACGATGATGATGTGGTTGGGTTGAGGCCATGTGGCCATATAGACTTGCAGGGTCTTCTTCTCGTGGAGAAAACGAGTTTGACACTGCAGTATGCCTTGACGATGACAGAAGGTTCAATTGACCTGGGGAAGTGTGTAATCATGTGTTGGTTGCCTAAGTGGGTGCAATTGCTCGATTACCAGGGCAGTGCTCTCCTGTTAGGGAAGAGTTCTGTGGGAGACCTTGTGATCTTGCAAAGACTGGAGATCCTTGCCTTGACCGATCGCAAGTGCTAACTGCAACGTTTGTTGTGGAATATTGTTCTCTAGTTGCGGCTGACAGGAATGTTTCCCGAGGATGGAATGTTTTAGTGCGTTTGAAGGTGCAGGGTACTTTATCTGGCATCACTGCAGAAGGGGATGTATGCTTGTCTTTATATTGGTTTGTGGGGCCCGTTGTTACCTGATCGAAGTAATTGGGCACTACCAGCTGAGTATGTTTGTGAGTCCCTTTTTTTTAGGAATAGTGGATAGGGTGAACAGCCCCTGTTGTTGTTGGGTTTCTTTTGGGGTCTGTCGATTGCCGGGTCCCTTATTGGTGTGGCTGAGGTGAGGGGGGCTTTATTCTACTATCCTTTTCTGCAGGATAGTAGCCAATGTAGTAGTTTCAATTGACGATTAATTGATTGGTGAAAGGAGATTTTTAAAACCAGTGTTGCCGCAGCATTTTGGCCAACTGGCAACCTGTTAATCGGATATGCAGGGAATATAGCACATCACAACGTGATGCATTACATCACGTGCTTTTACAACGCAGTCGTTACAAAGACTGCATTGTTAGTACACGATGCATTCACATTGTAAGTCATTACGAGGACTTGCAGTAGGGTGTGCGCTGGACTTAGAAATAGTATTATTTACTATTCCTACTCCAGTTTTTGGAACAGTAGGGAAGGTGCTGGAATTCATTTCCAATACCTCAGCGCCCCCTACAGCAAGTCGTTGTAATGACTTGCGATGTAAATGCATCGCGTACTAACAACACGTTCGTTGTAACGACCACATTGTTAAAGTACTACGATGTAAAGACAGCGTTGTAAACACTGTTTCCCACCAGAGAGACCCATGTATAAAACGTTAGAATAGTCCAACCTGGAGGTGACCATAGCATGTGATCTGGGACTAAATGCAGAATGTTTTTAGTGATTTAAGTTTTGCAAAATAGATAGGGGAAACAGTCTGAATTTGGGGTGCAAAAGGAAGGTTGGTGTTGAATTTGATTTCTAAGATACCAGCAGTACAGGGTGTTGGGGTCCAAATCTGCCGGCCACTTACTGCTGGACTGAGGGCGAGGGAGTGTGAGAGGGGCAGCATTTAGCTCCAAAAAGAGAATTTCAGTTTTATCTGAGTTTAGTATGAGACGGTTATTACTCATCTATCCAGCTAATCCTCGAAAGCAACTTTTAAATTTGGTCAGGGTTTCTATTCAAGTCTCATGCAAAGTAGGGGTGGATGTAACTTGTGTAATTCTGTGTAGGATGCTAACACAGAATTACCCCAAAATTCTGCAAGATCACACAGTATTACCCGAGGGGAGTAACTATGCATTTAGCGCATGAAGAGTAATTCTGCATTTAGTGCCATTTTGGATGAGTGGATGCATTTTGCGCTACGAAATAGTGCTAAATGCAGCGGAACACGAATAGTGAGTGCTAGAAGCCGCTAATGCTCACTAAATGTGCTCTTGCAGTTAGATCTTTCCCTTGAATTGCTCTTAATTGTGCAACCAGGCATATTCATATTATTATCGGTAATTCTGTGTCAACGAGTAATACAGAATAACCGAAATTACTCTGATGACTACTGGGTTATTGAAATTGCGCCCAGGCCTAATAAAAAGACAAAAGCAGCTGGCAGTCATCTGTGTTCAATATCACCTGATTCCCCAAGATTCACCCAGACTTGCCAATGTTTCCAGATAGGCATTAAAATAGAGGGCTCAATACTGATCACTGCGGAACCCTTTATCTTAATGGTTTGGGGCTTTGAAGTGTAGTGAGGAAGGTAGACTGCATGGGATCTATCCTCCAGAAAGGATTTAATCTAGGCTCATGCCTGTCTTTGAATCTCTGGCTTCTTCAGTCTGCCAAACAAGATTCGGATGCAACACCCTATTGAAAGCTGCGGACAGATCTAACAGGACCACCAGGGCCAACAGGTATTGATCCAGATTGCATTTGACAAATTCAGTAACTTCCAAAAGTGGTAACTCCATGCTGAGCACAGGCTGCAAGCCTGATTAAGACCCATGCAAAAGATTGTTTGATTCGAGAAAATGGGATAGCTTTCTGTTAACCAGTTTCTCAAGAATCTTTGAAAGAGCAAAACGTGGTCTTTAATTGCTCAAAATTACAGGGTTAACTTTATGCTTTTTGAACAGAAGTAATGTTGCCTTGTAACAGCGAGGACAGTGAAACCCAAGAGATGATATGTGGGGTGTGAGTCAAATAGGGCTTGTCTTGGAGGAGTGCTTTATTCAAGGCGTAATGGGAGAAGTGTGTGTCGGAGGATCAAGTTACGGTCAATATGAGAGAATACATAATTAAAGATTGACCTATTAGAAGAAATTTGGGCTCAGAGTTGAGTACTTCCGGATGCATGCCAGAAGAACTTAAAAGCAGTAGAGTGTTGATCTATTACAAGGGATAATTGCTAACCCCGGAAGGGAGCCATTGGAGAATGTTAGAGCTACCCCTTGATGGTCACATTGGGAGAGGGTACTGGAGGACTTTATGTCATCAGTTTGGCTAAGGTATTAAACATTTTGTGAGAGCCAGTACTGCATGCCTACTGAGCGACAAAACAGAAGTCACCTCTATATCAACAAGTAAGTCTGTGGAGTTGCCCATGACACCATAAAGCAAATTAGTGCTAGATATCACCAGATCCTAGGAATTATAATGCCCATTCCCCAAATTTTAATTAGTGCTGTTTGATTACATGTCGCAGTGTCCAAAGATTACATTTGTTGACTATGTCAGCATGAGAATATAGTTGAGCTCTTGTGGAATGTATTCAGCAGTGATGGTCATCCAGGGATTTAGTTACTGATAATGGCAGTGATGGTTCTCCAAGGATTTAGGTACCAATAATGGCACTCAGTTGACCTCTTCTGTTATGGAGGAGTACTTCATTTCGGATCAAGCACACTAAGCCACTGTTGTTTTATTCCTGGAGTAATGGAATGGTGGAATTCCTTAACTAGGTGGCCAATGAATAATTGCAGATGACTTTCACAAATGGGTTGGGATGGAAGGATACAGAAAGAGAATTCCTGTAGGATATGAAGACCGCACGACATGTGAGCCCAGGAGTACCACCTTTCCTGTTGCTGAGGGGTAAAAAGTCTGGTACTAGTATGAACAAGGAGTTGAGGAGATGAAAGGAAATGAATGTGAGCAAGTTGAAGAATGAGGTAGATGTGAGAAATGCTGTGTAGAGCAAATATTGGGAAAAACACTAGGATTAACAGTGGGTGACTCGGTGCGGGTGAAGAAGAGTGGCCAAGTAACGCAAAGGGTTTCACGCTTCGTTGCACCCAAGAGGCAGGAAGGCCTTTAGAATGTGGCATAGGTGTGATAGAAATAGAACAGGCAGCAGGTGTAATGAAAAAAAATCAGCAGGTAAAAAAACAAAGACTTTTTTAATAACATGAAGAGTACTCTTGAACAGCATCTGATGAGGGTGCTGTCTCATGATCTAAAGTCCCCCCTCAACTGCTCTTTGGAGTCCCCAACATTTTAACATAACACCAAATCTGTATTTATTTATTCATGATAATTTACCTAAAACCATCACATAATAAAATATACAAGCCTCAAATTGAGGAACACAAGTACACTGGCAAATTGTTCTGAAAAGACTAAAATCAATATATGGTTACAATGGGAAAATGGGTAAGAACAGCCTATCCTCATATGGCGCCAGTCTCATTCGTGATTTAATGGCTAGAAGAGACGAGTTATGTGCATTATATATATTGCATATTGGCAGTACAATGGCACAGTTGCAAAAGTTAAAAAGTTCGGTGTGTAAAGTTTTTTTATCGTGAAGAGTCCAGATTGAGAAAGGTCTTGTGCTTAGCAGTGCAGTGGAGGGGGATACGGAATAGATAAATATTCGTTATTAACAGTCTAACAGACAAGAATACACAAATGGAAGGGTGATTGTTGGAAACAAATTTGGGCCCCTCAACTGGCGTTGCATTTGAGGCGGGCTTTACTGGTTTCACAAGTTGGACACGCTGTTGGACACGTTGGACAAGCTGTTGGCATGCAACATTTGCTTGTCAGGGCCAGTTGTCTACTTGACTGTTAGGGCTTTTAACCAAGGAGTTAGAGCTAAACGTATGGCATCTGTGGATTTCCCAAACCTTGCAAGGATCACAAAGGTGAATTGTGAGAAGCAAACTTCCTTTGCCATTTTGCAGGTGCGTATCCCATGAACTAAAAAAGAGGGGACTAACACGCGTCTGTGTTAGTTATTTAGTGTTGGGCAGCAACACAGCAGATGGTACCAGGATTCTTTACGATATTTGCATATCCTACACAATCTTTCCACAGCTTTCCTTGTCTAGGAGGGATTAAAGTCCATTATTGGAACGGCAAGGAGGTTGATCTATAAGATTTTACGACGGACATGGGTACCTAGTGTTTGGTACAGGTAGGGCTGTGCTTTCCCTACTGTGTAAGAGCGATTACGTCTATTTGTGACTGTAGAACAGAGTAAGTTATGCATGTCTTGCTCTAACGAGCAATTTTTCACCTGTACATTCATACATTTTCCAAGTCGAGAATGGAATATCATTTCACTGAAGAGTGCTAGCTTCAATATGAACGTTTTAAATCGCTTGAACGAGAAAGTGATGGCATGGGTTGTTAGCTGCATCAAATACTGTTTAAGTGGGCCTTAAGGACGTTCTCTGGTGCATGTAGAATCCTAGTATAGCATTTCAGGAGTGCTCATTGGCACGCTGATTCTTGGCTCGCGATGCCTAACTTCAATCTGGGCCTGAATTTGCATGTACCGAAATATATGCAGTATTTTCTAACAGTGGCGTAATGAAACTTGAGGGGGAACCCTGCAAAGTACATGGAGGGGCCCCCCATTCTCCGTGTCAGACAAGAGCTCTCAAGTCAGCGACCCCCCATACTGCAGGGGCTCACCCCAGCCATAAAAAAAAGGATTCTGGTTCCTCCATTGGTCACATCCGCCCTCTCATCGGGCGATTTACATACATCAGCACCCTCCAGCAAAGTTACATAACACTGCCTCCAGCCGGCCCTCCAAACACATCCTCCTACCTTATGACCCACCTTCAAGCGAAGCCCGCTCAGTTAACCACCTCCAAACGCAGATCACTTCTGTCGTGCCTGCTACTAACGCATCCATTACACTCTACTCTCACCCCTATGAAACCCGCAATTATGCTTTTGGGCCCGCCTTTAAAACCACCCCTCGTATGTCACTGCACATCTGTGACCACCTCCCACTGCTCCCCTGTCCACCACCAACAGAAAGACTGATGGCCGGTCACCATCTAACCAGTGCCTACCAATAAAGACAGAGCCTTTCAGCTGCTGGCCTCCCCAATGCCACTGTGGAAGTTTAAAACATGTTAAACAATCTCTTCGACTGACCACCTCAAAACAGTTCCTCCTGCTAGCCTCTATGGCATCAAATCCGTTCCTGCTACTTTTTATCCTCTGCATGATGCACACAATAATATCAAATGTACAAAGGGTCCGATTTTTGTTTCCTCACGCCAACATTAATTTACACTATGTACCCCACTAAACCATACCTCCTGTCAAAGGCAAACCTTATCCCATGTGTAGCACCAGTCAACAAGTACCCGAAGGACAAATACCATCCATGCCAACCTGAAATGAATAAAAGCAACCCGGACACATGTTTTGCTGTCATTACAGCTCTTCAGACTCTTTAGAGAAGTTTAGCTTTGTCCGACACAAGGGAGCACCCAGTATAAGTCAAAACAATACCCTTGCAGGCATAGAGTGATGCATACATTATGCAAAAAAGAAGCAGCAAACTCTGGGTAGTTCCCAAGTTTAGGGGGAAGGCAGATCCTAGGGGGTAAATCAAGGTGTATAAACAATTGAACCTTCAATAGAATCACAGTGATATATTCCCAAGGTGGTCAAGGTAGTGGATTGTTCTATACTATTCCCAGGTCCTGTATGTTTTCATACACAAATAAATTCTTTGGTCTGCTTTGGAGCCATTGGTAAAAGATTTGTTTTGCTTTGATGGCTGCACCTCAGTTCTGTAATTAATATTTGTTAAACAATGTCTGAAATGCAAAGATATTCATAAAACTGGATGTTAAAGGAACTCACCATTTAGTCAAAGTCTGAGAGAGTGACAAATGGAAAATGTCATTTTGCACTAAGTTTGTGTTATTTGAATACCAAGTTGTCTTCCAAAGTCTTCAATGCTTCAGCAGTATTTCAGATGTTTATTGATGATGTTTGATACGAATTTTGGATGTGTATTGTCTACCTAGTTGACAATTTAATGTATTTTGGGTCCTTGGAAATTCACAAACTTAATGTTAAAGCAAATCTACAGGGAATACGATATAATTAACAATTTGCTTAGTTGGATAAATATATTTTTCCAACTACTAATGTAGAACGTTTGGATACGCAATTACACATGAAAACATTCAGATGGGTGAAAAGAATCAGCATTTGTTCAGTGGCCCACACAATCCTCAATTCACCCTATTGAAAGGTTTTTTGATTTAACATTTTTTAAATAAGAGGTTCATTCATCAGTTTCCTAAGGTCACAGTACACAATACCAAGTTACTACAAAGGGGGGGGGGGGCATATTTGATTGGTCAAAAGAGGCTGATGAGGCTTTCTTGTTTCTTAAATTACTTTTTCTAGTGCTCCTATTTTGCAACATCCTAATGTAAAATATCCCTTTATTGTCAAAACTGATGCTTCCTATCATGCAAAAGGAGTGTTTTACCTGAAAGAAATCCAAATACCGGACAGGTTCATGCGAAAGCTTGTATTTCTAAAAAGAAAATCGCCAGCAGAGCTAAATGACACTGATAAGGAATTCCTGACCAGTAAGACATCTGTTGAGGAATCAAGACATTACTAGTTGGGTGCCCAAACACTACGGAAGTATATACTGATGAATGAAATCTGCAGTTTCTGAAATTAGTCGAAGTCCTCACTCCCAGGTAACTCAAATGGACTTTATTCTTTTCTGACCATGGTTGTGTGACAAATAACAGACCAGGTCCTAATAATGGAAAAGCTGATGCTCGGTCACAAGAAAATCAGTTTATAAACGAGAGTCAGTTGACAGTATATCTACTATTCATATTGTCTCTCAAGATTGCTAATGACCAGTCTATTAAAATAAATAGTAGGACATAATTTTTGACAAAACTAAGCACAGAATGTTAAAAGAATAAGAAGACAGTCATGAAAAAGATAGATTTGTCTCGGAAAAGGAAAAACTATATATTTGCCATCAGCTCAATTTAGATGGCAGTCTGTAAATTGGCTTCATGAGTCAAAGGTTGCTGGGCATCTTGGAATAGCTTAGACTTTAGCAGTAGTTAAATAATTTTTTTGAGCCCAAGATTATTTGCTAAGTCAATAATTATGTAAACATACTCTAGTTGTGCCCCGATTAAGAGTTCTCACAATAAGCACATAGACTTTGACTTTTCCACCTAGTCCTTGACATGCCATGTCAATGGATTGTTTTGTAGAGTTACCAAAAAGTCAAGGTTGCATGGTAATTCTAGTGGTGGTGGACCATTTAACTAAATCAGGTATTTTATAATTTTGTCTGTGTTGCCCACTTTGAAAGATTTGACACCGGTTTCTGCACGCTCACTATTTAATTGCATAGTGGTCCGCAGGTTCTGATTATTAATGAGGGATACAATTTATTTCAAAACTTTGGTCTTCGTTGTTTGTGTAAAGAGCTAGACATGGAAGTCCATCTGTTCACCAGAGTTCATCCTCAGAATGACAGATAGACTAAAAGATTAAATAAATATGTTGAATCGTATTAGGGACATTAAGCTTCGTTACAAGTGGATAATTGTAGTAAGACACTGTGGTTAGCAGAATTAACATGCAATAATACTGAACATTGATTCACTGTAAGGTCACTTTTCTGATGTTGATATAGGCACCATCATCCTTGCATAATGCCTTTGGATCAGTACCTATCTACATTAGTTCTTTTAGGGAAAAAACACAACAAAGTTGGGAGATATTTGGATATCAGCAAAGACCAAAAATATAGAACCTAAAGAAATGATAGAAACATTTTTCATTTCAGTGTGTATTTTTATTCATATTTCAACCTGGAATTGTAAGATCATACTCATCTCTAGAGTAATTTTATTGATAGTGTTTCAGAGTCTATTTATAACAAAGAAAGAGGGTCCTAGGGAATATTTTAATACCAACCAATGCTACAGCCCTAACAATTACTTGAATACCAACTAAAGAATAGCAAGGGGTCAGAAAAGTAGGTGTGTTATTTATCCAGTGATGATATTTGCTATGACCAATGAATAGCGAAATCTGATGCTGGGTTTCTCAAAGGTGCTCAAAGAGATCCCATCAGACTTCCACCCTGTACCGCCCTACATCATTTGAGAACCTGAAATTTGCACAAGGGGAACCGAGTACCCAGTGCGAGATTTGGCCAGACTCAACCAAATCTAACACAATAGTCCCAAACCGTCTGTGATGTAATCTGTATTGGGTATCAGGAGGTAGCTGAAAAGCAGTGCTAAATTGTGTAAATCATAAAGTGTATAAAGTGCAATATCTAAAATTGAGTAAAAGGGAGGAAAATATTTTTAATGGACACCTCCTTTTTCTCAACGATAAAAACAGTGCAAATGGTAGCCTTAACAAATAACTACGCAGATGAAAAAAGTGGTCGACATGTTTCTGCAGTCTTATATCGGGCCCATGGGTCACCTTACTGCTTCATCAGGACCTATTTTGCTACTGCTAGGTGTGGTGATGTGAATCAAAATCAAAAGCAGTGTGAAAATCAAAGTAAATTTCACCTGAGAATCTCCTGGGTTCAAATTGTCGGAGTACACCAGATGGACAGACACACACACACACAAATGAGAGAGAAATGTACATATCATTAGTGACATTAGCATTTCAAAAAGCATCTGCTGAATTACTTTGTCCAGTCAAAGATGCGTACTGTAAAACATCATGTTACCTTATATTGGTGTGCCATGAGAGCTAGATCACCAACGTATCTCATAATCATATGCACTTTGTGAACATACAGAACTACACTCACCCAATTTGCAGGAGAATGTTGCCCCCCCTCACCTGGCCACAGCTCAGGTAAAACGGAGCACCGCTCTATTCAGGCCAAACAAAAGAAAAGATCAGAGGAAGCAACTCGCTGCTGCGAATTAAAACAACACTCTTCGCCTTAACTAAGCTTATAGTGTTTAGGTAAACCATACATTTCTTATTTCAAATACTATAGTCACCGCCCAGTCAAAACATCACTAATGTCATGGATGGATTAAAACTCATACACTGAGCAGGTGGACTTAATCTCTGCAAGGACATACTCAGGACAATGTCTGTTCCCAAATTTGTCATTATTAAATGTGACTTACACTCATCAAACTGCACAAAGATTCATCTCACTAGACAGACATGTCAGCTAACAGCCTGATTGAATTGCGTGGCGATCACTAGGATTTTACAAGTTAGAAATACATCGTTGATGCCCAGGAGTCCAGCTGAGTGTGTACGTCACCCCTCATCTAACGTAACGAGGTCCATCTACTTGCCGAGCACTCGCATTAACAGATACACACCATCGTGTGTGTAGATGAAACAACAAAACAGCGCGCAATCCCTCAAGCAACGCTCCTTTTGTGAAGCGTGTAGCATCTGCTTGCTTTCGCTCAGGCGCTAGTTTGAATTATGATCATTACCCGCGTTTGTGGTATGTGGATCTCAGCTGGAGTTAGTGCTGTATAATCTCTGAGCTGCCCCTTTGTTTAATCTTCTTGAGGAATCGCCAGCCTGCCTACCTGTCCGTCTGTACTCCAGACGTCCTTCTGGGCTGTCTAGGGGAGGTGCCGAATGGACAGGAGGAGGTCTTTTTGGCGATTCGTCTGGTTGGCGGCCGCTGGGATGTCATACGAGCGCGCCCACGAGGCTGTAGGGAAATGTAGTGTTTTAGTCCCACATGTGCCGATTTCGTGTCCTAAGAGTAGATTTAGGTGTCTCTAAGAATACTTTTCATAACATCGCCTCACTCGACTAGAGCAATAAAGATATTAAGTCATTAGTCCCACATTGTCTGGAATGTAAGGGAAAAAGGAATTCTTCAACGTCTATGTTTAATTCCAAAGGTGCTACATAGTGGACTATAACGCCCCTGGGAATATAGGGAAATGTAGTTGGATCACCCCAGTTCTGACATTTGTCAACATAACCCTTCTGTTTGTCCTTCATCTATATGGCACGTCTGGGAGAGAATGGGTAATCTCTCATGAGCCTAGTCGAGGATAAGCTTAATATCTACACTCATCATTATTGATGGTTCAATGAGATATCGCCAAACAGCCATAACGTGTATAGCCCCTCGTGATATTCATACATGATTTATAAAGAGGGTTTCAACTGTGTGATATGATGTGTGTTCCCTCTATTAATGAAGGCTAACATATTGTAGCCTGATCCTGGATTTTCTCATATCTTAAGAAGAAACATCTCATGAAGAAGGAGCTGGGAGAATATTAAGTGATGTATGTGAACTAGTTACAATGACATCCAGGGGATGTCTTCGTTCAACCCATGTTTGTCTGTCTGCAGCTTGTAAACCCATCTCTGCTCACGTTTAAAGAGGAAGCCACTTACATCAGTGATGTGTGTTGGTATCAGTGGCTGTTCTAGTACAGTCCAGTGTAGATCCATGGGAGTGTGTTTTCCCTCTATAAAGTGATTTGTCATCCTAGTTGACTGTTTCGAGCATCTTATTGAGCATTTATGCTCCGAAATATGTATTTTGACCCTTCGTGTAGTCATCCCATTTTATTTCGCCACCCCAACCATTTTGTCACTATGTGCCAGAGATGGACAGTTAGGCTTGTTGGACTCGTTAGCAGCTGCTGCATGGAGTTCGTGTATAGTGCCTGTCTATAACTTCTAGGACACGAGGATTTTACCCATCTGGTATGCCAGGTCGGCATGTGAGCCATAAACTCACTGATTAATCACTGCTAGTTGTGGCTCAACCAACTCTTGAATCCTTCTTGCCACCTCTTTGTTTCATATTTCCTCACACGCTTACCTCCTCCATTGGATGTCCAGGATGAACGAACGTATCATCTCCTATACGCAAAGTCCTTTTCCTGTGCTACTTCCCTTAAATGATGCCTCTGAATAGGGACTATTTGGACATGGATTACTTCCCCTATTGGTTCTTCCTAATTATTGGTGGGCAGCCTAAGCAATATGCCTGTTTTGTCTTGATGCAGGGAGGCACAGAAATGTTTTGCAGAACTTTGATAAGAATTCAAAGGTAACAAGCATGGTCTTTAATGTCCAATGATTCAAACTCCTCTATCTCATCTTTTGGTCACTTGCTCTAAATTGTATACACTTTTCAAAATAACCCAGACGAAAATGACTATAATGACACTCCTTAGCACTGTTTTGTTGTACAATCTTACTCTTCAATTTTTAATCCATCTTTTTTTAAATACGGACACAGAAGTGTTTTCAGTATGCTTCATTATGATATTTTTGTGATGGGGAAAGGTGAAATACAATAAGCAGAATTGTTATCCCTCCACATCCACGAACAATATTGTAAAAATCAAACATTAACCCTCTACGTTCAGAAAGAAATGTTGAAAAAAAACAAAAGTTCAGAATTCATATTGCACATTCTTGCAAGAAAACCCAGCAGGTACATATGAGAAATTGAACCATGAATAGATTTGCTGCTATATGGTATATTGTGTTTTAGAGCTAGATGTATGACCATTGGAAATTGCGACTCGCAATTTGTCACAATTTGTGAGTCGCAATTTCCAATGTACAACAGTGTATGAGACACTGTTTGTGATTCCCAATGGGGTCGAAAATGCATATCAATGAGGCTGTCACAATCTGCGACCCCATTGGGAATGGCTGGCACTCCCAGGGATGATGGCCTGCTGGGGTCAGCAGACCTCCATGTCTGGGACTGCTTTTAAATAAAGCAGTTTAAAAAAACATCGTACATCTGGCCCTAATGTACTAATATGTGATTGTACAGCTAATAACGTCTTTTACCTGTTAAGTCGGAAAGTATTCAACAATGCATTGTTTGTCAGTGGGTCATTTCATTGATCCAGCATTTGATACTTTGTTTTAGGAAATAAAGGATAACGTCTCAGTAAATTGGGGCAGCAGGTCTGCTGGAAAACCCCAAGGAGTAGCCACAGATAAGAGACAATTAACTTATTTTAAGGACAGGAATACAATAAGTCCATCTGTTCTGTGAAGAAGTGCATTCTCATTCTTCTCAACATACTCTAATGAGATTACTTGCATAACTGAAAGTAAAGTGAGCAAATACTTCCCATCACTCATGTCAAAATAGGAAGCTTCCTATCAGGATAGAATATACACTCCAAAGATACATTAGTCTACCTGGTATTTTTTGACACCCATCTCACCCACATTATCCAGTACTTTGAAGAAAACCACGCCACCGCCACCGCCAACGCCGCCGCCGCGCTATTGAGTGGGGAACCTTTAAAGTAGTCACTCGGGACTAGGATATGATAGGATAAAATTTGTAATGTGCACTTATACCCAAGGGTGTCAAGGAGCTGACCAGACGAAAGGGGAGGAAGGGGGCACGAATCAACCATCTATGATGAGAAGAGGCATGTTTTCAGCAATTTTCTGAAAACCGTGAGAGATTCCGCATTGGAAATAGAAGGAGGAGGGAGTTCCAGAGTTTGGCAGCCACTACCGAAAAGGAGTGACCGCCCTATCTTGCCCTGTGATATCTTGGAGAGATCAGTTTTGTCTGGGAGGAGAATCTCAGAGTCCTTTCAGGGGTGTACCATTGGAAAATGGATTTTATCTGCAGTGAGCCCTTACTATGCAAGGCTCTATAAACCATATTAAGAACCTTGAAAGAGATGTGCTTCCTAATGGGGATCCAGTGCAAGGCACGAATCCCATCCCTAGCTGATTGGTGCTTCGAAATGTTAAGGATCACTACAGTTCAGGCGGAATGAATGATAGTACCTTTCTAAGGGTTTTTAGGATATAGAAACAGGTGCTGACAGTACAGCTGAGCTGGGCATCAAAGGTCAGAGTCTCGTCGAAAGTGATCCCCAGGTATTTTGCTGTCCTAACCAGAATAGGAAGGGGACCACAGTTGCCAGCCACCAGGCATTTGACCAGATTGAATTTTGCATACCAAATACCAGTATTTCTGTCTTATTGGCATTGATCTTTAGGGAGTTACCCCTCATCCAGCAGATAATGCTTGCCATTTAGGGATAAGGATCCCACTTGTCTCTCCTCCTATCAACCCATAGCCATATTGTATGTCAACTACAAGATACTTACGATTGTCCTTGCGGAGCGGTACCTGCAGGTACTTCCTACTCTAGTCCACCCCAAATGGTTTTTACCAGGACTTAATACATCTAACAAAATTATGCAACTCTTCCATGCCATGGATCAGGTATTGTTGCGATACCCACATGCAGCATGTGTCATATTGGATTACCTCTTCAACGTGCTATGAGCGATGGGTATAGGCCAGTGCCTACTTGCATACACAAGCTGCTATACACAAACCTATCATCTAGGCCACTTATTGGCCGCAGATTACGCTGGGGGTGTCGCCTCTCCCCAATCCTATTTACTTTGCCAAGGAGCCTCTGGCCCATCACCTACACCGGTTGGGCCAACAATCAGGTATCCCCCTGGATGGGACCACACACGCCCTGTCACTCTACACGGATAACCTATACGCTGACACTGACATGGCCTCGATCTCAGCGACTTTCCAGGACTCTGAGGACACAGCAGGCCCCCGAGTAAATTGCAGTAATGCACCTCCACAGGTGATACGCATGGGTGATTCCCCCCTAACTTCTACGACAGCAGAGGTCCACTACCTAGGAATCAGATTATATAATTCACAAAGGAATCTGCAGCTGGCTTTCACAGACCTCAAATCCAAATTACAATTCTGGAAGAGGTTGCCACTTGCCCTAATAGGCAGGATTGTGCTATCAAAGATGATCGTCTTCCCCCGGCTCCTGTATTATTTCGTCATTGACCCAGTGTTACCACACCAATGCTTTTTTTTGGGATCTAGGCCAGATGCTAAGGGACCTACTGTGGGACGGTGGGAGATGACGAGTGGCCCTCCATAAACTCCAATTGCCAGTGGGCCAGGTAGGGCTGGTGGCACCATCCTTCTAAACATACTACCTTACGCACAGCTCCAATGGGTATCCCAGTGGCTGGCAGGTAGGAACCTATACGAAACAAGCACTGAGGAATGCCCCCTTCCCCAACATATAATACGCAAGCTCCTCTATCCCACCATTAAGATGCATTGGTCATGGTCCCTCCACGTGTGTGTCACCCCAGAATGCCTAACCAGGTTTTTCCCACTGATTAAACAAATACCCCTACTCTCCTTCCATCCGCCTCCAGGGCTTACCAAGACCCTTGGGGCCCTTTACGGCTGAACAGCTATCAGAATGGCACAGTCACTCCCTAGATACAGTGGGAAACCTCTTTCACAATGCCCAAAGCCTCACATTTGATCAAATACACCAAGTGTCCAATATTCCTCAAGGTCATTTCTTAACACACAAGCAACTACTGGTGGTGCTTCTCTCACTAAAGGGAGTGATAGACAAAGAACAACAGGGACATGAAGTGATCCATACCCTGAACATCATGGGGGAGGGCGACACTTCATCACATGGTTATATAAAGCGATGAGGGAAATCATGAGCACCTCATTGGCTCACCTTCGACGCCTGTGTGACGAAGACCTGGGTAGACCTATCCACAACATTGAATCGTCCAGAGTCCTGAAGTCTCCCCAAACCATCACCAGAAATGCTCAGTTTAAAAACATCCAATACATGGTCCTCCATAGGGCTTATCTTACACCGACCCGGCTAAACTGAATGTTCACCGCAGCCAATCTCACCTGCCCTAGATGCCATGCCCATATGGCAGACCTCTAACATTTGTATTGGTCGTGCCAGTTTCCGGCACACTATAGACACCTCCTTGGCCACCGA
Source organism: Lissotriton vulgaris (assembly GCF_964263255.1). Lineage (NCBI taxonomy): Eukaryota > Metazoa > Chordata > Amphibia > Caudata > Salamandridae > Lissotriton > Lissotriton vulgaris. The sequence continues at coordinate 1,852,245,238 of NC_141687.1, read as the reverse complement.
CACAGAACTTACAACACTAACTAGCCCTAGGCATCTTCCCTAGGAGGAAGGGTGAGGGCATGTTTTTCCAACCTGGCTCTCCTGCTGGTGAAACGTTTCCTGACCATGCACTGGAGAGCCCACGCTTTTGCTGTAGCAGGGGATACGATAATACCATTTTTTAAGAAACTACCCCAACGCTCACAAAAGTAAAGGCAGCTCACCGCGCCTCTATTATTCCTTCTACTGCGAGATCCCTTTTTGACCATTATAGAGAGACTCGTTCTGGTCATTGAAGCCAACCGCCATTGATCTTGATATTCATCCCCGCTACAAGTCAAGAACAACTAAAGAGTAGTGACATAGAAGTGTCTGAAGATTTACAGACTTTGAAAAGTTTTCTAATCCTTTTCGGATAGGAGAATCATTAGTAACCTCCAGAACAACCATAAGGATCCAGTAACACGACAGACAACAAATCAATAGTCTTGATAAAGGTGGCACATAATAATACGCAAACCACCGAAACGCGTCGACGCAATTTTCTGTACAATTCATCTTTTTTCCCCCCCGGTGTATATAAGATTGTAAGGTTATAAAACCAGGGGACGTTGAAATTTTAATTGTGAATGTACGCTTTGTAATTTCTAATTTGTATGTTTTACAATTGAGTTTTGTCTGTCCTTCATTTTTGTGCTGGTCACAAAATTATATAGTATTTTAATTGTTTTTTAACATTTTTTCCAGTGCAATTGTAAATTGTCTTTTTATTGTTTCAATAAATTGTTATGTAACTTCATTTTTGATTAATTTCTTTAGTTAGTGTGTTTATATTTGATTGTGGTTATAGCTAATTCCAAGCTTCTCCTGTACACGACCCAAGGGAATCATTCTGTTTGATTTAGGTTTAACACCCCAATTCCCTTGTTCACTTCAAGGGGTTCCTCTCTCTTTTCATAATATATCTGCACAACCAGTTGGTTGGAGAGGCGTCAGTCTCACTTCACCCAGAACATAGAGTTCTAGCAAGTTGTCTATCCACAACTGCTGTTCATTATGGATAAACTAAAAACCTTCATTAGGGGGGAGCCCGAAAGCTCCCGCTACATGGTCTCACCCCAGCCAGCGGCCAGACAAATACGCAGACACCCTATTGCTCCAGCCTGGGATACCATGTTTATGCAGTTCAAAGAACTGACTGAAGAGGACCCTCCCCCCACCTCCCTAATTTCTACATCCCCTAGTCCTCTAATACCACCAAGGCCCATAGCTGCACCAGACCTCAACCCCACACAACCTAATATCCTCCATGCATCACACAAACCCTCCCTTCAAATGCCCCTCCTGGCCCACTGGTAGTGTAGAAACACGCTAGGCAGTGCAAGGCCCTGGTGATTGTCTTCAAATCTACCCCCCCCCCCCCCCCCCCCCCCCCCCACTGCCCTCCTGGCCTGCAAACCTCCCTTATTCCTTTCTGTAACATCCTACCAACATTGCTCATGCCCCTCCCTGGTTATTCCCACCTCTCCCCCACACTGCAGCCCTCCCTCTCCACTGGGATTCCCAGTTGATTGATGGAGGACCTGATCATGCTATCAATTTGAGTCCTCTCATCCTATCGGGACATACAGGGAACATTAAGCCACGGCACCACGCCACACGGATTTAAGCAACTCATGAATCATCAATTACAGTTTATAACGGGCCAGTACACTTCTCACCAGCCCACACAGAACGCACCCGCTGAAAATGTCTTCCCTATGATATTTGCCATTTTCCTCTGTATTTCCATTCTGACCACCAAACAACTGTATTGCAGGATTCCTTAATATTTTGCCATTGAATATGAAATGTATTGGTCGGATGTTATTTGCTTTCTTCTAGAATTTGCTGTAACTTTCAAGATCTAAATCATAAAAACCCAATAAAAATCAGGATATAATACACAATAGTGAGGGTTGCTTTCAGCCAGATGTAAAGGAACGTGATTGGTGCAGAAAAGAAAGAAACGATAAGCAAAACAAACAGGGGCCGCAACCCCAACCCCCCTAAACCACTCCACCCTACACTTCAGGAACGGAAGCATCTGTCGCCCGAACAGTAAACAGTGAAGCAAGAACAACCAAACTAAAACGCTTGGAAACAGGGAAAGTCGTGGAGGACCCCTCCTCATAGTGGGATGTTCATATCTGTAGCCATCGGTGAAAAGTTTGTCATTAGGCAAGGTGCTAGCATTGAGTGATGCCAGCCAGCATCTAAAGAGACAAAGGAAAAGGTAACAGTTCAGCAATAAGTTCAAGCCGGTCCTGGGAGGTGCGTCGGGCTGCGGGAGAGATCAGTATCTGGGAGGTCCAGCAAGGATGGGCGAGGTTTAGCAGTTCCGGGGTCAGAACGGCCTGAAGAGCTGGAGCACCGCTCAGCAGGGGAGGTCTCACCAGGTGGCTCGGGCATGAGTCTCCGCGACGGGCCCAACTGGGAGTCCGAGCGAGAGCATCTTTGCCCCCTGCGCCTACTGGGGCGCCTGCGCCGTGGATGGAGGACCGGCATGTCGCACTGGGTGCCCCCATTGCCCGCGGAAGGTGTAGGATTCCGGGCATTCAGCCTCAACAGACATTCCTCTGTTGCCCATGTCCATGCCTCCTCAGGCATTTCAAAGAAGAGAGATTGCTGTTGGAAAACCACTCGCAGACGAGCCGGGAAGAGAAGCCTATACTGGATGTTAAGCAAAAGTAGCTTTTGCTTGACCTCTCTGAAGGAACGGCAGAGGGTCTGAACCTCTCAGGTGTAGTCAGGAAAGACCATTATCGGCAGGTTCTCGTACTTGAGAGGCTGCTTCTTATGAAACTCAGCCAGGATGGCGTCCTGGTCCATAAAGTTGAGGATCCGAAGGATGATCTCCAAGTGACATCTGCTCGCCTAGCACTGTGGCCCTTCTCTCCCCTATCTGCGCTCTGCCAATCCAGGAAATTCTAAATTCCTCCATCGAAACAGGTTCTATTCCGACCGTCTGGAAGGAATCTTATGTTCAACCAATTCTAAAAAAATTGACAGCAGATCCACAGATCTTGAACAATTATAGACCTATATCCCTGCTACCCTTGCTAGGGAAGATACTGGAAACACACATCAACAAACAACTGAGTAATTATCTAGAGATAAATAACATTCTGGACCCTTCTCAGTCAGGCTCCTGGCTGGGCCTTAGCACCGAGACCGCCATACTGGCTGTCACGGACTAAATAAGACAAACCCTGGATGAAGGGGGATCCGCAATTGTTATCCTCTTAGACCTCTCAGCAGCATTCAATACTGTCTCCCATCGATTGCTGTTGGAGAGGCTAGGGGATTGTGGAGTGGAGGACATCGCCCTGAAGTGGCTAATAAGCTTTTTGACAGATAGAGGGCAAATGGTTATGTTGAGCCCCTATAGGTCCAAAAAGTTCCGGCTAGATAAGGGGGTACCACAGGGCTCTTGCTTGAGCCCCATGCTTTTCAACGTATATGTGGCTCCCCTGGCCAAAATTGTCCGTCCCTTTGGGTTTGAGATCATATCATATGCTGACGACACCCAGCTGATTTTCCCTATAGGATCAAACCTGAAGGAGGAGAGACTGCGTTTTTCGGCTGGTATGATGACCATCTCAAGATGGATGCCAGAAAGTTTTCTCCAGCTCAACCCAGGAAAGACGGAGATTATGCTTCTGGGAAGATCGAATAACTTCAATATGGCCGACTGGTGGCCAGATCAGTTGGGGCAGGTTCCCACACCCTCAGCCTCAGTGTGGTTCAGGCGATGGTGGTGAGTCGCATGGACTACCGGAACGCCCTATTGGCAGAGGTGGGTGAAACTCTGATAGAAAAACTTTAAGTCATCCAAAACACTGCAGCAAGGATGGTTTTAAACCATCCGCCAGGATCTCCATCTCTCCCACTGCTCAGAGAACTCCATTGGCTGTCAGTGAAAAAGAGAACATTCTTTAAAATCTGTTGTCTCACTTTCAAAGCCATTAATGGTGCAGGCCCCGTCTATCTACAAAAGAAACTCTTTATGCAATCCTCCTGCCGCAATTTGAGAGGAAATGCTATGGCTTTATTTTTATTTTATTTTTTTGGAAAACCTTTATTTACAACACAGTAGTACACAGCTATTCAGCCATACATCCCGGAGGCTAGGCAGCAAGTTGTTATGCAGCATGAGTGGTGCACACAGAATGCAGTGCAAAATCATATGAGGTTTATTTTGTTTTATGAAAAAGAAAAAAGCAATGCAATAAAGGAAAGCACCTAAACGGTGCAAGAAGGCAAGGCAAAGGAACGTGAATGCGGTATCGCCCCACACCAGGGGAAGGATGGGCCTGTATGCGGAATAAGAAATGCGAGCAGGTCATATGCATGGATAACGGGGGGAAGGGAAACAGGACAATTGTACACCAATAATTCAGCCGGAGTCAAGAGCTAGGGGGACAGTCACTCCTCCGAGGGCGCTGTGTCCGGCGGGAGGCAGATATCACCCCTATACTCATTCCAGGGCTCCCAAATCTTGTTCCATTTCTTGGGCCTACCTCTGGCAACATACACCGTCTTCTCCCGGAACATGCACCAGTCCATATTAGCCTTCCACATCTCCACTGTGGGGGGCAAAGCCGCTCCCCATTTCTGTGCAATGTCCCTCTTTGCCACCATGTTGCCTAGAGTGACCCATTGAGTCTGTGAACTGGTATAATCCGTGGGGCCCCACACATTTAACAGACAGCGCCGGGCTTCAGCCAACAAGTCAACTCCAGTTACTTCACCCATCACTACGTGTATTCGCCTCCAATATGCAGCCACCACCCTACATTCCCATATAATGTGCATGAAGGTCACTAGGGAACCACACCCTCGTCGACAGAGACCATCCACCGAGTGGCCCATGTGAATCAGTCGGGGGCCAGTGACATAAACCTTATGCAGAATTTTCAATTGTACTAGCCTCAGTCTGGCCGGAATTGCCACCTCCTTCGGAGACGAGACCGCACACTGCCAGTCCTCATCGTCCAATTCAATTCCATCCCGGGTCCACTGATCTCGCACCCCCAGAAGAAGGTCCGTGCAGACGTTAATCAGTTTCTTGTAGGTCAGTGAGATAGCGCTGTCGGGCATGTAGCCGTCCAGCAACCTGTGTATAGGCATTTATAGGCATAACCTGTCCTCCAACGGGGAAGATTCAGGGATCTTTTCACCCTCTGGCAAAACTGCCAGAAGGGCGAGTTTCAGCTGGGCATATCTGAAGAACTCCCTTTCCCCCAACTGAAACTCTCTTTGCAGCACTTCAAAGGATTTGACCTGTCCCTTAGCAATCATGTCTTCCACCCTAGAGATGCCTATCAAGCCCCAGCGCTCAAACCCCTTGGTATGCCACAGTTTGCCCAACAGATCAGAATCATAGAGTGGAGTCGCCATTGTGAGTCTGCCTTTCCACTCCTGTGCCTTCGTCACCGCTCTCCAGATGTGGACCGCTGTCTTAGTGGGACCTGTCATTCTTCCATCCAGAGACCTCGAGTACAGAGCCCTGTAATATTTCCCATCACCCAGGAGCCACCGGTCCATGGCAAAGCCCGGATTTATGGCTGGACCATAGAAGCCGTGATTAAGGGCAGCCAGCTGAGACGCCCAATAGTACCTCAGGATGTCAGGCAGCGCAATCCCTCCGTCATACCACGGGAGGGTCAGTTTAGTAATGGCGATGCGCGGCCTACCATCCCAAAGCAGGGTCCGCTGTAGGCCCTCGACCTCTCTAAAATACCCAGACGGGACCAGATCCTGGGTGTTCTGAAGCACGTATAGAAACCGGGGCAGGGACATCATTTTGAACAAGGCTGCCCATCCAAGCAGGGAAAGCGGCAACTTCAGCCACCCCTCCACATCACGCCGAAGGCGCGCAAGAGGGGGAAGCAAATTGTTCGCATAACGTACTTTGGGATCAGCAGAAATGTAGATACCCAGGTATTTAAACCCCTGCCTCGCGACCTGTATGTTACAGTCCCGCGGGAGCCTCGGGACCTTACCCCTCAGGACATACAGGTGGGACTTCGACCATTTAATGACGATGCCAGAATGTCTGCCGAATGTGCGCAGTACATCACATACAACAATAAGGGACATACACGGCGAGGTGAGGTACAGGAGAATGTCATCTGCGTACAGAGACACCCTATCCTCAAAACCCGGGGACCACTTGATCCCCCTGATGTCCGGATGCCCTCTCAGCCACGCCGCCAGTGGTTCCAGTGCCAGTGCAAACAAAAGGAGCGACAGGGGGCATCCCTGCGTGGTACCCCTGCCGAGAGCAAATGAAGCCGATGCGTGGCCTTTAACCGCCACGTTGGCAAGCGGGCCGGCGTATAGGAGCTTGACCCATCTTATGAACCCCGGACCAAATCCAAACTTCTCCAGCACCGCCCACAAGTATGACCACTCAAGGGAGTCGAAGGCCATCGTGGCATCCAAGGACGCCAAGATGGCCGGCTCCTGGAGGGTGCGGACCCTCGCGAGGGACCCGTGAAGTCTTCTCAAATTGAGGGCGGTGTTACGATGTGGGATAAAGCCAGATTGGTCCGGGTGCACCAAGTCGCCAATCGCTCCAACCAGTCGGTTAGCGAGCAATTTAGCCAAGATCTTGGGCTCGGCGTTCAGTAACGAGATAGGACGATACGACCGACACAAATCTCTGGGCTTCCCTTCCTTGTGAATGACCACAATGGTGGCCAGCCTCTGGTCGGGGGGAAGTGTACCCAACTCCCGCACCTCAAAAAACATGGCCCGCAAGGGCGAAGCAACGAGATCCGGTTTAATCTTATACAGCTCCACAGGGATGCCGTTGGGGCCAGAAGCCTTGCCAGATCGCAGGGAGCGTATCGCCAGAACGATCTCGTCCACCGTGATGTCCCTATCCATGTCCTCTTTTTCAGTCTCCGACAAACACGGTACCTCTATGTCTCGCAGCAAGACGCCTGAGTCTTCCTCTGACATCTCAGAGGCATAGACGGACGTAAAGTATTCAGCGAAGACCAGAGCAATAGCACTGGGGTCGGTGACAACCGTGCCATCCTCCCCCAGCACCTCCGGGACCACACGGCGGCTCTTTCCTTCTTATCAAGCCAGGCAATGAGCTTGCCGGCCTTGTCCCCGACCTCATAGATTCGCCCCTGCTGCTCTCTACCCATTGCCTTTGCTGCCTCCGTGACAATGGCTCGGTACTCCTACTGTTTGAGTGAGAGAGCATGTAGGAGGCCCGGCGTCGGGCTGACCTCCAACTGAGAGTCTATCTCCGCTATGTCGGACTCGATTGACACCACGTCCACGTCCCTGCATCTCCGCACCTCAGCTATTAAGGAGCTCCCCCCTCAGGACGGTTTTAAAGGCCTCCCATAAGGAGACAGCGGATGTAACCGAGCCCGTGTTTTCAGAGAAGTAGAGCTCCATGGCTTTGGCCAGGAGTCCACGAGTCTTGGGATCATGAAAGTACCACGGGTTAATCGGCGCCACCCTCTCAGCTACCCCAATATCAAAAGCGAAGGACACCCAGACCGGAGAATGGTCCGAGATGCCCCTCGCCATCAGTCTGGCCTCAGAGACCGCCGATGCGTGGGCCGCTAACGTCAGGACATAATCAATTCTGGAGAGGCTACCGTGAGCCCCTGAATGAAACGAGTATTGACGCTGGGTATGATGCAGAAGCCTCCAACAGTCAACAAGTCCCAATGTGTCCAGAAAGTTGGGAAGCCAGGTCTGCGCACCTCGGAGGTCTCTGGATGGGTATCTATCTAACGTCCCTGAACCTACAGCATTAAAATCGCCTCCCATAAGAAGCAGGCCCTCAGGAAGACCTAAAATGGCGCCCCCAAGGTCCTTGAAGGTGTCCGTCTGCAGCCCAGGGGGGACATAGATCGAAACTAAAACCAGGGTACGCCCCTCCCACCTCCCCGTGACGGCGACGTAACGTCCTCGCTCATCGACCACTCTTGAGTCTATCTCCAAGGGGAGGGTCGAGCGCACCATAATCCCCACCCCCCGGGACCCCGAGGAGAACCCCGAGGAGAACCCCGAGTGTGCCACCATTTTGAAGCCCTTTCTATTGAGTGCGTGGCACATGTTCCCAACCAAATGCGTTTCCTGCAACAGTATTACATCAGGCACACACCTCTTGAACATTTGTAGTACGATACCCCTCTTAATACGGTCCCCCAGCCCATTGACATTCCAGCTTAAAACAATCAGTTTCCTACCCCCCATCATCGAAATCCACACCCATCCCACCCTCAGTGGGCACAGTCGCTACATTACCAGAATCAAACCACCAATTGCCTTGCCAAAAAGGGAACGAAGAGAAAAAGGGATCAAACCAAGAACAAAAACAAGGTAACCGTCCACCCCACACCCTGCACCCCTGCATTAGACTAAAGAGCCCACCCAACTCGCAGTGTGCCTATCGCCCCTAGAAAAAACGAATCTACAAAAAGCCCCCGAGGAGAAAGGAGGTGACCCTATCCCCCCCCCATCCTCCAAATAGAAAGATACAGGGAAAGCACCCCATAAGTACAGGATTACCAAACCGAACTGCTTAAGGTAGACCCATTGTCCAAAAGAGTCCTGTAGCCATTCATCACTCCTGCCGGTCGTGGCCGCCTGTAGCCTCTTCGTTGTCTTCACGCCGCTGGGGTAAGGTGTCGAGCCAGTCCGCCACCACCTCCGGCAAGTCAAAGAACAGCGCCCGGCCGCCATGTTCGATCCTCAGTTTTGCAGGAAACAGCATAGCATATTTCATGCCCATGTCCCGCAAGCGCCGTTTCACTCCCATGAAGCTTTGTCTCCGTCTTTGCACGGACTGAGTGAAGTCCGGAAAGAAGTTAATGGCAGCGTTCTGGAACTTCAATGGCCTACCGCTCCTTGAGGCCTGAAAAATGGAGTCACGGTCCCTAAAGTTGAACACTCGGGCGATAATGGGTCTCGGAGGGGCACCCTCCTTCGGCCGGCCCCCAGGCATCCTGTGTGCCCGTTCCACGGAGAAGAACTTACTAAGTCCCTTAGGGGCTAGATGGTTCTGGACCAAGTCCTAGACGAAAAGGTCCACAGCCGAATCCTCAGCCCCCTCCGGCACACCGATAATGCGGACGTTCTGCCGCATGGCCCAACCCTCATAATCCTCAAGCCTCCTCGCAAAAAGGTCGTTGACCGACTTCAAGTTCCGGACCTCGGTCTGCAGGTCCGAGACGTCCGTGGTGAGGCTCGAGGCTTGATGTCCAGTGACTTGACTCGCTCATTTGTTTTGCCCAAGTCCGCTCTAATCAGGTTAACTTCAATTGCCAGGGTGTCAACCTTGCGCGCCATCACCTCATGCTGCTGGTGCATCTCGGCCTTCATGCCTTCAATGGCGCCCATTATGTCGCGGAGCGTAGGGTCTTGAGCCTCAGGTGACACTTCTCAATGTAGGTCTTTGGGTCTCGCAGAGACACCAGGCGGGCCCTTCGGCTGAGCGTATCGCTCCATATTGTTGGACTGCGAGTACGTAGACTTTTTGCTGACCCGAGGCTTTGATCTATCGGGGTCGACTTTGTCAGCCATGGCTAGGCACCGGGCCACCTCTTCCGTCCACACACCGGGCCTCACCGGCCCACCGATGCTAGGGATTTGCTGCTCCGCACTCCGTCTGGTACGCGCTCACTCCGCCACTACGCCAGCTCCGCTGTGGGCCGGAACAGCCAGTCGTGCGCCTCGTCACCGCCGTCTGGCAGTGTCGCACCCGCCAGCCCCGGCCCGGGCCCTGGTCCCACTGCAGTCCACAAACTTCCACACGGTGTAACTGCGCCAAGGAACGTCGGATTTGAGTTCGGACAACGGGTCCCGTGTCAGCGTCGGTTCACAGTTAATATTCCACAAACGCAGATAAGGATATGTGACAGGATTAATGCGGAGGATCGGAGGGTCTTCGGAGCTCCGAGCTCACGCGGCCATCTTGGTTGCCCGCGAAGCTCCTCCTCCTGCTATGGCTTTATTAAAGATCCCTCCCATTCGACGCACTCGCTCGGGGGGCAGAGCTTTTTCTTATATTGCTCCTAAATGCCCTGTGCCATTGGGGGGGGTGGGGTCAGGGAGGGAACTCATTACCAGAGCCCCTACGTAAATGTCCGTCCTACTTGACCTTCAGAAAACAACTCAAAGCCTTTTTATTTTAATCTCTTTGGTCTTTTGACACCCCTTTTCCTCTCTGGTTTCCTTTACCTTAGTAAGCGCTGAGATGCCCCAGGGTGAGTCATGCGCTATACAAAAGGACATAACATAACATAACATAACATTGGTCTGGGAGGGGCACCCGGCTGCGGGCGCAGCGCGAGTGAACGATGTGCCCACTCGTCCGAGAACCAGGGGGAGAGAGCCCTCAGGCATCCAGGAGTGTATCCAGCACTCCACAAAGTCCACCATCCGACCCTGCTCCACGCCTTCAGTAAAACCAATCAGGTGCAGGTTATTGCGATGGGACGGGGTTTTCAGCATCCTTGGCCCGCCGATGTAGCTCGTGCGTGTGGGACTGCGGTTGGGTCTTCTGGAGCTTAAGCTGATGGACATCGTCCTCCACGGTAGATATGCGGGACTTCGCTTCTTTAATCCGGGCAGTAGCTTTTGCGGAGATCCTGCCGGATCAGGGTCATGTCTACCCTGACCTCCACAGTCTTACCCTCGACTGAGGATCGCGACGTATGAATCGCCTGGAGAATGGTAGAGAGGTCCGTCACTGCAGGAGTTTCTTTGTCCGTGGGCCCACCAGTGGCCCCGGCATCCGTGGTGGTAAACCGATCCATCTTGGTTTGGCTGGCTGGTGTCCTGGGTACCCTATCTCTCCCCATAGCTACCTCCGAGCAAGGAAGGAAAAACAGCGTGGGCACCAAGCGGTCAGGCTGGCCTGCAGGGGACAGCAGTGAGAGGGGAGGCAAAGTGAGGTACGACACGCCTAGGCCACACCTCTTCATGACCACGACCAATGTCTTGAGTGAGTAGCACCGATCCACAGGAGGCAAGAGTGGTACCAGTTCAAGACCTCCAGGTCCTTCGGGCAGAGGAACCTGGGTTAACCTTCTAATGGCGAAATGAGTGAACATTCAGAGTCTAGGGAGGGTTAAGGCCACAGAGTCACCGCCACTCAATATAGTGGCCGAGATCTACCGGGTGGGCCTCAGCCGTTCGCCACCGTCCGACATCAGGCCTTCCAGTAGTGACACTCTACATAAATAGGGCCACCACTGCCTGAGCTGGAAATCGCAACACCCCTCACACCCCACTCAAGCACCAGGGGAGGAGTGGGGGTCCCCTCCGCAGTCGGCCGGTCACTGCACCCATGCATCGCAAGCCAACGGCAGGCGGGGCGCGCAGTATCGTCTCAAACCAGGGCCTCCGGACCACCCTGCAGCGAAAGAAAAGATGAGAGGGCCACACCAGTGCAGAGGCCGTCCACCACTGCCCGATCGGCGGCCGAGTCACAGCTCCCCAGGTCCACACCCCAGCGAGCCAGACGACAGTCAGAGGTGTCTCAAAATGCAGGCCTCATGCGGAACCCCAGCCGGGCGGAGGATCAATGCAAAGGGCTGGTCAGCAGGCCAGGTAATGCTGATGAGAGGGGGGTGAGCAGCACCGACACCGGAGCGCCACTACCCGGAATGGCAGTCGAGAGGCCTCCAGGGGCCCCCCACCACCCCAGTCAGGCCACGTCTCAATACCCCACAGTGCAGGACCGAGTGAAGTGCGGGACACCTCTAGTCATAGGAGGAGTCAGTGGGGGGATGGAACACCCCCCTGCCGCCCGATCGACGGCCAACTCAACTTCAGGCAGGTCCCCACAGACAACCACCACTGGCCTTCCTCCTCACCCCGCCATCGATGTCTTCATGCCCCAGGCCTCCAGGCTGGATTCTGACGGGGACTGCCACACACGGGGCCAGGGGGCGCCAAAAGTCTACAACCGCCACACCGCAGCAGGCAGGCCTCAGCAAGAGCTCAGGTCAGCCACAGCCTCAGCGGTGCAGCTCTGCAAGTCCCCAGGAGGAGACGCGCACACCACCGCCCGATCGGCGGTCGAGCAGGCTCCAGGAGTCTCCATCAGCAGGGGGGCCGCACTGGAGCAGGGCAGACGGCCCCCAAGTGCCACCAGTGCACCGAATGGGAGTAGGCAGGCAGCAGCGGGGGATCGGGTCATGGGATCCGCTGGCAGATATATCGGAAGAGCGCCAGGACCGGGTCCCGTTAGGCGTAGTGTTCAGAGTTAGAGGTCAGGCGAGAAGCCAGGGAAGGCAACTGGGGCCACCATTTTGAAGGGCCAGGAGGAGCTCAGGGCCGCCCGTCTCGTCCAGAATCGGCAATAAGCATGGCAAGGAACCCCTGGATTCCCAGGTAAGCCGGCGAACAATTAGCTGTTTACTAGGGTCACAAAGGCGAGCGAATAAAGAGCGGATGACGGAGGGGTCCGGAGCACTCCTAAGGTGCGACCTCCATCTTGACGCTTTGGCCACGCCCCTCAGGATGAATATTTATAAAAAAGTTTATGCACTTACTACTGCAACATTGTGAACCGTGGCTTGCAACAAATACCTGCGAATCAGTAGAATTACAAGAAACCTGGACATTTAACTGCAAATGAGTGCTTAGGTTTGACATTTAACAATCTCAAGGACCAGAAATCATGGATTCTGTTTTCCTTATTCTCAAAAACATATTCTGGCACGGATAGTAGGAATCATGAACATTAAATAACTGCTGTACACCGTGCATTGTATATTTATACAACACAGGATGACTGACTTTTCAAGGAGGTTCCCATGAGAAATGTATGTGGGAAAACAGGCAAATTGTTTTAAATCAGAAATTAGATCGCCCGGATACAAATTAAAAGTGAGTGGACTATTGCACATCCCTGCCCCTATCCATGATGTGTCTTTCACCTTTGGAGAACTTGTACATCATATTACAGTTCTGAGCTGCGCCCAGGTATTTTTTTATGAGGCGTGAACTGACTGATAGCAGCACCAAAGACTCACAGTCCAACGCGCTGTTTTTCTGGCAGACTCTATACTCCAATCTAAGTGATAGCTGTACAGGGCATGTGTGTCTGCGAGACGAAATATAAAACACCATTAAACTATCAAGGGAAGAAGCCCGCTTAAACAAACCAGTTGAATGTCGGGCAGGATTTTTCCAATTTCAATCCATCTTTCCAAATGTAACCAAAGGACCTCTATAAAGATTCGTTGTCAGCTGTTGTGTTTAAAAAATGCCAATAAAATCAATTTAAAGTAAGTAAAAAAGAAATAAAAAAGGAGCTCTTTAAAGAGCTTACTTTTTCATTGAGCAAAGTAATGAGCCTTCAGGCACTGATCAAGCCCTCTCACAAAAAGGAATCAAGCCAGCATCCTTTTCGTTCACGGACTTGTAATTCCGCAATTTAGGGGCTTATTTACAAGCCCCTAGTGCCGCCAGTGTGTCACTTTTTGTGATGCACCAGCGGCGCAATTTGCTGCCCCATATTTACAAGGACACGAAAAGCCACCCTAATTGGCTTTTCCTGTCCTTGTAAATTCAGCCCCTTTACATGCAGCACTATGCATGAAAGGGGCATTCCTTGGGTGTTGCTGTGTGTGTTCCCACGCAACACCCAGGGAACCTGATATAATTCCAGATTTCCAAGAAATTGTAAACCTGGAAATGCGTCTGAATAGGGAGGCACAACGAGGAGAAATGTATTCATTTCTCCACGTTTTTTTCCTCTTTCTATGTGTGCTGAATTCTGCACCACACATAGAATTAGGAAACCCCCTCTTATGATTGTTTACGTGCAGGAAGGTGTTCCTTCTTGCACATAAACAATCATTATAAAAAATTACGTTTTGCAACTTAATGTGTGCTAATGCAGCACACATAGAAGTTTCAAAAAGCCATTTCAGATTGCTTATGTGCGGGAAGGGCACCTTCCTGCACATAAACAATCATCCCTGTGACGCAGGCATCCTACATGGCAGCTAATTGTGCGCCACCGCAGGGGAGAGCAACGGATCTGTAATATCGTTGTAGATATGACACATCCCTTTGCTTCAGAATTATTGCAGTCCGGCGCAGCCAAATGACTTTTTGCACTGCGCTGCGTTCATTATGCCCTAGTGGGTGTCCGAGCAGCCAGTAGGTCATTTTGGCTGCAGGTCTAGGTTTTGTGGTTTTAATTTGAGAAATAGTAGTAGGTATTCAAGGGAGTTATCTAATAATAAGCAACAGGCAATTATTTATTTATATATTTTATACAATTGATAAAGCGCACAAATACCTAAAGGTGTCTCGGCGCTACGGACAGCGAGCATGAAACACGGTCTGTGGACTATTGGCTAAAAAGCTATGTTTTTATCATTTTCCTGAAGGCAAGTAGGGTCGGGCAGGTCTTGATGTGGATGGGGAGAGAATTCCACAGTTTGGCGGTGGCGACGGTAAACAGTCTGTCACCCCATGAAGCTTACTTAGTGTGCGATATCCTCAACAAGTTCGCTGTAGATGACCGTAGGGATCTGTTGTGGGTGTAAGCACCAAGCGCTTCCTTCAGGAACCTAGGTCCAGTGTTACGCGTGGCTTTTTAAGCGATACAGAGGGCCTTGAATTTGATTCAGCTTCCTATTGGAAGCCACTTAGGGGTCCCTGATAGCATCCTAGCAGCTGAATTCTGGACCAGCTGTAATTTGTCGAGGACCTTACTCTGTGCATTCATGAAGAGACCATTGCAATAGTCAGTTTTAGACATTACTAAGGTACTGACAAGGGTCTTTCCAGCGCTGAGTGGGAGGAATGGTAAGAGTTTTTTATCATCCTGTGTAGAATGGCAATGAGACAACAGTGTTAACAGAAAAGTGTGGCTCAATGATTAGAGAGGCAGACCCTGATGCAGAGGTCTAGCCCGGGACCAGGGTTCAATTCCTCGCCTCGGCGGGTCTTGGGCTCAGAAATTCCACGGACCTGATAATTCTCACCTCGGTGCCTATTCCAATCATGGAGTCCCACTCTGCAACTCTGGACAATAGCTTGCTTAATCTCCACAACGGCCCCCACAACACTAAGGATGCCTGACCTCCACCTTGGGGGTACCCAGGAGTGGGCGCCTCACAGGGAAAGCCAGGATGGGTTCCACAGCGGTATTCGTACAAGCGCCTTGAGACCCTTGCGGGTGAGTAGTGCGCTATACAAGTATCAATATACATTTACATACAAGTATCAATTTAACATGAGCTGCGAAGGACAACTTGCCGTCATATATGACACTCAAGTTTCTGACCTTAGATACCGGAAGTTGAGGTGGTCCCAATTTGGTAGGCCACCAGGTGGCCACCAGGTGGGGGACCAAGCCTGGGATAGTTTGCCAAAAGTCATTACCTCTGTTTTTTCAGAGTTTAGCTTTAGGCAATTGTTAGTCATCCACGTACTGATGGCCACCGTTCCATCCTGAAAATTGGCCGCGACTGCTCCTCCATCATTCAGAGTTAGATGGTACATGAAAAATCAGCACATTCGTTAATCTGAATGAGTGCACCTAGAACATTTTGCTTTATTTTGTGCCTGTGGAAACCAAACGCTAATATAACTGTCGTGTAACCCCCCACCCAAGATTTTAGGGCTCATTGCTGGCAGATCCTGTAAGCTCCAAAAGGTAACTGTGACCTTTTGTAGAAAGGGAGAACTGGCAGGTGTCTCTCACTCCTCTGCTACTGAGTTATGCTCTGCTTGGTGGTAGCATGATGAACAGTATAATTAGTCAAAAAAAACATGTCAGTGAATGGCTCATCTGCAAGTATCAGTTTTAGAACCCACAACCAGATGTCTCATAGTCTGGTTGTATCCGTTTTTCATAATATATCAAGTCATCCAATGCCTCCCATCATACCTTATTGTGCGTTCAGGAATGAAGTAGGAACTCTGCATTCAGCATCCCGTCCACCATTTGTCCCTGGTGTTCTAACCCTGCACCTACATCAGTATGTTATATACCTTTGTCAAGCATTGTGTTGTATGGAGTGGGAAGAGGAGTTGGCCTAATGGCTAGGGCGGTCGACCTCGAATCTGGGGAACTGGGTTCGGCAAATCACTTAATTTCCCCGTGCCTAACAAAAATGAATGTGTTCTCATGTAGTGCAACTAGTGCTATGTAAAGCGCTCTGATACCCGATTCGGGTCAAGTTCGCGCTATACAAAACTCTGTAAAAAAAAAAAGGAGGGCTCAGCTCATCTATCATTAAACAAAATGTTCAACGATGCTTCTTGTTAAAAAAATAGTTCTACACAGAAGCTTCCTGCTACTTTTCTTCTTCCTTCCTGCAAGACGAACACACAAGGTGATATCTCCCTTTAGCCATAGAGAATTAGAAGAAACTAGTGAAATAAACTTTCCTTGTTTTTACTGTCAATATGATGTTAAGAAAATCATGGATATCACGCACATAATATTTTGGTGCACCACTCACATAAATTAGTCTATTTACTAGGCCTGCACTTGTGCACCGTGTTAGCATGTTAGCATTCAACCAGACCTGTATTGTAAGTAACATAAAAAATATATATAAAAAGCCTTGCTACACACAGCTCTACTGAGAATGAGCTTACCAATGACTAATTTTCTATTAAATGGTGTTTAAAAATCTTTCAGGTCCAGATGCTACTAGTAAGGCAATGTCCTTGGGAAAATCCATCCTAGGATTAGACCGTTGTATATCTAGGTATAGAGAATGGAAAAAACGGTAGAACAATTTCCAGTCTGGTATTATTTGTAGAGAAAGAAAACATTTCTACATTTCTATGACATATATTATACACCAAGGGGCCCTTTAAGCAATGTGCACCTTAGTTTCTGCAACCTCAATGTCACTGGCCATTAATTTGGGCTAGTGCTTTTTTTCAACTCAATGTCTAAGGCATCACAGCAATGCAGCTTCTGGTCCATTACGGGCTGTTTCCAGCACAGGGGGTTAGTCTGTCATTTTCCCAGTCCAAGGTGGAGTTGAGGGGGTGGCCTGAGTGCATGATCTAACTGCGTAATTCAGGGATTTCAATTATATAGACGTGTTGTGCCCAAAATGGTGGCAAAGAACTGTAGTGGCAATATGCCTTAGTTGCTGGACTTGCCCAAGGGAGACCTCAAACAATTGCTACCACTCCCCTTATCCTTTAAGGAAGTGTTGTAGTGATGAAGATAGTTTCACTTCCAAAGCTTAAGTACATTGGTAGGCACCTTAAAGTCATAGGGGCTCATTAGGACCCTAACGGGGAACGGGACCGCCCGCCAGAAGTGCAGGGGTCCCATAGGGGGAATTAGGATGTGCCCGCCACAGTGGCGGGCACATCCTGTATTTTCAGTATTGTGGCGGGCGGTGCTCTCTGCACCGCCGCCACAATACTGAAAATGATATGCAGCATTTGCATAACAAAAGGGGCAGGCACCATGCGGTGCCTGCCGCTTTGCATCTGTAAATGTGGGGGGGTACTACAGGTACCCCCCGTGTGCAACCCCCATTCTCCTTCACTCTGGGGGCCCGAAGGGGGCCCCCAGAGTGAAGACCGCCTGCCTTTCCGTGGCGGCATTGCCGCCACAGAAAGGCATGCCAATTTGCCTATTGTAATATGGCTGGCGGTGTCTAACAGACACCGCCACCATATTAAACATTTTCCACTCCGGCGGCAAGGCGACCGGGCGGAAAACAGGTGGGCGGTGTTTTACACCACTGTGGTCCCCCCCCCGCCATCCTAATATGGCTGGGGGGGGGGGGAATTGGGCAGTGGATGTCGGGCGGATTGCCTCCACCAGGCCGGCGGTGGCTACCGCCAGCTTGGCGGAGGCAATCCACCCGACATCCTAATGACCCCCTTAATGTGCTTTATACGATAATCTCAAACTACCAATTTTTCATGACCTACATTCCTGACCTCTTCTGATTTGAAAAGATGAGTTGAAATGCTTTACTATATCAGGAATTCTAATGCTTGTATCTCTTTAGTTCTTTCTCACGCAATCCTGCTTTCCAGTGAAAGCTGAGACACTCAATGAATGCTGTTGGAACAGAAAGTTGTGGCCCTTTATACTCAATAAAAGAAACCATCATGGATAATTCCTCATTGTCTCATCAATCATAGTTTAACGGAACCTTATTCTTAAAATAACTGCTGTGCCTGCCTTACTACAGCGGAGTGATAAATGGAATAAAAAATTAAGTGATTTGTTAGGAATTCGTGACAGATGGCTCTAATTGTCCCTTGGGGATACTTAGTCAGAATACAATATAGGAAAACTGAGTTGAAGGTGAGTGGTAATAATTCATAAAGTTTGTAAAAAAAGCAAACAAACAATTGTTACAAATTAACATTCCAGTACTAAAGATTTAGAGAGCTTAGAAAATTAACATTCTGGTCTCCAAAACCTGTTTGCTCTACACCGTTCTTGTTTCTCACTTAGATAATAATCAAGTATCTATTGAAGATCTGATTGATATTAAAAGTAGGCCTGCCACTAAGCCACTTATATTGCCCAAGCCCATTAAAAAGAGTAGAAAAGGTATTAAGCAATACCAAATTAAGGGCCCGATGTAGGTAAATCCATTTTACCGGTTCATAAATACTGATTAATACCGAATCGGTATTTATGAATCGAAAAACCATATGTAGGTAAAAAATGGTAAAAAAATACAGAATTATAATACAGAATTATAATTCGGAATCGTGACTCGGTAAATACCGAATCGGTAATATCCGAACCGGTAATTACCGAATCGGTATCGCCCATACAACCCAATGGGCCTCCAGGCCCATAGGAATGAATGGGAGATACCGAATCGGTAAATACTGATTCGGAATTTACCGAATCGGTATTTACCGAGTCGGTAAAAGCCGATCTGGAAAATTCGAATGGAAGACATGTGAGCCAGTCAACCAATCAGGGACACCCACCACACCCCACAACAAAGCCAATGTGAAATCAACCAATCAGAGGCAAGTACCACACCCAGTACCTGGAGTTGGCCACACCAATGCAGGTGCAGAGCCACAGAACTGTTTGGAGAGCAGGAAGGGAGACAGAGGAGCAGGCTGCACTGATTCCAGCAGAGCATCACCATGGAGTCCCCAGAAGCACAGAAGGATGGTGTGGACAGAAAAAGAAAGATCAAATTCAGCCTAACTGAGCTGCAGGTGCTGGTGGAGGAGGTTGTGCAGCATTACAGCCAGCATTTTGGGAGTCAGTCCCTGCAAATGGCAGAGTCAGTCAAAAGAACCACCTGACTGGCCATCCAGAGCAAAGTTAATGCCCTTGGGATCACACACCGTGAAATAGAAGACATTAAGAAAAGGTGGTATGATCGGAGGATCACCACCAAAAAGAAGATCGCCAGCCAGAGGAAAGAATCTTTAGCCACAGGTGGAGGCAAGAGCCGGGCACCAAGCCTCACAGAACTTGAGCAGATGGTGGAATCTACAATGGAGCCTGAAAGCGTACACGGGATTGGGGATGCTGACAGCTCAGCCAGAGCTGCAAGAAAGAAAGGTAAGATGCATGTACATGAATCCCCACCCATTCCCTGGGCCCTTCCCCAATGTGGCTTACACATGCACAATCCAGGCAACATGTCAGTACTCACCAGCAATAGTAGTAGTAGTCATAGGAACATTCAACAAAGCAGCCAACACAGAACACTGCATACCATGCAACACCTCCCATACACAAGCAGTTGCAGCTCAGGAAACTGTGATGTGAATATGTACAATGAAAACACACAGGTGATCATTGTCCATGTCTTCCCACAGGAGAGTCATCGCGCAGTGCAGCGCAGGGAGGGGAGGTGAGTGCGCCAGCAACGGCTGCGAGGGAGAAGCCCACAGACAAAGCAGGACCCAGCACTGTCCCTGAGGACACTACCACAACGCAGGCACCCACTGCAATGGAGGATGACACCACAGCACAGCCACTATCACCCCTGCTGTTCGAGACACAGACTCCGGCAGTACCTGAAGGTGCCACAACACCCAGCTCAGGGTCCTCTGTGCAATTGAGGCCAAGGAGGCTGGACGTACCACTACTCAGGATCCTGGAGAGCTCTGATGATGATGAGGTGGAGGCACAGGCACCTAGCAATCCAGCAGTGACTGGGAATGCAGGGCAACAGCGGTCATTAGGATCTAGGCATGCAGGTGCCCGTGGTCATAGGGCACGTGAGCAAGATGATGGACAAGATATGCAGGGGGTGTTTGCCGGGTTGGAAAGCACAATGGTGAGGATTCAGCGCATGCAGGCCAAAGGGCTCATGGCAGTGCAGAGATAGGTGCGCATCCTCAACAGCAGGATGACAAACATTGATAGGGGCATAAGCGCCATGGCCCTAGGAATGGAGTCCATGGCCCTAGGAATGGAGTCCATGGCAGAGGGGGTGAGGGACATGGGTGTGCGCATGGGTTCACTCTGTGACAGGCTGGAGAGTGATCATGCAGAAAGGCGCAGGACAGGCACGAACTTATGCATCTAAATAAATCCATGAACCGCCTGGCGACTGCAACCACCCTGCTATGCCGCCGGTCTGTGAACATGCAGAATGATATAGTGCACTGCTGCACTTACTTGTCCCGGGGGATGGGGAGGGTGACCTCTGCTATGGAGGTACTGCTGACACGGCAGACAGCCACTGCTAGTGACACATGCGACGTGGACACGGAGGAGTCCACAAGCATGAGTGGTACCAGCACGCCTGTACAGGATGTTCGCAGGAGCACCATGCTACATACTGATGACCCTGGCACCACTGCGCACGTTGTCCCCCTGTCCCGTGGCTCCCAAAACATCATGCGTACATGCAAACATTGACATTTCATCCTTGACACAGGACAGATCACAGTGAAGTTAACTCTGGCCACCCAGTGTGATAAGTGTATTTTATTTTTTCTTGTTTTCTTCATTCTGTGGAGTCAGGTTGAGCAAATTAAACAGAGTGCTCCAAGTAGTAAACATGCCTGTGTTTCATCTATATATTAGAAATATTTGTTTGTTATTTCTGCGCGTCTCAGTCTGCCATCTGTTGCTGGCGCTGCACCCGCTGCATTGTCATCGGCTTGTTCTGTCCCATCATCCATGTCCTCATGATATGTGAGTTTTACCTCAGTGCCCTCCTTGGTGGCAAGATTATGCAGCATGGCGCAGGTCGCAATGATTTTACAACACATCAGTGACGTGTACTGGCGTGCACCTCCACTCTTATGGAGGCACCTAAATCTGCTTTTCATCAGTCCAAAAGTGCGTTCCACAACGCAACGTGTTGTTCTGTGTGTGCCACGTTGTACCGCCTTTCGCTCCTTGTAGTTGGATTCAGGTAAAGTGTCAGAACAAATGAACGCAGGGCATATGCACTGTCACCTGGGTGGAAAATGAAATTTTATTTAGTCACGTACTCATGATTGTTCCTTCTGCATTGACTGCCAGGAAGTCTCACACATACTCACCTAGCAGATATCCATCCCCAAATTCACCAGCCACAAGGCGTCTGTATATCCCACTATTCTGAAATATGTAGGAGTCGTGGGTACTCCCAGGAAATTTTGCTACAATGTCCGTGATCATGTTGCCAGCGTTGCAGATCACCTGCACATTGATGGAATGCGTAGACTTCCTATTTCTGTATATGTGTTCAGTTGCTGCAGGTGGGCATAGTGGGATGTGCGTCCCATCGATACAACCTATAATGTGCGGGAACTGTGCAAGGTGATAGAAATCAGTTTTTGTTTTTGCTAGTTCAGCAGGTGTGTCAGGGAACTCTATGTAGTGTTCCATCCTCTGCATCATGGTGTCAATGAATTTCCTGAAAAACCGTGAAAGGCAGCTCTGGGACACCCCACCTATCGCAGCAATCACATGCTGGTAGCTCCCAGAAGCAAGAAGATGTAGGCAGCACAACACCTGCATGTGGGGTGGGATGGCGTGTGCTCTTGGGGTTGGGTGTTCCAGATATGGGTGGAGGTCCCTGATCAAGTCCAGGATGGTTCTGGGGTGGAGTCTGTACCTTTGCAGGATTTCAGGTTCAGTCAGTTGGAAGAGGGTGATCCTCTGCCTATACACCTGCTCCTCCCTTTGCCAGACCCTCTCTCCTGCTGCCTGTATCCGTAGCTGCCTTGTAATGACATAGAAAGCCGCCATTGTGGTTGCAGTGTTGCATTTTGGGGCCTTCTTTTATAGGCACTACCTGGTTTCCACCTGCTTTCAATCCATGGTATTTACCGACTCTTAAATACCAATTTTCATTGAAATCGGTATTTTTTGTGTTTTCTACATCTCGATATGCCATTTTTACCATTTCTTATTTTCCGAGTCGGTAAATAAGGAATCGATAGGTTCCGATTCGGTAATTTACCATTTCTTATTTACAGATTCGTTAAATATGATTTTGGTATTTTCCGAGTCGTGAAATACCGATTCTGTATTTTACCGATAGGTATTTCACGATTCGGTACATTTTGGATCACATACATATCGATTCTCTTATACCGGTCGGTAAGGGCGAAAATGACCGATTTTCAGCCATTACCGACCGGTATTTGCCTACCTACATCGGGCCCATAGAGTCTTGGAATCCCAGATAAAATCAACAAAGAATCAACCAAGGTAATTGTTCGAAATCGTAAAGGCTCAACCCCCCTTGACTAAAAACACCCCACTATCCGACATAACATATGCACCAAGTTGGCCAAATTCTTCTAGGACAAAAGAGTTCAGAAATTGTGACAAATGTTGGCCACTTTCGCATTTATGCTAACATTTCTAACCCCAAAACGCATACCGATAACTGGCCTGCCTCAACACCATAACGTCTGGAAACCCTTGAAGAAGCAATCTTGATAGGAGAATCCTAATATTATTTGGTGGAAGTTGTGCAGTGAGCATGGGTCCGTGGGGGCTCCTGCATGGATGCCTTTCATGATTGAGGTAGTGTCTTCGGTGGTGACTGGGTCCAGGAGGAGATGGTGGATTGGTTGACATTGCTAGTTGGGGAAGTTGTTCCCTTCCTTTCCAGATTTGGTAAATGAGCGCTTGCCTCACTCCTTCCCATTATAAAAACATTATTTATTGCTTCTTCGCTCTCAACAATAGCCCACCAACCCTGAAATTATTTTCATGAAGGCCAATTTTGAAAATTTGTAAATCAGACCCAGGAGTAAATAGAATCGGAAATTAGATCATCCCAGGCCTCGTATTTTTAGCCAAACTCCAGGAGAAATGTGTGGTCCTACAGTTATGGTATTTATAAAGAACAATTCCATGCTCAGTGACTGTCATTTAGTCATCCGTAATGATTGTAGTTTAAAAACATATTGCTCAAAATTGTGGGCGATGATCAACAGAGTCTCAAAAAAGTGGAAGCTTGCTGACTGATGCTGCTAAACCTATTGGCACTTATGATACTGTTTACCTAGACAGCTTACTAAATACTCTTTCAACCAGATTTGGGTTTCGCAGAGTGGGTTTTCAGTATTTTATATCCATCTTAACAGGGTGATAACAGATGGTTATAATAAACAACCCTCTTTCACAGCTTACTTCTGCATCATTTAGGGTCCAACGAGGATTGATTCTTGTTCCAATAATTTTCGATCTAGTAGAACTCTTAAAAAACCCTAGAATCACATGTAAACAAAGTGAAGATAATACACAGCTTTATCAAACAATAACCTAGGACAGATCCATTTTCCATATAAATAAATATCTCGCTCAAATATAGGAATGGATGAAACAACATCAGAAGCTTAACTCTAATAAAGTAAAGTTTCTTATAACAGCTCAGACGGTATACACTCAAAATATTGAGTTTTTAATATCGATTTACATTAATATCAAATTAAAAATATAGAATGGACACAATATCGAATGGACAGAATATAGACTACAAAAATATCGAATAGAATAGCATTAATATCGAATTCAAAATATAGAATGGACAAAATATCGAATGGACAGAATATAGACAAAAAAAATATAGAATGGACAGAATATAGACAACAAAAATATTGAATGGACAGAATATAGACAACAAAAATATCGAATTTCAGGTAAGTAAGTTAATATTAATTTTTTAATAATATCCACATTTTAAAGTGTTTTTTATGTTAGTATATGTGTGAAAAGTGTATATTTATTTTATAATTTATTTTAATTAATTAATTTTATGTATTTAATTTTTGCGTAATATAAATCTGTAGTTGTGGGTTTATAGGAAAATAGGGTGGGAAGTAATTTAATTATAATTAATTAAATATGTTAATTTATTTATTGGTATTTATTTTGAATTAATTGTTAATTATTATTAATTGGTAATTAATTAAAATATAATTGGTAATCAATTTTAATTAATTGATTAATTGATAATTATGTTAATTTTATTAATTTATTTTTTGTAGCGTGTTGTGGGTTTATAGGGGAATAGGGTGGGAAGTAATTTAATTATAACTAATTACAGTTTTTAATTCATTTATTGGTATTTATTTCGAATTAATTGATATTTACATTTTTAATTGGTAATTAATTAAAATGTAACTTGTAATTAATTTCAATTAATTGATTAGTTGATAATTATGTTAATTTTATTAATTTATTTTCTGTGGCGGGTTGTGGGTTTATAGGGGAATAGGGAGGGAAATAACTTAATTATAATTAATTAAAATGTTTAATTTATTTATTGGTATTTATTTTGAATTAATTGATATTAAAATATTTAATTGGTAATTACATAAAATATAATTGGTAATTTATTTTATTTAATTGAGTAATTGATAATTATGTTAATTTTATTATTTATTTTCTGTTGTGGGTTGTGGGTTTGTAGGGGAATAGGGTGGGAAGTAATTTAATTGTAATTAATTAAATATTTTAATTTATTTATTGGTTTTGTTTTGTTGTAATTTCTAATTATTTTTTAATTGTTAATTAATTAATTGTTAATTGGTAAATATTTTGTATTAATACGTTATTATTTTTAATAATACATTTTTATTTGTATTTTTAATTGATTAATTAATATATTATATAAAATTGTTAATTACATTTAATTCATTTGTAATTGGTAGTAATATTTAATTTATTTTTATTCATATATTTTTATTTATTTATTCATATATGAAGTATTTACCTTCCCTAATGTTGCACTCTCTGGAGTGTGAATAGTCATTTTTACCCCTATGCTATCCAACGCTTTCCCTACTGTTGCACTCACTGGAGTGGGAATAGTAATTTTTACTCCTACGCTATCCAAAACTCTCCCTACTGTTGCACTCTGTGGAGTGGGAATAGTAATTTTTACTACTACACTATCCAACGCTTTCCCTACTGTTGCACTCTCTGGAGTGGGAATAGTAATTTTTACTCTCCCGCTATCCAATGCTTTCCCTACTGTTGCACTCACTGGAGTGGGAATAGTAAATGTTATGCCTACGCTATCCAACGCTTACCCTACTGTTGCCTTCTCTGGAGTGGGAACAGTCATTTTTACCCCTACACTATCCAACGCTTTCCCTACTGTTGCACTCTCTGGAGTGGGAATAGTAATTTTTACCCCTACGCTATCCAACGCTCTTCCTACTGTTGCACTCACTGGAGAGGGAATAGTAATTTTTACCTCTACGGTATCCAATGCTTTCCCTACTGTTGCACTCACTGGAGTGGGAATAGTAATTTTTACCTCTACGCTATCCAATGCTTTCCCTACTGTTGCACTCACTGGAGTGGGAATAGTAAATTTTATGCCTACCCTATCCAATGCTTTACCTACTGTTGCACTCTCTGGAGTGTGAATAGTCATTTTTACCCCTACGCTATCCAACGCTTTCCCTACTGTTGCACTCACTGGAGTGGGAATAGTAATTTTTACTCCTACGCTATCCACCACTTTCCGTACTGTTGCACTCTGTGGAGTGGGAATAGTAATTTTTACTACTACACTATCCAACGCTTTCCCTACTGTTGCACTCTCTGGAGTGGGAATAGTAATTTTTACACTCCCGCTATCCAATGCTTTCCCTACTGTTGCACTCACTGGAGTGGGAATAGTAAATGTTATGCCTACGCTATCCAACGCTTTCCCTACTGTTGCCTTCTCTGGAGTGGGAACAGTCATTTTTACCCCTAACGCTATCCAACGCTTTCCCTACTGTTGCACTCTCTGGAGTGGGAATAGTAATTTTTACCCATACGCTATCCAACGCTTTTCCTACTGTTGCACTCACTGGAGTGGGAATAGTAAATTTTATGCCTACGCTATCCAATGCTTTACCTACTGTTGCACTCTCTGGAGTGGGAATAGTAATTTTTACTCCTACGCTATCCAACACTTTCCCTAATGTTGCACTCACTAGAGTGGGAATAGTAATTTTTACTCCTACGCTATCCAATACTTTCCCTACTGTTGCACTCTGTGGAGTGGGAATAGTAATTTTTACTACTACACTATCCGACGCTTTCCCTACTGTTGCACTCTCTGGAATGGGAATAGTAATTTTTACACTCCCACTATCCAATGCTTTCCGTACTGTTGCACTCACTGCAGTGGGAATAGTAAATCTTATGCCTACGCTATCCAACGCTTTCCCTACTGTTGCCTTCTCTGGAGTGGGAACAGTAATTTTTACCCCGACGCTATCCAACGCTTTCCCTACTGTTGCACTCTCTGGAGTGGGAATAGTAATCTTTACCCCTACGCTATCCAACGCTTTCCCTACTGTTGCACTCACTGGAGTGGGAATAGTAATTTTTACCTCTACTGTATCCAATGCTTTCCCTACTGCTGCACTCACTGGAGTGGGAATAGTAATTTTTACCTCTACGCTATCCAATGCTTTCCCTACTGTTGTACTCACTGGAGTGGGAATTGTTAATTTTATGCCTATGCTATCCATTGCTTTCCCTACTGTTGCACTCTCTGGAGTGGGAATAGTAATTTTTACCCCTACGCTATCCAATGCTTTCCCTACTGTTGCACTCACTGGAGTGGGAATAGTAATTTTTACCTCTACGCTATACAACGCTTCCCTACTGTTGCACTCTCTGGAGTGGGAATAGTAATTTTTACTCCTACGCTATCCAACACTTTCCCTACTGTTGCACTCTGTGGAGTGGGAATATTATTTTTTACTACTGCGCTATCCAACGCTTTCCCTACTGTTGCACTCATTGGAGTGGGAATAGTAATTTTTACCCCTACGCTATCCAACGCTTTCCCTACTGTTGCACTCACTGGAGTGGGAATAGTAATTTTTACCTCTACGCTGTCCAACGCTTTCCCTACTGTTGCACTCTCTGGAGTGGGAATAGTAATTTTTACCCTCCCGCTATCCAATGCTTTCCCTACTGTTGCACTCACTGGAGTGGGAATAGTAATTTTTATCCCTACGCTATCCTACGGCAAAAATATTGTATATTTTTTATTAATATTATATTTATATATATATACTAGCAGCCCGTCCCGACGTTGTCCGGGTATGAATTGCTGCCGGCCAGTAGTATATTGTTTTGTAGGATTTCGTTTTGATAGCATTTCTTATCTGTGACCGGCCTGTGAAACGCTCCGATTCACAGTTCCCTGCTGATGCACTTAAGAGTGCGCGTTCAGTAGTGTGTGAACTCGAGTGTCACTACTTTATTTTTCCTTGCAATATTATATAGCGTGAACTCGACAACATGGCATGAGCACAATTTACATTACAGAAGAGCATATTCATTTGTGGTAGGCACGGGGAGACAAAGCGATTTGCCTGGAATTACAGGATGTTAAGCTGATGCCGAGATTCGAACGTAGCTCCCCAGCTCTAAAGTTTGCAATTCTAGAACTTGTGGCGGGAGGTGTGTTTAAAAGTGTATGTCGGTGCTGGCCATCAATGAGAGAGACCTGTACATTTTTCAAATGGGTGGTGAAAAAATATGAGTATGATGCTGGAGATGTGGGCCGCTGTGCCACCAATGTACTTACCGGGGGAGGGTAAACACCCATTATTCCGCAACTTTCTTTCCGCATACCATCACTCCGCATACTTTCATTACGAAAGTACCATGACTCCGCAATGCCATTATAACGCATGGCATTACATTTTATATGCTTTTACCACGCATACATTTACAACGAAATTCGTTGTAAATGCATGAATGGTAAAAGCATGTTTTTTTTAAATGTTTGGATAAGGTAAGTATGGGTATAGGGGTATAGGTTTTGGGGTACTGAAGTATATGTTTTGGGGTGTTTGGGTATTTTAAGGATTCAGATATAGTTTTGGGTTATGGGGTACAGGGGTAGTTTTAGGGTTTAGGGATAGGTATGGGTTTTGGGGTACAGGGGTATTTTAGGGTTTTGCTATCAAAACGAAATCCTACAAATTAATATACCACTGGCTGGCAGAAATTCATACCCGGACAACGTTGGGACGGGCTGCTAATTTTATATAAAGTAGAGAAAAATGTCCTCATTACCTGCCTATATAAATTGCAATTCATATATATCCAAATTCTAAATATTGGTCAATTTCGATACAGTTCCAAAACCAAAAGCTTCGCATCAAACGACCTTACCAAGCAAAAAGTCTCCAGATTCCAAGTGCCAAGTTCTGAATCGACCAAATGATCTCTGCACGGCGACCACCAGAAAGGATCTCAGTTGAGGACCGGCAACGCCTGGAGGGTCAGATCAGGAAGAGAGGAAAAACGCTGTGGGTGCCAAGACGCAGGTCTTCTTGGGCAGTGATCGTCTGTAGCGAGATTCCAATCCTCCTTTTTGACCACTCCTTTGGGCATCCGAGTCACCGATGAGCCTCAGTGGTTGGGCGCCAATTTGTAGAAGTAGACCTCAGCAAGGCCTAACAGTGCTAGGGGTTCGCCCTTCTCTGCACACAAGTCCTCAGACCAATAGATAGAAGTTGGCACAGAAGCTTAAATATCAAGAAAACAATTTATTAAACCTCATGAGGTGGAACTACATTCACACAACACCCCTCAGCTGTCTATGAAGTACCACAAGGAATAGAAGATCTGTGGGTCTTTTATACCCACACAGGAGCTCAAAAGAAGGTGGTACAAACACACATATGAGAGTTACATACATAGATGGTCATACAGAGAATGCACAGTTAATAAAGAAGGAGGAGCAATGAGTTGCTGACTTCGGTAAAACAACCTGACAGTTACAGACTAAAGCAGGTGCATGGGGAGCTACAGACTCTTCTGAGCATGTTCATAGTAGCAGGGGCTAAGTATATTCAGTTCTTGAGCACAAAACAAGGGCAAGCAACAGTGAAGAGGGAAAAAGCACATGGCCAGTAAGATGGCTGCTGGAAGCAAGATGGCTTCAGCTAAATACTAATAGCGATCTCTGCCAAATTTCCACAGTAGGTATAAACACATGCTGACACTACTTCCACAGCTGTAGTGCAGCGGCCAGGGCACATGAATTCATAGCATAAGACACACAGTTTGGTCTCGCGCTTTAATCCCCGAGTCCCGCACCACCTCACCTTACCAGCATCAGACTCTACGCAATACCTCACTTAATTTCCATAGCCCACCACTTTCACACCACTAGGGGTGAATACTTTGCTTTGCACCCTCTCTATAGCACACCCTAAACACCCCACAGATGTTACAGTGCTCCTACCCTCCATTTTTCACCCTTTTTTTCCCTTACTCGCTTCAACAGAATCACAAAATGGCGTCCAACACTTCCTAGTTGCAACCGCTCGCAGCTCTCGCAGCCAATCAGCAGCAACCTTGTGCTTGTAACCCCTCAGCCAATCAGATGGCATAATTCCCAAATATCGATATCTGTAAATTTCAATATTTCTCAAAAACTACTGAACGCATTTACACCAAATAAACAAAAGTGTGCTTTCTAGAAAAGACCCTTCTCCCTGCCAAATTTGGGGTAATTCCGTTCACCCGTTCCACCTGTAGCCTTGTCTAAAGTTTCCTATGGAAATTAACATGGAAAAAACACGTTTTGGGATCCCCCTTTTGTCTCGGCCCCCCCCTTAATGAAACACCCCCAAACTTTCAACATAGGAGCTGATATGAACAAAAAATTTGTTTTGATAATTTCATAAAGATTCATCAAACGACGCCAAAGTTATAAGCAAAATGAAAAATGCTCTTCCTATTGAAACTCGGTCCTAACTATAACTACCTACTGGCGACCACACTTGTGAGCAAGGAGGTTTCCCTCCGAAATACGTCGAGTGAGTGATGAAGCGTATATGCAAATAAATTCACGCTGATGGATTGAAAAGTGGCCTAGACCTTTCACGAGTGGAGACAATTGTTTTTGGATTACTGGGAGTCGTGACCCCGTCTGGGCCCACCGCTGCTAGTGGCAGGGGTTTTTGCACGGAAGAAAGAGGTGGGATATATATGTATATGGATATGTATGTGTGTGTGTATGTGTGGGTGTGTGTGTGTGTGTTTGCGTGCGTATGAGACAAATACACAAATCTGCTTTTTCCGTCGTATGATACCGGTGCCAGAAGCAAGCTGTGGACCCTATATACATAAATGTGCCAACGTTAAGTGACGAATATCATCACTCCTCTGCAATGTGAAGGATTTTAGTTCAAAGTGAAAATTAACGACAAGTTTTGGCTTGTAGAGCCTTTGTCAAGTGCATGTGTGTGTGTGTGTGTGTATATATATATATATATATATATAATATATACATTATACTAGCAGCCCGCCCGACCTTGTCTGGGTGCTTTCAGGCTTCCCCCTACCCCCGCCTGCCCCGGCATTGCCCAGCAGCCCGTGCCCCCGCCCGCCCCGTCCCCCGCCTGCCGCCTGGCCTGACCCTCGCCTGGAGGTGTTAGTCCCCGTCCCCCTCCTGCCCCGACCCCCGCCTGCCCCGACATTGCCTTTTGTAACTCCCTGTCCCCTGCCTGGGCCGACACCCGCCTGCTTACCTCATTCTCCGCTCCTGAGTGCAGGTCCTCGCCGCTCTGCTCCTCACCGCCTGTCTGCCGCCGCTCCTCCCCCGCGCCATGTCCGCCTCTCCGCTGGTCTCTCACCGCCGCTGGCCTGTCCGCTGCAGCTCACGTGACCGCTCCTCCCCCGCGCCATGTCTGCCGGTCCTCTGACGCCGCTCTGACGCCGCTCCTCGACGTGAGCACGCACGTCGCGGCCGGCGCTACTTTGGGGGACTACTTTTTTTTTAAGTTAATTTTTTTAAATAAGGTGTTTTTTTAAAGTTTATATGGCCTATAACCATCTACACACCCTGTCGATTTCTACGGTGTATCGGGTGTGTAGATTGGCGATGTGGTTCCCCCGTTTACTTGCCTCAAAGCCTGCAAGTTTCACCTTTATTATAGTAGTATATATATATATCTGGAATGTGTGAGCCAGGACAGGCGGGACGCACTACGGCCCAGGGTGGATACCCAAACAACCAAAAAAGCCCCAACACAAAACGGAGAGAGCGCCGCAAAGCAAACGCAAGGCGCAATACCAAAACGCAAGACCCACAAAAAACAGTGGAGCAAAAAGAAACAGCAATAGGGATGCAAGGTGCGACAAAACTCTCAGTGATTAATCTCACTTCCATGACACTAACGCCTAAGGAATTGAAGACTCTTTCTATGGGGCTGTCTTTTTGTCCCCCTAGGAATTTCAATTATGCAGACACACGCATCGATTTGTTTAAATTCACGCGAAAGCTCAAATTGAGGAAGCATTTTGCAAATAACAAATCCCGCAAGGCAGAAGTGAGAACTGACAAAAATAACCCTAGTAGGCCAGCCCTCATAGCAAATGATTTGCCATTATTACAAGACCTGGAGGGTTTACGAATTGAACAATCTCTTTCACAGAGTCCAAGCACCCCTTCCACTGTGGCCATTGGTGGCCTGACGAACTTCAAACCACGGTCAACATATACACCACAAATGTTGCATGATAACATCGATATTTTTCAAGAGCCAGCAGTCAAGGATATTAAGGGCCTTTACGTACAAACACTTAAGAGCAACAAGCACAAACACAGATGCAACCGTAAATACACTGATTTGGTGGCCAAAATACAGAAATGCGGGAATGTCATCGTACGTCAATCTGATAAGGGAGGCAATATTGTACTATGGGCAAGAGATCTCTATTTGGAGGAGGCGTTACTACAGCTCAATGACGTCTCTTGCTACAGACATTGTGACGTGGCAGTAGTTAAGAAGTCCCAAATAACTTTTTATTCCATGTTGATGGGGTGGAGATCATCGGGCCTCATTAGCATGGATGAATTGAAGTATCTCAAAAATGAGCATCCCATCATGCCTGTCCTTAATCTGATCCCCAAGGACCACAAAAACCCCAATAAACCCCCTGGCAGGCCCATCATCTCTGCATGTGGGGGGCTTTTGGAAAAAACTACTATCTATGTGGATACATTCTTGCAGGACTTTGTGTGGGTTGCCCTCTTACATCCAAGATTCCAGCGATTTTTTGAGGAAAATCAATGAACTGCAATGGAATCCAGACTATTTGTTGATTACGCTCGACGTCACGGCGTTATACACAAGTATTATACATGTGGATGGGTTGAGGGCTATATCACACTACTTGGGTCAACGTCCGATTGAATTGGTTGAACACAATAAGATGTTACTGTCTATGATTAGTTTCTGCCTGAACAACAACTTTTTCATGTTTAATAAACAACATTACCAACAGGTCAGGGGAGTAGCCATGGGGGCCTGTTTCTCTCCCAGTTACGCCTGTATTCATATGGGATACTGGGAGAGACAGGTCCTCCATGGTGAGCACTCAGCTATGTGCAGAGATCACATCGTTCGGTGGTATAGATACATCGACTATGTTTTTATGATCTGGAATGGGACACGTACACAGGCAGAACAATTCATTACTCAGCTAAACATCAACAACTATAACCTAGCATTCACATCCAATATCAGTGAACATCATGCCACTTTCTTAGTTGTTGCAATTGAAATCAATAATGGCCATTTGGAAACAGCTTTGTTCAGGAAGCCCACGGCGGGAAATAAAGTACTGCACGCCCTTAGTCATCATCCCCCGCATTTAATCAGGAGCATCCCTTATGGGGAGATGCTCAGGATTAGAAGGGTTTGCAGTACTGCGGCTCAATGCAGTGCAGCACAGCAGGCCAGCAAACTTAGGTTTCTGGCCCGAGGCTATAGTGAAAATATAGTTGCAGCGGCCATACGTAAAGCCAATGCCCTCCCGCGTGAAGTTGCCTTACTTCACAAGAAATCTCAACTTCCAACGGTCATACCCACCCAACAACCTGTCAGACTGATATGGTCGTTCAATAGCCAACATGGGGCACTCAGAAAGATTGTCAACAAACACTGGGATCTGGTTAGATGTGATCCGGTCATTGGAAAAGCCATGCCTAGAAAGCCAGCTATCACTTATAGAAGGGCTTACTCCTTACAAGACGCTTTGGTAAAATCTAGCCCAGAACTAGAAATAAGCAAAGATTGGCTGGCGGGCAGTAGAGGGTTTAGAAAGTGCTCTACTTGCAAGGCATGCTCCCATGGGGTTAACAGAACAGAATATCTTACCCCCTTTTCTGAAGTCCTGTATAAGATCAATAAAAAATTAACCTGCAAGAGAGAATTTGCAGTATATGTGTTGGAGTGCCCATGTGGCTTAAGATATGTGGGCAGCTCTAAGCTGCAAGTACACAAAAGGGTTCTCCAACACCTGAGGGCTATTAATACCAACGACCCAGTATACCCAGTGGCTAGACACTTCAAGGAGTATCACAACGGCAAATGTACTCTGTTGAAGTACTATGTCATTGACTCAGTAGCACCCCTAAGAAGGGGAGGTGACAGGGATGCTGCACTCAGGAAGTTAGAAACCAGATACATTCTGATGTTGGACAGTAAGGCACCGCAGGGGCTTAATGCTTCGGAAGACTTTTACACCTGTCTCTGAACAAACTTCGTTTTCAAGTTAAGTCATTCTGTGTTTATATTATTGCGTTGTAAATGCTAACTGACAGGTACAATTGACACAACCTACTGTAATACTAACTGGTTGTTGTACTTGGTTGTATTTACTTTCACCTGTGTAGTAGATCTTCTACTAGTTTCCGGAACCTGCCATCAGTTGTGTTAGGCTGCCAGACTGGGATCAGTCTGTTTAACATCTCATCCACGCAACACAAATTCAAGTCTAACCAAAAAAAAGTTTATTTTCTAATAGAAAATACAAAAAAATGATTTGTTGATTTTGACACACTGTTGAGCACTTTATTATCATTTTCTTCACTGACTTATCCAGTAGGGTGTCATGACACAGGATATATATTAGCAAATTTGCACATAGATGTATTATACATGCATTGGCGAATCTACTAAAGTTGTAGCATTGATGCTTATTCACGTTTTCATGTATATAGAAAATTGGATTTTAGGCTATCTGTAAATATATGCTTAGCATTTTTTTGGGATTTCTGTATATATGTATATACCTATTTATAGCAAAATACCTACTATTTTTATTGGGTTTGTATATAATAATGCATATTCTAATTATCAATGCTATCCATTGTGGTCCTGAGATAGGTTCCAAAAATTGCTATCGATTTATATGGAAACCGTGAAAGAGATGGTTAGGGATTTATCCCACAATTTTGTATGACCTTTGATGCCAGGACACATCAGTTTACCAGCATTATGCGACTCAATTTATTAAATTGATTCATGTGCAATATCATGTTTGGAGGGATTGATCCCAATACTGTTATTTCTGTTTTTAAAGCGCAGAGCGAATTAAGGGATGATATTGTAGTATTTCTACTATTTTCCTTGTGCTTTAATTTGTACACCCACTGTTATTGGTTAATCCAGCTGCACTAGCACTTTAAATTTCTGCCGCCGCCCTCTGTGGCGCCATGTGACCAAGGCCTCTGGGAGGCCGAAAC
Source organism: Lissotriton vulgaris (assembly GCF_964263255.1). Classification (NCBI taxonomy): domain Eukaryota; kingdom Metazoa; phylum Chordata; class Amphibia; order Caudata; family Salamandridae; genus Lissotriton; species Lissotriton vulgaris. The sequence continues at coordinate 1,852,210,262 of NC_141687.1, read as the reverse complement.
GTTATGCTGTCCGTTGCAGAATAAATTATTACTCACGGAAAACCTGGGTCTCCTGTTTCTTGGTGGTGCCGCGGTGGGATTGAGCCTGCTGCATTGTGTGTAAGAAACCTGTGTGGATATATATATATATATATATATATATATATATATATATATATATATATATATATATATATATATATATATATGTATGTATGTATTAAAAAAAATGTTTAAGTTACATTCATTATTTATTAATTTTAAGGTTATTTAAGTATTTTAAGTATGTTTAAGTTAATTACATTTATTATTTCATTAATTTTCAATTACTTTTAAGACAATAAAAAAATTCGATATTTTGACTAACTATATTTTTTACAACAATATTTTTGATTCGATATTTTTGTACCTACCTGTTTGGAGACAGGGAGTCGATATTTTTGCATTCTATATTTTTTACTCGATATTTTGGTAAGTCTATATTTTTGTCATCGATATTCTTTCAGTGATCCCAGCTCAGACCCATCAGCACCATGGCTGCTTCCTTGCAGCAATCATTCGTAATATAGACCTCTGCCCCGAAATAATATGCACACCAATTTTCTAGGTTCCACCCTAGACTATTTAAATCTATGAAAACCCTTATCCATAATTTAGAACGTAAGGCATTATCATACATCACCTCTCAGTCTATGACATTCTCTGCACCTGGTATCCAGCCCCAAACCTGTATTGTTTGACTTGCATATAGCCATGGGAATTGGTGCTCCTCATTGTTGAGAAGCTCCTTTCCAAGTATTCTTCATGTCTCTTTCAGCTTTACCATAACAGAAAAATATGATGGATAGTATGCTGAACATGGTCAAACATTCACCCCAGTCACAGATCTGGGTTAAATCAATTGTTCTTTTGCTCACCACGCCACCCCAGTTTGGACCCAGCCATACGCAAATCAGCCTTTGCCCTGCATCCCATGTGAACAGTCCAGCCCGAACTGCCAGGCCAGGTCCTCTCTGGACCTGAAAACAAGCATCCTGGACCAGTTTTGGGGTATCACCACTCATCAGCCAGGGTAGCCTGAATCCAGTGTCAAGGATCCCACGTCTGAGAATACCCTTCGCACTTAAGGCAACTATAGCAACACAAAAAGATGATGGATGGAATGCTGAACATTGTCAAACATTCACCCCCTGTCTATCAGCTTTATCAACAAATTCCATTGCCACAATTCAAGCTTTAATGGTATAATCATTCGCTAAAATGTGCCTCGTTGTGATCCCCTTCTGTTATAATGCTTTTCAGCCTAACTGCTGCGGAGGACATCAAAATAATCAATTTTTCTAAAAGAATTTAAAATACCTAATTTTTTGACCTGATATCTAATAATATTCTTGGCACATCTACATGTTTTCTACCAAGGGTCATGTACCTAGCTAAGATATTAATAACAGTGCAGGGGATATCGTTTGAAAAAGCACACACTGTTTCTTGATACTGCTAATAGAATTCAGATATTTTATATAATCATTTTTATGTCCAAAATGCAGTTTTTATATCATTCCTCTGGACGGTGATAGGCTGTATCCTTTTCATAACTAAGCAAATATCAATTTCAGGTAGAACCACCCTATCCTCGTGATTATGGTTCTCCTGGGTAAAAGCAATTTTAATTACAGCTCTTGCATTCCCACTAGTATGTTTGTTTGCATGTATCTATTTGTATTTGTATAGTGTAAATCTAGCAACGGAGCACTAGCAGAGCCCCACTGAATAAGCACACTCAGTGGGGTTCTTATTGTGTCACGTGGTAATGTTCCTTCAAGAGCATGGGAACGCTTACTAAACAAAAACTATTCACTTGTTCTTTCTTCCGTGTTGACTTTCCCCTTGGGAGACTAAAATAAATCAAGATCGAACTGCAATTAAAAAAGCAATGTGGTTATACGTTGACTTAGTATATGAGCACAAAACCTGCTGTGAACTCGTGTTTGCTGTTTTACAACAATTCAATACTGCATAAACAATTGCCATGTTGATTACTCCGCCGCCATTTTGCAGGACTATGTCATGTTAACGCGTTTGAACTCTCTCACTTCTGACTTTGTGCAAAGCGAGAATTCTCAATTAATAGGGCAGCCTATATGATATTTGATGTTGTACCTCAAGGTTTTTTTTGCATTCTTCTCATGAGAAATCCCTATACCAGTTAAAACCGTTATCTACAGTTTCGGTTTCTGCCACCTTCGACTGCCTATTTGAATACAAAGTATAAAGGTTGGGCAACTTCTTAGCATTAGATGCTCAGCTTCTTGGTGTGGTCAATCTCTGGCTCTCTCGGCTGCAATATTGCTATTGTTTTGCTTTATTTTTGCATAACAAACATATTTTAGAGTTCAAGTGGGCTCAACGCTATGGGTTTTCTTTCTCACTGAAGTGTTTACTTATGCTGCTAGGCCTTCTGAAACCCAGAAGGCCTTTCATCTTTGGCTGTCTTTAATGTAGATCCTGCAGCGCACACTGTCCCACATACTTTTACATTGACATGGATGGTGTCAAGTCTACTTTATCCTGTAAACACTATTAATAGGATGTACACAGTTGCTCTATGAGTGGCAGCCTTAAAATCCCATTACATAGTTTTCTGGGCTTATGTGAATCAGCCAACTAAGAAGAGATGTCCTAGGAATGATTCCCCATCACCACTTACACTATACTTCTTCACTTTGAAGCCATTCATATGGATTCCTATTGCCCGTATACATGAATTCCTGGTACTCATATTAACGTGTAGAGAGTATATTTTGACGATAGAAATTTTGGTGCCTTTCGACCATCTTTATGAAATCTCCATCTCAGACCAGAGTCTAATTTGGTTCGTGAGGATTTGTGAATGGTATTGTGTTCTGATCCATTTGTCTGTTTATTGGCTGTGCCTTATGTTTTAAGTTCTACAGATGTAATCATAGTGTCTGGGGCCTGATGCCGGAGGGCTCAGCTATGTTTATGCATCACTTTGTGATGTTGGGTACCATGATAGCCATCTATATAGCATATATTGGCTGTGTTGGTCATATGTTAAGAGTTCGGTTGGATGTTAGTGTAGCATACCATAGTGGGATGTGCTGTATTACATTGTACATCTACATTATATTAAATGCGTGCATAGATAGTGCACAAAATCATGCATTAGGACCCCACTATACTTCTGTCAATAGCAGAGTTGCACAGCTGCCAGAGAGGAGTTTAAGCATGTCATTCTCAGAGATATCAGGTCTCACTCATTGTGAGTGAGATTCACACATTTAGAAAATGGAACTAGCTCTCACCCATACACAGAAGGACAAGCACCTAAACTCCAACAGAGATTTACAAGAACCTAAACGTTAAACGGAACCATTTACAAAGCTACGCTACATGCAAAACAGATCCTGGTAGCAATGGAGGCTCCAGGTGACAATCCCTCCACAGGGGAAGACCTCCTTTAGACCACATTACTGGAAACATCAGAGTGCTGCTTCAATACATTTCTTGTGTTTGCCAAAGCTGCCTGAAAAGTACCCAACATTCCAGCAAAGTTCCATTAGATGATAAAATGGTTAAACATGCAGAGCTGTACATTTTTCTAATATTTTCATCACTAGCTCAAAGCATTGTTGCTTCTAATGCATTCTCATATAATGCGTGACAGCTCAAGCATGAATCACTGGTGTTCACACCACCTTATTGGTAGCCATTTCACCAACCTCAAAAGGTGCGAGGTCACACCAGGGTTCAAACGCCTCCTGTTGTTTGCGAGCAGATCATCGAATGCAAACAAGGGCATGTGCTTCTTCCTAGCACCTGGCCCTTGTTTCATGTAAAGCGCTGTGATATGCCTTCAGGCAAGCTTTCTGCCATTACAAGCAATAAAATAAAGATAAATAAATAAACTTGCTTAGCTATCCTTGCAGTGTATACAAGACGCCCGCTGTACCATCAGCCATCTTAAATTGATATTAGTTTGACACGATCGCCCCTCTATCGAACTCTTCCTGGACCTTTGTGAAGATATTAGGAAATGTTGAATAATAAGGCTTAAACAACTTTTTTCTACGAACGTTTACCTGGTGGTCGGTCATACTGAGGAGAGTTATCAGGGAAGTTATCTCCCTCCTGCCTTAAGGCCCTATACAGCAGAGGAAATACCTTATTCCAGGAAACTATAGATGAGTTGGGAGACCGAAAAAGGGCGAGGCGATGACGTGCGAAGTCAAGAGTGCCGTTTTCAGTGGGCGGGGCAATGCCATTATTAGAAGAAAGTCCAATGAGACTCAGCCTGTGGTCTGCCCCTACATATGTATTCTCCTACAAACTCCGCCCTGAAAGCAATTGACTAGAAGTTCAAACGAGAACTGTTCTGGTTTACTTGATTGGCTACCAACACAATGCATTTTAAGACAGTGCAGCAGTGCAGTGGCTAAAAGCTCCTGCAGCAGAGATCTATGTGTATCCAGCAAGTTACAAGGTGTAATACTGGTAAAATAGCTTAGGTGGTTAATGCACCTGCTTGAGAGCTCTGCAAATGTACTCCTGTCACAGGCTTGAGTCATCATGAAACAGCTTGTTGCTTAGAGGATTAATGACCCTACTGCAGTGTGTAGAGGGTAACTTATGTCACAAATAGCAGGTTAATGAATTTCTTGCAGAAATCCTTCTGTAATCTACAGGCTACAGGTTACATTTATAGTACAATAGCTTAGTGTGTAACGTGCTTGCTGGAAACTGCAGGGAACGTGAAAAGGTAAAGTTTTAATTTTTCCAGGTTTGAACTTAAAGTTTCTTTAGTCTAAGGTTTTGTTAGCTAGTAATATACACTTATAATGAAGTAGAACATACATTCAGTCATATTCTACACTATATAACTAGTTGTGATTAGTGTAAATTTCATGAGTGGGCAAAGGGGCTTAGCTTTTCCATTTAGAGCACATATACATATCGTAAGATATAAGGTTTTAATTGTCATATGTATGCACAAATGTCTGTGTGAAATTTGTACAACGGCAAACTCAGAGGAATCACCTTCATGATTGCCTGAGTACAGGGCGACTCCTCCCAGTATGTAAATGTAAATGTAAATGTATAGGCATTTATATAGCGCACTACTTACCCGTAGGGTCCCAAGGCGCTTCGACCGCTGCGAAACCCTTCCTGGCTTCCCTGAGAGATGGTCCCTTATGGGTATCTCCAGGGTGAGACCAGGCATCCCCGGCGGTCTGGTGGGGCCGTTAGTGAAGATGAGGCAAGCTAATGCCCAGAGTTGCCGAGTGTGATCGCTGATCAGAGTGGGCACCGAGGCGAGAGAATTATCGAGTCCGCTGACCCTGGTCCAGAAACCTGCCGCGCCGCGAATCGAACCCTGGTCCCGGGCCGTCCTCTGCTCTCGGGTCTGCCGCCTCTAACCAGTGAGCCACACTACTTCAGCCACAGCGGCACCCTGCACTTAGTACTACATGTGAGAAATGTCAATTGTCTCCTTAAGAGAGCACCAAACAGGAGGAGAAACCACAAAGGATAACATCTTTTGCTGACAAGTAGCTCTTGGTTGTAGCTTAAAGATTTCTGTAGTGGATGTTGGAAGGCACAAAGCACGCCCTGACCTCAGGTAGAAGGAAGAGCCAAGCAAGAAGAATTTAGAAGAAATCCAGCAGAGTCTCTAGCTACAAAGGATCAACAATCAGGGACAAAAATAGAAGTAAATGGGCGATGAATGCAATGAAAAATAAGTCAAGAAATGCACTTCGATGCATTCTTCTCTTGTAGATGTCTACTTAAATATGATTTGAAAAAGTAACTAATATACAAGGGAAAACCTTTCTTCCACTTTGGAATAGAAATACCTGATAGGTTTCCCTGGAGACACTACCATCTTGGAAAGAGCACATTATAAAGCATGTCCATGCCCCGTCCTAAATCTCATGACATCACATAGGCATATGAAAAGGGCTGAATTTGACATTCTTTGTTTCATGTTGTGCTAAGCTGCTCTGCTGCGACTCTTTCTACTAGATGTTCTAGAGCACTAGCAGAACACATATCCAGAGGACCGTCACATGATAAATCCAGTGCACCAGAGTATGCCCTGAATGCAGTGTTCAGCCACACATCAGCCAGGCACACATCGAGCATGCCGCCTCCTTGCATTTAACCCCTGATAATCTCTTAATACTCTTGGCTTTCTTGATGCTGATGAAACTGTATGCCCTACTTCTGAACCTCAGGGTTTGTCAGGAATTTATTCAAAGAAAGGACAAACTAGCAAGGGAGCATGGACAGAGGAAGCATCTATCCAAGGGCCTTCACTAGGCGGATACACTTTCCAGTGGCTCAGAAATTAAAGATGAGCTAGAAACCTTTGAGAATAACACATTTCTTGAACCTCAGACTCTGGTTTACCTTGAACCAAAAGTTTCAAGATGGAAGCTGGCCATGACAATTAGGAAAATACGACTTCCGTTCAGGTGAAAGAAAGGCAGGGTGAATTTTTCAAGTACAAGGTCATTTTAGTTGAAAGGCTTCTTGACTGATCGTATACGTTTCCAAAAATGGGCCACAATATCGTGGTTGAAACCTGACTCTCAATACATTAACATGTACAAAAAGAGAAGACAATCTAAATTTCTCCTAAACAGCAACAAATTATTTGATCTTGATGTATCAGCATATTTCTATTTCTTTTCTTGACTTTAACATTACATACATTTTCAGGTACAAGTTGTCTGTCTTTCTGCAATTCATCCAAGTTCTCGGTGGCTGATGAAGCCAAAGGATTAATGCAATGAGAGGAATGAAAAACACTTGCATGAATATCTTGCCTGTAAAAGAAATGTCAAACTTTAGTGGCACTATGAGTACATTAATATAAGAAAATCCGGCTATTAATAAATAGGGGCTCAATTATCTTGTGGAAAATTACAGTAATATCACAGATCTTGCTCTAGTCTTTGACTAGTTCACGGTTTGTTTGACTGTGGATGAAACCACAAGTAGAATGTTGTTCAACTCCAAACACTTTTCACATGTTTTCCAAAAGCAAGACTTTTCATGAGTGCTTTCATCAGAAATTAACCTGTGATGTAATCCAGGAAGTCGAAAATATCTGCCAGAAAACATTGACATATTTCTCGAGCTGTTGGTAACCTGGACAAAGATGAACAATAAGCCATCTTTGAACAAGTCTCTATAGTAATCATTCTTACATGTTATCCTTCTGAAGGTGGAACATTCATTATAACATCTGTAGAAATCGGATTTCAAGGTTATCAGTTACTAGCAGCCCGTCCCGACGTAGTCCGGGTATGAATTGCTGCCGGCCATTAGTATATTGTTTTGTAGGATTTCATTTTGATAGCATTTCTTATCTGTGACAGGCCTGTGAAACGCTCCAATTCACAGTGCATTGCTAATGCACTTAATAGTGCGCGTTCAGTAGTGTGTGAACTCGAGTTTCCCTACTTTATTTTTCCTTGCAATATTATATAGCGCGAACTCGACAACATGGCATGAGCACAATTTACATTACAGAAGAACACAGTCATTTGTGGTAGGCACGGGGAGACAAAGCGATTTGCCTGGAATCACAGGATGTTGAGCTGATGCCGAGATTCAAACGTAGCTCCCCAGCTCTAAAGTTCGCAATTCTAAAACTTGTGGCAGGAGGTGTGTCTAAAAGTGTATGTCGGTGCTGGCCATCAATGAGAGACCTGTGCATTTTTCAAATGGGTGGTGAAAAAATATGAGTATGTTGCTGGAGATGTGGGCCGCCGTGCCACCAATGTACTTACCGGGGGAGGGTAAACACCCATTATTCCGCAACTTTCTTTCCGCATACCATCACTCCGCATACTTTCATTACGAAAGTACAATGACTCCACAATGCCATTATAACGCATGGCATTACATTTTATATGCTTTTACCACGCATACATTTACAACGAAATTTGTTGTAAATGCATGAATGGTAAAAGCATGTTTTTTTAATGTTTGGATATGATAAGTATGGGTATAGGGGTATATGTTTTGGGGTACTGAGGTATATGTTTTGGGGTGTGTGGGTATTTTAAGGGTTCAGATATAGTTTTGGGTTATGGGGTACAGGGGTAGTTTTAGGGTTTAGGGATAGGTATGGGTTTTGGGGTAAAGGGGTATTTTTAGGGTTCAGGGCTAGGTTTGGGTCGTGGGGTATAGGGGTATTTTTAGGTTTCAGGGGTAGTTTTGGGTTTTGGGGTAAAGGGGTATTTTAAAGGTTCTGGGCTAGGTTTGGGGTTTAGGGTACAGGGGTATTTTTAGGGTTCAGGGCTAGGTTTGGGGTACAGGGGTAGTTTAGGGTTCAGGGGTAGGTTTGGGTTTTTGGGGTACATGGTTATTTTTAAGGTTCAGGGCTAGGTTTGGGTTTTGGGGTACAGGGGTATTTTTAGGGTTCAGGGGTAGGTTTGGGTTTTAGGGTACAGGGGTATTTTAAGGGTTCAGGGCTAGGTTTGGGTTTTGGGGTACATGGGTATTTTAGGGTTAGGTTTGGATTTTGGGGTACAGGGGTATTTTTAGGGTACAGGGCTAGGTTTGGGTTTTGGGGTACATGGGTATTTTTAGGGTTCTGGGGTAGGTTTGGGTTTTGAGGTACAGGGGCATTTATAGGGTTCAGGGCTAGGTTTGGGTTTTGGGGTACAGGGGTATTTTTAGGGTTTAGGGATAGGTTTGGGTTTTGGGGTACAGGGTATATTTAGAGGGTTAGGATGGGTTAGTGTTTAATAGTGTTGGGGTATTTTAAGGAGTAAGGGTGGGTTATGATTATGGGGTGCAGGGGTATTCAAAGGGAGCAGGGGGGATTAGTTTTTAGGGTGTAAAGTGTAATAAAATAAAATAATAAATAAAAATAATATAAATAATGCAATTTAAAAGAATAAATGTTTAATCAAATTTAAAAAAAATTGTGTATATATATATATATATATATATATATATATATATATATATATATATATTTAAATGTTTAAAAGTCCTGTTATTTAAACCTAAACGAACCCACAGCTGCGCAGCAAATGGCATTTGAGAAAGAGACTTGGACTCGAAACGCGTCATGCCTACTAACCTTTTTAAATAAAGAGAAACTTTTGAGGTACTGCTGGTGTGGTCTGGATTGCGTGACAGATGGTGCACGTATCATTGCAGGATTCAATGGAGGTGTCTGACACACCTCGGGACCAGACCCCGATCCGCTGGATGTGGCACTCTCGTTGTCAGGTTGCGTTACAGAAGCGAGAAGCTTGTTGAAAGGGTGCCCCCCAGCTGCGAAAGGCACTGAAACTGAGATTGTGATGGAAGGGCTACCATGCTAGGTGGCCCGCCCCAAACGAAGTGAATGGAGTTCAGCAGCAGCCAGGATATGCAGAGGGATTTCTCGAAGCACGGCGTACTGAAGGCTAAGCCTCGAAGGACTGGAAGCTGCACCTGTGGTAGTGAAATCTCTACCTGCGCATCATGTCTGAGGTATGGAACTACTCCTATAAAGCACGAAAGGCACTCAGTACATGATGCAACAGTAAAGTTTTACCATTACCTACATTGAAAACCAGTTTAAAAAACGGAACAGTTGTGGAGCATTATGGGACTTGGAGTCCAAGATGTGAAAGTGGGAAATTACTCTGCTAACAGAGCAAAGCAACCTGCATTGTTTTACCACTTGGGGGTTAAAAGACAACCTAAAGCAAGAAATGGTACTCTACTTTGCTTTCAGGACTGTAAATACAGCGTGAAAACCGAAAGACTTATCAACTAACTGTTCCTTTAAATCTGGAGGAAATGGACCTGGTCCCTTTTCAATGTTTAAAAGTCCCGTTATTTAAACCTAAACGAACCCACAGCTGCGCAGCAAATGGCATTTGAGAAAGAGTCTTGGACTCGAAACGCGTCATGCCTACTAACCTTTTTAAATAAAGAGAAACTTTTGAAGTACTGCTGGTGTGGTCTGGATTGCGTGACAGATGGTGCACGTATCATTGCAGAATATATATATATATATATATTACCTAGTGGCGGTCGCCAGTAGGTATATATAGTTAGGATTTTTTCTCTATGGGATTTTTGAAAATTCTATGTCTAATAACTTTGGCGTTTGTGGACGGAATTGGCTGAAATTTTCAGGAAAATGGAACATTTTGTTTCTGAGAAGCCCCTGACAATTTGGGGGGGTTTCATCAAGGGGGGGCTGAGAAAAAAGGGGGGTCCCAAAACGCGTTTTTCCCATGTTAATTTCCATAGGGCGGTTGGCCTCACTTTTAGCTCGAACGGCTGAATGGATTTGCACGAAACTTGGCAAAATTGTAGGGACTGTTAGCCCGATGTCCCTTTGCTAGGTCTCAATATATGTGCTCCAGTGGATTTTGAGTAATTTAGGTTAAAAAAAAGATATATATCTGGGCGGAGCCTAACCACACATCTGATCTGATTGGCTGTCAGCACTTCATCCAAGAAGTGTTGGCAGCCATCTTGGGACCAATATACATGATAGCACCTCATTAAAAAGCATTGTAGTTAATAGAGGGTTTTAGGACTTTAGTTACATTATAAATCATTTGTTGATGGTACCATACTCGTTTTAGGAATTGTGGTGGGTTCTAAGGTGATTTTACCATGTGAAAAAACCTTCTGCTGTGATATCATGAATATTGTTTGAAAGAAAACTAATATCTCATGATTTTCCCACAGTGGTTTGGAAGGGGATCTATAAGCTAAAATGAAAGCATATTTTCTGTAAATTCACATTATCTTTCTCAGTCATGTGAAAATGAAGTCTGACATTCTCAGTAAAACATGTACATCCAGCAAGGACAGAGACTGTCAGTTGATTCCTTTGTGTTCTACTGCAGCCTCCTAGAGTGTTCTAAAGAACAACTAGAGCGCTAACAGTCCTACTTATTACAAATGTATGGCACACCTGAAGCCATCTTGATTGGAATAAAGTGGTAACTCTTAAAACATTTAATTTAAAAAGAAACAACATGAGGGGGTATATTTTGCCATAGAAAGTATGATTAGTGCTGCAGAATGAAAAATTAGGGCACATTTTGAGTGACTTCTCAAATCCTTTTCTATTTCATTAAAACATTCTGACATGCAGTCTCCCAAAATGGCCACCAGAGACAAAAGAGCCCAAATGTAGCCCAAATATCACCCAGATGTAGCCCAAGTATAGCCCAATGACAGAATGTCCCAGAGTGTTCTAAAGAACAACTAGAGCGCTAACAGTCCTACTTATTACAAAGGTATGGCACACCTGAAGCCATCTTGATTGGAATAAAGTGGTAACTCTTAAAACATTTAATTTAAAAAGAAACAACATGAGGGGGTATATTTTGCCATAGAAAGTATGATTAGTGCTGCAGAATGAAAAATTAGGGCACATTTTGAGTGACTTCTCAAATCCTTTTCTATTTCATTAAAACATTCTGACATGCAGTCTCCCAAAATGGCCACCAGAGACAAAAGAGCCCAAATGTAGCCCAAATATCACCCAGATGTAGCCCAAGTATAGCCCAATGACAGAATGTCCCAGAGTGTTCTAAAGAACAACTAGAGCGCTAACAGTCCTACTTATTACAAAGGTATGGCACACCTGAAGCCATCTTGATTGGAATAAAGTGGTAACTCTTAAAACATTTAATTTAAAAAGGAACAAAATGAGGGGGTATATTTTGCCATATGAATTATGATTAGTGCTGCAGAAAGAAAAATTAGGGCACATTTTGAGTGACTTCTCAAACCCTCTTCAATTTCATTAAAAAATTCTGACATACAGTCTCCCAAGATGGCCACCAGAGACAAAAGAGCCTAAATGTAGCCCAAATATCACCCAGATGTACCCCAAGTATAGCCCAATGACAGAATGTCCCAGAGTGTTCTCAAGAACAACTAGAGCGCTAACAGTCTTACTTATGACAAAAGTATGGCACACCAGAAGCCATCTTGATTGGAATGATGTGGTAAGTCTGAAAACACTCAATTTAAAAAGGAACAACATGAGGGGGTTAATTTTGCCATAGAAAGTATGATTAGTGCTTCAGAAAGAAAAATTAGGGATCATTTTGAGTGACTTCTCAAATCCTCTTCTATTTCATTAAAAAAATTCTGGCATGCAGACTGAAACATGCGCTTTGAATACCAGCAGCAGACGTCCCTGGTGAGCAGTAGCTTTACTACAGTGATCTAATGTGCAACTAGAGTGCTAACATTCAGACTTTATGGCAAATGTGTGACACATCTGAATGCCTTCTTGATGGAACCAAAGTAAACAAGCATTGAAAATGCAATAGATCTCGCCCTCGTTTAAGTTAAAGCCATTCTGTTTGTAATGAGGTGGCTTTTTAGCTTTGCTTTTATTAGTGTTTTTTCAACTTTCATGTAAATAACATGCATCTGTATGCATATAAGTATATGTATGCATGCATTTATGTTTGTATTTATATACATATACAGATGATATATGTTTATATATGTATGTATATATATATATTCACTGAAAAAACCATAGGCTATAGACCATATATAGTTAGGAATTAGCATTTACAAAACCTTGAAAATTCACTGAAAAAACCATAGGTTATAGACCATATATAGTTAGGAATTAGCATTTACAAAACCTTGAAAATTCACTGAAAAAACCATAGGTTATAGACCATATATAGTTAGGAATTCGCATTTACAAAACCTTATTTTATGTTATGTTATGTTATAAAATATTTTATTACGCGCTCTGCTACTACAGAGTATCCTGGCGCGATATGTAGGCACTAAACAGACCCAATCCAAAAAGAAAGACGCAGAGAACTAGATACTAAGATTAAAAAGATGGGTTTTTTAGCCCTTTCTTAAATTCTGCCAATGTGGTTGCTGATCGCAGAGAGAGCGGCAAGGCATTCCAGGCCCGTGCTGTTTGGACTGAAATTGACTGACCGCCCAGTCTTGCATATCTGATTTTAGGCATAGACATCAGACGAAGATTGGCCGATCGAAGAGCACGATGAGGCATGTAAAAGGAAAACCTCTTGTGCAAATATTGAGGGCCTTGCTGGTGCAGGGCCCGAAAGGCCAAAACCAATGATTTAAACATAATGCGATGCGCCACAGGGAGCCAATGGAGCTCACACAGATGGGCACGCGCACTAGTTCTTCGAGGGAGATGGAACAGAAGTCGCACGGCCGCGTTCTGAATGATCTGCAATCGCTTGACAAGGTATTTGGGGAGACCACTATAGAGAGCATTGGCATAATCAAGCCTTGACAGAATCAGAGCACGCAAAACAGTCTCCTTCGCCTCCCTATGGAGAAGTGGAAGGAATCGCTTGAGTGACTTTAAGGAGGCAAAACAGGTTGCAGTAAGTTTTTTTAGATGGGCTTCAAACTTAAGATCCTGTCCAAACCAGACCCCCAGGTTTTTAGCCGGGCCTCCATGGTAGCTAGGGCATGCAAAATCTGTCGGCCAAATAAGCTCTCTAAAATTGGCCGGAAAATTGCCATAGAATAGTAGCTCAGACTTGTCCTCGTTGCATTTAAGCTGGGCTGAGACAAGCCAACGGAAGACATGGGTCAAACAGGAACAGACTGTCTGAGCGTCTAAGCAGTCCTTAGGCCAGGTGAACAACAGCTGCGTGTCGTCAGCGTATGACATTATTTTGGCTCCCCACTGCTCAGCCAGATAGATCAGCGGAGTCATGTAAACGTTGAACAGCAGTGGGCTCAACGTCGAGCCCTGTGGTACCCCGGTGGTGAGCTTCTTGGGTGACGAGGAAAAAGGAGGCAACCATACCTGCTGCGACCGCTCAGACAAAAACGAGGACAGCCAGGCCAGAACCGCACCCGACAGCCCCACCTCTGCCAGCCTAGTCAGCAGCTGGGCATGGGGCACCGTGTCGAAGGCGGCAGATAAGTCTAGCAAAACCTGGACCGCTCTGCCGCCTCCGTCAAGACACTCCCTAATAGCCTCTGAGACTTCCACCAGAGCCGTTTCAGTACTGAAAGCAGCCCTGAACCCTGATTGAGCCGGGTGCAGGGCATGAGAGGACCCGATGAAAGTATTCAATTGCCTAAAAACTACTTTTTCGGTCACTTTCGCTAGTGCCGGGAGCAGAGATATCGGACGATAGCTCGAGGTAGACAGGGGGTCCAGGCTGGGTTTCTTCAGCAGGGGAATAAGCTTCGCCTGTTTCCAACAAAAAGGCACTGAGGCAGAAGCCAGAGACATGTTAACAACCTGGGTAACCTCCTGATACACCAGACTAGCTGCTCCCCCCAGAACCCTAGCAGGGCACGGGTCAGAGGGTGAGCCAGACTTTAGCGACTCCAAAATGGCTAGCACGTCAGCTTGCTGAGCAGGCTCAAAGGTGGAAAATTGACTAGCATGTTGCTTCGCATCCATGGCAATATTAGGTGGTGAAGGCAGAGGAGGACTATCAGAGTTTAAGAGCTCCTCTTGAATTTTTTTGATCTTATTATCAAAGAAACATGATAGTTCCTCACACCACAAGTCGGAGGCCGGGAGAGCTGGGGAGACAGCGCATGGAGAGAGGAAGCTCTGAACAATGGCAAAGACTTCTCTGGCATTGTTATCCGCCTTCTCAATCCTTCCTGAAAAGTAGCTGCTTTTAGCGGCCTTGATTTCAGCATAATAAACTTTCTGCGCCTTCCGCAGCTTGCTCTTAAGTTCAGGGCAGAACTCAAGGCGCCAGGCTCGCTCCAGCTTTTTGCACCCTAATTTAAGTTCTCTAAGCGTATGAGAGAACCAGGGTTTGGAGGGAGACGACCTCGACCGCCTGCTACCACTCTTGTTAGTATGTAGAGCGGCACTTTGTTCAACCCAAGCATTGAATGATTCCACCGCAGAATCCAAATTCAATGGCAGGGTCGGCCGGTGGGACGTGAGAGAGTCCGAAAAGGTAGACAGATTTATTCTCTGGGCATGAGCATGAGAGGCAGAAAAATTCTTCGGCCCTTTTGAATTTATGGGCCAAGTGAACAGAATTAAGGCATGGTCCGAGCAAGTGACCCACCTAGGGGGTAGCATAGAGATCTCAAAGTTGGAGCAGACCAGGTCCAACCAATGGCCAGCCGCATGGGTGGGGAAGGTCACCCATTGTGTAAGATGCGCCAGCGAGAAGACTTCTGCCAAGCCGATCGATTCTGGTAGGTCCATCGCGTCCATATGAATGTTAAAGTCCCCCAGAATAAGATATCGAGAGAATTTAAGGGTGCGGGGGACGATAACCTCCTCAATATTACCAGCAAAACAGCCCACATAGCTAGGTGGGCGGTAAAGCAAAGTACCTCCCAGGGTGAAGTGGGGGGAGAGGATCACAGCGAAGTGTAACATTTCGGTTTCGCCAAGTAGTTCGGGCGGTTCACTCACCAACGTCCAGTGGTCTCGGTAAATTACAGCCAGACCGCCACCTCTACCCTTCGGACGGTCCATCCTGGTGATCTTGAAGCCGCGTGGTATAGCAAGTTCAACCACCGGCATGCATGACTCAGAAAGCCAGGTTTCGGTGAGGAAAAGGAGATCAAGCTCCTTCTCATCAAGCAGCTCAAATATATCAGCCGCGTGTTTGACCATTGATCTAGCATTGATCAGGCCGGATTTAATCGTCTCTAGGTTGGTCCTGGGCGCAATGGTCGGGGATTGAAGGCTAGCAAAACAGAACCCACATGTCGGGCAACGGCGATGCATATCCTTTAGCACCTCCCAAGAATTGGCGGCATCGCAGCTGAAGGTATTGAGGGCACACAGCTCCTCAGAGGAATACCTCAGAGAGCCAGCCTGAGAACAGCGAGGGAGATGCGAGGGTGCCCCGGCCCTGGGCCCGTCCGGGACACGGACGGGCACAGACGGGCCCTCCTTTGGCGCTCCTTCGGTGCGCAAGCGGCGCGCCCGCAACGCGCGACCGCTGCACGCTCGGCGCATTGCTACGTTAAGTAGGGGTGGGCGAGGCAGGAGACTAGAGAGACTAGAGCGCCAACCCCGGTGCAATGCGGTCCCGCCTCACTTCCGGGAACCGCTGGGGCCGAGCGCTGAGGGCGGCGCTGGACAAACTGTGCAAATAACGCTATTTAAAAAGTGCAGCGTGCAGTGGACTCAGGCGGGGAGGTAGGCAAGATAAAAGCAGCCAATACACAGCTCGCGCAAAGGCGACAATACAGTAAGAAGAAACAATTTGATTTTTAAAAAAGCGAGCGAGTGATTTAAAAAGCGGCAAAAGCAGGTAACTTGTAAAAACGGCAGAGATAACAGTGCAGGAAGGGCGGATAGTACTCACATAGCGTCGCACTGACCTCTCCTCTCCAAATAAGTAGGGGTGGGCGAGGCAGGAGACTAGAGAGACTAGAGCGCCAACCCCGGTGCAATGCGGTCCCGCCTCACTTCCGGGAACCGCTGGGGCCGAGCGCTGAGGGCGGCGCTGGACAAACTGTGCAAATAACGCTATTTAAAAAGTGCAGCGTGCAGTGGACTCAGGCGGGGAGGTAGGCAAGATAAAAGCAGCCAATACACAGCTCGCGCAAAGGCGACAATACAGTAAGAAGAAACAATTTGATTTTTAAAAAAGCGAGCGAGTGATTAAAAAAGCGGCAAAAGCAGGTAACTTGTAAAAACGGCAGAGATAACAGTGCAGGAAGGGCGGATAGTACTCACATAGCCACATTTTACTCACACAAAACCATTGAAATTCCATATATAGTTAGTTGCACTAACTATATATCGCGCACCCGCAATCCACTGCTGATGATGTCACATATTACATCATTCATGACATGGTCAGTGACATCACTGATGACATCACTGATGACATCTGAAATGACATCACTGATGACATCACTGATGACAACATCCAGTGACTGTATGTTTCTGTAAAGTTAAAATATGTCTTACATATTGAAGAATGAGTGGATGTATAAGTGTCTGGATGAAGGATTTAGTAGGTGCATGACTGACTGTATGAGTGAGTGATTAAATGTGTCTCACAGAGTGCATGGGTTAGTGACTAAACTGTCTTAATTTGTGCATCATTATGTCTGTTGTTCTGTAAACTGTTGCATGTGTTGATAAGTAGCTATATGAGTAACTATATGGGTTATTGATTGGTTGCCCAAGTATTTGTATGGGAGACTGAGTGTGTGTGTGGGTGGCTGGGAGGTGCATGACTCTGTGCATAGATGTGTGAGCAGTTGATTCACTAGATGTATGGTTTCAAAAGTGCATGTGGAAACAGCTGTATGGGCGGTTGACTGTGTGCATGAGTGTATTGGTGAGTGAATGGATATCTCAGTGCTACATGTCAAAGTAAGTACATATGTAAAACACAGTACATGTGAGAGTTGACATATATAAATAACTGTGCATAAGAGCCAGTGAATGTGTGAGTGGCTGTATGGATCATTGTGAACTTGTATCAGGGATTGTATAAGAGAGTAAATATGTGTTAGTATATGTTTGAATAAGTAAAGTTTGTATAACTGTATAGTTGAGGAAATGGAGGTGTGATTGATTCTTTGCATGACTGACTAGGTGTGTGAGTAACTCCATGGATGAGTGACAGTCTGTGAGTGTCTGTTTACACTGATTGTATTTAAGGTTATATTAGAGTCTGAAGAGGTTCATCGTATTATCACATGAATGATATCATCAGTGATGTGATCAGTAATGTCAAATGAGATGTCATCAGTGATGTCATCAGTGATGTCATTTGAGATGTCATCAGTGATGTCATCAGTGATGTCACTGACCATGTCATGAATGATGTAATATGTGACATCATCAGCAGTGGATTGCGGGTGCGCGATATATAGTTAGTGCAACTAACTATATATGGAATTTCAATGGTTTTGTGTGAGTAAAATAAGGTTTTGTAAATGCGAATTCCTAACTATATATGGTCTATAACCTATGTTTTTTTCAGTGAATTTTCAAGGTTTTGTAAATGCTAATTCCTAACTATATATGGTCTATAACCTATGGTTTTTTCAGTGAATATATATATATATACACATACATATAAATACACATAAATACAAACATATATTTGATGTTTTAATAATGTACTTTTACAATGTATATGACTTTACCACACATGCATTTGAGTTATAATGGCATGCGTGATAAAATCATATGCGTTGTAAAAGTTTTACAAATTATGTCTTTGTGGAGTAATAGTCCCGCGTTATAAAAATTGTGGAGTGATGGTATGCGGGATGTTGGTTTGCGGAATATCATCACATATTCCCGGGGGAGGGATAGTCTCTTTCTTGCTATTTCCGTGGAGGCGGGCCTTGTGTCCGGATGTGCGTGGCGCGAGGCCTGTGTGCAACAGAAGTGGAAAATCTCCAGTGTGGGCTTCAGGCGTCACCGGAAGTTAAGGCGAGATTAAATTTCCTGCACAATGGCCCCTGTTTGCGCTCCTTCCGGCCCTTGGGAATAGCGCCATGCCTGACCTCCATACAGTAAAGCAGGTGCACATCACTGGGAGCGCGGGCAAGCACACCCGGAGCTGGAATGTGCAGATCCTGGGAAGAAAAAACAATATAATATTGGGCACAACCTCGCTTTTTTTTCCGTAATCCCGTGCCCCGCACACGCCCACGCCCCCAGCACATACCCACAGCACACGATATAAGACATGGCATGAAGGGCGGAACGTACCACACGCCCCCAGCGTTTGTCACGCCCCCAGCACACGCCCACAGCACAACGCAGACACGCCCACAAGGGACTACTTTGCTGGCACGGTTCTTTTACCTTTTAAATCTATATGGTGGGTGTCTGCATAGCCTATGTCCTTCTGCTGCAACTGCCCTTTCCAACGCTGTATTGGGTGTTGTGATTGGTGCTGTAGTTCCTGAGATTACCCACCTCAAAGGTTTGGGCTCTCTCTTTATTATATTAGTATAGATTTAAAAGACTATGAGGGCTATTCACAGAGGTAAGTTTACTTGTGAGTAAATCTGTACATGCAAAGTTATTCTTACACTTTTGGGTAACTTTACTACTTTTGGCAATTCATCATTTACAAGTGTAAAGCTACTGAAAAGTGTAGAATCCCACAGGAGCCAGGAGACAGGATGATATTCAAAGAGCAGTGCATAGTGCAGGATGAGGTGACACATCAGAAGACCCAACGGATTGGAACGATGGCAAGAGGTAATGAGAAGAGCGAGAACTGTGTGGAGGCTCAGACTCAGAAAGTCAAAGCAGAAGAGAGGACGGGAGAAAATGGTGAAACCAAAAACTGGTGGGATCCGAAGATCCACCAGGAAATACCGTTTGACCCTCTGCCACAAAGAGGGAACATGGATCATGCAAGGATAAAGGTACTAGGAGGGGGAAAGGGAAATTTGTAATTAGAGGACTATATCAAAAATTTAACATAAATATCTGAAAGAAATAACAGATTATTTATGCTTGAAGCATATAGGAAAAAAACATTATAAAAGTCAAGTGAAATGTTGTATTCTCTGCTGCTAGAGCAAGTATACAGTAAATGAAGAACCTCTCACATACGTGACGTGGGGGGAAAGAGATATGTAACAGAATACAGTTACTGACTAAAGAAAGAGACTAATTAATAGAACACGATAAAAAGAGAAACACAGAATCTGGGAGGAAGTAAAATAGTAAGGGAAATGAGTAGATCAATAATAACTAAATGTAAAAGAGAGAATACGTGTCTTTTTCTCTTCATTCACTACTACTTACTTTTGCAATAGCCTAGATGAAGGAAGGACCGATTCGAAGCCTGAGCATTTTGCGTATAATGATGTCCTGTTGAGATGTAATAAAAAGACAATAATAAAATCAATTCAAGGTGAAAGTAACCTATTCCAAACTATAAACCTCCTTGCAGATTTAAACCCATGTGACCAGTTCTCACAGGCAGTCACAGCAGAAATGTGTCTGTTGTGGACGTAATCATATCATTAGAGTTCATGGACCTGATACCGATTTTGCAAACCTATGATGAACCACCAGAGAAAAGACTTCTTTGTTCGAACCCAGGTACGATGCCTGTTTTCAAACATATATTATGGTCTCATTTAACCCTTTGAAGCCCACCTGGCACATTTCTCTAACACTAATGTATCAGAAAATACTAAACTGAAATACACCCAATGAGGAAAAGACACTCCTCTGAGCAAAATTCTTGTTTCATGCCAACTTTGGTGCAATATTGTCTATATGTTGTTCTGTAATGTAATGTATGTGGTCTTGTAAAGCGCACTGCTGCCCAGAGGCGTCATGGCGCTGTAGACCACTGGGGAACCCGTCCTGGCTATCCCTGTGAGATGGTCCCTACTGGGTATCTCCAAGGTGAAACCAGGCATCCCCAGCGAATGTGGGGGGCCGTTGTAGAGATGAGACAAGCTAATGCCCAGAGTTGCTGAGTGTGATCCCTGGTTAGAGTAGGCACCGAGGCGAGAATTATCGAGTCCGCTGACCCTGGTCCACGACCCTGCCGAGTCGGGAATTGAACCCCGGTCCCGGGCTGTTCTCTGCTTCCGGGTCTGCCGCCTCTAACCAGTGAGCCACACCACTCCACTGTAGTAAAGGGCAAAACGATCAAATGGGAAATGCTTTACTTTGACCCATCCTCTACTACCCCCAAAGATTTATCTGCACACAGCTTGATAGGCTGAAAATAAGCAAGAAGATTTGGCCAGATTTGTCAGAAGACACTAAAATTATAATAAAAACAAAAATTGCCTTATCATTGAAAACCCAGATGCAACCATAAGTTAATAGTGGCTATGCTGACTCCAATATAAATGTATAACTAAATGTATATTGCACAGTTGGCAATAGCAACTCTGTAGTTGTGGTGAGGTCAAATGTCCCAGGCATTTTTTTTAGTTTCTTAATAACTTTGGTGCTGTTTGAGGAATCTGCTAAAAACGTTTCAAGAAACAGTTCATCTAATTGGCATGGATAAATCAAAGGAAGGGAGGGAGGTGAGAAGATGGGGTCAAAAAGTGACAGTTTCCTTTTAACTTTGACACAAATGTTTGCCCTCCGCTGAACAGAATTACACTAAACTTGGCATGAAAGTAGAACATTAATCAAGCCAGTGCCTTTGCATTGTTTTGTGTAAATCTGTTCAGAAGTTTTTTAAAACATTAAAAGACAGAAAAGGTTTAAAAGTAAGAGATATCTGGATCTCAACACATGGTCTATGAACCTGGTTTTGAGGATGGTCCATGGACATAAATAAAAAAAATAAAGTAATCCCATTAGACAATGGAGCGTTTTTCCTGTTGTCCACCTAAGGTCTGTGCGCTCTAGTTTGGGGTTTTCGACCTGAAGGTTCTGATTGGCTTACCACAACAGAACATATTCTCTTACTGTCACCAATACAAGACACGTGGCATGATCCCTGCATGCTGGCAAAATAAAATACCACACAAGGGGTCAAGATGACCACCTTCTGACCCCCAAGCTTAGGGTGGGGTACCTCTAAAAGGTTCCCGGTAGTTAAAAAAAATGATTCTGCGTCCCATGATTTGCAAAATTCTCTCAGAGTTTGCGAACCCTGACATGCACAGAGCCCCACATTCAAAAGTCTGCAGACCCAGTGCACAACCCACAAACTAAGAAGGTTTTGGACCCTCGTTGGGTCCTCTTTCTTAGACCATAGATGTCAGGCCCGGTTCCTCTGAAGTGATGCTCTCAAGATGCTCTCCTTCTGGCTGTACCGACTCTGAGTTTTATATTTCACCAGAGTATAGATGTGGCTAAACGGGGGAAGGGAAGTTAAGGTGGGTATTGCAGGGAAGGTGACCTGGAAGGAAAAGGGTTAGTCAATAATCCTTTAAAAAAAAAACACGTTATTTAAGGTTTTCAAGAACACAAACCATGGGTGTGCACACAGTAGTGAGCAAAGGCAATACATGGACATGAAAAACAATGACAATGATGCAAGACATCGAGCCCTCCACCTCCCCCCTCCATATTCTGGGGCAAGAACTGAGCATTTAAGACGCTGCTTCCCCCCTACTCATCCTCCCCACATCCTGTGTGCCTATTTGGGAGCTCCCGGCCAGTAAATCATGACATAGCTCCCTCCAAAGCCTTAAGTCGTCCTCTAGCTTTTCATACCTGCAACACTGCTTCATGTGTACCTCCTCAGCTAAGGCCCACTCATGCACATCCCTTATCCATGCCGAAAACTCCGGAGGGCGCATCTCCATCCATACCATTGCAATTCTGCTGTTCATGCTGTAGTCTATACCCTATTTTAGTTCGTTTTTTTCTTTTCCTTATCAACCCTAGGAGGCAATGTTTTGGTGTTAATTGAACTCTACTATTCACCTGACCCCTTATTAACTCCACAACCTCAGACCAAAACCCATTGACTGCAGGACACTCCCAAGCCAAGTGCAAGAAATTAGCCCCCGTTTTATGAATTGGACCAACTAGGAGCCATGCAATGAATTCTTGCCGGGTTCATGTATGTGCGGTGAACGTAGTTATAATGTATTAAGCGAAACCGGTCGTTGTAGGAAATTGTGTGTGTGAGCGTATGTACCACCTTCCAATCCTTTTCTTTTAAAGGCTCCACCAGATCCGCATTCCAAGCTGCATATGTGACAGGAGGGGGAGCCCTGGCCTCTGCCCTCATTGCACTGTACGGTTGTGTTCTTATCCAGGACCCTAATTCGATATTCCCGATTTATGCCCTTGTGGGGTTATAATCAATAATATCCTGACAAAGGCATAAGAATCAGATTCATATTCAGTAATAGCCCATGCAATCCAAAGCACAGCACGGCTACTCCCATCGACTCCTAGAAAGCACAACGCGTTCTTTAAACAAACCAAGCCTCCAGCAGCCCGGGAAAACCCCCCCTGCTTTTGTTTTGATTTGAACAACAACTCCTGAAGTCCTGCAAGAACTGTTAGTTCTTGGTGACGTCTTATGTCCAACCTTACGTCAAACCCGGCACCTTTCAGGTATAAAATACCAACAGTTGCCTTAAGCAAACACACAGTGGTTTGGAGCAGAGCGGCCATCTACTTGCCCGAGAGCCCAGCTGATGCGAGTGCCCGCGGAAGCCGCCCCTCCTGTTTGACGCACCGAGAGAGACGCTGTCTTTTTCTCCAGCCGAGAAAATCCAGCTCCGGTGTTTCCAGCCTACCCTTGCGGGTTGCTGGGATATCGAGTCCTGAGGAAAGAGATACCAGACCTCCCACATTCTATTACCAAGGTACGGAGCTGAATAAACCCGTAAGAGAATTCTTGATGCAGATTCTTGGCAAAATTATCTTAACCAACTTAACTTAAAAACTGCTACTTGCTCATCCCTTCCCACGTATTAGGCTTAGGTCAGGTACACCGGGGTAGGCTTAGTTAGAAGCACCAGTTGAGCCTTTTAGTCAATGTATTTATGTATGTATATATTTTATCCATTTTAAAGTATCATATGGCTAAGAAACCATATCAATGCTTTTACAGTATTATTTCATAATACTACTTATACTGTACGCACTTTACTTTACTTTAAGTATTGCAATTGTGACAATTCATTTCTCTTGCATGAGAAGGAAGACTGCTCAATAAATAATACCTTTTTACTGAAAACGCCCGTCTCTCTATTTCTCTGCATTCTGGTGAAACTAAGTATGACACCCTGAACCGCTGCCTAACCTTGTGGAGGGAGGTGCTGCCTGTCGGTTCACACACGCCGCCACGAACTTCACCTGGTTGCTGGAGGAGCTGCCCTTGCCCGGTCCGGGATCCACCGCGCTGCTGCTCCTGTGTTCACGACTTGCAGCACCCGCTCCGCGGGTGCCGCTGCGCAGCAGTCGGTGAGAGGCAGGTCTCAGCTGTTTGCAAGTCGGACGCCCGGAGGAGGAGGATCCACTGAGAGCAGTCAGAGGGAGCGCGCCAGCAGGGACTCGTAAGACCAGGAGTCCCTGCTCTGCACAGGTGTGCACGGCCGCGCCCCCTGACAGACACGCCCACCGCCTGGCCATTCTGAAAAGCCGGCCTCCTGCCTGAGTGTGTGGGACACCCTGAACCGCCGCCTAACCTTGTGGAGGGAGGTGCTGCCTGTCGGTTCACACACGCCGCCACAAACTTCACCTGGTTGCTGGAGGAGCTGCCCTTGCCCGGTCCGGGATCCACCGCGCTGCTGCTCCTGTGTTCACGACTTGCAGCACCCGCTCCGCGGGTGCCGCTGCGCAGCAGTCGGTGAGGGGCAGGTCTCAGCTGTTTGCAAGTCGGACGCCCGGAGGAGGAGGATCCACTGAGAGCAGTCAGAGGGAGCGCGCCAGCAGGGACTCGTAAGATCAGGAGTCCCTGCTCTGCACAGGTGTGCACGGCCGCGCCCCCTGACAGACACGCCCACCCGCCTGCAACGCCCCTTATTACCAACGTGCAGGGCGCTAAGCGGGACGCGAGCGGGACGCCGAGCGAAGCCCGAGCAAAGGGCGGGCAGTCTGTGGCAGTCAGGGGCAGACAGAGGCTGGGCTGGGCCACGTCTCTTTCATCCAGCCCTGGGCCCTGGTGGGTTGCGTGTCATTCCCTAAAGGCGTACCTCTTACCATGTCAACCCGTTCTGGTAAATTACTTAGGAGTGAGGGCGAAAGGGGAGGTG
This sequence comes from Lissotriton vulgaris, assembly GCF_964263255.1. Lineage (NCBI taxonomy): Eukaryota > Metazoa > Chordata > Amphibia > Caudata > Salamandridae > Lissotriton > Lissotriton vulgaris. The sequence goes on along the minus strand of NC_141687.1, from coordinate 1,852,185,620 downwards.
CTGTTGGGAGCCCAGTGACTGGAGCTATGGACCGTTTCATAACCAGAGTGGCGGCGGTCATTGAAAAGGAGATCGCCATGTCTGAACGCCGTCTCTCCGAGGTCTATCTCCCTTCTAGACGCTCCTCACTGGGGCCTGTAGCCCAGGCCTTGTCACCGGCCTGTGAGCAGAGTCCAATCTGTTCCCCCCGATGTCCCGGATGGCTCTGTAGATCCCCCCCAGATGGAAGAAATAGGGAAAAACATAGATAGGTTGGAACATCTGGCTGCGCTTCTACCTACTGGCGTTGTGGAAGAGGGTGGCGCAAGTACATCACATTCACCTGCACCCCCAAACATAGGCACAACTCAAATATTATCGCCAGCTCCACCTGTTCCCAACAAAGTAAACCTAGCTGGGGCGCCATCTGTGTATGATTCGAGTGGGCAGAGTAAAAGGGCCAAAAATAAAAGGGCAGCCAGCTCTAGTAAGGGTAGGCTGGTGAGACAGGCCGCGCTCTACAAGCGACCGAGAAAGCCTCTTGGGCAGGCCGGGAAGGACGTAAAGGGGTCGGTCCCAGAGGATAAGGTAGTGGTGGAGGGGGGCCCTGTGGACACACCCACGCGTAATAATAATTGTTCGTCCCCTAGTAGTAGTGCTGTTAATATCTCCACATTTATTGACCCCAAGATCATTGACAGCATTATGGAGAGGGTAAACAGTCTCTTGATGCCCCTGTTGACCCAGGTTAAGGGTTTGGGGGCTAGAATAGATAAAGTAGAGCAATCTACCCTCGACGGCTTTTTCTCACTTATATTCTACAATTAAACAGCATAAAAGAGTGAGTGAGAACCAGGCCATGGGACTAAAGGGGAGTGTGCCCCCAGTAGCTTCCTTGCCACTACAGGCGGATCCTAATCCTCCAACTAGGGCAAATAAGGTAAATACTAGCAAAGTGCAAGCACCAGTACCTGTAATTCCTCCCCCACCAAAAGTAGGGCCCCAACACAAGGGAATGGAAACATCTTCTGAGGTTACCAAAAGTACACCAAAATTAACACCCCAATTGCAGCCCCCGACAAGTAGAGGGTCGGTAAAGGTTAGCCAAGCCTCTGGTACACAAGACAAAGGCAAGGGAGCAGCGACAGAGATGGTCGCCAAAACTGCCCCTCAACCTGCAGCCCCAGTTGCTACCACAGTGGCCCTCCGCAAATTCCCACGGCGGACCCCCCCATAAATCTCCCACCAGATTGTCACCCTTTTGTTGCTGTACTAGTAAACGTTCCCCCACTGAAGGAAGACCAGTTGGAGAATCACCAGGCCCTCAAGAATAAGTGTATTCACTGGCTAAAGTTAAACAAGCCAATCCCGAGTGGTGTGGATGGGCTAATTCTAAGTGTTCGCAGAGTAGGGTGGGTAGGACAAGGAAAGAAAACACAGGAGGGGGATTGTGTAATAATAAACTTTCAAGATCCCAGAGTGGTGAGCTCCATCTGTGGCCCCATAAAAAACATGGATGTGGTAGGGGTTAAATTAGTGGATCTAACCTTTTTTTACCCCAGGCCAATTGTTATGTCGCCCTGGGCGGGCCCTAGCACATCTGGCTTAGGCCAAAACTGGGACCCATGTTGGGTTGGGGGTCTTGGGTACAACGGGTTGAACCCCCTGTGGGGGCCAGGGAGATGTTGACTGGAGGGGGGTGATATGAGGGAAATTGCAGTTTCTGACATGGTAACTGGCAATAAAATAGGTTTAATGACAGCACCACCACCCCGAATAGTCTCACCTATAAGTACAGGCGACAGTGGGTTGGTAGACTCTCTGCCCATTTCTTTGGACTGTAATTTGCCTGTTCCCCCTGTGAGGCCTGTGGACAGGAGTGTTCTCGAGGTCAGCGACACATCAGCTGTGACGGACCGTGTTTTCAAGGTTTTCAGCTGGAATGTCGCAGGGATCGCGAGAAAGTTGGCCCTCCCAGACTGGAATGCTTTGGTTGATGAGCACGCCATATGCATCTTCCAGGAGACCTGGAGTTTGGAGCCGATACATAGGGTGGGATTCTCCTCCTACTTTGTGCCTGCACTAATCTCGGAATCAGGGAGAGGATGCCCTTTGGGTGGTCTGCTCATATGGGTGGCAGCTTCCCTAGACTGCAGAATAGAGGAGTCTCAGACAGGCTGTCCAGATATTCAAAATATTATTCTAAGAGATTCCAGGGGCCGTACAATATTGAATATTTATAACGTGTACGCCAGAGGGACTAAGGGCGGGAGGAAGTCCACTGTATTATCTCTTCTGGAGAGCCTTCTTAGTACAACTTCACACAAGTTGTGTACCCTGGTCGCGGGAGACATGAACTGTACGTTCGAGACTTTGGGCTCGGATGTTGCCTTAGACCAGGATGAGGAGGACGCCAAGATAGGGATCCCAGCCCTGGAGATTCCACCCATTAGGAGATGGTCAGAGGTGGCGTTACAGTTATACACCCTGAGTATTGAATTAAATCTAAGGGCAGTGAATGGGAGGACAAATTCAGATAGGGGGAGGGGGGGTTCATACCTATAATAGACCAGGACACACTTCTAGAATCAACTATATCTTATTAGATATATGTCTGTGGAGCCAGGTGAGGGACATGGTTGTGGTCCCGACGGTCGAAAGCGATCACAATCCACTTTCCTTGACCATGGTCCAGTGGTGGTGTTTTTCTAAGAAGGGTCCCATTAACCCCACATCAGCTCCCCCTGATGAGTCGGTAGTCTCACTCTGTGGAAGGCGTATAAAATGGACTAAATTGGTCCTCTCGGAGGAAAGGGTTGGAGAAATATCATCCCTTTTAGAACACGCACTGTTAAACCTGGGGTCCCTCCCGGAAGGGGTGGGTAGGGCTTGCGGGGTCTTTGTCTCCTTAACAGAGGCTCTGACAAATGTGTTTACCATCCCCTCGAGTAAGGTAGGGAAGAAAGGAGGTGTAAAGCAAGGTAACGGTTGGTACACACAAATATGTAGGGTACATAAATCAAGACTTGTAGAGGCAGTGAAACTCAAATCCCACCCTGATATATTGGAAGCAAGGAAGGTTATAATAGATCCCTTAAATTTGCTAAGAAGGAGTGGGAAGAGAAATTTTGGGAGGACCTACTTGTTGCCAGCAACAGTAAAGACTCAAGGGGTTTTTGGAACCTTGTAGGCTCCCGGAACAGGCCCGACGAAGCTATGAGACCCTGTAATATCCCCCCACAAAGCTGGGTAAAACACTTTGGGGCTTTATACCTCCCGGCGGATGGGGCACTAAATGTCAGGGTGCTCCCCCCGCTAGTATCTGAACCTCACGGCTACAATCTCTTTTCAGCTCTAGAGATCGAAAAGGTAATTGGGTGGGTAGCCCCCCGGAAGGCAGCAGGCCCAGATGGCTTACCGGGGGATCTCATGCGGGCATATCCAGTGGCCTGGGGAAGGGTTATTGCAGCACTCCTCAATGATATTATGAAGGGGGGGCCAGTGCCCGATTCCTGGAAAGGGGCTGTGGTGGTCCCAATTTATAAAAAAGGATCCAGAGAAATCCCGGGGAACTACCGGCCCATAAGCCTCATTGACTCCACCCAAAAGATAGCAGGTAAAGCTATACTTGGTAGGATTCTTCATTGGGTGGAGGAAAATAAAATACTATCAGACTTCCAGGCAGGGTTCCGGGCAGGAACAGGGACGATAGAGCAGGTGTTTAGGCTAGCACTCCTTGGCTGGAAGGTGGTGGATCTAGGCAAGGGCAGTCTATACTTGGCTTTTATAGATCTGAGGACTGCCTTTGACCTAGTTCCTCGGGAGGAGTTATGGAGGGTGCTTTATGGGTTGGGATTGCCTCCTTACATCTTGTCCCTCCTTATTAGCCTTCACGCCCATACCTTTGCTCAGGTTCGCTGGGGGAGAAATGGAGAGTTAACTGAGAAAATCCCAGTGTCTAGTGGTGTGAGACCTAGCGCCCACCCTCTTTTCACTATACGTTAATGGGGTGGTGGAATATCTCCAGCAAGAACCAGCCGACGCTCCTTGTCTCGGGGGAGTGCGGATTCCAACCCTACTTTTTGCGGACTATACGCTCTTGATTTCTAAGACTCCGCAAGGCCTCCAGAAGTTGCTAACCCGTTTTCCAGAACTTTTGCGTTTCAAGGGGCTTGGTAATCAACGTGGATAAAACTAAGTTTTTAATTCTAAACCCTCCAAGGAAACTGGGCCGCCCACCTATTCTCAACTCTGTTCCCTTGGAGAAAGTATCCGAAGTTGATTATCTTGGAATACGGATTACGAATAGCATGAACTGGTCACCTCACATTGCCAAGATGGTCTTGAACCACTTGAACCACAAGAGAGTAGGAGGTGCCCTTCTGAGGGAATTCCGGGCATCACCGAGGAGGTCGCTTGCCCCAGCAATTGACATTTACAAGGCTAAGGGAGTAACATCAGCCTTGTATGGGGCAGAGCTCTGGGGGCATTGCTGCCTGGATTCCCTGGCAACAGCAGAGAGCAAGCTTTTGAAATCTTTAATCGCCCTCCCTCCGAGCACTCCAACAGTGCCTGTGCTGTTGGACACAGGTTGTAAGAATATCAAAGACCAAGCCCGGCTTTGTCCACTCCTTCTATGGGCACGTATTTGGAGGGGGCAAGAGCTAAAATCATATGCTGAAGGGTTGGCTGAGATAATGAGCCTGGGCGGTTGGGCGAAGATTAAGTGGTTGAGAGACACCAAAAAGCTTTTGGAGGAACTTGGGCTGGGGGACTGTTGGTCATCAAGAACGGCTCCACCAAAAGATGTTCTGAAAAGATTATACTGGAATTGGGTTGCGGATCGGCTAGTTATAAATTCTAGTCATTGTAAATCTACTGCTGCCTTTTTAGCAATAAAAGATGTAGTAGTTTACGAACCTTACCTGGACCTAATTACCCTTCCAGCTGATCGAGCACTGTATTTCAAATTCAGAGTGGGCTCCCTTCCAGTTGGGGCCCTGGTGTCAAAGTGGAAATCAGGTGCCCACACATCCCCCTTTTGTGCCCGTTGTACCACTAGGACAGAGTCTATACCGCATATCCTGTTTGAATGTCCGGACTATGCTAAACCCAGGAGTTTTTGGCTCAAACCCCTTTGTTGCAATATGGGTACGCGTAGTTATCTGGTAGCCCTTCGCATCTTAATGACGGACACTTCCCCTCCCATTGTTTGTGGTGTAGCCAAATTTTTAAAGCATTTCTGGTTGATTCGTTGCAAGAGATTGTCAATAGCGGTTTAATTCGTTTTTAGCTAACTTATTCTGGCATTACATGTCTTTCTATCTTTCTTAAATGTAAATTCAATATTGCTCCTTAAAAATGTTTTTTCTAGTTTTGTAAATGCTGTATTTTGTGTACGCTTTCAAGATATCTTGCATATCGAATAAAAGCTTCAACCAAAGTATGCACTGCTAACTGAGTGAAATAGCGGTCTATTGTTTTCACACGACTCTAGAGATATACTCTTATTCTGAGGGAGCAAAGTTGTCATGTTTATGCGGTTGTCGGAAACTGAATCCCTTCTTGTCTGAGACAGGGAAGGTTGTCCATCCCTCTTCATTCCAGAAAGTTTCCAGGGACCTCTGAGCTAGCTGGTGCAAACCTCAATTAAGTTTAACATAGTCAGTAGAGACCTAGATGACCTCAGTCCTACGCCTACACTGCTGTTTATGTTATTCCAATGCACAGAGCCTATTGGGAAAATAGGAACTACACTACAGTACAGCAGAGATATAAGACGCTTGCCTGTCCCACATTTAAGTATAATATCTAATGTTTCTGTAAGTTGCGGTATCAGGGGATATGTGGGCCATATCTCTTTAAATATGATAGCTAGGGCAGCAAGTTGTAAATATTGTCCTTGACACAATCCAAAGTCCCTGCAAGCCTGTTCAAACGTAATGAAGCTCTCACCTGGGTACAGGTCTGCGAGTGATTGACATCCCCCTCCTGCCATGCCCCAAATGACATGTTGGCCATTGAATTAATGCAGGAATCAGCATTTCTAAAGCACATGGTTACCCGGAGGCATCCCAGCGCTAGTAGTGGTGCAATCACAGACTCCGAGCAGAGTTAAGGAAAGAAGTAGGTTTTTATTTGTCTTCGAAAGATAAGATAGTTTGGCTCAAGACGGATGTGGAGGGGAGGTGGTTCCATAGATTGGCAGCATTATATGAAAAAGACGCCCTCCACTACGTGTTTTTTGGATTTTCAGTTCTGTCGCCAGTTGTTTGTTGTACACCCTCAAGGCCCTATTAAGACGGTAGAGCAAAATGATGGAATGAATAATGGGTGATCCCTTGCCTGATAGTGCCTTATGTGTGATGCACAAAGCCTTAAACCGGATCCTCTCCTGAATAGGAAGCCAGTATAAAGTAGCAAGGGCTAGCCTAGTCGATAGGCGATTAGAAATGTTCAGGAGAAAGTGTGCCGCACAGTTTTGCATGATCTTTAGCTTTTTGGTGGTAAAGGATGGGGCTCCTAAATAGAGGGCATTGGCATAGTCGAGATGTGAAAGATTCAGCGCTTGCACCAACAGTCTTCTGGTGAGGAATGGCAGCAGAGAAAGTATTTTACACATCATTCTCAATATCCCTAAACAGCTAGCTGCCACCTTCCCTGCTTGCACCTTAAAGTCAATATTGCAGTCACGCCAGATGCCTAAGCTCCTAATCTGTTCTTTGGGGGAAGGAGCCGGACCAAGACAACTGGGCCAAAATTAACCTATGTTCAGAGTGGCAGAGTTACCAAGGAGCATCAACTCAGTCCTTTCTCCATTGAGTTTAAGATATGAGATTTCCATCCAAATTGATACCTTTTCCAGGCATAAGGCTAAACCAGGCCCTGTACTATCCAGCTGGTTGAAAGAGACAACCAGCTGAGTTTAATCAGCGTAGGTAACCATCTTTACTCCAAAAGGTAGTACTACTTCTGCCAAGGAACTCATATATATGTTAAATAGAGTTGGGCTCAGGGCAGATCCCTGAGGAACCCCTCACCTAAGAGGCATTCGTTTTGAGATGATTTCATTTTCAAAGACTTCAAAGGATCTGTCCACCTAAAAGGATTGCAACCACTTCAGCGCTGTCCCGGCTACTCCCACATCCCTGAGTCTTTGAATCAGCAGTTGATAATTAACTGGGTGGACGTTAAGGGGTGGACGGTGGCAGAGTCTTCCCTGGCACGCTTTAGATGCTAGCTAGCGCTGTATAAAGCTAAGTCTCGAATAATTGAAATTGACTGGAAGCACGAGTGTAAACTTAATGTTTTATTCATAAAAATTGATACGTTTTTAAACACGAGTAATTTGGATGTTTAATGTAATTTTAAAATCTTTTACTTACACCGACCTTTAGGGACGCTCTGTGCTCAATCACTGGCCTGCACGCCTCGGTCCGACTCGGTGATTATCACCGTTGTGCGGAGGGCGGACAGGCAGAGCCAGAGACACTTCCGCCTTACGAGCGGTTAGCGCTCTAGCCTCCTAACAGCAAGGGCTACAAAAGCAGCAAGGAGCAGCGGCTCTGGGTGTTAAGGGGTGGATGGTGGCAGAGTCTTCCCTGGCACGCTTTAGATGCTAGCTAGCGCTGTATAAAGCTAAGTCTCGAATAATTGAAATTGACTGGAAGCACAAGTGTAAACTTAATGTTTTATTCATAAAAATTGATACGTTTTTAAACACGAGTAAATTGGATGTTTAATGTAATTTTAAAATCTTTTACTTACACCGACCTTTAGGTACGCTCTGTGCTCAATCACTGGCCTGCACGCCTCGGTCCGACTCAGTGATTATCACCGTTGTGCGGAGGGCGGACAGGCAGAGCCAGAGGCACTTCCGCCTTACGAGCGGTTAGCACTCTAGCCTCCTATCAGCAAGGGCTACAAAACCCTCCCCTGCACCGAGCGCGCAGCGGTTGCGCGCAGGGGTGTGCCTAAGAAGTCGCCTAAGAGGAGCCAAAGAGTAGCCCGTCTGTGCCCGTCCGCGACTGGACGAGGCTAGAGGCTATGACTCTTACATCTTCCCACCCTGTTGAACAGGCCAAACCTCGGGTAAGATACTCATCACTGGATCTATTACGTTTCTGGACGCCACCTCTTCAGGGTTGCTCAGGAGGAGGTGGAGTACCTCCAGAGGGCCCTTTCTCCTGTTGCAAATGTCAATTCCAAGCCTTATATGATACATCGCCATTTCTTCTATATGAAGCCCCCGCTCCAATGGCAGTCCCACAGGACCCTTTAAAAAGCAGAAACCTTTTATGTAATATCTGATCATTGTCTAAGCATTATAGCGAAGTATGGGACTTGATTTCCTCTGTGCAACCTGAACTCTGCTATCTGACTGAGACATGGCTAAAACCCCATTTGGTCCCGGCTATTACTTTAGGGATCCCAGAAGGCTACAAAATAGTCAGGTTATATCGTCCAACTAAGATTGGGGGAGGTATTGCGATCGTATATAAACACAACCTATCGATCACCATTTTAGAAGAAAATAGCACTCCAGATCTAGAAATTCTGGTTTTTAAAGTCTGCATCTCTAATAAAATCAGTTATAAAGGGGCATTAGTTTATCGCCTTCCAGGCCCTTCTGCTAGTTTTAACATCTCACTGTTGGAGATATTAGCCAGACACATTGACCTTGAGAATGAAGTCATACTCTTAGGAGATTTCAATGTACACAGTGATTTGAAGGAACGTGGAGATGCACAGTCCTTACTGACTGATCTTTCCTTGTTTGGACTAACTCTAATGAATACCGGTCCTACACACCTAGCAGGACATACTTTGGACCTTATTTTTACAAATAAATCTAACTCCATGAAATGCCTCCCTCCAGTACAAGTAAATTGGACAGACCACTTTGTTATGGAATTTCACACCTCCCATTCAGGTAAAGTCCCCGCTCAGGTGCAAGCCTTTCCCACTAGACGCAGGCAATGGCATAAGGTCACCCCTGAAGCCTTCCAGGAGCAATTTGTTGAGCCTTTCATTAGCTCCTCAGAGGATGTTGATACGGTTTTAGCCAATTATAAGCAAGCAGTTCTTAAAGCGGTCGATTGCATTGCCCCCATGAAAACGTTTAAACCTCGCTTAGCTCGCAAACAGGAAACATGGTGTTCGGAGCATTTAAGATCACTCAAACTATCGGCTAGAAAGCTAGAAAGGGTATGGAGAACGACCCATGATGAAACAGACAGGAATCATTACTGGGCAGCCCTCACCATTTATCACAAAGAAATCCGATGCGCCCGAAAACACATATTGAGTCTCTACTCTCAGCCGCAGGAAATGCCCCCAGGATTCTATACCAAACCCTCCAGTCTTTTGTGAAACCAGCTGCCTGCGAAACTCCTGAATTAGCGTCACAACAATTGTGCAACGAAGTTGCTCAGTTTTTTACTAACAAGCTAAATAGGATACATGATGACATCACTAGAATTAATTCATCCAGCACAGGAGTAACACTCTCACTCCTGGAAAAAGGAAAAGAACCAGGATCGATGACCTTGGACACCTTTCCTTCCATCTCCCAGGTAGAGATCAAATGCTATCTAGACCAGATTAAGAGCGGTAGTCCCTCAGACATCATTCCGGCCAGAATTGTGCCGGTAGTAGGGAAGACTCTGAGCCCACAGATTCAATGTCTTGTGAATCTCTCACTGATGGAAGGTCAAGTTCCCGGGGAATGGAAGAAAGCACTAGTGAGGCCTATCAGGAAAAACCCTTCTACCCCCTGGACAGATATGTCTAACCTTAGGCCTATATCCCTACTTCCTTTTTTGGGGAAACCTATAGAGAAACATGTTAATAAACATGTATCAAACTATATTGAACAGACTGGTAGGCTAGATTGTTCTCAATTTGGCTTTAGACCAAAACACAGCACCGAATCTGCACTGCTATCGGTGACTGATGACCTTCATATGTACCAGAATAAAGGGTACTCTGTTATCCTGGTACTATTAGATCTGTCGGCAGCGTTCAACACGATATCCCATAATATCTTAATTGAACGCCTGACCATGATCGGCATTGAGAGCACAGCATTAGCCTGGTTAAAGAGTTTTATATCTAACCGTACCCAAGCTGTCAGCATGGGCTCATTTCGGTCGGTTGAGACTAACATCACGAAGGGGGTGCCACAGGGCTCTTGTTTGAGCCCGACTCTTTTTAACATCAGCACCCCTGGCCAGAATTCTGAGAGAGTTTGGGTTCATCCCCGTCTCCTACGCGGATGATACACAGCTTTTGTTTCCTTTTAAAAGTCTCACTGACGAAGTGAGGACGGCCTTTTCCGAAGGCATGAAAGCTGTGGCAAAGTGGATGACATCGAACTATCTCCAATGCAACGTAAATAAGACCGAAGTCGTGCTTTTCGGGGAGGCAAGAGCTTTGTGGACGCCGGACTGGTGGTCGTGCGAGCTTGGCCAAGTGCCAGAACCTAAACAGGTTGTAAAAAACCTAGGCGTACGCCTCGATCGAGAACTCTCTTTTAAACAGCATGGTAACTGGGTGGTTGGCCAATGTTTCCATGTTATTGGACTTTTACGAAAAGTTTTTCCAATATTACCCGACTCCACCAGGAAAACTCTGGTACAGGCATTAGTATTGAGTCGCCTGGATTATTGCAATGGACTCCTGCTGTTAGCCAATGAAGGTGTACTAGCAAGACTCCAGGTGATACAAAATACTGCAGCGAGGCTAGTAATGAATGCCCCTCCAAGAACGCCATCGAAACCCCTCCTGGATAAATTACATTGGCTCTCAATCCGTAAGAGGATCAATTTTAAGACCTGCTGCCTAATCCACAAGGGCCTACATGGATGTGGGCCTTCCTATTGGAAGGATATATTCATCCCATATAATCCTACTCGTTCTCTCAGGTCAAGCAGCCAACTTTTATTGAGAGTACCAACCACAAAGAAGGTCAGACAAGGTGGCAAAGCTTTATCGGTTGTCGGACCCACCTGGTGGAATAAACTTCCTCTTGAGCTTAGGCAATGTTCAGAACATCTAAATTTTAGAAAAAAACGTAAAACATTCTTATTTCAGACTTAGTCTATGTACCTTATGTCCATACTGAACTGAACTATATGCTAAACTGATGCTGCTAGTCTTTTTCTTTTTCTCTCTCTCTTTTTTTTTCTCCTGTGCGCAGAGATACTCTGTATAGAGTCGCTTCTAGCGCGTTACAAACCTATAAATAAATAAAATAAATAAACTGTATCGAAGGCTGCGCTAAGCTCTAAGAGAATGGTAGCAGCAATGCCTCCTAAGATTTTCCTTGATTCCTCTACGACTGCCAAAAGAGCAGTCTCTGTACCCTGCTGAGGTCTAAATCCCATCTCTGAAGGAAGGAGACAATTTTCACTCTCCAGAAAAGCAGAGAGAGCAGACTTCACATGCTTCTCTGCTATTTTGCTGATACCAGGCAATAATGTAATGGGGCAGTATTTTGCTAACACCTCAGGGTCCAAATTAGGTTTTTTCAGAAGTGCTTTAACCATTGCTCGTTTCCAGACAGGGGGGACAAGTCCCGTCAGGAACAAAGCATTGATCAGGTCCATAATAACTGGGGAGACAGTCTCAGTAACAAGATTTAAGATAGTGGGAGGGGCGGAATCTGTCTCGGAGCCAGATTTTAGTTGACTGAGGATACCTTGAAGAGAAGTCAAATTCAGAAGGAGAATTTCCTCCAGTAAACATTTCCTGTCTTGGATCCTAATATCCATGGGTAATGCAGTTTGTTGGACTATGGCCTGAGGGAAAGACATGTAAATATTTTGTATTTTATTAACCCCTTAAGTGCTGCCTCGGTGCATTGGCCGACGGCAGCACTACCTCCCCAGTGCTGCGCACGACCATTGGACGTCCATTCAGCACTAGTTCCAATCGACAGTGCAGCACTGGGGAGGAATGTTTAATAGCATCTATGAGGTTAAAGAAAAACTCTGCAATTTGATTGCAGCGAGATAAAGTGTTCTCAAATATGGTGGAAAGGGTAATGGGTGTAAGGAGTGATTTTGCGATACAAAGGATTTTGCGTGGAGAGTTGGAGGCCTCTTCATAGTAGAGAGCCTGGGCAGATTTCATTTCAGCTCTCTATATTTGGGTTTATTAGTTGCTAAAAAATCCTTTCTCCATCTTCTTTCAAGTTTTTTACAGGATTGCTTGAGCTGCTGCAGTTTGGGAGAGTACCAAGCATTTCGATTACCTCCTACCTTATTATGAACCCATTTTCTTTGGAAGAACCTTGTCCAATGATGTCTCAAGGCATTCATTAAATTTATGGTTTGCAGTGATGGTATTAGAGTCAGATATTGGTGTAGTCTTTTCAAGACTTATCGCCCAGGGCTCAATTAAAAGTTTTGACCAGGTATGAACCTGTCTGGTAGTTCCCACAGCCAGCGTGGTAGCGGCCTGAAATACCCAGGTGAACGGAATTAAAAAATGATCAGACCAGGGTACTGGGATATGGTCCCTGGCCTAAAGGTCCTCAATATTTGAAAATATTGTGTCAAGCAGATGGCCTTTGGAGTCGGTGGGTGTGACGAGGGGGACCCGGACTTGGGTCCTCCAGGCTTACCTGTTCATGTGTCCCCTCTTTTTGAACAGCACACTGACGCCTGGAAAACCACTGATGTCGACATCTACAAGCCCTTACAGTGCACAGAGGACCCATGTTTCTTTAATTGGGCGGAGCCAGACCTGGGACCCGCCCTACATTCACCGGTAAACCCCAGCCCTGATTTCGCACAGGTGTGTGTTACACCCGGAGGAGGAGGAGAAGAGTGGCGACAGGAGGACGGAGCGGAGTGGAGAAAGGACGAGGAGAGCGAGTACGGAGCGGAGTGGAGGAAGGACGAGGAGAGCGAGGACGGAGCGGAGTGGAGGAAGGACGAGGAGAGTGAGGACAAGCGGAGGACGAAGGAAACAGACGGGGAGGACCGAGGGGTCAAGAACACCGGAGGAAGACCGAGAGAGGAGAGAGGCTGCAGCGACACGCCAGGAGGCCACCGGGAAGGCGCTTCGCCCAGCCACGCTTCCCGGGAAGTGTGGCTAGGACAGGTACGGTCTTGTTTCCTGGGTTGGGCGGGACATAAGCGGGACAAGCCCCAACCTGACTAGCTTCAGGACAGTCTGTGCACGAACCCCCCCTTTCACCTCACAAGTAGCACGGTAGTTAGTACGCACGTGTGACTCCTCACTCCCTTTCCTGATTAAGAGAAAACCAGTCGCCAGACTAACACAGGTTTCTCTTTCTTTCCTGCTGCTATATACCGGCCCTCGTTTGACAACGGCGGAAGCCCGGACTACACCTCCCAGACAACAACGGGAGATGAGACGGCGTGGAGCCTTAAGAGAAGCAACGGAGGACGCTGGGAACCCCCTCCCTTATTATCGAGTGCCGGTCCAGAAAAGGCGGCTGTACAAAATAATAAAACCTGCGTTACCTAAATCCTCGTTGTCAGTGGATTTGTTCGGCACCCCACCCGAAACCCCACAGTGGGACTACTAACTTTTTGATTAAGGTGAAACGCCCCCAGACTCTCAATCAGCTCATACCTGGCTGGATGTGAGGTATCCTCAACATAAAGATTAAAATCTCCTAATAAGGTAAAATTGGGGAGGGAACTAGCCATTACTTTCGAATTGACGCCAACTCCTGGACTGTTAATTCCCTGTGAAACAGAGCATGCCTGAGGATTCGCTCCACAAATAGCAGCCACACACGTGCTGACTGCCTAACCACATATGGTGCAGCTTCAGAGGCACCAGCGCCCTCGATGAGTAGAGCCAGTAGCTCAGTGACTGGTAGCCGTTTCTCCCAGTTGTCCCCCTCAGCAAACCACTGAGAACTGTGCTGCAATATCAAATATAGTTGCATTCTGGGTGCCTCTAGCCACCCCTATCATACGTACGGTTTAACGTAGCAAGTGCAACTCTACTACGCCGTCCGGCCCAGTATAAGTCTATCAACAGGGAGTGCAGGGCCCTGAATATTCATCGGGGTATGGGGTACAGCGTATTCTGTAGCACGTAGAGACAACAAGGCAGTACCACCATTTTAGCTGTCGCCAGTCAGCCCATTAAAGAAGTTAATTGAGCCCCCTAAGGCCTCCAATGTTTTATGGATGTTAAGTTGTAGTACTTGGAAATTCTCGCCCTCCACCTGTATGCCCAGGTACCTAAAAAGAGCGGTCTCCCATCTCAATTAGTCAATCATTCTTAGTTCTACTTTCACACCAGAAAATGCTGGTTGTTTCCACTAAGGGAGCAAAGTCCAGAATTACAGTTCCTTATGTTAAGTAACGATATTCCTCAATCAAAACTTGTAACAGTTCTTTGCAAGGTTCATTGTGAGTCCCCAAAACAAGCCTATGTGTCCATAGACAAATCTCTCTAGGAGTTAGTTCCCAATGTGTCTCTGGTAATATGATTGATTGATCTCCCTTCACCAACCACTAGTGCAGACCTAAATGTCCCCCCCAACTTGCCACCTTACTGTGCTGCTATTTTCTCGACAGAAGAATTTCTGAACCACACATGAATATCAAGTGCAACTAAATGGACACAACTTCTTTAAAAAGAAGTGCCATCTCAGAAGGCTGTGCCCTTAAGCATGTTACATGACTTACATCTGCTGCCAAAGGAAAACAACAATGAGGTCAACAGAGTAGCACAAAAAGATGAATCATCGGATCACTGACACAATGTCAGAATCAACAATATCAGGTAACACAAATATATGGGGCAAAAATATTGTTTACAAAAATATCGTTTACCTATCCATATATGGGTAAGTACACAAATATTGAAAAAGCAATATTGGAAGAACCATCATTTTTATCAGATTTGTGTGGCCATACAGGTTACGACACCAATGACTCCATCCTTGAAGCATTCCTCCTATTTCTCTTTTAATTTTTACAAAATTAATTTTTGCTAGATCATCCAAGTTCTGAGTAATCCTAACCCCCAGATACCTCATTTCTAATTTGCGTTTTTTAGGGCCAGGATCCAAATTCCAACTCATAATTTCAGTTTTATCCTCGTTAATTTTGTATCCTGAAACAGCTCCAAATTCTTTAGTTATTACTGATATATTTTCCAATGTCTGCTGAAGATTAGAAGTATAAATTATAATATCGTCAGCATATAGACCTATTTTCTTGGACCAAGCTTCTGCCGAGAAAGGGAGGATCTCTCAGAACCCCTAATCTTACAGGCCAAAGGCTCTATATAAAGATCAAACAATAAAGGGGATAAGGGACATCCCTGCCTGGTGCCCCGCATTACTTTAATTGAATTGGTTAGAATCCCATTAATCAATACTCTAGAGGTGGGAGAATTGTACAGTGATAGAAGTCTATTAGTAAAATATGAACCCAGGTCTAAATGGGCCAAAAGTGCTTTTAAAAAGATCCAATTTACTCGGTCAAACGCCTTAGCGGCGTCAAGCGCTATTACTGCTAATGGGAGTTTATATGTTGAGGCCAAATCTATTGTACTTATTAGAGAAAAAGTGAGTTCCTTAAGGAACCTGCCTTTAATGAAGCCTTTCTGATCTTCCTGCACTAGTGTAGGAATAACCAGACTAAGTCTATCCGCCATTATCTTTGCAAATACTTTATAATCGCAATTTAACAGCGAAACAGGCCTATACGAATTAGGATCACTTGGTGGTTTCCCAGTTTTTGCAATTAGAACGATAGTTGCCTCATTCCAAGAGTCCGGCAACCCCGCCTTTCCTCGCAAAATATCATTAAATAGCTGAACCAATAGAGGCAAGATGCTTTCCATAAATACTTTGTAAACCTCAACTGGTAGACCATCAGGCCCAGGAGCCTTCCCTCTCTTAGCTGACCTTATAGCCTTTTCTACCTCAGTTGTGAGTATCTCCCCGTTCAAAACCTATTTTAACTCAGTTGGAAGCGGATCCACCATCCTCAACCATTTCGATATTTCCAAAGTATCAGGGTTCAAATCGTCCTTATACACGTCTGAAAAGTACTCCAAGAATGCATCCGCAATTCCCTTGCTCTCAGTAATAGCCTCACTCATACCTGGCAAATTTAATTCTTTAATAAATTTACGTACTAGATCTTTCTTGGCCTTCCAAGCAAGTAGCTTTCCGCACCCTTCACTATAACTGAAGTGAGCCAACTGGCTGGATTCCCATTTCTCTCTAATTCTGTTGTTAATAACTGCTATTAGATCCAATTTTAACACCTCTAGATCTTTCAGTGTCTGCTCTACCATTAAACCTTCACAGGAATTGATGCTGGCCTCTAATTCTCGAATATTCTTTTCCAAATCAGTAATTTTATTAAAATAGGTTCTTCGTTTTTTTGCTCCCTGGGCACCCAGTCTGCCCCTCAAAAAGGCTTTGCAAGTCTCCCATACTGTCTCTATCTTTGCAGTGCCTACATTTGCATCCAAAAAAACCTCGAACTCTGAACTAATAAATTGCAAACACTCTTGATCTAAAAGTACTGTACGATCCAGCCTCCAGGTTGTTTCTGCTTCAGATGCTTTAATTTTTATATTAAGTGTGATGGCTGAGTGATCAGAAATATGAACGCCTACATGCCCCACTGCTGTAACTGAATCTTTTAACCTTATGTCCAGCAACACATAATCGATCCGAGATTTATGCTTATATTTCTTGTTATAATATGTAAATCCCAACTGTTGTCCATGATTAAATCTCCAGATATCACACAGCCCAAATTGAGTCATCAACAACCTTATTCTGTTTGACATTTTGGGATTCATAAGTCCACGTGAGTTTACAGATCGGTCTAATTTATAATCCAAAACTGCATTGAAATCCCCGGCCATTATAATTTTACCAGCAGATCCTAGCAATTCCCTAGCCAAAGTGTCCAGAGAATCTACCTCATCAAGATTTGGGCCATAATATCCAACTATGGTTAGTAACTCAGAATCAATTCTTGCACTTAAAATGAGCCATCTACCTTTTGGGTCTGCTAAAAAATTTTGAACCCCATGTCTAACCAGAACAGCAACACCCTTTGTAACTATGGTCTGTGGAGTACAAAACCCATGGGCAACCCACCTTTGACCTTGCACGACCTCCTTACACTCTCTTGAGGTCAAATGCGTCTCTTGCAGAATTATGATATGGGCCTTTGAATCCTCCAAATATTTTAATATTACTCGTCTCCTAGACTTTTTTATTTGAGACAATCCTTCTTGCATTTAAAGGAGAATGGTTTAAGAAGATTCAGAGCGAAGTTAGTACATTTATATGGGCCGCAAAAGGATCTCGTCTCTCATGGACTAAGATAAGGCGAAAATTGCTTAAAGGGGGGTTGTCAGCCCCGGATTTTCAGTTACATTGTTGGGCTTTTTAGTTAAAAAATCTTAGAATTCTTGTGAACACTCCACCGACCTCGGGTATTGGCATATTGTTGGCAGCAATGCTAAAAAGTTGCCAATATAAGGAATCTGGTTTTCTCTGTAAATTTGCGGATCCAAAGAATTTCAAAAAAGTGGGTCTTAAGTTACTGCGGGAAGCAGCGGAACTTTGGTACTGGATTAGGAGGTTACTAAAAATCCCGTATTATGGGTATTATACTTCCATTTGGGACAGCCCAGGATCTCCTGCATGGACCAAAGACGCATTGGCTATTCCTCTAAGATTATCAGGGGTAGAAGTATGGGGACATCTTTTTCCGGATGGAAAGCTGGTTGGATGGAGTCAGGGAGTGGCCATTTAGGGGCAGGCGATATCGAAATTTAAATATCTGCAAATCCATAGTTGGGCCGGTAAAGCTGAAATTATCATGGGTCTCCAGAATGAATTGGAAGAGAAGATACACTCAAGCCAAGTGTATAAAAAGGAAGTAAAACTCTGGTACTGGTCAATGTTGGAGACGACGGACGGCCAGTTTACACTGCCAGAAACTCTGTGGAGGGATTGCTTGCCGGACATCGCATCTGACACTCAATGGCAAGTAACTATGGCTATGTTGTATAAAGTTGTCAAACCTGCAAATTTAAGGCGAAATCATCTTTTTACACTCCACAGAGCGTATTGGTCTCTATATAGACTTTCAAAGTTCAAGACTGGAGTGCCCAAAGTGTAGAAGTCCCAATGAGAAGGATATACACATGTTCGCGGAGTGTCCAAATATTAAAAAGTTTTGGGAGGAAGTAAGTAGCTGTCTATCCCAAGCTATTGACCATACTATTAAGGTAAGCCTGGAACTTATTATAACTGGAAGGTTTAATTTGCAGATAAAAAGCATGGATGATAAAGCTAAACTTGTATTTTACGGGATACTTTTGGCCCGTAGAGAGATATGTAAATTTTGGGTGTCCCCGCTATCTCCAGGGATTTCAGACTGGTTGCGAGCTATGAGATTTACAGCTAAAATGGATACTTTGGGTCCGACAAAAGTTAAATGCAAATTATGGACATTATTTTTGGCACACTTTGGGTGAAGAGTGTTTTTCTTAGGGTAAGGGGGTAGGTGGATCTGTAAGTAATTCAGTCCAATGATTAAGGTCTCGGCCTATCTCGCCGGTGGTGTTTCAACGTGACGGTGGAGTTCACCTATGTACCATCCTCTTACAAAGGGTGGCATATATAGAGAGGTGGCCATGGGTTGGCACTACTAGTGTGGTTGTTAACGGTCCCGGTATATGAGATAAAAAAAAAACATGGATGGTATCGTTTGGTTGGAAATGGGTGACGTAAAGGCTAATGAGTACAAAAAAAAAAAAAGAAAAAGCAATATTGTTTCAAACTAATATCAATAAAACACATGATTATAGTATTATAGTTTTTTAATACAAATATTATATATAAATATATATTTAAATATATCTATATAGTTTAAAGCAGTAACGTTTTAATATTTTGATATACACCATTAATATAATGTTAATTCAATAAATCTCACTAATATTTATTACTATACATAAATATATACTTATATAAACATGCACACATCTATTATATGTGTCTGTGTGTATGTTTATATATATTTTACATGAAACTAAAAAAATATTAGCAATTCAACTCCAAAACATTAAATAAAATTACCAAATAGACAAAATAAGAAAATAAAAAAGACATTTACAAACATTTTTATAAAGGTTTAAGCACAATTAAAAATTAAAACAAAACATAAAAATTTTAATTATAAACAAATATTAATAAAAAATATATTTAACCAATAGTAAGAAATGTATTGGAGACAGAGTAATAGACATTCTATTTCCACTCCAGGTTATGCAACAGTAGAGGAAGTCGAGGACTTCGGAGGGGTGAAATATATTATTCCCACTCTAAACAACGCTACAGTAGGGAAAGCGGTGGACTTCAAAGGGGTTAAATGTATTATTCCCACTCAAGTCTGTGCAACAGTAGGGAAAGCGTTGGACACCAGATGTATTACATTTATTATTACCATTCCAGTGTGTGAAATAGTAGGTAAAGCATTGGACTACAGACTGGTTAAACGTACTATTCCCACTCTAGTCTGTGCAACAGTATGGAAAGCGTCATGCTTTGAAGGGGTAAGATTTACTATTCCTACTCGAGTCTGTGCAACAGTAGGGAAAAGCATTGGACTTCGGAGGTGTAAGATTTACTATTCCCTCTCCAGTCTGTGCAACATTAGGGAAAGCTTAGGACTTCAGAGGGATTCATTTTACTATTCCCACTCCAGTATGAGTAATAGTAATGGAGTGCGTTGAACTTCAAAGGGGTTACATTTACTATTCCCACTCCAGTCTGTGCAGCAGTATGTAAAGCATGGGACTTCGGAGGGATAAGATTTACTATTCCCACTCCAGTCTGTGCAACTGTAGGGAAAGCGTTGGACATCAGTAGGGTTCAATTTACTATTTCCACTCCATCCTAAGCAACAGTAGGTAAACTACTCCACTTCAAACACATTATATATTTGAGAGACTATTAATTTAGAAAAAAACCTCTAAATATAAATATTATTACTTAACATGAAATATATGTATAAACATGTATTTTAATTTTTTTACCAATTTACAAAATTCATAAACAAAATAAAAATTCATTTTCGATTAAAAAATAATGGTTGAATAATTATTACTTAATTAACCTGCCACCCTATACCCCTACAAACCTAGCAACCAATACCTAAAATATAACTAAAATAAAGAAGTATAACACAATTTACATAATTGATAATCAATTACATAATTAATTAATAATTTATGGTTAATTATTTATTCCTAAATTCATTTCCCACCCTCTACCCCTACACACCCATCACGCTACACCTAAAATATAACCAAAACATGATTATTACCCAATTTACATATTTAATAATCAATCAAATAATTAATAAATTAATCATTAATTGTTAATTAATTATTACCTAATTAACTTTCCACCTTATAGTCCAGCAAACACATTACTGCACGTAAAATGTAGGTAAAATAAGCCACTATTATATAATATACATAATTAATAGTCTTTGCATACTTACTTACAGATTATTCATTAATGAATTATTACTTAGTTAACTTCCCACCCTATCCCCTACAAACCCAACAACCCACTACAATACTAAAAGTTACTATTAACAATTATATTACAAATTCTAAATCACTTAAAATGACAATCTACATTTAAAGATATTAATACCAATTATACAAACAATAGTAGCACACAAAATTAATATATGAACTAAAACACATTAAAACAATTAAAAAAACAATATTGTTTACAACTATTTTATTGAAAACGATATTAACAACAACGGTATTCTTAAGAATTATATTACTTACCTGAAATTCTTTTATTCTTGACAATGATATTTCTGCATCACAATATTTTTGTATCGCCATATTATTTTTTGCAATATTTCTGTGTCCAGATAATTACAACTCGATATTTTCTCCAAATACAATGTCAGCAGGGTCAGTAGGTAATTTGAGTATGTTCCAAACGTACAGCTGCTGCTAAGGGATACATCAATGAAGTCACTAGGATCAGTACAAACAAATGAGTCATCAGGGTCCGCAGGTCCTTTGAGAATGTTCCATAACTGACACCAGCTGCCAAAGCGAAGCAACAAATAAGTCATCAGAGTCAACACATACAAATGAGTCACATAGTGAAGTCCATTACTGACATGAGTGTTAAAGCACATAAAACAATAACAAAAAGGACATTAGAGTATTACAACATATCTTGTTGTTTACGCATATGAATATGATTTGTACAAACATGCTGATGAAAAGAATTTTTAATACTTGTTTTTAATGGATGTACGACGTTACAATGCGTACTTTTACAACGCGTGCCGTTACTACGCAACTTTTACAACGTAAGTCGTTACAACGACTTGCGTTGAGGGGTGCTGGATAGTAAATATTTTAATTTACTATTCCAACTCCAGTCCCCGTGGATAGTAGGGAAGGAGTTGGATAGTAAATTAAACTATTTACTATCCTGGAGCGCCCCCCAGCGCAAGTCGTTGTAACGACTTGCGCTGTAAAAGTTGCGTGGCAACAGTACCGCGTTGTAAAACCTTCGTTGTAAAGGTTGTTCCCCGTTTTTAATACTTGTGGCAAGGAGTTTGTGACAGTAGTCTCTCTACTGGGTCCACATAAAAGAAAAGGGATCCAAAAAAAGGGATAAAAAAAACAAGACGACCAAGGCCGATTATTTCAGAGCCCAACTAAGTCTCAAATCGCCCTAAAAAACGTTTTGAAATTGTCAAACAGCAATCTGCAATAGCTCCCAATCACATCGACTCAGCCGTTGACTCACCTTCCTGCACTGATCTGGCTATTTTCTTTATGGAGAAAACTAAATCAATCAGTCTTGACATTGAAGCTAGGATGTCCCTTCTTACGTCACTTGGAAGTACGGCTCATCCTGTCCTCTCTGCATGCCCAAAGACTCTCAGTATTAGCACTAAGAACATGACCACGTTGGGCTCCTTCTCGCCCCTCAGTGAAAACGACATCTACAAAACCCTTTTTAGCATTAACCCGTCTAATCACTTCAGTGACCCACTGCCACGGTCGGTCTTCAAAAATAACAAGGAGGCCCTCATCCCCCCTCTGGACTAAAATTGTCAACACCTCTTTATCTCAAGGCAATATCCCGGAATGTTTAAAAGCAGATCAGGTTTCACCCATTCTAAAAAAAAACTGATGTAGACAGATCAGATCTCAACAACTTCCGTCCAATCTCCAACATCCCTACTCTGGCTAAGCTCCTAGAAAAATGCGTCCAAGCGCAACTCTGCTCGCACATCGAGACTTTCAATCTCCTGGATCAACACCAATCTGACTTTAGGAGTGGTCACAGTACTGAATCGGCACTCGTCCACATCATTGATGACATGTTAAACATGTTAGACCATAATGAATCCTGCCTCCTAATCCTCCTTGACCTTTCCTCTGCTTTTGACACGGTTAACAACGATAAACTCTTAGCTATTCTGGAACACAGAATGGGACTTTCCGGCTTGGTTCTGCAATGGTCCTCTTCCTTCCTGCACAACAGATACCAAAGAGCTAAGGTGAATCATACCTAGGGCCAGATGTAGGAGCCGAAATACCGGTCGGTAACGGCCGATTTCGGCCGTTACCGACCGGTATTTAGTAATTGGCATGTAGGGGCCCTATTTTACCGATTCGGTAAATTTACCGAATCGGTATTTTTACCAATTCGGTAACTTCCTGATGTAGGTGGGACTCTTCTGAGTCCCATAGGCCTTACAGATTTGGTATTTTACCACCCAATCCAATTGGGTGGTAAAATACCGAATCCAGGTGTGCATGCACACCTATGCCATGTGACAGACAGACATGCCCTTAGGGCATGTCTGTGTGCCACATGGCACAAATGCCTGTATTTGGGGTGCTAGAGGGTGTCAAAGTGACACCCCCTGCACCCTTGCTGGAATCGGTATTTACTGAATCGGTAAATACCGATTCGGTAATGCCCATTGATTCCTATGGGCTTCAATGCCCATAGGAATCAATGGGCATTACCGAATCGGTATTTACCGATTCGGTAAATACCGATTTTTACAGAATCGGTAATTCAATTACCGATTTTACCTACATCTCCCCCCTTCTATTTTACCGATTCATAAATACCGAATCGGTAAAAATCGGTATTTATGAATCAGTAAAATAGAATTACCTACATCTGGCCCTTTATCCCATCCGGCCAGATCACCATGGGGGTCCCGCTAGGATCTGGTCTCTCTCCTATACTTTTTAATATTTTCCTTGAACCACTAGCGAACGCTCTATCATGCATGAACATTCTTTTCCATATGTATGCGAATGACATGCAACTTTATCTTAAAATCAATTCATCTGCAGACTTCATCTCACTCAACTCCTCCTTGTTTATTTATTTATTTATAAAGTTTTATGTTTACCCAGAACTGGTTAACTGAAAACCACCTTCTGCTGAACACCGCCAAAATAGAATTCCTTCTCATTTCCCCTCCTAAGCACACCCCCAAGATTGACCTCTGGATTAAACACCTCTCTACCTTCAACTGTTCCCTAGTTATCATCAACTCCGCTAAATCTCTTGGAATCACCCTAGACTCACACTTGAAGAAATTATTAGTAAGACTTGCAAGGGTGCGAACCAGAAATTGAGGATTCTTAGAAACATTAAACCATTCCTCCCTCAAGAGGACTTCAAGTAAGTGGTACAAGCACTTGTCCTACCGAGGCTAGACTATGGGAGCGCGACGCTCTGTGGCCTCCCCAAATATATCTTGGACCTGCTCAGGACCTCGTTGAATGCCGCTGCCAGACTGGTCACCAATACAAAAAGAAATGAGCACATAGCCCCAGCCTTAAGAGCTCTAAAGTGGTTACTCTACGAAGCAAGAATACAACTAAAGATTGCTGTCGTGGCACCTAAGATTTGGAACTCTCTCACACCGGAAATACGCACTATCCCCTACACAGCTGCTTTCAAACATGATGAACAAGTTCTGGCCTTAATTGGTCATGGCCCGTCTGTTTGCAAAATGTCCTTTTTTGCTGTTGCTATTTTGCCTAACAATTGTATTCTATGTAACTATGATTCACTGCTTTACCCTATTAAGTAATGTTTGCTCGCATACTTGTACCATCTTAGTAACTCATTATGTTACCCTCTTTTCAATGCCCCCTTACTTTGTTCCTCCCTCCTTTACTGTGAAGCACTCTAATACAATTCGGGGTCTTGTTCGTTCTATACAAAACTTTTAAAATAAATAAATAAATAAACGAGAGTTCACATTTTCTCAGTTCACTGACTATGTATCAGGTCAGTGGACCAGACCTCGTGAATCTGTTTTGGACCACAGAGCATTTGTGAATGTTTTACATCGACAATTTCAAAATACAAACTCTTGTCATCACAAAAATGTATTTAATGAGGGACAGACTTCCTGTTTTGGATCTGCGGACCCTATCTCTGGATTTGTGGACTTCAAAAATATAAAAGAAGGAATCTCATTGGCAGATAGTGGGGTATCCATCCACAAACAAAAATAATTCTTGCTCTCAGAGCAAAAGATTCTGGGTCTGATTGCGATCTTGGTGGACAGGGTTACTTCGTCACAAACATGATGGATATCACATTTGCTAAATTACAATTGCATTATATTTTATGAAACTTGTAATTCGGCGGACAGGATATCTGTCACGTTTGCGATAAAGTATCTCATCCGCCAAGATCATAATCATGACTTCTATCTTTATGCATGTTTTATATTCTGTCTGAGTGCTTAGTTGCATACCCAGCATACTTCACTGAAGGAGAGCATCATTGCACAAAAGTGAGAACGCTATCGGGAAAGAGGTGAACCTCCATCATCCGAGGCAACAGAGATGGAAGAGTGATCTAAAATGTCTCAGGGCACAGGTGAAAACCAGAAGGATGATATCATCTGCATTCAGGATTCAAAAGGAGGGAAAACAGCTTTGTCAGGAAGCACTCAATCCACTCATTTGGTGCAAAAAGTTACATGCAAGAAAGGACAAATTCTGTGTCCTATAGTTAAGGCCAAGGACACAGAGAACTATATTCGTTTAGCACATCATGCATGCATGAGCATCTTGAAACAGAACGCAAACAAGAATTTGTGAAATACCAACTCACTGGTTAAAGAAGAGAAGAAAATACCAGGAGCCATACTAGAATGGAGGTCCAGGAGAAGCCATTTACAGAGGCTGTTCCTACGCTGGTGTTGAATGAGAAGTATCAAGAGAATAATCCATGCCTGAAAATATTTTCTCTTTATTGAGTAGAGTGCATAAAGAATATATGGTATGGAGAACAAAACCATAGCATTAGGAAGCGAAAATGGAAGAACAATACGCATAATCAATGTCTAAGACTGTCTGCTGTGCAAAAAGTTTCATGTTCATTTTCCCTATGAATTGTAGAAGAGTTAAAAAAGCACAAAAAGACAGAATGCAGCACACATAGAAAAAGGAAAAATGAGGAGAAATAAAGATATTTCTCCTTGTTGTGCCTCCCTTAAGCCTCACCTGGGGAGGAGTACGTTTGTGGCTGCCTGAGATTTACAATTTATTGTAAATCTGGGGTAGTGTCAAAAAGTCATGGATGTCGCTGAGAACGCCCCCAGCAATACCCATGGAATGTCCGATTCACGCAGTTTTCGGCGTGAAAAGGCCACATATTTATAAGGCTATGAAAAGAGAAATAAGGTGGCTTTATCTGGCCTTTTAAATATGCCAGTGTCACAATGTGCCACCATGCATGTCAGCAACTCCTTTTGTCCAAAAGCAATGCCGGCTCCCGCAGGAGGCAGGGAGCCGGCTGGGACCGTGGGGGCATTGGGGCTCCCCGCGGTCCCCAATGTGAGGGCCGACCCAGGGGATGGGGTCCCTGGGGCCAGAAGTGGCCCAGGAAGGGGAGCCGCACGCCCCCCCACCTCCGCTAATTAATTTGTTTTTTTTCAAAAGGCCAGGAGGATGGGGTCCCCAGGAGTAATAGTGGCCTAGGCCCCCCTCCTGTAAATACATTTTTTTAAACAAGGCCAGGCCCCTGGGGATCGGACCCCGGGGCCAGAAGCAGGGCAGGGGGCCATGCTGCCCCTCTCCCGTAATTAAATAAATATTACAAAATAAATAAAGAGGCAAAGGCCCGGGGGATGGGGTCCCCGGGGTCCAAAATGGCCTCAGGAGGGGGCCGCGTGGCCCTCCTCCTATAAAAGTAAAAAATAGATAAATAAGTGGCCGGGCCCCGGAGGATGGGGTCCACAGGGCCAAAATCAGCTTTGGTAGGGCGGCCCCCTTCCCGTTTTAAAAAAAAAATAATGACTCAGGCCCTGCGGGATGGGGTCCGAGGGCCCCAAAAATAGTAAGAGAAGGGGGGCCACACAGCCCCCCTTCTAAAAATATCAAAAGAAAAAAAAACAGCATCTCACCAGAGGCCCCGCCTCCTCCCCACACCACTCTGCAAATGTGCCTCCTAGCACGTTCTGGGTTGGGGGAGTAAGTCCCCTAGAATTGTAAGGATCCTTAGGGGCCAACCAGCCCACCAGGTACCTCCAGTAAGCCCCACACAGTGGGATTACAGAGAGGTGCTCAGAGGCCACGCCCCCTTTTACACCACTCTGCAAACGCGACTCGGTGCACTGCAGGTGGGACGATGAGGTCCTCTTGTGTACTGAGGACCTCAGGACTAAAGTGGATTTTATCTCTCGAGTAGCAGTGTGCCATGAAGTGCGTTTGCAGAGTGTTGTAAAAAGGGGGCGTGGCCTCAGACCACTCCTAGCAATCCAGGGCTTACTAGAGATAGCAGGAGGGTTAGTTAGCCTTAAGGGGCCCTCAGGGGGCAAGGGGACTGCATCCCCCAACCAAGAGAACGACAGGAGGCTCCGCTCGCAGAGTGGTGCAGAAAGGGGGCATGGCCTGTGTCCACCTCTCAGCAATCCCACTGTGTGGGGCTTACTGGAGGTGTCAGGTAGGCTAGTTGGCCCTTAAGGACCTCCAGCATCGAAGGAGACTTTAATCCTCATCCAAGAGTGTGGCAGGGAGCAGAGGGGACGTGGACTGCTATGAAAGCATACCAATGCTGTTGTGTGGGACTTACTGGAGGTAATAGGAGGGGTAATTGGCCCCCAAGGCGGTCCCACACAGTGGTATTGCTAAGAGGTCTTCAAAGGTCACGCCCCCTTTCTCCAGCACTCTGCAAATGCACCTCCTGGCACACTACGGGTTGGGGGATGAAGTCCACTTTACTCCTGAGGGACTTTGGGGGCCAAGAAGCCTTCCTAGTACCTCCTGTAAGTCCTATGCACCGGAATTCCTGAGCGCTGGTCGGAGGCCCAGCCCCCTTTCTCCACCACTCTGCAAACGCGACTACTACTTAAAGAAGCATTTGGAATGTAATAGGTCTCTAATTTGCAAAAGTTACGGCTGTTGGCGATATAAATGTAAACATTTTTTACCAATGTTTTTTTGAGTGGAGTGGAGTGGATGTACTTTGTGTGCAGTGGAATTATGTGGTATGTTGTGCAGTAAAATTATGTGGATAGAAAAAGTATGTGGCATTTAGTGTATAGGAATTATGTAGATTGGGATTATGTGTTATGGGGAGTAATTATGTGGTATGGTAGTCTGTGTTGTGGAGTGGTAACCTCAGGTTTAGTCTTGCTGTTTAGAAGCTAAACTATGAACTCAATGAGACAAAAAAAGAAGGAATAACTGAGGAGCACTTCTGGACCTGGTCGGAGGTATGAGCAGGGCCACTGGAGTTATTCGACTGTTTGGCTGCACAGACGTTCGCACAATTATATATTTTCTGCATTAGCCACAT
This sequence comes from Lissotriton vulgaris, assembly GCF_964263255.1. Classification (NCBI taxonomy): domain Eukaryota; kingdom Metazoa; phylum Chordata; class Amphibia; order Caudata; family Salamandridae; genus Lissotriton; species Lissotriton vulgaris. The sequence goes on along the minus strand of NC_141687.1, from coordinate 1,852,157,755 downwards.
AAACGATGCCAGACCCTGGGGGATGGAGTCCCTGGGGCCAGAAGTGGCCCAGGTAAGGGGTCCATGCTGCCTAATCTGGAGATTTGAACAAATAAAGCCTTATTTCTAGCTCAAGTGGCTCAAACGTTACCAAAAATGCAGTGACAAGTGTTACAGCGTGGTGGAAGGTCCTTTGCAAACCTAGAATGGTAACCTGTTAATTATTGCTAAATGTGGGTGTTAAATAGGTATTAATGGTGTGCGACCCACTCTTGCTTCTTTTTGCATCTCCCTTACCTCTTTTGCCATTCCTGTTGCTTCTTTCTGCACCTTTCTTTCTTTTTCCGCACTTCTCTTGCCTCTTTCTGCACATCTCTTCTACTTTCTGCACCTCTTTTGCCTCTTTCTGTACCTCTCTTGCCTCTTTCTGCACCCCTCTTCTGTCTTTCTGCACCCATCTTTCCTCTCTCTGCACAACTCTTCTACTTCCTGCACCTCTTTTTCCTCTATCTGCAACGCAGTTGCCTCTTTCTTCACCTCACTTGCTTCTTTGTACACCCCTCTTGCCTCTTTCTGCACCCCTCCTGCCTCTTTCTGCACCTCTGTACCTTCTTTCTGCACTTCTTTTGTTTCTTTCTGCACCTCTATTGCTTCTTTCTGCACCCTACTTGCCTCTTTCTCCACCCCTCTTTCCTCTTTATGCATCGCTATTGCTTCTTTCTGCACGTATCTTGTGTCTTTCTACACCTCTCTTGCTTCTTTCTGCACCACTTGTGCCTCTTTCTGCACCCTTCTTCTCTTTCTACAATCCTCTTGCCTCTTTCTGCACCTCTGTTCCTTCTTTCTGTACTTCTTTTGTTTCTTTCTGTACCTCTCTTGCTTCTTTCTGTGCCTCTCGTGCCTCTTTCATCAACCCTGTTCACCCTTTCTGCATCTCTGTTGCTTCTTTCTGCACTTCTCTTATCTCTTTCTCCACCCCACTTCCATCTTTCTGTACCACTGTTGCTTCTTTCTGCACCTTTCTGGCTACTTCCTGTACCCCTCGTGCCTCTTTCACATCCCTCTTCCCGTACCCCTCTTGCCTCTTTCTGCACCTCTGTTCCTTCTTTCTGCAGTTCTTTTGATTCTTTCTGCACCTCTCACTTCTTTCAGCAAGCCTTTTGCCTCTTTCTGCACCCCTCTTACCTTTTTCTGCACCCCTCTTGCCTCTTTCTGCACCTTTGTTCCTTCTTTCTGCACTTCTTCTGTTTCCTTCTGCAGCGCTCTTGCTTCTTTCTGTACCCCCTTGCCTCTTTCTCTACCCATCCACCCTCTTTCTGGACCCCTGTTGCTTCTTTCTGCACCCCTATTCTTCCTTTCTGCACTTCTTTTGTTTCTTTCTGCATATCTCTTGCTTCTTTCTGTACCCCACGTGCCTCTTTCTGTACCTCTATTACTTCTTTCTGCACTCTTCTCGCTTCTTTCTACACTCCTCGTGCCTCTTTCATATCCCTCTTTCCTCTTTATGCACCCTCTTGCCTCTTTCTGCACCTCGGTTATTTCTTTCTGCAGTCCTTGTGTTTCTTTCTGCAGCTCTCATGCTTCTTTCTGTAGCTCCTTGCCTCTTCCTTCATCCCTCTTCCCTCTTTCTGAACCCCTGTTGCCCCTTTCTGCACCTCTGTTCTTCTTTCTGCACTTCTTTTGTTTCTTTCTGCACATCTCTTGCTTCTTTCTACATCCCTCGTGCCTCTTTCTGCACCCTTATCCCCTCTTTCTGAACCCCACTTGCCTCTTTCTGCACCTCTGTTGCTTCTTTCTGCACTACTCTTGCTTCTTTCTACACCTCTCTTGCTTCTTTCTACACACTTCTTGCCACTTTCCCCATCCCTATTCACCCTTTTTGCATATCTGTTGCTTCTTTCTGCAGTTTTCTTGCCTATTTCTCTACCCCATCCCTCTTTCTGTACTTCTATTGCTTCTTTGTACACTACTCTTGCTTCTTTCTGCACCTCTGTCCCTTCTGTCTTCAACCCTTGTGCCTCTTTCTGCACTCCTCTGCCTCTTTCTGCACCTCTGTTCCTTCTTTCTGCACTTCTTTTGTTTCTTTCTGCACCTCTCTTGCTTCTTTCTGCACCTCTCTTGACTCTTTCTCCACCCCTCTTCACCGTTTCTGCATCTTTGTTGCTTCTTTCTGCACTTCTCTTGTCTCTTTCTCCACCCCTTCCCTCTTTCTGTACCCATGTTGCTTCTTTCTGTAACTCTCTTGCTTCTTTCAGCATCATCGTGGCTCTTTCACACCCCTCTTCCTGCACGCCTCTTGCCTCTTTCTGCACCTCTGTTCCTTCTTTCTGCACTTCTTTTGTTTCTTTCTGCACCTCTCAATTCTCTCTGTAAGCCTGTTGACTCTTTCTGCACCCCTCTACCCTCTTTCTGCACCCCTCTTGCCTCTTTCTGCACCTTTGTTCCTTCTTTCTGTACTTCTCTTGCCTCTTTCTCCATGCCTCTTTCTACTATCAGCATCTCTGTTGCTTCTTTCTGCACTTATCTTGCATCTTTCTATACCTCTCTTGCTTATTTCTGCACCACTTGTGCCTCTTTCTGTACCCTTCTTCTCTTTTTACACTCCTCTTGCCTCTTTCTGCACCTCTGTTCCTTCTTTCTGTACTTATTTTATTTCTTTCTGCACCTCTCTTGCTTCTTACTGCACGTCTCTTGCCTCTTTCTCCACCCCTTCACACTTTTTGCATCTCTGTTGCTGCTTTCTACACTTCTCCTGCCTCTTTCTACACCCCACTTCCCTCTTTCTGTACCCCTGCTGCTTCTTTCTGCTCCTCTCTTGCTTCTTTCTGCACCCTTGTGCCTCTTTCACACCCCTCTTCCTGCACCCCTCTTGCCACTTTCTGCACCTCTGTTCCTTCTTTCTGTACTTCTTTTGTTTCTTCGTGCACCTCAGTTCGTTCTGCACCTCTCTTGCCTCTTTCTGCACCCCTTCCCATTTTCTGCACCACTCTTGCCTCTTTCTGCACCTCTGTTCCTTCTTTCTGTACTTCTTCTGCTTCCGTCTGCAGCTCTCTTGCTTCTTTCTGTACCCCTTGCCTCTTTCTTTACCCATCCATCCTCTTTCTGCACCCCTGTTGCTTCTTTCTGCACCTCTGTTCTTCCTTTCTGTACTTTATTTTTTTAATTTCTGCATATCTCTTGCTTCTTTCTGCACCCCACGTGATTCTTTCTGTACCTCTCTTCCCTCCTTTTGCACCCCTCTTGCCTCTTTCCGTACCCATGTTGCTTCTTCCTGCACTCCTCTTACTTCTTTCTGCATTCCTCGTGCCTCTTTCACACCCCTCTTCCCCCTTTATGTACCCCTCTTGCCTCTTTCTGCACCTCTGTTCTTTCTTTCTGCAGTTCTTTTGTTTCTTTCTGCAGCTCTCATGCTTCTTTCTGTATCCCCTTGCCTCTTTCTCCACCCCTCTTCCCTCTTTCTGCATCTTTGTTGCCCCTTTCTACACCTCTGTTCCTTCTTTCAGCACTTCTTTTGTTTCTTTCTGCACATCTGTTGCTTTTTTCCTCACCTCTCGTGCCTCTTTCTGCACTCCTCTTCCCTCTTTTGGCACCCCTTTCGCCTCTTTCTGCACCTCTGTGGCTTCTTTCTACACTCCTCTTGCTTCTTTCTACACCTCTCTTGCTTCTTTCTATACTTCTCTTGCCTCTTTCTGCACCTTTGTTCCTTCTTTCTGCACTTCTTCTGTTTCCTTCTGCAGCGCTCTTGCTTCTTTCTGTACCCCCTTGCCTCTTTCTCTACCCATCCACCCTCTTTCTGGACCCCTGTTGCTTCTTTCTGCACCCCTATTCTTCCTTTCTGCACTTCTTTTGTTTCTTTCTGCATATCTCTTGCTTCTTTCTGTACCCCACGTGCCTCTTTCTGTACCTCTATTACTTCTTTCTGCACTCTTCTCGCTTCTTTCTACACTCCTCGTGCCTCTTTCATATCCCTCTTTCCTCTTTATGCACCCTCTTGCCTCTTTCTGCACCTCGGTTATTTCTTTCTGCAGTCCTTGTGTTTCTTTCTGCAGCTCTCATGCTTCTTTCTGTAGCTCCTTGCCTCTTCCTTCATCCCTCTTCCCTCTTTCTGAACCCCTGTTGCCCCTTTCTGCACCTCTGTTCTTCTTTCTGCACTTCTTTTGTTTCTTTCTGCACATCTCTTGCTTCTTTCTACATCCCTCGTGCCTCTTTCTGCACCCTTATCCCCTCTTTCTGAACCCCACTTGCCTCTTTCTGCACCTCTGTTGCTTCTTTCTGCACTACTCTTGCTTCTTTCTACACCTCTCTTGCTTCTTTCTACACACTTCTTGCCACTTTCCCCATCCCTATTCACCCTTTTTCCATATCTGTTGCTTCTTTCTGCAGTTTTCTTGCCTATTTCTCTACCCCATCCCTCTTTCTGTACTTCTATTGCTTCTTTGTACACTACTCTTGCTTCTTTCTGCACCTCTGTCCCTTCTGTCTTCAACCCTTGTGCCTCTTTCTGCACTCCTCTGCCTCTTTCTGCACCTCTGTTCCTTCTTTCTGCACTTCTTTTGTTTCTTTCTGCACCTCTCTTGCTTCTTTCTGCACCTCTCTTGACTCTTTCTCCACCCCTCTTCACCGTTTCTGCATCTTTGTTGCTTCTTTCTGCACTTCTCTTGTCTCTTTCTCCACCCCTTCCCTCTTTCTGTACCCATGTTGCTTCTTTCTGTAACTCTCTTGCTTCTTTCAGCATCATCGTGGCTCTTTCACACCCCTCTTCCTGCACGCCTCTTGCCTCTTTCTGCACCTCTGTTCCTTCTTTCTGCACTTCTTTTGTTTCTTTCTGCACCTCTCAATTCTCTCTGTAAGCCTGTTGACTCTTTCTGCACCCCTCTACCCTCTTTCTGCACCCCTCTTGCCTCTTTCTGCACCTTTGTTCCTTCTTTCTGTACTTCTCTTGCCTCTTTCTCCATGCCTCTTTCTACTATCAGCATCTCTGTTGCTTCTTTCTGCACTTATCTTGCATCTTTCTATACCTCTCTTGCTTATTTCTGCACCACTTGTGCCTCTTTCTGTACCCTTCTTCTCTTTTTACACTCCTCTTGCCTCTTTCTGCACCTCTGTTCCTTCTTTCTGTCCTTATTTTATTTCTTTCTGCACCTCTCTTGCTTCTTACTGCACGTCTCTTGCCTCTTTCTCCACCCCTTCACACTTTTTGCATCTCTGTTGCTGCTTTCTACACTTCTCCTGCCTCTTTCTACACCCCACTTCCCTCTTTCTGTACCCCTGCTGCTTCTTTCTGCTCCTCTCTTGCTTCTTTCTGCACCCTTGTGCCTCTTTCACACCCCTCTTCCTGCACCCCTCTTGCCACTTTCTGCACCTCTGTTCCTTCTTTCTGTACTTCTTTTGTTTCTTCGTGCACCTCAGTTCGTTCTGCACCTCTCTTGCCTCTTTCTGCACCCCTTCCCATTTTCTGCACCACTCTTGCCTCTTTCTGCACCTCTGTTCCTTCTTTCTGTACTTCTTCTGCTTCCGTCTGCAGCTCTCTTGCTTCTTTCTGTACCCCTTGCCTCTTTCTTTACCCATCCATCCTCTTTCTGCACCCCTGTTGCTTCTTTCTGCACCTCTGTTCTTCCTTTCTGTACTTTATTTTTTTAATTTCTGCATATCTCTTGCTTCTTTCTGCACCCCACGTGATTCTTTCTGTACCTCTCTTCCCTCCTTTTGCACCCCTCTTGCCTCGTTCCGTACCCATGTTGCTTCTTCCTGCACTCCTCTTACTTCTTTCTGCATTCCTCGTGCCTCTTTCACACCCCTCTTCCCCCTTTATGTACCCCTCTTGCCTCTTTCTGCACCTCTGTTCTTTCTTTCTGCAGTTCTTTTGTTTCTTTCTGCAGCTCTCATGCTTCTTTCTGTATCCCCTTGCCTCTTTCTCCACCCCTCTTCCCTCTTTCTGCATCTTTGTTGCCCCTTTCTACACCTCTGTTCCTTCTTTCAGCACTTCTTTTGTTTCTTTCTGCACATCTGTTGCTTTTTTCCTCACCTCTCGTGCCTCTTTCTGCACTCCTCTTCCCTCTTTTGGCACCCCTTTCGCCTCTTTCTGCACCTCTGTGGCTTCTTTCTACACTCCTCTTGCTTCTTTCTACCCCTCTCTTGCTTCTTTCTGCACCCTTCTTGCCACTTTCTCCATCCCTATTCACCCTTTTTGCATATCTGTTGCTTCTTTCTGCCGTTTTCTTGCCTATTTCTCTACCCCATCCCTCTTTCTGTACTTCTATTACTTCTTTCTACACTACTCTTGCTTCTTTCTGCACCTCTGTCCCTTCTGTCTTCAACCCTTGTGTCTCTTTCTGTACCCCTCTTGCCTCTTTCTGCACCTCTGTTCCTTCTTTCTGTACTTCTTTTATTTCTTTCTGCCTGTCTCTTGCTTCTTTCTGCATCCCCTATGCCTCTTTCAGCACCTCTTTACCCTCTTTTTGCACCACTTTTGCCTCTTTCTGCACCGCTGTTGCTTCTTTCTGCAATCCTCTTGCTTCTTTCTGCAATCCTCGTGCCTTTTTCACATCCCTCTTCCCTCTTTGTGTACACATCTTGCCTCTTTCTGCACCTCTGTTCCTTTTCTGCACTTCTTTTGTTTCATTCTTCACCTCTCGCTTCTTTATGCACCCCTCTTTCCTCTTTCTGCACCTCTGTTCCTTCTTTATGCACACCTTTTGTTTCCTTCTGTACCTCTCTTGCTTCTTTCTGCATCCCTCGTGTCCCTTTCTGACCCCTCGCACCCCTTTCTGCATCCCTCTTGCCACTTTCTACACCTCTATTCCTTCTTTCTGTTCTTATTTTGTTTCTTTCTGCACCTCTCCTACTGTTTCTTTCTGTACCCCTTTTACCTCTTTCTGCATCCCTCTTGCCTCTTTCTGCACCTCTGTTCCTTCTTTCTCCACTTCTTTTGTTTCTTTCTGCAGCTTTCTTGCTTCTTTCTGCAGTCCCTTGCCTTTTTCTCTACCCCCTCTTCCTTTTTTCTGCACCCCTTTTGCCTCTTTCTGCATCTGTGTTCCTTCTTTCTGCACCTCTTTTGTATCTTTCTGCACATCTTTTCTGTACTTCTCTCGCCTCTTTCTGTACTCAAATAGGAAGTGCAAACTGTCAAGTTTAAAGGTCTGCTTGGTCTTGTGACTGAGGTATATGTCTAGTTGTATATGTATTCTCACGGGTGTTATGCATCTGAAGGTGGTAGCTTAACAAGTGGGTAGTTTCTTTTACAGGTGGTTAAATGTTTCTCAGTTCTGATCTATAATTCAGCTGCACAGGCAGACATGAATTATGTATATAGGTGTTATAGAGCCCCTCAAATATACTATTACATACCCATGTGGCCTGTATTATGAGCAGAAATAAATGCATACACCTTTTTGTATACATATTTACCAAGTGTGCTGTTTGAAACACAGGTGTTCAAGTATTTCTTCTATGTTTATTTTTATGTAACGTGTCACTCGATAAAAGCAGAGACACACATGCATACCTTCACAAACTTGGTCAGACTTACAACAGTGATATGCTTAGGATTGCTGTTTTAAATTTGGTAGGTAGGCCTAATATAGTGAGCAGTTGAATAATAGTGAACCTTCAGGAGAAAAGTGAGGGTAAACATCTCTGGAGAAGGATTAGTGATGTTGCTACTTTGCATGAGTCTGTTGTAAGGTACAGTCAAATAAGGCCGCATTCTGCACCTCTGTTGGTTGCTTCTGCACTTCTCTTGCTTCTTTCTGCACCTCTCTTGCTTCTTTCTACACCCTTCTTGCCACTTTCTCCATCCCTATTCCCCCTTTCTGCATCTCTATTGCTTCTTTCTGCACTTTTCTTGCCTATTTCTCTACCCCATCCCTCTTTCTGCACTTCTGTTGCTTCTTTATACACTACTCTTGCTTCTTTTTGCATCACTGTCCCTTCTTTCTTCAACCTTTTTGCCTCTTTCTGTACCCCTCTTGCCTCTTTCTGCACCTCTGTGCCTTCTTTCTGTCCTTCACTTGCCTCTTTCTCTATCCCTCTTTCCTCTTTCAGCATCTCTGTTGCTTCCTTCGGCACTTATCTTGCGTCTTTCTATACCTCTCTTGCTTCTTTCTGTACCACTTGTGCCTCTTTCTGCACCCTTCTCTTTCTATACTCCTCTTGCCTCTTTCTGCATTTCTTTTGTTTCTTTCTGCACCTCTCTTGCTTCTTTTTGCACCTCTCTTGACTCTCCACCCCTCTTAACCGTTTCTACATCTCTTTTGCTTCTTTCTGCACTTCTCTTGTCTCTTTCTCCACTCCTTTTCCCTCTTTCTGTACCCCTGTTGCTTCTTTCTGCACCTCTCTTGCTTCTTTCTGCACCCTCGTGCCTCTTTCACACCCCTCTTCCAGCAAGCCTCTTGCCTCTTTCTGCACCTCTGTTCGTTCTTTCTGCACTTCTTTTTTTTCTTTCTGCACCTCTCACTTCTCTCTGCAAGCCTGTTGCCTCTTTCTGCACCCTCTTCCCTCTTTCTGCACCCCTCTTGCCTCTTTCTGCACCTCTGTTCCTTCTTTCTGTACTTCTCTTGCCTCTTTCTCTATTGCTCTTTCCTCTATCAGCATCTCTGTTGCTTCTTTCGGCACTTATCTTGCATCTTTCTATACCTCTCTTGCTTATTTCTGCACCACTTGTGCCTCTTTCTGTGCCCTTCTTCTCTTTTTACACTCCTCTTGCCTCTTTCTGCACCTCTGTTCCTTCTTTCTGTACTTCTCTTGCTTCTTTCTGCACCTCTCTTGCTTCTTTCTGCACCTCTCTTGCCTCTTTCTCCACCCCTTCCCCCTTTTTGCATCTCTTTTACTTCTTTCTGCACTTCTCTTGTCTCTTTCTCCCCCCTCCTCCCTCTTTCTGTACCCCTGCTGCTTCCTTCGGCACCTCTCTTGCTTCTTTCTGTACCCTTGTGCCTCTTTCACGCCCCTCTTCCTGCACCCCTCTTACCACCTTCTGCACCTCTGTTCCTTCTTTCTGTACTTCTTTTGTTTCTTTCTGCACCTCTCTTGCTTCTTTCTGCACCCCTCGTCCCATTTTCTGCACCACTCTTGCCTCTTTCTGCACCTCTGTTCTTCCTTTCTGTACTTCTTTTGTTTCCTTCTACAGCTCTCTTGCTTCTTTCCGTACCCCTTGCCTCTTTCTGTACCTCTCTTCCCTCCTTTTGCACCCTTCTTGCCTCTTTCTGCACCTACGTTGCTTCTTCCTGCACTCCTCTTGTTTCTTTCTGAATTCCTCATGCCTCTTTCACACCCCTCTTCCTTCTTTATGTACCCCTCTTGGCTCTTTCTGCACCTCTGTTCTTTCTTTCTGCAGTTCTTGTGTTCCTTTCTGCAGCTCTCATGCTTCTTTCTGTATCTCCTTGCCTCTTTCTCCAACCCTCTTCCCTCTTTCTGCACCCCTGTTGCCCCTTTCTGCACCTCTGTTCCTTCTTTCAGCACTTCTTTTGTTTCTTTCTGCACATCTGTTGCTTTTTTCTGCACCTCTCGTGCCTTCCCTCTTTTGGCACCCCTCTTGCCTCTTACTGCACCTCTGTTCTTTCTTTCTGCAGTTCTTTTGTTCCTTTCTGCAGCTCTCATGCTTCTTTCTGTATCTCCTTGCCTCTTTCTCCAACCTTCTTCCTTCTTTCTGCACCCCTGTTGCCCCTTTCTGCACCTCTGTTCCTTCTTTCAGTACTTCTTTTGTTTCTTTCTGCACATCTGTTGCTTTTTCCTGCACCTCTCGTGCCTTCCCTCTTTTGGCACCCCTTTTGCCTCTTTCTGCACCTCTGTGGCTTCGTTCTACACTCCTCTTGCCTCTTTCTACACCTCTCTTGCTTCTTTCTGCACTCCTCTTGCCTCTTTCTGCACCTCTGTTCCTTCTTTCTACTCTTCTTTTGTTTTTTTCTGAACCTCTCTTGCTTCTTTCTGTACCTCTCTAGCCTCTTTCTCCACACCTCTTCCCTAATTTTGCATCTCTGTTGCTGTTTTCTGTACTTCTCTTGCCTCTTTCTCCACCCATCCTTCTCTCTGCACCTGTGTTCCTTCTTTCTACTCTTCTTTTGTTTTTTTCTGCACTTCTGTCCCTTCTTTCTGTAACCCTTGTCCTTCTTTCTGCTCCCCTTGCCTCTTTCTGCACCTCTGTTCCTTCTTTCTGTACTTCTTTTGTTTCTTTCCGCCTGTCTCATGCTTCTTTCTGCATCCCTTGTGCCTCTTTCTGCACCTCTTTACCCTACCTTTGTACCACTTTTTCCTCTTTCTGCACCGCTGTTGCTTCTTTTTGCAATCCTCTTGCTTCTTTCTGCACTCCTTGTGCCTTTTCACACCCCTCTTTGTGTACCCATCTTGCCTCTTTCTGCACCTCGGTTCTTTTTCTGAACTCCTTTTGTTTCCTTCTGCACCTCTCTTGCTTCTTTCTGCACCCCTCTTGCCCCTTTCTGCCCCCTCTTGCCCCTTTCTGCACCCCTCTTGCCTCTTTCTGCACCTCTATTCCTTCTTTCTGTTCTTATTTTGTTACTTTCTGCACCTCTCTTGCTTCTTTCCGTCACCCCTTTTACCTCTTTAGGCATCCCTCTTGCCTCTTTCTGCACCCCTGTTCCTTCTTTCTGCACTTCTTTTGTTTCTTTCTGCAGCTTTCTTGCTTCTTTCTGCAGCCCCTTACCTTTTTCTCCACCCCTCTTCCCTTTTCTGCATCCCTGATGCCTCTTTCTGCACCTCTGTTCCTTCTTTCTGCACTTCTTTTGTATCTTTCTGCACATCTCTTGCTTCTTTCTGTACTTCTCTCACCTCTTTCTATACTCAAATAGAAAGTGCAAGCTGTCAAGTTTAAAGGTCTGCGTGGTCTTGTGACTGAGGTATATGTCTACTTGTATATGTATTCTCACATGTGTTATGCATCTGAAGGTAGTAGCTTAACAAGTGGGTAGCTTCTTTTATAGGTGGTTAAATGTTCTCAGTTCTGATCTATCATTCAGTTGCACAGGCAGACATGCCTTATGTATATAGGTGTTATAGAGCCCCTCAAATATACTATTGCATACCCATGTGACCTGTATTATGAGCAGAAATAAATACATACACCTTTTGTATACATATTTACAGAGTATGCTGTTTGAAAAACAGGTATTCAAGTATTTCTTTTATGTTTATTTTTATGTAACATGTCAGTCGTTAAAAGCAGAGACACGCATGTATACCTTCACAAACTTGGTCAGACTTACAACAGTGATATGCTGAGGATTGCTGTTTCAAATTTGGTAGGTAGGCCAAGACAAAAGTGAGGGTAAACATCTCAGGTGAAGTATTAGTGATTTTTCTACTTTGCATGAGTCTGTTGTAAGGTACAGTCAAATTAGGCCGCATTCTGCAGATCTGTTGGTTCTTTCTGCACTTCTCTTGCTTCTTTCTGCACCTCTCTTGCTTCTTTCTACACCCTTCGTGCCACTTTCTCCCTCCCTATTCCCCCTTTTTGCATCTCTATTGCTTCTTTCTGCACTTTTCTTGCCTATTTCTCTACCCCATCCCTCTTTCTGCACTTCTGTTGCTTCTTTCTACACTACTCTTGCTTCTTTTTGCATCACTGTCCGTTCTTTCTTCAACCTTTGTGCCTATTTCTGTACCCCTCTTGCCTCTTTCTGCACCTCTGTTCCTTCTTTCTATCCTTCTCTTGTCTCTTTCTCCATCCCTCTTTCCTCTGTCAGCATCTCTGTTGCTTCCTTTGGCACTTATCTTGCGTCTTTCTATACCGCTCTTGCTTATTTATGCACCACTTGTGCCTCTTGCTGTACCTTTGTTCTCTTTTTACACTCCTCTTGCCTCTTTCTGCACCTCTGTAACCTCTTTCTGTACTTCTTTTGTTTCTTTCTGTACCTCTCTTGCTTCTTTCTGCACCTCTCTTGCCTCTTTCTCCACCCCTTCACCCTTTTTGCATCTCTGTTACTTCTTTCTGTACTTCTCTTGTCTCTTTCTCCACCTCTCTTGCCTCTTTCTGTACCCCTGCTGCTTCTTTCTGTACCATTTGTGCCTCTTTCACACCCCTCTTCCTGCACCCCTCTTGCCACTTTCTGCACAACTCTTCCCTCTTTCTGCACCTCTGTTCCTTCTTTCTGCACTTCTTCTGTTTCCTTCTGTAGCTCTCTTGCTTCTTTCTGTACCCCTTGCCTCTTTCTCTAGCCATCCACCCTCTTTCTGCACCCCTGTTGCTTTTTTCGGCACCTCTGTTCTTCTGTTCTGTATTTCTGTTTCTTTGTGCACCTCTCTTGCTTCTTTCTGTACCTCTCTTGCCTCTTTCTCTATCCCTCTTCCCCATTTTTGAATTTCTGTTGCTTTTTTCTGTACTTCTGTTCCTTCTTTCTGCAACCCTTGTCCCTCTTTCTGCACCCCCTTGCCTCTTTTTGCACCTCTGTTCCTTCTTTCTGTACTTCTTTTGTTTCTTTCTGCCTGTCTCTTGCTTCTTTCTGCATCCCTTGTGCCTCTTTCTACACCTCTTTATCCTCGTTGTGTACCACTTTTGCCTCTTTTGCACCACTGTTGCTTCTTTCTGAAATCCTCTTGCTTCTTTCTGCACTCATCGTGCTTTTTTCACACCCCTCTTCACTCTTTGTTTACCCATCTTGCCTCTTTCTGCACCTCTGTTCCTTTTCTGCACTTATTTTGTTTCATTCTTCACCTCTTGCTTCTTTCTGCACCCCTCTCTCCCCTTTCTGTAACTCTGTTCCTTCTTTCTGCACTCCTTTTGTTTCCTTCTGTACCTCTCTTGCTTCTTTCTGCACACCTCGTACCCCTTTCTACCCCTTCGCACCCGTTCCTGAACCCTTTTCTGCAGGTGGTGGCTTAACAAGTGGGTAGCTTCTTTTTATAGGTGGTTAAATGTTCTCAGTTCTGATCTATCATTCAGTTGCACAGGCATACATGTCTTATGTATCTAGGTGTTATAGAGCCCCATAAATATACTATTGCATACCCACGTGGCCAGTATTATGAGCAGAAATAAATACATACACCTTTTGCATACATATTTGCCCGTGCAATAAATTCCACATAGGAAGCACTATTCATCCCTCTAACAAAAGAATACTGGAACATCTGCGGGCAATAAAGAATCTTGACAAACAGTACCCGGTGGCAAGACTTTTCGCTAGCCACCATAAGAGCAACAATTGTCTCATATCCTTTTGTGTACTTGACCATGTCCCAGTGATAGAAAGAGGGGGAGACAGGTTACAGGAGTTAAGGAGACTAGAATCCCGTCTCATAATCAAGTACCACACATTACAACCGGAAGGTCATAACTGTGATGAAGGTTTTCCCACACATCTAGGATGAAATACTGTTGTTATGATCAATATGTTTGATCTTGTAAGCATGGTGATATTTAATGCAATATTGATGTAGCTGCTTCTTCGCAATCTGTTTTAGCTGGGTAGGGTAGGGGAAGGTTCACGTATGAATTAAGCTGGCACTCACAGCATTTTATCTCACTTTATTACAGGTCCCTGTGAAGTCTCTATAGGAGAGTTTAAGACACAGCATGGAGTGACACGCATGTTTTGTTGGAGCACAGAATGAATTATTATTATTATTATTATTATTTCTGAATTTGTATAGCGCCTGGTTACACTGTCAGTGTGTCCCCGCGCTGTCAGAAGAGTCAGTTGCTCCGTCAGTCAGAACAGGACGGGCTAATCTTTAGGAAAGAGGAATGTTTTAAGTTTCCTGCGGAAGATGAGCTCCGATGTTTCCACTCTTAAGCTCAGGGGGAGAGAGTTCCATTTGTGTGCCGCCAAAGTACGAAAGGATCTACCTCCCATTCTGGCTTTCTTGTGTCTGGGGACAGCGAGAAGGCCTGCTCCTAATGAGCGGAGTTGACGGGTGGGCGTATAGGGGCAGAGGAGGTTCCGAAGGAAGGCCGGGCCCTTGCCATGTACGATCCTGTGACCAATACATAGGACCTTGAAGTCGATCCTTTCATTGATCGGAAGCCAATGTAGTGTTTGTAGGGATTTTTTTGAGGCGGCTCTTCTGGGCAGCCGGAGGACCAGGCGAGCGGCAGCATTCTGGATTGTCTGCAGTCGCCGCCGACTAGTGGCGTTGGCGCCTAGATACAGGGCATTGCCGTAGTCCAATCTTGACGTGACAAGAGCGTGGACCAGGGTCTTCCTTGAGGATTCTGGGAGCAGGTCGATGGTTTTGCGGAGTTTCCGTAGAATCGAAAAGCACGCACCAGCTACCCGTCTGGTGTGGTAGTCGTAGTCAAGCTTTGAGTCCACCCATACTCCAAGATTCTTGACCTGATCACTGGGGGTAGGGAGGGGCCCCAAGGTCTGCGGCCACCAGGCAGATGACCAGACTGAGGGGGGTTTTCCTACAATCAGCACCTCAGTCTTGTCACCGTTAAGACGGAGGCAGTTCTTCGCCATCCATCCAGCCATCTCCTGGAGGCATGCTGAGAAGTTCGCGGCGGCTTGTTCAGCAGGTTGGGTCAGAGCGACCACCAGCTGGGTGTCGTCTGCGTATGTCACTACTTCCACCCCATAGCGTTCCGCAGTAGTGGCCACGGGGGTGACATATAAATTGAAAAGTGTTGGACTGAGGCTTGATCCCTGCGGCACTCCTTGACCGAGGTCAAAGGTGTCGGATCGAGCTCCTCCTTGCTGCACCGAGAAGCTACGGTTGGTAAGAAAAGATTCCAGCCATAACCAGGCCATGCCTGTCACTCCTCCTTTCTTCAGACACTGTAGCAACGTATGATGTGCCACAGTGTCGAAGGCTGTGCTGAGGTCCAGGAGCACTAGTGCCGCCACATGCCCGGCGTCCACGTGCTTCCTCAGTGCCTCAGTCGAAAAAAGGAGGGCTGATTCTGTGGAATGGCGGGCCCGGAAGCCCGATTGGTTAGTATGCAGGAGGCCTCTGGACTCTATGTGTGCTGAGAGTTGTTGGTTGACCAGCTTTTCCGCCAGTTTAGAGAAGAAGGGTAAAAGCGAAATGGGGCGCAGGTTGCTAAGCTGGGACGCACTGATGTGGGGTTTTTTCTTAAGAGGTAGTACGACTGCCTGTTTCCATCCGTGAGGGACCTTGCCAGTGTTAAAAGAGGTAGACAATATATGGCCAACATAAGGTGCCAGAAGACTCATGGCACTGGCCAGGAATGTGGCAGGGGCAGGATCGTGAGGGGAGCCTGATTTGATTCCTTTAGCCGTGGCTATCAGGAGGTCCTCCGTCGGAACCTGGAATACTGTGAGGCAGTCTTCGATCTTTGCCTCCCAAGTCGCTTCTTCCTGAGGAGGAAGAAGGTTGGAGCCAGTTCTGGCATCATCAGGGAAACTGGTGTAAATGTCGCGTACTTTTTTGTAAAAAAAAGTCCGCGATGGCGTTACAAGATTGTGCTGAGGTGTCAGCCTGCTCTGAAGAGGGGGGAGGTGTAGTGATCTCTTTATAGATCCTAAAGAGTTCCTTGGATGAGCAGTTAGCACTATCTATTAGATCAGCGTAGAAGGTCGCTTTGGTTTTCCTGATTTGGAGGTGGTATTCTTTTAAGCTAGCTTTGTACACATCTCTTGCCTCTGGTGAATAGTTCTTTCTCCAGGCGCGTTCGAGCCTCTTACAGGCTGCCTTGGTTTCTCTAAAAGCTGTGCTGAACCAAGGTGCAGTTTTAGTTTGTCGCTCCGGGCCCTTATTGGCCCAAGGGGCAGTGATGTCCAGGGCTTTAGTGATGTTTCCGTCCGGGGCCGTGCAAGCCCTGTCAACATCTACTCCTAGGTCTATGGGGGAACCGTTTGATAGGAAGTGATGTTCAAAAGAGTCCATGGAGAAACGGGCCCATTTCCTCTGTTGTTTATTGGCGCTATGGTGGGTTTTTTTATGATGAGTCTGGACTAGGAAGTGAAAGGGGACAAGGAAGTGGTCGGTCCACAGCAAAGGAATGGGAAGGTCCTGCTTCAGATCCTCCAAATTGTTAAAAATGGGGTCAAGTAGGTGCCCCTGACGATGGGTCGGGAGGAGGGAGGCTGTTCCTAATTGTAAGGTTTGCAGCTCTTGGCGCAATTCTTGAGCAGCTGAATTATTGAGGTCTTCGAAGTGGAGATTAAGATCCCCTAATACTAGGAACTTCCTGTATCTCATAGCCAATGGGGTAACGTTCTGGATGAGACTTTCCGCGAAGTTTCTGCTACCTCCCGGGGGTCTATAGATTAGTAGGCCTTTAATGACCGTATTTTTGTCGATATCGATGGAGAATGCTCCAGTTTCGCTATCTGATATATTTGCAGGTTCGAGGGAGCATGTCATATTCACTCTATAGATTATGGCGATGCCACCTCCCCTTCCCTTAGGTTTATCCTGCCTGCAAATTGCATATCCAGGGGGAAGGGCCTCCCTGACTTCAGGGTCTGAGTCTTCGTCCAGCCAAGTTTCCGTGAGGCATAGTATGTCCCATTTGTTGTCTGTTATAAGGTCGTATACTTCTAGTTTGTGCTTTTTGAGGGAGCGACAGTTAAGCAGTGCACCACTGATTTTCCTACTGTGCTCTGGTTGAGCGTTGTCGTTGGGCGTACTTGTTTTGGGATGCTTATTAAGGATGAAGCCACAGTGTTCGCAGGGCTTAGTAGGACTACGTATACTGAGATCAATACTGTGCTCACATACCTTTAAGTATTTGTTACGAAGGCTGAGGAGCTCCTCTTTGTCGTATCGGTTATCTGGGAGGTGCGGACCAGGGGGTCTGGCCCCGTGCCCCGGTCTGCCGCGGACGGGCGCAGACGGGCTTGCCTTAGGCGCGCCTTCGGCGCGCAAACGGCGCTCCCGCTGCGCTCGTCCGCTGCGCTTCCGCTGGCAACACATGATATGGGCGGCGGAGGGCATGGCCTTGAAAGTGGGCGTGGCCTGTGCGTCGCCGGGGAGGCGAGCTAGGGGTCGTTGCAGCCGTCACGAGGGACGCTGTTTGTGCTAAGTTTCTGGTAAGTGAAGCAACAAGCTTCTGGTACAATATACACAGATAAAAACAATTTTTACAAGATTTTAAAAAAGCGTGTCTCCCGGCGTCTGCCTGCGGAGCTCTGACACTTCAGGAGGCGGCGCACGGCGCGCGCGCTTTTAAATGAGGTCCCAGAGGGGGCGTGGCCTTGAAAGTGGGCGTGGCCTGTGCGTCGCCGGGGAGGCGAGCTAGGGGTCGTTGCAGCCGTCAGGAGGGACGCTGTTTGTGCTAAGTTTCTGGTAAGTGAAGCAACAAGCTTCTGGTACAATATACACAGATAAAAACAATTTTTACAAGATTTTAAAAAAGCGTGTCTCCCGGCGTCTGCCTGCGGAGCTCTGACACTTCAGGAGGCGGCGCACGGCGCGCGCGCTTTTAAATGAGGTCCCAGAGGGGGCGTGGCCTTGAAAGTGGGCGTGGCCTGTGCGTCGCCGGGGAGGCGAGCTAGGGGTCGTTGCAGCCGTCACGAGGGACGCTGTTTGTGCTAAGTTTCTGGTAAGTGAAGCAACAAGCTTCTGGTACAATATACACAGATAAAAACAATTTTTACAAGATTTTAAAAAAGCGTGTCTCCCGGCGTCTGCCTGCGGAGCTCTGACACTTCAGGAGGCGGCGCACGGCGCGCGCGCTTTTAAATGAGGTCCCAGAGGGGGCGTGGCCTTGAAAGTGGGCGTGGCCTGTGCGTCGCCGGGGAGGCGAGCTAGGGGTCGTTGCAGCCGTCACGAGGGACGCTGTTTGTGCTAAGTTTCTGGTAAGTGAAGCAACAAGCTTCTGGTACAATATACACAGATAAAAACAATTTTTACAAGATTTTAAAAAAGCGTGTCTCCCGGCGTCTGCCTGCGGAGCTCTGACACTTCAGGAGGCGGCGCACGGCGCGCGCGCTTTTAAATGAGGTCCCAGAGGGGGCGTGGCCTTGAAAGTGGGCGTGGCCTGTGCGTCGCCGGGGAGGCGAGCTAGGGGTCGTTGCAGCCGTCACGAGGGACGCTGTTTGTGCTAAGTTTCTGGTAAGTGAAGCAACAAGCTTCTGGTACAATATACACAGATAAAAACAATTTTTACAAGATTTTAAAAAAGCGTGTCTCCCGGCGTCTGCCTGCGGAGCTCTGACACTTCAGGAGGCGGCGCACGGCGCGCGCGCTTTTAAATGAGGTCCCAGAGGGGGCGTGGCCTTGAAAGTGGGCGTGGCCTGTGCGTCGCCGGGGAGGCGAGCTAGGGGTCGTTGCAGCCGTCACGAGGGACGCTGTTTGTGCTAAGTTTCTGGTAAGTGAAGCAACAAGCTTCTGGTACAATATACACAGATAAAAACAATTTTTACAAGATTTTAAAAAAGCGTGTCTCCCGGCGTCTGCCTGCGGAGCTCTGACACTTCAGGAGGCGGCGCACGGCGCGCGCGCTTTTAAATGAGGTCCCAGAGGGGGCGTGGCCTTGAAAGTGGGCGTGGCCTGTGCGTCGCCGGGGAGGCGAGCTAGGGGTCGTTGCAGCCGTCACGAGGGACGCTGTTTGTGCTAAGTTTCTGGTAAGTGAAGCAACAAGCTTCTGGTACAATATACACAGATAAAAACAATTTTTACAAGATTTTAAAAAAGCGTGTCTCCCGGCGTCTGCCTGCGGAGCTCTGACACTTCAGGAGGCGGCGCACGGCGCGCGCGCTTTTAAATGAGGTCCCAGAGGGGGCGTGGCCTTGAAAGTGGGCGTGGCCTGTGCGTCGCCGGGGAGGCGAGCTAGGGGTCGTTGCAGCAGTCACGAGGGACGCTGTTTGTGCTAAGTTTCTGGTAAGTGAAGCAACAAGCTTCTGGTACAATATACACAGATAAAAACAATTTTTACAAGATTTTAAAAAAGCGTGTCTCCCGGCGTCTGCCTGCGGAGCTCTGACACTTCAGCTTCACTTCAGAATTATGAGGACGATTAACGACAAGCACCTTTTACTTTATCTTTTAGCAAATTCAGTATGATTTTGCCGACTTGGGCGTAATGCTTTTTAGAGAATGTAGTGTTACAATTGAAGAGGCAAGTAACCATTAATTCACGGACCCACTGGGGCGGGACCTTAAGAATTGTTTGAAAGAATATGATGTATGAGTATCATAAAGGTTGATATATCGTTTGAAGGGTGTAACATACAATGTGACATGATAATTGAAGGCTGTAGCTAAGCTCCGGCACATGACTGGGATGGCGTTGCAATTTGCATTTTGATTTGCCCACTGGGGCGTAACTGCAACGGGTGTGGAATTACTCTAATTTCACTACAGCCAGATTAACCTCACTGCCCGATTTCATTAAGATTATTACTTTTTCGAATTTATCACAATTTGTTGCTACAATTAATTTGTATTTGCTTAGAAAGTCGTTACTGTCATTTATGTATCTATTTCTGACATAACTGTTCCAACCTTTTATTTTATTTTTGCATGCTAATCAGCCATGAATCTGCCTTCTAGCTCCCATGTAAAGATTCAGCGGGAGTCTGTTTATTTTTATCACAACTTTTAGTCACATGTTTTGTATATATAACTTTATGCAACCCTACACTTGCACTCGTGACAAAGGAGACTAGATCTCCAAAACGTGTCGAGGTTGCTGCAAAATAAATGCACGCTGAAACTAAGGACTGTGGCCTGGATTTAGTTTCTTTCACACTGACGTGAAACGAGGACTGTTGGATTATTAGGGCGTTGCGGGCCTATCCTGGCCCGCCGCTGTGAGAGGCTGGGGAATCTCGCTAAAATTTAGTTGGAACATTTTGTACAAACCCCAGCCCGCCCCGCTCCCAGGAAAGGAGCATTCTTTCATACGGAAGGCAAATGGTGCAGTTTGGAAGCCCTCACCCGCGAAGATCGTACAGGACTTTTTCTCGATCTCTGGAGAACAGATCACGGAGCAATGTCCGGTGAACGGCAGGGGTGAGTGAGCAACGACCATTTAACATAGCCTATAACCGTTTGTCACCTAGGGGCAGGCGGAATCGAGATAAAGAAACAGGAATTCTGTTTTTGCCCTCGACCTTGCAGAGCGTGAGCACGTTAACATTTGTGCTTATTCAAGTAAACAATATAATTTGCAGCAATGGCATCCACAAGAAACACAAAAAGATGCAAAGCGGCAAGTAAGATGTTTACACCACATGCTGCAAGGTCCAACACCGAAGCAACAACAGTCACAGGAGGTACCGGATTTACACGAAATAAACAAGATGCATGGAATAAATTATGTAAATTGTTAAAAAATTAACAAAATAAATGGTGGGAGGCCACTACATTGGAAAAAGATGTTGAAGTTGGCCGCATACCACAAGGATTGCGCATTTACACCACTCCGACATTTAACGAGCCAGACCCTGACCTCGTGTAGGAGTGGGCCACTAACAGCCATGAGTGCTCGTTGGTTATGCTTAAACTACTTGTCAAATACGCCAAGAAGGAATGTGACAGACTGGCAGTTGAAATCGAAGACACACTCGAATACTTTAAATCGGTATGTGACAAAGAAGAATTCGATGCTGACATGGCCAAAATGGACACTAAGCTAGAGAGAATTGAAAAAGAAATCCGAGAGAAAAAACAGAGCAAATTTACTTGTGACCGGATATATTATGAAAGAGGGCAGGTGCTTACTTTTGCCAAAAAATACGACCATTTACGTGTACAATCGTCATCAGGCATACCTCAGAGGAATGCGGTAAGGCCAGAAACAGGAAATGCCACGACATCGACCTCAGGGAGAGATGAGGAAAGGGACAAAAGAGGGGATAAAAACATGAACAATGATGAATGTCGATCAAATGTGGGATTTCTAAGCCCAAAAGAGCAAATTTTAAATGAGTTTTCCCTGATGGCCAAAGGAAGGTTAGCAGCCCAGAGCAAACCCAGCACAGGAGGTCACAGAGGACGTGGAAGAGGAGGCAAAGGAGATGACAGAACAAACATAACATCAAGAGAGGATGTGTCGAGCCCGGTGGGAACCAGAACAAGGGGCCAGAAGAAAACAAAATGATGGACAACAAAACGATTGGCAATCTCTCCAATAGTAAACTCCAGGAAGCTGAGATGGAGGTATTATCATTTGGTTTATCGTTCTGCCCATCTGCTAACTTTGACTATACACAAAGCAGAATAGACCTTTTCCCCTTTACACGTAAACTAAGACTCCGAAAATGGTTTGCTACCAGAATGAGTCAAGCACCTAACACAGACTTAGGCGAACCCAGCACCATAGAAATAGGAGATACAGAAATGTTGCACCTTTTACATGATCTTGGAGGGGATCCTAATATCGTTGAAAACCCCACCTTGAATCTAATTAATGAGAACTTAAGATTGGGCCTTAATTGTAAAAGTGGGTTCAGACCCAAATCCATTTTTCTTCCACAGATAACGAACGATGCGAATGATGTTTTCGAAAAAAGTGTTGTTAATGAGTTAAAAAAACTGTTGAATATAGCCAAGTGCGGCAAGAATAATTTAACTGCTATACAACTAGCAGCCATTGACAGCCTGAGAAATGATAAGAATATCATTATAAAGAAATCCGATAAAGGAGGTAACATAGTGGTTTTACCACGTGAAATGTACATTAATGAAGGCCTGTCGCAACTTAATGACAACACTAAGTATGAGACCAGTATCAAACATATATATAACGCCAAAGTCAATACGTATCATGAACAACTTGCAGAATGGAAGAGTAGAGGCCTGATTGAAATTGATGAATATGATTTCCTCAAATGTAAACACCCTAAAATGCCAGCACTTTATCTTTTGCCAAAGTTACATAAAAGCATCAGTCAACCACCAGGGAGGCCCGTTGTCTCCTCCAGGGACAGCAATCTGGAGAACACATCCAGATACGTGGATTATTTTCTCCAGCCTCTAGTTCAGGAGCTTTTGACATATTTAAAAGACTCAGGAGATTTTCTGCGGAAAATTGAAAATGTGGGATGGAATGCAGGCTGTTTACTAATGACATTGGACGTAAACAGCCTATATACCAGCATCCCCCATGAGATGGACTTAGAGCATGCCGGCATTTTTTAAGGAATATGTCAATCTCCTATTTGTTCCACACAGAAATGATTCTGGACATGGCATATACCTCCCTTACCCAGAACTTTTGCCTATTCAACGGTACCATTTATCGACAAAAGCATGGCACAGCGATGGGCACCTGCTTTGCCCCCAGTTTTGCCGGGTTGTACCTAGGCTTCTGGGAAGAGCAGGTGGACCAGGCAGGGGTGAAAACATGGCTCTGGTATATAGATGATATATTCGTGGTATGGGAGGGTAAGGAAGAGGATGCCATTGACTTTGTCAAGATTCTTAATATGAATGATATGAACCTCTCATTCACAAGTCACATAGAGCGAGAGGTCATTGACTTTCTCGATCTGAAAGTCAAAGTTGAGAATGACAGATTAATCACAACTCTATACAGGAAGGAAACGGCTGGGAACAGACTCCTTCACGCACAGAGCTGTCATCCAAATATTCTCATCAACTCAATCCCAGTTGGTAAGCTACTGCGTGCTAAGAGGAATTGCACGAGAGAAGAGGACTTGGATCTAGAAACAGAAATAATGTGTGAGAGGTTCAAACAAAGGGGTTACAGCAAGAAGTGCATCACTACAGCGATAGACGTAGTCAAGAAGAGAGAACGCAGGGAGTTGATCACTGAAAAAACTGAGATAGATACAGCTCAAGGGATGGAGACAGCGAGGTTCATCACTGACTATAGTCTTCAATCCAGAGAAGTCAAAAGAGCAATCTCGAAATTCTGGGATGTGTTGAGCACCGATAAAGACGTGGCTAAAGGCATCCTCGAATATCCCCAGATAACTTATCGCAAAACAAGATCTCTTAAAGACATGATTTGCGGTACCCAAGTCTCACCTCTCAGCAGAATGAGTCCGGTTCAGGGTTGTTTTGTGTGTGGGAAATGTAAAGCCTGTAAATCAGCAAAAACATTAAAGAGGTTAAACTCTCAGAAGGGTGTAAACCGTTTAAAATTATTAACATTTCTCTTGCCTTACAGATAAATAAATTCTACATAGGAAGCACAATTCATCCTCCTAAGAAAAGAATGCTGGAACATCTGCGGGCAATAAAGAATCTTGACAAACAATACCCGGTGGCAAGACATTTCGCTAGCCACCATAAGAGCAACAATTGTCTCATATCCTTTTGTGTACTTGACCATGTCCCAGTGAGAGAAAGAGGGGGAGACAGGTTACAGGAGTTAAGGAGACTAGAATCCCGTCTCATAATCAAGTACCACACATTACAACCGGAAGGTCATAACTGTGATGAAAGTTTTTCCACACATCTAGGATGAACTACTGTTGTTATGATCAATATGTTTTGACCTTGTAAGCATGGTGATATTTAATGCAATATTGATGTGGCTGCTTCTTCGCAATCTGTTTTAACTGGCAATAGGGTAGGAGAAGGTTCACGTATGAATCAAGCTGGCACTCACAGCATTTTATCTCACTTTATTACAGGTCCCTGTGAAGTCTCTATAGGAGAGTTTAAGACACAGCATGGAGTGACACGCATGTTTTGTTGGAGCACAGAATGAATTATGAGGACGATTAACGTCAAGCACCTTTTACTTTATCTTTTAGCAACATCAGTATGATTTTGCCCACTTGGGCGTAATGCTTTTTAGAGAATGTAGTGTTACAATTGAAGAGGCAAGTAACCATGAATTCACGGGCCCACTGGGCCGGGACCTTAAGAATTGTCTGAAAGAATATGATGTATGAGTATCATACAGGTTGATATGTCGATTGAAGGGTGTACCATACAATGTGACATGATAATTGAAGGCTGTAGCTAAGCTCCGGCACATGACTGGGATGGCGTGGCAATTTGCATTTTGATTTGCCCACTGGGGCATAACTACAATGGGTGTGGAATGACTCTAATTTCACTACAGCCAGATTAACCTCACTGCCCGATTTCATTAGGATTATTACTTTTTCGGATTTATCACAATTTGTTGCTACAATTAATTTGTATTTGCTTAGAAAGTCATTACTTTCATTTATGTATCTATTTCTGACTTAACTGTTCCAACCTTTTATTTTATTTTTGCATGCTAATCAGCTATGAATCTGTCTTCTAGCTCCCATGTAATGATTCAGCGGGAGTCTGTTGTTTATTTTTATCACAACTTTGATTCACATGTTTTGTATATATAACTTTATGCAACCCTACACTCACACTTGTGACAAAGGAGACTAGATCTCCGAAACGCGTCGATTTTGCAGCAAAATAAATGCACGCTGAAACTTAGGACTGTGGCCTGGATTTCGTTTCTTTCACACTGACGTGAGAGGCTGGGGAACCTCGCTAAAATTGAGTTGGAATATACATATATATATATATATCCAAGAGTACTGGCCCTGCACCTCCAGCTCATTTCTGGCGAACCGAAACCACGGCGAGTCCCAAGTTTTCAGGCAAATGTTGTTTATTTCACCAGTTACACAGCACAACGGTCTGATGCGTTTCGGGCGGATGCCCTTGCTCACAGATAGTCTAGTTTGTGTGTGCCATTTTTTAAATGCAGTAGTGAACACCATGTGATCCTAGACATTGAAAAGATACTACTTAACAAGTCTATGGTTGTCAGATTCGTAATAGAAGGGCATAGGTGCAATATTGCCAACCCGTCAAATAACTCATATACTGAGACTATCATCCCTACTGAAAATTTCACAAGAAAAACATATAAATATATATATATATATATGTCTGCATGAATGCAGGTTATTAATGAGGTAGTCGGAAGTGTATTTGTGCAAAAAATGCAGATGTAAACATATAACAAGCGTGCACTATATATCACAAATGTAAACATATTGACTGTATAAATATACACATTTGATAATATATCATTTTGATTAAAAATCAATAAATAGTATAGAAAAATTATTATCAAAGTTAAATAACATATTACAAAAATGAACAGTTAATATGTGAATGTAAACATCATAATTGTGCAAAATACGCAAAATGGTATAAATACTAAAACAGACTACAGCCATAAATATCTATTTCTATGAATGGAAAAAGACAGTAGGGACATCTGTGACAATGGCAACCCTTCTTAGAATCATAAAAGACCATATTAAAGTGTATGTTAAAACTATTTGTGTATTATAAGAAAAACCCCCAGGTGAATTCCATGATGCAGTAAGGTATTAAAATCAATTCCTGCATCTATAAAAAATATATGCAGTTAAAAATGGCCAAGAAACAGTAAGTTATCAGTTGAGCGAGGGAAGCGGCCATAGTTAGACTAATAGTTGTAGGAACCAGACTGGGAGAGGATGTAGACAGATGGAAGAATAGCTGGATGATCTATAAGAAATGATATAAATCCTCCGTTGTGTTAAGGCAATTAGGCACTTTGCTGTCCAACTCAAGAATCATTTTTGATTCGAGTTGCCTTAGCATCTTATCTCTATCACCATCCCTGCGTGGTTTGGGGACAGCAGTAAATACATAGTAATTGAGACACTCAAGGTTGTTGTTATGTATCATCTTGAAGTGTCTTGCGACAGGATAGGAGCTGTTGTTGTTGACTATTGCTCGGAGATGCTGAAAATTCTGACATGCACCTGAAGCCTGGTACTCCCAACATATATCAGGCCGCTGGTGCATGTCAGAACATAAACAGCATACTCTGTTTTGCAATTATATTTACCTTTAATGGGTAACATTGTTGGACTAAACGGAGTGGCATATTTAGTAGTGTTGATGCCAAACTTACATGCCCTGCAACTAGAACATTTAGTAAACCCCGGCCGGGGTTGTAACCAAGATTCAGGTTTCATAAGTTCGGGGAATGAGTTAGAGACATGTGTACGCATCGAAGGGCCCTTGCGGTAGGTGATGTTGGGTCCGCACGTTAATTGGGGTGCTAGGACACCATCAGTCATGAGTATGGGCCAACTTTTTGTTAAAATAGCTCTGATGCGTCGTTCCTGACAGTTGTATGTTGTCACAAACCTTAAACTTGGGTCATCTTTGATATTAGTAGTTTCCGGAATGGGGACCTCTGAAGTGCTCAACAGGGATTCCATAGATCTTTCCTTCAACTTGTCAGTAGCTATTTTGAGCACTTTGTCACTATATCCCCTGTCTTTGAATCTCTTGAGGGCTTGGGTAGTACAAACTGCTAATTCTTCCTCTGTGCTACAAATCCTTTTTAGTCGGAGCAACTCCCCATAGGGGATGTTGTCGACGACATGGCGAGGGTGTGCGCTGCTGGCGTGGAGAACAGAGTTTCCCGCCGTGTTTTTTCTAAATAGGGTGGTTGCAATTTTTCCATTCTTGACGAACACTTTGACATCCAAGAAATCTATAGTTTGTTTACTCATTTTGTATGTGAATTTCAGATTTTCTTGGTTCATGTTAAGTTGTTCAATAAAATCGATGGCACTAGTTTCATCCCCCTACAAATCATAAATATATCATCGATAAAATGTATCCACTGTACTATGTGTTTGGAGTAAATGTCATGATGTGTTCCCATGAGGACCCGCTTCTCCCACCAGCCTACGTGCAAGCACGCATAGCTGGGAGAAAAGCAGGCCCCCATAGCCACACCCCTTTTCTGAAGATAGATCTCCTTCCCAAAGATAAAGTAGTTATTATGTAAACTCCATGTGATAAGCTCTGTAATCATTTTGTTATGATTGTAACAATCTAAGGGTCGAGTCCCTAAGAAAAATTCAAGTGCCCTTAGTCCTGTGCTGTGCTCAATACTGGTATATAAGGACTCAATGTCCAGGGCATTAAATATAGAGTCAGATGTTTATGGAGTGTTCTTTATCTTGTGCAAAAAGTCTCCCGTGTCTTTCACGTAGGTGGGCAAGGTTTTCACCAAATTCTGCAAAAAATAATCCACATAAGTAGCGATGTGTTCCGCTATACTGTCAATTGCCGATATAATCGGTGTTCCAGGAACTGGTAGAATTTCCTTGTGGATTTTCGGGATTAAATATAACCTGGGCATGACTGGATGCTCTACATCAAGGAACTTGAACTCCTGCATGGAAATCAGGCCCTCTCTCTTGTATTTGTACAGCATTATATATATATATATCCAGAATATGTTGCCCTGAGACAAGAAGGAGCCTGCAACAGGGTGGTTTTAACACAATGAATTTATTTTCATACCAGCATGCACAATCCAGAATTAATATGCAATACCAGCGCGTTTCAAAGCCTGGCGGCTTCTTCATCAGGGGAACAGTCGCAATAAATACGGAAATTCAGTAAGACATGTTTAATCTCTCACTTATACAGTCAGTCACGCACCTACTAAATCATCCATTCAGACACTCATACACCCACTCATTCTGCAATACACCTTGGCATATAACATATTTAAACTTTACGAATGTCACCTGAGATGTCATCAGTGATGTCACTCACCATGTCATGATTGGTGTAATATGTGACGTCATCAGCAGTGTATTGCGGGGGCGTGAGTTATAGTTTGCTCAACTAACGATAACAGCTGAATTTCTCTGGTTTTGTACGAGTGAAATGTCCAACTAACTATAACATCCCTGAAACCTGTGGTTTTTTCAGTGAATATATATATATATATATATATCTCTGGAGAAACTCGAACCACTTCCTGATACTCCGCAGCAGCAGACAGGCGAGGAAAGAGACACAGACCTCCGAGGTATTTCAAGTGGGCAGTGATTTTATTGTAAGTGACCCAACACAACGCGTTTCAAGCCCGTAAGCCCTTGATCACGTGTCACAAGTGAAAACACCATCTACTACATTTAAAGTGCATGTTGCCCCTCCCACACTTGACATCACAGGTCACATGTGCAAAGACACTGAAAACATTCTAATATGTTTCCTTCTGTTATTCCAGAATGTTACATGAAGGCATATAAATATAATTTGACACGCACTAGGTTTATATATGTACATGTTCAATAAATAATTTAAAATAACATGTAAAGTGCTAAGTGACTCGAAGCTTGTAAAATAATAAATACAATTCAATTTTTAAAATAATCTTCATTGGATGAATCCATTTTTAGCTGCCAACATGTCAACCATTGTATTTGTTAGTGTCTAACCGGTTAAATCCGTATATATGAACAACTAACAGAACTTATAGTGTGCGAAAAAGTATAGTCTTCATATTACCAGTATTTTTACCTTATTTCGTATTCGGCACACATTGCAGTCAAAGAGATGGAGAGGCAAAAAAAGTGCAAAGAGTGCATATCATAATGATTAAAGTGCAAGTGTAAATGGTATAAATTTCTCAAATCTTCAAATGTACATTGTAGGTCCAATCATCTGTACACCAGAAAACTAAATAATTCATCAATTTATACAGATAAGACGATCAAATTAGATCCTAAAAACATTTGAATATGTATAAGAAATATAAAAATACCTTTTGAGAAATTGATATGAGGGAAAGGCAAAACATGTGCAAATCTAAACACTCATTGTATTTACACTATATATTACAAGGACAGATTTCATGATTTTATTTACAGGTAACTCAACTAGTAAACAGACGGACCATAGGTATAGCAGCCATATTGAAATGACAGAAAGCTGCGCATATCTTCCGTCGTGTTTAACCCGTTGGGCCATTTGCAATCTAGATCCAAAATATATTTTGTTTCTAGCTGCCGGAGTTGGCGTTCTCGGTTGCCTCCTCTCCTTTTTCTAACCACAGCGTCAATTACATAATAAGAAAGGCAATTGATGTTGTTAGCATGCACTCTCTTAAAATGTCTGGCAACAGGATATGTTGCATCACTGTGCAGAATGGCCCTAATATGCTGCAATACCCTGACGTGCACCTGCAGCTTCGTGCTACCCACGTAGCGAAGCCCACCGGTGCACGTCTGGACATACACAGCATACTCGGTTTTGCAGTTGTAATTTCCCATTATTAAACTAGGAGTAGTCCTGAACGGTGTCGAGTAAGATGACATATTGCACCCAAAATTACATGCTCTACATGTTGTACATTTAGTAAAGCCCTTCTTCGGTGTTAACCAGGTAGTGACCTTTTTGATTTCAGGAGATACTCTGTCTACTCTTGTGCCCATGATACTGCTTCTTCTAAAAG
This sequence comes from Lissotriton vulgaris, assembly GCF_964263255.1. Lineage (NCBI taxonomy): Eukaryota > Metazoa > Chordata > Amphibia > Caudata > Salamandridae > Lissotriton > Lissotriton vulgaris. The sequence goes on along the minus strand of NC_141687.1, from coordinate 1,852,128,675 downwards.
TGATTACAGGTTTAGCTGCAATTCTACTTTGAAGAATGCTGTCTGTTAATATCACAGGCCAATGTTTGTTAATTATAGTCCTTATCTGTCGTTCCTCTCTATTGAAAGTTGTAATTAGTCTAGGAGTATTGGTTTTATTCAAGGTAATGACAGAATTAGGTGTATCAGGGCTTTCCTCTTCGGGAGAAAAATGGCTTATCCTAGATCTAGTTTTAGCCTTTTCCCTTGCCTCCTTTAACATTTTTTCAGAGTACCCCCTGTCTCTCAATCTAGCAACCAGCTCTTGTTGACATATATCAAATTGCTCCTCATTGCTGCAGATTCTTTTTATACGTAGGATTTCTCCATACGGGATGCTAGCAATGAGGTGTTTTGGATGAGAGCTGGTCGCATGTAAGGTAATGTTACCTGAAGTAGCTTTTCTATGAAGGGTGCTTTCAAATTTGTTGTTATGGACAAAGACCCTTACATCAAGGAATTCAATTTCCTTTTTCTCAATGTGGGAAGTGAATCTTAAGTTAAACAAATTGTTATTGATCTTATTAACAAACAAAGTCGCTTCCTCCTCACTTCCCTCCCACAGAATGAACACATCGTCTATATACCTAAGGTAAGACCTTATGTGTGTATTGTACTCATCTTGAAAGGCAGTTTTAAGGACCTGCTCCTCCCACCAGCCCACATGTATATATATTCACTGGAAAAAACATAGGTTTCACACCAGTTATAGTTAGGAATTAGCATTTACAAAACCTATATTAAATTCACTGAAAAAACCATAGGTTTCACACCAGTTATAGTTACCTGGAAATTTTACTGACATAAAACCATTGAAATTCCCACGTTATAGTTAGTTGGACTCACTATAACTTGCGCGCCTGCAATGCACTGCTGATGATGTCACATATTACATCACGCATGACATGGTCAGTGACATCACTCATGACATCACTGATGACACCATCCTTGTGACAGAGTGACAGACCTCCTTTCAGTGTAATGTAACCCTTGAAACACATATTCAAAAATAGAAACTAACATTTTCAAAAACATGGAGATACCCATACCAGTTACAACAACCAATTCAGTAATTCCGCCATCTATATACACATCCACTCATTCACCAACAGTTCTATATAGTCACTCATACATATACTCACTCATCATATGTAGTGATACACCTATACATCCTGTTACACCCCGGCAGTCATCCAAATGTTACTCACACACATACTCACACATGCAAATAAACTATTAAACATCCATTTATTTGCATATACAGCTATACACACACTACAACCTTACTTCTAAGGAAACTTACACTTACTTACTCTCTTAAACAATCACTTATAGAAACACATACTTATTTAAACAGGAACTCTTACAATCTCTCGCTCTCACATAAACTCACTTATATACATCAATAATCACATATACTAGATTAAAATATATGTAGTTACTGATAAAGACACTAGTGAGACAGTCATTCACTCACTAACACACACATATACACACTCATCCACCCATACAGTCCTGCACATAAGCTGTCTTCAAAACACATACAAACAGTGAGTCAGTCATTGATGCATCTATGTGCTAAGTAATACCCCCACCAAACCATACAGACACTCATACTGATACTAAAAAAAACATCTAATAACCCATATACACACACATGTAGCTACTCACCAACGCATGCAGCTACTTATACACAAAGTGAAACACTGATACAAACATTTAAATATTTAAACATTACTCGCTAATATATGTATTCACTAAGATACACTTAAGCCAGTTAACCAATCAATTTAAAAAAAAAAAAAAACATCCATTTAGAAACTTATTTAAACATTTATTCTTCCATCCACCTTTACAAATACATATATAAAACATATTTATTTTTCAGAAAGACACACATTCACTGGATGGTGTCATCAGTGATGTCATGAGTGATGTCACTGACCATGTCATGAGTGATGTAATATGTGACATCATCAGCAGTGCATTGCAGGCGCGCAAGTTATAGTGAGTCCAACTAACTATAATGTGGGAATTTCAATGGTTTTATGTCAGTAAAATTTCCCGGTAACTATAACTGATGTGAAACCTATGGTTTTTTCAGTGAATATATATATATATGTAATGTTTTTTGAAATGCTCTGAGTGTTTTTGTTTTTGTTTTTGTGATGGATGATGTTATCACTAGCAAATCCTAGCTAGATGAATTGCTACAGTTTTTGACTACACCGTAGTTGTGGCAGTCCTATTGGGCTGCAATTGCCGATCCACGGCTAGATTTTGTCCGACCGGACCGCATTAGAGTTTTGTGTTTTTGTCGTGAGTTGAGTATTTCTCAACAATATATTGTTGTCTTAGCCTTAAAACGTATTATGATTATGTACAATATATGGCTTTATTTACAAGATAACAATTTTGCCGATACACGGCAGTATTTAGGTGTGGTATACCTGCTAGCAATCTAATGCAAATCGTGTTGTAAATATACACTGCAAGATGGCGCCCTATGCTGCGTGAAAGAACCAGTCCTTTGTTTGTTTTTAAACACTTCACAAACATTTATAATGGCGCTGCGCACTGTGTCTCAGATGTAAACATTGAGAAAGGGAGGGCTCTCCCGAAACGCGTCTGTTGTTGAAATAAACTGCCCTGCTAAAGAACTTTGCCGTGCTCGAGAGTGCTTATTATTCCTGTGACCCGGCCGGGTATTTTCAGGACTTCTGGAGCTGTGATATATATATATATATATATATATATATATATATATATATATATGTATATATATATATATATATATATATATATATATTTTCACTGAAAAAACCATAGGTTTCACACCAGTTATAGTTAGGAATTGGCATTTAAAAAACCTAATAAATTCACTGAAAAACCATAGGTTTCACACCAGTTATAGTTAGCTGGAAATTTTACTGACATAAAACCATTGAAATCCCCACGTTATAGTTAGTTGGACTCACTATAACTTGCGCGCCTGCAATGCACTGCTGATGACGTCACATATTACATGAGGATAATATTACCTACAAACCTAAAGAGCACATCATCTGGCAATTTTTTTCAATCCCCAACGACAAAAAAAAGTAAATGCGCCTAAGGCAACCTGCTTAATATGTCATCAGGAGCTGTCTAGGGGGAATCCCAACAAAAAATACTCCTTCGGCAACCACACGATGATCAGACATATGCAACGAAAGCATCCAAATAACTATGCTAGGGCAGAGGTCAGGGAACTGGCCAGAAACCCTGTCAAATCTTCTGCCCGCACCTCCCAAACTAATGTTTCCACCCCATCAGGACCGGAAGTTAACGAGATGTGCTCCACTATACAAACAAACTTTTCCAATTTTAAAATGGTTTGTATTTTTTGTGGACAAACAATATGCTATGGAGAGCAATGCATCACACTTATTAACCGTGCTTGGGATAACCACAAGTGCCAAAGGAAACATTAATTTTTTCCGCTTTTTTTTTTGCTCCTGTTGAGCCCTTTAGAATTCCCTGTTTTTTGTTTCTCCCCTTAAAAAATACAAAAAATAAATAAAAAATGTTCAGAAAAGTCAAAAAAAGTAAAAAATGTTCAAAAAACAATAAAAAAATATAAAACAACAAAAAGAAAAAAAAACAGTTCTTTTTAGAACTACCTCCAATTTATAAAAAAATGCTACATTTTTTGAAAACTCTATCATTCTTTTTTTCCAATGGTACGCTCCCCGGTCCGCTCCCCGGTGCGCGTACCAGGCGCTCCCCCCGCGCAAATCGAAAAAAAAAAAGAAAATTTGCCCCGCGGAGCCCTTTAATGACCCCCACATCAAACCTAGGGGGTCAGGGGGGTCTACTCTGCCCCCTTATGGTCATTTCCCCCTTTGTTTTTCCCACCTCTTGTGTCTCGATTCTACTGAGACACAAGATGGCGACCGCTCTGGACTGTTTCGAATGTTTACAGACACCCGAGAGCCAATCAGCTTTCCGTGCGCACCTCGCGTGGCGCGCCCAGAGCGCTCCCCGGTGCGGTACCGGGGCGCTGCCATAGATATATATATATTTTTTAACCTAAATTACTCAAAAAACACTGGAGCACATATCTTGAGACATAGCAAAGGCACATCCCTACAATTTTGCAAAGTTTGGTGGAAATCCATTCAGCCGTTCGGGCTAAAAGTGAGTTTGACCCCCCTATGGAAATTAACATGGGGAAAACACGTTTTGGGACCCCCCTTTTATCTCAGCCCCCGCTTGACGAATCCCCCCCAAACTTTCAGGGAAGAACCGGAACGTAAATGAGCAAATTTGAGGACATTTTCAGGCAGATTCATCAGCCGGCGCCAAAGTTATTCACAATAGAGTTTTGAAAATTTGCATTGAAAAAAATCCTAACTATAACTACCTACTGGCAACCGCCAGTAGGTATATATATATATATATATATATATATATATATATATATATATATATATATATATATATATGAAAGAGCAATGCGCTGGAGCATTTGGAAGGGCTCACCACGAAACTCCCACCATCCGGTTTACTTTGCCCCGATGTAGCCTTTAACATCTTTCTTTGCTAAAACATTCACTGAGTCCGACGCGTTTCGGGCCAACGCCCCCTCCTCATGGACTTGAATCAATGAAACACGCATCTCTCCTTCGTGTTTCAACCGTATTTAATTGAAACAGAACGCCCTGAGTGGGCGTGGTTTACATGGTTTGTTTCGCCAGGATTGCTGGTTACTGTAGTGTAATGAAGGTAAGTCTCAAGTATTGCACTTGAGACTCCCCTTCATTACACTACAGTAACCAGCAATCCTGGCGAAACAAACCATGTAAACCACGCCCACTCAGGGTGTTTTGTTTCAATTAAATACGGTTGAAACACGAAGGCGAGTGATGCGTGTTTCATTGATTCAAGTCCATGAGGAGGGGGCGTTGGCCCCGAAACGCGTCGGACTCAGTGAATGTTTTAGCAAAGAAAGGTGTTAAAGGCTACATCGGGGCAAAGTAAACCGGATGGTGGGAGTTTCGTGGTGAGCCCTTCCAAATGCTCCAGCGCATTGCTCTTTCATATATATATATATATATATATATATATATATCAAAAACACTCCTGACCGCTTTCAAAGCGGCAATACAGCAGGCGCGGACCTCTTCTCTGGCAAGCTGATTCAGCGCGAAGTTAAAACGCCATCACACCGTCTTAACCAGTGGTAAATTTATTAAAACAAAGAAAATATAGAGCTAATGCTCTTCCCTGACGCGTTTCGCTCCTACAGAGGAGCTTGATCACATGACATGTATATATATATATGTATATACCGCCTACTGGCGGTCGCAAGTAGGTAGTTATAGTTAGGACCTATTATCCATAGGAAATTCGTAACATTATTTTTCCAATTACTTTGGCGCCAGTTGACGAATGTTCATGAAATTTTCAATACTTATGGCCCGCTCCGGTCCGCTTCTATCTTGAAAGTTTTGGGGTAATTCGGTAAGCGGGGCAGAGAAAAAAGGGGTGTCCCAAAACGTGTTTTCTCCATGTTAATTCCCATAGGAAGCTTTAGACACGGCTACAGCCCGAACTGCTGAAAGGAATTTCACCAAATTTGGCAAAAAGGTAGCCCTTGGTTTAGGAAAAGCCCTTTTTAGGTCTCGCTGAAGCCAACGCGCATGCGTTGCTTCTGCGAGAGTATAGAAGGCGAAACAAACTCTTGAACAAGCACGGATTACGTGCAGTTCATGTGAATCACTCATGTGAAACGCGCGTGCACAAACCCATGAGCCTTGCACCGCAATGGAATGCTGCCTCCCAAGCTGCTCCCCCGCCCCCCGCCATCAGACTTCATTGCAATGCGCTCCCGCCCCGCCCCCCCCACAGCAATGCCAAGAGCTTGTTTTGTTCCTAAGTGATATATGTCTTTCTAGTTATTACATGTGGTATTCACTTAAGACCGAATAACCCCTCCAGTGACTTGTACTTTAGCCTATAGTGCCTGACTGTACATCTAATCTTTCACCTCATGGCTGTAACATTATATGACACAGGTTTAGCCGTACAGTCAACAATGCTTTGTATAACCCCAATTACCTGTATACTATACCCCACACATCAGTACCCTCACTCCAACCCAGCCAGAATAACACTTGTCTACGTCAATTATGCCCCTACCCTTTCACTGCAAACGTGAACTTGTTTCTCTTCATTTATACCGCATAATCCGATCTGTACCCTAACTTTACACCACATAAATTCGTTTGCACCCAAAACCCTCCAAAGTGTAAACACGTCTGCACCCACCCACCCCGTACATGACCTTGAGTGATGTATTAGCTTTCAACAGTAATGTGTATATATCGTTATTTATATACGGATTTGAATGGCAAATTTGAGATTTGAGGTTCTCTTTGTCTCAAATTTTAGTGCGTCTCCTGAGAAGAAAATTGTGATATAATGGGCCGTTTCTTGTGTGTCCTTCCTTAGGCATGCCAATAGTGTTATAATTCTCCTGCTGCACGTGCGGCCCAGACACATCAGTATAAGTTTACTAATGGCTTTTAAAGAACTGCCCAAGCAGGGGCCACCCGCAGATGTCAATGACTAGGCGGTCAGGCAATCAGCGACTTTCCTTCTTCCACCGTCTGCTGAAAATCACATTTAGGGCTGGCACGTTGACATCTTCTTTCTATGAAACTGGCCTTTGTTGAGATGGTAATTTGGGTTTATCCCCGGCTCCACGCGCATCTCCTCCCAGCCCCCAGCCCCCAGCCCTATCTCTTGTCTCTCCTAATATCTCATCTGTATGTGCTTCCCTTTATCTGGCCAGGTCTCCCGCCCATTTTAAGAGGTCCGCCGAGTAGGCTCAGAGCTCTTTTGAAGGTTTGTTTTCTCTGGAGGGAGGTGGGGCTCGGATGAGAGAGAGGAGGCCGCTTTTAATCCCCTTAACAGTTCAAACTTTTCCCTCTGCTTCATCCTGTCTCTCTTTGAATATTTCTCCCTTTATCGCTTCAAATGACCCCCTTCTGCCTCTTTGTTTGCGCCCTGGGGGGCTCTGCATATCACACAGTACTTTGTGTTTACAAAGCTTTCTCTGAGAGGGGATAGAGGTGGGGGCTTGCGGGACTGGCACCCCCTGCCTCTCCTCTGCATATGTGTCTCCCCCTGCTGTGCCTTTGTCACTGACACCACCCAGGAAAGCGCGGCTGTGGGGTAAATGGGACTGTTTACCTTTTCTCTGTACCCCGGGCTGCAATGCCATAAAGATTATAAGGCCACATGCTGAGTGGAATGCACGTGACGCCTACAATAGATCTTAAACGGCAAGTACAGCGCTAGCCCCTCAAAACTGGTGGCCCCAAAACCTAACAATCTGTACCACTGTTCTCAATCTTGCTAATCCGAACCTGTTTCGACATTTGGCGTTTAAATTTAATTAAACAACACTGCCCTTTGTTGGCCCCCAAAAATTATCACAACATATAGTTCAAATCCCGGGGTCTCACACCAAAATACAAGCCAAAGAATGCGTACAGTTTGTGACGAGATGTTAGTTGTGGGAACTAGTGGCGCCAACATTCATTAACCCTCTCACCCTCACTCACCCTTCCTCACCCTCACACCTTCTCACACCCTTACCCCCTCACCCTCACACACCCTCACACCCCTAACCCCCTCAACCTTCACACACCCTCACCCTCACTCACCCACTCACCCACCCTCACACACCCTCTCACCCTCACACACCCTCACCCTCACATCCCCTCACCCTCCCTCACACCCTCCTCTTCACACCACCTCACCCTCACACCCCCTCACCCTCACACCCCTTCACCCTCACACACCCTCACCCTCACTCACCCTCTCACCCATGCTCACCCACCCTCTCACCCTCACCCACCCTTTCACACTCACACACCCTCACCCTCACTCACCCTCTCACCCTCACACACCCTCTCACCCTCAAACCCCCTCTCACCCTCAAACACCCCCTCACCCTCACATACCCTCAACCTCACATCCCCTCACCCTCCCTCACACCCTTACTCTCACACCCCTCACCCTCACACACACCCTCACCCACACCCCTCACCCTCATTCACCCTCTCATCCACACTCTCACCCTCCCCCACACCCTCACCCTCACACCCCCTCACCCTCACACCTCCTCACCCTCACACCCCCTCACCCTCACCCACCCTTTCACTCTCACACACCCTCTCACTCATCCTCTCACCCACCCTCACCCATCCTTACCCTCTCACCCTCACACACCCCCTCACCCTCACACCCCCTCACCTTCACACACACCCTCACCCTCACACACCCCCTCGCCCTTACACACAACCTCACCCTCACTCACCCTCTCACCCACCCTCCCCCACACCCTTACCCTCACACCCCCTCACCCTCACACCCCCTCCCCCTCCCCACCCCTTCACTCTCACACACCCTCTCACTCACCCTCTCACCCACCATCACCCACCTGCACCCTCACACACCCTCTCTCCCTCACACACCCTCTCACCCCCCCTCACCCCCCCTCACCATCACACCCCCTTACCCTCACACGCCCTCACCATCCCTTACACCCCCTCACCCACTCACATACCCTCACCCACGCACACCCACTCACACCATCACACCCCCTCACCCTCACACACCCCCTCACCCTTACACCCCCTCACTCTTCCACACCCTCACACACGCTCACCCTCATACACCTCTCACACCCTCACCCTCTCACACACCCTCACCCTCTCACACACCCTCACCACTCTACCGCACTCACTCTATTGCACTCACTCTACCACACTCACTCTACCGCACTCACACTACCACTCTACCGCCCTCACTCTACCGCCCTCACTCTACCACTCTACCGCCCTCACTCTGCCGCTCTCACTCTAACACTCTACCGCTCTCACTTTAACACTCTACCCCCTCACTCTACCACTCTACCGCCCTCACACCCTCACTCTACTGCCCTCACTCTACCACTCTACCACCCTCACTATACCACTCTACCGTCCTCACTATACCACCCTCACTCTACCACTCTACCACCCTCACACTACCGCCCTCACTCTACCGCCCTCACTCAACCACTCTACAGCCCCCATTCTAACACCCTCACTCTACCACTCTACCACCCTCACTCTACCACTCTACCGCCCTCACTCTACCACTCTACCGCCTTCACTCTACCACTCTACCGCCTTCACTCTACCACCCTCACTCTACCACTCTACTGCCCTCACTCTACCGCCCTCACTCTACCACTCTACCACCCTCACTCTACCACTCTACCGCCCTCACTCTAACACTCTACCGCCCTCACTCTACCACTCTACTGCCCTCACTCTACCGCCCTCACTCTACCACTCTACCACTATGCCACCCTCACTCTACCACTCTACTGCCCTCACTCTACTGCTCTCACTCTACCGCCCTCACTCTACCGTCCTCACGCCCTCACTCTACCGCCCTCATGCCCTCACTCTACCACTCTAACACCCTAACTCTACCACCCTCGTTCAACCACTCTACCGCCCTCACTCTACCACTCTACCGCCCTCACTCTACCACTCTACCGCCCTCACTCTACCACTCTACCACTCTACCACCCTCACTCACTCTACCGCCCTCACTCACTCTTCTGCCCTCACTCACTCTTCTGCCCTCACTCACTCTTCTGCCCTCACTCACTCTTCTGCCCTCACTCACTCTACCGCCCTCACTCACTCTATCTATCTATCGCCCTCCCTCACTTTATCTATCTAACACCCTCCCTCACTCTATCTATCGCCCTCACTCTATCTATCTATCTATCTATCTATCTATCTATCTATCTATCTATCTATCTATCTATCTATCTATCTATCTATCTATCTATCTATCTATCTATCTATCTATCTATCTATCTATCTATCTATCTATCTATCTATCTATCGACCTCCCTCTATCTATCTATCACCCTCCCTCTATCTATCCATCTATCGCCCTCCCTCTATCTATCGCCCTCCCTCTATCTATCCCCCTCCCTCCCTCTATCTATCGCCCTCCCTCTCTTCCACCCGCCTCTTTCTCTAACTCTCTGTTCTCTTCTCCTGTGCCAATCTGCTGTTCTCTTCCACCCGCCTCCTTCTTAACTCCGTTATCTTCTCCTGTGCTGATCTGCTGCTCTCTTCCACCCCACCTCCTTCTTTAATTCCCTGTTCTCTTCTCCTGTGATGATCAGCTGCTTTCTTCCACCCCACCTCCTTCTTAAATTCATGTTCTCTTCACCTGTGCTGATCTGCTGCTCTCTTTCAACCCGCCTCCTTTTTTAACTCTGTTCTTTTCTCCTATGCTGATCTGCTGTTCTCTTCCACCGCCTCCTTTTTAACTCCCTGTTCTCTTCACCTGTGTTAATCTGCTGCTCTCTTCCACCTCACCTCCTTCTTTAACTCCCTGTTCTCTTCTCCTGTGCTGATCTTCTCCTCTCTTCCACCCGCCTCCTTCTTTAACTCCCTGTTCTGTTCTCCCGTTCTGATCTGCTGCTCTCTTCCACCGCCCCCTTCTCTAACTCCATGTTCTCTTCTCCTGTCCTGATCTGCTCTTCTCTTCCACCCCGCCTCATTCTCTAACTCCTTGTTGCCTTCTCCTGTGCTAATCTGCTGCTCTCTTTTACCCCACCTCCTTGTTCTCTTCTCCTGTGCTGATCTGCTGCTCTCTTCCACCCCACCTCCTCCTTTAACTCCCTGTTCTCTTCTCTTCTCCTGTGCTGATCTGCCACTCTCTTCCATCCCCCTCCTTCTATAACTCCCTGTTCTGTTCTCCCGTGCTGATCTGGTGCTCTCTTCCTCCCGCCCCTTCTCTAATTCCCTGTTCTCTTCTCCTGTGCCAATCTGCTGTTCTCTTCCACCCGCCTCCTTCTTTAGCTCCCTGTTCTCTTCTCCTGTGCTGATCTGCTGCTCTCATCTACCCACCTCCTTCTTTAACTCCCTGTTCTCTTCTCTCATGCTGATCTGCTGTTCTCTTCCACCCCACCTCCTTCTCTACCTCCCTGTTCTCTTCTCCCATGCTGTTCTGCTGCTCTCTTCCACCCACCTCTTTCTCTAACTCCCTGTTCTCTTCTCCTGTGCTGATCTGCTGCTCTCTTCCACCGCCTCCTTCTTTAACTCCCTGTTCTCTTCTGCTGTGCTGATCTGCTGCTCTCTTCCACATACATCCTTCTCTAACCGCACACACATACATACAACCACGCACACACACATACAACCACACACACACAACCACACAAACACAACCACACAAACACACACAACCATACCACACACACAACCTCACACACAACCACACACACAACCAAACACACAACCAAACTCAACCACACACAATCACACATAGAGCCACACACACAACCACACACAACCACACCCAACCACACAACATACACACAACCACACATACAACCACACACACAACCACACACATCACCACACACACAACCAAACACATCACCACACACATCACCACACACACAACCACATACACACACAACCACACACACACAACCACACACAACCACACACACAACCACACACACAACCCATACAATCACAACCACACACACAACCACACACACAACCACAAACACAACACACACAACCACACACACAACCACAAACACAACACACACAACCACACACAGCCACACACACACAACACACCCACACACAACCACACACACAACAACACACACAACCACACACACAACCACAAACACACAACCACACACCCAACCACACACACATAACCACACCCAACCACACACACACACACAACCACAACCACACACAGCCACACATACAACCACACACACACACACACAACCATACACACAAACAACCACACCCAACCACAGCCAACCACCCACCCAACCACACATACAACCGCACACACAACCACCCACACACACATACAACCACACACAACCACACACATACAACCACACACAACCACACACACACAACTACACACACACAACCCCAGACACACACAACCACACACACACAACCACGCACAACTATCTATCAGCCACACTCTATCTATCTGTCTATCTATTGACCACACTCTATCTATCTGTCTATCTATTGCGCACACTCTATCTATCTGTCTATCTATTGCACTCACTCTGTCGCCATCACTCTATCTATCTATCGCTCTCACTCTATCGCCATCACTCTATCTATCTATCGCTCTCACTCTGTCTATCTATCTATCTATCTATCTATCTATCGCCCTCACTCTATCTATCTTTCTATCTATCTTTCTATCTATCTATCTTTCTATCTATCTATCTATCTATCTATCTATCTATCTATCTATCTATCTATCTATCTATCTATCTATCTATCTATCTATCTATCTATCTATCTATCTATCTATCTATCTATCTGTCTATCTATCGCCCTCACTCTATCTATCTATCTATCTATCGCCCTCACTCTAGCTATCTATCTATCTATCGCCCTCACTCTATCTATCTATCTATCTATCTATCTATCTATCTATCTATCTATCTATCTATCTATCGCCCTCACTCTATCTATCTTTCTATCTATCTTTCTATCTATCTATCTTTCTATCTATCTATCTATCTATCTATCTATCTATCTATCTATCTATCTATCTATCTATTTATCTATCTATCTATCTATCTATCTATCTGTCTATCTATCGCCCTCACTCTATCTATCTATCTATCTATCGCCCTCACTCTAGCTATCTATCTATCTATCGCCCTCACTCTATCTATCTATCTATCTATCTATCTATCTATCTATCTATCTATCTATCTATCTATCTATCTATCTATCTATCTATCTATCTATCTATCCATCTATCTATCTATCTATCTATCTATCTATCTATCTATCTATCTATCTATCTATCTATCTATCTATCACCCTCCCTCTATCACACCACCACAGCATCACTCAGGGGCACCACAGCATCACCCAGGGGCACCACAACATCACTATGAGCTACCACAGAATCACTGAATGCCACAGCATCACTCGTCGCCACCATAACATCACTCAGCGCCACCACAGCATCAATCTGTGCAACTATTCAACAACAACCGGTTCAAATATGTTATCTCAATGTTTCAAGCTTTATTACAAATGTCACAAAAAGATATTATTATTTCACTTCTGTTCTTGGATTTTCGTCACAATAAAATACACTGAACATAATCTTCACAAAAGTTATTTACAAAAGTTTAAACTATTGCCATTATAAATTACAATACTTTTTATTTAAGTATTAATTATTTTAAAACAATCAAAGCCATTGTTATTTGTAATATCAATACATCAAAGTCACGTAAATACAAAACATGTTGCATTAGAAATGCAATAGGTGTCACATTTGCAAAAGTTAACAGTATTGGCATTGTAAATGACAAAGATATTAATTTCGCTATTTTCAAAACCAACACATAAATAAAAAATGTGTAATTTACAATACCAATAGCTCAAATTTTCGAATGCAAGACCTATTGCATTGCAAATGCTTGTTGTTAAATGGTGTAAATCCGTTCAATAGTTGCTGAGAAATTTAAGAAAAAGTGGTGAAAAAATGCATTTCCCATAGCAAACTTTAAACACGGCTACAGCTCGAATTGCTGAATGGAAGTACACCAAATTTGGCATAAAGGTAGTCCTTGCCTTAGAAAGAACTCTTTTTCTTAAATGGTGTAAATTCGTTCAGTAGTTGCTGGCAAAATCAAAAAATAAAAGTTTCAATATTTACAGGCACCGAGGATCCGACCACAAGCTGTATTCTAATTGGCTGTCAACACTCCAAACCAGGAACTGTTGGCAGCCATCTTGTGCCTCGGTAACCGAGGTACAAGAAAACAGAAACACAAAGGTGCAAAACAGAAAAGGGGGCAGGGTAGAAACACCTTGACCCCCTAGGCCTGCATAGATCGCGAGATGCGCGGAGGATCCGCGGATCCGGCCACGAAAATAAAAAAACAAAGTGCTGGCTCCCGCGCTTCATTGTTAATTAGCCCCCGGGTGGGCCAAGTCCCGGGGGCATCTAAAAAAATATTGGCGTGGGCCCAGGGGGAACCCTGCAGCCCCGGGGACCGCCACCTCCAGGGCTTTCTATAAATGTTTGCGCGGGAGCACAGCCCCCCAGCACCAGGGACCGCCCCCCCGGGGCTTCTTTTTTAAATGTATGGGGTGCCTCAAAGGCCAGGGACCGCCACCCCTGGGCTTTCATTAATTAGTGTACGGTGGGCACACGGCCCCCCTCTGCCCCTTGGACCACCACCTCCCTGGGCCACTATTATGTAAATTTGGGGGTCCATTAAGGACCACCTCCTCCACCTCCTCCACCTCCACCTCCTCCCCTGGGCTGTATAGATATTGAGAGGGGGGCCGTGCGCCCCCCCTCCCGGAGCCTGTGATGGCCCTGGGGACCGCCACCCCCCAGGGCCGGCTCCTGCAGTGTCCCGGGGTGCCCACCCTGGGACACTGCTGTTTGCTATGGCAGGGCAGGAGCCTTGCAGCTCCCGCCCTGTCACAGCAAACACTGGTTTGGGTTTTGGAAGAGAGAGCAGGCAACCTGCTCTCTCTTCCAAAATCGAAACCAGATTGATTTTCTACACGGGGAGCTGCATCTTAGCAGCTCCCCGTGTGGAAAAGTGCTGCCGGCTTCCGCAGGAGGCGGGGAGCCGGCTTGGACAGTGGGGGCATTGGGGCATTGCCCCCACGGTCCCCAACGAGGTGGCCCAAAACCAGGGAATTAGTGTACTTTCGTACTGGACGCTCATTGATTTACTATTTACATAGAAGCAACCTCATTGACAAGTAAAATCTACAAAAATGCAGCTAAATATATTTTATAAAAAGCTGAGCATATCTTCTGTTGTATTCAAACCGTTGGGCCATTTACATTCGAGCACAAGAATGTATTTGGTTTCTAGCTGCCGAAGTTGGCGCTCTCTATTGCCACCCCGTCTTTTTTTGGCCACAGCATCCAATACATAATAGGACAAGCAATTGATGTTATTTGCATGAACTTTCTTAAAATGCCTCGCCACAGGATATGTTGCGTCACTGTGAAGGATGGCCCTAATATGCTTCAATATCCTGACGTGCACCTGCAGCTTCGTGCTACCAACGTAGCTAAGCCCACAGGTGCACGTCAGGACATATACAGCATACTCGGTTTTGCAATTGTAAGTTCCCTGAATCAATATAGGTGTTGGACTGAAAGTTGTAGAGTACTTAGTCATATTGCATCCGAATTTACAAGCACGACATGTAGTGCACTTTATGAAACCTTTCTTAGGTGTTAACCATGTAGTGACCTGTTTGACTTCTGGCGATGCTCGGTCCAATGCTGAACCCATAGTGCTGCTTCTCCTGAACGTGACAATAGGTTTGTCTACTATTCTGTTGCGAAGGATATTATCCGTCAGCACTACTGGCCAATGTTTGTTTAGTATTGTTCTTATTTGCCGCTCCTCCTTATTGTATGTAGTAATCAATATTGGAGTATTTCTAATACTGGAGGTAACTGCAGTATTGGGGACCGATAAAATGTCTATTTCAGGATTAAATAGGCTAATTCTGGATTTTGTTTTGGCCTTATTTATCGCATCCTGCAAGATTTTTTGTGAATACCCCCTTGCTTTGAGTCTCCCAACCAGCTCATGTTGACATTTGTTTTATGTATATATATATATATATATGGCAAAAGGACGTCTTCAACAACTTCTGAAAAAAGACGAGGCGAACCCAAAACTGGTGCGTTTCAATTTTATTGAGAGCCCAACACCAAATCCGCCATAACGCCTTTCAGCCTAACGAGGCCTTGATCACATGACAGCGTTTGAAAGGGCGGGGTACTCCTTTTAAAGTGCAGCATGACAATTAATCACAGCAGTTTTAATCACAGACATGGAAAACATACTGCATTATGTTTTGCGTGCGAAAATTGCTAAATCAATTTGATTCAAACAGTAGGTTTAATCAAATAGCCATTGGTTTAGGTGCCTAGCAGCAATTTAGAAGAAATATAAAACATATAAATAAATAAATAAATATGTTAAATTTATACATATTCATCAACATTGCTGCTAAAACCTATTGTTACAACTAGAAAAAAACAGGGGTTATTCCCAAATCACCCTCCTATACATGGGCAAGGGAAATCAAACGATGTGTATAAACAGAAAGTAGTACAGAGGGATAAATTCACCATTTATTTGCATACAAGGTATAACTAAGTACCCTGATGTTCAATATAATATTTAAGGTTATATATATTCACAAATCACACAAAATATATACGTGTCAAGTGACAAGGTGGGGCACAGAAAAAACTAATAATGAAAAATACATATATAATGGGGACTGTATAACAATGAAACACCCTAGCTTGCATTCATCTCTATATACAATACAATATACAATATATATATATATATATATATATATATACATCACATATACAATATATCCAATACATACACAAGAATATATATCGATATATACCCTAAAGAAAACACAAGAAAATCTCGCAGTGTACACTCTTAAATCAAAGTGATACACTTCCAGGAGGTCCTAAGAGCGCCAGAGGTATAACACCCCTAACTAATTATTTGTTAAAGGCGCTTATATTAGAATTTGGGCCAACGTAACACTTTTTAGAGGACTCCTTCTTAAAGTGTCGACGCAGTCGCGTTTCAGCCAGTCATTTCTATTGGCTTCATCAGGACAAGGGTATAATTTCACTTCAATGTTAGTGCAGAAAGCACTCTCCAGTCCCTAAAATACAGGGACAGGTCACTCTAGCCACTCAATCCGAGGGTACCTAGAAGGACACAACCCTTTAACGCCCACTTCAATGTCCACGAGGTCGCTTCTAACGCTGTAGTCACTTTCACAACTCTCCTTCTCCTTCCACAGGGATTCCCTATAACTCGATTCCGGTCCTCACGCGGAGCAGAAAACTTCCGTCATGACAAGCAAAAACCTATTGGGCTATAAAAACCAATGTCAATTATAAAGCTAAGAGACTAAGCGGTCAATAAAATCCTGTTAAAACAGTAGGTTTAATCAAATAGCCATTGGTTTAGGTGCCTAGCAGCAATTTAGAATAAATATAAAACATATAAATCAATAAATAAATAGATAAATAAATATGTTATAATTATAAATATTCATCAACATTGCTGCTAAAAGCTATTGGGCTATAAAACCAATATCAATTACAAAGCTAAGAGACTAAGCGGTCAATAAAATCCTGTTAAAATCATTTAATAACTAGGATCTACTAACATCACTTTAGTCTGTTTCTCTCAGAATAAGTAGGTATGGTACTAACAGGTTAGTCTGCAACCACATTGTTACCGCCCAATATTCGGAGAACCGTGTGTCATAAAGCCCAAGTAGGCAAGTACCTGTAAACATATTGGTTTCTAATACAAAATGTGCAAATATTGCTAATAAATAGTCATGATGTAATATAATATAAAGTGCAACCCTGTGTGAATAAATATAAAAATAAAGTGATAAATATGATACTCATATATTATTAAAATTAGACGAGAAATATTTTTTCCCTAGTCAAAATGAAAGAAGCAGCTAAATACTATGTACACTGTGATAGGCTAAAGATGTTTACAGTTCATAGATAAGTAAAACAATCCTCACTAGCGTGCAACCCATTAGGAGTCTTGGTATCTAAGAGGATGATATATCTGGTCTCCAGTTTCCTTAATAAGGCCTCACGGTCGTCACCTCTCCTCTGTGGAAGGACTGTATCAATTACAAAATACCTGAGGCCACTTGGGTTCTTGTTGTGTATTTCCTCAAAATGACGAGCTACTGGATACGTGATGTCACCATTGTTAATAGCTCGTAAATGTTGGAGTATTCTTTTGTACACATGTGGTCTGGTACTTCCCACATAACGCAGGCCACAAGAACATTCCAATAAATACACTGCATACTCTGTTCTGCACTATCACTGAAAGGAGTCGAATATTCAGTTTTGCTAATTCCATTCCTGCATGCCTTACACGTAGAACATTTGAGGAAACCTTTACTGCTGTTCAACCAAGAACCAACAGATTTCACTACTGTACTACTAGAGACCAAACAATTTTGCATAGATCTAGCTCTCTTATACGCAATGCTAGGGGAGCTGCTAGGGGAGCTGGTGACCAGGTTACCCAAAACTGGGTCACTAGTGATAAGTGCCCAGTTCTTTTTCACAATCCTGTGAATGATTTGATGTTGGTTACTGTATGTAAAGATCAACCTGGTCTCATTCTGTTCAGTACTTACTGAGCTTCTTATGCTGCCTACGCTATTAGCCAATAGCTGCAGCCTACCCTGGGCGTTGGCTCTACACATTGCTTTATCCAAGACATCCATTTTATAACCTCTTCTCAAAAATCTGGCCCTACAAGCTATTTGTGCCTCTCTACACTCAATATCTGTGCTGCAAATTCTCCTGATATGAAGCATCTCGCCATACGGGATGCTTCGTATAAGATGAGCAGGATGATGACTGGAAGCATGCAGCACGGCATTACCAGCTGTGGGCTTGCGGAACAATTTAGTTTCCAATTTACCATTGTGAATGAAAAACTCAACATCCAAAAAACATACTGAAGTTGCGCTGATCTGACTAGTGAAACCAAGATTCAAATTGTTATCATTTAGTTTTTCAATAAATTGAACTGCCTCGCTTTCCAAACCGTCCCACGCAATCAAAAGGTCGTCATTTTGGGCCGGATTTAGGTCGGTCGGTAACGGCCGAAAATCAGTATTTTCGGCCGTTACCGACCGAGATTCACAAAATGGCATGTAGGGCCACATATTTTACAGATTCGGTAAATTTACCGAATCTGTAAAATACCGAATCGGTATTTTTACTGATTCGGTAACAATGAGATGTAGGTGGGACTCTTCTGAGTCCCACAAGCCTTACAGAATCGGTATTTTACCATGAAATCCAACTTCATGGTAAAATACCGATTCCGGTGTGCATGCACATGTGTGCATGCACACCTGCGCCATATGACAGGCAGACCTGCCCTTAGGGCAGGTATGCCTGCCACATGGCCCCCGAATCTTTTTTGGGGGTGCTAGAGGGTGTCAAAGTGACACCCCCTTCACCCTTGTCAAAATCGGTATTTACCGATTCGGTAAATACCGACCGGTAATGCCCCATTCATTCCTATGGGCTTCAAAGCCCATAGGAATGAATGGGGCATTACCGGTCGGTATTTACCGAATCGGTAAATACAGATATTTACCGATTCGGTAAAAGGAACATCTGGATGTTCCTACATATCCACCCCTTAGATTTACCGATTTTTAATTACCGAATCGGTAGAATTCGGTCATTAAAACTCGGTAAATCTATTTTACCTACATCTGGGCCTTAATCTCATCTATTTAACAACCCTAGAACCCATGATGGTAGGGTAGGTGGGCATGAGGACCTGTTCCTCCCAGTAGCCTAGATGGAGACAGCCGTAACTGGGAGAAAAACAGGCCCCCATGGCCACACCCCTGACTTGCTGAAACAGTTGGTTTGCGAACAGAAAGAAGTTATTCTCCAAACATAAATTGATCATAGATAGAATCATTTTGCTATGTTCATTTAAACAGTGAGGTCTTGAACTTAAGTAGTGATGTACAGCCTTTAGACCATTCCTGTGATAAATACTTGTATACAAGGAGGTGACGTCTAAGGATATGAATAAATAGCTTGGTTGCCATGCAAAGTCAGCAACTGTGTTCTCATGCTTTTCCCACAGAGGTTTGGAAGGTGATCTATAAGCTAAACTGAGAGCATATTTTCTGTAAATTCACACTATCTTCCTCAGTCAAGTGAGAATGAAGTCTGACATTCTCAGTAAAAAATGTACATCCAACAAGGGCAGAGACTGTCAGTTGATTCCTTTGTGTTCTACTGCAGCTTCCCAGAGTGTTCTAAAGAACAACTAGAGTGCTAACAGCCTTATTTATTACAAAAGTATAGCACACCTGAAGCAAACTTGATTGGAATAAAGTGGTAACTCTTAAAACATTTAATTTAAAAAGGAACAAAATGAGGGGTTCATTTTGCCATGGAAAGTATGATTAGTGCTGCAGAAAGAAAATGTAGGGCACATTTTGAGTGACTTCTCAAATTCTCTTCTATTTCATTAAAAAAAATTCTAACATGCAGACTGAAACATGTACTTTCAATACCAGCAGCAGACTTCCCTGGTGAGCAGTAGCTTTACTACAGTAATCTAATGAGCAACTAGAGTGCTAACATTCAGAATTTATGGCAAATGTGTGACACATCTGAATGCCTTCTTAATGGAACAAAAGTAAAAAACTGAAAGTGTTTCCTACTGAGGAGACTGTAGTAAATGAGGAAATTAGGAAACTTCATAAGAAATAAGTCTCCAAAGATGGCCACCAGAGACAAAAGAGCCCAAATGTAGCACAAATAACACCCAGATGTAGCCCAAGTATAGCCCAATGACAGAATGTCCCAGAGTGTTCTAAAGAACAACTAGAGTGCTAACAGTCTTACTTATGACAAAAGTATGGAACACCTGAAGCCATCTTGATTGGAATAAAGTGGTAAGACTTAAAACATTTAATTTGCAAAGGAACAAAATGAGGGGCTTCCTTTTGCCATAGAAATTATGATTAGTGCTGCAGATAGAAAAATTAGGGCACATTTTGACTTCTCAAATCCTCTTCTATTTCGTTAGAAAATTCTAACATGCAGACTGAAACTTGCACTTTGAATACCAGCAGCAGACGTCCCTTGTGAGCAGTAGCTTTACTACAGTAATCTAATGAGCAATTAGAGTGCTAACATTCAGAATTCATGGCAACTGTGTGATGTGGTGTCTTGTAGTTATAAATAAGTAAACAGGAACCAGTATGAATAGGAGTAAGCTTTAATCAAAGCCTCAGCCACAGGAGCAAACTTCAACTGAACTGCTGGAACTTCCATGTATTCCAGAATCTCACATGAGATAGGAATACTAGGACAGGAAGTTCCAGCATCTTAAAGGTACATACAAAAGAGAGAGGATAAACAACATCACACATCTCCCTCCCAAAGAAAAGCATGAAATAATAAATTATTGGAAAGATAAACCCTCAATTGAACAAGAGACAACGAGAGTAAACTATAGTGAATAATCTCTTAAATACAAAGGAGGCCTACGTACTCTCTGACTCCTGAAAGAAGGAGACGATGAATTTGAACTATTGACAAAATTAAAAGTTGGAAGATGTGAACTTTGTCTTCCACCATCCCGTACAGGAATTCTTGACTTAACTACAACCACTCTGCTCTTGTTCCAAATTCTTCCATCCTCTGTTTTGATGGCATTTCTAAAGACTTTCACTACAGCTCTTACATCAGTATATTTTGACCAGGATCTACAACCAAGAGGAGCTTTTATCCGAACCAGATCACCCACTAAAACCTTCTGTACATACACACAATTTCTTTTATCATAATAAGACTTCCTTTCATCCAGTTTTCTTTCTTCCTTCTTACGCCACTCACCAATCCCATTATCAATCAAACCCTTCTTGAGATCCATCCAGCCAGGACACATCCATGTGTTAGGGGCCCTCCCCCTAAACAATTCAAATGGGGATCTGCCAGTTGTAGAATGAGGTGCAAAACGGTATGCACTTATTCTTTCTTGGAGAACAGACTTCCAATTCAAACCAGATGACCTTGCTAACTGTATGGCCTCTTTCAAAGTTTTATTAACTCTCTCAACTGCACCGTTGGTTTCCGGATGATACAAAGAACATTTCTTATGCAGCACACCAGACCTCTTCAAATAATCCTCAAAAAGTCTTGAACAAAATTGCGGTCCGTTATCTGAAAGAAGACTATTTGGAAAACTCTCTTTCTTAAAAAGTGCATCCAGAAACTTTATAACCTCTTCCGAAGTAATTTCCCTCACAGCACACACCTCAATCCACCTTGAATATAGATCCATGAGAACTAAAAGATAAGGTGTATCACTTACACCTGACAGAGGACCAACTATATCTATAGCCAACTCATCCCAAGGATGTTTTGGTAAAAGCCTTTTAACCATGGGCATCTGTTTTGTTTTTAATATCTTATCACTAGCACAGCACTCTGGACAATCCCTCACCAACCTCTCAATCTCTAAATCCAGGTCACCAAAACTGCATACGTAAAATCTCTTTAGACTTAACAATTCCAAGATGTCCAGAATGTGCATGAGATAATAGTTTCTTTCTAATTCCAAGAGGTGGCACCATTTTTGTACCACAAGTTAAAAATCCAGAGTTCACAGAAAGCTCATCAGAAACCAAGGTCCAGGGTTTCTCTAATCGAGAGTTAGTACTCAAAGAAAGCATAACCTTCTTAATCTCCTCATCCTTCTCAAGATCATCTCTCCATTCTTTCTCTTCAATTGCCCCTTCTGTAATTTCACATACATTTATTGAATCATCACAAAAACCACAGACATCCTCTTCATCAAAATTCTCCTTTCCTACCATTCTTGAAAGACAATCAGCTGATTTGTTCGACACCCCTGGAACATATTCAACAGAGAAGTTAAACTCTTGTAAAGAAACAATCCATTCCCTAATTCTGGAGGAAATCACATCTAATCCCTTTCTATCAAAGATCTCTTTCAAAGGATTGTGGTCCGAAAAAATAAGTAGCTTCGTCCCCCAAATTAAATTCTTCAATTTCCTCAGTGCCCAATAAATGGCAAGTGCCTCTTTTTCTATAACAGAATAATTCAATTCTGATCCTCTTAAACACCTAGAAGAACAACAAATTAAGTAATC
The DNA here is from genome assembly GCF_964263255.1 of Lissotriton vulgaris. Taxonomy (NCBI): domain Eukaryota; kingdom Metazoa; phylum Chordata; class Amphibia; order Caudata; family Salamandridae; genus Lissotriton; species Lissotriton vulgaris. The sequence goes on along the minus strand of NC_141687.1, from coordinate 1,852,105,759 downwards.
TTTTCCATCTCTTTTCTGTATCAAGACAGCACCAAGACCTTTTTCACTTGCATCAGTATATAAAATAGTGGGCAAGCCTGGTACAAATGCTTGAAGAGAAGGTGCCTTATTCAGCTCAGATTTAATTCCATCAAATTCTTTTTTACATTCCTCAGTCCATTCATACTCAACATTTCTTGCTGTCAACCTTCTCAAAGACTGAGTTTTATCTGCAAAATTATAAATGAATTTTCCGTAAAACTCCACCATACCAAGAAAGGAAATTAATTCCTCCTTGTTTTCAGGCTCCTTTACCTTGTTGATGGTGTCAACCAACTCTTTTTTGGGAAAAATACCTTGATCGGTTATTCTGTGGCCCAAATAATTCACCTCTTACACCAAACTTACACTTACTTTTCTTGAGTGTCATTCCTGCATCCTCCAAGCGTTTGAGAACAGTACACACACGAACATAATGTTCTTTCATACTATTACCATAAATTAACAAATCATCCTGATAGCATCTTACACCAGGCAAACCTCTCAAAATTCTAGCCATAATCCTTTGGAACACTGAAGCAGCGGATACAAGACCAAACGGCATTCTCTTATATCTAAAAGTGCCCATGGGTGTGATAAATGCCGTTAAGTCTTGGGAAGAATCATCCAATACGACCTGGTGGTACGCTGAAGCAAGATCTAAAGTGGTGAAAAACTTAGCCCCTTCCAACGTACTCACCATCTCATCAATATTCGGGAGTGGAAATCTGTCAACTACCACCTCCTTATTTAATGCTCTGAGATCAACACAGAGTCTAATTTCTCCAGTTGGTTTCTTAACAACAACTACAGGAGCTAACCATTCAGTAGCCTCTACCTGCTCAATCACGCCATTCTTTAATAACTTATCTATTTCTTCTTTTACCTTCTCTTGTTCCATCAATGGTATTCTTCTTACCTTTGCCACAATCGGTACAGCATTCTCTCTCAATCTAATGTGATGCTTATGGCCTTTCAAGCAACCCAAACCTTCTCTGAATACATTTGGGAATTTACTGGCCAGATCCTCACCCAAATCCTTTTCCCCGTCTTTCATATCATCAGTAACCACTTGTTGAATTTGTACTTGGGGATTAGCATTCGGGTTCAAAGTTACACCAAGTTGACCTTGATGTACCCAACCTAGTAATGTATCTCCCTTCTTTGCAACATAAATTTTACCCACTATAATCCTTCTTCCAAGTTCAATCTCAGCCATAAAACAACCAACCATTCTAATAGGTTTATCTGAATACCCATGTGGCCTCACATCAGATCTCATCATTCTTACTTTTCCAGCAAAATGTGTGTTAAACAATTCTTCATCAATTAGCGTTATGCGTGAACAAGAATCAAATTTGAAGTTAATCATCACATTTCCCACCTTTACAAGATGCGTTGGATGATCAGTCACCTCACATTTTATCTCAAAAGTAATGGTTCTAACTTGTGGCTGTGACTGACCCCATTGCTTCCTTGTCAAATCAGGTCTAAATACCTTTGTTCTACAAAACTTTCCATAATGGCCTTTCTTCCCACACACATTACATATAATTCTTAATGCTGGACACATTGGAGAATTTGCCAAATGACTTATTTGTCCACATCTAAAACAGGCAAATTTGTTATTCTGCCCTGGCAAATAGTTCTGACTTGCTGAATTAGATCCCAAGTTCTCTTTCTCAGAAGTACTTTGCGTTTCATTTTTTTCACTTTTCTTAACTTGACAAATAACTTCTTCAATTTTTGTTTCTTCTTTCTTTTCACTTGAAAGTCCTTTTTCTTTCTCTTTTCTTAACTCCCCAACACACTTCGTCATATGTTCTACCTGCTTTGCTATGGCTAATACTTCCTCAAGAGGTGGTTCATCGTTCAACCATAGTTCTTTTCTGATCTCATCATGTGCACATCTAAGTACAAACTGATCTCTTATTCTTTCATCGAGAGTCAGACCAAAATTACATGAGGATGCCAACTTTCTCAATGAAGAAACATATTCCTTCACAGTCTCATCTCTTTTTTGTTCTCTTAGACCAAAATGATAACGCTCCATAATGGTACTGACTCTCGGGAGATAATGTTTGTCAAGTTGAGCAATGGCAATCTCATATTCATTTAAATTACGTTGTTCTCCAGGAGATAAGTCAGGAAGATGTTCTAAGACGTCTTGTCCTTCCCCTCCCAAGCAATGAAGAAGAAGAGCAAGTTTTCTTTCTGCACTCAGATTAGTTCCACAAACCCTCGCATAGTTAGCTAAAATTTTCTTCCACTTTTTCCATTTTATGTTTGGTTCTCCTGGGGTATTCAAAAAGAAAGCAGGCTGGGTTACGTTTTGCATTTTATCTTCTCTTTCAAATTATTTATTATTTTTTTTTTTTATCTCTTTCCTCTTTTAAATATATGTGATTCCCTCAGAATCTGTCCTTTTATTCCTCTCTTATTTTTTAAAGTAATATAAATCAATTATTTTCTTTTGTCTCTTTATGATGTAAGCAAGTCTGCCAAGTTCAGGTTCTATTTTATTCCTTCAGATCAGTGTTCTAATAATCTTCTTTCCTGTGCTTTGTGGTGCAATATAGAATCTCCAAGCTATCTAATCTTTTCCCTTCGCTTTATGATGTCATTTAGATTCTTCAGCGTAGACAGCTGGTTATTTTGCAATCGATTGCTCAAAGGATTCTTTTTCTCGCACACACAGCATTCAGATTCCTCAGCGTCGTCAGCTGGTTATTGCGCAATTGAATGTTGAAAGAATTCTTTCACTCGCGCACACAGCATGCGTTTCCTTTGTCACGCGTCTCTTTCTGTTTTACTCGCGAGTCAATTTCAGCGCGAGGAAGAATGTACTATGTCTCTTCACGAGGCTGAGCGCGAGAGGCGCTCGTTGCCTAACTTCTTTCTTTTCTTTTCTACCGTTTAAATTATATTAATATTGTCATTCCATTCCTCCCACCAAACTCCTCACCGTGTATTTCTTTTCCTTTTTACTGCCGCTGGGAAGACTTTGCTTCCGTCCTTATTTTTTTACTTTTATTCCGCCGCTGGAGGAGCTGGAGAGTCGTCCTTTTTGCTTTTCCTATGTTGAGGCGAAGCAGTGGGTTCACCCGATCGTCGCTAAATTATGTGGTGTCTTGTAGTATAAATAAGTAAACAGGAACCAGTATGGATAGGAGTAAGCTTTAATCAAAGCCTCAGCCACAGGAGCAAACTTCAACTGAACTGCTGGAACTTCCATGTATTCCAGAATCTCACATGAGATAGGAATACTAGGACAGGAAGTTCCAGCATCTTAAAGGTACATACAAAAGAGAGAGGATAAACAACATCACATGTGACACATCCGAATGCCTTCTTGATGGAATCAAAGTAAAACAACTGGAAGTGTTTCCTACTCAGGAGACTGTAGTAAATTAGGAAATTAGGAAACTTCATAACAAATAAGTCTCCCAAGATGGCCACCAGATACAAATGAGCCCAAATATAGCACAAATATCACCCAGATGTAGCCCAAGTATAGCCCAATGACAGACTGTCCCATAGTGTTCTAAAGAACAACTAGAGCGCTAACAGTCTTACTTATGACAAAAGTATGGAACACCTGAAGCCATCTTGATTGGAATAAAGATGCTCCAACAAGAATGATTAAAATGGGTGGGGTCCTTCAATGGTTCCAGTGGGAAATGTTATGAACCAATGAAATCTTTTTTTTTAGGTCACATGGGATCTGCGCACTTTGCGGTCACGAAGCGCACACCCGACACGACTTCCTGAAAATATATGTAAAAATAAGATACGTTTATTAGAAGAACAAATATATTATTTTTACGAATATTTTAGATAATCATTTTCCCTAATATGTATATTAAAGACACATACATATCATTTTAGAACATAAAAAAAATTTGTGGGAGTCGCGCACCCAGCGCGCCCCAGCACTTATATGACGTCACACGGAACCCGCCACAGCGCAAGTGTCACATACCGTAATGCGCATGTGTTGTGAATGCACAGGAGCAGGAGTCGCTGAGTGGTCGCATACCAATCACTCACATCACGTAATATTAAATGTATATGATGTAACTGAAAAACACGCAGCCATCGCACACCATACGTGGATCCTTCGCGACTTTTCTAGAATGGCGACTAGAATCCACGCACCCACCGTGATGTGTACGCTTTGGGTGCACGACTCAGAAAAAAATTCTGAAACATTTTTTTTAAAGAAAATAATATAAATATATTAAAAGAAAAAAATAAAACAAAAAAAGAAACAATATTTCAGTTTGATTTAAAAAAAAAATCTTGGTGCAATTTTCATAAAAATATATCATGTTATTTAATGAATAAAATATTTATAAAGAAACAGTTAAAAGACTGCAGAAAATCAGTACAAAAAGTAGGTATATCTACTGTTACACTTAAAAATTAGCTTTTAAAAAACCTTTGAAATTCACTGAAAAAAAACATAGGTTTCAGGGACGTTATAGTTAGAAATTAGCATTTAAAAAAGCTTTGAAATTCAATGAAAAAAGCATTGGTTTCAGAGACGTTATAGTTAGAAATTAGCATTTAAAAAACCTTAGAAATTCACAGAAAAAAAAGATATAGGTTTCAGGGGGTTATAGTTAGCTGGACATTTCACTCGTACAAAACCATAGAAATTCCTCCGTTATAGTTAGTTCTGCTAACTATAACTCGCATGCCCGCAATGCACTGCTGATGATGTCACATATTACAGCATTCATGACATGGTCAGTGTCATCACTGGTAACATTAATGATGACATCATCCACATGACAATCTGATACACCTCATCATACACTGGTATAACCTTTTGTCACTCACTGTAAAATATAGAGCACCATATTTGAAACCATTGACACACCAATATCAGTTACTACATACTCACTCACTGATTCCTAAGTCTACACACACAACTACCCATTCAACAACAGAATCACTTACATTGCAGTCACTAATTAATAGAACACTATCAAATTCACTTATACACATATATAGACATTGACACATCAACAGTCATCTTAGTCGGTTATGCAGTCATCCTGCTCACTCATGAAAAAAATTAATCACACTTACATTTACTCATTTACACATTATACACACAACACCTCATTTATTCAAAGACATAGTAACTAATAGTTAATCGCCATTACAAGTATACACTAATTCATATAGTTACTCTCACAATCACTGACTCTTACATGTTCTTATTTATATAGACCAACTCTCACATACAATGCCTTTTGTTTTTTTACTTTGTTGAATATGTACAGCTAAAACATATATTCGCTCACTAACACACAAATAATTACACTCAGTCACCCAAACAACTGTCTCTACATGCACTCTTAAACCTATACACCTAGTCAATCAACCATTTACACATCTATGCATAGAGTCACACACACCCCATCCAACCACACACAAACTCAGTGTTCCATACAAATACTCATCCAACTAATCAATAACTAATATACACACTCATGTAGTTAATGACCAACTGATGCAGCATGTTATACAACAACAGAGACAGTGATGCACACATTCACATAGTTTAGTTACTAATCCATGTATTAAGTGAGACACTTTTAATTACTCACTTAAAGAGGCAGTCAGACAGCTACTAAATCCTCCATCCAGACAGTTATATATCCACTCAGTCTTCAATACAGATTGGTATATATATATATATATAATACATACTTAAAAGGGAGGGGCATTGCGCAGCCCCCTACAGGACCAATTTCAGCCCCAGGGACCCCATCCCTGGGAGCCTGGTCTTTTAATTTCTGTTTTTTAAACTGAGAGGGATGGGGGCTAACTCCCCACCTCCCGGCCCATTTTTGGCACTGGGACCCCATCCCCCGGGGCCTGCCTTCTGCATGCATGATTAAAAGTGCCCCGGGGAGGTGGCAGTCCCAGGTGCTTGGATAAGCCCTAGGAGCGGGCCTTGTGCACCCCCTCCTATATTTGACATATGCCCCTGGGACTTGACCCCCCCCCCCCCGGTTATTCCAAAGCAAGCGTCGGAGCCCACGCTTGCTTTTTAAAAAAAAGGTTTGCTGCAGATTTGTGGGTCAACCTGTGAATCCACGTCAATGATATCATCAGGGATGTCATTTGAGATGTCATCAGTGATGTCATGAGTGATGTCACTGACCATGTCATGAGTGATGTAATATGTGACGTAATCAGCAGTGCATTGCGGGCGCGTGAGTTATAGTTAGCTGAATTAACTATAACGGGGGAATTTCTGTGGTTTTGTACGAGTGAAATGTCCAACTAACTATAACGCCCCTGAAACCTATGGTTTTTTCAGTGAATTTCTAAGGTTTTTTAAATGCTAATTTCTAACTATAACATGCCTGAAACCTATGGTTTTTTCAGTGAATTTCTAAGGTTTTTTAAATGCTAATTTCTAACTATAACGTACCTGAAACCTATGGTTTTTTCAGTGAATATATATATATATTTATTATACTGTGTATACATGTGAAAATGTCTCGGTCCGCCTGTTTACCTCGGTGGCATGGAAAAAATGGGTGGAAGTGACATCAGCACGCCGACGAGGTCCTCATGAAATGGGTCCTCTTATGGCTCTGATGATGTCATATGGTGTCGCGAGTGGAGCGGTGCTATTATTGACGTCCTCGTCGACGTGGGAGAGCTAGGAAAGAATTTCCATGGAATTCTGGTGCAGGGGATATTCACCTAAGTGTTCAGGCTAGTCCTGTGGGAGCAACTGTTTATGTTGCCACTCCAGAAACCGAAACAAGTGATCCGAGGGCAGAGGCCCTGCAGATAACACACAAGGTGGGGTGCCCAGTCGTGTGCACCGGCGGGGCAGAGAAGTGACAAGCACCACAACCCACAAAAAAGGTAACGAGGGCACTGAATAACACAGGATCTTTTTTTTGTATCTGACAGGAACAACAAAGTTAAAATTCCCTAGTACCAAAATGTAGATTTAGTGCTACAATGGTCTTCAAGAGGACCTGCAATGCTGCTTCTGCCTCCGGTACCCTGGAGGCGGCACATGGGTCATGCGGTACGGTCATACTGCAGTAAGACGCACACTTGTTGACCTCTCATGGCACTGCTCCACACTACAGGGAGGACGCTTTCCATTAGCTATGTTTTCTGATGATGTGTCCTCCGGCCCCTCCAACAACAGAATTCCTTTAGATCCAAATAGACTCTTCCACTCTCTCACTGGAAGTGAAACCAGGTCACGCGGACACTTTCACAATACAACAGCCGGTAATGCACTTTTCGGTAAAAAAACACATTCCTTCCTCCTAATTAATCAAATAAATGTCTCACTGAAGAACAGGAGTCAGCTTCGATTGGTAAACAGCCGATAAAACGACTTTTTTACTTTGCGATACCATTACAACGCATGCATTACCACGCATGCGTTGTACATCGCAAAGTCATTACTACGTATTTTTTTAGAACGCATGGTCATTTACCACGCATGCCTTTACAATACATTTTGTTGTAAAGGTGTGTATGGTAAATGACCATGCATTCTAAAGAACTTGTAGACGATCCACATTGTTGTAAGGAAATAGAGGCTGTTCCGTTTCCTCACAACGACGTGCACCGCCCCTCAGAGATGATGTGAAGCAGGAACCACGAGTAGAGAGGAACCACGAGGAGTGAGAGGTAAGGGGGAATGGGAATGAGGTGGGGATTACTTTTTTTTAGGATTTAGGGTAGTGCAGTGGTGTTTGGGTAGTGTAGGGGCTCCTTCGGGGTGTAGTGTTTTAGGGTATAGGATAGTGCAGTGGTGTTTGTGTGGTGTAGGGGGATGTGCTGGGGTAGATTTATGGTTTAGGGTAGTGCAGTGGTGTTTGGGTAGTGTAGGGAGTCATGCTGCTGGTAGTGTTGTAGGGTTTAAGGTAGTGCAGTGGTGTTTGTGTACTGTAGGGGGTTGGGCTGGGGTAGATTTAGGGTTTAGGGTAGTGCAGTGGTGTTTGGGTAGTGTAGGGAGTCATGCTGGTGGTAGTGTTTTAGGGTTTAGGGTAGTGCAGTTATGTTTGGGTAGTGTAGGGTGTCGTGCTGGGGTAGTGTTTTAGGGTTTAGGTTAGTGCGCCCAACCAGACACAATATCCGTGGACAAAGGGGATCCTGACTCTTTTGAACGCTCCGCCAATTGAATAATTTGGGTCAAGGGCCCTACCATGTCCAGGACTTATCAATTCCTTTCTTGGGATCCCTCTTATACTTGGAGAAAGAGGTACATAGTTTCTCATCAATTTCAGGCGTGTGTGCCACCTTCAACTTCAATGAGGGCCTGGGGCATTCTCCCCTGATCCTATTCCTGACCTCCCTTTTAAGGGGTTGATGGATTTTCCCCACCACATACTCTGCCACTTTGGCCACAGGGGTCCACTCCGCAGACCTAGGATGGTAAATTTGGGTAGGCTCGAACATGTCCAAGTGGATCCCGTCCCCAACCGGGGAGTGGTACTCTGGATGCCAGGGACGTCACAAGTCCTTATCATCGGAGGAGAAATTGTCCTCCGATAGACCCTCTCCCTCTAAGGGAAACCCGCCGTTGGGGTCTACAATAGTGGTGACAGCGTCGCAATTTTCTCCGGGCTCCTCCTCCTCCCGGCAGGGTGCATGTTTTAGCATTCGTGCACTCTTGAAGAGGGCCTCCGTAAGTTTATCAAATCCTTCCAAGTGCCCCGAGTTATGCTTAGCGGCCCTTTTATTCCCCATCTGGCAGCTACTGGGACCCACCACCACCAGATCTGGGTCACTGCACACCCCAGGGATGCTTTTCGCCAGCTTATCAACCTGATCCTTAAGAGGAGCCAGCGCCTTAGAAATAGCCAGAGAGAGGGCTTGGTCCACTGCTGGAGGGAGAAGTTGGGGGGCCATTCCTTTTCCACTTCCTGGTAGGAGGAGTAAAAATGGTCTTCTGGAGAATACATGATAGCAGAGGGTGTGAGCACAGAACAAATGCCCTTAAAATCCTTAAGCGGTACAAAAGGGGGTGGTGATGGATGGAGTATCTGAACCAATCAAACACTCACACCCAGTCAACAGATCTGGGTTTAATCCATCACCGTTCTTTAGCCCACTCTGCCACCCCAGTTCAGACATGGCCATAAGCAAATCAGTCTGACCCTGTGCCTCATGGGAACAGTCCAGCCCGAACTGCCAAGCCATGCCTTCCCTGTTCCGGAAACAAGCTTCCTAGGACTGGTTTCTGGCATTACAGCCGTCTTCAGCCAGGCTTGCTTGAATCCAGTGGCAAAGTGAGCAAGGGACTCACGTCTGAGCATACTGAGCGTCGGTCTGGACTGTTCCCATGAGGCACAGGGTCAGACTGATTTGCATATGGCCATGTCTGAACTGGGGTGGCAGAGTGGGCTAAAGAACGGTGTTGGATTAAACCCAGATCTGTTGACTGGGTGTGAGTGTTTGATTGGTTCAGATGCTCCGTCCATCACCACCCCCTTTTGTACCGCTTTGTTCGCCATAAGTTGGCAGGGTATACTCAAACGTGAGACCCTTGCTCACTTTGCCACTGGATTCAAGCAAGACTGGCTGAAGACGGCTGTAATGCCAGAAACCGGTTCTAGGAAGCTTGTTTCCGGTCCAGGGAAGGCATGGCTTGGCAGTTCGGGCTGGACTGTTTCCATAAGGCACATGGTAAGACTAATTTGCATATGGCCATGTCTGAACTGGGGTGGCAGAGTGGGCTAAAGAACGGTGTTGGATTAAACACAGATCTGTTGACTGGGTGTGAGTGTTTGATTGGTTCAGGTGCTCTATCCATCACCACCCCCTTTTGTACCGCTTTGTTCACCAAAAGTTGACAGGGTATGCTCAGACGTGAGTCCCTTGCTCACTTTGCCACTGGATTCAAGCAAACCGGGCTGAAGACGGCTGTAATGCCAGAAACCGGTCCTAGGAAGCTTGTTTCCGATCCAGGGAAGGCATGGCTTGGCAGTTCGGGCTGGACTGTTCCCATGAGGCACAGGGTCAGACTGATTTGCATATGGCCATGTCTTAACTGGGGTGGCAGAGTGGGCTAAAGAATGGTGTTGGATTAAACCCAGATCTGTTGACTGGGTGTGAGTGTTTGATTGGTTCAGATGCTACGTCCATCACCACCCCCTTTTGTACCGCCTTGTTCTCCATAAGTTGGCAGGGTATGCTCAGACGTGAGTCCCTTGCTCACTTTGCCACTGGATTCAAGCAAGCCTGGCTGAAGACGGCTGTAATGCCAGAAACCGATCCTAGGAAGCTTGTTTCCGGTCCAGGGAAGGCATGACTTGGTAGTTCGGGCTGGACTGTTCCCAATAGGCACAGGGTCAGACTGATTTGCATATGGCCATGTCTGAACTGGGGTGGCAGTGTGGGCTAAAGAAAGGTGTTGGATTAAACCCAGATCTGTTGACAGGGTGTGAGTGTTTGATTGGTTCAGATGCTCCGTCCATCACCACCCCCTTTTGTACCACTTTGTTCGCCATAAGTTGGCAGGGTATGCTCAGACGTGAGTCCCTTGTTCACTTTGCCACTGGATTCAAGCAAGCCGGGCTGAAGACGGCTGTAATGCCAGAAACTGGTCCTAGGAAGCTTGTTTCCGGTCCAGGGAAGGCATGGCTTGGCAGTTCAGGCTGGACTGTTCCCATGAGGCACAGGGTCGGACTGATTTGCATATGGCAATGTCTGAACTGGGGTGGCAGAGTGGGCTAAAGAACGGTGTTGGATTAACCCCAGATCCGTTGACTGAGTGTGAGTGTTTGATTGGTTCAGATGCTCCGTCCATCACCACCCCCTTTTGTACCGCTTAAAATCCTTAAGGCAGCCGCCTCGCCGGTGCTTCAACAGCTGGGCTTTCCCTGAAGCTGTTATAAGAATAGACTGAGGTGCAATACCAATTATCACCACCAGGCGGCGCTGGTCACTAACGTGGCCGTGTGGGAAAATCGCATCGTAGAGGTGTCAAAATTAGGCGTGGGTTGGTCGAGAATCAAGCGGACACTAAAGGAGTGACCGGATTCCCAAACGCGCGTAAAGACCAGCGAGAGAGCTCGACGGAGCTGCCTCGCTCGGACCAGACACGCCTGACAGGATCTTACCGCACGCAGAGAGCACAGCAGGAGAAACTGCAAGGGGAAGAACATGCTCGGGCAAGAGCCTGCTGGGCAGGCAATATGAAACAATACCAAGGTAATAATGCTAATAATGTGCACAAGAAACCGCTATACAAATAGCAACAACGTCAGATTAAGCCAAGAATTTAAGGAATGCACTTAACTGACGAGCAGTGAAGAAAGACGAAGCGGAAGGGACGCTACAATATTACATAAGATTAACTGTGATATGATTGGACTATAGATGCCTTGGAGACTACTCCCCTAATGGTTCATGGGGTGTGTAGTTTTTTGTTTAATGATTGTTGTGTTATGTTTTCTTTGAACTTCTATGCAAATAAAGTGAGGAAAGATATGCATAATCTTTGCCTCCGTCCTGCCATAGAATTCATTAAACTTTATGTGATCTGATTTAGAAAAAAAGCTCATAAAAGTGTGAAAAAAAAACATTACATCTGCTTTCCTAAGACAATACAGTGAGAATTTATTAAAACCAGTAGGTAAAAACAGGTGTTACAAAGCCCGGTTCAGAGCAACTTCAGGTTAACAGAATCGTAAAGTTTAATGTTTTGCAAGATCAATCTCATGTACTTCGTGCAAAATACTCAATAAGGGGTCCAAGTAAGATGTAACGCTCCAATACCTGACCAGTCTGCACTATATAAAACTGCAGAAAAACTAAAACTAGAAAGTGTTTTGCACACTTCTGTCATTGGGCTGTATGTGGGCTACATCTGGGTGATATTTGTGCTACATTTGGGCTCTTTTTTCTCTGGTGGCCATCTTGGGAGACTTATTTGTTATGAAGTTTCCTAATTTCCTCATTTATTGCAGTTTCCAAAGTAGGAAATGCTTTCAGTTTTTTACTTTGATTCCATCAAGAAGGCATTCAGATGTGTCACACATTTGCCATAAATTCAGAATGTTAGCACTCTAGTTGTTCATTAGATCACTGTAGTAAAGCTACTGCTCATCAGGCAGTTAACTGGAAGTCTACTTCTGGTATTGAAAGTGATTGTTTCAGTCTGCATGTCACATTTTCCTAATGAAATAGAAGGGGATTTGAGATCTCACTTAAAACATGCCCTCATTATTCTGTCTGCAGCACTAACCATAATTTCTATGGCAAAATGAACCCCCTCATGTTGTTCCTCTTTAAATTAAATGTTTTAAGTGTTACCAGTTTATTCCAATCAAGATGGCTTCAGGTGTGCCATAATGATGTCATAAGTAAGACTGTTAGCTCTCTAGTTGTTCTTTAGAACACTCTGGGAAGCTGCAGTAGAACACAAAGGCATCAACTGACAGGCTGCTCCTGCTGAAATATAACAGGAAGATATTTGAGCTCTCACTTAAAACATGTCCTAATGTTTCTTTCTACAGCACTAACCATAATTTCTATGACAAAATAAACCCCCTCATTTTGTTCCTCCAGTATGGGCCAGGGGGCTGCTTTGCAGAGAGGTGTTCAGAGGCCAAGCCCTTTTTTACAACACTCTGCAACACAGCTCTGTGGCACTTACTGGAGGTACCTGGTGAGCTAGTTGGTGGTCTCCAGTAGGTAGTTATATTTAGGACCTATTATCCATCGGAAATCCGCAACATTCTATTTGGAATAACTTTGGCGCCGGTTGACAAATCATCGCGAAATTTTCAAAACTGCTGGCCGCTCCGGTCCGCTCCTATCCTGAAAGTCTCAGGGTGATTCGTGAAGTGGAGACCGAGAAAAAAGGGGGGTCCCAAAATGTGTTTTCCCCATGCAATTTTCCATAGGAACCTTTAGTCACAGCTACAGCCCGAACTGCTGAACGGAATTACACAAAATTTGGCAGAAAGGTAGAACTTGGTTCAGAGTCGTGCCTTTTGATTAAATGGTGTGAATCCATTCAGTAGATCCTGAGAAAATCAAAATTAAAATCACATATATATCTATGGCCGAGCAGGATCCGCGCACCCTAAGCGCACCCTGCCGAGCACGAGCTGTATGCTAATTGGCTGTCAACACTCCAAACCAGGAAGTGTTGGCAGCCATCTTGTGCCTCTGTAGAAGTGAGGCACAAGAAAGCAGAAAAAAAACCTCGCAAAACGCAAAAGGGGGGCAGGGTAGAAGCACCCTGACCCCCTGCTTAGGGGGTCCCACAATCAATCAATCAATCAACAGCATTTGTATAGCGCGCTACTCACCCGTCAGGGTCTCAAGGCGCTGAGGGGGGGGGGGTCGCTACTGCTCGACCAGCCAGGTCTTGAGTTGTTTCCTGAAGGAGAGATGGTCCTGGGTCAGCCGTAGGTGAGTGGGGAGGGAGTTCCATGTCTTGGCTGCCAGGTAGGAGAAGGATCTTCCTCCGACGGTGGATTTGCGGATCCGTGGAATGGAGGCGATGGCGAGGCTGGCGGATCGGAGATGGCGGTTGTGTGTGTAGAATGTGAGGCGGTTGTTGAGGTACTTCGGGCCTGCGTTGTGGAGAGCCTTGTGTGCGTGGGTTAGGAGTCTGAACGTGATCCTCTTGTTGACGGGAAGCCAGTGCAGGTATTTCAGGTGGGCAGAGATGTGGCTGTGACGTGGGATGTCCAGGATGAGTCCTGCTGAGGCGTTCTGAATGCGGTGGATTCTTTTCTGGAGTTTGGCTGTGATTCCGGGGTAAAGGGTGTTCCCGTAGTCCAGACGGCTGGTGACGAGGGCCTGGGTGACCGTCTTCCTGGTTTCGGCGGTGATCCATCGGAAGATCTTTCGGAGCATGCGCAGGGTGTTGAAGCAGGATGACGAGACAGCGTTGACTTGCTTGGTCATCGTGAGGGATGAGTCCAGGATGAAGCCCAGGTTGCATGCGTGGTCCGTTGGCTTGGATGCGCAGCCCAGGGCAGGGGGCCACCAGGAATCGTCCCAGGCGGAGGGAGATGATCCGAGGATGAGGACTTCTGTCTTGTCTGAGTTCAGTTTCAGACGGCTGGTCTTCATCCATTCCGCGACGTCTTTCATTGCTTCCTGGAGGTTGGTTTTGGCGGTGGCAGGGTCATTGGTGAGGGAGAGGATCATCTAGGTGTCGTCGGCGTAGGAGATGATGTTGAGGTTGTGTTGGCGTGCGATGGCTGCAAGAGGCCTCATGTAGACGTTGAAGAGGGTGGGGCTGAGTGAGGATCCTTGTGGTACACCGCAGATGACTTTGCTGGCCGCGGAGCGGAACGGGGGGAGGCGGACTCTGTGGGTTCTTCCGTCGAGGAACGAGATGATCCATTCCAGGGCGGCTCCTTGGATTCCTGTGTTGCTGAGGCGCTGTAACAAGGTGCGGTGGCATACGGTGTCGAAGGCCGCTGAGAGGTCCAGGAGGATGAGGGCCGCAGTCTCACCGTTGTCGAGCAGGGACCTGATGTCGTCGGTGGCTGTAATGAGGGCGGTCTCGGTGTTCTCGATGACTTTGGCTGGGAAGGGGAGGAGCGAGATGGGGCGGAAGTTCTTGAGGTCCATGGGGTCCGCAGTGGGTTTCTTCAGGAGGACCCCAAGGGCCAAACAAAGCATTAAAAAAAAAGAAATCCGCGAGATTTGGGCACCCAGAGCAAATGTTGGCAATTTTTTTTTTAAACGAAGCGCAGAAGTCCCTAGATTCCCAGCTTATACCATCTTGGGCCTACCTAATGCAATCACCTTTCCCTTAAAGTCTCCCAGAGGTCGCCAGATGGGGATCGCCATGCAAGCCGCAACACAACACCTTCTGTCCCTCTGGGGCTCAAATGCTAAGCCCACCCACACGGGATGGCTGCTTAAAATCTGGTTCACCTTAGGAATGGAACGTATCCACGCCACGCTCACACACTCTACGGCTGCCTATCAGAAGGTATGGCTCCCATTACTTTCCCTCCTGTCCAAAGAATTCAACGAGGTCACATGCCCCAAGTACCTTCGCTTGCTATGACTCACGGAGACCACACATGACCCCCTGTGATCCTCCGGATGACTGCGATATTTATCACACAAAGGCATCCATGATTGTTTCGCATGTTCGGCACACTGGGTGGGGTGGGGGATGTGGGGGGTGGGGATTGGGGTGGGAGTTCTGGTTTTGGTCCTTGTTTCTACAATCTTGTTACCTCATTGCATGTGATAATTGCAGCTCTGGCAATATACCTTTGTTATGTCAACTACAACTAGCCAGCTATCTGATCCATGGTGAATATGTGCTTATTTGTCTTGATTGCCTATCATGCCTGATACATTTCCTTTGTATGGTACTGCCTGCTATTGTTCTTAAAATCAATAAAAACAAATTTAAATTTAAAACGAAGCGCGGGCTCCCACGCTTCATTGGTAATTAGCCCCTGGGGGGGCCAAGTCCCGGGGCATGATCCAAAAAAGTGTGGGGGGCCCAATCTCCCCCCACACTGCCCGGGGACCACCACCCCCCGGGGCAAAGCATTTATAGTTGCAGAGGGAACATGGCCCCCCGCAGCCCCGGGGACCGCCACCCCCCCTGGGCTTGGTAATGAAATGTGGGGGGCTCTAATGCCCCCCAAGCCTCGGGGATCACCAACCCGGGGTTCAATTTAAATTGATTGCGGGGGGGGGGTATACTGCCCCCGCAGCCCCAGGGACCGCCACCCCGGGGCTGGTTAATAAAATATTGGGGGCTCTAATGTCCCCCCAAGCCCCGGGGACTGCCCCCCTGGCGTTCGATTTAATTTTGATTGCGGGGGCACACTACCCCCCGCAGCCCCGGGGACCGCCACCCCCTGGGGCTGGTTAATAAAATGTTGAGGGGGCTCTAATGCCCCCCAAGCCCCGGCGACCGCCACCCCCGCGGCTCAAATTAATTTTGATTGTGGTGGACCATGTCATGAATGATGTAATATGTGACGTCATCAGCAGTGCATTGCGGGGGCTAAACTAACTATAACATTTCTATGGTTTTGTACGAGTAAAATGTCCAACTAACTATAACATCCCTGACACGTATGATTTTTTCAGTGAATTTCTAAGGTTTTTTAAATGCTAATTTCTAACTATAATGTGCCTGAAACCTATGTATTTTTCCGTGAATTTCAATGGGTTTTTCAATGCTAATTTCTAAAAATAACGTGCCTGAAACCTATGGTTTTTCAGTGAATTTCAAAGGTTTTTTAAATGCTAGTTTCTAACTATGCCTACAGAGATAGGACATGTGAAGAAAGAAGAAATAACACACAGAAGGAAGCAAAAGAAATGCAGAAAGAAGCAACAGAAGTCCACAAAGACGAAGAAAAATGCAGGAAGAAGCAAGAAATGTGCAGAAAGAACCAACAGAGGAGCAGAAAGAGGCCTTGTTGGAAAATCATCCTGTGCCCACAACTTTTTCAGATGGGTATTAGTGGTAACTGACTCTAACTAACCAGACCTAGAGCCAGTGCTATGCTAAAAGACACTTAGAATACAGTGAAATCACCTACATACACTAGGGAACACTATGCGTTGGGGTACCCCTGTGATAGCATGACCTCCTCTGTAAGGCCCTAGTCCATAATAGGGCAGGGGGATTAAAACTACCTCTAAGTCAGAGGTGCAGAAATATGCTACTTTAACCCCTTCGACACTCATGACGAGCTCAGCTCGTCATGAGGTACACCTCTCGTACACTCATGACGAGCTGAGCTCGTCATGAATAATGGGATTTACACATTCTTCAGCGCAGGAGGGGAAAACCATAAGCCTTGATGGTGTTAACGAGTAGTCACATTTGAAGTGTGGTGGAGAAAGGGTATTGGCACGTTGTAAGTTGGGGGATTAAGTCTCCTTGAATCCTGAGGCTCTCTGGGGTCCAACTAGCCCACCAGGTACCTCCAGTAAGCACCACAGAGCTGTGTTGCAGAGAGGTGTAAAAAGGGGCGTGGCCTGGACCACCTATCTGCAACACAGCCCTGTGGGGCTTACTGGAGTTACATGTTGGGCTATTTAGCCCCCAGGGACCCCTAGGATTGAAGGGGAATTAATTCCCCAATTTAAAACGCGCCACAGGTCGTGTATGCACACAGGTTACCTCAAGCCCCGCTCCCTCCCTTCACCAATGTGCAAAGGTACCCTGTGGCATGTTTTAAGTTGGAGGAATAATTCCCCTTGAATCCTGAGGGTCCCTGGGGGGCAAGTAACCCACCAGGTACCTCCAGTAAGCGCCACAGAGCTGCGCTGCAGAGAGTTGTAACAAGCATTTACAATGCAATGGTTTTGCCTTTGTTAAAGTTAGAGCTATTGGCGTTGCTCTTGACATTATATTTATTTATGTTTTTTTAACATAAATAAATGGCATTGCCATTTACAATGCCACTAGCTTTATCTCTCGCAAATGACACACACAAACACACACAGAGCCCCCCACACACACACCCATACAGAGCCCCCCCACACACACCCACACAGCCCCCCACACACACAGCCACACAAAGCTTCCCACACACACAGCCACACAAAGCTTCCCACACACACAGCTACACAGAGCCCTCCACACACACCCACACAGCACAAGCAGGCAACAGGGGCACACGGAGGCACAAGCAGGCAACAGGGGCACACGGAGGCACAAGCAGGCAACAGGGGCACAGGGAGGCACAAGCAGGCAACAGGGGCACGAAAACGGAGACACAAGCAGGCAACAGGGGCACGAAAACGGAGGCACAAGCAGGCAACAGGGGCACACGGAGGCACAAGCAGGCAACAGGGGCACACGGAGGCACAAGCAGGCAACAGGGGCACGAAAACGGAGGCACAAGCAGGCAACAGGGGCACACGGAGGCACAAGCAGGCAACAGGGGCACACGGAGGCACAAGCAGGCAACAGGGGCACACGGAGGCACAAGCAGGCAACAGGGGCACACAGAGGCACAAGCAGGCAACAGGGGCATGAAAACGGATGCACAAGCAGGCAAGAGGGGCACGAAAAGTGAGGCACAAGCAGGCAACAGGGGCACGAAAACTGAGGCACAGGCAGGCAACAGGGGCACACGGAGGCACAAGCAGGCAACAGGACTGGCACATGACACTGAGAAATAAGGATCTAGTAAAGAGAATGAATAAAAACAACTGTCATCACTAAACAAAATACATTTTTCCTCTGTGCATTGCTGACTTATGGTCCAATATCTAAGCACACGGTTTCCCAGTTCTGACTCCCTAGCTACTAATGCAACCTGACTCTGCTTTACAATACAAGCCAGCACAACACTCCTTCATTGACTCCAGCAATGGATCTACTATGAGCTCTGTCAGTCTGACCCATCTGAATCCTAGTTCTCATTTCAAAATTAGGATCCAAGACAGCTTTGTGCCAATGCATCATTATAATCACTTGGCCCAGTGAAAGAAATGATATTTTCCAAAAGTGCCGTAAACACAGACAATGCACGCAACCACATAAACACAAATCAGTCTACATTTTAAGACAATTGCTACTCTGGAAGTGGGAACTAGTACAGGGATCCTAAGCAGAGCTCAATCAGTGCACACGTGATACCTCTACTGTTTATGATCGCAACTGAGGCAGATGAAAGCTCAAAGTTTCTACTTGATTCACATAACACCAAGAGCACACACAATAAGGTCTACACAAAAGAAGATGGCTGGCAAGTGTATGCTGTATCTTTGGCTCCTAGGATTTGCACCTAGTGGCCCTTAGATGACAATCTTCGCTTGTATGTCAACAGATTATTCACTCACTAAACCAAAGAAAGCACCATCAACTAAAAGCCATGTATAACATTTTACTGCAGCGACAGGTTAAAGCTCTGCAGTTAGTACATTCCCACCAACCTTACTGAGTGCCGAAACAACAGTGGAAATCTCGCTCAGATCCACAGTGAACATAACTAACGGGCCCGCGCTAGTTAGTGACCCTTGTCCCCAGAATTGTTCATCCTATGCTCCTGGCTCAAACACACTACTCCACAGGATACCAGTCTTTCGATGCAATGATACAATATCAATTTCAAGGCTTTCGCTTAGCCTACGTATCCTGAAGCTGGTGTATCACGGATCACGGATGCAGCATTGGCAAGAACAAAACCTTCACAGCAGGACTTACCTTCATTTGGAATAAAGATGGATAATGTCCCTAAACAGCAGGGAAATATGGTGTCAGAACTCCTCTCCAGTGAAACGGGCCGTGTATTTGTCCTGGAATGGGGGGGGGGGGGTGGTTCATTGATAAAGCAGTGTTTACTCACTGTTGTGTCACGTATGACCCTGATAATCGGGAAGTCAGAATTCAACCCAGCAGTGTGCGTGTGCATGCATGCGCGTTAGGCTGACTTGCTGGGAGTATGGGAGGGAAGTGCACGGCGCGGCGCAGGACGGAACGTGTGCGTTCGCACACCCAAATCTGCCTTCAAAAGCTCGTGACAGTTTCTTGTCCTCATTCCCCCGTGTCCGATAACTATAAGTCTCCGACCCTGGACGCATCCTTCGGATGCGAATTCCAGGGCGAGACCTAAAAATGATTTGCATACTTAGCATTTTTCATAATTTATTTACGTGTCATTCTAAAATACACCTTTTTATCACACAATAATAAAGGAAACGGTGAATCTTCATATTATTCGTTCATCTCTGAATTAAACACTTTATCAGTTCGGGTGTTTCATTATGCAGGCATTATTTTCATTTGACATATTTTGAAAGTTACCCTCAGTACATTTTCTAGGTTAACTATATTTAGTTTCTCAAACACATGATTATGCATAAGTAAAATTCCATGGTTTCTCTCTCGTTACATTTTTGCAATTCCATATTCCAGAACTCTTCCGCATGCTTTTACGATGCAGTATGGAATCTCACGTTTTTCAACTTGACCAATTTACGTGTCTTATATCAAAAATAATTATTGTAAATATTTTTTTGAAAGTGTGAATTGATAGACAACCGTTATATAACTTTTACGCTCCATCTTTTAGGGACGAGGGTAGGTTGCCAAACATTTGTTAACATGACCACTGTGGTTTTCAAAATGAATTAAGTATTCCATTTTGTAATTATTTTCCTTCTACCTCAACCATTACCCACAACTTGTAGAATTAACTCCTACACTGACACTGCCGCAAACAACAACTTTACAAGACATAGTAAAAGTGGAGAAACTGAGCCGGATGTTAGTCAGTTACTCTGCTTCACTAAATATTTCATATCATGACTGTAATGGACATTATTAATTTATCCTGCTTTTAGCTTTTTCAGTTTACAAGTTGATTGTTCCTTTCAGCACATGGCCGTTTATTTTTTTTAGCCGCGCTCTTTGGCTAAATTCAGTAATGATTGATTGCAGCCACAAAGATTACATTTGAGACAAGCTAAATGAATATTTCAGTTATTTTACCATGCATTTTTCCCAACGGTGTTGTTATTTTAACATTCTAATGCAAGTTAGAAATGCAATCACAGACTGATATTTTAGTGATTGTGTAGATCCAGGGGCACAGTGCTCAACTCCACCTATATAAAGAGTTTTCACGAGTCTCAGACTGACCCAGTAACTTACAAAGTGTTGAGGTCAGAGACCTGTTTTTGAGATTCCACGCTCATCAGATATTGAAAGCAAACCTTATGTGAGAGTACCATCATGCATCCACGCTTTTTGATCCTGGAATGCTGCAAAATTCCGCGTTCTGTGAGGGCTGTCTTTTCAGGGTATTGGGTGCAGTGGGGCTAAGACAATGTAGCTAGAACTTGAATAAGGATATAGCCCTGGACACAGGTAACGTGGTTCGCTGGTCCACAGCAGAACTCTCGATGAGAGCTGATGCAGGGGTCTGGAATGGGAAGTGTAGCCTCATGGAATAATGGGAGGACTATCTGACCAAGCTGAACGATCCATTGACCCCGGCTGAGAGACGCCCAGATATCTGGAGGAGAGTCCTCGAGAGGTGACTGAACCTTTAGGGAATGTTACATTCTGCGTATATTGATGACTGGCAGAGGGATGGACTAGCTCACGAGGGGAGATGTTTTTGGGCTTTGTTTGTAATAGATTGGTTTATTGCCTGACTTTATTCACTTCTCATTACCCCCTGAGGCATATGTACAAATATCTCTGTTACTGCACATATTTCTATTTTTTCTTATATCCGGACCTTTGGTAGTGCCTCTGTGTAACAGACACGTCATTTGACTTTGCCTACTGATTGCCGAAATAATATCTTGATGTACCTAGGTTTTTGTTATGCACAAAATTAATAAACAAATATTTTTTAAAAGGTCCAGGTATTTCTTTTGTACCTTAGCACGAAGCATTGATGGTAGTTTGACGGGGGCATTTGGACACAGTCTTTTTGAGAGAGTTAACTGCTGCCTTGTCAGATCAAGTCAAGCAAATGTTGCATAGAGAATAATGGGGGAGTCTCTGGTGCGCCTTCTATCCAAATGTATATCCCCAGTCCTGTCCCTGTTTCTGTGACCGTCACCCCATGTCATACCCAATTTCTGCTGCGTTCTCTGACTTCTCCAAACTCGCATCCTATGATCTTGTCTGTTTGCTACCCTTATGTGCCTCTGTACCGCGCATAAATTTCTTCTTGCAATCTCAGTTTTTCTCCGCCATTTGATTGGCAGTGGATGATTTTAGTACTGCGGGTTCAAGTCAACTGTACCTCTCAGACCAAAACGTATGTGTGCCGATGCACTCCCTATTCTGAAACTGGCGTTCAAAAAGTGAAACATTCGGCCTTGTTCAGGTGCTGGAAGAGGGAGTTTGAGATAGCAGTGGGGAGCTCTGTGAGCAAGACAACTGATCAAAGCAAGGAGTAAGTGTGTAGCAAGAGGGAAGGGCTGTGACACCCTTTAATTTTGCATCGTTTGCCTGCGATTACAGAACGAAGGGAGACGCCTGAAGTGACGGGGCTTGACCTCGAGACACACACACACAGGAGAAACGGCACTGCGGGAAGAGGGCGGCCCAGGCAGCGGTAGGGGGGCGGGAACGGGAGCCGAGGCAGCGGTAGGGGGCGGGAACGGGGCCGGGGAGACACGGAGAGCGGGAGAGGGGGTGGGAACCGGCAAACAAGCATTTAAAAAAGCAAGCACTCACCTGGACTTCTTCCGGGTGCCTTCAATGGCGGACCGGATTCGGGGGCGTTCCCGGCTTTCGGCTGACGTCGCGTGACGTCGGCAAAAGCCAAAGAATCTCGGGAACGCCCCCGTGTCTGGTCCGGCATTGACGGACAGGCCCCTCATCCAATGGCTAGGCTCCATTTATGGAGCCAGCCAATGAATGACGAGGGCCGACCCAAAGCCACACTACAGTTCTCATTAGGTTTTTGCTGCGCAAAAAAGATGCGCAGAGCGCATCTTTTTGGCGAGGCAAAACCTAAAAAGGGGCATGGCCTGGACCACCTCTCTGCAACTCAGCACAGTGGCGCTTACTGGAAGCACCTGGTGGGCTAGTTGGCCCCAAGGGGCCTTCGGGATTGAAAGGGAATTAATTCCCCAACTTTAAACGTGCTACAGGGTGAGTTTGCACACATGTCACCTCAGGCCCCACTCCCTCCCTTCACCAATGTGCAAAAGCGCCCTGTGGTGCTTTTTAAGTTGGAGGATTAAGTCCCCTTGGATCCTGAGGGTCCCTGGGGTCCAACTAACCCACCAGGTACCTCCAGTAAGCGCCACAGAGCTGCGTTGCAGAGAGGTGTAAAAAGGGGCATGGCCTGGACCAGCTCTCGGCAACGCAGCGCAGTGGCTCTTACTGGAAGCACCTGATGGGCTAGTCGGCCCCCAGGGGCCCTCAGGAATCAAAAGGGAATCAACTTACCGACTTTAAAGGTGCCACAGGGTGTGTTTGCACACATATCACCTCAGGCACCGCCCCCTCCCTTCACCACTGTGCAAACGCGACCCGAGGCGCATTTTAAGTTGGGGGATAAAGTCCTCTTGAAGCCTGAGGGTCCCTGGGGTCCAACTAGCCCATGAGATACCTCCAGTAAGTGCCATAGAGCGGCGTTGTAGAGAGGTGTAAAAAGGGATGTGGCCTGGACCACCTCTCTGCAACGCAGGCCTGTAGTGCTTACTGGAGATACCTGGTGGGATAGTGGGCCCCCAGGGGCCCTCAGGATTTTAGGGGTATTCATTCCCCAACTTAAAACGTGCCACAGGGCGTGTTTGCACACATGTCACCTGAGGCTCCGCTCCCTCCCTTCACCACTGTGCAAACGCGCCCCTTGACACGTTTTAAGTTGGAGATAAAGTCCCTTTAATCCTGAGGGTCCCTGGGGTCCAACTAGCCCACTAGGTACCAGTGGGATGTTGGTAATGTGGCACTGAAATTAACATGAGTCACAAATATTGACACTGGAACACATTAGGACATTAACACACCGGCACTACAGTGATGCTGACACAAGGGCATTTCCATTGGGACAGTACCACTTGGACACAGATAATGAAACACCAACATGGAGATATTGACTTGGGGACAAAGACACTGGAACAAACATTGATGCTGGTCCAATGCCATGGAGCAGTGGTATGTAGAGATTGGCATAGGGACTTTAGAGTATAAACACTTAGGAATTTATGCTTGAACACAACACCAGTTGATACAAGGACAGTAACACAAGGGCACTTACTCTGGGGATGCAATATTCAGGTACTGACGTGTGGTTGTTGAGCTGGGTTACTGACACTGGGATACAGACACAAAGGCACTGACATGGGGGCACATACTTGGGTCACGGACACTGACATTTACACTGTGACACTGACATGGACATTGGACAATGCCACACTGCCAAGGGGTTACTGCCATAAACACTCCTTGGGTACAGAGACATATACTAGGAAAAGTGAACACTGACACAGAGACGCTGAAACCAACATGGTACATTGGAATTGAGATACTGACATGGGCACATAGACAATGACACAGAAAAACTGACTGGGGACAATGACAGTACCCTCACAGTGTGAGGGTACTGCCACTGGGACATGGGTAGATGAGAAAATAGGTACATTGACATTGACACCAAAACACTCACAATGGGAGAGAAATAAAGGGATACGTGTGCAGTAACAGTGACATAGGGACACTAACCCAGTAACACTAATAAGTCCATAAACACTAATGCTGAGGTACACAAGAGTGCCAGTATTGGGATACTGAGTCATAGATGCTACATGCAAAGAGGGCATGAGAAAAAAACATGGACGTACTGACACTTGGTCATTGGCACTGTAGCACGATCACAGGTAAACTGTTGCATGGACTGAGACAATGGAACACCAACACAAGAACACTTCGATGAATATATTGACATAACAACAAAGGGATATCAATGCTGGCAATGGAACACGTTCACAGCAAGAGAACAGTCCATCACTGCAACTGAGACACAGCCACAGATATGGTGTGGCACTGACACTGGAAATGTTACACTTGGGAAATGCTGGGGATATTACCACTGGAAAACTGACGCAGGGATCAAAGGCAGTCAAAGAGTCACATCTAGACAAGGGGGCACCAATACTAGTTTGAAAATTTTTACATTTGGACACTGATAATGAAAGACAGACTTACACTAAAATCTAAATATTGACACTAGCAGTCACAGTTGGGAAATAGGGCTACATAGGCAAAAAAGGCACTGACACAGGCACTAAAACGTACACAAGATCACTGACACAGATGCACTAATGCATGGATACAAATATAGGGAGACCATACAGAGACCATAAACAATCAGACAAAAGACATAAGAATAATCAAGTCAGTGGTCTCATCTAAGCAGCATTCTTTAAAAGCTCTGTTAGAACTGGGGGTCTCTAGATGGCAATGGTATGCACCTTTGTCCAATAGGGACCCTTGCTTCTAAGTGAGGATAAGGGGATTACACTCCTAGATAACCCCTGCTCACCCCCTTGGTAGCTTGGCACGGGCAGAAAGGCTTATCTCAGAGGCATATATCACAAAGAAGTATCAGAGGGTCAAGAGTTCAACAGGCAACTATTAAGGACAGACAAAGTGAAATGCTATCTCTAGCTATATGACTGGAATTATAATGGTAGTAAAGGGGCCAGGTCAAGTTAGTGTCTGGTCTCTGGCACCCATCAGTCACCACTCGGAACCGCCCTTTATCATTTGGGGCTCCGAGGACCAACACTGTATCTGATCTTGTTCTCTAACAGAAAGAGATTAGCCTTCCTGTTAGTCAGTGTATGTTGGTATTGGAGTGTTGGTAATGTAACTGACGGGGTAAAAAAGTGCGTGCAGTGCAAGGAAAAACCAATAGAGTAGAAAAAGTGAATAAAATTGGTTTAGGGAGCAAAAGAAAATTTAATAGGGTATAGCTCCCAGCACCAATGTTAAAAATAGCCAAGACAGGGAAACCTTATAAACTGTCTAGTGGTGGAACGTGGTCGACATGTTTCAGCAATTTAGGCCAATAGCCTTGCTTTCTTCAGGACCTAAGTATATCGCTACTGCAAACAGAAAAAAAAAACCAATATGTGATAGAAGTGTTATAAAATAGGAGAAAAAGAGTACTGGAACGACATCAATATGTAAGTGTCACCTGGACATCCTAGGCGTGCTTGTTCCAAGTCTTCTCACACAGTCAGCAGTGGACTGAAATATAAAAGCATGGCGTAAGCATATCACTCACCATCTGTCCGAAATAAGCCTTTTGTTACACCTGTTGTAGTTGTCAACCTTGGTGAGGTCCATATCTAAAGACTACGAACAACCACACTGTTTGTACTAGTGTAATAGCGTTTTTTTTGGAAATTGAAACTTTTCAAGTTTCTCAAACTACTTCTTACATGGTTTATGAGAAGTAGAGACCTCACCCCACCTGGCTGCGGCTCAGGATAATGGTGAAGCACCGCTCTGTAAGGGTGAATAAATTCAGGTAACCGAATCACTCACCGAAAAGTGCCAAACACAGGTCTATGGTAGCTAATAGAGCATGTTATAGATTCTAGCAGAGCAAGAGGGACGGTTTACACAATGTTCTATCCACTCCAAATAAAGGGTTCGTAATTCTAAACCAGCTGTTGTCATCGTGCTATGGAAAGCGCACATAGGTATCTAGGTATCTACTTAATGAGCCCGTAGTCTTAGATAGTAGTTGCTTAATTTCAACAGAGGATACCGGACTGAATGCGCTAAAATGTCACAGATACACTCCTATTTTGGTTATGGTAACAGCGTGCAGCAAACCTGCATGTCTAGCGGTGAACTGACAGTACACGCAAGACTGGCTGGAGCGCTTCAAAAGAGGCTGGCATGCTATGACCGCAAAGGTATTAAAGGAAGGACACCCCAAACGAGGAGGCTTACCTAACCGTCGGTACTCCAGCGCGGCATCTGTGCCGTCTGGGGAGGTACCGGCGGTTTGTTGTTCTGCTATTTTATCATCCTCTTTCCCATTGGGCAAGATAATCACGTGACGCGCCAAACGAGCGCGTCACCCGTTCAGCGTGTCACCGATGATGTGAATGGCTGAGCCCACACGGGGATTAGCCAATAGCGCGCTTACTCAATGTTGACAGGGTAAAAAGTAAACAAACGGACACCGGCGAAATTGCCGATTTTGACATTTGCTAAAAAGATATAGATCCAAGCCCGAAAGAAGTGTGTTTTTTCTATTTCAATGGACTGTTATTTGATCCTATAATTTGGTCTTAGTTAATTAAAGGATATAGGTTGGATCTATCTGCTAAGCAGGGTTTTGTGAAGATGTACATGATTACACATATCTTGGTCAATCAAATAGTTAGATGATTTCAGAAAGAGGACCAGGGTATGTCATCATTTAGCCCTGTTCGGTCGGTGCCAAGTTTTAAAACCCATTTCTGTTCTTTCTTATGAAGGAATTCACTCACATTGGTGACGTGAGAAGGAATGAATGGTTTCTCCAAGACTGTCCATATAAATTATGTAGGTGAGTGATTCAGAGTGATGAAGTGGGTAGTGAGTTTGGTGGCCTGCCTTCTACAGTTGATGGTACTTCTGTGTTCAGACAGCCTCACCTTGATCTTACGGGTGGTCATCCCCACATATCTAAGCCCGCAGGTACAGGTGATTAGATAAATTAGTTTGTCACTGTTACAGTTCGTGAACCTCACCTGTTTCCAAGGCCTAGAAGTCCCGATGTCAATCTCTGTAGTTTTAGATGTTTGGGCACATGATTGACATGTACCACATGGATGGTGGCCGGACACTGGTGGTAAATCCCAAAGGGTGCCTACTGCTCTGGGGGTCTCATCACGTGGTCTAGTGTGAACCATTCTGTCTCGCAGGTTGGGTCCTCTCTTGAAGGAGAACAGTGGCTGTTGAATAGAGTGGGGTCCTGAATTCAAAATAGACCACCGTTTCTTCACTGCTTTTTTAATACTGTGAGACAATGTACCGAAAGTGTGTACAAAAGTCAACCTTTCTAGAGGTGCTTTTGGAATGGTAGGTTCCAGTAATGCTGTTCGGTTATTGTTACTCGCTCGCTTCATGGTGCACAAGTGGTGACTGATGGGTGCCAGAGACCAGACACTAACTTGACCTAGCCCCTTTACTACCATTATAATTCCAGTCATATAGCTAGAGATAGCATTTCACTTTGTCTGTCCTTAATAGTTGCCTGTTGAACTCTTGACCCTCTGATACTTCTTTGTGATATATGTATGTTGGGCGTGTATTCAGAGCAGGTCGTTAAATTGCCCTTGGGTCCCCCTTATTGTATGTAGTGTGGATTATCTCAGAGGCAGTCTGTTAAGTATTTGTGAATATACACAGCAATACTGTGAAAACACTACAGATGGAAACAAAACAGGTTTTATGAAAATAAGTATTCTTTATATAGACTTAACACAAGACCAAAAACGACAAAAATCCACAATTCTGTACTTAAGATTCACTTAAAAGATGGTAAAAGTTGCTTAGCTCAAGTTGGTGATAAATGCAACACAGTTCTCCACAAAGTACCTGGATGCGTAAAGCAAAATAAACAAAAGGCTCGCAAAGTGGAGATGTGTCGGTTCCATGCTCCGGAGGAGATGATGCGTCGTGCCTCAATGCTTGAGCAGAGTAGGGGATGCGTCGTGATACTTACCGATGCTGGAGTGATGCGTAGGTTCTCGGCCTGCGGCACGGTTGCGATGAGCAAGATGCCGCCTCGATGCGATGCGACAATCCTGGTGCGATGCGAGAAGATGGCGCCCTTGATGGGACGATGCCCAGACGCCCTGGCAGCCTTACGACAACTCTGTACTTTGGAGCCGCGACAGGCCCTGCGACAGGCTTCTCCGGCGATGCAACAGCAGACAGCTTTGAAGAAGACACGCTTCCTGGGAGATGCGGCGGCGGCACGCTTCTCCGGCGATTCAACGTTTACAACTGTGGCGGCGACACGCTTCTCGTTGCATCGTGCTTCCAGCTCCCAGTGACACACAGGCTTCTGCAGATAGAATTCCCAGCAAGGACATTCAGAGGGGAGCTGGAGATGAAGTCTTTTGTCCCTGAGACTTCAGCAGGAGGCAAGCACAAGTTCAAGCCCCTGGAGAATATTCTGTAAGATGATGAAAAGTCCTTAAAAAGTTCCTTCTCCTTTCCCTTAGCAATAAAGAAACCACTGCAAGCCAACCCACGAAACAGCACACTGGCAGAGGGGCATTCCAAACTCCTGCAGCTTCCTTGGCAAAAGGTTTGTATTGTTCCGAGAAGTGATATAAAGTTCTTGGGTCTGAGTCCCAATATTTATACTACTTTTCTCTTTGTTCTCTGAAGGCAGAGAGGGCAGAGAGGTCTCTGCCTAGTCCAAACCAGTTCTTGAGCACTTTGTTTGTTTAGAGGAATCCTTCTTTCCTTTCACAGTGCAGGGCAGATACATCAGACGCCCCACAGGAGGTGGGGCCAGCATTGTGGAGGGAAAGCACAGCCCTGGAGCACTTTGTTGACATGATTCCTTCTCTTCTTTCACAGTGCAGGGCAGAGACATCAGCCGCACCCAAGGAGGTGGAGCCAGCATTGTGAAGGGAAGGCCCAGCCCTATTGAAGTCCCAGGTGCAACTCCTCCCTCCCATCTAGATGCAGATCTCTCTATTCATCAATGGGGTGACTCATTCTGTCTCCTGGAAACCCCAGCCCCCCTGTCACTCAACCTCCAGGCAAGGAATACACAACCTAGCAGAGGCAGGCTTTGGATAGTTAGACAAGAAAATAACTACTTTCTAAAAGTGGTATTTTCAAACCAGAATGTTAAAACCAACTTTACTAAAAGATGTATTTTATCATTCTGAGTTCAGGCATACTAAATTCAAATATCTATCTTGTTCCCTGAGTTAGGATTATAAAATGTAATAACCTAACTGCCCATTCTGGTCTATGGAGAACAGGTAGCCTTGCAATAGTGAAAAACGAAAATGGATGTAATTCACTATTAGGACATGCCAAACACATCAGAGCTTGTCCTACCTTATACTTACAATGGGCCTACCTTAGGGGTGTCCGATATGAAGAAAAGGGAAGGTTTAGGGACTGGCAAGTGGGTGCACTTGTCAAGTCGACATGGCAGTCACAGACTGCACACCGGACTTGCAATGGCAAGCCTGAGACACACTTTACAAGCTGCTTCTTTGGGTGGCACAACCAGTGCTGCAAGCCCACCAGCAGCATTTGATTTACAAGCCCTGGCCACACATGGTGCACTATACTAGGGTATGACAAGTAAATCAAATAACCCAATCATGGAATTACTAATCAGTACATCAATTTGACATAGGGAGTACTTGCACTGTGGCACTGAATAGCAGTGGCACAGTGCCCAAAGCATATAACCAGCAAAACATATCAAAAACAGAGGAGGCAATAAAATGTAAAAATGGAAGGGAAATTCACGCCAACGATGCCAGGTCTAACATGTGTCCCCTCCAGCTGAAATGTGGGGAGAACTACCCTTCCCTTGGGAGTTCTCTTCACTAAGGCAGAAAAATCTGGACAGACCATCAGCGTTGGAGTGTTCTGTACCTGGATGGTATTCCACCGTAAAGTCCATACCCTGTAGGAAAATGGACCACCTGAACAACTTTGGGTTCTCACCCCTCATCTGCATTACCCATCTGAGGGGCCTGTGGTCAGTCTGAACCAGGAAGTGAGTCCCAAACAAGTATGGTCTCCACTTATTCAGTGCCCAGACCACAGCAAATACCTCACGCTCAATTGCACTCCACCTCTGTTCCTGTGAAAGTAACCTCCTACTGATGAAGGCTACAGGTTGGCCTAGGCCCTCTTCATTAATCTGTGATAGATCAGCCCCCACCCCATGCTCTGAAGCGTCTGTCTGAACAATTAATTCTTTTGAGAAGTTGGGCGACTGAAGCATGTATGCTGTGCACATGGCAGTCTTCAGGGTGTCAAAAGCCTTCTGACAGGTGTCAGTCCAGTTCACTTTCTTGGGCTGCTTCCTGGAAGTCAGCTCAGTAAAGGGTGCACCATGTTGCCATACCCTTTGACAAACCTCCTGTAGTACCCAGTGAGTCCTAAAAAGGCTCTCACCAGTGTCTGAGTCTTTGGGGTTCCCATGCCAGGATGGTATCAATCTTGAGTTGTAGGGGCTCCACCTAGCCACTCCCTACATGGTGACCCAAGTACACCACAGAACCCTGCCCGATCTGGCACTTACTCGCCTTGATCGTGAGGCCTGCCTTTCGTAGTGCCATCAACACTTCCCAGAGGTGGCACAGATGTTTTGTTATGTTATGTTATGTTATGTTATGTTATGCGTTTTTATTTGGCGCACAGATGCTCCAGCTAAGGAGCGTCCTGGCGCCCGACAAGGCAGCTGCACAACACAACTAAACAAAAAAACAAACATATGTATACAAACTAAGGAAATAAAAAGGTTTTTACCGCACGGCGGAAGGAAAGCAAATCGCTCATAGCGCGAATCGCCGGGGGCAAGGAGTTCCAGAGGGCAGCTGCGCGCACTCGAAACGAGCGCCCACCGGCCCTACTCCGCTTGAAGCGCGGCACAACGGCCAGTTCAAGGTCTGCAGATCTTAAGGGTCGCGCTGGGATGTAGTTGGCCAGGAGGGCCGTAAGGATCGTTGCTGGGGACCCCTTCAGAATTTTATAGGCGACGCAGAGGACCTTAAACTGGATCCGCTGGGCCACCGGAAGCCAATGCAGTGACCGCAGGGTACTGGAAGTAGGACAGAATCTTGGGAGGCCTACCACCGCTCTAGCTGCGGCGCTCTGAATCCTCTGTAAGCGTCCGATCTCTGCTAGATTCAGACCGGCCAACAAGGAACTCGCATAATCCAGCCTAGAGATGACAGTAGCTTGGATCATGAGTTGCCTGGTAGGGGCATCGAAGAACTTAAGCACAGGACGGAGCCCGCGCAGGATGCCAAAGCAGCATGCAGCCGTGCGTTTGGTATGGCACACAAACGTAAGGGAGGGGTCCAGCCAGACCCCGAGGTTCTTAAGCTCGGCGACTGGGATGGGAGCAGGACCCAAATCCCCCGGCCACCATCTCTCTCCCCACAGTTCCGGCTGTCTGCCAAAAACCATGACCTCGGTCTTGCTAGCGTTCAGCTGGAGACAGTTGGACGTCATCCAGCTGGCGACCGCCTGCAGTCCTTGTTGAAACCTGGGGGCATCGACTTCGGCATCCCCGCTGATCGTGACCGCCAGCTGGGTGTCATCGGCATATGACACCATGGTCATACCCCATTGTTTGACAACCTCAGCTAGCGGCCTTACGTACAGATTAAACAACGTAGGGCTCAGCGAGGAGCCTTGGGGGACCCCCAGGTTTAACGGATGGAATTTGGACTGGTAAGGTGGGACGGTCACGCTAAAGGCCCGGTTGGTTAAGAACGACCGGAACCACTCGAGAGCGGTGCCGGTGACACCAGCCTCCTCTAGGCGCAGCAGAAGGATAGGGTGCGAGACGGTGTCAAAGGCAGCGCTTAGATCTAATAACACAAGCGCTGCCGTTTGTCCCGCGTCAAGCACGGAGCGAAGATGCTCCACCATGTAAAGCAGAGCCGTCTCCGTGCTGTGACCAGCCCTAAACCCATTCTGCGTAGCGCCGAGGATATCTGCACGGCAAAGATGTTCCGAGAGGACGGCATTTACGTGCGCCTCCATAACCTTAGCCGGCCACGGCAAGAGTGAAATCGGCCGATAGCTCTCCGGCTTGCTCCCGTCCAGGCTGGGTTTCTTAAGAATAGGCCGAACCATGGCTCGCTTCCACTTCAGTGGGACTTTGCCAGATGTTAGTGACAAATTGATCAAGGAACATAGCGGTGAGATATCGTGTACCGCTAGGTCCTTGAACACATCAGGGCAAAGTGGATCCTCTGGGGACCCAGACTTCACTCTGCGGGCCAATGTGTCTAGGCTATCAGATGTTAACATAGGTAAGGAATGTAGTCCCTCAGATGGTAACGGCTTAGAAGATGGATTAGCCGAGGGAGTGACCGAAGGAAAGGCCCGATAGATGGCATTCACCTTTTCCAAGAAAAACTCTGCCAATTTTTCACAGTGCTCAACAGAGCTCTGATGTGACGTTGTGACTTTTTTGGCAGTGAGGTCTTTCAATACCTTGAAAATAGCCTTAGACGGGTTCGAGCTATTCCTGAATTGTGCAGCATAAAATGCGGCACGAGTTCTACATACCGCCCGATGGTACACTTTCACAGTCGACAGATATAGAACTTTCTTCGTGCTGTTATAGGCTTTACGCCATGCCCGCTCTGCGCGCCTGCAAGAGACCTTCAGAGCCCGCAGTGAGTCGTCGTACCAGGGGCTGGCTTTACCAGCTCCAGTTTTACAGGTTACCAAAGGAATAAGGGTGTCCAAAGCCCTGGAGACCCAGTTGCAAAACCTGTCATAGACCTGATCAGGCGATCCCAAGATGTCAAACGGGTCAGCCGATAGGAGGTGGAAAAACTCATCCAGCTTAAGTTTGTTCCAGCGTCGTCTTGGAACCGAGCACACCACTGGCTTAGGTTGAATAGCCGCAATAGGGGAGTGGATCTGTATCAAATAATGATCAGTCCATGCCAGAGGTGTGTAGCTGGTGACGCAGGCTTCCGTAAGATTAGTGAAGAACGGATCAAGGGTATGACCCCCTGAATGGGTGGGCTGTGCCACCAGCTGATTCAGCTGGAGCGCCTCGAGGTCTGCCAAAAAACTGGATACTGAGGGACTGATGGTATTGTCAAAATGCAGATTTAAGTCTCCAATGATGGAGAAATTGGAGCACCCCGTAGCCAATTCACTAACGGCGTCAGGTAGCGCTGCTCTAAAGGCCACTTCGCTCCCCGGGGGCCGATAGATCAGTAGTCCCGACAGGGTGAAGTTAGATGTAATGGCAACCTTAAACAAAGCGCTTTCGCAACCCGGGATTTTTTGCCCATGCCACGTGCAGGAATAGCAGGATTTGACAGCGAGAGCTATTCCACCGCCTCTTGAAGTACGGTTCAAGGTGAATACCGAGTATTCCGGCGGGAAGGCCAGATTGACAATGGCCGTGTCGGCATCCTGCAGCCAGGTCTCTGTCACACAGAATAGGTCAGGCAACACCCCACCTAGCAGATCGTAAATGTCAAGATGGTGCTTAACAAGCGACCTAGCATTAAGATTCCATACACAAATACTAGGCAATGGGCTTGTGGGCGCATGAGGGGCATCCCTGCAGCTCCTACTTACGGGGGCGGACAAGGTGAAGCATCCGCAACCACACGAAAAAGGGCCGCATAAGGGATCCACCCGAGATGTAGTACAGGTCACCCAGGACCGGTTGATGGCAACCAGACTGTCTCTAGTATAGCACCGCATGATGTAAAGGAGTACGGCCAGGAGGGGGGTCAGAGTCCAGCCACGTCCAGCGCGTCCTGTCGCGGACGGGCGCAGACGGGCAGGACTCTGGCACGACTCCGGCCACGCGAGGACGCGCCCGCTCCGCGATCCCGCTCCGGAAGGGAGGAGCATTTAGTAGGAGTCCCCTCACACACACATGCGCAGTCACGCGCTGGCAAAGGAAGCTGCTCTGCCCCTAACAAGTATGGCGCCCACCCTGGGAACCAAGCCCGCCAAGCGGCGGTGGGGGCACAATTTACGGTGAGGGTAAGAGGACTGATTTTAAACTACCCACCTGTCTGCGCGCAACACAATTCAATTAACAGCTAGCAATTCTTAAAAACGCGGTAAAACGCGGTAAAACACGCAGCGCGCTTCAGCAACACAGCGCTCGCTACCTTGTCGATGTTGATGTTCTTCACAACTGGCGCTGAACACTGCAATGTCATCCAGGTAGGCGGCACTGAAATCCTCCAGTCCAGCCAACACCTGGTTGACCAACCTCTGAAAGGTGGCAGGGGCATTCTTCATCCCAAAGGGCGTAAACCAGAATTGATAGTGCCCTTCTGGTATGGAGAATGCTGACCTCTCTTTGGCCCCATCAGTCAAGGAGATCTGCCAGTACCCAGACGTCAAATCAAACGTGCTGAGGTAATGTGCAGCCCTTAACCGATCAATGAGCTCATCAGCTCTGGGGATGGGTGCACGTCAGTCCTGGTGACTGAATTGAGTCCTCGGTAGTCCACACAGAACTGGAGTTCAGGTGTGGCACCAGGGGAGGCAGCTTTTGAGACCAAAACCACTGGGCTGGCCCAAGGACTGTTAGAGGACTCAATCACCCCTAAGGCAAACATCTTGGAGACTTCCTCCTTAATGTAAGCTCTGACCTTGTCAGTCACCCTGTAAGCCTTGTGCTTCAAAGTAAAACTGTCTCCAGTGTCCATATCATGGACGCACCACTCTGTGACACCGGGAATCAAGGAAAACAAATCAGAGAATTGTCCCAACAGTTGGCAACAATCTTGCTGCTGATCAGGGGTCAGTGTGGCAGAGAGGCTGACACCATCCACTGACCCATCTTGCTCTGTTGCAGACAGGAGGTCAGGAAGAGGCTCTGTCTCCTCTTTCATTCCATCATCTGTCGCTAGGAGCATGCCCACTTTGGACCTTTCTAAGTAGCGCTTCAGGTGGTTAACATGCAGGACCCTCAAAGGGTTCCAGGGAGACTGCAAGTTCACCAGATAGGTGACATCACTCTTGCACTCCACCACCTCAAATGGACCGGTCCACCTGCCCTGGAGCGCATAAGGCTCTACAGGGGCCATGACCCAAACTTTCTGTCCAGGTTGAAGCTCAATCAGAGTGGCATTCTGATCATACCAACGCTTCATCTCTTCATGGCTGTCTTTCAGATTCGCCTGAGCGAGATCTCGAATCGCAGAGTCTGGTTCCTGAAAGCCAGCATGTAACTGTATAAATCCTGGGGAGGTTTCCTGGGAGATTGCTCCCAGCCTTACTTGACCAGACTCAAAGGTCCTCTTACCGGGTGTCCATGCAACAGTTCAAAGGGCCTGAACCCTAGGGACTTTTGTGGCACCTCACGGTAAGCAAACAGAAGGCATGGCAATAGGACGTCCCACTCGCGCCTCATTGGTTTCTCAAGACCCATGATCATGCCTTTAAGGGTCCGGTTCAATCTCTCAACCAGCCCGTTACCTTGTGGGTGGTAAGGAGTGGTGTACGTATAGGTAACACCACACTCCTTCCACAGAGTCTTCATATAACTGGAAATTAAGTTTATACCTCGGTCAGACACCACCTCTCTGGGGAAACCCACATGAGAGAAAATCCCCATCAGTGCACGTCCCACCACGGGGGACGTCACTGTCCTGAGCAGGATGGCTTCCGGGTACCGGGTAGCATGGTCCACCAAGACCAGGATAAACCTGTTGCCCATGGCTGTCTTGGGGTCCAGTGGCCCCACAATGCCAATGCCCACCCGTTCAAAGGGGGTACTGACTACAGGGAAGGGTTGGAGAGGGGCCTTGTGCCTCCTTCCACTTTTCCCACTTGCCTGGCAAGTTTGACAAGTTCTACAATGAGTATCTGAACTCTTTCGCATCTGGAGCCAAAAAAAGTGGGAGAAAAGCCTTTCAAAGGTCTTGTTCTGCCCCAGATGTCCAGCTAAAGGTACGTCATGAGCCAACCCCAGTAGGAAGGCTCTGAAGCACTGGGGTACCACCAGCACACAGGCTGACCCAGGCTCAGCAACCTTAGGCTCGCTATACAGGAGGCCGTTCTCCCAGTAGATCCAATGTGTTCCAGACTGATCACCTGCTGCCTGGTTTGTGGCCTGTTGCCTCAAACTATCAAGAGAAGGGTTCTTCTTCAGCTCTGCACAAAATTCCTCCCTGGAGGGCCCCCCTTCTTGCTGCCAATGGGTCAGCTCAGGTAGATTCCCCAGTTCAGAAACTCGCTCCCCTGTAGGTTCCAGGGCATCCCCTTCAAGGTCTGCCTCCTCCTGGATGGTGGGAACAATGGGGGCTGGTTTCCCGCGCCCCCTACCTCTTCTCTTTAAGGCAGATTCCTGGGCCATACTTGCAGGCTCCAGGATCTCTTGCACACCCTTGGCTGCCATAGACCGAGTGTTCACATACACCCACTCAGGCAGACCCAACATCTCTAAATGAGCATTCTTCTCCACCTTAGGCCAAGGGGAGCTTTCCAAATCATTACCTAACAGACAATCAACAGGCATGGCTGGCCTCACAGCTACTTGAAGAGTACCAGAGACCCCCCACTCAAAGGGAACTTGAGCCCCTTTGCAATGGCTCTCTGTGTTGTCAGCGACAACAATTGGGAAGAATGTACTGGGGACCACCTGCTCTTCAGACACCAAGTGACACTTGACAGCTGTCACACTGGCTCCGGTGTCTCTAAGAGCCTCCACTCTATGGCCATTGATCGTCACCCACTGCCTGTATTTTATAGTGTTTTCAGGCAGGTGAGTTTTAAGGACCATCTCAAAGTCTCCTAATGAGACAATGGACATTTCTGCAGGACCCCACCCACCTTGGGCACCCATCTCCACCCCACCCAGGGCTACACTGGCCATCTGATGGGGTGGTGAACGGGGTGGCACATACTGACTCTTTTGGGGACACTGGGGATCATACCAACGATGTCCCACCTGCATACACTGAAAGCAGGTAACAGGTCCCCATGAACAGGTTTACCTGTCGGGGTTCTGACTTCTTCTCAGGGGGAGGCTGGGAACCATTGCCTTGGTTCCCTTGGGAATTACTTTGGAGCTTTTTCTGGAACGCCCTCTGTTTACCCTTGTCCCCCCCACTCGTATGCTGGGGACCCTGCCCACCTTTGGCGGAATCTCCCACCTGACCTTTGTGTACCCTGGTACTGACCCGGCGGTCCGCCTCCTCAGCTAGCTTCCTAGGGTTAGTCAACTTGCTATCAATAAGGTGCTGGCATAGCTCTGGAAAACAATTAGCAGACAAGTGCTCCCTTGCAATCAAATCATAGAGCGCTTGAAAATTATCCACTTTGCTACCCCTCACCCAACCATCCATAGCTCTGCAAAACAAAAGATATATATTCTACCCAAGTGGTTCCCTCCAGCTTTGAACAATTACTGAACCTCTTTCTATAGAGTTCTGGGGTCAAACCATATCTTGTCATCAGTGCTTCCTTCATGTGGGCATAAGACATCGTGCTCTCACTGGGTAGGTCTAACAAAGTATCCCTCCCCTCACTCACAAAGCGGCTCCACACCCCACTCCCCAATCTTTCTCAGGGACCCGGTGGGCCAACATTGCTATTTCATAGGCTGCAAATCACTGCCCCATTTTTATGGAAATCTTTGATGACATCCTTGGAAATATATACCCTGCCTTCTAAAGGCACAGATGGTGCGCTGCCACCAGAGGGATTGATCTCTAAGCCCTTCGCCTTCATCTCTAATTCCCTCAACATCCTCTCATGTTCCATTCTCATTCTCTCTCTCTCCAAGGACAATCTGTTATTCTCTGCTTCCCTCTGACTCTCCATCTTAAGCTTAGCCATCTCCAGCTTGTGTGCCCTATTACTCTCCCTGTCTTCCAATTCTCTGGGGGACAGGTCTTGAGAAGAGATACTACTGCCAGGTGGGGACGATACCCCTCCCCTGGATGGAAACACTGGCCTATCCAGTTGCCCATCTACATCCCAAGCTGGCTCCACCACAAGATCAGGGACATCTTTTGCTTCTACCCAGGCCCTCAGCGCTTTTTGGTAGTCATCCATTTTAGAAATGCCTGGTGTAGCAACTTTCAATTTCTGGCAGAGATGCTTGAGCTGTTTCAAAGTGTAGGTTTTCAACCTCTCTTCCTCAAAATCAAGATTCATAGATGCAACAGATGCTGGTCTACTCATGGTAGTAAGAATTGGGAGTTTTCAGGAAAAAATAACAGTCCAAGGAAAGAAAATTCTACCAAAAAAGTGTGTGGTCGCGCTTGGTCTGCACTCACTAGTAGTGTACACCAATTACTGTATTTGAAACACAAATGCAGGTCAAAATCCTCACCGCTGACCACCAATGTTAGAGCTGGGGGTCTCTAGTTGGCAATGGTATGCACCTTTGTCCAAATAGGGACCCTTGCTTCTAAGTCAGGATAAGGGGATTACACTCCTAGATAACCCCTCCTCACCCCCTTGGTAGCTTGGCACGTGCAGACAGGCTTATCTCAGAGGCAGTGTGTTAAGCATTTGTGAATATTCACAGCAATACAGTGAAAACACTACAGATGGACACAACACAGGTTTTATAAAAATAAGTATTCTTTATATAGACTTAACACAAGACCACAAACGACAAAGATCCACAATACTGTACTTACGATTCACTTAAAAGATGGTAAAAGTTGCTTAGTTCAAGTTGGTGATAAATGCGACACAGTTCTCAACATAGTACCTGGATGCGTATCGCAAAATAAACAAAAGGCTTGCAAAGGGAAGATGCGTCGGTTCCGTGCTCCGTGGGTGATGATGCATCGCGCCTCAATGCTTGCGCAGAGTAGGAGATGTGTCGTGATCCTTACCGATGCAGGAGTGATACGTAGGTTCTTGGCCTGCGGCCCGGTTGCGATGTGCAA
Organism: Lissotriton vulgaris; assembly: GCF_964263255.1. NCBI lineage: Eukaryota > Metazoa > Chordata > Amphibia > Caudata > Salamandridae > Lissotriton > Lissotriton vulgaris. Next base: position 1,852,066,660 of record NC_141687.1, on the reverse strand, counting down.
GATGGTGCCTCGATGCAAATCGACAATCCTGGTGCGATGCTAGAAGATGGCGCCCTTGATGCGATGATGCAATGACGATGCGCAAACGCCCTGGCAGAATTGCGATGACTCTGTACTTTCGAGCCGCGACAGGCCCTGCAACACGCTTCTCTGGCGATGGCGACCCTCTCAATGGCATCACGCTTCTCCGGTGATGCAACAGCAGACAGCTTTGCCGAAGACACGCTTCCTGGGAGATGCGGCGGCGGCACCCTTCTCCAGCGATGCGACATTTACAGTAGGCCTGGGCGAAGCACTACGCTACGCTCGCAGAGTTTGCGAAGTTTGCGCAACTTCGCACTACGCGAGCTGCACGTAGCACAGTGCGAACACGCGTAGTGCAGCGTAGCGTAGTGCAGAGCTCTTTTTTTGCTTGTTCGCGGTCCTGAACGTCATGTTCGCGACCGCGAGCAAGCAAAATGACATCCCGGCGAGATTCTCAATGCGGGGAGGTAAGGTTTCTCATTGTGAGTGGTTGCGCATGCTCGCGACCGCTCTCAATGAGAAACTACCAGTTCGTGGTGAGAAAGCTGCAGCTCGAGTAATAATCTACTCGAGCAGCAGAAAACTTCAGCTCGCACTGTGCAAGATGCCGTTTTCAATGATTGCACAGTGCCGGATGCTTGTCCGCACTGTGCAATCATTGAAAACACTTCTTGCACAGTGCGAACATGCTACTACGCAGCTCGCGTAGTGCTACGTGAAGTTCGCGTAGTGCGAAGTGCACTTCGCGTAGCTTCGCGTAGCGCTACTTCGCGAACTACGCCACCCTTAATTTACAGCTGTGGCGGCAACACGCTTCTTCTAGTTGCATCGCACTTCCAGCTCCCAGCGACACGCAGGCTTCTGCAGATAGAATTCCTGTTGGACTTGGCCCGCAGGGCAGGTTCACCCCTAGACTTTTTGCCTTATTTTTGACCCTGTGTTAGTGATTTTTGGGTCTCTGCGCACTTTCCCCTGAGTCCCAGAGTGAAAGTGCGTGCGTGTAGTATGGCTGGCCTGCCCTCCCATAGGAATGCATGGGGAATGTGTGTGTCCCTGGTAGTTCCTGATGCGTGGGGAGTGCAGGCTCGAGTTTAGTATGTATAAACTCGTGAGAGTGAATGCTGCGAGATGGTGTCTGCGGCATGTGTGTGTCTAGTTGGGAAGTGCTACTTCTGGACATTGAGATATGTGTGCAGTGAGGGTGCTGGAGCGTGATTGGCTGGAGCTGGCTGGCATGCCAGGCTCCAGGAAGTCTGGATGGGTCTGCCCGGTGGTGAGTGGGAGATTAGCATGAGTGATGTGTGGGAGGAGTGTGCCTGTGTCCTGGATGGGCTGGGTTTTCCCCACACAATGCTGGCTCCGCCCCCCTGTGGTGTGTCTAATGACCCTAGCCTCCCAGAGAATGAAATGGGTGGTTGGGCCATCAAGAGTGTTCCAGAACCAGCTGCGACTGGTTTTCCCCCCACCCTGCACATTGTAACAAAGGATTTTCTGTATAAAAAGGGGCTGTGTCCCCTTAGAAAATGTTCTACTTTGGAATCCTGCCAGAGGGGGCTTGTGCCGCTGCTGGGGCCAGAAGGACCGCCACTTGGGGAGTCTCCCTGCCTGGAGACCCAGTGTGCTGGCTCTGGCCCAGCCTTGCCCCCCTGCCTGCCTCCAGCCCTGCTGGAGCCCTGTCCTGTCCTCCAGTGCTGGGGAGCACTGAGGACTTCGTTGCCTGCAGCCTGAGAGCGCTGCTCTCTGCCCTTCAGCGCTAGGAGCGCTGAGATCGCCTGCCTAGCGCCTGAAAACGCTGGATGTTGCCCAAGCGCTGTGAGCGCTGTATTTTGTCCGCCCTGTGTGGTGGTTTGGCGGCGCGGGTGCCACCCCGCTCATTGCCGCGTTGTTGTGCCCGGTTTTGATTGATCTACGAGGGAGCCCACTCCTCGGATCATCTGGGAGCCCGCCTGCCTAACTAAAGCGAGCCGCCGCGCTGCCCGCGGCGACCCGGAAGTGAAGGGACGGCCGTCCAATCACCGCGCGGCCCGGGAGAATCAACCCGGAAGTCCCGCCTTCTCCACCGAGCCGCGAGAGAGCCTGCCGAGGCTCCCCGAGAGGAGAGGAGAGCCCCGGGACCAGCGGGAGAGACCCGCCTCCGCTGGAGAGCCCAGCGCGAACCCGGTGAGTGAAGATGCCTGCAGAGGAGGGGGGGAGCGTCGGGACACATTGCCGGTGTCCGCCCCGCCCCCTCTCTGTAGCGCGACCTCGCGCCTTTGTGTTGTGAGCCTGAGGGCTCAGGGGGCATTTGTGAGTGACCCGAGTCCCCAAGAGGGGGACTCCAACCCGAGCCAGAGAGGCTCCAACGAGAGGAAGTATCTCCGCGTTCCTGTGGAGCCACGAGGTTCCCCGGGGGCACCAGTGGAGTAGAGCCCAGCGTGGCTCTTGGCAAAGCATCATCCCTTTGGGTCCCCAGAGAGGGGGACCCCACAGCCCAGCGAGGCTGCACCTGTTCGTTGCTGGAGCCCTGAGAGGCTCAGCAGCCCCCCCCCCTTTTTACTGGTGAGAGAGCCTAAGAGAGGCTCACCAGTGCCACAGTGGTGGTTCTTTGAGCCCAGAGAGGCTCCAACTTTGCGCTAACTTTCCCTGCTCCAGTTGCCCAGCACTTTGTGGGCAACTGCCACGTTTAGGCCCTGACATTGGGACACCGGGACAGTCACAGGTGGTGACTTGTGAGTATGGGGCAATGGTTATTGATTCTGCACCTCTGAATGTATTGTTTATGCGTCATGTGCCTTTACACTTCTGAATGTTACGACATCATGTGTGTTGCTTTTACACCCCTACAGGTAGTGTGACGTGTAGGTGGTTGTTTTTCTCCCTAGTACAGGTGGTGCTAGAGAGGCCCTGTTACCAGTGATTACTGGTTGTATGCTATTACTGAAGGTATTGCTTTATTACTGAAGGTATTGCTAAAGTGCTATTACTGAAGGTATTGCTTTATTACTGAAGGTATTGCTTTATTACTGAAGGTATTGCTAAAGTGCTATTACTGAAGGTATTGCTTTATTACTGAAGGTATTGCTAAAGTGCTATTACTGAAGGTATTGCTTTATTACTGAAGGTATTGCTTTATTACTGAAGGTATTGCTTTATTACTGAAAGTATTGCTGCTAAAAGTGTTGATACCCTTGACAGTGGTTCAAGTGGCCCTGTCCTGTACAAATATCCCTTGTAAATTCCGCCCGTGCCTGTGGCACAGTGTAACAAGATGTGTGTTTTATCTGATGTATATTTATTATAATACAAAGGCTATTTTCATATAACCTTGTGTGGAGTTTTCCTTTGTGGTGGGCCTTTGGTTGTTGTTGCTGGGGTGCGTGCGCAAATACTTAACTTACATGCCTTGGCGTGTGACTCCCTTGCCCTGACACTTGGAAATGGCGATCCCTGACTGACCTCGACGCGAGTCTTGGCCGGCCAGGGTCCCGGTTCCAACATTGGCGGCAAGCGGTGAGGATAAGGATTTGTGTTTGTGTTGTACCACAGTAGCAACTGGCCACTACAAAGCTCTGCATTTTAGATGACCACATTTTTGGGGATTATTGTGTTTTTGGTGAAGTTCCATTATTGCTTCTCCTGAAGAGTGTCATTTGATAATTGTGTTCAGTACATTTGTCCCCCGCCCTGCTTCCAGAGTTTGGTACCTGTGTCACATGTGGTCAGGTTGAGAAGTCAGGGGTGGTAGAAACCGCCTTACCGATCCGAGGGGAGGGTGTGTGTGGATGAATGGTGTGTTTTCCTGGACGCATGAGTGAGTTCTTTTTTTAAGGAGAGTGTTGAAATTTTGGAATTGTGTACTTCTACTTCAGATTGCTAGTTCCCTTGTGTTGCACGTGTTTGTGAGCATCCTGTCAAGATGGAATCTCCTTTTAACCTTTGTGGCCTGTTTAAGTACAGTGTGCATGAGTTGGTACGGTTATGTAAGGAGAGAGACATCCCAGTGAGTGAGTCAGACACCCAGTCCAAGCTTAGGGATAACATGATCCTGTGGCAGAAGAGTGACTGGGAGCGTGAGCACAGTGAGAGGGAGAGGGCCCGGACCGCACACCATGAGGGTGGTGGGTCTGAGGGGAGCCCTGAAGAGTCTGATGTGGAGAGTGAGTTTGACAGTGGATGGGTGCCAGCAGAGAGCGAGTAGCCCCTAGATAGGGAGTCCCTTGCTGGGTCCAGTGTCAGATGTAGCACCCCATCCCTTTCCCTGTCCCCAGAGGAGTGGGTGGATAGGAGAGAAGAGAGGGAGCACCAGCTGGCCATAGAGAAGCTCAGGTTAGAGCATGCCTGGAAGATGGCGCAGCTGGGTGTGAATGAGCGGATTGCAGAGGCTGAGAGGGCCTTGGCCAGGGAGAAGATAGCCCTAGAGTGTAGGTTATCCCCTGCCCGCAGTCTTAATTTTCTGGATTCCCCAGGGAGGGTGGAGTCCAGTGGTGGCAGCTATGTAGAGCCCAGTGCGAGCAGTCCCAACCCCCGTTCCCCCAGTCTGGTACCTGTTTCCCCAGAGGAGGAGTTAAGGTTGAAATTCAGGGGTAGTAGGAAGCTGCCTCACCAGTCGTGGGAGGAATTTGAGGATGAATGTTGTGATACACTGTTTGATTGGGTAAAGGTTCACACGAGAGATGATTTTGATGTCTTGTTTGACCTGATTGTCAAGGAGCACCTGCTCAGTTGTTGTTCTCCAGGGTTGCGCACACACCTGTTGGGGTGTGGATTGTCTGAGGCAAGTGGGCTTGCAGATGAAGCAGACCGCTGGGAGAGGGCCAGAGGCTCTGTACAGTCATTGGAGAGTGAGTCCAACAGCAGTGGTACAGGGAGCTTCCAGCCCAGCGTGGTGGAAGGGGCTCAGTGTAGCCCAGCTAGGTCCCAGTATAGTGAGAAGGGTGGAAGGGCTGACTGCCTGGCTCAGTGGAGCAGGAGTCAGGGGGTGGCTGAGAGCACCCAGAGGCCCGAAGCCCTGTCTCAGAACTTGGGTGGTTTCTTGAGGGAACACCAGGTTGGGGACCTAGGCTGTCCTGTTAGTACACTTGAGGAGGATCTCCTAGTGTCTAGGGAACCTGGAGTGTCTGTAACCAGAACTCCAGGGGTTCCAGTGTCCGGCAGTGTCGCTCCAGTTGGGAGGGCACAGAAGTCCGAAGCGAGGAGTGATTGGGGGATGAGTTTCCCAGTGGATGCACCAGTGGACCAGAGACTAGCCAGTGGGGCTAGATCTTCTTGGGTGGACCCGGGTGGCGCCACTTCTGGTCTGGGGGATCTTTGCACCCTGTCAGGTGGACAGGATGCGGGAGATCTGCGCCAGACAGACCGTCACACGACACATGGGTCATGTGTCAGCCTCAGGGGGATTGCGTGTGAGTCCCCAGAAGTCCTGGAGTGCCAGGCAATTATTCCACCAAAGGTTTTAGACCGGAGGTTGGGAGGCCAGGTTCAGGTTCGGCCTGACCTGAAGGGTAGGACGACTGTAAGCAGTGTCCTGACCGGTTCTTCCAGAGGAACTTCTCCAGTTGGGAGAGGGCAGACCTCTGGAAGGGGGTGCAGAGGGTGGGAAAGCCCACCTCTGACCCCGGTGCAACCTGAGGGGTTAAACCCTAGGTTGGAATGGCGTTCGGGGTGTCCCCCTCGCAGGAGGAGGAGGAACCCTGGAAGAAGAGGTAAGGGGAGGAAAGCCTTCTCTGAGACTCCTGGTCCACCTGAGGTTGTAGGCCAAAGGTTGGTGAACCAGTGGCAGTCTAGTCCTGTCTTGCAGACAGGGAGAGTGGAGAATGGACACTATGTGCCAGGGGTTACTACCCCCCGCTCTGCGAATTGGCAAGGACCGGTGGCACCTGGGTGGCCCAGGGCCTGGTCCTCGCCGCGGACAGCTGAGGAGTACCAGTGGGGTAGCCCAGTTGGTCCTTACAGTAGCTTTAGAAGGAACCCTAGGGGTTCACTGTGGCATAGAACAGGAGGGTGTCCCGGCAGTGGCGGGCCTGTGTCCGTGTTCTATCGCCCCAAGCAGGGAAGTCCATCACGGTGGTGATTGTTCTCCCCTGCGTTTTGGCTGGAAGGGGGTTGTGTTGGACTTGGCCCGCAGGGCAGGTTCACCCCTAGACTTTTTGCCTTATTTTTGACCCTGTGTTAGTGATTTTTGGGTCTCTGCGCACTTTCCCCTGAGTCCCAGAGTGAAAGTGCGTGCGTGTAGTATGGCTGGCCTGCCCTCCCATAGGAATGCATGGGGAATGTGTGTGTCCCTGGTAGTTCCTGATGCGTGGGGAGTGCAGGCTCGAGTTTAGTATGTATAAACTCGTGAGAGTGAATGCTGCGAGATGGTGTCTGCGGCATGTGTGTGTCTAGTTGGGAAGTGCTACTTCTGGACATTGAGATATGTGTGCAGTGAGGGTGCTGGAGCGTGATTGGCTGGAGCTGGCTGGCATGCCAGGCTCCAGGAAGTCTGGATGGGTCTGCCCGGTGGTGAGTGGGAGATTAGCATGAGTGATGTGTGGGAGGAGTGTGCCTGTGTCCTGGATGGGCTGGGTTTTCCCCACACAATGCTGGCTCCGCCCCCCTGTGGTGTGTCTAATGACCCTAGCCTCCCCAGAGAATGAAATGGGTGGTTGGGCCATCAAGAGTGCTCCAGAACCAGCTGCGACTGGTTTTCCCCCCACCCTGCACATTGTAACAAAGGATTTTCTGTATAAAAAGGGGCTGTGTCCCCTTAGAAAATGTTCTACTTTGGAATCCTGCCAGAGGGGGCTTGTGCCGCTGCTGGGGCCAGAAGGACCGCCACTTGGGGAGTCTCCCTGCCTGGAGACCCAGTGTGCTGGCTCTGGCCCAGCCTTGCCCCCCAGCCTGCCTCCAGCCCTGCTGGAGCCCTGTCCTGTCCTCCAGTGCTGGGGAGCACTGAGGACTTCGTTGCCTGCAGCCTGAGAGCGCTGCTCTCTGCCCTTCAGCGCTAGGAGCGCTGAGATCGCCTGCCTAGCGCCTGAAAACGCTGGATGTTGCCCAAGCGCTGTGAGCGCTGTATTTTGTCCGCCCTGTGTGGTGGTTTGGCGGCGCGGGTGCCACCCCGCTCATTGCCGCGTTGTTGTGCCCGGTTTTGATTGATCTACGAGGGAGCCCACTCCTCGGATCATCTGGGAGCCCGCCTGCCTAACTAAAGCGAGCCGCCGCGCTGCCCGCGGCGACCCGGAAGTGAAGGGACGGCCGTCCAATCACCGCGCGGCCCGGGAGAATCAACCCGGAAGTCCCGCCTTCTCCACCGAGCCGCGAGAGAGCCTGCCGAGGCTCCCCGAGAGGAGAGGAGAGCCGCGGGACCAGCGGGAGAGACCCGCCTCCGCTGGAGAGCCCAGCGCGAACCCGGTGAGTGAAGGTGCCTGCAGAGGAGGGGGGGAGCGTCGGGACACATTGCCGGTGTCCGCCCTGCCCCCTCTCTGTAGCGCGACCTCGCGCCTTTGTGTTGTGAGCCTGAGGGCTCAGGGGGCATTTGTGAGTGACCCGAGTCCCCAAGAGGGGGACTCCAACCCGAGCCAGAGAGGCTTCAACGAGAGGAAGTATCTCCGCGTTCCTGTGGAGCCACGAGGTGCCCCGGGGGCACCAGTGGAGTAGAGCCCAGCGTGGCTCTTGGCAAAGCATCATCCCTTTGGGTCCCCAGAGAGGGGGACCCCACAGCCCAGCGAGGCTGCACCTGTTCGTTGCTGGAGCCCTGAGAGTCTCAGCAGCCCCCCCCCCCTTTTTACTGGTGAGAGAGCCTAAGAGAGGCTCACCAGTGCCACAGTGGTGGTTCTTTGAGCCCAGAGAGGCTCCAACTTTGCGCTAACTTTCCCTGCTCCAGTTGCCCAGCACTTTGTGGGCAACTGCCACGTTTAGGCCCTGACATTGGGACACCGGGACAGTCACAGGTGGTGACTTGTGAGTATGGGGCAAGGGTTATTGATTCTGCACCTCTGAATGTATTGTTTATGCGTCATGTGCCTTTACACTTCTGAATGTTACGACATCATGTGTGTTGCTTTTACACCCCTACAGGTAGTGTGACGTGTAGGTGGTTGTTTTTCTCCCTAGTACAGGTGGTGCTAGAGAGGCCCTGTTACCAGTGATTACTGGTTGTATGCTATTACTGAAGGTATTGCTTTATTACTGAAGGTATTGCTAAAGTGCTATTACTGAAGGTATTGCTTTAATACTGAAGGTATTGCTTTATTACTGAAGGTATTGCTAAAGTGCTATTACTGAAGGTATTGCTTTATTACTGAAGGTATTGCTAAAGTGCTATTACTGAAGGTATTGCTTTATTACTGAAGGTATTGCTTTATTACTGAAGGTATTGCTTTATTACTGAAAGTATTGCTGCTAAAAGTGTTGATACCCTTGACAGTGGTTCAAGTGGCCCTGTCCTGTACAAATATCCCTTGTAAATTCCGCCCGTGCCTGTGGCACAGTGTAACAAGATGTGTGTTTTATCTGATGTATATTTATTATAATACAAAGGCTATTTTCATATAACCTTGTGTGGAGTTTTCCTTTGTGGTGGGCCTTTGGTTGTTGTTGCTGGGGTGCGTGCGCAAATACTTAACTTACATCGCCTCCAAGTTTAGCCTTGACTGCTCGCGCCACGTTACCTAGAGGGCGAGTGGGGGTTGCCTTGGCGTGTGACTCCCTTGCCCTGACACTTGGAAATGGCGATCCCTGACTGACCTCGACGTGAGTCTTGGCCGGCCAGGGTCCCGGTTCCAACAATTCCCAGCAAAGAAATTCAGAGGGGAGCTGGAGATGAAGTCTTTTGTCCCTGAGACTTCAGCAGGAGGCAAGCACAAGTTCAAGCTCTTGGAGAATATTCTGTAAGATGATGAAAAGTCCTTAAAAAGTTTCTTTTCGGAGGCGTGGCCAAGATGGCGACCTGTACTGCTGCAGATCCCGGGTGCTCCCCTTGTCCATCCCTACCTGGGGGCTAATAATGGCTTAACTACCCCCCGCAGTGCAGCACGGGCGGTGGGGTGTGTGAGCTTTACCTGGAGCCGACGTGTGGTGACCCAGGAGGCGCGAGTGTCAAGCGGGAGACCAACGGGTTCCAACGGGTTCCGACCCCAATGCAGGCGTAATGGTAGCCGGGTGGCTACTTCTCGACCCGAAGTGAGCTGAGCAGAGTTGGTGGTGGCTCGGTGCTCCTGGGGTCCTTCAGGCCTTTCTGGGCCGTGCTGGTGGTCCCTAAGCCCAGTGTGGTGGAGTGGCGGGATCCATGGTGGCAAGAGGCGGCTGGCGGCTAATCGACATCGGAGGGGAGGCTCGTGGAGGCACCCTGAGGGCCGCTAGGTGGAGAGGGCTCCATCGGCGTGAAAATGGAGCCTGGGGTGTGGAGGCCCTACCGGGCGGGGGGGCCTTGCCGGGCCCTGGTATCCCTGAAGATCTACGGGGACGCCTAGCAATCCCTCACTGTGGCAGCGGAAACCGGGCGGCCCCCCGACGGCGGCTGTGTCATCGGCAGGCCCCGAAGGTGAGCGGACCAGGGGCTGTGGCTAGGGGAGGGCCGGCGCGGAGAAGCCTCCAGATGCCATTTTAGAGAAGAGACTGCGGCCCACTGCGCAGAGCGGCTTCTTGCGGAGGCGAAGAGGGCAGGCGGGCTGACTCCGCACAAGAGACAATCCACCGGTGGCAGCGGTTGCGGCGTGGGGGCTCCGGGGGACCCCCCCTTTGAGGAGTCAGGCGGGGTGAGAGTATACCACCACTAGGGGGCCCAGTGTGCACCGAGAGGGCCTGGAAGTGGACTGTGGGCCTCAATAAGCAACCCAGCAGGCCTAGCTGGCTGGCAGGGACAGGCGGCGAAAGGACACACCAGCATAGAGCCCTTCGGAAACATCGGAGGAGCCTGGATCATGGGGCCCTAGCCCAGGACCCCTCCGGTGTGGTATCTGATCGCCGAGCGGCATATCACCCCTGCCGGACTCTGTGTTTGAAGGAGTGTGGCGATTGGTGGGGGGCAGCGAGTGGAGCAGAAGGACGGACCGGCACCGGTGCCCTTCTCTTGGGGTTGATTTAATGGGGGCTGGACCAGGAGGCGCAGTCCCACAGTAACACTTGGAGGACAGCCAACAAGACAGTTCGGAGGGCAGGGCTGGAGCGAGGAAAGTGGGGGGGGTCTGAGGAGAAGGCCGAAGGGAACGCTGTGAAAGACAAACCAGGGCCTACCTGGCAATTCCATCCGGACACAGCTGAGCATAAGGGTCAGAACAGGAGTGACTGGGCTTCGAGGAGTGCGGAGGGGGGCAGCCCTAACAGGGATGGGGTATGCCACCCCCAACAGTGTCGGGGTCAGAGCCAACGGCACACATGGCAGGCCAACGGAGGAAAGGAGAGCGCACACTTGCGGAGATGCTAAGTAAGGGCCCTGCCAAAGGGGACAAGGGGCCCCCTTCCCCTGCAACATCAAAACAGAACACTGAAACGAGCGAGGGAGAGGTGGCCATTACAAAATCCTTCCTGGAGGCTCTATTCAACTCCCTTAGGGAAGATTTTCACGCACTGAAGCAAGAGGTGGCAGGGGAAGTCCGGAGATCCGACGGGATGTGGACGGCCTTGGCGAAAGGGCGGCGGCAGTGGAAGAGGCGGATAGAGCCCGGAGCGAAGATTTGGAACAGCTTAATCAGGAAATTATCATGCTTAAGGATCAGCAGGTCGACTTTCAATCGCATGCGGAGGACTTGGAAAATAGGTCGCTGCGCAATAACATAAGAGTCCGGGGCATTCCACTCAAAGCGGAGGGGGCGAATATCACAAGTTATCTGCAAGGCCTTTTCCGAGAGGTTCTGGGAGAGGCTGCGGACTTCGACATTAGAATTGACAGGGTGCACCGGGTTGGGTAGATGAGGAGAGCGCCCGCGCCCCCACCAGATATTTTAGCCTTTCTACCGGACTTCCCAATTAAAGAGTGGATCCTACGGGAGGCACGACTAAAGCAGTCTTTCCAATATCAGGGCACCCCAGTGGCCTTATTTCAGGACTTATCTATCATCACGCTCCAGAAAAGGAAAGCTTTTAAGGTCGCCATGGACTACCTACATGACAAAGGGATCCCATACTCGTGGGGACACCCTTTTTGCCTAATTTTCAAGTGGAACGGGGCCTTACATCAGTTGAGATCACTAAAGGACACTTGCACCCTGCTGGGCATTGAGCAGTCGGAGGGGCCTCCCTCCCCAAGACTGCCGCAGCAAGCCATCAAGGGAGGCTGGCAAAGAGTCCATCGCAGACGTTCTCCGGCTTTGGACCTGAAACCGGACCATCACGCAGGAAAGGGCCTTGGGAGGGTAGGGTGGGGATTAAGGGGTTTGGTTAGAGGGGGAGGGCGGGTGGTTTGGGGGGTGCTCCAGGAGGGGAGGGTGGGCTCCGGTGTGTTGCTCTAGAGAACTGTGTGGGTGGGCAATAACAATTTTTGGCCCCACTTATCATTTGGGCAGCCTACTTATGACTCCCTGATGGCGGATGATGTCCTAAAAATAATCACCCTGAACGTGAAAGGGCTTAACAACCCCATTAAAAGGAGGGCCGTCATATCGCTCTTGGAGAATTCGGGTGCCTCGATTTGCTTGTTGCAAGAAACACATCTGCTCCCTAGGGATTGGCACTGCATGGCTTTCCCTCAGCAATACTAGTCTTCCACTACGGAGAAGAAAGCGGGGGTTGCTCTTCTCTTTGCCAGACACTTTAAGGGCCAGGTGGGCGATAAGGTGGCCGAAATCAATGGCAGGCTACTGGCGTACAGTGTTCAGGTGGGGGGCAGATCATTGGTCATAGGGTCGCTGTACACCCCCAACACTAAACAAGAGGGTTTCCTTAAGGGGGCACTGGCGGATATCCAGGCAGCTCAGTCGAGACACACTTTGGTGGGAGGCGATCTTAATCTGATGATGGACCTGGCAAGGGATAGATAGGGCCACCGCTTTGGCGCTACGGGGGCAATCTCCACAAAGGGTAGGCAATGGTTGACTAGTAGGGGATTTCTAGACCTCTGGTGGGAGGCTCATCTCAACTCTACAGGGTATACGTTCCACTCTCATGTGCACCATACTTCTGCTAGACTGGATCACTTACTGGGTACCCCCGACGTAGCCACATCAGTCACCGATATAGACATCACCCCGGTAGCACTCTCCGACCATGACGCGGTTGTACTTAAGTTGTCGATCCCTCGCGCGACCAGGGGCAGGTGGCGTCTCCGTGAGACATTGCTGCAGCGCAAAGGGGTCACACAGCAAATACAAAAAAGCATCTCGGGTTACTTAAGTCTTAACGAGACCGCAGAGGTCCCAGTGGGGGCAGTTTGGGGGGCGCTTAAGGCGGTGGTATGCTGGGATCTCATAGCAATCGCGGCAGCGGAGGCTAAAGAGCGAAAGGACAGGCGACAGGCTCTGACGGCACAGGTTTTAGAATTGGAACGGGTACATAGCCGAACGGGGGACCCTAGGATCTGGCGACAGCTAAAGGCGGCTAGGGCGCAGCTCGCGGGCCTGGACATTGATTGCGACGAATACGCAGCCTTACGCTTAAAACATACATATTATGTAGGGGGAGATAAGACGGGGCGACTGCTCGCCAGTAAACTTAGGGCGCGTCCAGAGGTCTAGAATCTCCAGCATACAGAGCCCAGGGGGGCAATTGCTGGCTGAAGATGATCAGATAGCAGATGCCTTTCGTGCAAATTATGCCTCACTTTATGATGCGGATCCCACCTCCCTCCGCCCCTGAGGAGGGCGAGGCGTACCTCAGTGGGGCAGTGGTTACAGCACTCAACAGTGCTGTTACGCTCTCCCTGGATGCCCCGATCCGGACAGAGGAAGTGATGTCTGCGATAGCATGCCTTAAGCCGATGAAAGCTCCAGTGCCTGACGGCTTCTCCGCCAGTTTTTATAAAACCTTCTGCCCACTATTGGCGCCTGTTCTCACCAAATTGTTCAATTCCTTCCAGGGGCCGGCTCCATTCCACCTGATATGCTAGCTACGGATATTAAAGTCCTGCCTAAACCAGGCAAAGACGCTACGCAATGCACGGCATACCGGCCTATTTCCCTGCTCAACCAAGATATTAAAATCTTCACGGGGATTCAGGCGGCGAGGCTTGGACCCTGCCTGTCAGGCATAATTGAACCCGATCAATCGGGATTCATTCCTACTCGGCAGTGCAGCGTTAATACTAAACGGATATTACACCTTATAGATAAAGCCCACTTTAACGACTCAGATGCAGCTCTCTTATCTGTCGACGCCGAGAAGGCGTTTGACAGGGTGGACTGGGGATACCTGGGCAGGACATTGGTGCACTTTGGCATCGGGTAACAGTTCCGCTCATGGGTAGCCAGCTGCTATGACTCTCCTAAAGCAACAATTCGAGTCAACGGTATCGGCTTGAGGCACTTTGGTATCCGGCGAGGCACAAGGCAAGGGTGCCCATTATCACCTATTTTGTTTGCGCTCTACAATGAACCATTTGCGCAAAAAAATTGTGATAACCCGATATCGGCGGTATCACATTCGGAGGGGAGCCCCACACCATCAGCCTGTATGCTGACAACATTTTGGTGGCGGTTGACAACCCCAAACGTTCCCTGCTGGCTTTCCTCACTGAAATGGAGGCCTTTGTGAAGGTCTCGGGGTTTAAAATGAATGTAGGGAAATCTCTGATTCTTCCTCTGGGCAATAATGCCCACAGACCCGCTGATGGCCAGCGACAATTCGGGGGTCTTTCATCCCGGATGTCCCTACCATACCTGGGGATTGTCTTGACGCCTAGCACAGCACAGACGGTAGATCGAAACTACGTGACACTCTTAGCGCAAATTCAGGGGGATCTAAAGCGATGGCAGCAGTTGTCATTATCCTGGTTGGGGTGAGTGGCAGCGATTAAAATGTCATTGCTGCCCAAGGCCCTTTATGTGTTCCAGACTATTCCAGACTATTCCAGTGACTCCACCGATAGGCCTGCTGCAGAAAATGCAAGACGCCATATGGCAGTTCGTTTGGGCGGGTAGGCGCCCGTGGCTTCGCAGAGATTTGTTTAGACGGGCTCCTGCGGAGGGGGGTCTGGCTGTCCCGGACCTTTTTCGTTACTTCCAAGCGACACAGCTCCGGTACCTCCTGGAGTGGAATCGCCCGGAGTCGGAAAAACTGTGGCTTTTCCAGGCCCGCGCGATGGCCCTAATGTCGCTCTGGAAAGTGCCCTTCCTGAAGCGTTCCGACAGTCTTATCTAAAAAAGTCTACTATTACTCGCTCGCTCCTCAAGGTGTGGGATGCGGTAGCGGTAAACAGAGGCCTCACTACTTTCCCCTCGCCTATGACGCCCCTGTTTGACAATCCGGCATTCCCCCCCAGGGATGGAGCCTCAATCGTTTGGCCCATGGCGTGTCTCGGAATGTAAATCGGCTGGTCACTTGTTTGACCTGGAAGGCATTATCCAGCTTGATGCCTTGAAGGAGATGTACACTCTAATGGCGCCGCAACGGTTCCAATATTTCCAGATTCACCACACTGGCTAACGCAAAAAGACATGCTGCTCCATGTGGGCCGATGCCTCACAACGTATGAGAAATGGCTCATCACAAAAAACGGACAGGCAGGCGATCACAGATTTATATAAAATGTTAGGCCCGCCCCAACCTACCTTGCGATCCGCTGGCCAGAAGCGCTGGGAACAGGGGATCGGAAGAAACCTTTCAGACAAAGAGTGGTGCGATATCTACCATAGAGCTCATCGCACTGCCAGAAATGTGGCAAGTAAGGAGCAGGCAGTCAACATCGCATACTACTGGTATCTGACGCCAGCCCGACTGCACCAGGGCAACCCGACGCGTAGCTCCGCGTGCTGGAGGGTGTGCGGTCAAGTGGGGACGCTGACCCACTTGCCATGGGAAGGTGCGGAGGTAATGGACTATTGGAAGGAAGTATTAGATGACATTGATCAGCATTTTGCGACAGAGATCCCCCGTTTCCCCGCCTAAACTTTATTGGGCCTCCCAAATGCCTTGACGTTGCCACTTAAATCTAATAGGGGGCGCCAGATGGGGTTAGCAATGGGGGCGGCGGCACATCATATTCTCTCGCTCTGGGGCACCACAAGGAGACCTACACACACAGGCTGACTTCATAGGCTTTGGTATATTCTGGGGATAGAGCGGATACAGGCGACTTTAACTCAAACTTCAGACTCCTTTACTACTGTTTGGGAGCCCTTCACTGCATTACTAGCTGGGGGGTTCAGGGAGCTCACATGCCCGAAATACTTCAGGCTGTTACGACTTACAGAGGAGCCGGCCAAGAAAGACGTTCACCAAGGGTAGGGCCCACACCAGCACGATACATATTCACCATCAAGAGGAGAGAAGCGACACACCAGAGGGGAAGAGGGAGGGGTTAGAGGGGGGGGTTGGAGGGGAGTTCCGGGGGGGGGGGAGTTGGTTTGTTTACGGAGCATCTGCCCGCATACCTGACCATGGGCGTCCCATTTCTTGCTTTCATGGACACACTATATCACCCGGAAGCTTGCATACCTCACTCATTGGAGAGGTAGGGGGATACAGCCAGGGCTTCCAGGGTTGCTCTTGTGGCCCTGATTTGTTTTATTGTATTGTGTTGTATGCGCTGTAAATCAATAACACAGATTTAAACCAAAAAAAAAGTTTCTTCTCCTTTCCCTTGGCAATAAAGAAACCACTGCAGGCCAACCCAGCATACAGCAGACTGGCGGAGGGACAGTCCAAACTCCTGCAGCTTCCTTGGTTCTTCTCCTAAAGTTCTTGGGTCTGAGTCCCATTATTTATGTTATGTTAAAAAGAATTTAATACCGCGCTCATACACCAATTGGTTTCTTGGCACTCGAAGACAGTGGAATAGGACGCGGGGGTGTGGACAGCTAACCGTGAGCAAGACGGAACAGATGAGTTTTTAAAGATTTGCGAAAAGTGGGATAGTCAGGGGTGAGCCGAATGGGGAGGGGAAGGGAGTTCCAAGTGAATGGGGCAAGGAAGGAGAAGCCAGCACCACCGTGCTTCTTACGTCTAAACCTAGGAGTGACCAGCAGATTGTGGGCAGAGGATCTAAGGTGTCGGGGAGGAGTGTAAGGGTGTAGACAGAGAGAAATAAAAGCAGGAGCAGAAACAAAAAGAGATTTGAAAACGGTGCAACCAAGTTTGAAAATGCATCGTTGCGCAACCGGGAGCCAGTGCAAGGTTTTTAACAGCGGGGTGACATGTTGATGTTTTGGTTGCTGGAAGATTAATCTGGCAGCCTGGTTTTGCACCAGTTGAAGTCGTTGAAGATGGTAGGCTGGAATCCCCACGTATAGACAGTTGGCATAGTCTAAACGTGAGGTAACCAGGGCCAAGATGACAAGAATAAGAGCCTCTGGAGACAGGTACCTTCGGATCTTCCCGATCCTGCGGAGATGGAAAAAGCAGGCCGAGGTAACAGCATTAATGTGCGGCCGCATCGAGAGATCACTGGAGATGACAACACCTAAGCTCTTCACGGAGTCAACTGGGCAAGGGGGAGGGCCGAGGGCAGGAGGCCAGAAGTTGGAAGTCCACGGATGAGGGGGCCCACCTATCAGGACCAGCTCTGTCTTACTAGGATTGAGCTTCAGCTGGCTGAAGTTCATCCACTCATAGATGGAAAGCATGGTGGTTTGGAAGTTAGAGCGGGAGAGAGGAGAAGAGTCGATAGGAAAGATAAGTTGCAGATCATCTGCATAATTAAAAGTGGTAACAGAAGAGTGACGGAGGGAGACCAGAAGAGGCTGCATATAAAGATTGAACAAAAGAGGGGATAAGGCAGAACCCTGGGGGACACCACAAGAAAGTGAAGTGGAAGGGGCAGAAAAGGAGGATAGGTGTACAGATTGGGTCCGAAGTTGGAGAAAGGACACAATCCAAGACAGGGCCAGGCCCGAGATCCCAGCATTTCTGACACGGTCGACCAAAATGTCGTGGTCGACCGTGTCGAAAGCGGCCGAGAGATCAAGTAGCACCAGGGCCTGGGCCAAGTTCTTATCCGCCCCCTGTCTCAGCGTGTCCATGACCGCTGTCACCACTGCCTCCGTAGAGTGGAAGGGTCTGAAACCTGCCTGTTGATCATCGAGGAAATGAGTCTCCTCGATGAAAGAGCTCAGGCAACGGGTGACATAGGTTTCCAAGACCTTCCCAAGATATGGGAGAAGGGAGATAGGTCGGTAGTTGCCCAGTACCGCGGGGTCGGAACCGGGTTTTTTCAAAATAGGTACCACCACAGCGCTTTTGAAAGCATTGGGGACAGAGCCTATGGAGAGTGAACGGTTTAGGAGGTCCAGAGGAGGGTCGGGACATGCCATAAAGGCATCTCTAAGGATTTGGGGGGGGGCAGCAATCCTTGGGAGAGCCTGAGCCCACAGCCGAAAGTAGAGAGCGGAAGGTGTCTAAAGAAATCGGGGGAAAAACATTCAGGGAGTGGGGATTCGAAGGAGGAAGGGCACTGATGTGAGACGTAGTGGTAGGGGGAATATTGTTCTTGATTGTAGCAATTTTATCAATAAAAAAAGAATTGAGGGAGTCGCAGAAAGCTTGTGATGGCTGAGGCTGAGGTGTTACATGGTCGGGTAGAGAAAGTTCAGCGACAATTGAAAAAATGTCTTTAGTTTTGGATGCAGAGTTAATTACTTTTTGGGAAAAATAAGCAGATTTGGCCAGGATGATGGATTTTTTGTAAGATTTAAGTAAGTCAGTGTAGACAGACTTCAGTGAAGGATCATAGTTACGCCTCCATCGGCGCTCAGCCTGACGAAGAAGGAG
Source organism: Lissotriton vulgaris (assembly GCF_964263255.1). Classification (NCBI taxonomy): domain Eukaryota; kingdom Metazoa; phylum Chordata; class Amphibia; order Caudata; family Salamandridae; genus Lissotriton; species Lissotriton vulgaris. The sequence goes on along the minus strand of NC_141687.1, from coordinate 1,852,048,822 downwards.
TTTGCTGGCCTTGAGTTGGTCAGTGAACCAGCGCTGAGCGTCGTGGGGTCGCTTCTATTTGATGGATTTGGCTGGAGCGACTGCGTCACTGGCTTGAGACAGCCATTGATCCATTGCGGCTGCTTGGGAGTTCAAATCGGAGTGACTAGGGGGTAGGGTGGAAGCAAGGGTCGAATGGAACAAAGAAATATCGGCGTGCTTCCAATTGCGTGCGGAAAAATAAAAGATGGGGGGCCGGGAAAAACGCAATGATTTGTAGGGCAAATGAAATAAAAAAGTGGTCGGACCAGGTACAGGGGTACACCAAAGGAGAAGAAATATCCAAGTTAGTGGTCCACACCTGATCCAGGGTATGGCCCTTGTTGTGAGTTGGAACAGAGATATGTTGGGAAAGATTTAGGCCAGATAAAAAAACTGAAAAATCAAGTGACACGGAGGATTCAGAAGAGTCGGATGGCCAGTAATTAAAGTCACCAATGATCAGGATCCTAGCAGAGTTAATGGTTAGTTGCGAAATGAGATCGCTGAACAAAGATGGGAAAGAGGGCATGTTGACAGGGGGACGGTACACTAAAACACAAGTAAAGGAGTGTTTGGGAGAGGAAAATTTCAGCATAAGAATGTCGGAGTTCAATATAGGAGTGGTTGTTGAAGAAGTGAATTGCAAGTTGGAGCGAATGATGGCAGCAACTCCCCCACCCGGTCTACCAGAGGTCCTGTTGGAATGAAGGATATAGTAGCCCGGGGGTATTGCGGCCAGGATGTCAGGATAGGAGTCCGCATGTAACCAGGTTTCAACGAGGAGCAGGATCTCAATGTTGCCAGCCTCGAGAAGTTGAAAAACCTCAAGCTGATGTTTGGGAAGAGAGTGGGTGTTCAGGTACACGACAGAAATAGAGCGCGTACCAAAGGAACTAGGCCTGGGAAGTGTGGGAGTGGTAGAGTTGGGGGGAAAGGTAGTAGAGGGAGCAGCCAGAGGGGTGCTAGGTGAGAGAGGGGAGAAAATACCATGAGTCTGAGCGATGGCAATCGTGTGAGGGGAAGGAATAGCACGGGTACAACATGAACGAAGTTCGAGTGAGGTATAAGTAATACGTAGAGCAGCATGCATGGCCCCTAGCCCCGGTCGGCCGCGGACGGGCGCAGACGGGCTTGACTTATGGGCGACTTCGGCGCGCAGTCGGCGCTCCCGCTGCGCTCGTCCGCTGCGCTTCCTCCAGGTTGCCATTTATGCTAGTCGATGTTAACCACTAGACCGCTCACCTGCACGGTGGAGAGGCAGGGCGGAAGTGGTGCAAAGCCGGAAGTGACGCTCGTGCAGGGACCCTCCGCGCAAACGGCACTCTGCCGGGGCGGACCGGGGTCTAGAGCGGGAAAATGAGGTAAGCAGCAGGTCAGATAGTGCAAATTAGATGCGGGCGCGATGCAGCAAGAAACAAAGTACAAGTTTAAAATTGACAGCCAGCTCGTAGTCAGCTGGAGTGCAAATTAAAATTAGTCACCGGCAGCGCTGGTACACGCCCGCGGCCAGTAGCCACGATTGTCGACCTGCGAGGCCTGATGCTGAGCAAGATATAGAAATGACCTCTACAACCACTAGACCGCTCACCTGCACGGTGGAGAGGCAGGGCGGAAGTGGTGCAAAGCCGGAAGTGACGCTCGTGCAGGGACCCTCCGCGCAAACGGCACTCTGCCGGGGCGGACCGGGGTCTAGAGCGGGAAAATGAGGTAAGCAGCAGGTCAGATAGTGCAAATTAGATGCGGGCGCGATGCAGCAAGAAACAAAGTACAAGTTTAAAATTGACAGCCAGCTCGTAGTCAGCTGGAGTGCAAATTAAAATTAGTCACCGGCAGCGCTGGTACACGCCCGCGGCCAGTAGCCACGATTGTCGACCTGCGAGGCCTGATGCTGAGCAAGATATAGAAATGACCTCTACAACCACTAGACCGCTCACCTGCACGGTGGAGAGGCAGGGCGGAAGTGGTGCAAAGCCGGAAGTGACGCTCGTGCAGGGACCCTCCGCGCAAACGGCACTCTGCCGGGGCGGACCGGGGTCTAGAGCGGGAAAATGAGGTAAGCAGCAGGTCAGATAGTGCAAATTAGATGCGGGCGCGATGCAGCAAGAAACAAAGTACAAGTTTAAAATTGACAGCCAGCTCGTAGTCAGCTGGAGTGCAAATTAAAATTAGTCACCGGCAGCGCTGGTACACGCCCGCGGCCAGTAGCCACGATTGTCGACCTGCGAGGCCTGATGCTGAGCAAGATATAGAAATGACCTCTACAACCACTAGACCGCTCACCTGCACGGTGGAGAGGCAGGGCGGAAGTGGTGCAAAGCCGAAAGTGACGCTCGTGCAGGGACCCTCCGCGCAAACGGCACTCTGCCGGGGCGGACCGGGGTCTAGAGCGGGAAAATGAGGTAAGCAGCAGGTCAGATAGTGCAAATTAGATGCGGGCGCGATGCAGCAAGAAACAAAGTACAAGTTTAAAATTGACAGCCAGCTCGTAGTCAGCTGGAGTGCAAATTAAAAGTAGTCACCAGCAGCGCTGGTACACGCCCGCGGCCAGTAGCCACGATTGTCGACCTGCGAGGCCTGATGCTGAGCAAGATATAGAAATGACCTCTACAACCACTAGACCGCTCACCTGCACGGTGGAGAGGCAGGGCGGAAGTGGTGCAAAGCCGGAAGTGACGCTCGTGCAGGGACCCTCCGCGCAAACGGCACTCTGCCGGGGCGGACCGGGGTCTAGAGCGGGAAAATGAGGTAAGCAGCAGGTCAGATAGTGCAAATTAGATGCGGGCGCGATGCAGCAAGAAACAAAGTACAAGTTTAAAATTGACAGCCAGCTCGTAGTCAGCTGGAGTGCAAATTAAAATTAGTCACCGGCAGCGCTGGTACACGCCCGCGGCCAGTAGCCACGATTGTCGACCTGCGAGGCCTGATGCTGAGCAAGATATAGAAATGACCTCTACAACCACTAGACCGCTCACCTGCACGGTGGAGAGGCAGGGCGGAAGTGGTGCAAAGCCGGAAGTGACGCTCGTGCAGGGACCCTCCGCGCAAACGGCACTCTGCCGGGGCGGACCGGGGTCTAGAGCGGGAAAATGAGGTAAGCAGCAGGTCAGATAGTGCAAATTAGATGCGGGCGCGATGCAGCAAGAAACAAAGTACAAGTTTAAAATTGACAGCCAGCTCGTAGTCAGCTGGAGTGCAAATTAAAATTAGTCACCGGCAGCGCTGGTGCACGCCCGCAGCCAGTAGCCACGATTGTCAGCTGTATGGCTATGCTAAAGAACCCTTGGGGACTTTCAAAAAGTTGGCCTGGAAATGCATTCTGCCTGTTTGCTTGCTTTTGACTTTGTGATTTGTGACTCACTTTTTCTGGCTTTCCATATGCTGGCTTTATTTGCTCTAGGTTGTCCAGCTTGAGTTTGTACCTCCCCATGCCAAAACCATGCTTACAGTATTCTTCCTCAAACTCGCTTTCTGTAATAAACAGGACTGTAAATCGTGTTCTTTATTGTAATATTTGCTGGGCATTCAACGATTGAGGTAAAATGTCAGGTTGTGTTTTCGAGGCAGCCTGGTGTTTATTTTGCTTTCGGTTGACTTCAAAGTGAGAGCGTTTACAGGAAAGAGGAATGCAGTGTACTTTATCCATGGAGCCTGCTTGTGCCCTTTTTAAAATTATTTTATTTTTTAAACTACCATCTCAAAAGTTATCTCTTTCTTCAGCTGCAAAAAACATTTGCCTTACATTCATGGAGCATGAAGTTCACTGTTGGCATTGTCAGGGAGGGTTGAAACATCAACATTTCTAAAATCTTGTTTGAAAACTGATATTTACAAAAAAGAATGCACTTTTTTAGCCTGATGTACTAATACTACTACTATGAAATCATTCTGTTGGTGAATGAAATACATTTATGGAATTTTTGCAGGATTTTTTCATATTTAACACATTTTTTGCAAAATGCCTTTACAAATGAAGGTAAAAGACACACAACTGATGGACGGAATGCAGAACAAATCAAAACATTTACCCCCAGTAAAGAGATCTGGGTTAAATCCATCATTCTTTTACTCACCATGCCACCCCAGTTTAGACCTGGCCATATGCAAATCAGTCTTGACCCTGTGCCTCATGGGAACAGTCCGCCCCGAACTGCCAAGCCAGGTCCTCCCTGGACCGGAATCAAGCATCCTAGGACCGGTTTCGGGGTTTTACCCCTCTTCAGCCAGGATAGCTTGATCCCAGTGGCACAGTGAGCCCAGGACCCACGTCTGGGCATACCTGGCGCACTAAGGGCGAGAAAGCAAAAGACACACAATTGATGGACGGAATGCAGAACAAATCAAAGCATTCACACCCAGTCAAGAGGTCTGGGTTAAATCCATAATTCTTTTGCTCACCATGCCACCCCAGTTTAGACTTTTACAAATGAAGGTGGCCTGAAAGTTAATTGGGCAGGATACCCTTGTTACTTGCTTTCTTTCACGTCAATGAACTTGGAAATAAATGCTTGCCCATTTTCAATAGGTGTCTGCATGCAAAGTTAAGAAGGGTGCTTGCGGACCCCAATATTTAGGCTAATGTCCTAATACTTCAAAGATGAAAGAGTTCTTAATGTGAATTAAATACATTCTTTGAATTTTTATAGGGGCCTTTTCATATGTAACATTTTTTGCACAATTTCTCTTCTTTGGTGAGTCCATTTCATTTGGGAAACTGCCTATTTAGGAACAAAGTACAAAACCGCATTTCATTTTCAGCATCAGCATAACATATGGTTCTCTTGGGCAATTTACGCTGTTTATGGCCCATTCACTGCCAAGCAGAGGATAAGATCTTTTCACAGGAAATAGCCAGCCACATTGTAAACCAATTTAACAGTGCTTGGTTTTCACTTTGATGTGTAAAGCATATGCGTTATTTATGACACCTGTGGCAACTCGTTTTGGAGAGATGGATAAGTTATGTTTATGTTTAGCTACACAATAATTATGTATTCCCTCTGCAACTGTGTCTTTTTCACAAAACATATATTACTGGATATGGTGCAAGACCACTGACTCATTGTAAGTGAAATTGCTCCACCTCCCTCGCAAGTCCACCATTAAGTGAGGCATACCCCTGCACTCTCGAGTGTTTGGTGCTCGAGGCCCTACTCCACCCGCAGGTTCACCTGCGCCTCATCCCTGGTGGTCCAGTAGACCTCTATCTCCTTTCTCTCACCCCGTTTTTCACTTGTTTTACATTTGTTTTTCACTTGTTTTTCTACCCTCTTTTTTATTCGCCTCTCTGCACTTTTCTGCATTTCTGCTCTTTTTCTGAGTATTTCCACTCTATTTCCATTTCCTTTATTCCTCCATTTTCCCTCCTTTTCCGCCCGCTATCCCTGCCACTGCTGCCCCCACGGCCCCTCCCCCAGCGCGACCAATCCAGCTCCTCTCCACGTTCACGCCTCCCAGCTGTCCATCCCTCCCTGACCCCTACTTAATGATGGCTGCTACGGGGACAGGCAAGCAAGACCACTGACTCATTGTCAGTGAAATTGCTCCCGCTCCCTCACAGCCAGGCCCGGACTGGCTGTGGCGGTTACCGGGCAATCCTCCGGTTCGCCGCAAGGGGGGGGGGGGCGGTTTTGGGCCCCTGGGGGTTGCTGCAACAACGGCCCTGTAACAAAATCGGCCGAAAACCGAGCGCGGTCGCACCCCTAACCCCCCCCCCCTACCCCCTACCCCCCTCCCCCCGGGGGTGGAGGGGGCCAGCCGAGCACTTTGCCAGGGCCGGTTTTGGTTCTCAGTCCGGCCCTGCTCACAGCTCCACCATTAAGTGAGGCCTGCCCCTGCACTCTCAAGTGTTTGGTGCTCGAGGCCCTCCACCACCCGCAGGTTCACCTGCGCCTCATCCCTGGTGGTCCAGTGGACCTCTATCTCCTTTATCTCACACCTTTGTTCGCTCGTTTTTCACTCGTTTTTCTAACCTAATTTTTATTCTCCTTTCTGCACTTTTCAGCATTTCTGCTCTTTTTCTGAGTATTTCCACTCTATTTCCTTTTCCTTTATTCCTCCTTTTTCCCTCTTTTCGTCTTTATCTCCCTGCCGCTTCTGCCCCATGGTCAATCCCCCAAGCACGACCAGCGCGACCAGTCCAGCTCCCCGCTCCTGCCTCCCAGCTGTCCAGCCCTCCCCAACCCCTACTTAATGGCGACCGCTGCGCTGCCACGCAGCGGGTGCGCCGCTGGTGCGCTATAGGCACGACCTGTCCGCAACCAGTGCCAGGAACCCTGGACCTCCGCACTGCCAACGCTACGACCCAGCAGCACTCCTCACACTCAACCCAGGCCGCAACAACAACTACAAGCTAGTCTCACCAACGGACACCCAGGGACCCTTTAGATGTCACTGCTGCCGACAAAACTACAGCACCGCAAGGAACACGGATCCAGCACAACCCGACCGCAAGAACACACCTGAACCGAAGACCCTGCAATGCATTCTCCTCAACGTTTGATCCCTCCACAAACACGCCACTGAAATCTGGGACCTCCTCCACTGCCCCGGACACAGCATTCTTCACCGAAACCTGGACCAACACCACCTCTGGACTGGACATCGCCATCCCCCAAGGATACAAGATCTCCAGGAAGGACCGCCCCACCTGCCTGGGAGGAGGAATCGCCATTGTCCACAAATCCACCCTCCGCCTGAGCACACTCCCGACGAGCACACAGACCTGATGGAACACCTTCACTTGAAGATACTAGCCAGCCCCACCGCCACCCTCCGAGGAACCCTCATCTACCAACCCCCTCGACCCCGCGACCCCTTCGCGAACTCCATCACTGACATCATCTCCCCGCAGGTCATCGCATCCACCAACAAACCCTCCTGGGGGACCTCAACTTCCACCTCAAATACCAACTGGGCCCCAACACCACATCCCTCCTGGACAACCTCCACAACACTGGACTTCACCAGATCGTGATTAAGCCCACGCACTCAGCAGGACACACCCTTGACTCCCTTTTCACCACAGGAAACTCCATCACCTGCAGCCACACCACCGAACTCCCATGGACTGACCATCGTTGTGTCCACTTCACCTTCAGAAAACTCACCATCCGCAGACACCAGCATCTGCTCCCACAAGGAAACTGGACCAAAATCACCAACAACCAGCTCACCTCCTCACTCAACAACTCCACCCCAACCATCGCAGAAAACAACAACCCCAACACCGCAGTCCGAACCCTGCATAGATGGATGTCGGACAGCGCCAACACCATAGCCCCCCTCAAGAAAAGCAACAATGCCCATGCCAAGAAAGCCAGATGGTTTACCACTGAACTTCGAGAGTCCAGACGCACTTGCCACTGAAGGACTGGGTTCTGCTAAGACCCAGCGGTGCCAGGGATAACACCTGAAACCTTTGTGGGTAACCTGTTCCGGCGTACAAATGACAGAGACACGGGAGTTTCCTTCGGCGTCAAAGATTCGAGGTTTATTACTGCAGGGAACACAGAAGTCACGAGAAGTACATAGCATGTAGGTTCGCGGAGTCTGATTCAACTTGTATCTGTGGATCGCTCTTCTTATACAGTTTTAGAGCATTGGATAACATGGAGCACAAAGGTTTACAACTTGGTTCCCATCGTAAAAGGCGAAAGGGGTCGCTTTCATGTATTCAGGGCCCGGAACATAATCACAGTAACATTTGACAGTTCCCAACTGTAAAAACGCATCTTCCCACCATAAGTACATTCCAATCCGTAGTAAACGAATCGAGGAAGAGACAGAAACAGGTGCAGAGGAAGATGAGAACAGTGAGCAGAACGAAAAGGGTGTAAAAGGGGTGGTACTAGGAAACACGAGTTGCAGGCATCAAAGGGGACGTGCTTAATGAATGCACAGCTAAGACAATAGAGCGGCACGGCAAGATGAGCCTCGAGCGGGGCCATCTGCCTTACAGTGCCATCCCCCTCATCATAAAGACACCTCCAAAGGAAACGTGTCTTCCGCAGGAGCTTGGGAATCCCAGGGTCGCGAAGCGGACAGCGTCCGTTCGCTGGCTACTTGAGGGCAAGAAACAAAATGGATGCCGTATCTAAGATGGAACCCGTGGGTTCAGATGAAGAAACCCACGAAACAAACGAGCGGTTCAGGTTAGCACAGCGTAAACGTGTACATCCACTAAATTCGTCATTTGCGGTTCATAGATACCAGACTCGACCATGTTCGTGCGAGTCAAAAACACCACTTACAATTGTCACGGAACCTCAGACGCTCCTTTTGCCCTCATGTAGGCAAGCACTAGTCGGAATCATAGTCGATCTCGATATTCATCAGATCATCCAGATGCTGCTGCAACATAATTCTATCCATCAATGCTTCCTTGGTAACAGGCGGCTGCCTTATACACGTCGTAGCACAGAGGCCACATAAAGCAGGACCACACTGCACACAAAGACAGCATGTGAACAGAAATGCTACAACAACCCCGATGATCATCAGAATCTTCCAACCCCAAGTCGACGTCAGGCCCCAAAACCACCCGAGTAGCGTCCAATCCCCTACGTCCACGTGTATGGACTCGGAGATCTTATGCAACTTCGAGATGGCTTGATAGACAGTCGGAGCGTTGTCTGGAATGAATATACAACAACTCGAATGGATCACTCTACATACTCCACCTCGATCTGCTAAGACAACGTCTAAAACCATACGATGTTGTAACGTCATCAACCTTTCCGCCTGAAGCTCTGCTGTAATGTTGCCAAGGGCACTGGCAGTGATACTAGCTGTCGATTCCACCACTCGAGTCAATTGTCTCAGGTTCCTACTATTGATCATAGGACCCCAAAACGGAAAGAAACCCTTGAAAAAGTCTCCTGCCTCTTGACCGGCAGTGTCCTCTTTGCTAATCACGCCCCTCACAACTCTGGTCTTGTGGTAATCGGAGGCGACTGTAAAAGTCGGTGGCAACAAGTTTGCAATATAGCAGGTGCCCGCAAAGTCAAGGGGCAACCATGTATATGCACGGTCGTAACAGAGAAAGTACGTACCCTTGGCAGTCAGGAGAACAGGGGAAGAGAGCATTGGTAAGACATACGTCTCAGAGCAAGCACTCTCTCCAAGGTGAGCCCTCTGATTTCGACCACGGCCTTTTAGACAGAAATTACCAAGGTGGGGTACGACCCATATTGGAGACGAGCTCCTAAGCTGTCTCTCGCCCACAAGCGCACTATACTCAGCCTCACTAAGATCCCTATAGGCTCGCACCTCTTCCTCTGGGATAAGCGACGGCTCATAGATATCCCTATCTAAATCTGCAATCGCTATTGCCAAAGACTTATGGTACGGACCAGGACCAAAGTGTGGAGGACGTGGCTCTCGATTGGGGTAAGAATCTAGTGCACTACGAAACATGGTTTGCAATGCTCGAGCTGAACCCTGGGAACTATAAGAAAGGACCAAGAACGGAATTCCCTTATCGGTGGTATGTGGCATTAACCCGCACACCCAACAAGTGGTAGTGTTCACCACTAACTGATGCTGATGAAGGAGCTGAATGAAGGAATTATTCATAAATTCCGCACGTCTAACCTGCTCGTGTTGGGGTAAGATGTGGAAGGAATGAGGAGAAACAGTGGAGGTAGGTTTAGGTTCAGAAGTAGGGATAGGTAAGGCAGAGGGCAAGAATGACTGTATCATGTAATACACCCCACCCACCAATAACGAAGAAACAGTTAAGAATAAAAGGAACACCTGAAACATGAAACATTTTGTGTGTGCAATTCTACGCAACTCGAATCTTCTAGCCTGAGCCTTTTCCATGTCCATCAGCTTCGAGAAAGCCATCCTCTAAAACCGTCCGCTACGTTTTTGACGCACTTCGTTCTGTGTAGCAATAGTCAATCCCCAGGAGTTCCTAGGAATCGACGGTCTCCGACCTAGCGTCAAGACCTACTAACCAGAAGGAAGTACCCGCGCGGCCTTACGGTCCACCCGGATGTAAGGTATGTTTAATCAACAATATGTACAAAGTCTGCTAGCTGTGGAAGCAAAACACATATGTGAAAAAGACTCAAATTTACAAAAATCACAAATATATAGGTGTGTTCAACTGGTCAGTGATAATGGGGTAACATGGATGTCCAAGGGAGAGAGCAAATATTCAATCTTTATTAGTCTTTTTAGGGTTGGAGCGGAGAAAATATCGGCTTCTCCCAGGACGTGTCTGCTCGTCAAACAATTGGTCCGATGATGAGACAGAGTTCTGTTGATCAATCAATTGTTCAGATCTTGAGTTTTGCGATGACAAATGTTCAACAATGTCGTTCTGCTGCACTGAGGGCTCCCCGACAGGCTGGGCGTCGCTGAAAGGAACGAAGGTCCGCAACTTTTCTGTTTCAGACGAGGCAATTCCCTTCCTCACCCACGAGTCTGCTGATAAAGGTATAGGCACCTTTTTAGTATGGGTGGCATGCACCCAGTTTTTTCGACCTTCCAAACGAACAGCAGTCCTCGTGGCAAGAAGAACTTGGTGGGGTCCAGTAAAACGAGGCTCAAGGTTGTGTTTCCGGCTGAAATTCCTCGTTACCACCCAGTCTCCAGGTTGGAGCTGGTGGCCTGGACCCTCCGTCTGCGTCGGCAGTGCTTCAAAGACCTGTTGGTGAATTAACCTCAGTTTAGCAGTCAGATCATGAAGATAATCGATCAACATTGGATACTCAAGATCAGAAAACACACTCGGTCTAGGGACCCCCCAAACATTAGCAGGACGGCCGAACACTATTTCGTAGGGACTGAGCCCTACTCGGGAGTGTACAGTCGCCCTAGTTGACAGAAGAGCTAAAGGCAAAGCGTCAGGCCACGAAAGACCAGTCGTAGCCTGAATCTTCGCTAACTTCAATTTAAGGGTGCCATTATACCCTTCAACCAAACCTGCTGACTGGGGATGATTGGCGCTATGGAATTTTTGAGTAATTCCAAGGCCCTTACACACACTCTTCATCACACTCCCCACAAACTCACTTCCGTTATCAGAACATACAATCCGTGGCAGTCCATACCGAGGAAAGTATTCCTTCAGTAGGATTTTCGCAGTGGACAGAGCAGTGTTATCTTTGAGAGGGTAGGCTTCAATCCATCGGGAGAATGCGCAAACCACAACTAAAACGTACTTCAGGTTGTTACATCGCTCCATATGGATGAAATCTAGCTGAACCACCTCAAAGGGACATGAAGGGGGAGCAAAATGGCCAGGGGGTGTAGGAGTTCCCTTACCAGGATTGTACAGCATGCATATCATACAATTCTTAACCAATCTCTCAGCACACTTAGTAATACCGTCATTCTTCCATACAGGGGACAACAACTTGCAGATACCTTTCGCACTAATATGTGCCAAGCCGTGTGCCATCGTCACAAAAGCTAGCACATACGCATCCGGCAACATCCATCTCTTATGCTCCGACAGATCAATCCAGCAGCCATTCGCATCCAACTTTCCCGTACTCTCTTTCCACTTGATCTTTTCAGTCTCGGCTGCCTCGTTCTGAATCGCTTTCACACTCTCAATAGTGTCCTCACACATACCAGTCTCTGTAGGCCACCTAACCGAACTCGTCACATACATTCTAGTGCTAAGATTCCGGGCAGTCTCCTTAGCAGTCTCATCCGCAAACGCATTGCCACGACCAACATCGTCTGTCACCTTATGGTGCGCACTACATTTAACAATCGCCACCTGCTCAGGCAATGTAAGTGCATCCAAAAGATCATTCACAAGCTGTCCATGCTGATCAAAACAATTGTTAGAATCGGAAGAATTATTGGAACGATCAGTTTGAACACCACGACCTCTACCACGTGATGCTTGTTGGGGGCCGCTACGACCTCCTCTAGATGAGTTATCACTGTTTCGATCACGCAAAACTGGACAATCAAATTTCAGATGACCTTCGTTCCTACAATAGGCACACTGATTGTACCCCAATGAAGATCTCTCAGAAGAGGAGTCATTTCGGGATTGTGACCTGTTCAACTGAGACTGCGATCGATTCCGCTGTTGCGAATCATTCTGATTCGAACGTGGAGGATACGCTTGCTGCAACAACACTTTCGTTTTGAGCTCTTTCGTCTTTTTATCGGCGCGATCATTTTCCTCTTTCTCTCTATTCTCATAATATTGGGCCGTAGCCAATATTTGAGCAGAAGTAGAAACAGCCCACGCACTCTCAGAATTTCTTAATTTGTTGCTTAAGTCCAGTAACAAATTAGACACAAATTTGTCCACGAACAACCTCTGACCTCCCTCAGTGCTCATATCCTGACCACTATGATCGATGAATGCCTCCTCAAATCTCGTAAAGAAATCAGAGACACTCTTGTCCTTCTTCTTCAACTTGTCCCAATTCACCTTCATAGCTGGCATAAGCGTCTTCATAAGAGTGATTATTCTCTGAGGGAGATCGGTAATGAGCTGTTCAGGCTTAGCCCCACCAATTTGACGGGTGTCTGCTGCCACAAGAGCAGGCCAGTCACCACCTAGCTCGTTCGCATGATTTTCCTGACGAATTTTCGCCCAAACTGGTTGCGGAACTACATTACCAAACAACATATCGATGTCAGCGAGATTCATTATCGTAGCATCCACAAGCTGCGACAATTCTTTATAGTACCCTGCAGGATTTTTGCGAGGGTCAGGCAAAGATTGCTTTACCTGCAAAACTTCCGATCGTTTCCACTGAAGATGTATCCATACTCTCTGAAAGTGTGGCAGGATCGGCGGCGCAGCGCCAGGGTTACCTGGCATCCACACTGGTGGAACTTCGCTCATGGGATACTGACCAGGCGCTTCTAGCGGTCCCTCAATGTCTTCTACAAACAATGCTCGAGGCATTATAGAAGGACGAAAAGACAGCAACTGCTCAACAGCACGTCGAACATTGCTACCCACTATCATTCCACTCGCAAACTGAAGCTGAAGATTAGTTAGAGCAGTCATTGTATCATCAGACGCGTCAACCGATATTTGGTCACGCAAAACTTTGCACATTTCCTCAAACACGAACCTCTGTGTTGGTATATTGAACTGAGAGAACGTGTCAATCACCACACGTGGAGGATTCCTAAGGGGATATTTCATCCAAGCCATCGCCATATTATATAGACAGTCACGTTCCCTACTACCAGGAAGCTGACTTCGCCTTTGGGGACCATCGGAACCAGCGGACTCAAGAATTGGTCCAAGAGAATTGAAGAAGTTAGCAGCAACAGAAGGGACACGACGTCCTGTAGACGGGGTAGTAGGGTAACACAACGGGGTAACAAGAGAAGTATCAGAAACAGAGGGAACAGCAGGAGAAACCAGAACAGTAGAGGCAGCGGGAGCAGGAGTATGAGGAAGTACAAGCGGAGGAGCAGTAGGGACAGAAGCAGGCAGAGGAGCAGGAACAGTTGGAAGTACAGGAACAGGAGCTGGTTGGGGAACAGGGACAGGGGGAACCACAGGAGCTGCGGTACCCTGTACATACGGAGGTGGTGACCTCATGAGATAGGACATTAAGGGGTCCTCTGTAACTTCCTCCTTCTTATCCGTATCTGCCGGTAAAGCGGGATAGCACTTATCTATAGACATGCGCTGCAATCTATCGAAAACTTCCTTTTCCTTTTCCTCCTTATCTCGCTGGAACTGCTCTGCGTTTCTTACCGTAGTAACAATACCTTCTCTCTTATTACGTTTGATCTGTTTGATTTCTCTCTACTTGGCTTCTTTACGCCACAACCGAAAGGAATCAAACATGGCCGGCCTTGCTTTCCTCTGAAATAATTTAGCTTCAAGATTATCTAAAATCGGGGTCTCAAAACTACCATGGGGTGGCCAACTGACTACACCATCCTTTTTAGTATAACGGACCCAACACTCGTTGAATGTAATTGGACCTAATCCATGCTTACTGTACAGCTCGTAAGTTGGAGTTCCAACCGGAGGTATCAGACACGAGTCCTCCAGTCGGGAATCCGCACCACAACTTCTAAAACAACTGAACAAAGTACTACGGCCAGGCATCTTGCACACCAGCCGAGTTTCACAAACTTCAAGGGTTATAGGATTTACAATGTCCCTGCAAAGAGAAAAAACCCTCGGTTTTTGGCGACTGCAGACGTCAAATATCACAACAAAGAACCAAGTACTAAGAACCACAAATGCACTGGAACCATGCAACAACTAAGCACCCACAACAAAGGACTATGGGAGCGGCCCACAAAGACTTAACTCAAAGATCGATGGCGTCACCAGGAAGGCCCGTCAATCGTCTCGCTGTACCGAGGTCTACGCCAGGCGCCAAAACAGGTCTACAGTCAGGGCAGCAGTCCGTCGCAGCCGTCAGGAGGCGGGGATCTTCGCGGAAAAAGTCGTCGGGCCACTTGTTTCGACAACAGGATCGATGAAGCGGGGTGCACCTTCCCTCGGAGATTTCACACGAAGTTCCTCACGATCGTCGGGCTTTGGACCGGTACCACTGATGCAGCCCCACGTTGGGCGCCAACTGAAGGACTGGGTTCTGCTAAGACCCAGCGGTGCCAGGGATAACACCTGAAACCTTCGTGGGTAACCTGTTCCGGCGTACAAATGACAGAGACACGGGAGTTTCCTTCGGCGTCAAAGATTCGAGGTTTATTACTGCAGGGAACACAGAAGTCACGAGAAGTACATAGCATGTAGGTTCGCGGAGTCTGATTCAACTTGTATCTGTGGATCGCTCTTCTTATACAGTTTTAGAGCATTGGATAACATGGAGCACAAAGGTTTACAACTTGGTTCCCATCGTAAAAGGCGAAAGGGGTCGCTTTCATGTATTCAGGGCCCGGAACATAATCACAGTAACATTTGACAGTTCCCAACTGTAAAAACGCATCTTCCCACCATAAGTACATTCCAATCCGTAGTAAACGAATCGAGGAAGAGACAGAAACAGGTGCAGAGGAAGATGAGAACAGTGAGCAGAACGAAAAGGGTGTAAAAGGGGTGGTACTAGGAAACACGAGTTGCAGGCATCAAAGGGGACGTGCTTAATGAATGCACAGCTAAGACAATAGAGCGGCACGGCAAGATGAGCCTCGAGCGGGGCCATCTGCCTTACAGTGCCATCCCCCTCATCATAAAGACACCTCCAAAGGAAACGTGTCTTCCGCAGGAGCTTGGGAATCCCAGGGTCGCGAAGCGGACAGCGTCCGTTCGCTGGCTACTTGAGGGCAAGAAACAAAATGGATGCCGTATCTAAGATGGAACCCGTGGGTTCAGATGAAGAAACCCACGAAACAAACGAGCGGTTCAGGTTAGCACAGCGTAAACGTGTACATCCACTAAACTCGTCATTTGCGGTTCATAGATACCAGACTCGACCATATTCGTGCGAGTCAAAAACACCACTTACAATTGTCACGGAACCTCACCGCCACCTCGAAATGGCCTGGGGGAACACTAAATCCACAGAATATCCCAACAACTTCAGAGCCGCCACCAACGCCCACCACCAACTCATCAGAGAAACAAGGAAAAAAGTGATTGAAGACAGAATCCCCACCCACGCGCACAACAGCAAGGAACTCTTCAACATCATCTAGGAGTTCGCCCAACCCACCAGCGAGTCTACTGACATTCCTTCCTCACAAGCCCTCTGCGATAAACACAGCACCTTTTTCCAAAACAAAATCAAGAGCATCTACGACAACTTCGACGAAGACAATCAACACACTGAACCCTCACCAACCCGCTCGACACTCGGAAACCAGCGATTGACAACTGGACAGCCCTCACCACGAAAGACACACTGAAGACAATGAAGTCAATCCATTCAGGAGCCCCCACAGACCCCTGCCCCCACCACATCTTCAACAGAGGCGCTGACACCATCGCACCTATTCTCCGCCACACCATCAACCGCTCCCTGGTGACCGCCTCGTTCCCTGATGACTGGAAACACACTGAGATCAACCCCCTCCTGAAGAAACCCTTGGTGGACCCCACTGACCTCAAAAACTACAGACCCATCTCCCTGCTACCCTTCCCAGAGAAAGTCATCAAGAAAGCCATCAACAGCCAATTTTCAACATTCATCGAAGAGCACAACATCCTCGACTCCTCCCAATTCGGCTTCAATAAAAAAACACAGTATGGAAACCGCCCTCCTTCCGCAACAGACGACACCCTATGGGACAAAGATGGGACAAAGATGAAACAGTAGCCCTCATCCTCCTCGACCTCTCAGCGGCATTCGGCATAGTCTCTTACTGCACCCTAATACGCAGACTCCACGAAGCAGGAATCCAGGACAAGGCCCTGGACTGGATCCGCTCCTTCCTCTCCGGCAGAACGCAGTGGGTCAGACTCCCCCCTTTCCTCTTGGACCCTCCACCTACCACCTGCGGAGTCCCCCAGGGCTCCTCCCTCAGCCCAACACTCTTCAACGTCTACATGGCTCCACTCGCCCCCATTGTCAGGACCTACAGACTGAACATTTTGTCATACACAGACGACACCCAACTCATCCTCTCCCTATCCAACGAACCCAACACTGCCAGACACAACTTTCGAGAAGGCATGGAAGCTGTCAGCAAATGGATAAAAAACAGCTGCCTACAACTAAACACCAACAAAACAGAAGTTCTCATCATGGGCCCCCCGCCCTCGGAAACCCACCAACCCCCATGGACCACGCACGCAACCTGGGATTCATCCTAGACTCTGAGCTCAAAATGGACCACCAGATCAACTCTGTCTCATCCTCCTGCTTCCACACACTCCGCCTCCTTCGTAAAAACATCAAATTGATCCCTCTCGAACATAGAAAGACCGACAATCAAACCCTGGTCACCACAGACTCGACTACGGCAACGCACTCTACGCCGAACTAAACAAAAACCTCACCAGCAAGCTACAGAATATCCAGAATCCCGCCTCAAGACTGGTCCTCAACCTGCCAAAACAGTGCCACACCTTCCAGCACCTGTGCACACTCCACTGGCTCCCCATCGAGGCAAGAATCACCTTCAAGATACTCACCCACGCACACAAGGCCCTCCACAGCACCGGACCAGCATACCTGAACAGCCAACTCAAATTCCATGCACCCCAAAGGACCCTACAGTCAGCCCAGCTCTCCTATGCCATGGCCCCCCCGCACCAGAAAGACCAGCTCAGGAGGCCGCTCCTTCTCCTTCCTCGCGGTAAAAGCCTGGAACGCCCTTCCGCTCCACCTCAGACAAACAACATCACTCCCCACCTTCACAAGAAACCTCAAAACCTGGCTCTTCGACAGACCCCCTCCTTGATGGAATGGATCCTAGACCATCCCTACCACTAGCGCCTTGAGAGCCTTACAGGAGAGTAGCCGCACTTAACAAACTTCTGATTGATTGATATGAACAATTTCCTCATTTGTCCTTGCAGGAACTAGGGTAATAATTTGAACTGTGCAGCAGGTGCAGTGGCACAGGTGCCAAAAGGTTTAGAAAACCCACTGAGCACTGATTATTGCTATATTTGACTTCTAAACAAGCAGTCATAAATGCAATTACCTTGCAGGCACTAGGATAATGATTTGAATGTGCAGCAGCTGCAGTGGCACAGGGGCCAAAAGGTCTAGGAAACTCACTGAATACCGATTATTGCTATATTTTATTACTAGTCCATGCTAGAACTAGCTCTGGCCACTATCTCCCCACTTCCTAGTGCCCATATGCCGTCCCAGTGCTCCCTCTGGCTCAGTGCGAGCCCCCGTCTCCTCCACTGCTGCCCCAGCACTTACTATCTCCCCTCACAGCTTTCTTCCCTCGCAGTCTTCCTCTTCTCCTCACCTAGGACACTGTCACACATTAAAAGTGTACGGATTACTTTTTCTCACAGTACGGGTAGCTTTTATAAAAAGCATTTGCCAAGCATTAGGTCTCGAATTTGTGAGAGTTTAAGCTATTGGCATTGTAAATGACAATGCCTTTTATTTATGTTTTGATAATTAACACTTAAATAAAAGGCATTGTCACTTACAATGCTAATAGCTCAAACTCTTGAAAATGCAAGACATATTGCATTTTAAAGAAGCGGCCGCCATTCTCCCCGAATTCTTGGAAAGTGAAAGCGCGTTGCAGGAAAGAATGTCGTGCCTGCAGTAGGTGAAACTCATTAAAGAAAATAGTGCTTACAGACTAAATAAGACGTATATTATCATAGGAGGTTACAAATGAAGACAAGACAGTACTTAGGAGGGACTTAAAAGCCTATTAACGAATCAGAAGCCTGCATTTACAAAGGACAATGGCACAAGACAATGACAAATATGAGCAGAGACTGGGTGAGGCTTCAAGTCCATACCCAAATAGAGCATGCCTTGCAGAGCAGCCCACTAAACCTAAAAAGCACTTAAAAGTTCTATAAAGTATTTCAGCACTTTATAAGAGTACCAGTTAAGTTGCAAGACACTTTTTTATGGCACTGGGGAGATTACATGATTTGGCCAGGACTACTGAATGTTGAGCCAACGCCAAAACTCAAACCTAGTTCCCCATATCGGCAGCTCTTTCTGTTGTTACACATTTTTATTATAGTCATCTGCAACATGTACAAAAAAATTGACAAAGACAATAGTTTTCGCATAGGCGAAACCTATTAGCTTTGCCAATGCTTGTTTTTTATTAATACATATAATACGATCTTGAAATACATACCTTCAGGATGTGCGCTGTACGTTAACTTCTCCAACATTTGATTTTACTGAAATGTTGTCCATGTGGAATAGCAACCCAGGCCATCTAAAGGGTGCACATAACTGACTTGCCTCTTAGTTCACTATTGGCAGTGTCAGGATGGGTGGAAGCATGAAAGTGTGAAAGTTCATGTTTGAAAACTATTCCTTGAAAAAATAAACTTGCACTGCTTTTGTCCGATGTACTATTACTACTAAGATTAAACACTTCTGCATATGAATAAAATACATTTTTGGAATTTGTGAAGAGACCTTTTCATGTTTGTTCCAGAACATCTTTAAAAATGAAGGCTGCCCAAAAGTTAACTATGCAAGACGCCCTAGTTACTTGCTTTCTTTCATGTCAATTAACTTGTAAATAAATGCTTACCCATTTTGAACAGGGAGCCCCATGCTAAGGTCAGGAGTGCGTTGGCGGTCTCCAGACTATAGAGCTTCAGGGACATTATAAAATAAATGATACAGCAGCCCTAACTTCAGTGCAGCTAAGCCTCAAGTTTTTGCATCAAACTTCTGTACTGCAAGAGGGAAGAAGACGGAGAGTCAGGGTGTTAGAAAGAGAAGGGAGTTTGGTGGCAGTCAGCAGAATTCCAGTGTAATATTTAGGTGGTAGAGCTAGGTGCAATGCATCAAAATGTGGACTGTGTTCAGGTAGGTTCCCACTTTGTGCATTCCCCTGGCCCCCTTTTCAACTTCTACATGTGGGCGACCTCTAACTTCATGGGCTTCCAGGATATCGCAGTGCCATTGATAGTCCGGAAGATGCACCAGAGCCCAGGCATCTGAGGCACTCATCTTACCCCAGCAGTCTTCAAAGTGAGGGGCGCAACCCCCAGGGGGGACGTGGAGTGCTAGAAAGGGGGTCGCGCATTCCCGGTCACACTTCTGCCCAGGCCCATAGGACTACACCAGCTTCGACGATTACCTTACAACCGCCGAACACCTCCACTTCCAGATCCACACCGACCCCAAGAATACACTTAGAGGCACCCTCATCTACAGACCACCAGGAACCCGTAAACAATTCAGCGAAGACATCACTGATTTCATCAGCCCACATGCCCTCCCCTCTGAGAACTACATTCTACTGGGAGACTTCAACTTCCACCTAGAAAAGAAAAACGACTGCAACATCACCACCCTTCTGGACAACCTGGCCAATCTCGGACTCAAACAACTTGTTGACACCCCCACCCACTTAGCCGGACACACGCTCGACCCTATCTTCACCTCCAGCAAACACATCTCTTTCAATCATACCACAGCTCTCCATTGGTCGGACCACAGCTGTGTCCACTTCAGCTACAAAACTACCACGACTCACAACCCCCCACAACCTGCTCCTCGAAGAAACTGGAACAAAATAACCACCAACCAACTCCTCACATCGCTCAACCAAAACCCTCCTGCCCTCTTATCAGACCCAAACGAAGCTGCCACCAAACTCAAACAATGGATCACTTGCAGCGCTGACGAATTAGCCACCCTAAAAAACCACCAGATCAAACAAGGTAGCAAAAAAGCCCCCTGGTTCAACGATGACCTTAAGAATTCTAAGAAACTATGCCGCACTCTCGAAAAAACATAGAGAAAAAACCCAACCACTGACAACCTGACCACCTTCAAGGCAGCCACCCGCAAACACCACCAATTGATCCGATCCACCAAGAAATCAGCATTCAAGGATCGAATCGACAACAACGCCCACAACAGCAAGGAACTATTCAACATCGTCAAAGAATTTACCAACCCCACCGCAGCCTCAAATGACATTACTCCCTCCCAAGACCTCTGCAACGCATTATCCTCTTTCTTCTACAACAAAATCGCCGACATACATAACAGCTTTATGAACATTCCGAAAGAACAGCCCACCCCACCCACTCCCAAACCCGAACCGCTCTCTAACAACCTTAGCGCCTGGAACCCAATCACCACTGAAGACACCATCCGCCTAATGAACTCCATCCATTCAGGTTCGCCAACCGACCTCTGTCCCCACCACATCTTCAACAAAGCAGACTCCACCATCGCACCCCATCTCCGTGATGTCATCAACTGCTCCTTCAACTCCGCCACCTTCCCAGAAAGCTGGAAACACGTTGAACTCAGTGCCCTCCTGAAGAAACCCACAGCTGACCCCTCTGAACTTAAGAACTACCGCCTCATTTCCCTCCTCCCATTCCCTGCCAAAGTCATTGAGAAAGCTGTTAATAGCCAGCTCGCCGCCTTCCTTGAATCCAACAACTCCCTCGACCCCTCACAGTCCGGCTTTAGAGCCAAACACAGCACCGAAACCGCCCTCATTGCAGCAACAGATGACATCCGAACGCTTCTAGACAACGGAGAAACAGTTGCCCTCATCCTACTTGACCTCTCCGCCGCCTTCGACACAGTCTGTCATAGCACCCTCATACAACGCCTCAACAACGTCGGAATACAAGGAAAAGCCTTGGACTGGATCATCTCGTTCCTAACTGGGAGAACTCAGAGAGTCCGACTTCCCCCATTCAAATCAGAAGCCACCGAAGTCATCTGCGGTGTACCACAAGGATCATCACTCAGTCCCACCCTCTTCAATGTTTACATGAGTCCACTCGCATCCATCACGCGTCAACACAACCTTAACATCATCTCCTACGCTGATGACACCCAGCTGATCCTTTCCCTCACCAAAGACCCTAACACCGCCAAAACCAATCTTCATGAAGGCTTGAAAGAAGTAGCCGAATGGATGAAAAACAGCCGCCTAAAACTTAACTCAGACAAAACGGAAGTTCTCATCCTAGGATCCTCACCCTCTGCATGGTGGCCATCGGCCCTGGGCACAGCACCCATACCCACAGACCACGCACGCAACCTGGACTTCATCCTAGACTCCTCCCTCTCGATGACCAGACAAGTTAACGCCGTCTCAACCTCTTGCCCACGCACTGGTCACTAGCCGACTGGACTATGGAAACACCCTCTACGCCGGAACCACAACCAAATTACAGAAAAAACTCCAACGCATCCAAAACACATCTGCCAGACTCATATTAGACATCCCTCGCCAAGCTCACATTACCGGCCACCTGAAAGACCTCCACTGGCTTCCCGTCAACAAGAGAATAACGTTCCGCCTCCTCACCCACGCTCACAAGGCCCTCTACAAACTAGGACCCGAATGCCTCAACACACGACTGTCCTTCTACACACCCACTCGACAACTAAGATCCTCCAACCAAGCGCTTGCCGCAGTTCCGCGCATCCACAGATCCACCAATGGGAGGAAGATCCTTCTCCTACCTGGCGGCCAAGAGCTGGAACTCTCTCCCCACTCACCTCCGCCTCACACAGAACCACATTTCCTTCAGAAAGGAACTTAAAACCTGGCTATTCGATAAATAATACACCCCCTCACACAAGCGCCTTGAAACCCTATGGGTGAGTAGTGCGCTATACAAATTTCTGAACTTGAACTTGAACTAGTGTGTCTCAGCTCGAGCTGCTGGGGGCTCCGCTGGGCTGTGTCTGCAGTCTTATCTCCAGCACAGCACAGCACGCCTGAGTTTTTCACAGGTCTTTAAAGACCATTTGCATGTTTACATACCTTTTGTAAACTGGTTACTGAGGCTTAGTCTTTTAATCTAGTTCCAGTACCCCCTGGGCCCCAACTCTGCCTATTCCTTACATTTGTATTTTACATTTACAGCAGTAGTGTGAGATTGCATTTTATGAAAAGAAATATAAAGTAGGGTTGCCAAAAGAAATATACCAGCCATTTGATGTTTAAAAAGCCTGAAAGGCCTTCTCTTGACAGTAAATAGGATTGTGTACAACAGAGAAAAGGGGTTTTTAGTATACAGGAAGTATGGGCGCTCAGACAGTATTAACGTAAATATTATGCTTGGTCCAAGTTACTGGTGCTAGCAGGGAGGGGGAACCCAAAGAACCCCTCAATTTAAATGTGAAGTGATTCAAACTTAAGACTCAAGCACCAAATCCTGCGCACTCTAAAACAAAATAACCAGTAGAATACTGTTAAGTAAAGTTCAAAAGAAACAAATGTCCAACGTTGGTTCCAGGAGTTGATGTATATCTCCTTTTATTAGGTCATCACGTCAAATGGTAATTTTACAGCCAGCCGACACGTGTTTCGTTATAGTTTTGTACAATCACAGATGCTATAATTCTTCAGGGCTCAATGGCTGGATCTTTATATATTAGGGCCCAAGTCCGGTGATAATTCCAACCCGGCAGGGTAACCATGCAATGAAAAAGGTGATACGGTAAAGTCTATCCGATATTTCCTTGTCGAAATGTAGTAAAATGCTAGTCTATCAAAAGGTATTCCAAAGTTCCAATCACAAATAGGTTAGCGTTAATCAGCAAAATACCACATGGGTACGTGTGGTATAGGGATTCATAGGGTCGAATCACCCTCGCTGCACTGGCGTCTCGGACCCGGAAGTACATTTACTGCAGTAGTGTGAGAATGCATTTCATGAAAAGAAATATAAAGTAGGGTTGCCAAAGGAAATATACCAGCCATTTGATGTTTAAAAAGCCTGAAAGGCCTTCTCTTGACAGTAAATAGGATTGTAAATAAAATCATATGCATTCATTCGCAATGTGACTTTTCTGTCTTTGCTCCTTTTACTCATCAGTCATGGATCATTGAGGCAGCCCTAGAACACAATTAAAAGTGCTTTCTATTTATATTTTCTGTTCCAAGTATGCACAGATGAGTGCTGAAATATACACCTTTAGGTGAAGGCTTATTTTTGTACCATCTGGGACATCAAAATAATGAGAAGGCAACCCTAACCATAAGACTGGAAGTGTGTTGCAGGATCAGCATATTATTTATTTCCTCCACCCTCAATCCCTGATTAATGCCATAATAGCAATAGTTTAACTTATATCTTAAACTCTACGCCGCCATCAATAATATGCTGAGTTACTTCAAGTGTCTGGAATGCACCCTGCATTCAGAGAACTCACTTCTCATTCTTGCACTTCACTTTCACGCTTACCCTGCACTCACAGCGATCACAATGCACTCACACTGATCACCATGCACTCACATAATTCACCCTCTCACCCTGCACTCACTGTGATCACTCTGCACTCACAATGCACTTGCGCTGTTCACCCTGTACCTCAAGCTGCAGTCACACTACTCATCTGCACTCATCCTGCACTCATGTGACACGTCATTCAACTACTCCCTCACTGCTCAATTTGCAACTCACTCAAACAAGCCCATCATTAAGGATGCATTCATTTGTCCTACTCTGCACCCAAATTCATATGGTCACCTCACTCACCCTGCAGTCACTCCTTTTTCCCTACTCTCACACTGTTACATCGCTCACCGTGCACTCACATGGACACTCTTGTCATCCACAGAGTGCAGAGGGTTAATGTGCCTGCTACAAAGAACATGTACTATGCAGATCACAGAACTGAGTGTGATTAAACTATGAGTAGCGCTATAACATTTTTTAATGTTTGTCTGAAAGGTGCTACAGAGAGATGAGGTGCATTGTTGGTGAGTGGTAGTGAGGGAATTTATGGAGAAGGAGGAAACTGGGGAGGGGGCACCAAAAAAGACTGTTGCCCAGTGTATTACCAGTGCTAGGGCCAGCCCTGCCTGGGAGTGTAGGCCCCCGCGACGTTTGGGTCTAGTGGCTCCCCTTACTCTGCCTATTACTATTATTATTTATATTTGTAGTGCGCTACTGTCACCAAAAGGTGTCCTGGGGCTAATAGATATCTGCTGCCTGAGGGCAAATGAGAACATGCAAACACAACAGGTGATGGACCGAATGTGGATCAATGTCACACACTCACCCCAGTCCAAAGATCTGAGCCCAAATCCATCGTTTTTTTGCACTCCACACCACCCTGGGTTAGACAATGGCGATATGCAAATCAGCTCTGACCCTGTGCCCCATGGGAACAGTCAAGTCCGAACTACAAAAGCCATGTCCTTCCCAGAACGGAATCAAGCATCCGAGGACCGGACCGGTTTCGAGGTAACACCTCTCATCAGCCCGGCTAGCTTGACTCCAGTGGTGTGGAGTGCCTGGGACCCACGTCTGGGCATCCCCAGCGCACTTAAGGCAGAATATACAAACACAACAGGTGAGGGACCGAATGTGGATCAATGTCACACACTCACCCCAGTCCAAAGATCTGGGCCCAAATCCATCATTTTTTTGCACTCCACACCACCCTGGGTTAGACAATGGCGATATGCAAATCAGCTCTGACCCTGTGCCCCATGGGAACAGTCCAGTCCGAACTACAAAAGCCATGTCCTTCCCAGAACGGAATCAAGCATCCGAGGACCGGACCGGTTTCGAGGTAACACCTCTCATCAGCCCGGCTAGCTTGTCTCCAGTGGTGTGGAGTGCCTGGGACCCACGTCTGGGCATCCCCAGCGCACTTAGGGCGGAATATGCAAACACAACAGGTGATGGACCGAATGTGGATCAATGTCACACACTCACCCCAGTCCAAAGATCTGGGCCCAAATCCATCGTTTTTTTGCACTCCACACCACCCTGGGTTAGACAATGGCGATATGCAAATCAGCTCTGACCCTGTGCCCCATGGGAACAGTCCAGTCCGAACTACAAAAGCAATGTCCTTCCCAGAACGGAATCAAGCATCCGAGGACCGGACCGGTTTTGAGGTAACACCTCTCATCAGCCCGGCTAGCTTGACTCCAGTGGTGTGGAGTGCCTGGGACCCACGTCTGGGCATCCCCAGCGCACTTAGGGCGGAATATGCAAACACAACAGGTGATGGACCGAATGTGGATCAATGTCACACACTCACCCCAGTCCAAAAATCTGGGCCCAAATCCATCGTTTTTTTGCACTCCACACCACCCTGGCTTGGAAGTTCGGACTGGACTGTTCCCATGAGGCACAGGGTCAGAGCTGATTTGCATATAGCCAGTGTCTAACCCAGGGTGGTGTGGAGTGCTAAAAAACGATGGATTTAGGCCCAGATCCTTGTACTGGGGTGAATGTATGACATTGTTCTACATTCTGTCCATCAACTGTGTTTTTTGCTATTTTCACCCTGAGTGTGCTGGGTATACTCAGACGTGAGTCCCAGGCTCTCCACACCACTGGAGTCAAGCTATCCAGGCTGATGAAGGCTGATAGCCAGAAACCAGTCCTTGGATGCTTGATTCCGGTCTGGGAAAGACATGGCTTGGTAGTTCGGACTGGACTGTTCCCATGAGGCACAGGGTCAGAGCTGATTTGCATATAGCCAGTGCCTAACCAAGGGTGGTGTGGAGTGCAAAAAAACGATAGATTTAGGCCCAGATCTTTGTACTGGGGTGAATGTATGACATTGTTCTACATTCTGTCCATCAACTGTGTTTTTTGCTATTTTCACCCTGAGGCAAATGAGAGACACACGGAAGGGGAAGTAGAACCAGCCAAATGGGGTGACCTACAGAGCATAGATCCAGGTTTTTATATCTTCCTAAAGGATAATAGATTCTGGGTGGAGCAAAGCAAAGGAGAGTGCACGTTCCATAACTGTGCGGCCTGCACCAAAACAGCGAGCCCAAAAATTCGTACCTTCCTGAATTAGGGAACAATAAGCAGAGTGGCACAGGCCAAGTGGAGCATATGGGTCCAACATGTGTGCTCAGTGAGGAGAGATGAAAGGATGAGAAAGGACAGCAATGTAGTGAGAGAATTTGATTTAAGAGGTCAGGGATGAGGAGAAGTGTGAAGTGCCAAAGGGAAGTGCAAACATGCAAGAAGTGAGTGTGAGGGAAAGTTGAAGGCACTGAGGAGGGCTACTGTTAAACTGTGAGAGAAGATAGCAGAGAGATGATCTGTGACCTAAAAAGAAATTTGATACAACATGGGTGAGGGACAGCAGTGATAGGAGAAGAGAGGGAGTACTGGGGTGGGTGCTGAGCAATGATTAATTTGTAATAAAACATTTGCCAGGGACCTCACCAATATGTCACTGCAACGTTAACCACCCACCCATTGCCTTGCCTGTGCAGCCTATGACAATACCTTTGCAACTATAAACCATAAGACTTGTACAAGTGTGACTATTTCAAGCCCCCAAAGCTATAAGAATGGTATGGATGTCAGGATTTTATCATTTTTAATGTATATTGAATTAATAAACAGCTGTTCTGCTCATCTCTAAATTACACAGACAGAGCCACCATGTGGCAGACGGTCATAGTGCCAGTGTGCACAATTAAGTGCCAGTGCGGAGCACCGGAAACCACCTGCTCAAATTAAGAACTGGTGCTGAGGTAATAGGGGAGAGGGACATTGGTTCAAGAAGGTGTGAAAGAACAAAGGAGAGATGTGAAAGATGAATGAGGGGACTGGAGAGGTGTAAGATACAAATAGACAACAATTTGAATGGAGAGACTTGAGGTGAATGAGAAATGCAGATGGGCACGGGAGGTGACGGGCCAGGGAGGCCATGAGATAAATGCGAGAGACTATTAGAGATGAGGGCAGTGAAAAGACAGAATAGCAAGAGGTGATTAAAGGTGGAGTTAGAAGTTGAATGGGGAGAGTTCAGAAGCTGTGAAAAGGAGTGAAAGAAAATGGCCTGCAAAGTGAGAGAGGGATCCGGGATTGGGAGAGGAGAGGAGAGAGGGATGGAAGGGAGGGGTGAGAGGAAAGCGGCATGGATAAATTGCCTAACTCTGCACAAGACCACAAGGTTTTTAAGGGACCCCTGCTGCTCCCGGCTAGGGCCAGGTGATTTTCAATTGTGGCAGCACATATTCCTGTGGAGTGTAAGGCCCATCTCAAAGGTTGACTAGACATCCTTCTGATGTTAATTGCTGTATTTTGGTTATAAAGTGGTACTGATGGGGTGAAATCTTTCCTCAGTGTTACTGTGTGCTAAAAATGTCAAAATAATGAAGCAATTCTATCCCAAAATAAGACAGCATCACATAACATTATTTACATTTTCTTCCCACACAATTTAGTCAAGCCTGTCATGTAATTTGGTCCTCACCTGCCTCATAATTCCAGTAGCCCTGCCTACAGGTTTAGAAATGTTTGTCAGTAGGGGGCCCTTACGACTGAAAATGTTGACAGCGGGGCCTTGGCAACCAAAAGTGACAAGACCTCTGTCTTACCCCAATGAACGCTCTGTTTTTTCAGTGCTAACCCATAGGAATGGGACCAGTTTCCCCGCTTGCATTCGGGTCTTTGCAACCTTGCAAGGCTTCAGGCTGTCAGTAGTGCAAAGGGGTGCCTTACTGTTAGGTGATAGTGCCAACTCCTATGTTCTGTGGATAAATGTTCTCGATGATTGATGAGGGACGCCAGAAGTCTGTCAGTACGGATCGTCTTAAAGTGGTTGGCAGGCCCGTGGTACGTTGCAGGCCTAATTGTAACTCGCTGGTATTATTACAAGTTCTGGTTTATTTCATGTACTGACGTTCTTTTATGGACCTCAGAAGGTTAGCAGGAAGGGTCGGCCCTGCTAGGCTCACATTGTGACCCGCACTTTAAAAGCAGATCTTTTCAGTCATTGGTTGCATTAGCCTACTGCGCCGCCTTGTCAGAAAAAGCCAGATCCCTGTATTGACAGCTGTACCCCAGCCCCTGGATGTCGTTCTCCACGCAGACCACTCCCTCCGGCCCACCGAGCACCTGCCAGCCCTTCCGCGGGCTCGGTGCCAGCGACCGCCATTGACAGAGCCCCCCGCCCAGTCCGCGCTCACGCCACTTCTCCCCTCATTTCTTGGGATTCTGCGGGGCTGTTTGTCATCTTGTCAATGGCCCTTTTCTGTTTCCATGGTTACCGTTTAATTGCGCTCAGGCTTCCCTAAGTGACAGCGGTATCAATTAATCCCCCGCTCTTTCTGGGCCTTAATGAAGACCGGCGGAGGTGCGTTAGTTTGGCCGTCCGTACTGCCCGATACTCGGAGTGTTATTTGCTAATTTCGGGGTTCCACTTTCTGTTATCCTGCCTCGCCCGTCCATGCTCCCCATGTGTAACACAATTACCCAGTCAGAGGTGACCGCCTAGCCTAGGGAGAAAGCATAAAAATCCCCGCCATGCCTAGAGTGTGGTCGCGATGCCGTTCTGACTCTACTCCAAAGTTGGAGTAGAGTCATAACTGCATCGCGAGGCCTACCTTTAGGTCTCGCTTTTATCTGGGCAGGTTGCTGCAGACATTCCATGCTATCCGATGGAAGATACGTGTTTTTGGAGGGTCGGGGCTGACCGAAGAGCATCCGAATACCGCACATTTTCAAGGATGAATTCAGTGCCTTAAATCTGTTGAAAAAAGATGGATGTTTGGGAAGGGATTCTAAAAGGAGTGTGGCCCAGGAAACTATGCAAGAAACCCCCACTAAAGGCTGGCAGATGTAAGTAAGCATGACCCTTATACATGTGAAACATACATTTGTGTTTAATAAATTCATAAATGGAGTCTTAGATCCATATTTGGAGTTTGAGGAACAGGTACGCCCTATTTTACAAGTACATTATACTCAATGGTATTCTAAACACAGTAGTAGAGGGAACATCTGTCACGTTTGACAGAGTACTCTGGTTCACCAGTCTCTAAATAAGTTTAAATTAGTTTACAAAGATGAGCTGAAAGCAACATACTTATTTAACAGATTATATACCATGGCTATCCTGGACCATTAGCGATAAAGCACTTCACTTGGTAAATTTTAAACATATCCTGGAATCAATCGTATATCGGGAATAACTTGGTCTTTCGGTTGGAATGCAATTATATTTTAGGGTCTGGTACATCAATGGTTAATGAAAGTATCTTTCATGCTGCTTCATCCCTGCATCACCAATTGGACTCCCAGTGACATTTCGTTGCAGCTTCAGCATGTGACAGACGGGTACAGTTTTTTCAGCCAGTTAAGGACAGAAGTAAAGGTTCCATTCTTTTTATTCTTTGCCAGGTCGGAGTCCTGTCAGGCCCTGGTCCTCTTACAACACTAGTTATATTGAAACTTGAAAAACAAGAAGAGGTGACACATCCAAACACATAAACAAGACCTGCCAGTGATTGACAGGCAACAGTCACACATTCAGCTTCCAAACTCAGACCCACACCCTCACCGACAGATCACACCCACAAATTCAGCATTATCCTAGGCAGCATTCTCACCATGAAACTCCAGGTCAAATCAGTCACCTCTGCCCTTCGCATGCTTTGGGAGGTCTTCAGATGGCCTCCAGTCGACACACTGAAAACAGTCACCAAAGCCCTAGTCACCAGCAAACTCAACTATGGCAACACACTCTATGCCGGAATCTCCACCCAACTCCTGAAGAGACTCCAGACCATTTAGAACTCAGCGGCAATACTCATCCTGGACCTCTCCCGAAGGACACACATCTCCCACCACCTCAGGAATCTCCACTGGCTTCCCGTCCAGAAAAGATGCCTATTCAAGCTGTTGACACATGCCTACAAAGTCCTTACTGACCAAGGACCAGCATACATCAACCACTGACTAAACTACCACCAACCCTCCAGACACCTGCTCTCAGTCGCCTTCACACACACACCCCACATCCATCAAAGCTGCTCCTTCTCCTACCTCACCACCAAGTCCTGGAACGACGTTCCTCTCCACCTCCAAACAGCATTATCGCTCACAGAATTCAGAAAGACCCTCAATACATGGCTCTTCGACTGATAGCAGTGTCCCAGCGCCTGGATACTCTCACGGGGGAATAGCCACGCTCTACAATTCCTGATTGATTAAACTTTCATATGCTTGTCAACATTCTGCTTCCACCCACGCAGACTTCCCAACATCCACACCAACACACCATCTGGCAATACATTAAACAAGCAGTGCCGACTTTTGCATTGGTAGCGTCCAGTGCAATAGTCTTTGTTGGCGCATCCCCCAAAGGTCGCCTTCAGAGATCTGCTTGCTGCCACCCTTCAAGGGTACCTCTTGTCTCACCATAGCCCATCCCTCAAATGTATTTTATTTTATTCTATAATGCTTTTATAAAGGGAAGAGTATGTGGTTTAACGGCTAGGGTGGTTGACCTCAAATCTGGGGACCCGGGTCGAGTCTCAGCAATAACGCTCAACATCCTCTGATTCTGAGCAAATCACTTAATCTCCCCGTGCCTAAATGTGTCCTTGTGTAAAGCAACTGCTGCTTATGTAAAGCACTTTGACGCCTGATACAATCGGGTCAAGTTTGTTCTTTATAAAACTCCAGAAAAAAAACGCTATTAATCCCAATTTAGGATGTCAGAGCACTTTACATCATACAGATATATTATACAGAGACAATGAATCAAAAACGTGTGAAAATCATTGCGTTTCACTCAGAGAGTCGCAAACAACCATCCCACAGGCATTGTCAGTGCCTGTGGTGGTATTATACTGCCTCCTCCCAGGGCTGAAAACAATAATAAAAGATACATTTAGAAAATGGGGACCTCAAGTTGCACTTGGGGATAATGCCAGGCCATTGGGAACATCAGCACCATCCCTGGAAGAGAAGAGAGCCTCCCACATCGGCATGGAAGGTATTGCACACAAAAAAATTTCAGTAAACGATTTTGCTAACAAACTATATATAAACAAGGAGAACACTCAAGATTAGAAGCAAAACCACCTACCTTCAAATGGGAGGGAAACGCTCTAAACTCTAAACATCGAAGTTCGATGCGCAGCTCCCTAAGGTGATTTTCATGAGCAAGGTATGAGCACAGTCGTCTATGCTTTATTTCTACAATAACTGACGTAGTGGAAATGAAAGATCGGCAATAGCGCTCCTGTCAGTCAGAGCACAAAAGGCATCCGCATAGCCTTGGCGCTAGTGCAGCAGCACCGATCTCACTGCCCTCAAATCAGTGCTCATAGCTTGCACCCGGCAAATGAATCGTCCACACCCTGCCAGGCACAAAACAATACCACAACCCCAAACTAAACAAGGAACAAAAGATATTCATTCGAATTATAATTACCTAAACCAGACAAAGATGAGATCTGTGGGTTCTTGTGATGACTGACACGCTGGCTAGGTGGGGATTACCTGTCCACTCAAGCACCACCATGTTGGATCAGTGGCTTCTTGGTCACCTTGCCATCCAAGAACTGCATTATTTTGCGGGGCCCTGAAGTTCACAGGGCTCAGAACACGCCATGCGAAGCCCACAGCTGTGGGCTCGGAAAGCCTCTCAACTAGGCCTGTTTCTTATCATGCTCCTGGGCTCCTGGCTGATGCTCCTTCTTTCTTCCACTACAAAATGGGAATGTCCTGCCTGAGAGTTTGCAACTCCACAGCTAGTCCACTTCAAGGTTTAATTCTTGTTTCTTTTCCCTTCCCATCATGGCTGGCTCTTCCTTGGTTTCTTCCAGACTTTCCCAATCCATTATGTTTAATGTCATATGGTGTTGGATGTCATTACCTCCTCGTCCAGTCTTCCTCGCCACAGTAATCACATATGAGCCTCTGGCTCCAAACAGAACTCCAAGTACAAACAAAACATCGCTCTAGTCTCCCTCTCCCTCCTCCAATATGGCCCCCAGTGGCTCCAGCCAATCCCATAAAGGGACACATAATCACCAACACGACCTGTTCTTTTTTTCTGCACTTCTCCGAGTGCTGTGTTCCCTGCTGGTCAGGTGAGTGGGACTGGGATCCTGCTTTAGCGGTTCCCTTTGTCCTTTGGTATCTAGTTTGGGGAAAGTAGTGTTGATTGCCTTTTACGATGTGTTTTCGTTTTTCATTTGCATGTGTCTCTGGTGTTATGTTTTTTTTTTCCCCTTCTTCTGCCTATGTGCCTCGTGTCCTGCTTAGCGGACTTACGTGGCGTTTATTGGCGGCTGTGTTTGTTCTACTGTATGGACGGGACGCCTTGAGTCCTATCTGCCGTTTGGTTATTTTTCCATTTACCGGCCGCACGTCCGGCTGAGCGGACGTTGCGCGGCCGGGAGCGATGTCTGTGGGGGCCGGAGGCTTCCGTGGGCATTTTATTACCTGCTGCCGATTGGAGCGTCGGAATGGTTTTCTGCCTCTTCGCTCTCTGCTACCTCTGGGGCGCATTCAAGGATCGGCTCGGCACACTCACATTCTGAGGCTGCTTTTTCCTATGTGTGCGCGCGGCTTTTCCGACTGCTTTTATTCTTTGCGAATGAATCGAGGAGGGGTTTGTTTGGTTGCTTAGCAACCTCTGGTCCTTATTTTACCGGGCTGTTCTGCCTTTTGCCAGTGTTTGTTTTGGCACTGATTCACGAGGCAGGCAGTCATGGATGTTTCTTCTGATGGTGCTCCTGATTCTTTGGCCGTGTCTTCTGGTTCTGGGGTGCAAATTCCTTTGATGGAACTTTTACAGCAGATGATCAATTCTGCTGTGTCTGCTGCATTGCACGGTCAGGTGCCTGTCCCTCCTGCAAAAAAGGCGAGGATTGATGGCACTACTACTAATGCTGATTCAGAGAATGAGGAGGAGGTTGATGTCAGGGGTCGCTTTGTGCAGGGTGCCGACCTGAAGGAGGTACTGGGTCACATTCGCGATAACTTGGTGTTTCCTGCTTCTGTTGTGCCTCTGGAGGACGATCTGTTTTCACAATATCATCGTCCTGTACCTGATTCTTTGCCTCTCCATTCTTCGGTATTAAAGGTCCTGGAGAATGAATGGAAGGATGTGGACAAAGGTTCCTTTCCTCGTTTTTTGAGTAAAAGATACCCTCTGCAGGATTTTGCTGTGAATTACCCTGCCTCTGTGAAGGTTGACTCTTTGTTGGCCAGCATGTCTTCACATGGGACTGTTGCATCAGAGGATTCTTCCCCTTCTGACCCGGTTGACCGTAAGGTGGATAGTGCTGTGAAACGCACTTTTGCGGCTGCAAATTTTTCTATCAGGGCTGCGGCATATTCGTCTTACACTATCCAGTCATTGCTCAAGGATTTTCAATCTCTGTCGGAGTTGTTGGACCAGGGGGAGGATGTTTCTTCTACCCTAGCGATGATGGAGCAGCAGGTTCGTCTGCTTTCCGACGTCTCCTTTGATTCACTGGGGGCGGCGGCTTCAGCGGCCGGGTCCTCTGTGGCTGCAAGATGTCAGTTATGGCTCCGTTCATGGAAGGCTGATGCTGCACAGAAAAACTTGCTTATGAAGATCCCTTTTTCTGGGGTTAAACTTTTTGGTTCGCCTCTAGACGAGATGGTGAAGAAGACGGCGGAGGATTGTAAACTGCTTGCTCCTGAACGTCCTGGCAGGTTCCGTGCCTTTGGTTCACAGAGGTCTTTTGGTCCTTCTAAGAGGGGTCGGGCGGGTCAGCCTTTCGTGGTAGGGGGCGTGGCCGGGGTGCTCCTTCTTTTGATAAATCCCGGTTCTCCGGTGCATCTACCTCCTCCGCTCCTGCCTCCAAATCCTGACTGGATCGCTCCTGGTCTAGGTCCGGTTGGGGGTCGACTGTCTTGCTTTGAGGACTCTTGGCGGGAGACTGTGTCGGACCATTGGGTGCTTCAAGTGATTTCAGAAGGTTTGCGCATTGGATTTGCCCAGACATCCCCAGACTGTTTCAAGGCCACTCCTTGTCCCAGAGATCCTGTGAAAAAGTTGGCGCTTTTGGTTGGCATCGATTCCCTGGTGGTCAAAAAGGCGGTGATTCCTGTGCCCTGCGATCAATTGGGAAAGGGGGTGTATTCCATACTTATTCTGGTGTCCAAGCGCACCGGGGATCTTCGGCCTGTGATGGATCTGAAGTGGGTCAACACTTTCATCCCTCACCGGAAGTTCAAGATGGTTTCACTTCAGTTGATTCTTCCTCTTGTGTCACAGGGCGATTTCCTTGCGTCAATAGACTTGAGGGATGCTTACCTGCATATTCCTGTTCATCCGGACTTTCAGAAGTTTCTCCGGTTTTGCGTAATGGGTCGTCATTACCAGTTCCAGGTATTGCCTTTTGGGCTCTGCTCTGCCCCCAGGATCTTTACTAAGATTCTGGCTCCTCTTATTGGATTTTTACATGGGGAGGGCATTAGTGTTTTTCCGTATCTGGACGACATTTTAATTTCTGCTTCTTCTCTTCCAAAGGCGGAGTTACATGTCCGGAGGGTGTTCCATGTCCTGGAGCATCATGGGTTCCTCGTGAATGTACCAAAGTCCTCCCTGGTTCCTGCGCAGGAATTGACTTTCATTGGGGCTCTGTTCAAGACTCAGTTGGGGATGGTGTTCCTGCCCCCTCCCAGAATTCTGTCCCTGATGTCTGCTGTCCGTGCCCTGTTGGTGGGGCATTCCCATCCAGTGAGCCTGTGGTTGAGGGTTCAGGGTCTGACGTCTGCATCATTGTTGAAGGTGCCGTGGGCTCGCCTCCACATGTACCCGGTGGTGTCCCACATTTTGTCGCATTGGGGCCCCTGTTCCCTCGATATGGGTGTTCTGGTTCCTATGTCGGAAGCTGTTCGGGTGGTCCTGAGTTGGTGGTTGGTTGACGGGATTCTGTCCAGGGGCCGTCCCTTTCTGATTGTTCCCACCCGAGTGGTCACTACCGATGCCAGCCTGCTGGGGTGGGGTGCTACTCTGGGGGTTTCTACGACTCAGGGAATTTGGCCTCAGTCGATGTTGTCATGTTCCTTCAACTACAAGGAGTTGAAGGCTGTACTTCTGGGTCTCTTGGATTTCTCGGATCTTGTTCGGGGTCACCACGTGCTGATCCGAACGGACAATCAGGTTGTCATGTCTTATGTGAACCATCAAGGGGGGTGCAAGGTTCGCTCCCTCAGTTGCCTCAGCCGCCAAATCTGTGGTTGGGCGGAGTTGCTTCTGGAGTCCCTATCTGCGATTTACCTGCCTGGGGCAGAGAATTCTGTGGCGGATTGTCTGAGCCGGGTGTTTCCTTCCATGGGGTCCTTGTCCCTCACGCGATGGATGTTCAAGAGATTGCAGACGATGTTTGGATATCCGATTGTGGACCTGTTTGCATCCCAGGACAATGCCCAGATCCAATGCTTTTGCACGATTATGCCTTGCCGGGATGCCTGGAAAGTGGACGCGCTTTCGTTCCTTTGGCCAAAGGGTCTGTTGTATGCATTTCCCCCTGTTCCCCTGATCCCTGCTGTGTTACGGAAGATCAAGAGGGAGGGGTCCTTTGTGCTTCTGGTTGCTCCTTGTTGGAGCCGTCGCCCTTGGTATCCCCTTCTATTGGAATTGGCTGTGTCTCCGGGGTGGGCCTTGCCGTTCGTTCCTTATCCACTGCTGGGTCCTCTTCTTCCTCTGCCTGTGTTCCGTTCCCTGGGTCTGCGGGCCTGGCTCTTGAGAGGAATTCTCTGATTCGTGAGGGTTGTTCTGTGATTGTGGCTGGGGTCATTCAACAGTCCCGGCGGCCTTCTACGCTTAAATCCTACGCCAAGCAGTGGGATAATTTTGCTTCTTGGTGTGTTGGTCGGGGGCTGTCATTGGAGTCTTTGGATCCGGCTCGCATTCTGGATTTTCTGAATGATGGGTTTGTGTTGGGCTTGGCCATTTCGACTCTTCGGGCTCAATGGGCAGCCATTCGGGCTTTTCATGTCCTCCCTTTGGTTTCTGTTTCTCCATTGGTTACTAGACTGTTTATGTCTCTTTCTTTCCAACGCCCCCGTCCTATCATGTGTCCTCCTCCTTGGGACCTTCCTTTGGTTTTACGTTCCTTGCAGTTGGCTCCTTTCGAACCTTTGGAGTCGGTGGACTTGAAATTTTTGACACTCAAGGTGGTGTTTCTTGTGGCGATGGCTTCTGCCAGGCGTATGGGTGAGTTGGGTGCTTTCCTTCGTTCTGCACCATTTTTGTTGGTTTTGTCGGACCGTGTGGTCTTGCGCCTTCATCCTACTTTTGTTCCTAAAGTGGATTCTTATTTTCACCGGTCTTCTGAGGTGGTTCTTCCGGTTCTTTGTCCTGATCCGTCCTCGGCTGAGGATTCCCT
Organism: Lissotriton vulgaris; assembly: GCF_964263255.1. Classification (NCBI taxonomy): domain Eukaryota; kingdom Metazoa; phylum Chordata; class Amphibia; order Caudata; family Salamandridae; genus Lissotriton; species Lissotriton vulgaris. The sequence continues at coordinate 1,852,012,111 of NC_141687.1, read as the reverse complement.
TTTGCACTTATTGGATGTTCGTCGTGCCTTGTTGATTTATTTGTCACGCACGTCTTCCTTTTGTAAAGTGGACAACTTGTTTGTCAATTTTGGTTTGTCGCGTCAGGCCCTGAAACCCTCCCTCTCCACGATCAGTCGTTGGATTAAGGAGGCCATTATGTTGGCCTATGCTTCGGTTTCTGAGGTCCCCTCCCTTCCTGTTCAGGGTCGTTCCACCAGATCTGTTGCTGTTTCCTGGGCTTCTTTCAAAGGGGTGTCCATGGAAGATGTTTGCAGGGCTGCTACGTGGTCTTCCCTGCATACCTTCATGTCCCATTACCGCCTCCAGGTTGGGGGTGGGGGTTCTGTTTCTTTTGCCTCTTCTGTTTTGTCAGTGGGGGTTCCTTAAGAGGTTTTCCTTTTTGTTGCTATACCTCTGTTAATTAAACTATGTTTTCACTGCACTGCTGGTGTGGTCTATTTCCTTACATGAAGCTGATTGCTTTGGTATCGGCTCATATGTGATTACTGTGGCGAGGAAGACTGGACGAGGAGGTAATGCCCTGGTTACTTACCGGTAATCTTCATTACTCCGAGTCCATGTCTTCCTCGCCACAGTATAGTTTCCCTTCCCTCCCGGCCCTGGTGGTGGCTTCATGTCTACGACTTGGTTCTTCAGGTCGTGTTGGTGATTATGTTTCCCTTAATGGGATAGGCTGGGGCCACTGGGGGCCATATTGGAGGAGGGAGAGGGAGACTAGAGTGCTGTTTTGTTTGTACTTGGAGTTCTGTGTGGAGCCAGAGGCTCTTATGTGATTACTGTGGCGAGGAAGACATGGACTCGGAGTAATGAAGATTACCGGTAAGTAACCGGGGCATTTCCTTTTAATCTTCTTTTACTATGTAAAGGACTCAGTCTAGTTGGAGGGTGGATCTCAAGAAAGCCATTTTCTTCACGTGTTTCCTCTCTCCCATCGACATGATGATCCTGACCCTTCACTCTTGTGATTTTCATTTCTGCCTTCCTAACTCGTGGCTTTCTCCAACTCTATGAAGACTTCATCAGCAAGTACGTTTTTTATGCATTTGGCTTTTTTCTCCTGAGAAGGTGGCAGATCCTTGAGTGGCTTTGCCTGTCACATATTCCAGTGTGTGGTGACATTGTGGTTTCTGGAATCAGTCACCCTCACCATCAACAGAGAAAAATCTGAATCTGGATTACAGGTAAGTGTTCACCCCTGAATACACCATCACTTCCTTCACCACCAAACCTACACAGACACCTCCTAGCTAAACCAACAACAGCATCAGTCCTCAAACCAGTACCAGAGAGCTCAACCCTCCCCGTCCTAGTCCCAAAGTTTACAATAAAGTATTTAAACTCTCCCCACATTCCAGGCTCTGCCATGTTCCAATATCACTGTGAAAAGACTTCAGCAACGTTCAAAGCATTAAACCAACTAGAGGTACAACTATCGCTGTCGGAAGGCTTTTCGTATGGGACAATTGTCCAACCACAACCTAGAGAGCAGCGAGGGAACAAAATAACAAGGAGAGCCCAGCCAAGGGTTTGGCTTTGCTCTAAGAGCCTGTGCATGAGCCGCACCCTGAAAATTTTTTTCATGTAAATTACACTTAAAATACAATGTAAAAAATATGATAAAGTCTTTTCAAAATTCAAACAAGGATATTTCTTTAACATGCAGGAGTGTTTTTTCTTAGTACAACATATAATATCACTGCAAAGAGAGGCATTTATTAAAAGTAACAGTCATTCACAGAACGAAAGGATAAGTCAGAAAAGACCCTAGGGGAAGGAGACACTGCAAAAGTAACGTTGGAGGACATAATGGCAGCCCTTACTACGGTGCAAGCAACGGTGGGGTCCATATCAACAGATGTATCTCTCTTAAGGGCGGACTTCCAAAAAATGGCGACCAGGGTCACCGAGGTCGACCAAGTCACCAAAACTTTAGTAACAGACACGGCGGCCCTGCAGAAAACAGTATCCCGGCTCGAGGCTGAGAACAAATTAATAACGGCGAAACTGGATGACCAAGAAGGGCGTTCCAGAAGAAATAATGTAAGAATTCTTGGAATTCCTGAAAGTGAAGGGAGCCCAGCGATGGACCTATATGTAGAGGAACTTATAAAAACACGGCTACAACCCAGGGGTCTGTCAACCTTTTTCTCGGTCGAAAGAGGCCACAGAGTTCCTGGGGGGGGGGCCCAAACCCAGGGCCCCTCCTAGACCGCTATTGGCTCGTCTGTTACATTTCCGCGACAGGGACGCCGTGCTACAAGCTGCCAGAGTGGCCCCACTGATCCGAGTGCTGAACTCAATAGTGTCCTTCTTTCCAGACTACACAGCGGCGGTCTCTAGGCACCGCCAAAGTTTCATGGAGGTCAAAAAAGAGCTGAGAGCCAGGGAACTTCCCTACTCAATGTTATTCCCGGCAAAACTCAGAGTTGTGGCAGAGGGCAAGACTTGGTTTTTTGATACGCCGGAAGAGGCACATGACTGGCTCAAGGGCTGGCGACAAACCGGTGGGCCTAGACGTGGAAGCAGAAACCGACGCCGTCAGGGTGAGGCTGGAAATGCAGCCGATCAGGATCAGCGTCAAAATGAGGGTGTGCACACGCAGCAGAGTGAAATGGAAGACCTTGGACTCGGATGAACCTGAAAGATGGGAGTTGATTGAATATATATGAACACGTACCGGAACTGTTGTGCAGTCGTGCTTGCTTTGGACGCTAAGCTGATGCAGTCTTTGGGGGGAAGGGAAGGACTACGCTCTCCTCGGACTTCTTACTCCCTTCACGCAGGTAAGTTGTCGGGGTTGGGATTGAGTACTCTGCTAAGTTGGGGAGGCGGGCAGTTTTTAGTCCGTCAGGCATGGAGGGGGTGTGGGATTCCAGGGTGGGACACAGGGTGTTTAAAGTTTATGGTTTCAGTTTGTAACGGCACAGTTAGGCTGGCAACGTACCCAGTGGCTGCTATGCGTGCACATCACACAGGCGGATTACTGCTTCGACTCCTTAAATACCGTACACATGGCGACACCAATCCCAGCTGAATGCGCGTCGGAACTGCCCAATAGCGCTCCAGTGACCCCCCTAACACTACTCACATGGAGCGTACATGAGTTGGGAGATAAAATCAAGAGGGGCCTGGTATTGCAGGCCCTAAAATGTCAGGCCCCAACGCTGGTCCTCTTACAGGAAACGCACCTCACTGGCGCCGCATGTAAAGCATTAGATAGGTGGGGATACAAGATGGTGGTACACTTGGAGTTTTCGTCTGGCTCCAGGGGGTAGGCATATTGATACGAAAGCATGCCTCCTTCATAATACATCACACGAAAAGGGATGATCAGGGGAGATTTGCTGCCCTTCATGGTCAATGGGAAGGAAAACCTGTTAATGTGGTGTCGGTCTATATACCCCCGGCTCTGCATGTGGTGGCGATACCAGCCCTTGGCGAGTTTCTGCTTGCTCTGCCGGAGGGTGATCTTATAATTGGGGGTGATTTTAATGCCACGATGTATAGTAACCTGGACAGATACCCAGTGAGGATGCACACACCAGGCACCTCTCGCCTGCAGGGTTTCACAGGGGCACTTGGACTTATTGATGTCTGGAGGCACTGCCACCACGCAACACGACAATACACCTTTCACTCGAACGTACACAGCCTATCCAGAATAGATTATTTCCTGACATCCGTAAATAGTCTGCAGAGTGTGCTATTCCCTTAGCTCCCTGTTCCCGTCTATTTAGCCATGCAAGGAGTTTTCCAGCCTTGCCCCTACATCATATACCTTATGTCTGGTGGACATGAGCTGTGTTGAGACCACTTATTTTAAATGGTCTTTATATTGTTGTTGTTTAAGGCGCAGTGCATGCAAAGATGTTGTCGACGACATTAACGATAAAACCCAGAGGCATTTCAGATCACTCGCCAATTCTGTTGACTTTCTCACACCATCATGAGGCCCGTAGACGGCTCTACCCTATATACCCGGGCTACCTACAGGTCCCGAAAATCCGAAAAGAGCTCCGCAAAACCACAAAGCATTTCTTCGGGGAAACCACTCCATCCGTTAGCTCCCCAACAAATCTATGGGAAGACTATAATTAGGGGACAAGCGATAGTCACGATTGTTGGGCACAGACGTGAGAAGCAGCAAGAACTGTTAGATTTGGAATTAGAATTGCATGAAGCCGAGACACGCCACTCGACAGACCCCACGCCAACATCTTTGCATGCACTGCGCCTTAAACAAAAACAATATAAGGACCATTTAAAATAAGTGGTCTCAACACAGCTCATGTCCACCAGACATAGGGTATATGATGTAGAGGACAAGGCTGGAAAACTCCTCGCATGGCTAAATAGACGGGAACAGGGAGCTAAGGGAATAGCACAAATACGGACAGCGGAAGGGCGGCTAACAACAGACGCACGAGAAATAATACATACACTGGCGGGGCATTTCCGGACAATCTACACACCAACATCAATCATTACAGAGGATGAAGGTGCGACCACCATTAAAGATATAGTTATGCCCAAGCTCACTCCGGAGGCTGCCCTGGAACTGGAGGCTGTCCTCACGGAGGAGGAACTGCAAACCGCGATCCGATCGCTGCAGTCAGGCAAAGCAATAGGACCAAATGGGGTCCTGATCAAATTGTACAAACATATGACAGGCATTGTTACTCCGCACCTATTGCGAATGTACACTGACAGCTTAGATAGTGGAGATTTGCCGCTCGACCAGCGATTAGCCACGATAGTGGCGATCCCAAAACCTGGGAAACCTCCGACTGACTGTGCCTCTTATCGCCCAATCTCCTTGCTCAATGCAGAGGTTAAAATACTTGCTAAGGTACTGGCCAGTAGGCTAACACCTCACCTCTCACATCAAATTCACTCAGATCAATCCGGCTTTATGCCGGACAGAAACACTGCATTAAACCTCAGACACCTGAATGGGGTGCTTGCTAGGATCCCAGCCCTGCAGGAACCAGCGGTAGTGATCTCCCTGGATGCGAAGATGGCCTTCGATATGGTCGAATGGAATTTCTTCTTCGCTGTCCTTCACCATTTTGGTTTTGGACCCAAATTTTGTGCATGGATCCACCTCTTATATACCAGACCCTTGATGTGTGTGACGGCCAACGGTCATCTCTCCGAGAATATACCACTAGCTAGAGGGACACGCCGGGGATGCCCACTATCATCAATAATTTTTGCTTTGGCATTGGAGACCCTGGCGGCATGGGTTAGGGGAGAACCACTGATGCGAGGCATTCAATAGGCGGATGGGTGGGAAGACCGTATCTCCCTCTACGCAGATGATATTTTGGTATACTTGACCCATCCTGAGCATTCCCTACAGGTCCTCATTAAGATTTGTGATAGTTTTGGAAAGATATCAGGATACACCATCAACTGATCCAAGTCTATTATGTATGTATTACGTGGCCCTGCACCACGTCTCACAGCAGATTACCCGCTTCTTATTTCGGTCTCGTTTAAATACCTTGGCATTCATATCACACCTAGCCCTGCGAATTTTTTCTCTAAAAATTTGGCGCCCCCACTGGAGCATTTGAAGAGAGATGTGACACACTGGGAGTCGCTCCCCTTAACATTGTTGGGGAAGGCGGCGTTGTTCAAAATGATGGCCTTGCCTCGATTTTTATACGTTCTTGAGAACACGCCACTTCCAGTGCCTCTGAAGTATTTTAAGCAAATAGCGGCTCAGGTGTCCACGCTGCTATGGGGCAACAAGCCAGCACGAATTGCGCAGGCGAAGCTACACAGGGGGTGATACGATGGAGGAGTGGCGCTACCTAACATCCAATTGTATTATTGGGCGGCATATCTCAAAGTTATTAATCAATGGATACACGCCTCCCAGGGTGATCCAGCATATCAGGCAGACAGGTTTCAGCTGGGTACGGGAAATGTACAACAAGGCCAGATCTCAAATCTAATAGGTCCCACAAAGCACACAGTCATGATATGGCACCCAGCGCAGACACGGCTGGGATGGAACAGAGTCATTACCCGGCTCACCACGCTTTGGGATACTAAACGATAGGGCAACTGAGAAACAGCAAGGGCTTTGACCAATGGGACAACATAGGCATCTCCACGGTGGGCGACCTATGGGACAAAGGGACGGTAATCCCATTTGAGCAGCTCAGGCAACAATACGAGCTTGCACCATCCGAAGCTTTTCGTAATGCACAGATTAGAAACGCACTGTTAACGGTGCTACTGCCGGACACTGACGTACCCGATGCCTCTCTGTTAGAGGACAGGCTTCTCACAGACTGCATGCAAAAGCGAGCCACATCCTTCACCTATCGTAAGCTGATTAATAACTTACCGGACCCTACAGTCTCCCTCCAGGAGAAGTGGGTAATGGACATAGGGGGGTTAGACAATACAGAATGGCAGGAGGCATTGTCCTCACCTAAAGAGGTGGGTATACCCTCACGGCTTAGGATGGTAAAGCTCAAGATACTACGCCGCACATATCATACTAGGTGCAATCTATACAAAATGGACAGAGCGCAGCATCCATATTGTCTGAGAGGATGGGGAGGAGTGATCCTTCTTTCACACATTGTGGGACTGCCCCAAGATAGCCGACTATTGGAAAAAGATATTGAGAACAGTGTCGCAGACAGTAGGGGTATCGTTGGTCCCAGAACCACGCAGATGCCTGCTAAATGTGTGGGAACCCAATGATCTTACACGCCCTGCACAAACGTGGGCCACCATGGAATTAATGTTGGCTAAGCGCAACATAGCTGCGGAGCAGTGGAGGGGCCATCGCTGGCGACCTGTGTACGGACATGGATATGGCTATGATGGCCGAAAGAACGGTATTCATAAATCGGAGATGCCTCCAGAAATGGAGCAAAATATGGGGACCATGGAACAAATATCGGGGGGATGTATGTGAGCCGCCGCCAGATTGAGATGACGACAGTTCTGAAGATGAGGAATAATGTAAATATGGGGAGTGGTTTCACGGAATTCTCTGGTGTGTTGGCCGCAATTAGCCAAATTTGTACAGGTGTTGAAAGTGCATTGATATGGTGGTTATGTATACTCATTGTAATGTATGATCATGTCCAGACTGACTTTATTGCCAAAGTTGTTAATGAAAATAAAAACAGATTTTTTTTTTTTAAAGTGACAGTCATAGTTTTTGAAGTTGCGGTCATAAGTGATAATGAAGAAAAAGTAGATTCAGTGAATACAAATATTTGCCTAAAATCACACAATTTGGTGAAACATGGAAACCAGGATTGATTCCAGGTTTTCTAGTTTCACATTGTGTAATTCAGCCACTATATCGCCGGTCTCCTTATATAAATGAAAGGTTACTGATTTGTCTTTAATGCTTTGCTCATGAGGTTAGAGCATGGGTGGCGGGCAAAAACCACACAAAATATTGGCTACTTTTAGACACTGAGTGTCCAAGAGAACCTCGAGCTGAGCCTGAGTCAGGTATCTGTCTTGAGAATGGCTCTAGGTTTCAATGGCTCGACCACCTCTACCACAAAGCTCACCCATTGATATTGCATTTGTAGACAACCACACTCTTACTGTGATTCATGTACTGTCATATTCTGAGCCAGTAAGCATGTATGTATGTATGTATGTATGTATGTATGTATATATGTATGTATGTAGGTGGTATTTGTGTACCACAAAATTAGTCAAAAGGCTACACAGCACTGTACAGGTTCAAAGGGAAATATACAGTAGTGAGTGATAGAAGAGGTAGATGGGTTTTGGGAGCAGAATTAGATTGCTACTGCATCGTAATGCAGTTTTCTTTAAAAAGGTACACCATCCACTCTTTTCTGAATTGGAGCAGCATTGAGGTAGTTCTGATAGATACGTGGAAGTGGTTCCAGATCGTGGGTGCATTGATGGAAAGGGCATGTTCACTTGTTTTTATTCTTGTTTACCCTTCTTAGTCTCCAGTCTGATGGTGTCTTGTCTGCTGGTGTTCCCAGAGACGCCAGACATGGTGAACTTGTAGGTAAGATATGCGGGAGTGCTGGTCGGGATGTCATTGTAAGCCATCCAGTTGATTTTGAAGATGATGTTGGCTAGCAAGTGTAGCTATGAAGCTCCACCAGAATCGGGGAGCTGGGATCATACCAATTACCTCTGTGTTCAGGAAACCCTTAGAACCATTCTTTTTACACCTCCTTTCGACAACCATCAAGGACATTACTTGAATGAGCACCCTAATTTGCAGTAACTCAAATGTCAATAACCCATGGGTAGACCTGTAATCCAATGAAGACAACTGTAAAGAGTTGCACCAACATAATATGGACTTTACAGTTAAATGTACTACCTCTTCCACAACATGATTCCTTTGCTTAAGTTAAAAAATTCCTTTCTAGATTGTACAATGCCACTCTTAAGGTTTATCACAGTTCTCTTCAATACATATAATATTTTTAGAAGTAAAGTTTACTTTGTTGTCCAACATTAACTGTAACGTTATCGCAACATGTCCTCTAAAAGTTCAATATTAAGATGAGTAATGATGTTTCTCACTTTTCTCACCTTTGACCATGTAGAATATTACTCTATAAGGCAGTCAGTCATGGCTTGTTATAAATAATGTCAATAACGTACCACAACCGAGAGCTCTGGTGTTGAGGCTGAAGGCAGTGCAAGTTTACAGTGCTTGTCTGAAGTAATTCTCCACACCAATCTAGGTGCTGCTCTCATGCTGCTGATAATGTTAAGCAGAATGGGAACAGCACCAGGATTGTTTAGAGCAAGCTGCCTCGACCCAGCTCTCAGAACTGGGGTGTGTGTGTCTGCTCTCCACTCAGCTGTCTAAAACAGCTAGGTGGAAAGGATTAAAGTGCACATGTCAAGAATGCCGTCGCAAGACAGGCGGCCAAAGTGACATGCTCAATCTAAACTAGAGTGAGCACCACTCCCTTGCTGCCAGTATACCTTGCAGTATAACTTATAGCTTTAGATAATACACAGGTGCCTGGTCTCGAGTTTAATGCTGCTTTTTTTTAATTTCCAGCAAACTTTGAGCTTCAAATTAATTAAAAAGCTCATGTGTCATTTCACTTATTTTTTAATTAAATTTCATGTTTATTTTCTTTTTCCATATATGAGGTTCTAACACATCCTTAACAAAAAATTATAAACTCATTGTGCAAAACAAATCATAATTTCATACATTTGAACCAATCATAAACAATACTATCTTTAGCAAAACTTTATACAAAGGTACACCAGAAACAGTTGTATTTCAGTCCTGCCTACTCATTTCTTTTTATGTTTTCAGGACTGATTTTCACCATGGGCTTTTTTTAAAACCAATGTGTCCAACAAGGGACACCCTTCTTGTTTTCTGCCCTTAGTGAATTGGAGAGATGAATCCCATTGGAAATGCAGACGCGTTTCCAAACCCGGTCCAATTGTTCGGGTTTTTCCTCAGGGTTAACCTGGGTACCTAACGGGTTAAAAAATAATAGATTTTTTTAGTTCCTTTTCCTATTTTCTTTTTTTATTGTTTTGGTGATACTCGCGCTTTCTAGAACACACTGATTACCTTCTGTCCAAGAGCCGCGTAGTCGTTTACGATCTTGATTGGGTGACTTTTTTAGCCTGCTTCAACAAAAAGAGACATGGGATTGTCTCCATTGTGTAGTAAAAACATGGGCATTTCTTCATTAGTAGCATTACAAGTACTCAGGACTTACTGCGTTAGTTGCTGCAGAAACTCGCTCTGCGGGCCGATCTTACATTAAAAGACGGTCTGGGATTACCACCATTTTCTGTTTGTGAATAATGAGGTAGTTTTAATTTCATTTCAAACTCCGTTCTGGCATTCAAACATATTAGAGAAAGCTCTGCTCGTGCGAGCCCTTACTTGTGTGCACTACGCTTCTGTTATGCGTTGTTAGGTCTTTCACTCTTCTCTGAACTTATAGCAGCAGTGGCCCCTCCCCCCAAAACGACTCGGGATGGGAGCAGTGAAAAATCAAATGGTAATAAATAAATGTTATTACCATTTTATTTTTCACCTTTGCTGCCCTTTCAGCTGGGGGGTGACACTCCTTGGTCCTAATGGAGGGGCCACCGCTGCTATAAGGTATACAGCAAAAGACTCTTTTTGAGAACGAAACAAATATCTTCATTATATCAAGAACCACCGTATGCTCATGACCTTGTACAAGCAGGAAGTAAGCCTCCTGCTTGATGGAAGATGATCCACCCATATACATTCTTTGAGACTTCTCTAGTCACCTCACAGGCCTAAATCCCTAAACCATTTGTGTGAAATACCCACTGAAGTTAGACAGTCTGAAGAATCTATTGACTCAACAACGTCTTTCCCACACAAGTAATTGAACATGTTTTAGATTTACAGAGGAGCATTTGTGACACAATGTCTAACAAGAAAAGAACTTTTAAAATGTGATAATGCTTAAAACCTTCTAAGTTTCCTAAAAAGTCACTAAATACATTGTAAAATTTAGTTAAAACAATTCTGGAATGGCAGTTCTGTGGACCACTGGACAAACCACAAATTCTCCATGCCTAGACATAAAATTGTGTTTGACCTCTGTTGCAGTTAAAAGGTAGCTTCTTCATACAAGAGTCTTGAGCCACTCAGGTATTACCTAAATTGTTTATTTCAAAGTAGACTCTTAGATTACAGCAACAGCAGGTGTGCCCTGTCAAAACTCCATCCTCCCTCCAACTGCCCCTATCGTCAAGCTTCAACCCCAGACTACACATCAACATTCTGTTACGTCATTCACGCTCAGCATTCCCGTTGCCAGCTTAGACATCCAGGGAATGGGGACACCTAGGATACTGCATCCTCACACTTTATATAAGGGGCCACAGGAAACAGCTGTGCAATTAGCTGTGCAATCTACCAAACCTTTTTTGCTACTTAGGTTTTCTCTTTTATTCTTCTATTCTTGCAGACCAAGTCAACCCAGGATTCACCAGTCAGGCCTGTTCTGTTACCTGTGTAGCAGCCAGGTTGCACACCAACAGGACATGAAGACTGATTTCCCCGCAATCTCCCAACAATTTAATTTTTTCACAATGGTGTACTAGGCAATGGAACCCACCATCTGCTCAGCAACCCCCATCTACCAAAAACTCACAGTGCAGAACATGGTTTCCAGATATGCAACTATCTCCCACACTGAATGTGCATCCTATTCGAGGCACTCAGGAATCAAATCAGACCTGCTTTAAGGAAATCTTTGTAAACCCTAGTAAAATGTTCACTTGTAGCTACATTTGTTATATGACGTCTCCAATGCTAGACAAAACCTCTTTTGAGCTAAGTGATTCAAACTACCACACATGAAACAACTACCCTTCTTCTTTTCTCTTACACCAATAAGGCCCTTATGTTTTCTTGTATTTTGTGACACTATTTGCCTCCAAATTAACCTTCAAGAATATCTTTTGCTTAAATTTTCTTTATCCTTTTGGCAATCTTCACAGTTGCCAACTGGGTAATGTCTGTACCAGTACATATTCTTTCCTGAACTGTTTTGCTCTTTGTTTTAATCAGGATCTACTGACTAATAACATTTGAGAATATGTTCTCAAATTCACATACGCCAGCTAAAACTCAATACCACAATGCATTGTTCAAAACGTTCATCTTCTTCTTGGTAACATGAGTAATTTTTATTTCTCATTAGAACAATATATTTTTTTTACCATATTTCTCGTTCATCTGATGGATGCCCTATTTCTAGGCACCCAACTCTGTAGGGGTTCAATTAATGCAGGCAGATGCTTGTACTCCTTTAGTATTTCTATCCCTAGATTCAATTTAAGAAGACCGATTTTCTTCTGAACTGGGGTGTGTATTTGTTATAAAACTTTGAAAGTAGGCTTTAAGCAAATCAAGCCACATAAACATTTCTATTCCAGGGTCTCCTGGTTGCTCCAAGAAAGATTGGTGCATTTACATTAGCCATATTTACTCTTTAAAATGTTCAAAACAAAAAATTAGAACAATAAATGTAGATACAACTGTTCTAAAGTTAGCTAACAAAATAAATTGAGATTAAGTGAACACCCTAGTCGAAGATCATTCACTCCATTCATTTCCAAAGTAAACACTGATCTCCAGGAAAGATTAAGGCTAATCCTTGTAACATGGCACTATGAAAAAATGCAGAGTAACCACAGGCACTAGCAAAGATACAATGAATGAGGTCTGGCTTCATAAAGGCTTCCCACACAATGCTTCCATACTTTTTAGTGGACTCTTTGATGGGAACTATGTTGGTAAAGCGGAGGTGTGGACAGTGATGTCTCTTACTAGTTCCTTGTTTCAAGGCTTCTTCCATATTCACTACTACACATCATTGCAAAAGCCACTGTGTCTTGGTGGTCTGCTGAAAAAGGACGTCTCCTCATCCCATTCTTTTCCCTGATGACTGTGACATAGAGGTGCTGTAGAAAAGAAGGTGTCATGCATTACAGGTTTAACAATAGTGTTGTCTTAAGTCATGCTTGTAAAGCATGATTGTCATGTATTGTAGTGACTCCGCTGAGCGTATCCTTGGTGGGAGGACAGAGAGGGGTAGTGATGACATGGCTGCAGTCTTCCATAAAATGTTGGCTACGTTTGAGAGTTTGGTGAAGAAAGACATAGAAAAATTGCATTGGAAGAATCAAAGAAGACAAAACATGTCAAAGTCAGAGAAGAGATCATAGGCCAATAATCCAGACATTACTTTTCAATCTGCAGATAAAGGAGGGACACTGGTAACAAAGGACACTGAGTACTATCGGACAAAAGTCAACCATCATGTTTCTGATTTATCAACGTACATGATGTTGGAGTAAGATCCGACAAACACATTGATATCCACACTAAACAATATGTTGGAAAAAAGCCCTGGAAATGGGGTGGATTAGTTCATCTTCTAAGTCATCTTTAACAGTCTTTAACCAGCGGAGACCGCATTTGTACATGTTACCAAAGATCCTCCCTTTCACCCTATTGTATCAGGGAGCAACTCATTATTTGATCCATTGGGAAAATATCTTGATCATTTCCTACAGCTGTTTCTTAAAAAATTGAGTTTGTGTGTGAAAGAAACCACAGATTTCTTATCGAAACCACAAACGCTAGTGGGACCTGATAAAGACAACTGGTTGCTTTGCACCATAGATGTAGTAACATAGTACACTTTATTCCCTCATCAAGAAGGTATGGAGGGGTCGAGTGGGCATTATTACAACAATCAAACATCAAGTCAGATAAAATATTTTTGGGTGAAAGTCTACACTTTTGTCTCCATCATAGCTACTTTCAGTGGCAAGAACACTTTTCCTTACAGTTGACAGGCACATCTATGGGTTTTGCGGGAGCACCAACATACGCCAATACAATTATGGCTAAGTTCGAAGATGAGTACATTTTCAAGGATCCAGGGTGGAAAATCAATCTAAGACTGTACTGCAGGTTCATTGATGACATTTGCCTCATTCGGACTCAGTCAAAGGAAAGTCTTGAACAGAAGATACAACAGTTGAACACATAGAATTCAAGGATTCAGTTCACTTAAACCATTGATAATACTCAAGTTTCTTTTTTAGAAGTATTAGTTGTCAAATCACAGACCGGCTTGCACTCTCAGGTGTAAACGAAACCTACAGACAGAAACAATGCTTTGTTGAATACGAGTTTTCATCTAAAGAAATTAATACAGAATTTAGCTTTCTCACAATTCTTAAGGATCAAAAGGATTTGTTCAGATAGTAAGATTTGTGAACAAAGCATGATTGCACAAAAACGTAAATACCTAGACAGAGGATATTCAGAGAAAGTATTGGAGGTATCTACATAAAGAGTTTCACTGTTGGACAGAAATAATTTATTGCTGAAACAATCCAAAAACAAAGAACATCAACAAGTTTTTGTTTCCAGATATTCAACTAGCGCTTCAGCCATCAAAAAAAATATTAATGCAAAATGAGAATGTCTCGCTCAAACGGTCCAAAAGGTATGACAATTGCTTAACACAGGGTGTAATGCTCAGCTCACATGTTGCAAAAGTTAACTTCTTGTCCTACAGCTATACCCAGTCATTTAAAGCGGTGACACTTTTTATGATATAATGTAAAAAACCTCAACTTAGGAAATGGGAAGAAAGCAGCAGTGAACAATAACCTTAAATACTTAAATATAATTGAACCATGGTGCAAACAAAGTTTCCATCTTTGGGATAAAAAATTGAATTTCTTTATTCACGCAATCTTCTTCGAAGTAGTCACCACAACTTTTTGAGTCATAAATATGTCTCATCTCTTATTAAATAGGTCCTCCTAGTGAGATACACATATTGAATACAAAATGCAATTGATTATTTAGCAGAGCCAAGTTTCTTATTGGAAAGAGGTGGTTCCAGAGCACCTACATTTTAAGTGCAGTGTAAACCAAAACCATTTTAGAATATAATTGGAATGCGCCAAATAAATGAGGCATTCATTTATGCCGCCAAAGTCATAGAGAAAGTCGTCAAAACACTCAGCTAGCGCACTTCATAGAAACCAACGACATCCTCGACCCCTCTCAATCCAGATTTCGCAGCAACCAAAGCACTGAGACCGCCCTCATAGCCACCACTGACGACATCTGCACCCTCCTCGACCAAGGTCACACTGTAGCACTCATCCTCCTGGACCACTCAGCAGCCTTCGACACCGTCCCCCACCGCACACTAGCCGCCAGACTCCATGATGCCAGCATCTAGGGAACTGCCTTAGACTGGATGTGATCTTTACTCTCAAGAAGAACACAAAGAATAAGACTCCCGCCCTTCCTATCTGAACCTACAGAGATCAGATGCAGAGTACCTCAACGATTCTCCCTCAGCCCCACGCTCTTCAACGTCTACCTGGCCGCCCCTCGCAACCATCATCAGAAAACACGGACTCAACATAGTTTCTTATGCTGATGACACCAACTCATCCTCTCCCTCACCAAGGAACCAGACATCACCTAGCACAGTTTCCAAGAAGGGATGAAGGTCGTCGCATCCTGGATGAGAAGCAGCTGACCAAAGCTCAACCCGGAGAAAACAGAAGTCCTCATCCTTGGATCTAGCCCCTCCGCATGGGACAACACCTGGTGGCCCCCCTCCCTCGGAAACCTACCCATTCCTACGGTCCGCATTCGTAACCTCGGCATCATACTCGACTCTTCCTCTCACCATGAACCGCCAGATCAATGCCGTGTCCTCCACATGCTTCAACACCCTCCGCATACTCCGAAAGACCTTCAAATGGATCCCTTCTGACTCCAAGAAGACCGTCACCCACACACTCATCACCAGTAGACTGGACTACGGAAACACGCTCTACGCCGGAATCAACAAAACACTGCTCCGCAAACTCCAGACCGTCCAGAACACCGCAGCCAGACTCATCCTCGACATCCCATGGCATGACCACATCACCGAACACCTCGGCGACCTCCACTGGCTCTCTACCGAAAAATGAAATAAACCTTCAAACTGCTCGCACACGCCTACAAAGCCCTCCATAACATCGGACCCCAATACTTCAACGAAAGAATCTCCTTCCATGCCCTTCCATGCCCCCAAGAGAAACCTCCGCTTTGTCGACCTGGCCTGGTGATTGATTGATGACTTTCTGTGCTTCTATGTCAGAAAAAAGTAGGACCTATCGACCAATAAAATTTGAAAAGCATCCATTGAAATGTATAATTTTCTACTTTAATAAACACATGTATTTTAATAGCATTGTGAACCCTGTCACATCAAAATAGCTGAATAACAAATATCAAATAAAGTGTTCCCAAACTTGTCTTTAATCGAATAATATGCCACATAATTTATCTTTCCTCCGCACATAATTTCCCCTAACCTTGCTGTTACATACTGCCAGTTGTTCTGTCTTGTCTTCAGAATTTCCTCTTGTAATATTCCAATAAAGGGAGGTCTGTGCCTTGGAGCCCTAAAGGTGCAGTGATAGCTCACCATCTCCCTCATTTATAGCCGAAAGCTAACCTCTCAAGTCTTTTCTGTCCTTCTGCCTTTCGCACCGCAGACTTCACATTTCAGCGACTGAAGACAGATGCTCAGTTGAAGTGTGCTACAATCATCTGTTCATGTAATAATAAATCGAAGGAAAACAACCCCAGCGTAGCCTGAAGGAGGATGAAAAGGTCCCTCATGAGGCTTGGTTTGTGGTACATAAATAAACTTCACCTGACGTACGGGAAGTAAAAAATGTAAGCACCAAGGCAGCTCCCATGTTCTGCAAAGCTGAATGTAAATGAAAACGTATTGCTGGAACTCGCCACTGAAACCAAGTCAGACATGCCGGGTTTTCAACCGGGAGCTCCTTTGCAGACCCCTGGCTGGTACACCCCTTGTCAGCTTTGAACACACACTACCTACGGGAGATGGACTCACAGTGCTTAATTTGGAGAAAAAAAGTGCCAGGGCTCTAGTCAGCAGGCCACTTCTGCTTACATTGCCCAGTGCTGCTGTCAATTGCAGTAACAACATAACTAATATGTTACACTCCTTCCTACAAGTGTTACAATTCTGGCAATTGCAGGACCCCAAAGTTAATGGCTTTGGCAGCAGGTATTTATTCTTAATGCATATTAAATTAATAAACAACATTTGTTGTGCACATCTCTGTATTAAAAAAACAGCACCACCATGTGCTGACAATTAAGTGCTGGTGCTGTGCACCGGAAACCACCCGCTCAAATTAAGCACTTTTGACAATTGCTGTTCTATAATGTGAATACTTAACGATTAATCTTCATTAGACTGAATTAATTGTTTTTGTCTCAGTCCTTAGACATATGTGAGTGTCCTCACTTAATGATAGGTTTCGCAAGCTGCTCCCCAAATCACTTTATTTTATGTTTATTGTTACAGGAAAAAGCTTCCCACCTCCCACTTCAGGTTCTGTAATATCAAGCAAAAAAGATAAGGAAGGGAGGCAAGTCCTCGGAGGGTGAGTCCTAAGGACTGAGACGAGGAAGTCTAGTTTTGATGTACTGAAGACCCATGAGTAATAGAGACATTAACTTCTCGCCTGACCTTCTTGTCCTCTGTGGTGACAAATGAGGATTTATTATATCACTACCGTAGATTGGGGGTCAAAAGGGGAAGTTTATAGACCAGTGGGTGTGTGTTCCCTCATTAATAACTCTATATGCCAAAAGACACACCTATAGTCTTGTTCATGTGTTTGAAAGCATATTATGCAATATAGCCCTACCTCTCTCGAAACTGACTTCGATAGTATTTATCATTAAGGGGGAGACATCCCTTAAGGATTAGAACCCTCACTCACCCGAAGGTGACATGCTTCATCATATGGGTCCTCCTTACCAGTGTAGAAAACCTAGTCAACACTGGGAGCTGCTACTTCAGAGTTTAAGGAAGGAGCTCAGAGATGTTTTTTTGGTAAGGAGACGGATAGTAATCCCATATGTGAGATGATGGGTGTAGTGAGGTTTGCAGCGCTGTGTGAAATTAGAATAGAAAGTGAGTTGAAACTGCCTAGGTAGAAATCACTGACAATAACTTTATTAATGTGTTCTACCTGACAGGGTTCAATATGAGACAGCACAGTGGTATGGATTTACAACCACTGTCACTTTAAGGTCAACATGTTTCAGCCTGTTGATCAACCTTTTGTATCAGCGGCTTTCTTCAGGACCAGATATAATCGTGTTATTGCTGCAGCAACAATGTGAAAAATAATAATAAAGTTTATACAACACCGGTATTCCTGTTTTTCTTTCTTTTGTCAGGTTATACCCAAGGTATCTATGGATAGAAGACAAGAAACAGGAAGTGGTGGAAAAGGGAGGGGGTTTCGAGAGAGAGAGACAAACAGTAAATCACAAGATCACTTTAGCATTGTGCTTTGTCACTATGTCAAGAGTCTATTATGCTTCTTATTAGTCACAAACACTAAGGACTTACCCTCAATCGTAATCTTAGTAGCTCCCGGGGCGAGCTCTCTTTCGAGTTGAGGTACCGACGGATAGGTAAGCGATCTGGCAGGGGCTATACCGTTGTTTTGTAATTTCAATCGTTTTTTTGTAATTTCGATGGCTGTATGGCACAGATGATTGGTTTTTTCAATCTGCTGAGTAGGATATAATCTGTTTACTCATGATAGAGTCTCTGGCTATACCCTCCCATTCAATTTAAATCAAAGAGATACCCAGAGGGGTTTTATGTCTTGGGTCTCTGTAACTGCTTGACCTAGAAGTACGTATTGGCCTCCTGGTTTACAAAGATATAAGGATTCAAGTGTAGAGGGTGTAGAGATTTCTGACACCTTCAACACTTTTTCTTTTCTCTCCCGCAGAGCGGGGCCTCCCTCCAGAGCAGCCTGTCAGGTAGAGGTGAGGCAGGGCTATCCTACAATTGAGGGTAAGTCCTTAGTGTTTGTGACTAATAAGAAGCATAATAGACTCTTGGCATAGTGACAAAGCACAATGCTAAAGTGATCTTGTGATTTACTGTTTGTCTCTCTCTCTCGAAACCCCCTCCCTTTTCCACCACTTTCTGTTTCTTGTCTTCAATCCATAGATACCGTGGGTATAACCTGACAAAAGAAAGAAAAACAGGAATACCGGTGTTGTATAAACTTTATTATTACTTTTCACATTGTTGCAGCAGCAATAGCACGATTATATCTGGTCCTGAAGAAAGCCGCTGACACAAAAGGTTGATCAACAAGCTGAAACATGTTGACCTTAAAGTGACAGTGGTTGTAAATCCATACCACTGTGCTGTCTCATTTTTAATCCTGTCAGGTAGAACACATTAATAAAGTTATTGTCAGCGATTTCTACCTAGGCAGTTTTAACTCACTTTCTATTCTAATTTCACACAGCGCTGCAAACCTCACTACACCCATCATCTCACATATGGGATTACTATCCGCCTCCTTATCAAAAAAACATCTCTGAGCTCCTTCCTTAAACTCTGAAGTAGCAGCTCCCAGTGTTGACTAGGTTTTCTACACTGGTAAGGAGGACCCATATGATGAAGCATGTCACCTTCGGGTGAGTGAGGGTTCTAATCCTTAAGGGATGTCTCCCCCTTAATGATAAACACTATCTAAGTCAGTTTCGAGAGAGGTAGGGCTATATTGCATAATATGCTTTCAAACACATGAACAAGACTATAGGTGTGTCTTTTGGTATATAGACAAATGAGGATTTACCAAACTTTATTGTGTACTAGATAAAATGAACAAAATAAAAATATGTTCTGCTAACATACATTTATTTGGGCAGCTTGTATAGTTAACATTTTACTGCAAAGTATCGCTAATACACAATAAGGCCCCATTGTGGGGGAACCCTATGTTCTCCGATGTGTTTCATGACCAAGCGGGTAAATCCTGGTCTAAGCATGGGGTTACATGTTTAGAGGATCTGTATGATGTGAATGGTATTAAGGCATTTGAAGTTTTACGACTTTGTTACAAATTACCCGCTTATTTCTCATTTAAATATATGCAGATCAAGGACTACCTGAGAAAAAACATGGGGCCTCATTTATGAGAAATGACGCATCGCTGCGTGAAAGCAGCGATGCGTCACTTCTCAGTGCGCACTCCTTGCGACATTCCTGATGCGTCATATTTAATGTACGACGCATCATGTTGCAAGGAGTTACAGATACGTCAGTATTTCTGACGTATCTCTAAGCGCAAAAGTGACACATTGCTGGAGTGTGTCATAAAAGTGACGCAACTCCAGCAATGCGTCCTTTCACATGGGGCAAGCCCCATGTGAAAGGGCCTGCATCAGTCTTACGCCTGCTGTGAGGCAGGCGCAAGATTTTGACCCAACGGCGTCCTAAAAGTGACGCAGTGAAATAATAGATTTCACTGCATCACTTCTACGACCCTTCCTTGCGTCAATACGCCCCCTCTTGCATACATTATACCTGGCGCAGGTATAATGTGGCGCAGGGGTTTACAAAGTGACGCATCTACCTAGATGCATCACTTTGTAAATATGGCGCAACAAGGCGTATTTTTTACGCCACTGGTGCGTCACAAAAAGTGATGCACCGGTGGCGTAAAAGTGACGCACGGCCTCATAAATGAGGCCCATGGGGTCGAACGTGATAACTTACTCTGTGATCTGGGACTGCCTATATGGGGAAACTACTAAGTTTTTAATTGGTAACATGTACAAACATCTGTCCAATTTTAAGCTGGATGGATGTGAAAAATTAGCAACACGCTGGAGTCAATCACTGAACATAGTTATAACACCTTTCACGATTAAACAGGCCATGGATAACATAGGGATTCAGTTCACCCTGTGAGCTAACAATTGCAGCAATTCCGTACAATTTGAATGCTCTACTATACGCCTGAAAGAATTGCAAAATGGGCTGAAGGGAATAGCTTTGGGGAAAAGATAAAATGCCCCAAATGTGGGACTCATGCGGCCAATCATATTCATATGTTCATGGAGTGTCCGGAATTAAAGATTTACTGGCAGAAGATAGGCCAAGTGCTCCATCTTAAATTTAGATTGGGACCCACGTTTACTGTCTTAGAAATCACGCTAGGCTATAAGACAGATAAACCAGTTTTAGCACGTCTTTTTTCAATTTTGATGGCTGGCGCTAGATTAGCTATTGCCCGTGCATGGGTGTCACCGACGCCGCCATCTATTGGTGAATGGTGGACTATTATTAGGGAAACATTTTGTTTGGAGACTACCTTGGCTAAAGCTAGGGGTATTCGTTCTATGGCCAAAATTAGAGCAATCTGGGGGCCCATGGACATGGCGGCATCATAATAATCAAATAAAGTGGGTATTTAGCTTTTTATGATATAAATTTATATGTCTTGTCATAGTTTTGAAACATCTGGGTCATATTTATACGTTTTTTTCTTTTCCTTTTTTTCTTCTCCTTGCAAACGCTTTCGTCTCTTTTTAGGTTCCCATTTTCTGTTTCACCTAATTGTAAAGTCGATATGTATTACTTACTTATATTAATTATATACATTTTTCTAATGTATATTATGTATTTTTTGCTCCATTTGATGACAATTTAAAAAAAAACATTTTACTGCACTTTACACGCCCAGACCAAAACCTACTGTCTTTGGAACCCCAATGACCAGCTTGTATTGTTTAACTAAAGTTTTTGGGACTGCCCAAGTGGACGCACAACAAATATCATAAAGTAATGAACCTTTAAATTCAGCACGTGACACAGATATTCCCCTGGTAGATCTAGCTTCAGTCTGCCCCAGAAGAGCTACACTAGCTACCTCACAAGCTTTTTGAATAATCAGATATATCCATCGGCCCAGTGTTCTCATAGAAGGCTTTCCACCTTTATCTGGAGAATCAAACTTGACAAAATGTGCCTCTGTTATCTTAAAAGACGTTGCCTTTTGTAGGTAAATCTGTAATGCTCTGAACACATTTTATGTATAAGCAAATGAATGTTGATCAGTGTATTTTACCTCAGGAAGAATTCAGTCCTGAACAGAATGAGAACTTCCTCCTACATAAACTGCAAATAAGGTTCATGACATAAGAAAGCTCCTCGCTCTCCTATTCCTCTACCTAACACGATTGCCCCTAAAATTAATACGTAGCTGAAAACAAATCAAAGGAAATAGATATCAGAGGTTCAGGATATCTTTTTGCAACACCTTTAACACAAACGGTAAGTCCTAAAAGGGAACCTAGCCTTTGATAACTGCTCCACATTTCTTAAAACTACATACAAGCTTGGCTGCCAATGGTATAACGATTGAAAATGCACTGTGTGACCAAAATGCTCTTATGGCTTTCCACTGTCTTCTTAATGTGGATACTGGAAGGTTCATTAAAAACGAATTCCTCAAAAATAACAGAATTGTAAACACATCACAATCCTTTGCATTTAAACCTTTCTCACAAACCACACTTGAACATTCATCCAGTCTCTTGCCTATGATTTTAAAGTAGAGTTTTTTTTCCTTACTGTAACTCTCAGGCTACTTCTTTTCAATATCCTTATTTCTGCAAGCTATCCATTCAATCTCCAGAAGGGGTTTTTAATGTATGGACTGGTAAGAGAGGACATCGAAGGCCGAAGGGACTGTTGGAAGCTCCTAACACGACTCCACCATCATAGACAGAAGAAGTGGAATTCAAAACCTTCCGGGATTGATTGGCTCTATTAGAAATATATCCACTGTCTTCCTCTGTATCTTTGTCAATACCTGAGCAATGAGGTGGAGTGGAGGGAATGCATATAGCAAATCCCATGGCTATTGTATTGACAGTGCATCTCCTGCCCATGCTTTCTTCAATGGAGTCACTGAGCAAAATTGAAGGAGGCAACCGTCCTCCCGAAAAGCAAAAAGGTCCATCAATGAAGTTCCCCATCTTTTGCAAATTATCCAAAACACCTCTTAGTGAAGGTAAGAGCATATAGTATAATATGAAAACCAACTACTTGGATAACAATGGGTCAAGAAAGCAAGCTATCTAACAAAATCTGTTTGTCTAGAGGGTACAACTGCGAAATCTACAGGGAGTATATCGAGGTGAAAATAATAATTCCCATCAGATTCCCGTCCTGTACCGCCGTACATCATTTGGGATCCTTCACCCCGAAGGAAAGTGGTGTTATCCACTGTAGATTAGGTAGGTTGTAGCCTACAACCAACTTTAGTAGTTATTTGTTAAACACTACTATGCACTGTTTTTTAGCTTTGGGTGTGGATAGGATTCTATTAAAATAGTTTTTTTCCATTTCCACAACCCAATCTTAACCACCTCTTTGCACTTAGCACTTATATTTTTTCACATGTCTTGCACTGCTAGTCAGTTTACCCCCTGATGCCATTGAATCTCGCACCTACATGAGTGATCTCTTCCATTAGATTAGGCTACAACCTACCTAATCTACAGTGGATAACACCACTTTCCTTCGGGGTGAAGGATCCTAAATGATGTTGGGTGGTACAGGACGGGAATCTGATGGGAATTATTATTTTCACCACGATATACTCCCTGTAGATTTCGCGGTTGTACCCTCTAGACACACAGATTTTGTTAGATAGCTTGCTTTCTTGACCCATTGTTATCCAAGTAGTTGGTTTTCATAGTCACAAGGGATGATAACAATGCTAGGTCATTAAATATTCCCTTTGACCCTATCTGTTTCTTTATCATATAGTATAATAGCCAGAGCTGCCAACTTTGGATCTGGGGATCCATATTCAAGTCTCGGCGTCGTCTCAACATCCTGTGATTCTGGAATAATCATGTAATCTCCCCATGCCTATGGACATCACCTGGATACCCTCACGGGTGAGTAGCCACGCTCTACAAATCTGAATTGTTATTTATTTATTTATTTAGGCTGACAATGGAAGTTGACCCCTGAGAAGCACTGCAGGGCCAATCTCCCTCCAGCAGATACTAAGCTATCAGAGAAGGAAGATGAGCATTTGTCCAAGTGAAAGTCTCCCGTGAGAGCAGATTTAGGGAGTATGATCTTGTCCTTCCCTGACGGTTTAGGTATGCTCTGGCTACTTGGTTTTCAATCCTTACAACCACTGGAATCCTTAAGTTTCAGAGCAAAGACTTTCAAAGCCTTTAGAACAGATACCAGCTCCTTCCAGTTTAAGGACTGACACAAGCCCCTATCCAGGATCAAGTACCTAGAGCTGAGTATACTGATCCAGAGCTGCTCCCCATCCCATCGAACTGGCACCTGCTGTTAATACCATGGGGTCAGCGTATTCAAATATATTCCCCTCATTCGTTTTTTGTTATGAAACTCCATGTCAGAGAATTCCAAATTGTCACATTCCGTCTCGTTTGCATACTAGCTCGTTGGTGCATGTTCCCATTTGTTCAATAGAAAAGTCACCAACTCTTTCAAATGGAATCAAGTCAATGGCTCCGGAAAAACCTATGGACACTATCAGACTTTGCAGTCTTAACTAAAGTCTTATTACTACTGATCCTTTCTCCAGCAAAATCATTACCAATGTCTGAATCATCTCCACTCTTTCTTGATGAAACAGCACCCATCTTTGCCTAGTTTGGTTCCCTACTCCCAGATACCAGCATCAGCATTCACCCATATGCTGATGATACACAACTATACTTGAAAGACTCATCTGTTTCAGAAATCCAATGCCTCATACAATACCTTCACACAGTGGTGCTGGAACCATTTTCAGAGTGCGGGAGCGGTCATCAATTTTACATCACTGAAGCTAGCGGGACTGTGTCAACAGTTTCCAGGAAAGAGTTGAGATCTATCTGCATGGAATATCTTGTGGATAGTAGGCTCACAGGTAACATCGGTAAAGCTACAGTAAGATCCCACCAGGTATTGCTGAGTATGTCTGGGCTACAAGCTTATTTGAAAGATATAGATGGATCTTATGATAGGACGTTGCTTTTATACCTACGCCTTGATCTTGTGCACATATGGGTTACCTTTCCTAATACAAATGACTGGTCACGTCACCTTTGTGTATGCCCCTGCGACCATATCTTCGCTCAGTCGACTATTCATGTTGTATTGTTCTGCAAGTATTACAGCGTAAGTAGGAAAAAGTGGATCCTTCCAATTTTAAGACAGTTTGACCTCATACAATGTCGCCCTGCTTTTATTAAATTACAACTGTTGGCAGATAGATCACAGACTGTGCAAATTGCATTTTTTTTAAATTGATGGTCAAAACTAGGAAAACAATGGATGGTTTTTAAATGCTTTGTATTTATTTAATAATAATTTTATGTTGTTACATTTTATGCTGTTATTTATGTGCTTTAATGGTTAATTGATTTTATACCGAATAAAGCGTATTCTGACTCTATCGGGACTGTGAAAAATCCAAGCATCACACAAAGAACAAGTATTGCAAATGAGCCATGCCCACTCAGCAGGTGAGTAGTAAGGGTGTGGTATGTAGTGTGTGGTGCATTTTGGAGCACAATGTTGCAAATATATTGATACAGCATGGTAAGTAGCACCCTGTCATTTACCGATAGCACATTTTTTATTTAAATGGCCTCTACATTTTCACTGACATACAGTGTTACTGACAAAACTATATAGTGCACCAACAACAAAGTATGGGAATCATATTTTAGCGACTAATTATCATTTTCACATCACTAAGTAAAGTGTAGCGATTTGTTCGATCCTGTTGGAAATCTTTGCTTCCATCATGCTTTAGAAATACAAAAACAGTGCTTCATTTTTGCTTTCTTAACTGTTGATGTGTTTTGAAATACTTTTACAATATATTTACATGTATTTACATTTATTGTGTTAGACAAAAATGACATCCTACAGTCTTTGCTTTCACAGTCCTTGTATTCCATCCAGCAAGGTTGCCACATTAGTTCACTTTACAAAAGCCTCTTGGTTGCAGTCAGAAAATGAGAATGAAACACTAATGTCCTTGTTAAAAGAATAAGCAGCAATTTGTCAGAAGAAATAGAATGATATTTGACCTTTGGCTTTCAACACACTGCAAATGTAACAACATTTTAAGGCATCTTTATTGCTCACCCGCCTTCCCAACTCCAGCATGGGTATGGCAGCACTCACACATCCTTCTTCTAGCGTCTGTGCCTACACATTATCCAGACCTGGCTGTCCAGTGCCACCTGAAGCTCAACCCATCCAAGACATCATTTCTGTTACTTGCTAAAAACAACAAAAAAGAAACAGTAGAAACGTGGCTCAACAATATGAACCTTGATGACTTCGAACCACAACTTTCACCAAATGCCAAGTCATTTGTATTCACCCTAGACACCAACCTCACCCTCAAGGAACACATTGGCAAAATATGTATATATATATATATATATGTGTTGGTACCAGCTCTCCCTTCTAAAGAAAGTTCACGGATGTTTTGCACACAATTAATTCTCACCTTAACAATTTTCTTGTGGGGTTCCTCTAGGTTCTATTGTTTCTCCATTCCATCCTTTTTTCACTCCTCTTTTACTAGGACTTAACCTCTTTGACCCATTTGACTGAATCATTGCTGGAAATGTATTTTTGTATGCCAACAACTCCCAAATAATTTCAAGCTTTATCATCATCATTTTGCTTTATTCAACAGAATTTTTCATAAAAGCAGTAAATAGAACATGACGGATAAAAAAAAGATTTTTACATAAAAACGATATCGTTCAGGTATGAGAGCCAATGCACTGCAGCATACCAGAAGATAATGTTTAAATATATAAAAGGTAAGTATGATACAGCATAGCAAAGTATGATAATAAACTTTCCACTAAGGCCCAACCCATTGCCTGTGCTGTACAATAGCCATCAAAGGGGTAAAAGGCCTCAAAATAAAACCTGATCTCAAAACATTGTATTAGAACTGGGATTTAATATTAAAAGAACAATCATAGTATGTCAATTAGAAGTATACAGCAGGTGACGTTGCCCCAACCCCCAAAATGCGAGCGACACTCTCAGAACTCCAGGTAATGGCTCATATCAGTTATTTGTGCTGGCCAGAATACTGTAGGGATGTTTCAGTGGTGGCCAGCACCCTTGCTCTAGTAACCCACATTTTACCCCAAAACTTTGCAGCTGCACATACATAGACTAGGCTGATATCTGATCTAAGAATGCTGAGAGCGGCAAAGCTACTTAGTGTCCCCATTAGCTTGCAGGTCGCTTTACTCCATGTCCGCAGTTGAAGGACCGGGTTTTAGAACCCAGCGGCGTCAGGGAGAACGCCCGATGCCTTCGAGTTCCCCTGCCTTGGCAAACAGAGACACAGGATACTTCTTGATGAAGTCAAAGACCAAAGTTTATTGGCTGCAACTAGGAACAGAGATCTACGAAGCACACACGGGTGGTTCGCTAGAGACTGCACATATTCAATGAGCGGAGCATGGTCATTTATGCCAAAAATCAAGCCTCAGGCAACATTCAAAATTAGCATTGAGTTCTTACAAATTGACCAATGACAGTGTGACAATTTAAAAGTAGCGTATGACGACAATCCCACTTTCCATTGTCCAGCCCACCAGGAATGACCAAGCACATTCCAGGTTTCTTGTCGGATCAGGCCGGACAAACCCATCATAAAACCCTCAACCCAAATCAGTGATTATGTCGTAAAGGAAAGGCAAAAACAGATTGGAAGTGAGATAGAAAGGTGGGAGCAGTGTACCATAAACTCGGGCATGTCCTGCTCTTTGATCTTTTCTGACCAGCTGCTTAACAAGGAACTGGCTCAGCGAGGTCAGCCTCGAGCAAGGAGTCAGTTCGGCCAGGCCCATTCAGAAGTCAGCTAAGGCATACGTGTCTCAAGGACTCGTTCGGCTGCAGTCAAGGCCTATGTGAGGGCAACCATACAAAATGGCTGCCATACACAAAATGGAACCCGGAGGTTCGAACAAAATCCTTAAATACATAGTGTTCTCATAGATCGATTCATGCGAAAACACTCGTACACGCTACACTCGCCATTTGCGGTCTGCTGACACCTAAATTGTCTATTTCCGACAACCTTAATTGAACGGGTTCGGAACCACCGAACCAGACCCACAAACTCACGGAACTACACAGTGGGCCGGCTTACCCAGTGTAGGCAAATAGGAAATGGCGATGCATTCGGATGAAATATTGCATGTGGTGCACAATACATCTTTTACAAGCTCCCACCCTTTGGTGAATGATTTAAGGGACAAAGAACCGATCCTGCACTGGAAATATAATTTTCTATTTAAGGGCACCATGATGGCATTCCAATAGTTCTAAAACGCTGCTTCATTTAAAGTCCAAGGAGTTTCCAGTTAAAGGGCAGCTAATGCTTACTCTAAGCATATTTTCGGCTGCCCAAAGCCAATAACGTTTCTTTATCATATCAGCCATCATGGGTGGATTGGAGTGGGGGTTATCCCAAAGTTTATCAAGGCCAATGGCTGATAGAAGTTTTTGGACTTGTCTTAACAAGACAATTTTTGGGGAATCTGTTGGCCTCCATCACATCCTTTAAAGCCAAATCAAACTGGGCTAGTTCTGGTTGAGCCCCTATCCTCCTCCAGAACAACAATGGGCGGTGTCTAGCTCTGTCTGCCAAAGAGTCGCTACACACATCCGTCATCAGGGGACTGAGTGAGGCACTCTGCGGTAGCTGGACTAGGCACCTTCTAAAGCTATTCTCAGAGCTTCTTAGCAGGTCTAATTTGGAAAATTGCCACATCTCTGAGCCATAGAGAACTGAACTGACTGCGCTTTGGCATCTTATATTTGTAACACTGGTGCAATGGGTTTAGTGAAGGCACAACTTTAAAGAACGTGACATCAAAGCAACATCTAACCTACATGATGGCTTACTGCAGGTGGATCGGTGGATACACTCCAAATTTCTCAAATTGAATGGAAAGATGGTGGTAAAATTGATAGCACTTGGCCTTGAAAGCTCAGCTCTGGCCTGGCTTTGATAATTCCTAAAAGATTGTATGTTTCAAGTCTTTTCTTCCAGTGCCAGATCTGAGACACAAGCTTTAACCTCAGGAGTCCATCAGGGTTCTGGCTGAGCCTTATGCTGTTTAACATCTATGTCTGCCCTTTGGTGTTTGGAGTGAAGAGCTTCCCTTTTTTCTGATGCATATGACACACAAATCATCTTTACCGTGTATTCTGCACAGAACCATGGACCTTCTGACCTTAGCATGGGATTGAGTCATGTCGCCTTATGGATGAATAAAAACTCACTCAAGCTCAATGGTGAGAAAACTAAGGTCATGATTCTGGGCAAGAACTCTTCTCTCTGGGGCCTTCAACATTGGCCAGACTCTCTAGGGGTTCTGCCTATTCCATCCTGAAGGTTAAAAATCTGGTCTTCCTTCTGGACAATAAGTTAGCTCTAAAGCCTCAGGTGGCTAAGGTGACTGACACTTGTTTTGGGGTACTCAAGTAGCTGAAAAAGATCATTTGGATGATCCCTGAATCTACATAAAAGACAGTGAAGGGGGCCCTAATCATATCTAGACTGAATTATGGCAATGAGTTGTACCTACGAGCCAACAAAACTACAATTTGATGGCTGCAGAAGGCAGCCACAAGGTTACGCTACGGGCGTTATAAATAAGCCTCAGTCTCTAACCTTTTCTGCAAGTTACACTGGCTCATGATTTCTAATCGTATCAAATTTAAAGCTTTAACCCCTTCCAGGCTCATGGCGAGCTGGGCTCGTCATGAAGTAGCCTCCTACCAGGCTGATGACGAGCCCAGCTCGTCATACATAATGTACTTTTGAAAATCCCAGCACAGGAGCAAAATATCACTAGCAGCGATGGTGTTAAGGTACATGTTTAAGGCTAAAGCACGGCTTGGGCCATGCTACATTCAGGATTTGGTGGTACTGTATCACCCCCCTCGATCTTTGAGATCTCTGACCAGCGCCCTGTTGAATGTGCCTAGGTTCTATCTCACTCGCTTGAAAGGGTGTGCCTTTGCATACTTAGGCACAAAACTCTGGAATTCCCATCCAGAGTCACTGGGAAACTGTGTGTCCCTTCTTGCCAATCGAAAAGGCATGAAGACTTGGCTCTTCTAATCTGTTGCTCCAATGCACCCCTTCTATCTCCTATTTGCTGTGTGCAAGGAAACCTGGGCTAGCTGTGCATATTACAAATTTCAAAAATAATAATAATAATGTTAGAAGAGATCTGGGGTCCTATTGCACAGGATCTGGACAGCTTTTAGTCCCCAGTTTGGGGGCCAACCACCTTCTTGGTTCCAGTAGTAAAGAACTTGGGCGACTGATGTGACATTAACCTAAGAGAAGAAGTGTCAGCTGTGGTCAAGACCTGCCTGTTTCAGTTACACTGTTTGAAGCAAATACAATATTTGTGTACACCATCACAAAAGATTACACTCCTAAATGCTGTCATGTCATCACATGTGGACTACTGTAACTCCGTGCATCTGGGGTTACCCGTCTTTCTGATACAGAAGTTACAGCTAAAACTTTGCAGCGAGGCTGGTAAGTTGTGCTCGGCATAAGTTTCCCTGTCAATATTTTTAACCTTTTCCCCAGTTTTGGCTAATGTACACTGGCTGCCTATGAGGAAAAGAATTGTATTTAAGTCACTGTGTTTGGTGCACAAAGTAAAAAAAAAAAAAATTCCTTTATTCGGTTTTTGACAATGCAAAACCATAAAAGTAATCACAAAGTTCATACATATTCATATGTGGAATAAAAACAAATTATCAAATATAGGACATAAATATAACCAAAATCCTGTATTTTCTTGAAAAAAAAGGGGTAAATCGATACATATCAATCAGATTTTTTAAAGATTATTTCTATGCCTCATAATACACTTTAAGAAATTAAGTACGTGATAGCAAGTGCGTTCAGAATCTAACATCTGCAAGGCTAACATGGCGGGCCGACACTGTCTGAAACCCCAGCGTTTTAGTAGCTAGTAGCGGAAATAGCCAGATCTTTCTGTGGGTGTGAAAATATTTACAGAACAGTATTGTGTGAATACATGACTGAGGGGACATATCGTCACATGGGCAGAGCGCCAAATTTGCGTCGCAAGTGTTCTTTTCTGGAAAGGCCACAAGTCTATGAAAAAGATTCAGTCTAAACCTTGTCAGGAGCATCTTGTCGTATGTGCTGAATTCTAATGTGAGGTAGAGCTGGATTTGCGGGGTATGCTGTATCATGTTTGCGTGGAGCACAGATTGTTTGGTCGATAGCAGGGTCAGTCTAAGAGACTCTAGATGGCTCAGCGCTATTTGTTTTAGGTCTTTCTTTGTTATTTCAGTTAGTTTTTCTGGGGTGATATAGTACTTTTCTAGACCCAGGTCGGAAAAAAAGTGTGTGACATAGGTGAGCCATGCTATTTTGTGTGCACAATCCAGTGCCATGGAGTCCTGTAATATGTCTTTGGTCAGTAAATTTTTGTCCGACAGCCAGATACGTCTCCAGAGTAGCAATGGCTGAACCTTTATCAAGTCTTCTATATATGGGATTCCCAGTTCCAGATGACAAGCGTAGATGGAAGAGCATTTTGGGGTGGATAAAAGGAATCTCATGAATGAATTCTCTGCTATTTGAAGTGAGCCAATGTCTGCTTGTCCCCATACCCCAGCCCCATAAAGAGCAATGGCTTGGCATTTTGCTGCATAGATTTTTAGGAGTTCAGCTGGTGGTCTCTTTCCGAGTCGCTGTGAAAAGTTCATCAATGCCACAATTGCTCTTTTGAACAGATGTCTCCTGGCCTCAACGGCGGCCCTCCAGTTTAGTCTTTCATCAATCATGATGCCCAAATAAGGGTACTGGGGGTCCTCTCAAGTTTTTGGTCATTTAGATAAATATTCTTTGTGGCTTTTCGGCCTCCGCCCGCTACCATGACAAATGTTTTTTTTTACATTTATGTGTAGATCTAAGGCACCCATGAAGTCAGCATACTTGGATAGGGATTTCTGGAGCTCAATTGGAGTGCGTGCTAAAATAACTGCGTCATCCGCATAGAGCAGTGCGGGGATCAGGCGATGTTTCAGTCTGGGGAGGTCCTGCCCCCCCTCAGCATCATCTCCTCCAATTCGTTGGTATACAGGGAGAAGAGGAAGGGGGCTAAGACACATCCCTGCCTTACTCCTCGTTCTACTCTGAATGGCGTGGTGAGCTCTCCTTTTGTTCCATAACGCACTCTTGCAGAGGCTTCAGCGTATAGCTCTCTTAGGAAATCCAAAAGGGGGGGATCCACCCCTATGGTTCCTAAAAGGGTCCAAAGCTTCGCGTGAGATACGCAGTCAAACGCGGAGGACAAATCCATGTATACCATATACATTGTCCCTGGCTTTGCATGGATATATTTGGACACAATCATGCTTAGATTGAGGGCCTGTTCAACAGTTCCAAAGCCTTCCCTGAATCCAAATTGCAGGTCCGATAAAATGTTTTTATCGTCTGCCCATTGCTGAAGTTGTTCTAAGACTACTCTGCCGACTACTTTGCCCAGAGAGTCTAAAAGTGAAATGGGACGGTAACATTTTACGTCCTGGCGATCCCCTTTTTTGAAGATTGGTACCATGATGGAATTTGACCATGACTCCATCAGTCCCAGTTTTTCAGCTGCAGTACATACTCGTGTGAGTATGGGGGCCCAAAGATCCGGAAGATGTTTAAACAGATCTACTGGGACCCCATCGGGTCCGGGTGCTTTACCACCCTTACTCATTTGCAGTGCCTGTTCAATGTCTTGTAGATCAAATTCTATTGATATTGGAAACACTACTGGGGGAAGAAGATGATGGGATTCTTCTATTGGGGATGTTAGTTTGAAGATTTTAGAGAAATGATTTGCCCAGGTTTCCTCGTCAATAGCAACATCGATCTGGGGTCTGTTGGAATTAGATAGCAGGGGGGACTTCACTATTTGCCAGAAAGACTCACTATTTTTCATGAGTGCGCTTTTATGAAGATCGTCCCATAAAGCTAATTTCAGCTCTTGTTTCCTCGTCTTTCTGGCCCTATTGTACTCTAGCCTAAGGTGTTGTATCTGTTGCTGATCTCTAATTGGTTGCCCAAGCGCCTTTCTTAGGTTGATTTGCGCCTTTGTACAATCGTGGTTGAACCACCCTGTTGAACTTAAATTATTTTGTTTAGGGGTTCTGTTCAGCAATACTTTTACTTGCTCTAGTATTAGCTTAAAATTGTCAAGGACTGTACCATCGTCTACTGATAGATCTAGACATTTTGTTATATTAGTGTATACAGTCTTTATTAGTGTACTAGTCAGTTTATTGTGGTCCACTTTTTCCCATTTTATAGTGTATCCATTTCTTTTGCCCAGTTCAAGCCTATTTTGAGATAGAGTATTTGCTATTGTTGTTGTATGGGATACTGAGTGGTTCAGCTGAAAGTCCAGCCTGAGAGCGGAATGATCGCTTACGGTGTTTTCCATGAGTTTAAAATCCCTACTTAAGTGTCTCAGTCCATCTGTCAGGACGATGTAATCGACAGTGGCCTCATGCCCCCTCCCTCGATATGTGGGTTCTAGTGAATTCTTAGTGGACTACTGTAACTCAGTGTATCTGGGGTTACCCGTCTTTCTGATACAGAAGTTACAGCTAAAACTTTGCAGCGAGGTTGGTAAGTTGCGCTCGGCATAGGTTTCCCTGTCAATATTTTTAACCTTTTCCCCAGTTTTGGCTAAAGTACACTGGCTGCCTATGAGGAAAAGAATTGTATTTAAGTCACTGTGTTTGGTGCACAAACTAGTTTACTCACCTAGTTGCACACCTTGAGATCTTGCTTAAAGCTATGTTGCCCTACTCCCCTACTCAGAACCAGAGACCACCTGGTCGTTTGAACCTTGTGAAACCTGCGTTTCGATGAAATACATTATATGGACGTACCTTTTCAGTCATTGATGCCCACGCTTGGAAGAATCTCCCAGACGTACTCAAAACGGACAAAAATCATGTGAGCTTCAGGACAAAGCTTAAGACCTGGTTGTTTTGAGATAGAGTATTTGCTATTGTTGTATATACAGTGGCAACTGTTCATAGCTTAAGAAACATGTTGATAACCTGTTTTGACGTCATAATACCCCAGTGGGGTGACAGTTGCTCTTCACAAAACATAAACATAAATTCAAGAACCCTACTAAAGGCTAAAGTGACAGTATATTATGAGAGGTAACTCTTAGATCTTGATGAGTATAAGTATTTGTTTGCAGAAAACCAGCTAACATATATTATATACTTCATGGCCAAAGTGCACAAAGGGGGAAGAATCCCACCTGGTAGTCCCATTATTTTGGGACTTTTATCACACACAGAACATATTTCCGAATATACTGACACCTACTTAGCTCCACTGATATCATTTGAATGAATGAATGAAGGGACATTTCTAAAGTGCATGGCTACCCGGGGGCATACCAGCGCATTTGAGATGTCATCAGTGATGTCATGTAATATGTGAGGTCATAAGCAGTGCATTGCAGGAGCGTAAATTATGGTTAGCCTAGGTAAGTATAACTGTTGAGTTTTTATGGTTTGGTATGTGTAAAATCTGAACCTAACTATAATGTCCCTGTAACCTTTGGTTGTTTCAGTGAATTTCTAAGGTTTTTTCATTTCTATTTCCTAACCATAACCTTTTTTTCCAGTGAATTCCTACAGTTTTTAATGCTATTTTCTAACTATATCGTCCCAGTAACCTTTAGCTTTTTAGTGAATTTCAGAAGCTTTTTTAATATAAATTGAGCAACAATCTCACCTATAAGTTCAAGTTAGTAATATACATTTTTACAAGTGTATTAATACATTTCAGCTTCACATTTATTATTATACATGTTAAAACTAAGGCTAACAATTAACAAAATAACATTACTTATTAAACTTTTAACAAATACAAAAAACAAAGTCCTTATCTGTTTTCTATTCATTTGGTGGATCCGCTGCGATGCCACCACAAATGTGTCCACCCATCCACATTGAAAACCATACCTTAAATCAGTTTTTTCAATTTCACATCTCTCTGGAGACAGTCTCAGAAGAACAGCTCCATCGTATTTTATCCTGTCCTTCAAAAGAAGAGAGTTTTAAAGTTAAGAACTCTTCGGATGAAATTAGAAGATAATGGGAAGAGCAGGAGGAATAAGAAGACTTATCACTTCCATAGAATTCCTCTGACATTTCAGAAAAAAGAAGTATGTGCAAAATTTAGCCAATGCAATCTATGCACCAAAACAACTGTCAAGATGTTCTGTGAAGAAGTGATCACATGGCAAATCCTCTGTTTCGAAACACCTGAAAACCATACAAACAAGGACTTGTAATAGGATGATAAGAGAGAGAGGGAAGGTGGTGCCTTATCATCAGCACTTGGATAATATGTGGTACCCTTACCACCTGAGCAGATACTTACTATTTCCACAGTTTTTTGTTTTTTTAATATAACGTTATTGGCATTTGTAGGTACATACAGTTGTTGATTAAGTTTTAGTTACATTCAGGGGATAGTGTGATATTGGGTGGATTCCCCCTCCCTTTCTAAAGCCCGTTCGAGCTGACCACATCTAGCTGAACCTGTTAATTTCTTATCAGGATCATTTTTATACATTTATCTTATATATCTCATGCCAATATACCCCTTAAACCTCCCAACTCCCCTCCCTGCCACATCTCCTTCACTCTGTCTCAGAGTGTCAATGTTACTTTCTCCCTAGTGTGTTCCGGTGGTGCTCATCAGTCTTGGGTACTCACATACCCCCTGTTTTCTCCCTCTTGTGTGATATCTAGCGATCAATTTTGCTTACCATGCTCTACCCTGTTGGATGTCTTAGGTGTCTGTGGACCACTCATGTCCGTTATCATTACTACCCAGGCTCAAAGATCCTCCTCCAGTTTGTCGTCTCATCTAATCTGTTTCATTCGAACAGTCTCTGCAGTTACCCATTTGCATACATCCCTCATCCATGCCGCAAACCGGGGAGGGGTGGAGCTTAACCTTAACCATGCTAATGCAATTCGCCTCTTGCTAATACTAGCCCCAACAGTACAAACTTGCTGCCTCATATTTTGTTTTTGGGAGCCGGTAGCAATCCCAGCAATACTGTGCTGATCTCTTTGGGCACATTCCACCCTGTGACGACTTTTATTTTTGTTAATATATCATCCGAGTATGGGGTTAAAACTAGGCATGTCAACACCATGTGTAGGAATGCCACATCCATCTCCTTATTGCGGGGGCACTCCCTTGAATGATTCTGGTACATTCTGCATAGTATGTTGGGGGTTAGGTAAGTTTGGTGCACAAAATTATACTGAACCAGTTTGAGCTGTGCAGTCGGGCTCACTTTCCGAACTCCCTCATGGATTCTCATCCATTCCTGCTTTATCAAGGGGTCTCCTTTTGTGTCATCCCATCGTGTTTGTATTGGGAGAACTTTACCCGGTAAATCACTACGAATCGCCTCATATAGGTGAGAAATGAAGCGCCGTCCCTTTTTCCATATAAAGTATTACTTGGAGAACTTTTGTGGTGGGGGGATCAACTTGGAAGGATGGCCATATCTCTCAGGCAACCTGTGAGATCTAGTTGTATCTCAAAAACTGTACTTTCCCCAGTTCAAAGGTGGTATCCGCGATCTCTTGTGTTATAAACTGGCTGTTTTCATATAGGTCTCCCATTGTAAGGTAGCCGCCTTCTTTCCAATTCCGCACTAACATAGATTCTGTTATTTTACAAAATGGAATTACCACCCATAGTGGCATGTCCAGAGTACAGGTCACCCAACCCGTCAACATTCTGATTGTGGTCTCCCACACTTACACCACATGTTGTATTATGTAGGGGCAAGAGGGGGGAACCCTTATGCCTAGCATCAAGAGTTCTGCCAGGGACCTTTTCCAGTGTGTGCCTGCAAGGAGCTGCTTTTCCTAGTGATCGTGGTCGTTCTGAATCTCAAGCTGCAGTTGGGAAGCCATAGGAGAATTCCAGACAAGGTATCTGCTGGCCACCATTCTCCCACATTCTCTGCAATGTCGTCAAGCGAACCAGCGTATGCTTGGTATCCCACAGGAGTTTGATCAGTATGCTATTCAGGGTTTTAAAAAAAGGATTGGGAATTTTATAGAGTGAGGGACAGGATGATCAATTTTGTGAATGCAATCCTGCACAGATACCCTCTACCACCTTCCCTATATTAAGTTCCAGGTACAAGGAGATTGTGTGTGCCAATCTAATTCCCAAGTATTTAGGTTCGGTGGTCGCCCATGGAAACCCCACTTCTGGTAACGCATCCCTTGGCCTCCTAGCCAATCGCCCCACTGGCTCAGCTTGGACTTCCCAGGATTCGTTAAGAGGCCAGATATCTCTCAAAATGTCTGCAGTACTCCTAGACGGATAGAGATGGATTGCTTTGGTTGTCGGACATACACCAAGGTGTCATAGGCATATAGGGAAACTACATGGTTAGTATTCCCTATGGGTATTCCCATGTACTCATCTGTTCCCTCAGGGCACCTGCCAGGGGCTCCTTCCCCGCCACTTTAGAAGCGGCGATGACGGGCACCCTGCCGGGTGCCCCTGTCTAATGAAAAAGTCTCCGATACTGTGCCCCTAACCTGGACCTGGACATGAGGGGCCATATATAGCAGTTGGACCCATTTAAGGAACCCTAATCCCACTCCCATTCATCGTAAGACTGCCCAGATGTAGGATCAATCCACTGAATCAAAGGCCTGCTCTATTTCGAGCAGCATTACGACATAGATAGACCTCGTTCTTGAGGCCTGGGGAGTGCCATACATGTGCCAAACGATGCAGATTATGAGTAGTACTGCACTATGGGATGAATCCGGCCTGATACGGGAATATGCGGGGGGAGTCGAGCCACCAATATACCGCTTACTAATTTCATATCAAGGTGTAAAAGCAAAATCGGTCGGTATGAATTCAGCAGATGGGGGTCACTGTCAGGCTTTAGTATTATAATTACTACTGCTTCCCTCATGGAGGCAGATAGATCTTGTACCCTCAAGTCCTCGTTATACACCTCCAAGAGGCGGTCCACCAGCAAAGGAGCAAACCGCTGATAGAACTCGACGTGAAAATTGTTTCTTGTACACATTGGCCAAGTGATTGGTAAGAATTTCAAGGATCGCCAGTTGGTTGTGTACCACTTCCCTGTTCTCGTTTTGCATTTGTATTATAGGTGTCATGGATGTCTCCCTTCTCACCAACTTAGCGGGCAGAGCCCCCACTTATCTCCCTCCATATTCAAGCGTTGTCGATGTGCTGTATAAGTGAATGTTTCCAGTCGTCGCCAAGACTCTAATGGTTCTTCGCGGGCAGTACACCATGCCCCCATCACATGAGGAGCTTTAGGGAGATCTGCCTCTAGCTTATCCAACCTTTGTTCCTACACGGTTACATCATGCTCTAGCTGATGGTTCACACCATGGGCCAGATGTAGGTAAGTTCCATTTACCGATTCAAAAATACCGAATTTTACCGATTCAGTATTTTAGAATCGGTAAATGGTATGTAGGTAAGTATTTGGTAAAGTTTACAGAATCGTAATATTCGGTAATTACCAATTCGGTAAATACCGAATCAGTAATTCCCATTCATTCCTATGGGCCTGGAGGCCCATAGGAATGAATGGGAATTACCGAATCAGTATTTACCGATTCGGTAATGGGGGAACAAATTCAAGGGTGGCAGGGTGTCACATTGACACCCTTTTGCACCCCTAAATATTGCATGGTTGCACATTTGGCACACATCCATGCCCGAAGGGCATGTATGTCTGCCACATGGCACTTTTAAAAAAGGCACAAATTTGCTTTTTCAAAGGTTTCCGATATTTACCACCAACTTTTATTTGGTGGTAAATACCGAATCCTTAACCATGCAATGCACCCATTCGAGTGCTCCCTACATTTCAGATTCGATAATTTACCGATGCGGTAATTTAAGGTATTCATAATTTACCGATTTCCGAATCTGAAATGTAGCCACCTACATCTCAATAGCCTAATACCGGTCGGTAACGGCCGAAATTCGGTAATTTTGGCCGTTACCGACCGGTATTGGGCTACCTACATCTGGCCCTAAATGTTGTCTGTGTACAGACCCCTCTAATTACAAACTTTGTGGAATCCCATTTGAACGCTCTAGTGGAGGCCGACCCCCAGTTCTCCTCAGATATCGAGATATCGCGTCTGACAGTGCCTCTGCCTGTAATCTCCATATTGGTATTGCCGGACGAGGGCATTTTGCTCCTAGAGTGAGCAGAATGGGCGAATGATCTGGGAGGTACCTGGGCAAGTAAGTTATCCCTTACACATCAGGAGCTTATACCAATGAGAGGAAGCAATAGTCTAGTCGACTAAATGTATTAGTCGATGGGGTATGGCAGGAAAAGGACAATTTAGAAAAGCAGGTGGTGAGGTATTACCAGCGCATAGCCCATGCAGCAATAAGCACGAGAGGGGTTATTTTGAAGTGGCCTCAAGGGAACCAAAGACAGCTACCACCCTCCGCTGTCAAAAACCAACAATTACGAAGTAACTGTTGTCACAATAGAACAGACATATAGGATTCCCTGAGCACAAGAGTACACGTATCTGTGAGTTTTACAGATAAAATCTGTTCAAAAAATCATTGTCCATATCTGTGCATCCAAATTATGAGATGTCCTTATTTTCTTTTCTTAGTCCAAGATGTTCACGAAGACTTGTGGATACAGCAGTACAGTCTTGATACAGTACACAACAGCCAAACGCCAACACGTGTTTCGTCAAGGGACATTACCCAATGACTTCTTCAGGGTCTAAAACTGTTCTCACTCTTAGTGTCAAAACAATCCGGCTCGTATCAAGGACCTTTATTTTATAATTCACCTTCAAATGGTCTTTCAACTATTTCAATCGTTACTGTCTTCCTTAGTATAGTATTCTTGGTATGTAAGATCAGGCAATATCAGCCTTCGTTCTCTGGAACCATCATAAATATCTCGGGTTCCCCCAGCAAACCGACTATCCAATCCTATTTTCAAAACGGCGTGTTGAAAGACCATTTGAAGGTGAATTATAAAATAAAGGTCCTTGATACGAGCCGGATTGTTTTGAGTGAGAACAGTTTTAGGCCCTGAAGAAGTCATTGGGTAATGTCCCTTGACGAAACACGTGTTGGCGTTTGACTGTTGTGTACTGTATCAAGACTGTACTGCTGTATCCACAAGTCTTCGTGAACATCTTGGACTAAGAAAATAAAATAAGGACATCTCATAATTTGGATGCACAGATATGGACAATGATTTTTTGAATAGATTTTATCTGTAAAACTCACAGATACGTGTACTCTTGTGCCCAGGGAATCCTATATGTCTGTTCTATGGCAGGAAAAGGACCTTCACTCTGGATAACTTATACTCCAAATATCACACAACTGTATACCCTGTACAATGTCTTTAAGAGCCCCTGTCATTCCTGGCTTTGTATTCATTTCGGGGCAGTTCACGGTCCAGTGTTTCATTGTAGACACAGTTAACGTCACCCATCATAATCACTGCTACACCCAAATATAGGGTCAAAGCCGGCAAGACGGTGGGGAAGGAAGTGGGGCCGTTCAAATTGGAAGCAAATACAGTAATAAAGCATATTTATTGGCCGACTAGTTTACCATGTAAGATCACATAACATCCCTCTGGGTGTGTTATATGATGCAAATGCTGGAACGGCAACCTGTGCAAATCACGAATAATAGGTCACCTGTTATTGCCCTCTCCACCTCCGCCATATACAGGTTAATGTGTTGTCCCAAATGGGAATTTCTTGTAGGCATGCAATTGACACTATATCTTTTCAGATGGACAAATACTCGTCTTTGTTTTTCAAACATTGCTATGCCCCAGACATTCTAGGTGAGTAGTTTCATCATGGGGGAAGCCATGAGAGCTGATGTTTGTTAGAATCCTCCTCCTCTCACTGTTCCCCCACTTCGGGGAATGCATTCTGTATTGTTCGTCTGACACCCACCCAAACACGGAAACCCTGTAAACATCCCCAACAGTTGCATAACACAATCAACTTTAGCAAGTCCCTCAACCCCCCTTCCCCTTGGGCAGTATTGCGGGTCCCTCCCAAGTACAGAGAGCTAGGTTTCACATATTCTGCCCCGGAGGGGGAACCAGGCAGGAGTACAGCCCCCGTGGCATCAAACCAGCCAGTCACCTCCGCCGCAGAGAAAAATAACAGGATTTTTCCAGTGTGCTTGACGCACAGCTTGGCCGGAAAAAGAAGGCAATACTTTATCCCAGGGTCTCACAGCCATCGTTTAACCATCAAGAATGTCCTCCTTTGGTCCTGTACCCATTGTATATAGTCGGGGTACATTGCCATGGGTTGGCCTTCCAACAGGTCCTCTGGTACGTGTAGCCTGCAGCAGTGTCACTGTCCCAATAATTGAAGTTTCAACTATGATGGTTCACGGTGGGGCACTGGGTCAGGGTGGGGAGACCAACGCTCTATGGGTCCTTTCTACATTGAAAAACTTGGAGAGTCGTTTGGGAGTCCGATCTTTGACAATCCGGTTTTCCAAGAATAGTTCCGTTAAAGGTCCGCGGCTCTTTCACAGAACCTTACAAATCTCAAATTGTTCCTTCGTGATTGTCCTTTGGAATCCTCTGTTCGGTCGTCAAGTTTTATCACTTTTTTCTGTAGGTCAATGACTGTTTCCCGAAGGGAGAGAACCTCCGTTTAGAGTGTATCCACATTTCGTTCATTAGTGGTAACTCTATCAGAAACCTTACGTAGGTTACATCTTAGCAAGTTGACGTCGATGGCTATAGCACCTATTCTATGGACCATATCAGCCCTGGTGGTTTGGATCGCTGCCAGTATATCTGTGAGTGAGGGGTGCTGTTCTGCTGGGCATGCAGCCCCCTCTCCTTGCTTCTCCTAACTAAATTCCTGCGGATCAAGGCCTTGGGGGAAGCCTGCACATAGTTCAGGATCTTATTGTCTTGCACCTTGGAGCCCTTATCTTTCACCTTTGTAGTTTCCTCACCCAATGGGTAACTTTTTGATGGACTTTCAACAGTACTTCAGGCTAGCATTCACTACTCCACAGCTAAGTACCAATATGGGTGTCCACTTGTGCTTAGACTCCCACCATGTTGTTTCCCAATAGTGCTTTTCCTTTTTAAATGAGACTACAGTTCTCCTCTCAGTTCCCCACCCCGGCTCCATGGATGACCACTCTGTAAACCAATTGATATAGACCCCTACAAGTCCCAGGGAATCAAGCACTCCCGCCCCTTGGCAGTTCTTACCCGTTCTCAGATTTTGGCTTAATCATCTTGTGGCTTCTGTCCACCCGATCTAGGGCACAACTGGTCTTCTTTCCCTTTGGGCTATTCCTATGGTGGCCAGTTGTAAGCTGGTTCATTATTTAGGGCTCTAAGGGAGCCGCAATCTGGGCTTCCATTCACTACTCAGCCGCTCCATATCTCTGTCATGTGCATTAATCGTTTTTGTGGCATCACTTTCTGAGAGTCCTCTTTGCATCTCTCTCATACTTGCTCGTCCATGTGTACGCTCCTGGTGCGCGGCCGCCACCCCTCTCCGCCTCGGGCCCGGCCTCTCTGTTTCTTGCTGATCACTGCCCAGGCAGGTCCACCTCTGTATTCCTGGCTGGCCGCCCCTCTCTGGCCCATACTCAATCTCAATATCCGGCACCATTGGGGCCCTTACGGTGGTTTTCACAGCAGCTGCTGCGCTCTTCTGTGGCATCCACAGTTCCATGCAGCCCTTGCGTCGTCCCCATCCTGTGGTATGACCTCAGTCAGTATTGGAGCCCGTGCCCTGCAGGCCTTGCCCGGCTGTAGTCTGTGTCTCAAAGGGGTCTCGGGCCGACCCTGAAGCAGGGATTCTTGGTGCTCACTATCCCTTCTTTCGAGTCGGCTCTCAGCTGTACTGAAGCCTCTGATGCTCACCGCTTCTGTATCCCAGTGGCCCGGGATCCTTGGCTCCACACCTTCACGGGCTGTCGCTCCTCAGGGGCTCTGTACTTCTCTTAGTGGTTTCCCAATTTGTGGTTTAGGCTGGTCACCAATTTCCACCGAGGCCCATTCAGTTGGTCCGGATTTTCACGCAAGTCGCCAAACTGGTCTTCAGGGCTCTCTACTCTCCCAGCTCCACCCAGGGTTCTCGG
The DNA here is from genome assembly GCF_964263255.1 of Lissotriton vulgaris. NCBI lineage: Eukaryota > Metazoa > Chordata > Amphibia > Caudata > Salamandridae > Lissotriton > Lissotriton vulgaris. Next base: position 1,851,969,312 of record NC_141687.1, on the reverse strand, counting down.
TTGTCTGATTTCCTCTGGCCCAGCATGGGCTTCCCCACAGGCCATCTCTTGGGGAGAGGGCCCTGGGAGCTCCGGGAGACACTCTTTGGCAGCTCACCCTTGTACCGCCCTCCACCGCATGTTGTTATTTTCACTCCGATGTAGCCTTTGCCTGCCGCTGCGCTGCGTTGCACGAAACTTTCGGATTACCCCTCATGGCTGGTCCAAGATGGCGTTGATGGTCTGCAGGGCCTCCATTTTTTCAGAGCTCGTCTGCAAGTCCCGACGGCAGTCAACTTCTCCTTCAGTCCTCGGGTGGAAGTCACTGACTTTAGGCCATGATTTGTGGGGGCGATGTTAGCAGTACACCGCAGGATTATGTTGGATTTCCCTGTCACTAGTGGGAGCGCTGGGAGACACATTTGAACGCCCATCTTAGCAGAACATGCACCCCCGTTTCCAGTGTTTCACCAAAACTGCAAGACATGGTCCTTCATTGTGCCAAACGCAATATGCCAGTAAAACTAAATAGGTCATCTGTTGCCCAGTTTATAGATGCTATCAAGAAGCATTATTGTTAATAGTTTTTTTACCTCATCCTTCCATCTTCCATTACTCTTTAAAGACAAGTAGATATCTGAAAAGCAAATATAGAATACATTTAACTTGAGATTACATACTTTTAGATTACAAACTATAAGCAAGTGAGTAACGTCATAAATGGTTATGTCAGTGTGTAAGAGGCTGTGTAAGTATGGGTGTATAACTGGGTATATGAGTGGCTGTATGGGTAGATGACTGGGTGGGTGAATGGTAAAGTGGATATGTAAGTGAGTGTATCAGAGTCTCTGTGGGTGTGCCATTGGATGTGTAAGTAGATCTGTTGGTGTGTCACTGGGTCTGTTAGTGACTGTGTGGGTACCTGAATGGGTATGTAAGTGGCTGTATTGATTGGTAACTGGCTGTGTTAGTGAGTGTTTGACGGTGTAACTGTGTGTGCAAGTGGCTCTATTAGGAGTGGATAAATAAGTGCTTTGTTGGTGTGTGAATGTATGTGTAAGGGACTCTGATACTGTCTGACTGGGTTTGTGAGTGACTGTATGGTTTTATAAATAGGTATGTGAGCTGCTGTATGGGTGGGTGACTGGGTGTATAACTGGGCATATAGGTGTGTAAGTGTATGTGTTACTGACTGAGTGCAAAGTACATGAATTGCTGTATAGGTGTGTGAGTGGTTGTGACAGTGCCTGTAAGGGTGTGTGAATGACTATATAAGTGGATGAATAGTTAAGTGAATATGTGTGTGAATGGTATTTGGGTGGGCAACTAAGTGTTTCAGTCACTGTCTGCCTGTATGAGTAGTGGGAAAATAAGTGGTTTTGTGTGAGTGTACCTAGATGTATAAGTGCGTGCCTAAACGTGTGAGTATGTGCAGCTTACTACTATTAACACCTTGGCTGCTAAGGCAATTCCCCTCCTGTGCTGGAGATCCTTGATCCCCATTCTTCATGACGAGCTCAGCTCATCATGAGCAGCGAAGGGGTTAAATTACATACTATGAGTAAGTACTCACATCTAATTTCTAACATATTCATTCATACAAGCTTAATAATATAACCATATTTTCAGTATAGCAATTCCTCTACCTCCTTTGCTGCTCACTATATGTTTAGGTAATGTTCTCTTCTAAGCTCCTTTCTATTTTGCCTTTTACTATAGTGTCTAGAAGCTACACATTTTACTTTAAACATATATACACTCAGTTGTTTTTTAATATACTTTTTTATAATACAACCTAATTCAAATACATGTAAAATCCCTTTGCTGTTGTCCACCTTTAATTGCAATATATGTTAACATATGTTTTCTACTGCAAATCTCAAATCAGAACTATGGCAATCCTCCTCTACTCTCAGTAGAAAAGTACCTAAAATGGCTACCCTTCCTCATGCGCTTTTACTCATAATACTGTACTTAGTAAATCACAGACTTCCTTTCATATTTTATTTTTGTTATACCACTGCTAAATGGTCACTATTTTTTAACCCCTTTAATGGTTCCTGTAAAAAAAGGCAAATGGGGTAGTTTTTTTGCGGTTCTGCAGATCCACCATGGCATTTAGCGTGACTACCCCTTGTAAATCAGCGGTGGATCCTTGAATCCATAGGGAAAGCCCTGAAAAGCATTCAACAATCTGTTGGTAATGCTTTCATTCCTGTTTAATTTTGTAAAATGTTGCCAATTACAAGACATACACAGCACATTGAGTAATTTATGTACCACAGCCTGCTTTTCAGTTTCACACTGTAGTCTCTTGTGTTCCCTCCCCCACACTCTTTTAGCTCCATTACCATAGTAGCCATGTTTCTAATAGTCTCTGCCTATCAGGAGGTGAAAAGTTCACAAGACTTCCTCTGAACAACATACTATCTTCACATTAATGGTAGCAGGTGTGTTTGACTGTTAGCTATTCCAAGCTTATTTTTCCAAAGCAAATCCCAGAGGAAGTTACTTTTTTGTTAAAGTCACTACCTAATTTTAGTTCCCTGCACATCTCCTCTATCAAATAAAATGTTAATATATATTTTTCTTGCTGTCCTCCATTTAAGCTGCCTTTTATCTTCAAAACTGACTAATTTTGCTGCAGCCTTTTCTTGTGTGTTACTCCTGCTTGTCTACAAAATGGTCAGTCTGGATTGTGGACCATAGGTTTATGTTTTGTGCCAGAGAGAGTGCTAGAAAGAGTAGCATTGACAGGGACCTAGCTTTATCTAATGTAGGCATTACTTGGGTTGTCCATAAAGGGTGAAAGTGGCATCAGTTGCTGACTTTGGTTGAAAGCTTTGCAGATTTCCAACATCCAGATCGCATGATTGTACACTGTGGTGGCAATTACCTAGGCACAATTACTGGGGTAGGACTGGAAATCCTAATGAAGGATACCTTTGGTAAATCAATGATTCTTTTCCCACATACTGTCTTGGTGTTTTCCAACATTTGCCAAGACAAACTTGGCAGTGGTCAATCCAATTTTGTCTGCAGATAGAGAAAATCAGGAACCATGTCAAAAAGCTGTTTCTGCATTTCTCCAAGACCACAACATGGTCTCTATATAACATAACAACTTTTGCTTTGACATGAACAGAATATATCGAAAAGACGTAGTCAATGAAAAGTTATCATCTACACTCCATGAAAAAAGGATCTTTTCAGAGCCAACCCTTTTCCCAAAACACATTTAATACAAAATATCCTATTACAATTTACATAACTGAGTGGATGTATAGATGTGTTAGTGGGTGTGTGGGTGGTTGTGTGGGGTGTGAGAGTGTGTGTGAGTGTATAATGGGTGGGTGTATGAGTGGGTGTGTAAGTGGCTGTGTGGCTCTCGGGGTGGTGTGTGAGTACCTGCATGGGTATGTTAGTGCATGTGCCAGTGGTTTTGCTGTATGGGTGTGTGAGTGGGTGTGTAAGTGGCTGTGTGGGTCTGTGAGTGGGTGTGTAAGGGGCTTTTTGGGTTTGTGAGTGGCTGTCGTGACTGAGTGCGTGAGTGCATGTGTGGTTCTGTGAGTGGTTCCCTGAGTCTGTAAGTGGATGTGTGAGTGATTGGATGGGTGTGTGAGTGGTTGTGTGGGTGTGTTAGTGGGTATGTGAGTGGGTGTGTGAATAGTTCTCTGTGTCTCTGAGTTCATGTATTGCACATAACAAACAATAATACAGTGGAAACACTACAAAAGGACACCACACCAGTCTTAGAAAAATATCCAATATTTATCTGTTTAAAACAAGACCAAAATGATAAAAATCCAACATACCATGATCAAAATACAAATAATGCGAAAATGGGCTTTATATATAGTTCATTGAAGTTAATAGCTCCAACCGGGGCTATCATGGCGTAGTGAACAATCAAATCCAACAGTTCTGTCTGGTCGCTGCGTCGTAGGCTAGCTACGAGGTCAGGGAGACCCATAAAACAGTACCTTTGGCGATGCAGGGTGTCGGACCTGCGGTTAGCTCTGGAGGAGCCGTGTTGGCAGGCGTTGGTTCCAGAAGTCAGTGCAAGAGTCATCCGGCCCTTATAGTCACACGTGTTGCAGGTCGAACTCCGTGAGCTTAAAGTCAGGAGTGTCAGCAGGCGTCGGAGCTGCGTTGTGAAGCAGAGAGGTGCGATGTACGATGCTTTCAGGTTGCGGTACAGGCAGTGTCTCGCTGACGGTTGTCCAGTGGCGTTGTGAGACCAGAGCTGCGGTGCAACGCAGGACAGCGTTCTCCACGAGCGGTGTCCACAGGTCACTGTGCAGGCAGTGGCACCAGTGATAGCATCACAGCGTCATCAGAGATACCAGGGTTGCAGTGTGAAAGGAGGTAGTGCGTAGTGCGGTGCCCACAGGTCATAGTGCAAGTAGCGGATCAGTGGCGGTGTTGGGCGTAATCATCGTGCAAAGTGCGGGGTGCCCTCTGGGGTGCCTTCAGGTCACCGAGTGGTGTCATTGACAGCATCAAATTACCTTTCTCCTCTGTGGCAACTGAAACATCCAGTTCCAGAAACCGGTACCAAGAAGATGTTGAAGTTTTTGATTCAATACAACAACTATCTGACGGTCAAGAGAAAGTGAAAGAAAAAGAAAAGACAGAGCACAACAACTGGTTAAATACCCCACTACCACTGTGAAGCTTTTGATTCACCTGAGTCTGCCAACAGGAGGCAAGCTCTACATCAAGCCCTTGGAGATACTTAGTATGCAGAAAGAACATTCCAGTCCTTTCCCTGCTCAAGACAGAAACTGCACCCGCAGGCCAACCCAACAAAGCAACAACAGCAAAAAGGGCAGTACTCCTCCTGGCAGCTCTTCCAGCTCTTCTTCCTGGCAGGTATCTTATGTTAGGAATTAGTAAGGTTTTACCCTTTTTCTCAGTCCTGTTTCTATGCTCAAGTGTCTGGGTCATGTGTTCAGGGTCCCTTTCCCTTTATATGGGAATCCAGTCCTTCCCTCCTTGCTTGTTATCTATTGATGTTCCAGCCCACCTGAAGGATCATGAGTTTTGCTGAGGACAAAGCCTATTTGGATCTTCACCTACCTTTGGGACGCTTGGTCAGATTGCTGTTGGGAGCTCTTGGCTCTCCTTGGAAATTAGTACCTTTCCGGGACTTGGTTTTTGTGATATTTTTTACTGACATCTGTTGGGGCATTACAGGCATGAAATAGAGCCCCAGGACCTTGCCTCTTGAACCGCATGCATTTCAAAGCGGTTTCTGCTGTATTTAGTCTGTTTTACCGGCTGGTAAAACACGAGTCCTATGCTTCTTCCTGTATTTTTTTAGCTGCTCCACATCATTATGTGGAGTTTGGGTCATGACACGAGTAGCCTTGTTTTTATTGCGTTTTTTCCTGGGTTTCTTCTGATTATGTTATAGTGGCCACTATAAAAGAAGAAAGTGAGTTAAAATATATCGTGTACCCATGCTGGGAGGGGTTTTTCTCTGATTCTAAAAGAGTTTTTTCCCCTGGATCCTTTCAAAGACTTTGCTTATAGAAGTCAGTTGCATGATGGGACTTTGAGTACAACAAGGAATCATTTTATCCTGCTTCACGCTTTTCAACATTCAGGGGAGCTTTCACAGTTGATTTGGTGAGATATCACTCTGTTCTTTATTTAATATAGAATCAGGCCTGGGTTGCATGAGCATTGAAACAGTCATTTCTGCAATACTTAAGATTGCTTTATATCTTCACTACAGGTGCTGTCCGTTCCCATTTCACACAGAAGAAAGGGGTAGCTGTGTTTCCCTTTTGACTTCCTTGTTTTGTTTTATCCCACCCTCTCCTGGTACCCCTGTGATTAGTGCACTGTGGCTGCTATTCAGTGTGTGTTACCGAGGGTCTGGAGGAGGACTGGGTTCATCCTCGTTCCTGCAGCTTGTGGGCAGAGTCGGGCGTGTGAGCTGTGACACCTTAGCCCACAAGTAATCTAAAGTTCTGGGGTCCGGGCTCCAATACTTGTACCACATTTTGCTTTGAAGTTGGTACAAACAAAGTTTGTCTGGCACACATAAACCAGTTCAGCCTGGCTCAGGCCAGGCTCACCACAAAAGGTGGAGACAGCTTTGTGAGAGGTAGTCACTCTCCATTCAGGCGGCAAGCAACAACTCCTCCCACTACTCTAAAGGCAGCCAGTTCTTTTCAGCCTGGCTATGAGTCATCCAGGAAAGGCAGGACACACTTTAACCTCCCCTTTGTCTACTGTGAATACACATCCCCTGCTCCTGTCACTCCAAACCCAGATGGTAAATACACAAATGGCAGAGGCACACCGGATGGTTAATCAACAAAATGCCCACTTTCTAAAAGTGGCATTTTTAAATACACAATTTAAAAAAAAACTTTAATAAAAGGTGTGTTATTAAATTCTGAGTTCAGGAAGTCTAAACTCTATTTCGCTATCTTGTCCCAACGGAAAGTTATACTTCTAAGATTGTACAGAACAACACCCATGTTAGCCTATGGGACAGATAGCCTTGAAAAAGTGAAAAATGAAATGCACAGCATTTCACTATCAGGTCTAGTAATAAACACTGGTACATGTCCTACCTTTCCCCCACACTGCACCCTGTCCACATGGGTACCTTGGGCCTACCTTAGGGGTGGCTTATATGTCAGAAAAGGGAAGGTTAGGGCCTGGCAGGAGGGTGCACTTTCCAGGTCGACATGGAAGTCAAAACTGTGCACAGACACTGTAGTGGCAGGCCTGCAAACCCTTTGAAGGTCTACTTGTCGGGGTGACACAACCAGTGCTGCAGGCCCACCAGTAGCATTTGATTTACAGGCCCTGGGCTGTACTAAGGACTTAGTAGTAAATCAAATAAGCCATATGCACTTTAGCACTGAATAGCAGTGGTAAAGTGCCCAGAGCCCTAAACCCAATGAAAAATCGATCAAAAACAGGAAGCCAAAAAGCAAAATGTCTGGGGGTGAACCCGCTGAAAAAGCCAAGTATAACAATGTGTGAGTAGATGTGGTGGTGGTTGTGTGGGAGTGTGAGAGAGTGTGTGAGTGGGTATTTTTTTTAACTAAGTGCTGTATCTGCAGATCTATTGCAGTTTTACACGAGGGATGTGCTGAGCGCTGCTGTGGATCTGCAGATCCTCACGTGGGGGCAATTTCTTGCAAATGAGGAGTCCCTCAACTGGGGAGTCCCTCGAAGACCCCTCCATCAGTCACATGGGCTCAGGATACCTCTATACTGACCCTTTATGGCCAATTTATACCCCCCAGAACCATGTCCCAATTGACAAAATGGCAGCCGCAACTTTTCTCTCACGTTGCAGCAAACCAATCACGGCGTTGCAGTTGGTGAGTGTATCCAGTGATCATCCATGGTGGATTCACATCTCTAGGTATACATATATATTTTTTCAGATTTACGCCAAATTGCAAAAAGCATTTTTTCTGAACCAAAGTCTATCTTTCTGTCAAATTTGGTGTCATTCCGGTCAGCGGTTTGGGCTGTAGTTGTGTCTAAAATTTCCATGGGAAATTTCATGGGGGAAAAAACGTTTTGGGTTGGTCCTTTTTCAAGGCCCCCCACTTGATGAATCATCCCGAAACATTCCATGTGCAAACTAGACAAAAAGCAACACTTTTTAGGGAAAGATTTGTGGAGATTCGTCGAACAGGGCCAAAGTTATTAGCACCATAAAAAATGCATTTCCTATGGAAACATGATCCTATAAACCTAGCCGGTGGAGACCGCCACTGTGCAATGTATGCATGTTTGCATATATATTACATATTTATTGATATTTGCATCAAGCAATGTTCCTAATGCACTTTACCAAGTCTTTTGCGTATTTAAACGTTGATAATAACATTGTGAGTGTTGAGATCATACCAACTCTTCCATGTCTATTAGTATTAATGGGCACGTCAATTAGCACTGTCACTTTAAAAGGTTGAAGTCACTTCTCCAACGTGTCATGTGATGAAGGCCCCATGAGGGCTAAAACGCGTTATGGCAGAGGTGCAGGGCACTAAATGAAAGCATTGCACTAAACTGCGGGTTTGCATCATCTGTTACGAATGCGTAAGGAGCCAGCCTTTCAAAAACGTCGCCTACTAAAGGACTAAAAATGCTTTAATTTTTCAACACATTGAAACTTACCAAAGTGAAAAATGTAATTCGCACCTATGACTCCATGTCCCATAATGCTTTATGGACTTAGCAATTAATTACGCCCATTGGGGGTCATGGAAATAAAGGAAGTCAGTGAATGGAAAAATGCGAACTTCTCATGTGTTGAATTGCAGCCCGAGAAGAAGAGGCTTTCTGCCTTGAAACGCGTTGGCGAGAGAATGTAAATGATGTTTGGGAAAGGCTGCCTGCATATCAAAGCCGGATGGCAGAGTGTTGCTGTGTGACCTCTCATTTGTGAAGGGCAACTTTGATGGAAAAAAATATCTATATATATAGGTTTCTATTTTTCTACATTTATTCCAGGATGTTTCTTTAGAGGCAATTAATATTGTCACAAATTCATCCTACCAAAGAGGCCTAATTATAAATGCTCCGGTCTTCAATGACATTGGTTTCATTGTGACTGCTCTGCTCTTCAATGATGTAAGTTGAGGGTTTGTGTATAACTCTCTTTTGAATCTCCTTGTATTTTTATTATGTTATTAGCATCACACATTCACCAATATATTGTGACTTTCTTTAGCTTGTCTAATTTGGAATAGAGTGGATTTTTTTTTATAAATCTTTTTATTGATTTTTAAAAACAAAAAACAATAAGAACGTATCAGGTGCAATGCAATCAGGTACATACAAAGAATCAAACAGTTGAAAGATAGGGATACTTGCGACACATTAAGCAGGACACTGAGACTCCAACACTCTTAGTCAATCAAGATTATGAAACTAGCGGAGTTCGCCCTATACAAAAGCGTGCTGCCCTCCAGTCCCGCCACCCACAAAATCAGGTTATCAAAGCTCGTTATGCCCCTCGATACTAAGATCATGAACAGGATAAATTACAGACATTTGTATGCAGAAAATAGACAAATCAGAATAATAATGCTTGCATTGTCACCTTAATACTGAAAACAGAGTCAGGATAATTAATAAATAAGAAAAGAAAAGAAAGTTAAAAACAAAACGCAACTTGCGCAACACCCCACCCTGCACCCCTGCATGTATCTTACGCCAGACCCCAACTAGCAGTGTGCCTGTCGCCACATCTAATCTACAAAAACTAAAAATAATAAATGGAGGGGGGCCTTCGTACAGGCTCCCGGCCTCTCCCCCTCATTACGGATATATTATCGATTACATAATCAGGCTAAGATCGGGGGATTTATTACTCGCCTACATCGCCACCCGGTACCAACATTATAAAGTGAATCCCGCACAGCCACCACTCGAACAAATGTCTTTCTCAGTCTTGGCCTGTTCGATCAGGCACACAAATATTATTCAATATTCTTCAACCAAACAGCCGCCATCTTGAAAGATTCAAATGACCGGAGGTGTTCGTTTGGCTGCACACACGAGCGAGTCCGAAACAACTGGATATTTTCAATCTCATTGTCACTGGGTCCCATCCGCGCCGATAAGAACCCCTGACGTTGTTTCAAATCCAGTTGCACTGAGTTCGGAAAGGGAGAGAGGGCCACCTTGTTGTTGTTATTGTTATTGTTAACTTAGTTTTCTATAGCGCCAACTCACCTACAGGTCTCTAGGCGCTCAAGACCAGATAACAGCCAACAGTGATTGAGGACATGAGAGAGGCAGAAAGGCCTATAATACAGCTTGTTTAGATGAGCTGAGTGCCTCCCTAAATAAGAGGGTTTTTAACAGCTTCCTGAAGCGCAGGAGATTTGCTTCTTTCTGAAGTGATTCTGGTAGATTGTTCCAAATCTGTGGAACCAGAACCGAAAAGGATCTCCCTCCTTTGGTTTTTAGCTTGTAACGAGGGCAGACCAGTAGCTGGGAATCAGCAGACCTCAGGACTCGCTTGGGGGTATACATAGCTGCCAAGGTTTCAGATTGCTATGTGTGACATTTTCAAAATTTCATTGTAATTATGAGTGACATTTCAATGACTATGAGTGACACTTTCTCACGAGCAAAGGAAGACGAGCGGGAAACATAAATATCAGAAATGACACCCATTTGAGCAACTATAAACTCTAAGAACATCTTAAAACTGCTGTAAAGCACCAAAAAATGGTATACAACTGTTACAACGCATTTTTTACCACGCAATACCATAACCACGCATCTTTTACAACACAAATACTTTTACCACGCATACATTTACAACGCATACTGTTACAACGCAAGTACCTTTACAACGCAGGTACTTTTACAACGCATTTTTATGGAAATTAGTGTATTTGTATTATTACTATTTGTTTATTTAGAGTATTATTTTAAAGTAATTTAAATTACATTTTTTAATTTATTTATTATTATTACTAGAGTATTTTAGAGTACTAGAGTATTTTATAGTTGTTAAAATATATTGTAATTACTTGTGTATTTTTAAAGTTTTATTATGTAAATAATAATGCAATATAATATTACTAGATTATTATTTGAGTATTTTGTGAAGTGAAAAAAATATTTGTAAAAGTATTTAACATATATTAGAGATTTTAACTGATTTTTATTATTATTATTATTATTATTATTATTAATGAGATTATTATTGCTTATATTTTTTTAATAAAGAATATATTGACATATTTTAGTATGTATTTTAATTTTTAAATTATATTAATATAAATATTTAAAAAATCTTTAAAAAAAGGTATGCTAAGTAATCTCTTTAAAATATGATATGAGTATCTGGTTTTATACTAGGGTATTTATTTTACTATTTTTTATTATTATTACTTATTTTTTATTAAATTAATTCCTTTATGAAATGTATGTATTCATAAAAATATTACTAAAATGTTATTATTTAATTTTAATAAATCAAAATTTGTTTTTTAAAATAAATAAAATAAATAAATAAAATTAATATAATCATTTTTATGTTTATTTAAAGTATTAAAAAAATATCATTCATTTTTTAAAAAATTGAAGGAAAGAAATAAAATTAATGAAAGTTTTGGTTCCCACGGTTTTACATTGATTTCTATGGGTAAAATTGTCCTACTTTTATTTTCAGGATTTTGGATATGTGTCCCGCGGAACAGAAAAAGAATGAAGAAAAGAAGAAGAAAGAAGATTAAAAGAAGGGAGAAGAAAATAGAAAACAAGTAAGGAGACAAAGTAGTTAATTTAGAAAATATACATTTATTAAAATTTTTGAATTTGAATTTTAACATATTTATTAAGCGCGCTTATACCGGGACGGTTTCATGGCGCTAAACAGCGGCAGACCGGTGGAGGCAGAGAGAAAGGCTAGACTGCTAGGGATCTGGAAAATAGAAAGGTCTTAAGATGTTTGCGAAATTCCAGATAGGAAGCAGAAGCTCTGAGGGCAAAAGGAAGCGAGTTCCAAAAAGATGGAGCTAGAACCGCAAATCTCGTTCCCCCGGACCTCTGCTTCCTGAAGCGAGGAACTGACAAGAGAGCTAGGTGAGAGGAGCGGAGCTCTCTGGCCGGAAGGTAAGAAGATATAGCTTCACAGAGGAAAGCGGGGGCAGTCCCTGACCTAGCCTGATAAGTGATGCAGCCCAACTTGAAAAGAGCCCTCTCCTTCACCGGTAACCAGTGCAAAGATTGCAACAGAGGGGTGGCATGGTGAAATTTAGGGAGACCATAAATCAGGCGGGCGGCCTGATTTTGGATCAGTTGAAGTCGGCGGATTAGGTAGTCCGGGGCGCCATTGTAGACCACATTCCCATAGTCAAGGTGCGATAGCACCATGGCCATGAGGATGAGCTTAAGGGCGGGAACAGAAAAGAAACGGGAAACCTTACGAATAGTGCGAAGGGAAAAGAAACAAGAAGACACCACGGAGTGAACCTGCGTGTGAAGAGAGAGGTGGGAGTTGATAAAGATGCCTAGGGTTTTGACCTTAGGAACCGGGAGGGGAGGGGGACCAAGTGAATGGGGCCAGAAAGAAGGGGACCAAGGACTGCAACCACTCCCAGTCAAAACCAACTCGGTTTTGTCTGGATTCAATTTAAGGTGGTTGCAGTTCATCCAGTTTTGTATGAAAAGCATCACCCTTTGGAAGTTCTGGGCAGAGGTGGGGGGATGGGAGAGGTTAAAGATGAGTTGGAGGTCATCGGCGTAATTAAATACCGAGACCTCCATCTGCTGTAAAGAAAAAATGAGGGGTGAGATGTATAAATTAAACAACAAGGGAGACAAGGAGGAGCCCTGGGGAACGCCGCAAGTCACTCTGCGAGAAGGGGCAGCAAAGTCTGCCAGATGGACGGCCTGTTCCCTGTCCGTTAAAAAGGACCGGAGCCAGGCAAGGGCCGTGCCCCCGATGCCCGCCGCCTCGACACGGGTCAACAGAATGTCATGGTCCACCGTGTCGAACGCGGCGGACAAATCTAAGAGGACCAGAGCCTGAGGGAGGCAGGTGTCAATGCCCTCCCGCAATTTGTCCATCACCGAAACTACCACCTTCTCGGTTGAGTGCAGCGGGCGAAAACCAGCCTGACAAGAGGAGAGGCGGCCAGTGGACTCCACAAAGGAACTCAGAGTCCCGGTAACATGAGCCTCTGAGACCTTCGCCAGGTAAGGGAGAAGGGAAATGGGACGGTAGTTAGCCGGCAGGGTTGGATCAGCACCTGCCTTTTTTAGAATTGAAATAATGACAGCTGATTTGTGGGCCTTTGGAACAATACCAGTTTTTAGGGAGTGATTGATTAATGTGAGAGGAGGGGAGGAGCAGCTGGAGAAGATCTCTTTCAGGGCAAATGCCGGTCCGATGTCCTGGGGTGAACCTGATTTTACCCGGGCCAGTAGGGGAAGGAGGGTTTCACGTGTCAAAGGGGGGAGCTGGGTGAGGGAAGGAGCAATGGGGGGCGAGTGAACAGTGATCGGTGTCGGGGATGTGGGAGGGATATTGGCCTTAATGAGAGCTACCTTCTCGATAAAGAAGGAGTTGAGGGAGTTACAGAGTGATTGAGAAGGGGGGATTTTAGAAATGACCCTATCGGAGGCAGCGAGCTCGTGTACTGTGGCGAATATTTCCTTGGATTGATTTTCCGCTGCCAAAATTCTACCAGAGAAATAGTCAGTTTTTGCTTTAAGTATGTCCCTTTTATATTCGTTAAGTACCAGGCAATAGTTAGCTTTAAGAAGGGGACAATAAGTACGTCGCCACGCTCGTTCTGCTCTGCGTGCCGCCAACTTTTTGTCCCTAAGGAAGGGGGTAAACCATCTGTTGGCGGCATGGGCGCGTTTAATAGCCACTCTCTTAAGGGGAACCAAGCTGTTGCACGACTTTAGCAGCCAGTTATTAATAGCTGTGAGCTGGGCGGGAAGAGATAGATCACTAAGTTCAGGGCTAGAGGCAGCAAGGGAAGAGCAAACATCAGGAAGGTTAGCCTTGTCCCACTTTCTGGCCCAGATGTTTTTGGGCAGGGGGGGTTTTGGCGACCGTCCAAGGTCTAGGGAGAAAGAAATAAGGGAGTGGTCTGACCAAGGGCAGGGCGAGGTAGTGGGGGGGTTGATTGGGATATTGAGGGTCCATATTTGGTCAAGCTGATGACCATGGGTGTGAGTAGGTGCAGCTTAAAAGCTTAAATAATTGAACACAATATACACATGATAACTTTTTAAAAATAATTTTATTATTAATCTAAAAATCATTGAAAAATTGAAGGTATTTTGTATGATTTATTACATATTTTTGTACATTTTTAACATTAGGGAAATATTGTGAAAAAATTGAAATACAATTTTTTATTATTATTTAATAAAGTAGTCCCTTTTTATCGTTGCAGCATTCTATGACGTAATGACGTAAACGTGAGCGTAAGCGGACATTTTGAAGAGCATCGAAGGAGGAAGCAGCTGGAAGCTGATCTGCGTCCAGGCAGGAAACATTTTAAACTTTATTTTAAAGAAATATTGTTAAAAAGGTATACATTTATTGTAAGGGAAGGATAAGAAGAGGTTGCTATATTAGTAAATGATGTTAAGTACGTACAAATGCATGTCGCTAGTCGTAGATCTAGAATATGCCTATGTCGGGTCTGTGGGGAAAAAAGATCGATAACTTTATTTCGTTTTGATAAAGTTGTATTTCATTGAAAAAATTTGAAAAGTTATTTATGTTTATGACTTTTGTTATCGCTTTGAAAGTAATGTTTAAAAATGCACTTTTGAATGTATCGATAGCTTTTGGAAAAAAAAAGAAAGAGAAAAATGTGGTTAGATAATTGTAGAAAAAAAGCTTCTTAGAAAGTAAACAGTTGTATTTTCATGGTTTTTGGCATATGGATTGCTTTTTGGAGATTGGTGGTTTTGTAGAACACAGAACAAAGAGATTACGTAGTTTGAAAGGGATTTGTCGGTTTTTCAGATTTAAGGTTAAAGACAAAAATGTTTGCGGATTTAGTTTGGATATATTTTGGAGACAGATTCTTTTTGTCTATTTCTGAAAAAATTTCTTTTGTAAAAGGAGAGTTCAGATTGAAATTGTTATTATTTGAAAAAATGATTGTTTACTTTATTATCTTTTTATTACTTTGTATTGGTAAAAAATTTAAATTGAAGAAACAAGAACATTTTTGTTTTTTAACACATGGAGTGCTATGAGAAAAATGAACTTGTATAAGTGGTGTATGAAAATGCTTTGTATTATTTTTTTAATTTAAAAAGTATAGTTCTTTTTTTTTGGAAATAAAAAAATGTTGTGGCTTTCTACATTATGCCAAAGAAGATGGGAAAATTTAAAAATATCCAATCTGAAAAATGATGGATTGCTTAAAAATTTATGAATTCGATATATTTTGTAACTTTCTACCATTTGCCAATGGAGATGGTTGTATTTTTTAAAATACAATTAGAAAAATTATGGATGGCTTTTTTTTGCATTTAATAAAAAATTTGAGAAAAACAGATGTCAGAATTGAAAATATTTCTAAAAATTATGCTTACTCATTTGAAGAAGCTTTTTCTAAACAATTTTTTTGTGAAAAGTGAAGAGCAGAAGAGTTTTACTATTTTTCAAAAATACATTTTTAAATGAATCAACACAACATTTAGAATTTTTTGGGGGAAAAAACAGGATAATTTTTCTTACTTTATGGAAAAAATAAAATTCTTGGAATATTTGGATTTTTGAATTGATTTGCAACTAAGGGTTTATTTTAAAGTTGCATAATGGAGAGAAAAAAACCATGAAGAATATTAAAGGTAAGGAGACCCAACTGTTTTTTTTTTGATAATTTAGAATTTTTAAAAATGTAATAGCCAATTAAATTTAGAGAGGATGTAAATTTGGAGGAAAGCAGGAAAGTAATGTGTAGGAGAAAATTAAAAAGATAGAATGCTAGCTAGATTTTCCAGGTAATCTAGAGCCACACACAACGTAAACTGTTGTAATAGTGCCAATAGTCTCTCGGACATTTCTTTTGTTTTTTGAGTAATTCGCGAGTTTAGACTACCTGTTAGAGATTGAGAAATTCTCATTTCCTGAAAAATTTGCTCCTTCTTCAAAGTTTCCAAAAAAGAGTAGAAATTAGGGTGGGGTTTTCCAATTACATGGTTGAAGGAGTTATGCCATCCCTCAATGGCATTATTTGTTTTAGCCTCTCCCTGTAAGCAACTCGAATAACAGTTCCACCACTCCACATGGAAACGTGGCTTCCTCATGCGAACCATATGCTTAGGTGTCCTATCCATGTGCCTTCCATATGATTTAGAATGGGTGCCAATTTTTCCTCATTTGCAATGTAATAATCTGATTCTGTAATGGCAGTGTAGTACTCGTCTACACTTTCGGGAGGGACAAAACAAAGAGCAGTCAATTTTTTTAATTCAACTTGTAGTTTGCTGTCTGACGAGTATTCTGTAACTAGGGGTGTTTTTTGTAGTTTACGCCAGAATGCCTGGGAAAAATGGAAGAAACACCCCTGAATTTGGGTATCTGTGTACGTTTTGGTGATCACATTGATCATGCTCAATTCAAAATCCATAATTATTTTCCTAGGGCTTTGGTTGGTTTTTGATTTAATAACAGACAAAAATTCTGTGTATGTTGCAGAAGTCTTATCAGGCAGCAAACTATATACTAGGGGGATTACACTATTGTTAATTTTAGCATGTATAGTATAAATTTGGGTGAATGGATGGGGCGTGCTTTTAAACGTCCCATCCATTATCCAAATTTCACTACTTTCAAGTTTTAAAAGGTTGCCGGGTGTACTAAAAATTAATATACGTTTTTGAGGGTTTTCATTATCATGCAGAAGGAAAGGTTCATCAGCAAAAGAAATAGTAAGGGGTCCATTAGGATGGCGGGCGGAAACAGTCCGCCCGCCACCCTAACGGAGATCAGAACCCCCCGCCTATAAGCGGGGGTCCCGACATTGGCATTAGGATGCGCCCGCCACCGTGGCGGGCGCATTCCTCAAATTAACATTGTGGCGGGCGGTGCTCACTGCACCGCCCGCCACAATGTTAAAAACAAATGCACGCATTTGCATACTCTAAGCGGCAGGCACCGCGCGGTGCCTGCCGCTGCGATTAATGCAAATGCAGGGGGGTACCACAGGTACCCCCCATGTGCCACCCCCCTTTGCCCGTCACTCTGGGGGCCCACAGGGGCCCCCCAGAGTGAACACCGCATGCCTTTCCGTGGCGGCAATTGAGAAATGCCTATTCTAATATGGCTGGCGGTGTCTGATAGACACCGCCACCATGTTATCCCTTTTCCGCCCCGGCCGCTATGCGACCGGGCGGAAAACAGGCGGGCGGTCTTTCCGACCACTGCGGTCCCCTCCGCCATCGTAATATGGCGGGGGGAATGCAGGGAAGGATGTCGGGCGGATTGCCTCCGCCAGGGTGGCGGTGGACACCGCTACCCTGGCGGAGGCAATCCGCCAGACATCCTAATGGGGCCCTAAGTTTGTGAGGTATAACTATGTCAGAAAAGGTATGAGGTGTATTAGTTTGTGTATTACTTGCCTGCTTTTGACATTGAATAATTCTTCGCAAATTATGGATGGTAGGCATATTACTAGCTACATGAGTAGGGACATGCTGAGCAACCTCTCTTAAAATGGATCCTATAGAATCATTGGAGGTGCTTGCAATTACTTTCGTTTACTGTTTCTCTAACATCAACCTCCATTGCAGAGGCAGAGTGGTTATGGTCAGTTGTTCTTACAATAATATCATCAACCGTAACCGCTCTGCCGCTGCAACGGGTTGAAAAGTATTGCACGCACCTCCAATGATTCCTAGGAAAACTTATCCTTTCCTTACAATAAATGTAACCTGCATGATTTAGTAGTCGGTTTCCTTTTCTGGACTTAATATATTTCGCAGTAGGATGAGTAGACATTTCCTGCAAAGAAAAAAATTTGGTTATTTAGTTACTTAATATGTTTTTTTTAATTTTAAAAAAAAGAAGAAACTGTTTTTTGTCTGCAAGATTTTAAAGAAGGTAGTTTAGTAATTGTTACCTTCAAATTATTCAGTACTTTCTCTACTGCAGCACTTTCCTAGAGTAAGATTACTAATTGATATCCCTACACTATCCAGCACTTTCTCTACTACGGCATTTTCCTGGAGTTAGAATAGTAATTGATATCTCTACACTATTCAGCACTTTCTCTACTGCAGCACTTACTTGGAGTAAGAATACTCATTGATACCACTACACTATCCAGTACTTTTTCTACAGCAGCACTTTCCTGGAGATAGAATAGTAATTGATACCCCTACACTATCCAGCACTTTCTCTACTGCAGCACTTTCCTGGAGTTAGAATAGTAAGTTATACCCCTACACTATCCAGCACTTTCCCTACTGCAGCACTTTACTGGAGTTAGAATAGTAAGTAATACTCCTACACTATCCAGCACTTTCCCTACTGCAGCTCTTTCCTGGAGTTAGAATAGTAAGTAATACCTCTACACTATCCAGCACTTTCCTTACTGCAGTACTTTTCTGGAGTTAGATTAGTATTTGATACCTTTACACTATACCGCACTTTCTCTACTGCCACACTTACCTGGAGTTAGAATAGTCATTGATATCTTTACACTATCCAGCCCTTTCCCTACTGCAGCACTTTCCTGGAGTTAGAATAGTAATTAATACCCCTACACTATCCAGCACTTTCCCTACTGCAGCACTTTCCTGGAGTTAGAATAGTAATTGATACCCCCATATTATCCAGCACTTTCTTTACTGCAGCACTTACCTGGAGTAAGAATACTCATTGATACCACTACACTATCCAGCACTTTTTCTACAGCAGCACTTTCCTGGAGTTAGAATAGTAATTGATACCCCTACACTATCCAGCACTTTCTTTACTGCTGCACTTTCCTGGAGTTAGAATAGTAAGTTATACCCCTACACTATCCAGCACTTTCCCTACTGCAGCACTTTACTGGAGTTAGAATAGTAAGTAATACCCTTACACTATCCAACACTTTCCCTACTGCAGCTCTTTCCTGGAGTTAGAATAGTAAGTAATACCCCTACACTATCCAGCACTTTCCTTACTGCAGTACTTTTCTGGAGTTAGATTAGTATTTGATACCCTTACACTATACCGCACTTTCTCTACTGCAACATTTACCTGGAGTTAGAATAGTCATTGATATCTCTACACTATCCAGCACTTTCCCTACTGCAGCACTTTTCTGGAGTTAGAATAGTAAGTTATACCCCTACGCTATGCAGCACTTTCCCTACTGCAGCACTTTTCTGGAGTTAAAATAGTTATTGATATCCCCATATTATCCAGCACTTTCTCTACTGCAGCATTTACCTGGAGTAAGAATACTCATTGATACCCCTACACTATCCAGCACTTTCCCTAATGCAGCACTTTCCTGGAGTTAGAATAGTAATTGATTCTCCTACACTATCTAGCACTTTCTCAACTGCAGCACTTTCCTGGAGTTATAATAGTAATAATACCCCTACACTATCCAGCACTTTCCCTTCTGCAGCACTTTCGTGGAGTTAGAATAGTAAGAAAAACCCCTACACTATTCTGCACTTTCCCTACTGCAGCACTTTCCTGGAGTTAGAATAGTAATTGATATCTCTACAGTTTCCATCACTTTCTCTACTGCAGCACTTTTCTGGAGTAACAATAGTTGTTAATGGATATATGACTTTTGATACCTTCAAACTATGCAATAATTTTTCTACTGCAGCACTTTTCTGAAGTTAGAAAAGAAAATCATACCTCCACATTATTCAGCACTTTACCTACTGCAGCTATTTATCTAGTACTTTTTAAAATGTGTTTCACGTGTAATGGTATTTATTTACCTTAAAGATTGCTGCTTGTATTTTTGGACTACTTTTGATAGCTTGTTTTTCTGTTTGATGGTTTCTTTAGATGTTGAATGTAGTTTTGATGAAAGATTGATTTGAGTTTCTAAAAAAAGGGAAAAAGGAATGTTAATGATTGCTATGTTTTTCGTACAATGTTACTACATTTTTTAGTGAAAATTTTACATTAAAAATATATTTATCATTATTCTTACAGCTGTACTTTATTGGAGTGTGAAAATAGAATTGACACTTTTACACTATCCAGCAATTTCTTTTAGTTTACCACTTTGATGGAGTTAGAATAGTAATTTATACTCATACACTATCCAGCAGTTTTATTAGTGCAGCAATTACTTGGATTGAGTATAGTAATTTTTACCTTCACATTATCCAGTACTTTTCCTACTGCAGCACTTTCCAGGAGTTAGAATAGTATTTGATACTTCCACACTATCCAGCAATTTTCTCTACTACTGCACTTACTTGGTGTAAGAATAGTTATTGATACCCCCATATTACCCAGCACTTTCTCTACTGCAGCACTTACCTGGAGTAAGAATACTCATTGATACCTCTACACTATCCAGCACTTTCTCTACAGCAGCACTTTCCTGGAGTTAGAATAGTAATTGATACCCCTACACTATCCAGCACTTTCTCTACTGCAGCACTTTCCTGGAGTTAGAATAGTAAGTAATACCCCTACACTATCTAGCACTTTCCCTACTGCAGTACTTTTATGGAGTTAGATTAGTATTTGATACCCTTACACTATCCAGCACTTTCCCTACTGCAGCACTTTCCTGGAGTTAGAATAGTAAGTAATACCCCTACACTATCCAGCACTTTCTCTACTGCAGCACTTTCTTGGAGTTCGAATAGTAATTGTTACCCCTACACTATCCAGCACTTTCTTTACTGAAGTACTTTCCTGGAGTTAGAATAGTAAGTAATACCCCTACACTATCCAGCACTTTCCCTACTGTAGCACTTTCCGGGAGTTAGAATAGTAATTGATTCCCCTACACTATCTAGCACTTTCTCTACTGCAGCACTTTCCTGGAGTTAGAATAGTAAATAATACCCCTACACTATCCAGCACTTTCCCTTCTGCAGCACTTTCATGGAGTTAGATTAGTGTTTGATACTCTTACACTATCCAGCACTTTCCCTACTGCAGCACTTTCCTGGAGTTAGAATAGTAATTGATTCCCCTACACTATCCAGCACTCTCTCTATTGCAGTACTTTTCTGGAGTTAGATTAGTGTTTGATACTCTTACACTATCCAGCACTTTCCCTACTGCAGCACTTTCCTGGAGTTAGAATAGTAATTGATTCCCCTACACTATCCAGCACTTTCTCTATTGCAGTACTTTTCTGGAGTTAGATTAGTATTTGATACCCTTACACTATACAGCACTTTCCCTACTGCAGCACTTTCCTGGAGTTAGAATAGTAAGTAATACCCCTACACTATCCAGCACTTTCTCTACTGCAGCACTTTCTTGGAGTAGAATAGTAATTGTTACCCCTACACTATCCAGCACTTTCTCTACTGCAGCACTTTCCTGGAGTTAAAATAGTAAGTAATACCCCTACACTATCCGGCACTTCCCCTACTGCAGCACTTTCCTGGAGTAATAATAGTTGTTGATACCTTCAAACTATGCAATAATTTTCCGACTTCAGCACTTTTCTGGAGTTAGAAAAGTAAACCATACCTCTACATTATTCAGCACTTTACATACTTTAGTTAGGTATCTAGTACTTTCTAAGATGTGTTGCACGTGTAATGGTATTTATTTACCTTAAAGATTGCTGCTTGTATTTGTGGACTACTTTTGATAGCTTGTTTTTCTGTTTGATGGTTTCTTTAGATGTTGAATGTAGTTTTGATGAAAGTTTGATTTGAGTTTCTAAAAAAAGGGAAAAAGAAATGTTAATGATTCTTATGTTTTTCGTTCATTGTTACTACATTTTTTAGTGAAAATTTTACATTATAAATATATTTATCATTGTTCTTACAGCTGTACTTTATTTGAGTGTGAAAAGAGAGTTGACACTTTTACACTATCCAGCAATTTCTTTTATTACAGCACTTTCATGGAGTTAGACTAGTAATTGATACTCATACATTATCCAGCAGTTTTATTAGTGCAGCAATTATTTGGATTGAGTATAGTAATTTTTACCTTTACATTATCCTGTACTTTTTCTACTGCAGCACTTTCCTGGAGTTAGAATAGTATTTGATACTTCCACACTATCCAGCACTTTTCTCTACTACAGCATTTACCTGGAGTTTGATTAGTGATTGATACCTCCACGCTATATAGCTCTTTTCTCTACTACTGCACTTACCTGGAGTAAGTATACTCATTGATACCCCTACACTATCCAGCACTTTCCCTAATGCAGCACTTTCCTGGAGTTAAAATAGTAATTGATTCCCCTACACTATCTAGCACTTTCTCTACTGCAGCACTTTCCTGGAGTTAGAATAGTAATTAATACCCCTACACTATCCAGCACTTTCTCTATTGCTGCACTTTCCTGAAGTTAGAATAGTAATTGATACCCCTACACTATCCAGCACTTCCTCTACTGCAGCACTTACCTGGAGTTAGATTCGTATTTGATACCCTTAAACTATCCTGCACTTTCCCTACTGCAGCACTTTTCTGGAGTTAGAATAGTAAGTAATGCCCCTACACTATTCAGCACTTTCCCTACTGCAGCACTTTCCTGGAGTTAGAATAGTAAGTAATACCCCTACACTATCCAGCACTTTCCCTACTGCAGCACTTACCTGGAGTTAGAATACCTACTGTTGCACTTGTTTGAATTATAATAGTCTTTTATACCCTCACACTATCCAGTACATTTCCAACTGCAACAAATTTAGCATACAATTTTAAAAATGTGTTTTACGTGAAATGTTTCTTTATTACCTTTAATTTTGTTGTTTTGATTAATAGTCTTCTTT
Organism: Lissotriton vulgaris; assembly: GCF_964263255.1. Classification (NCBI taxonomy): domain Eukaryota; kingdom Metazoa; phylum Chordata; class Amphibia; order Caudata; family Salamandridae; genus Lissotriton; species Lissotriton vulgaris. Next base: position 1,851,946,896 of record NC_141687.1, on the reverse strand, counting down.
AGGTCGTTGATGTTTTGGTTAGTCTTATTTAAAGATTGTTTGGAGTTTCTAAAGGATTAAAATATGAAATTTGAAAGATTTTTTTGTTTTCGTTTGTATGTCGTTGGATTTTGGAAATGAAAAATATTCATTTTGATATCATCACTTTCCTTACTGCAATACTTTCCTGCTGTTACAATTGTAATTGATAATTGAACATTATCCAGCACTTTTCTCGACTAAGTACTTACCTGCTGTTTGAATAGTAATTGATACCCCTACACTATCTAGCACTTTCCCTAGTGCAGTACTTATCTGGATTTAGAATAGTTTATAATAATCCCTCTTTATCTTGTATATTCCCTAGTGCAGCACTTTCCTGGAGTTAGATTAGAAATTGTTACCCAAACACTATTCAGCATTTTCACTAGTGCGGTAATTTCCTTGAGTTACATTAATAATTGATACTGTCTTTTTAACCCGCTATTTACCTACTGTTGCACTTATTTGAGTTATATTCGCATTTGATACCCTTACACTATCCAGTACTTTTTCTACTCTAAGTAATTTTGCATACAATTTTTAAAATGTGTTTTACGTGAAATTTTCTTTATTTACCTTTAAGAATGATGCTTTGATTTCTGATTATCTTTTTCTTGGCTGCTCTTTACTTGCTCGATTTCAAAGATTTCTTTGAGTTTCTAATGGAAAGAAATAAATAATGTAATTTTTTGCTATGTTGCGTCTAAGGTTTTTCTGTTGTTGATGTTCTGGAGATTACTCAGATTATTTATAAAAAGGATACTGGGAATGGAAATGTTTTTTCAAAATATTACTGTTATAATATCCTACACTTAGTACATTGCTGCCACATTTGAAAATTTGTTTTGAAATTCAGACTATTAAATTTTAGTGTAATTTTCGTACTACAATTTCATAAATAATTATTTAATTAACTATTTTTTGGATGACGTTTCAATTTTCGAAGTCGAAAAAATTAATGTTTTTATTCAAAAGTGATGTTATCTGTTTAAATGGAAAACAAATATGTGTATTAATTCATTTATTTACGATTCGTGTGTTTAGAATTCTCGTAAAAAAGTCTTAAAAGTACCTTCAAATTATTTTAGCACAGTAGTGGTGGCTGATTTTTAAAGTACAATTTTTGTGATACACGTCTTTTGCGTCAAAGTTTTGAGTGGTTCGACTAATAAAAAAAAAACATTTAGACATGTTATAACAAAATATTTTACTTTTATTTATTATTTTCATTTCAAAATATTACACGCATTTTATTATATGTATTTCTCGGTTTAAAAAATGTTGGGTTATCTAAATATGTATATATGTTTAATTAATTCTAATATGTGTGTTGGAAAAAATTATCATTAAATAATAATCTTCAACATATTGTTGCAGCGTTATTAATGAATTAGTTTAATATGTCGAGAAGTATTTAAGTAACTCACTTGTAAACCGAAAAATAAATCTCCGGAGTTTTGATATCGATTTCGATAAAGTGAAAAGGTCAGAGGGTCAGGTTTGGCGTCTGGTCACTCTGGTAGTTGAGGATCAACTGTTTTAAAAATGGTGTCTGACTCGTATTTATAAGTTTGGGTTACTGCCTCTGCATTGTTATGGTAGTTTTATATATGTTTTATTTCTGTGTAAACTTATATTTTAAAACTTAGTTAAAAGATATGTAATTAGCGTTTATCGTGCCGTTTTGGCATCCATTTTGAAAATAGTGTTGTGGTATTATTTGATAGAAATAGTAGTAGGACTATCGTATGGCTTACTTATTGAAAATGGTGACTGTTTGTCAGTACGTGTATGTATGAATTTGTTGTGTCTAAATTAATAATTTTAGTTATTTCTATATATATTTATAATTATTTTTAGTGGAATTGTTGTGTAGCTAATAATTTCTACATTTTGGAAATTAGGAGTATTATTTTTAATATGTGAGTATTAATTTTAATACTCGAGTATTAATTTTTAAAAAAGATCGCTTATTTGTTTATTACGTTTTAGTTTTTCTTTACATTTTTTAATACACTTCCCCACCCAAAACCCCTATTTTCCCTGCATCCCGTTCCTGGTTTTATTGTACAAAAAAAATATATATATATTTTATTTGCGTTGTAATGGTATGCGTAGTTAACGTTTTCGTTGTAATAGTATTTTTCAATTTATTGTGCAATATTGCGTTGTTATAGTACTCGTTGTAAAAACATGCGTTGTAATAGTAATTGCGTTGTAAAAAATGCGTTGTAAAAGTATGCGTTGTAAAAGTATGCGTGGTAACGTCATATATCCCCAAAAAATGGTAGGGCAGCAGTTAGCTGGCTCGCTGACTCTACAGCAAGCCCACCACAGACAGCAGAGGAACAACTAGAGCCACATTTCGGGAGTGTATAGTGCGACTAACTACCACAGTTGAAAATTGAGCAGACTCACTGACCCTGCCTGTAGGCGTGAGACATGCAAGCACTCATGCAGTCAGAATAAGAGACCTACAGACAATCTAAGCAAACGTAGACTACAACTCACAGAATGCATTAATTTCTTAAGGGAAGACACACGAGGAAAAACACAGTGCTTGCCATACCTTAAGCAAATAAACAGTAACTTTCTTATTTTCACGTTCCTGCTTTCAAAGCATTTAGAATATTCTATTTGACTACAAGATGGTGTTGAAAATAATATAATTTTAGTCATTGTGTGTCACTGTAATTTGTGGGGGTGGGGGTGACATTCGTATGTCTGACTTAGTTAACACGACACACACCTGCCTCAAACTACTCTCTAATAAAAGAACACTTTGTTTTTGTTAGTAAACCACAAATAAAAGCAACTGATATGTATTTCAACCAAACAAGCAGCAGCAATTCTAAAAACAATCTCTGAGGCTCTTCATGCAAGTTATATGCAACAATTTGACATAAATAGTGAAAACGCCATTCATCACCCCTGTGCAGAATTTTTTGTTGGAAGCCTGATTTTTACATATTAATGGTTTGACTTCTCAGTGCATTGAGCACCTGCTGCAGAAATCTGTAAGCAGTCTGCAGGTCACATCACCAGATTCTAGCAGCTCTCCCACTCGTATTTCCCCCTTTGCATTCTGGTACTTACGTTATGCTATTCTAATTAGTGAAATAAAACACGCTACAGAGAGAAATATGGGGTAAATGAAGTTCTCCATTTGAGGACCTGATAGCTCTATCTTTTATCCCTACGATGGGACTACACAAGATTATTACTGTTCAGCTGGGAAAGCAAGTCTGCCAAGTTTAGTTTCCTAAGCATAACTAGTTAAGCCACCGCGTTTTTTTTACTCAGAATTCTGGAACTTGTAGACTTTATTTTATGCTGGGTATATTCCCAGATTCTAAGAAAAAAGCCCAAACTGGCCTAAATAGTCGCTCATGGACCTAGGAAACTTGACAGCTGACGGGCACCTTCAATGCAGGTTATTTAGTCTGTGGTCTGTAGGATAGTTAATATTGCTAATTTTAAATTGTAAATAGTATTCGGCTGCCGCTTGGGCTTGCCTCGTCCCCCCTGGAAATGTTCACCATCGAGGCACAAACATAAGCAGAGACTGAAAGAACAAATCCGAAGCCTAATCTAGAGAATACGAAAGAAAAGCAAAAATTGAGGCTGGAGAGAGAGAGGGGGCCCCTGAAAGCCAGAACTCCACACCAGCGCAAAGACCTGGAACAACAAGGAGCCTGCCTGAAAGAAAAACTCGATGCCTCCACAAAAACTGGAAGCAGCAGCGGGACTGAGACATTTCATTTATAAACACATAGAACTAATACTAGGGAGGCAAGCGACTACAAAGAAGTTAACAGCTCTCTGAGCTCTTGCTGAGTGTAATGACTGCTGACAACTGGCCAATCATGTGATGTCAGCACAGTGACAGACAGCCTTATAGTCAGTTCGAGTTTCAGGCAACAACTGCAATGTTTTTTTATGGCAGTTTACTCACGAGCGATGGAAATAAAATTATCCAAGAACTAAGGCCGAGAAGGAACATGCTGTTTTAGGTTTTACTTTTTGTACCATCATCTTGTTGTGTGGCAGCCAGCCTTGCAACGCTCATAATTGCTTCATTATGTATTCCAGAATCCTACCTAAGTAAACACATGGGTTTCCGTTTCCAATTAGTTGCCTCTATTTTAGTACCGGTTGTACAATATGAGTTGCAAGCATTGATGCACCAGAGCACGACGTGCTGACATTTACATAAAAATAAGTGCCACCGGCGTCGGGTGCACAGCGCTGCATGGGGCTGACTTACTTATGTTGAGTGACTGTAACGACCGGATTCTCGAACCAGATGGGATCAGCTCCTGAGAGCCCCTCCAACCCAGTCGGAACGTAATCACCTCCCTCCTTAGAACGTATTTACAATAGGTATATGTATCTAAGGATGGGGAAAATAGCAATACACATGCATAGGTTTTCTACAATATCCCATTCATACCAGCTAGTCTCACGGCCACTTAGACCCAGACTAATCTACCCTGGGGCAGTTCTAATTATGTACCATTACACACTGATCACCATCAGTGCTCACTCGACACGCAATCCGGCGTGCCATACACACTGAGCTGCAGCCCCAGTGCTCTCTCTCTCTATCTGGTCCACAATCCGGCGGACCTACACACTGGTTTCCCTCCCAGTGCTCGCTTACTTACAACACGATCCGCAATCCGGCGGATCTACACACCAGTCTCCCACCTGGTGTTCTCATTAACGCCGCTTACCAACGACGATCACTCTCCTATGAATACCTTTGGAAGGAATCTCTCATTGGCTACTCGGGATGATACTACAATAACATGAATTAGCACAACTTGCCAAATTGAATTATGTACCTTCTGCTCTCAGCATCAAATGGTCCCTCTCTCCCTCATTATTCAGTCACCTCTTACCTGACCGGGATTTACATCCGTTCATGAAAACGATGTCTGACTAGAAGACCAGGTTACCCTGATTGAACAAGAATACAAGGCACATGTTGGTTCACTAAGAACTGGGGTATTTTATTAAAATGATTATAAACACAGCACTATACTATAACATATATCCTGCAAAGAAAAGTAAAAGGTTAGAATGTGCACATGATAGGACAGAGGTCACCTTGTGAGCACGAAGTCGGGGTTCAACAGTCATCTAGGTTCCCTTCTCGTCTGTGCCTTGGCTCGTCTCGGAATCACACCTCAGCAGTCACGAGTACACGTCTGCACCGCTATGCTCTGTCGTCTCTACTTTCCTCGAAGTCACTGGAACCTTCCTCTTTATTAGCTGCTGTCTCTCTCTGTCTCCACTCGCTCTGCGCTACTTCTCCTTCTCCTTCAATCTTTCTCAGAGAGTATCAGCTTCATGATCTTTCTCGGACTTCAAGATGGCGACTGTCTGCCTGGAAATAATTAATGGCATTGATGCTAACGGCTAGCTGCCGCCTACAGACTGACTGACTCACTGCCTAACACTTTCGCTAATATGAAGCTTGTCCTTTCATGGAAAGTTACGGCCAGTAACCTGCCGCCCACCAAATTCTTGTACCTCCCCGTACCAAGGACACGTTCCCAGCTGGCCAGCCTGATGTTGTGTCTTCGGAATGGAGAAAAATACAGTCTTTCGATAAGGGCCAGCCTGAGCCGGTTCTCTCCAAGCGAACAACACTTCGAAACTAAAACATTACACTTGGCCTAGAAGCATCTCGAGCTGCCGGGGCAGAAAGCAAGATGGAGTCTCTCCCGTTTGAGGCCTACAAGGCCCGAAATAAGCATAACTCCATAGAAGGTATACTAACACTCTTGCAAAAGGACGGATTATCACTAATACTAATGAATCTATCCCCTAGCTTAAGTTTATAAGCCCTGATCTAAGGAAAAGGGTACGAAAATGCATTACTGTGCCTTATGAATAGGCCCTGTTTATAGTTCTAATCCCTGCACTAGAAGAGTAAAAGGCTGGAGTCACCTTCAATCATTCTCCCTCAAAGGAGGGCCGAAAAAGTCGGTCAGAACACTGACCTGTTGCAGTGCTGCCCAGCCACGATGTGCAGCACAGACTGCCTGCCACTGGTACTGCCAGTGTTGTGTTCATCCAGGCAAAGCTGCTGCTGTCCACTCGAGTCGGACACTCCTCGCCTCGACCGCTCCCCCCCCACCCCGCCGTGGCCGCGCTCGTCCTCCTGGTGGGGCTGGCCAGGTCAGAGCTGACTTTCGCCAGCTCAGCTGCCTGCCAGGAGGTCAAGTCAACTGCTGCTGCAGCCTGGTTTGTGGGGCGCTGGCGGCCGCAATCAATCATGCGGCCGGACCCCCCCCCGGCCGCGGGGGCTGGCCCGGCCTGCCATGAGAGGCTTTGAGTGAGCAGCAGGCAGCATGCACTCTCACTCTCAGATTACCCTGCCGCTTTTCTAACTTCCTGTTCCTGTCCGGACGTGACGGCACTCTATCGCCGCACATTTGGATTTAATCCCGGCCCCCCTGGTGACGCGGTGTTCATTCATTGGCTGCACTATTGGACTGAGAGGGCAGGCATCCCGGCCCCCGGCTGAGTTATGAGCCGTGCTGGCCGCGGCGCCGCAGCCGCACCATTTGCCAGTGACAGGCGCCATTGGTGGCTCGCCTGGCAGCAGGTGCAAAATGCGTGACATTGCATTTCAGTGCGGTGATGCGGATCACCGCACTGAAATGCGTGAGCGTCACACGTGTTGCGTGACGCTTGGCAGAACTGGGTATACACCTCCAAGCGTTCTTTAATATAGGCAGGGGCTTGCCCATAGATTGCCTTATGGGCCGTGCACAGGCTCTTGAACTCCACCCTCTGCTCAATAAGAAGCCAATGTAGCTTGAGCAGTAAAGGAGAGGCGTGGGATCTTCTAGGTAGCTTGAAGATCAGACGCGCCGCATCATTCAGGACCACCTGCAATCTGTTGGTCAGGATTTTAGGCAGACCTAGATAAAGGGCGTTCCCATAATCCAGCCTCGAGACGATGGTAGCAGAAACAACCAAATGGAGTGCAGAAAAGGAGAGAAGAGGGGCCAGCTTTCGCAGCTGTCTGATCAAACCAGTACACATCCCTACTACTGAGGAAATCTGACTGGCCATTGGCAACTCATTGTCAATCTTGATACCGAGACTTTTTACTTTATCACACGGTATCGGTGAGGGACCTAATTCCTGGGGTCAATAAAGGTCACTCCAGGGTGAGGCTAAGGTGGAGACTACCAGAACCTTCGTTTTTTCCGGATTTATTTTCAGCAGGTTTGCCGTCATCCAGCCAACCGTATGTCTGAGAATGTTCTGGGCATTAGTTTGCACCAGGACCGTGTTGTCAATACTCAGTAGCAACTGGGTGTCGTCAGCGTAGTTAAACACACGACAGCCCATGTTCACTAGAGAGTCAATAAGCGGTTGGAGCCACTCCTGAGTCTTCACATGAGACGTCAGATGCATTGCATGGCTCGATTTTCCCTCCGTCAGTATCAATATTGAACGCACTAACTCAGAAGGGACTTCCAGTACACGGTCATTAGCTGATTTGCAGACCAGAGTCTTACGCATCTCTTGTTTTATAGGGTTGATGGCCTTGATTAGTCCGGGTGCTGTGGACGCCGTTACTCTCGCAGTGTCATTAAATTGAACAAAATCTGCTTTTATATGCCCCAATTCAAAAGCAACGGCATCCAATTTGTGCTCCAGGGCTTGGAATCTAGTTCAGGGAAAGGTGAACACCACTGACAGCCGCCATTAGAGCTCCAAGCGTAGGTTCAACCCTGACCAGCGCTGATTGTTTCCCCTCGTTAGTGATATTCTGGTCCGGTTTCGAAGACCCCTTAGTTAGGATATGTTGTCCCAAGTCATCCGCTCGACTTTTTCCAGACACCTCGGAGGATCGGGTCCGAATCGTTTGAAGGTCGATATTGGGCGCCATGTCGTGCATTTCGTTCATGGTCTATCCTTGGGCCCGTCGGGATAGACCCACTAGAGTTAAAAATGATGACACACGTTCCAACCCATCTTCATTCAAGGATATTTTGGCACCATCTTCAGGATATGACCACATCCATCGGGTCGCATTTCAGACGGTTTCCAAGCCGTTCATGTTCTGGGCTCCGTCAATTAATGACTCAACTTGCATCCGCAGTATCATTGAGTTGCTCCACTCCGGCGCTAATCAGTACGGATGTTTGATGTTAAGATCGGACAAAACTTCACTTCCGTTCCGGTGGACCGGCTCCTCCCGAACTCTTATGGCCGATGTTGTTCAACTAGTAGCCGGCTGCACTCTTACTCGGGGCCCGCTCCAATGCTGATGTGGACCGCAAACTTCAAGACGACGTTTGTCCGTTCTTGAAGCCGGTGGAACTTTCGGGGTCACATGATGTGGCGTTATTTCGATTCGTCTACACGGGAGCGTTGCATAGGCACAGGATAACTGGCAGGATCTTGTAGCAGAATGAGGAGTTCTACGGAGCCAGGAGCCTAAGCGGCCGTCTTGGTCGCCAGCTTGGCTCCTCCTCCAATGGAGTGAATTTTAGGTACATGAGAAATTTATATTCCTAATCTTCCAATTAACCTCTAGGTCAATATATAGAGTAGGCTAAACATCTATTTGCAAAGGGATCAAGGCAAAATACTAACCGCACCTAACGCCCAGATATGTGGGGCAGGATTTATCTGTATGTGGTGCAATAGGACCAGGAGTACATCACCTCTCTACTCCTAATTTGAAAACAATTTTCAAACAACATTTTTCACTGGTGGTCCAGCACCCATTAAATTCTATTAACAATACATCTGGTTATTGAGAGTCCGACATTTATTCATAAAAATTTTATAACGGTGATATATCCAAGGATGTGGCACACAATGTAAATCACTGTATCTGACAACAGTATCTCAGTTGCAAAAATATTCTTTATTCATTGTCTTCTTTTTAAAAGCGTCATTAAAGTAGTAATTTATAGTAGCCAACACGTTTTTTCCTGCATTGACTTTTTCAGGGCCCCAATTTGTATATTCAAATCGTGTATAATAAATTGGTGAATAAATTCAAATAAACCTTCGATGTCAAGTCTCTCTGTATAGTGTCAAAATTTGAGTACGTGTGCTCAAACTTCGAGAAACGTCTCTGACAAGTTCAAAGATCAAACCTGTGGACATATTCATCATACAGTTTACAGTATATCAATAATGGCTGATTGTTAAAGTTACTTCTTAGCATTATTTAAGTGTCCGTACTCTCCGATCCATAGTTCGTTGGTGGCCGCAAATTAGCTATTTGGTATTTAAAGTATTTCCCACCCAAAAGAAATGAACGCAGCAATATTTGTTACAATTTAGAATAAGAAACAAATTGACAAAAAGAACACAACCTTTGCTTGCTACCATTTAGTAATGTTGAAATTGACTTCTAAATGCAAGCTGCTTCTTGCGGTGATAATTTACCTGCTTATCCATTTTCTGATTTCAAGAGGGCCATTGCCAGTCTGGGATTAGATTACTAGCGTTCTATAATCTTGATATTGGACAAAGGAATATATAAACTATAACAACTGGAATATTGTTACAAGAGTGAAGGCTCTGCTTGTATCCATTACTAATTTTTTGTTATTTTTGGTTAGTCTGATCATGTTTGAGCACAGGTTTACAGCTTTTACCTCTTTGATGGCTCATATGAACGCTACTCGAAAGAAGAATTGTGTGCTTCTAGTTTGGACCACATTTCATCAACATTTTGTGGGAAAGTAGGGTATATAGATAGGACTCCCAAAATAGGGACTGACGGTATGCATGTCATTGTAACCTTGATTGGTCTGTCTAAAGGCCTCAGCAAGGAATACAATGGTTTTGGTATTTGTATTAGATTGCCATACATAGGATATCAATAGATATTGACACTACTTCAGTATATATATCATTATGCTTTCCATGATTTTAACCAATTGCTTTTTTATGCATATCGTTCTACAGATATCCTAAGCCAGGGGGGGGGGGTGCTGTAATTGCTCGAGATTGTGATACATCGTTTTTCCACTTTATTCTATAGGGAGGGTTAATCTGAGTAATGCTCTTCATAGATAAACATGGACAATGTATTAGAATTTCACATGATGCAGTAAATTGTATAGTTTGATCTTGTAATTAAAATGGTGTAATGAAATCTATTGTGCTGTTTTCGTCCATGTGGAACTATACATTCTCAATTAATAGTCTTTGTGGAGGGTATTAGAAAGAAAGTGCAAGTAATACAAGTTGAAGTATCTCGTAAAAGCAAGTGTGAAGTTGATACAAACAATGATGTTCGTGTACTTTGGTGCGATTTTCTAGGCGAGTTCTTGTGCTCTCAAAGGTACTGGATAATTGAGAAATACCTTTGTTCCTAAGGTCATCTGGTAGGGGAAAAACCCAGAATCACGTGGGGGAGATTTTTGTAAGATAATATAAAAGAAGTACATTTTCTTGATCACTATGATCCTAGTATAAATTATAGAATTATTAGATAAATCACACATACCTTTTATTTGTAATGTTGTTGTAAATATGTAGTCATTGTATGTTTTTATTGTTCTATTAACAGCCTTGACAAAGCGGCTTATTCATGAAACACGTGTCGGCTGTAGAAACCGTAATGTGAATGACAAATATTGCATTTAATTATGAGAATTGAACCTGATTTGATTGTTGGACTTCATGAAGAATAACGTGGATTTGTTTATCAAACAAAAAGGCAAGATTAAGACTTTATAACTAAAATCACCTCCAGAAGCGTTAAAGCGTCTGTTGTATCACATACAAGTACACCAGAGGGTGACTGGTACACAGACTTGTTTAGATATGCAACATGCAGGCATGACCTCTTTCAGCAAAGTATAACCTTAAAATTGTACTTTCCAATTTTAACATTTATCCCATCAGTAAGAAAAACAGCACATCTCAAAACCCATGGTTCTTGCATGTCTGTAAAGCAGCAAAATAAAAACGTTGCAGTTTAGAGCCCAAATGACGCGTATACCAAACCTCTGAAACCAAAACTGCATGGCTGAAGCACAACAGAACATACACATTTATCATTAAAAAGCCAAAAGCAATGTTTACATCAACAAATTTGAATGGCCCCAGATTTGGTGACAGCTCTTTTCTCTGTACTGACTAAATTGTCTGCACCAAAGTCTAAATCACCACAGAACTGCACTGATAAGAACTCCATCTTTTCTCACCTAAAGAGGTGCTTCACTTGATGATAATGCGAAGCATCTGTCTAACCCAGGCAAAGTCAAAATTGATTTCCCGCTAGTTGAACAAAGGTTGTCACACTACAAACAAGCAGAGGAACATAGGCTAAGCATCATTATCGTGGAGCGCAAACCATCTGCCTTGGTTTAGATCCAGTGCCAATGAAAATCTTCAAGCAGCTACTAAAGATATTCCAATTAGACCTCTTGTCTATCAATTATGCCTCATTGGCATGGGGCCTCATCCCGTCTGACTTTAAGACTGCCATTAAAGTCTGCCTGTTCCTGATGTTCTAGTCAACTGCCCTTTTCGCTAAATTACTATATAGAGCGCTTTACAATCAACCTCAAGAAATTGTTGAATCAAATCATGTTCTACACCCGATGCAGCTCCGCTTCCGACCTGTGGGGCACGGAAACAGTCATGGTAACTGCGTTAGACGAGTTGAGATGGGCAGCGGACAAGGGACGACCAGCAACCCTCATCCTGCTCGACCTCTTTACTGCCTATGATACCATAGTCTGTTCCATTCTTCTGTCTCGCCCAGGGCCGGACTGGGAACTAAAACAGCTCTAACAAAAATGATAAATTTAGCACCCATGTGCAGACGTGCTAATGCGTGCTAGAACCAGAACAACTCTTTCAAGTTTTCGCCTGGATCACGTAACGTGCACCACCACCCATGGGAGCCGAAAGAGGCCTCCAAGTGTCAAAACTGGACTCCTGGGGCTCCAGCCTACCTGGGGACTACCCGTTTGCCCGGCTGGGCAGTCCGGCCATGTTTGCGCCTGAGCAGTCTCGGGAGGGCCAAAGCCTAGCTTTTGCATTGTTCAGAATAGACCTCAATAGGTCAAAATCGGCACACCCTCTTAACTGCAGTGTAATCAGGGGCATAGCTGTCAATAGTGCAGCAGGTGCAGGGGTTCTAGGGCCCGTGGTCTAAGGGAACCACTTCACCCTGGGAAACATCGTTTACCACGCCCGTGTACAACGCGTGTCATTACAACAAATGTCTTACAACTTGAAATCTATTACAACGCATAATCCATTACAGCGCATTCCCCAAAGTAACGCCCCAGCGGAGTTAGAATAGTAATTGCGTTATAATGGACTATGCGTTGTAATGACATGCTTTGTAACGACATACGTTGTAATGGATTTCACGTTGTAAAAAATGTGTTGTAATGAAACGTGTTCTATTCCTTCACCCATTTTAGGGACTGTTCTTACTACAAAACCGGGGGATGGGAGGCCCAATGTCTTTGATTGCATTATGGCCCATGGTGCCCTTGTTATGCCACTGGTGTAATTTAGGGTTCTTCTATACTGTCCCCACTACGTTTCAATCTGTGCATACTCCAATTAGCCTATCTGATCGAATCCTTTCCTCATGACGTCAGTCACAATGATCAAAGCTTTACCTGCTATTGTACCGCACCATTTCAGTCTACAACCAAAACAATACAGAGATTGCAATTAGCACAACATTTTTTTTAAAGTACAAACTCAGCTGCAGGTTACTTCTGCAAATGACCCAATGCGACCACGTTTCTCCTGTTTTTGACTTTTTAAAGAGGCTCCTGCCGTGGAGCGCATAAAGTTTAAAGCCCTGTGCCTCGTACACAAAGCCCTATATGCAGCTAGCCATACAGTCCTTCTTCCAGCTTTAACTGGTGCAATCCACCCTGGAGCCATACATCAGATGCGCTCTTCCTCCTTCAAGTTCCATTTTTCGAGAGGAAGCACACTGCGGCAGAGATTGTTTGTAGCTGCTGCATCTTTGTGGAATACAATGCCTCTGGAAGTCAGTTTGATCAGAGTCAGAAAAGCCTCATTATATCCTTATTAAAAGATCTCCAGTGTTCGGCCCTCGGTGCCCATCACGGTGCTTTCTTTGTACTCTCAGCGCCTTGATGCCCTCGGGTGATTGGTCGAGCTACAGAAATACAATAAATAAAAGCTGACTACAGGGCTCTTCTTTCAATCAGAATGCTGAGAAAAGAAAGACTATTATCACTTGTGCGCTCTGCTCGTCTTCAATTGCTGACCATCCTCAACTGGTTGTTCGTATTTACTCCAATGTCTCCAAAGTTCACTCCTAACCTACAGGGTGCGATTTGCGCTTTACAAAGCTACAAATATTAATAACGTTACAGAAACAGTGTTATTATACAGGTAAAATGGGAAATGATTGTTAGGGTACTAGGGGGCATATTTACAAGCCCCTAGCGCTACCAGAGCATCATTTTTTGTTGTTGACCTTATGGCGACCTATGCAGGCCCAGATTTGCAAGGCTGCGCTAAGCCACTTTGGCTTAGAACAACCTTGTAAATATGGCCCTCTGCAACGCAGTTTTCTGGGGAACATCCTTTTCAACGCAACTTTTACGACGCATGCCTTAACATCGCAAGTTTTACAACGCATGCTGTTACAACGCATTGCGCTGGGGGGCACTCTAGGATAGGGAATAGATTTAATTTACTATCCAACACCTTCCCTACTATCCACGGGGACTGGAGTTGGAATAGTAAATTAAACTATTCACTATCCAGCACCCCTCAACACTATGCGTTGTAACAGCATGCATTGTAAAACTTGCGATGTAAAGGCATGCGTAGTAAAAGCATGCGTTGTAATGTCATACAACCCAGTTTTCTGCCGCATAGGGGCACACAATGGGTGTTGCTGTGGACGTTCCCAGCAACACCCATGGCTTTTTGACACTGCTCCAGATTTACAAGGACCTGTAAATCTGAGACAGCGCCAAAAACTAACGCCTTTCAAAAGGAGGTGTTAATGTGGTGCAACAAGGAAAAAGACTTATTTCTCCTTATTTTTTGCTCTTTCTATGTGTGCTGCATTGTACAGCACACATAGAAGGAGCAAAACGAAGCTGTCCCTTCCTGCACAAACACAATCATCTCTGCAATGCAGACACCCTTGCACCATCGTGCAAGGGTGCCTGCGTCGGCGCTAGGCAGCTTTTTTAGCGCCTGCACCGGGCTGAACACAGGGATGCACCATATTCTTGTTAATACGGCTCATCCCAATATTGCTAGATTTTCGCTCGGTGGTGCAAGATAGGACGCAACACCCGACATGGCAGTACATACTAATGATGACATTGTCCCACCGATGTCACCCACCCGGATCCATAAGTACATGGATGCGACATACTAAGGGGATCATTACGATGGCGGGCGGTATACAGGACCACCCGCCAGGGGTGCGGCGGTCCCGCCGTGCAAATTAGGATGCGACCGCCACCCTGGCGGTTGCATACTGCATATAATGCATTGTGGCGGGCTGTGCTGTCAGCAGCACCCGCCACAATGCACAATATTGTTGTTGTGCATTTGCATGCACAACGTGGCAGGCACCGCGCAGTGCCTGCCACCTTGTGCATGCAAATGGAGGGGGGGGGGTACCTCGGCTACGCCCCCAAGTGCACCCCCTACCCTTCAACCCCTGGGGTCACGCAACGGACCCCCAAAAGTAAACTCCGCCTGACTTTCCATGGCGGAGTCTCCGCCATGGAAAGCCCCTGCACAACTGGACATCCTAATATGGATGGTGGTGTCTTGCAGACACCGCCACCATATTGTAGCCCTTTTCCGCCCGGTCACATATCCGACCACCGGAGAACAGGCGGACGGTCTTCCTGTCCGACGGAGTCCCCTCCGCCATCGTAATATGACAAGGTGGAAATGGTAGGTGGGCGGTGGACAATCGCGGGTGGATCGCCACCACCATATGGGCAGTGGCGATCTGCCCGCCATACTAATGACCCCCTAAGTTATTACTGCTCATTGAAATCTTAACTCGCACAGCGATCACACAGAAGGCAATGTTTATACCTATTCTAAGGTCTTTCACTAAGCCAGCAGTTCTTTAATGGACTGGAGTTATATACTTTCCTTTTAACCTCATGTGGTTTAGACTAAGAGGCTGTATCACAGTTAAACATGATTCCATATATATCTTCTGATTGAGACTTCGTTATCTAATATATCCTTTTGACTTCTTTCCCGCCCAATTTACATTTGTTTTATGAAATTCACAATATATTGGACTGTGTATTATCGTTACAGATGGCTAAGATATAACCTTTTTCTTTTACATATGATTGTATATTGTTCATAACCATATTGTACACTGCATTGGACACCTGTATCAGAGATTACCAAAAATGTATACAGACTGTTTATACGCTGTTTCATTATTAAACTTTAATGAAACTATAAAAACATTAAAAACAATTAAAAAAACAATATGGCGCAATCCTGTGTTTTGAAAATGACGCAGCTCTGCGCAGCAAAGTTGCTGCAGCCTGTGCTGCGCCATTTCCATGTAAACACGCCCCTAAGTTCAAGAAGCTGATGTGAATATAAGAGGGGAAACACATGCATCTTATGTGAAGTCTGCATACCTTTATTTAGCAAACCAAGGACAGCGCATAATTGCTATCCAAAGCGGCAGCTTACCCCCCAAGCAGTGCTAGCTCCACCCATATTTGCATAGACATTTTCTACATACATTGATTTGGATAAGAGCACATCTGGCAGAAACTGATAGTTAGATTTATAAGTGCACAGCTTTCTCAAAGAAAAGCCTTAGTAGTGGAAATTATGAAAACTAAACAGTGGTCCTGGAGCTGACTGCTTCTATGAGCCCTGAGATCAAGTGTAGCTTGCGAAGGTAGTGATGGGGTACCAAAGAGTAACTCAGGGGTAGCAATTGATACCCTTGGCGAACTCTGATTGACCCATGTATAGAACGCAAGATTTCTCACACATATTCTCACTCCTCTGCAGATCTTCACTTTTCTTTAATTATAGGGTACGCTTCCAACCTTTATTTTTTATACTCTACGGTAATGTACAGAGCAAAGTCGAGAATAAAGGCTTCCTTCAAGCACTCTAATTTATTCCTTAAGAAGTTTTTATAAAGCACTGCATGTAGCCTTTGAGTTACTTCCTGCCTCTCCGCTGGGCCGTTACTTCTCTGCTAGTCCTGGCTATGGCTCAATAAGTGTGATGCTCACATAATGGACAGAATGTGTACCCAAAGGCTCCTGCCTGTATGGCCGAGATACCCGCCACCCCCTCTCAACACAAATCCCCAAGGATGGGAAGACGGAAACGGTTCTGAGCTTTTGGAAGGCGGAAAGGGAGTTACCCTTCCCGGCCGTATTTATTAAAATATGAAACAAAATTAAAACATTAAAATAACAGTTTCATATCATGTACAATTTCAGTTATACAGTACGATGTTCTTGGCTGACCTTAACACATCTCTAATACAAAGGTTCTCCTAGCCGATACTAAACATCCTGCAAATGCATTTCTAAACATTGAAATTGTACATCCTAACGTTACAGGCCAACGGCAAGGTCGTAACCGGTGTCAGATCCCCACTACCAATTCCCCCCTCACTTGTGAGGGGCGGGCGCACAGAGGACTGTACCTCTGTGCCAACTTCCAATTTTCCTTGCCTTAGCGGGGGCCCCCTGTTAACTCGACGCCATCTTAGTGGTCGTCCGAGGACTCGTGTGAGGTGTCTAGAAGGTAGCGTAGACCCCCCTCCCACCCCACACAACTTACCACACCTGCCGTCGCAGATGTCCGGGCCCCGGGAAATTCCAAGGAGGGGTCCGTATCCCCTCCTACCCAGTGAAGGGGCCTATGGCCGCCTTCCCTTTCGGCGTCCCATCCTTAGATGGGACCGCCTCCCGTTTGAGGGGCCAATGGCCACCTCCCCCCGGGCGCTCCCATCCGTAATGGGTGACGCCCAAACCTCTAGGGATCTTCCAATTACTGCTCACCGATCATGACCTTACCGCCCGACCAAAAAATAAATACGACCTTTTAAACTAAGCTAACGAAAGGAAATTACATTCAAACGATCGCACGTAGAATTCTACTGAGCATCACCATTCAATTTATTCGCAAACGTTTCAGCTAAGAAAACATGTTTAACGAAATTATCCTTTATTATACACACATTACTAACTTCATTCGAAGACAACCTGTAAGAGAAACCAACTCTACTGAGCATCATCATTAAACTTAAAACATTTCAGCTAATGGGAACATGTTGAAAACAAATTATTCTTTATTATACACACATTATCAACTTTATTCCAAGGCAACCTGTAAATAAAACCAATTCACGTCAATCAATTTTATTCCAACAAATCGCTGTCAACAGGGGCTGGTGGGTGGGTCAAAATTGGCTCTTCGTTCCGTCTCGAGCTCACGTGTAACGCGTGGGTGCAGCTTCAGAGCACAGGAACAAGAGGATGCTTCCTTGGCTTGTCGCTCCTTTTATCCTTCGTCGGGCGGGCGTAGACCCTCCTCCAATCCGCCCCCCGGGCGTGGCCGGTGGTGTTGGTGTCTAGGACAACCCCTTCTTGGGCGGGAAAAGGCGCGCCCCGGCTACGCCGCTTCGGGCATACCAGCCGTGACACGCCTCCCGCCCAAAATGGTTTCCCGGGGAGATCGGGGTACTCCACCATACGTTCGGGGGGACCGAGTGGTCGCCCCTTTCCATATGGCCGAGATACCCGCCACCCCCTCTCAACACAAATCCCCAAGGATGGGAAGACGGAAACGGTTCTGAGCTTTTGGAAGGCGGGAAGGGAGTTACCCTTCCCGGCCGTATTTATTAAAATATGAAACAAAATTAAAACATTAAAATAACAGTTTCATATCATGTACAATTTCAGTTATACAGTACGATGTTCTTGGCTGACCTTAACACATCTCTAATACAAAGGTTCTCCTAGCCGATACTAAACATCCTGCAAATGCATTTCTGAACATTGAAATTGTACATCCTAACGTTACGGGCCAACGGCAAGGTCGTAACCGGTGTCAGATCCCCACTACCAATTCCCCCCTCACTTGTGAGGGGCGGGCGCACAGAGGACTGTACCTCTGTGCCAACTTCCAATTTCCCTTGCCTTAGCGGGGGCCCCCTGTTAACTCGACGCCATCTTAGTGGTCGTCCGAGGACTCGTGTGAGGTGTCTAGAAGGTAGCGTAGACCCCCCCTCTCACCCCACACAACTTACCACACCTGCCGTCGCAGATGTCCGGGCCCCGGGAAATTCCAAGGAGGGGTCCGTATCCCCTCCTACCCAGTGAAGGGGCCTATGGCCGCCTTTCCTTTCGGCGTCCCATCCTTAGATGGGACCGCCTCCCGTTTGAGGGGCCAATGGCCGCCTCCCCCCGGGCGCTCCCATCCGTAATGGGTGACGCCCAAACCTCTAGGGATCTTCCAATTACTGCTCACCGATCATGACCTTACCGCCACAGGCCCGGATAGTTGACCGGCTATCCGGACCCCCCACAAAACTCCTACTTAAAGGTCATGGCTACAAATTCTTTAACCAAGCTATGAAGTCTCCTATGAGTAAATCATTCCCAACCCGGGACAAATGAACCCCGTCCTCCAAATACATCTGATCCCCCCTGATACACCCATGTGGAATAGAATGCAATGTATTCGTACGAAACAATCTACCAAGTTTGTTATTTACCTTCTTCACGGAGTGATTTAAAGCAGACACAGAATTAGCCCCCCGCCACACCTTCCGTGGGATCATGTGGGACCATGCAATTGTGCACCCAGGGACCCTCTTTGCCAACTAACTTACAGTGGATAGTATTACTTCGAGAAGCACTCGTCGACCAAGGGTCACCAAATCATTGCCCCCAAGATGCACTATGCGTATAGACGGCGGTGACCTCGTCCGCCCTAACAAACCCTCCATAAACACCTGAAACTGGTCAATACAGAGCCCGCCCCTTCCGTAGAAGGTCACCCTGTACCCGTATTCCCCAGCCATGTGAATCATGTCACCTGCTTTGAATACGTCTGCGGCACGCCTCACGTATGAGTGGCCCACGACCCACACCACTCTGTCCACAGCCGGTGTCCTTTGACCGCTGGTTCCCAGGTGTCGGGTCGACTGCCCAGTCTGCCCCGCCTCGTAAGCATGCGAAACTGTAAAACCAAACAAAAACAAGAAGCGTGAGTTCATGATTTTAGCTTCATAACATGTGCAACCGCACGTACCGTTTATAACAATTCGAGGACCAACGCCCCAACTGTTTCACTTTATCAACACTCAGACCCCTGGCTGTGGCCTCTGTTGCAGCCCCTATCCTGAAGGAATGGGTCCCGAACTCACACGGGTTTAACCCTGCGGCTGTAATTGCCATCGCAAGCACCCGTTGAAACTGAAACCTCGTCAGCGGTGTGGCATCGGCGTGCCTCAGTAAGCTTCCCCCCCAGGCTGCCACCCTCAGTGCCATATATTCCTCCACGCAGGCTACCGGGCATATGGGCGATCCGGGAATACGGCGGACTATTACACACTCGCCGTTTGCTCCTTGATCGGTCTTGGACCTGGCAAAGGAGACTACCATTGATACCCCAGCAATGCGGATGTGCTCTCGGCACAGTCCCCCCCGTATCCTGCTTATTCCTTGCTACAAGCTCGCTTACCCTCATAGCCCCATGAAATGCTAATGAAAAAGCGGCTTTAAACAGTACTGTCTCATATTGTGATGAACATGTTGCAGGGAGGACTGACATCAACAGGGCCAACCTTTCCAGACCTATCGGGTGCCTATCATCTACTTTGCGACCCTCAAGGCGTTGCCACCCACGTAGCGCCTTCTGAACCACAAAAGACGCTGTGGGGTCCTGGAGACCATGAGCTCGAGCCATGAAAGAAATAGCGGCCCGGTGCCTTTGCGCCGTGGCTACTGATTTGCCTGCCTGACGTAATGATAACAGAAACTTCAGGACATACTCCTCTTGGCCCCATAGCTCCCCCCCAGCAGAACCCAAAAAGGACCAATAGGAACGGAACGCCCCTTCGTATGCCTTCCTTGTTCTGGGAGCTAGACTCTCTCCCACGAGGTCTTGTAGTCCGGGGCACCGAGAGACCAGAGAGCTTCGGGAAAAGGTGCCGCCACCGGGTCCGCTGAGGGTAGGAAACCCCAGAAGGCCTGCATACGGGAACGAGAAAGCGCATCAGCAGCCTGATTTAACACCCCTGGCACATGTCTTGCCCTAAAGTGGACGTTTAGTCTCATACAGAGCAAAACAATTTCCTTCAGCAATCTCAAGATCCATCTGCAGCGGGCAGCCTGACTATTGATACACTCAACAATGGTCATATTATCAGACCAGAACACCACAGTGCGGTCACGAAAACCCTCGGGCCATGTTTTTAAGGCCACCAGAATAGGAAAAAGCTCAAGAAAACCTATGTTACCTGTGAGCCCATTCTCGTGCCACCACGCCGGCCAGGTTTGTGCTGACCAGTGATTGCCAAAAATGGCGCCAAATCCTACACTCCCTGCCGAGTCTGTCCACAACCCTAACTCCTCCGAGGAGACCCCGGGTTTGCTCCACACGACCCGACCGTTGAAATCCGCCAGAAATGCCAACCATATGAGCATGTCCTGCCGAACCTCAGCCGAGAGCCTTGTGCGGTGGTGGCCTTCCTTAAGGCCAACCATGGCCTGTGCAATTGAGTGGGAGAATGGGCGCGCCATTGGGATCACCCTCAGGGCAAAATTCAGTTGACCCACGACCTGCTGTAACTGATGTAATCTCACTTTGGTCGCGCTAATACATGCTTTGAGCGATGACTCGAATTTCGCCACCTTTTCCTTGGGCAAGCGGAAGCACCCCTCTTCGGAATCGAGCTCTATTCCAAGAAACTCGAGTGAAGTAGACGGCCCCACTGTCTTACCGGGCGCCAATGGCACGCCAAAGTGCCTCATGAGATCACAAAATGCATTCAAAGCCCGTGTACACTCTATGTCCCCAGCTGCCCCCAGGAACAGAAAATCATCAAGATAATGCATCACATGAGTAAACCCTGTTATTCTTGTGAAGGCCCATTGCAAAAAACAACTAAAACCTTCAAAATAAGCACAAGAGATGGAGCAACCCATTGGCATACATTTATCCATGTAATAGCGACCCTGAAACATGAAACCAAGGAGACGCTGATCGTCTGGGTGTACCGGGAGCAACCGGAACGCTGACTCGATATCTGATTTAGCCATCAGCGCTCCGGGCCCTAGGCGATTCAAAATGGCGACGGCCTCATTGAATGATGCGTACCGTACTGAACAGACATCAGGGTCAATCGCATCGTTCACCGAAAGACCCCTTGGAGCTGACAAATTATGTATCAACCTGAATTCCCCCGGCTCTTTTTTGGGGACTACACCGAGGGGTGAACAAACAAAATTAGCAACTGGCGGGTTATCATATGGTCCAGCGACCCGACCTCGGGCCACCTCCTTACCAATCTTTGCTTGTACCACCGCCGCATTCTCTCGCACCGATAACTGATTCTTACATTGTGCTTCACCCCGAAAATCCCCCGCCGGGATGCGGAAACCATTGTCATATGGATACTTCATTACATATATTGCGTTAAGTTAGCATGAGTGTATTACATGTTTAAACAGCCGCTTTGCCTTCGGCTTCAGTTTTGCACACGACACGTACTTGTTGTTGTAGCTTTCACCCTAGAAGCGGTGAGGTGTTTTATTTGAGAATAATATGTTATTCCTATGCTATCAGCTTTGCCTCGTACACTTGGTACAACTGTCTGCACACTGAGAGCTGCACACTCTAAGATTAACCTAACACAAGGTTGCTGGGAAGTCTGATCCTCGCACCACATTAGACATTAGACATAACACAAATAATGTTGATGCCAACATTTTGGGCTCTACGCGGGTTTAAGATAGAGTTACACGGAATGAACGTAGACACTTGGTGCTGCGCATGGAGAGAGCTGGTAGCTGTTGATGTGAACTGCTCCTACTGACATTGAGAGGTATGGGGCCGCCCTGCTAAAGCCCGAATGAGACCTTCTTAGATATAAAATAATATACTCGATAGGGTGCGCGAAATATAGGTGATATCGATTCTATAGGTTTTGCATTATAACATGCTAGCACCTTTTGCTTACTATGGATTAGTGACTATGCTGCTAACTCTGATTTTTATAATCTGCATTTTGGTATTATACAAGATACTGCGTTTGAGAACTTTGCATTGAATAATAAATATTTCAAACTTGCATGTGTGTTCTTTGACTCCCAGTTTTGGTTTGAAATGATTATATAACGAAAGAGTGTTCATGTGTTCCACGACTCCTGAGGTATTCTAAAGATCATGTTCTGGTTTGTCTAAGACATGGTTCATTCCATAATGATCCATGAGACACTGTAGCTAGCTAGGTAAGGAGATTCCTGACACTGAGATGAGTTTTGGATCATCCTAACTCACTAAGGTTCTAGATCTCTATGCACAGTTCTGTGGGAGAACGGAAACCCTGCTACATGGCGCCCAACGGATTGGTTGGCCGTATTTCATGACACTCGAGTAGTATATCATTCAAACCTTAACACCTTCATTCCCGTTTCCGGTAAACGGTGGTGTCGGAAAAACCTACCTATTTTTGAAATAGGTCTTTTCAAGCTTGGATTCAACTTTAAACGGTTTCTTTGAATTACTACCCAGTTGTGCTACAAAGTGTTCTTTGTCCTTTTTTCACTTCCGGTGCTACCATGGCCGTGGAAATTGCGCAGCATAGCCGCGTCGCGGTTCGCGACCACTTGAGGGCATATAATGTCCCTGCGGAAGGTTTGGCTGTGGTTCTAGTGGTGAGTGCGGAACATGCGTACCCGTACGAATTGTTTTATTCCTGGGTGACGTTTCCGGAAGTAAACGCTAATTCGGGCGTCTACCACTCGTACACTGCCTCGGCTGTTCCGGCGGCTTATGCTCCGTACAGAGCACTGGAGGTACCTATCGATGCTTGGCAGCACGGAGTTTGGTTTGGTGGCGTCCTACCCCACTCTTTAACGGCTCCGAGGTTAGGTCCGTTGTCCATTCCGGGCACAGCCTGGCCCGCCTTGGGAGGATTTACTCCTCATCCTAATCGCGCCACTTGTAATGTGGTTGATTTGCGACGTCTGCATGATGTCGCGGTTGACGTGATTAGAGCGCTTGTTCATTACATTGGTCGTAATATACATGGCGCTGCCCCCGCAGGTGCGCAGCTTCGAGCGGAACAGGCTGGTTTGAAAATCAGTCCTGTCATGGTGAATTCCGTAATGGGCAGAAAGCCAGATAATAAGGATGATTTTCCTTACTGGCTTGCCGAGAAATTCGACCAGCTGGAGGCTGTGTTTCCTAATACGACTCCGGGTGAAAAACACCGGATTCTTACGCTTAGTTTACCGAAGGATTTAGCCCCTGAACTTGCTGACTGCGAAACATGGGGTAAGACTTTTGCAGCGGTTTACTCGAGGTGCTTTGGCACACCGACAGTGTCGAACCTGTCTGCGATCCTCAAACGGGTTCAAGATGATCACGGACCTGAGTCGGCGGTTGAGTTGGGTATGCGCCTGAACGGTTCATTTGAGACAGTTTGTGGTATTATCCTTGCCAATGTAAAAGGGGATGCTGTGAACTTTCAGGTGGCCAATGGTCTGGCGTTAATTCCCGATGCCGAGAAACCCCGTCAGCTGGCAAAAATTATTGTGGCGGCTTATAAAACGGTTGGCCGCAATTCTAAGGGTGCAAAGGTTTTTCTTGAAAAAGAAAGGAAGCAGCCCCAGGGACAGTCTTCGGAAACAGGTGGACAGCCCAAGTCCAAAAAACAAAATTGGCCTAAAAAGCAGAATCAGGGTAAGCAACAACAACAGCAGACACAGGTTTCGAGTCCGGCGCCTTCACAACCTGCGCAGTCAGAGCGAGTTTATGAATTGCGCGATCGCGCTACGATTAAATCGCCTGAAAGATATCAGGCATCTGACCAACGCTCTCCTCGTTCCTTTCAGGACTCATCGGCTCCGTCAACCGGTGGTGGAGGGGGCGGCAGGGGCAGGGGTGGCCAGCAAGGACGTGGCCAGCCCCGCACACGAAGTGAAGGGGATCAGCGGGACGACTCTACGCCAAAGAGACCGCAGTTTGCCAAGAAGAAAGTCGCTGCCTTGACGGCGCATCGATATGCCCCGGATAGTGAGAACGCGGCTTCGGAATCTGACGTGGGCTCTGACCTTGCTGGACAGCGCGGCGGAGATTACCATAGTGAGAGAGGCCCTCCGTCCACTGTTGAAGGTGACAGCGACTGAGACTTTTATTGTGATTGAAACAGCTGATACACATGTTGCTCCCCCTGAAAGACTTTTTGAAATTGTCCTGTTAATTGAAGGTGACATGCAGCGAACTGTAAAAGGGGTATTTTGGGAAAATCTTTCGGATACGTATGACATTTTGCTTTCGGAGGCTGACTGGCCCCCACCTTTTGTTCTCGCAGCTCCGCGAGGGGAGGAGGTAATCCTCCCCAGTTTCGCGCACACTGTGCCAAGAGTGGAAGCGCTGCATTTTGCAGAAGAGTGGGCTCTGGCGCTTGCGCCGGCTGTGTACCGGAATCAGTGTGGCTGGGATAAATTGTCCCCGAGCCATGAGATCCCGTTACGGTCACAGCCGCAGCCACAACCCCAGTATCCCATACGGCGTGAAGCTAAGGCTTCGGTCGCGGCTATCCTTGAACAATTGGAATATCAAGGTGTAATTGAAACGTGTGTGTCACCGATGAATAATCCCCTTTTTACTGTTAACAAGCCGGACGGATCATATCGTCTGGTTTTGGATTACCGGCATTTGAACTCGCATTGCCGTAACTGTGCAGTACAGAATACTCACGGCTCTGCCCTAGTGAATAGTCTTGAGCGTAAACGGTTCAAAACCACGCTTGACATTTCCAATGGTTTTTATGCACATAGATTGGATGGTCTGAGTTCCCAATGGACCAGTTTTACATGCGGAGGCGTACAAAAAAAGTTTAATCGACTCCCAATGGGATATAAAAATAGTCCTGGAGTGTTTTCCGCCCGCATAGTCTCTCTTTTAGAGAGTTTCGATCCAGTTGCATGTTCATATGTGGATGATATTTATCTCACAGACGACGAGCTTTGGGTGCATCTGTGTCGAGTAAACAGCATAATTTGTAACTTTGCAGACATGGGTTACAAGTTTAACTTTGCAAAATCGCACATTGCGGAGTACACAGTGTTGTTTCTAGGTTATGAACTTAACCATGAAGGAAAGGGATTGGCTCCTCAGTTCCTGGAGAAGTGCGCGCAGTTGCGCTCTCCGACAACGCTGAAAAAATTACAGTCTTTGCTGGGTTTTTTAAATTTCGGGAGGGCATACATTCCGGAATATGCCCAGCGTATCAAGCCTTTATATGCCTTGGTACAACCATCTTTTTCCAAATCATGCTGGCTGCCTGAGCATTCAGCCATTCTGCAGTCCTTGCAGGCTGATATGCTAGCTTCTGACTACTTACAGACTCGTGATAACCAGACCAACCTGGTGATAAGAATTATCCCTGGGACGGTGGGTTTCACGTACCTGACTTTTAATGAAGGGGATACTGTACCTATTGCTTACAAGTCACACTTGTACAATTCGGCTGAACTGCGTTTTTCCACTGTGGAGAAAGTTTTAACGGCTGTGCAGATGGCAATTCTTAAGGAACGTGCCCTGTCGCAGGGAAAGCGCATGTTGGTTGTAACCCCGTGTCCAGCCTTGGAGGCGGTCACGAAAGCCAGTGTACCTAATTCTAAAGCTTTGCACCCTCGGTGGATTCAGTGGGCTACATCCTTGACATCTCAGGATGTCACGTTTATTTTTGACGCCGCTTTACGGTCGCAGGAGTATTTACAGTATGAATTTGTTCATCCTGCTCCTTTAGCAATGCGGCCGTTGGAGGATTTCCATTGTATCATTTACACGGATGGTTCGGCGCAGGTTGCGCATGGCTCTAAACATGCCTACGTTTCCGCTTGCGCCATTGTGGTCGGTGCCATGGTGAACGATGAGTTCAAGTCCAGTGTTGTGCACACGCAAACGCTGGGGGACTGCACCGCACAGTTGGCAGAGCTTCGTGCTCTTATGCTTGCATTGGAGTACGCTGATCCTTGTGTGACGACTTTAATCGTAAGTGATTCTTACTACTGTGTCCAGTCTTACAATGAGAACTTGTTCTTTTGGATTCAGAATGATTTTCGTGATTCCAAGGGTAGCACAATAAAACATAAAATGATCTGGGTCCGAGTGGCGGAACTTAAAGAGAAACTGCCGCTCGTGTTTGTGATTCATACTCTCGGCCACCAGCGCGTGGGAGTCCACGCTGTTGGCAACTCGCTTGCTGATGAAGCAGCGAAGTCAGCGGTATCAAAATACTTAGTTGCAGCGGTCACGAGGTCCAAAAGCAAAATAGATGATGACATCTTGGCGGCTGTTGCTGCCACAGCGAAGGGAGGTAAATATCCTGCGGGGTTCCCTTCGAAGTACACATACCACTTAAGTCCCGATAAGGTTCCTTATGTGAAAATTCCTGAAATTGGAGAGCGTTTAGTTCCCAACTCGGATCGCAGAGCTTCTCTGATTACAGCGGCTCATGAAGGTGTGGCGTCTGCGCATGCGGGCGTCTCAGCCACTGTATCTCAGCTACAACAGAGGTTCTGGTGGCGGGGACTGTACAAACAGACGCGCGATTATGTCCTTATGTGTGACATTTGTCAGCAGATTAAGCCTTCTACTGCTGCGCGTCCGCCTCAGACACAGTTGTGCATCTCTAATAAACCGCTTGGTTGCGTTTATTTGGATCACTGCGGTCCTTTTTCTTCTGAGACTGCTTGTAAATACATCTTAGTAGCAGTTGACTCATGCACACGCTTTGTATGGGTATGGCCGCATCGAAGCGCTGATTCGCGAACTGTCATTAAGGATTTGCGTGTCTTTGTGGGAATCTTTGCTTGTGGTACTTTCCATTCGGACCAGGGTCCGGCTTTCGCCTCTAAGGCGTATAAGGATGCTATGGTTTCGTTGGGAGTACAGGTGAAGTTTTCAAGCCCCTACAGGCCTGAGGGCAATTCTGTAGTAGAAAGAATGAACCGCGACTTAAAGCAATCTTTGACAGCCCGTGTTATAGGCACTGGTAGAAACTGGCTGACCCACCTCTATGGCGTGCAGCGTGCGCTTAATAATCTCCCTAGAAGGTCTCTGGGTGGGCGGACCCCATACGAAATGCTCTTTGGTATCAAGATGTACGTCCCTGACCTTGATGGTGCAGACTGCCAGGCCCAGGCCGCGGCCTTTGACGTAGATGAACATTGCAATGTTTTACAGGATCTACAAAAGACCAGAGACAGTCTTGCAAAGGAACACTTGCCCTCCACATCGGATGATGCGTTGCAGATCCCGGTAGTTGGCTGGCTACCCCAAGTTGGAGAACTGGTTCGAGAGAAGATCGATAACAAGAAAGAGTTTGGTCCCTCATATCGAGCACCAGTTCGAGTCCTTGGAGTGAAGGGCACAAGAACAGTCATTTTACCACCACTTCCAGGTCGTAAGGAAAACAGATTTATTTCTATTGACAATGTCAAGACACACAGGGTGGCCGATTCTTCATAGCATGACACCGGCTGCATCCTGTCCTTCCATGGTGAGGAACTCTGTGCTGGCTATTACATCTGGTACAGATCAGGAGGTGTCCCTCGAGATGCCTGCTTTATCCAATCCTTTATTAAATACTATTCCTCTTGCTAACATTGATGAGCTGACCTATGCAGATCCTGCTGATTTATCTATGTCTGATCTAAATGCTCGTTTGGCTAACCAGTCAAGATTCTCTTTTGACTCTGATTCGGAACTTTCAAAGAAACCATCGACTATTGCAAAATATGCCACGTTGTTTAAAAAACATTTTTTAGTTCCACCTTGGACCTACGTTTGGCTGATACTATTTTCATTTTATCTTTTTATGTCAATTGGTTTTGTGTTTTATTTTTTCCGCTTGATTGATGGCCATTATGTGAAAGAAAGAACAGGAATTCGGTACCTTAATGGAACATTGGCCCCTCTTTCCTCCTCACATTCAGCACACAGGCTACGGAGAGACTTGAAAACAGTAGAAATTACTGCTTGGCCTGTCCTTGATGGGATTGTGTGGGATGCGGTTAGGTTTCAGATACATGGCCCCACAGAAGTTATTAATGTTCCTAATGTGCTTAGAGTAAACATGGGAGATGTGGTTAAACAAAATATTCATTCTGATGACTGGGATCTTCAGGCCGTAGAAGCATTGTTCTCTGATTTAAAATATTATTCGGCCTTTGATGCTGAGGATTTGTACTTAGATTCTGTCAATTATGGTGATTTGTTTTGTTATCAACATTATGGAAATCATTTCTTACACAAGACAAGTTCCAGGAGGGTTCCTGTGAATTACACTCAGTGGGAACATTGCCCTGCTCCTTTACAGGGGAGCTCAAGTACGTTTCTGGGAAAATACTCTTATTTTACAGACTTTAATCAATCAAATCCTGAGTCGTTTTATTTTAAAGTAAACCAGAAATTCATGCCCAAAGTCAGACTGACTGATACAAAATTGCTGTATTCAAAGTCCTTTCTAGAAAGGTTATCTGTGGAAGGCTATGAGTTATGGAAGGATACTATTGACCTTAAATCGGTTTGGGGTACCAAAGATTGGCAGGTACAAGGCACTGAGGCTTTGCATCGTGCATGTCTCATCCCGAATCACATGTTGTTTTTAAATTCAACTATTTCCCAAACAACATGTTTTGGATTGGCTACATCTAAAAAGTTAAATACCCCTACTATCCCTGATTTGGAAGAATATTCAGGTTGGAGTAATTTCAGTACATTGTCCATCAGTGAGATACAAGCACTTTTGCAGAACTCCTCCTTTAATGTTTCCCATTTCGACCCGGAGGGGTGGCTCTTGTGGCAGAGGAGCTCTGATGCTTGCCAACGTCGTTTTTTGGGTTTGTCTGAAGGGTTTACACACGTCAGGCCAGATCCCAGGTTTGAAACAGATCACACTGTTACTACTTATTCAGTAGGAAAATTGTGTCAGAACTGGTTACAACATTCCACTTTGGCTGCAGTTAAACTGCATCTGTCCCAGTTGAATGAAAATATAGACCTAAATGATTTTATAAAAGGCCCAGCTAGGGGTAGATCTAAACGCTTTCTTTATGCTATATACAATGAGATTTGGAAATTTTCACAAGTTGAGGCAGCAAAACGCCTGAGAGCTATTGATCAAGCAAATTTGGAAAAAGTGCTTGCAGTGGTCGATAACAGTATTAACATGCTTTCTTCCAGAATTTACACATTGGATAATATTGTTTCTTCTGTTGTTGATATTGTACATGATGAAGTGTCCACGTTATACCATGGTCAAAATCAATTGCGTTCTGTGATGCAGTTTGCATGGACGCTACAGACTCTTAAGGCTGGTCGAGTTCCCTGGACCTCATTGAACGTTTCATCCCTTTTTGCTCCTTTTAATCTTACTGAGAAACAGCGCATGCTTTCAATGCGTGATGCTTCATTTTCTATGCTACATATTGAAAAGCTAGAGTCCTTGCCTTTCTCTGTTGCTGAAACCACTACTGCCACATGGCTTATTCATGGATTAATAACATTACCATTCCCTTTATATAAATTTACTAACTGTATGCGTTATATTGCTATAGGTCGATATGAACCGCTAGGCAATGCATTCCTACATGAGGCATGGTCATTACCATACACATACAGATGTCTGAAAGATGGAAAAGAAGTTAATCTTAATGGTGAGGAATGCACACAGTCACCTGACCATTCATTAATATGCAGACACATTCAGTTACACGGTTCTTGTAATCAGGACCGCCCAAATTTAGCATGTGTTTTAAAAGGCACGCCAGTTCCAGCAGTAGTGCCCACATTTACATTATTAGCTAATGGTAGTTATTTGCTTTTAAACAACGAATTATGTTGTGGTTTATTAATTGGTGTGGCTTATATAGTTACTGTATCAGAGCGTGTAGTGTGCTGCAAGAACGTGCTATACCCACCCACGCATGGCTCTTCAGATGTCTCCATCTGGCCACGGATCCCAACCTTGGAAGCGAAATTCAATGGTTTAAGCAGAATAAGGGCCCTTTTGTCTCAAAAACAAGTGACCCTGAGTTCGGCCCGGGAAACTTATGTCCTTCACATAGCCAACACCCGCACAGAGGTGCAGGCGCTCTTAAACACTGATTTGCCATTTCATTTCTGCGAGCTGGTACACCAGATTTTTAATGCTTCTTCAACGACTGGCCTTGCACATTTTTTTAAACTAGTAAGCAGTGGCCTCGTGACTACGTTTGAAAAAGTTTTTGGTATCATTCCCACGTTTTTCCACACTATTTTTTCGAGCTTGTTTGGTGGACTACCTGTTTTGCTGGCTGTGGCCGCAGGCTTTCTATTGGTGTTTTTCTTCATAAAACATGGATGCCCATCCTGCGCAAGGCGCCGTTCAGCGCCTCCTGACCCTGTGTCGTAATCGGATGCTCAATTACTATGGAACATTGCCGCTTGCAGCATTAAGCACGGCCTATAGATTGTCATTTCGGTTCACCGACTTCACGTGTGTCCAACCTGTGTTTCACTGCCTGAGCTGCGAGTTCGATTGGGCCATTGATTTATGCCTATGCTTGAGGACTGCTCCTGACGTCGATTTTGATCAGCTAATGCGTCCCGTTGTGGCTCACGAGCTGATCTGTTCTGGCAAGAGAGTTATGGCCTTGGCAGCAATAAATGGAGTTCTGGGCCAATGGGAGATCTCTGCAGCGGCGAATGCCTTTCTGACACACAGCGATCTGGTGAACCCACCGAGTTGTCCTCTGACGTTGCAGGAGGATCCGATGCTGGAGGAGCACGTATGTTCTTTCCCATTGCTAAATTGGATGGCTGAGCTATTTGCGGATGATGGCAGTGATTTCATACTGGAGGCTGTTGCAACTTTCTTTGCATATACTTTCCAATCGTGAGATGCCTGGAGGGAATGCTTTGTTGTGAAATATAACTTTCCCCTCGCTGAATTGGAGGGATGGACTATGTTCAGCTGATGGAAAGTTCACTCACGTGATGTCGCTGGAGATAACGTCTAGGTGGCACATGACTTTGGATATCGGATAAGTGCCTTGGTTTTTTCTCTTACAAACATTTGAAAGGATGCGACCTGGTCATACATTTCATATTTTTTGGACCTGGCGGAAGACTTTTGGTTCAAGACTTTTGTTCTTTTTTTAGATTTGAGGCCACTGTAGGCATTCATACATATTCATTCATACATATTCATTCATACATATTTTTAGCTTATTTTAGCTCAAGATTATTGAATTTTGCTTTCAATTTTTGTATCTGATTTAGTATTGCCGTTTCCCTTATGATTGGCGGTGCTCGGACCAATGGGGGGGTGTCATATGGATACTTCATTACATATATTGCGTTAAGTTAGCATGAGTGTATTACATGTTTAAACAGCCGCTTTGCCTTCGGCTTCAGTTTTGCACACGACACGTACTTGTTGTTGTAGCTTTCACCCTAGAAGCGGTGAGGTGTTTTATTTGAGAATAATATGTTATTCCTATGCTATCAGCTTTGCCTCGTACACTTGGTACAACTGTCTGCACACTGAGAGCTGCACACTCTAAGATTAACCTAACACAAGGTTGCTGGGAAGTCTGATCCTCGCACCACATTAGACATTAGACATAACACAAATAATGTTGATGCCAACATTTTGGGCTCTACGCGGGTTTAAGATAGAGTTACACGGAATGAACGTAGACACTTGGTGCTGCGCATGGAGAGAGCTGGTAGCTGTTGATGTGAACTGCTCCTACTGACATTGAGAGGTATGTGGCCGCCCTGCTAAAGCCCGAATGAGACCTTCTTAGATATAAAATAATATACTCGATAGGGTGCGCGAAATATAGGTGATATCGATTCTATAGGTTTTGCATTATAACATGCTAGCACCTTTTGCTTACTATGGATTAGTGACTATGCTGCTAACTCTGATTTTTATAATCTGCATTTTGGTATTATACAAGATACTGCGTTTGAGAACTTTGCATTGAATAATAAATATTTCAAACTTGCATGTGTGTTCTTTGACTCCCAGTTTTGGTTTGAAATGATTATATAACGAAAGAGTGTTCATGTGTTCCACGACTCCTGAGGTATTCTAAAGATCATGTTCTGGTTTGTCTAAGACATGGTTCATTCCATAATGATCCATGAGACACTGTAGCTAGCTAGGTAAGGAGATTCCTGACACTGAGATGAGTTTTGGATCATCCTAACTCACTAAGGTTCTAGATCTCTATGCACAGTTCTGTGGGAGAACGGAAACCCTGCTACACCATATGAGAAACCATCTCGCAACACCCCAGCGGAGATATGATCTGGGTACTCGTTTAGCCAAGGGATCATTGCCATGATATCAACCGGGGTCGGTAGCGGTGCACCCTGGACCATTTCAAACCTGTTTGGCGCTACCCCTACTCCCCGTATCACTAGTCTTGGCTCTGCACGTGGTCTCCGGATGGGAGGACTGACCACACCCTGAACATTCGTGCCTGAATTTACAAGAACCCTGAGGCCTAGTACATTTGCCCCTGTTAAAGCTCCAGCAGACCCCTTTCTTCCCTGTGCTGCCACTAGTCTTCGAGTTCCGGTCATTGCTGGAACCTGCTCGAAAGGGCGTCCCTGACGAATGGCGGGAATACCCGGCCATCTCACTCCCCACTGCTGGTGACTTCCCCACTTCCATATTTTGCCATGAAATGGAGTCAAAACAGTCCCATGTCAAGGATGCATCATGTTCCTTAGATTTACGAAATATATTATCATAGGCAAACCATTGATTCCCTCCATACGTTTCATAAAAACCCATGATACGTGTCTGATACACAGCCAATTCTCCCAACAAATCGGGCCTACGTTCCCCCATAATTGCAATGAAAATTCCGAACGCTCTGCCCCAATTGCCTATCGATTCATCAACTCTAAAACCGGCCATCTTGGCTCGCCATACACTTGGATGCAAAAACTCTTTCTGGTTTTTCACATGTTCAATTTCGTAGTGATCGGACAACAAGGAGAATATGTTTACATATTTATCAGCCCATATCCTCTCCTTCACCTCCTTCGGGATATGTTGTACAATTTTCTCCCTCCTTGAAGGTACCGATCCCTCCCCAACCATCGGTAATGGCTTACCTGAAGCTACCGCTGCAACTGCTGACCCTGCCGTACCAACGCCTGATCCTGGGTGACCGACGGGCGCCTGCGGGGAAACAAAAGGACAAGGACAAGGTGGTTTTGCAGCCTCCCGTGATTGCCGCATCTGCCTCATTAATTGCTTGGCCTCCTCGGCCGTGTCCCTTGGAGCAGTGGAACCCACGCTGTTACTACCCAACCATGCCGCCAGCTGGGCGGCCAACTCCGGGGGCATGTCCCCCTCGTTCACCGGGGTAACCACCACAGGGATCGGTTGCCCCTCGACGGGAGCCGGCGCCGGAGCCTCCACTGGACCGGGAGGGCTCGCCGGGGGAGCCTCCGGAACTGGGACCTCGTCCTCATTTGCCCCGTTCCTGGCCCTCTTCCGTCTCCCGGCAGGGACCTCCACCGGGATGGTTCTTTTTGGCCGTCCTATACCATCCCTGGCCGCCATTTTCTTCTTCATCTCCGCCATGTCTTTCATCAGCATCCGGAGCATTTGGTCGGTGCTAACCTTCTTTGCGACCCTTTTGCCCGGCATTTTCCTCACGTAGATGGAAGGTCCTGGACAAGACTTGCAGCGCTAGAAGAGAAAAACAGAGAAATTACAAATTTCAAAATTGGCTCTTCGTTCCGTCTCGAGCTCACGTGTAACGCGTGGGTGCAGCTTCAGAGCACAGGAACAGAGGATGCTTCCTTGGCTTGTCGCTCCTTTTATCCTTCGTCGGGCGGGCGTAGACCCTCCTCCAATCCGCCCCCGGGCGTGGCCGGTGGTGTTGGTGTCTAGGACAACCCCTTCTTGGGCGGGAAAAGGCGCGCCCCGGCTACGCCGCTTCGGGCATACCAGCCGTGACACGCCTCCCGCCCAAAATGGTTTCCCGGGGAGATCGGGGTACTCCACCATACGTTCGGGGGGACCGAGTGGTCGCCCCTTTCCATTCTTCAGAGTTTTGGTGGAACAAAAACATCTGTCTTTACCCTTACAGGAGCAGTGAGACTTTTGCTCCTCCAGGGTTCCTTCTTCCAGAAGAGCCTGACCATGTTGGTAGCACCCAAGAGAATATACGTGTGTGTACTGTAGATATTTACAGAGCACCGACCAAGTGCTCTGAACAAGCAGCACGATGCAGGGAATGATTCAGGGACGTGCATAATGAGATTTGTTGATTTATTTTTGCGTTTTTATATAGCGAACTTCACCCGAAGGTGTCACAGCGAGTTACAATAGAACCAGTTACATTACATAAGGATTTCACAGTACATGAATTGCATAAAAGATATAAACAGATAGATACACTCTATATTCACATAAGAATGGTATTAAGCACACCTCCACGCTGTTGTCCCGGTTGCTCAACCCTCCTGGGAACTTGAGTATAGTTTATGGCGCCGGGGCCAGTTCAGCGTCACAGGAGGCTAATAGCTGAGGAGTGCAGGAGTGGGGACAACATGGCTGCCCCATTCTCTTTAACGTGGCTGCTCTCGACCATCACCCTCCCCAGGAGATTACCTACGTGCAGGCTAACAGGGCGAGCAGAGAGGCAGCATTGGAGCGCCCCCGCAGCTTGGTCCCACCTTGGAATCCCATCTTCTCCAGCATGAGGATGGGGTGTACAGGACTGGAGGGCATCTGCAGACATCTAGCGGTCGGCCAATGGAGGGCGGCCGTGGGCTCACTCTGTCAAATAAGCGGGGGAGGGGTGCTCTTGATAGGGTGTATGGCTTCAGGATAGGTAAGGGGCCATCTTGATATAGGATATGGCTTCATACCACCAGAACAACTTGTTGCCAGGCCTCGGATTTGTGTTAAAAAACTACTGCAGTTTGAGTGACACATTTGTTCAATTGGCACAAGTGAGGTAATACAGACATACAGCTTCCGGAATGCATTAGTTTATTGAGTGTAAACCCAGCCCTGGAAACCTGGCCTCAATCCATGGAGCTAGAAGGTGTCCTTCATCCGGCACCTGCACATTTGACACCCAATGCAACACATCGAGGTAAGTATTTATTACCTAGTATATTGAAAAACATAGTCTAATGCTGAAGGCATCTAGCACTTCCAGTATGGTCAGGGACAACGGCCATCCCCCTCCCCGCCTTGGTCATCACCACCAGTTAAACAATTCAAGCAATTTAGACATGAGAGGAGTTTCTTTGGAAAGCGGGGGGTCAATATTTACACAAGCATTTATGCAGAAAAATCTTGACATTAGATTACAATGAATGTAGACAGGTATCAAAGGGCTAACCTTAACAAATGTCTAACACAGCGTGTTTCCTAACCAAATCTAACATCCTACTTATGACTTTTTCTGTATTTCCTAGTTATGGGCCTACGGCAAGGTTGCTAACCGGTGTCAAATCCTTAATAACCAGCTACGCCCTCTCGTATGAGTACGCATGCGCAGAGGGTCTGTTTACTGAGAGGGTACTTCCCCCCCTCCCGGTTACTCCAATACGCTCCGTGAACTCCATTAACCAAAAGGGGGGCCCTTGCACTCTGTGCCGTTTAATGACGTCATAGTGCAGGTGCGGGGTGGCTAACCAGCACAAAGAAACGTGACTCCCCCCTCCCCCGCATCCTTCCAACCAAGTGGATGTACCGCCCCTGGGGCCTCATTTATGAAAAGAGACGCATCGCTGCGTGAAAACAGCGATGCGTCAATTTTCACTGCGCACTCCTTGCGACACCAATGATGCGTCATATTTAATGTATGACGCATCATGTCGCAAGGAGTTACAGATACGTCAGTATTTCTGACGCATCTGTAAGCGCAAAAGTGACGCATTGCT
The DNA here is from genome assembly GCF_964263255.1 of Lissotriton vulgaris. Classification (NCBI taxonomy): domain Eukaryota; kingdom Metazoa; phylum Chordata; class Amphibia; order Caudata; family Salamandridae; genus Lissotriton; species Lissotriton vulgaris. Next base: position 1,851,910,665 of record NC_141687.1, on the reverse strand, counting down.
GGAGTGTGTCACAAAAGTGACGCAACTCCAGCAATGCGTCCTTTCACATGGGGAAAGCCCCATGTGAAAGGGCTTGCGTCAGTCTTACGCCTGCTGTGAGGCAGGCGCAAGATTTTGACGCAACCGCATCCTAAAAGTGACGCAGTGAAATCTCATAGATTTCACTGCGTCACTATTACGAGGCTTTTTGCGGGGGAACGCCCCCTCTGCATACATTATACCTGACGCAGGTATAATGTGGCACAGGGGTTTAAAAAGTGACGCATCTACCTAGATGCGTCACTTTTTAAATATGGCGCAACAAGGCGCATGTTTTACGCTGCCGATGCGTCACAAAAAGTGACGCATCCGCAGCGCAAAACTGACGCAAGGCCTCATAAATGAGGCCCCAGGAGTTCTAGGAGAGAGGCCAGTTGTCCCTCCCCCTGGGCGACCCCATTCAAGAATGGTGACACCCCCTAAGGACCTTAAATTGACTGCTCACCTTTCATGACCTTACCGCTACAAGCCAGCGTAGTTGACCGACTATCTGGCCCACCCTCTCTCCCCCTCCACTGAAAGGTCATGCCTACTTAGAACCCTCCTAGCCATGCCAAAATATTATCCATAAAAAGTTTGTTGCCTACCTGAGTCAGGTGGACCCCATCTTGCAAGAAGAAATTCTTCCCCCCGATGCACCCATGTGGTATATTCTGCAGGTGAGGTGATCAAAATAATTTCTCTACCTTGTTGTTGATCTTCTTTACCGAGTTATTCAACGCCTTAACAGAGACCCCCCCTCCAACT